>NW_028317961.1:2991666-4487500 GCF_062004578.1 Staurois parvus
CTTACAGGAAACGTTTGACCTCTGTCATTGCCAACAAAGGATATATAACAAAGTACTGAGATGAACTTTTGATATTGACCAAATACTTATTTTCCACCATAATTTGCAAATAAATTCTTTCCAAATCAGCCAATGTGATTGTCTGGATTTTTTTTCTCATTTTGTCTCTCATAGTTGAGGTCTACCTATGATGCCAATTACAGGCCTCTCATCTTTTTAAGTGGGAGAACTTGCACAATTGGTGGCTGACTAAATACTTTTTTGCCCCACTGTGTGTGTGTGTGTGTATATATATATATATATATATATATATATATATATATATATACATATATACACACACACACACACATATGTATACACATACATATATATATATACATATATACACATACACACTTTTTTATGTGGTCACCTATCACGTGTTATCCTATTATGTGGAAGGACTTTTGGTGGTCCTATGTTACTGTCTTCAGTCAGATTATTTATCCTGACCGTTTTATAGTCTACGTATTAAGGCACCATTTGTGTCATTTGTCAGTTCTTGTTTCACTGCACAGTTTTTGGGCATAATTCATGCCAAGCGTTTATCACGTGTGATTCAGTGATCTATGTCACTTTAACCCTGTTTAGGGCCACAAGTGTGATTTCTTGCACTATTTATTCCCTTTTTTGCACTATTTATTTATTTATTATGCATTCACATATATATTTACTGTATATGGTGTAGACTCTGTTATGATTGCACGATATTGTGAATAATTGATTATATACACCTCATATAGTGGATTACATAAGGGGATCATCATTTATATATTTCTGATTAAGCATTATATATAAGTTATTGTGTGGGAGCGCAGCACCAGTTTTCTTTCTTTTTGGACTGACAGTCACCACTCTCTGCCCACAGCGGCAGGGAGAACTGAGTGATCAGTGGTGTCTGATTGCTCATTTCTCAGCCTTAGAGCCAGCAGAGGACAAATGCAGCATTGGATCGATCCTGCATGCACTAGGTAAGTACAATAAAAAAAAAAAAATCCCAAACTTCTCTTTCAACCGTAAGCATTGTTACTTGGATGACCTGCTTAAATTCATTCAGGTTTTCAGAATACATTTTAAGCAGCTTTTAGCACGAAGATAAAGTACTGTCAAGAGGGCCATCTAGCCAGAAGCAGTTACAGCAGCTTGTACATACTTTGTCTTTTGAGACTGCCGGCTGCTTGAACACATCCCGGACATCAGGGATCTGATGATGCTTGTTTTTTTTCCTTAACGTCTGTTTGACAGTATCAATTCGTTTTTGGACAGCTGCAGACTGAGTCCTGGTTAACGTGGATAAGAACACCATGCTTTCTTGAGAATCAACGGAACCCTCGCCAAACAGAATGGACAGCCCAGCTTCCTTGAGCCATTCTTCTTCCAGTTCTCCCTCTGAAATACAACACATGCCAGTCTAAAAACATGAATTTCACAAAACATTGAAAAGGAAACACCTAATGACTCCAAAACTGTTATAATTCTCTTGTGACAGAACTGCATGGGAACTACATAAAAATATTATCAGCTATTCCCACAGAGACATTTTTAAAGAATCAAATACAGCTGTGTTTAGTGATTTCCCCATGTAAGGAATGAAAAACACAGGAATGTAATGTGTCATTATTAGACAGCTGGTTTTTTTTAACCTATTGTTTCGAGCAGATTGCTAGAAGTGTTGCTCCTGCTATGCATAGCAAATAAATATCTGTTGCTGCCGCCAATCAAAAAGAAGACTGCACTCATTTTATAGCAATTTTCAATTGTTTTTATTTCTCTACCCACTATTTTTTTGTGTTATTCTTTGGAATGATGTGCACTTTAGCAATCGATTGTGTAAACGTAGCCCATTCATTATGAAAACGTACATCACCCTTTTTTAGAAATACAGTACACCACAATGCATGGTATGTGTATTGTTGTGTGCTGCGATGCGTTATGTGGAACCAATCACAATGAATGGCACCACAATGCCACATGCATCAGGTCTGATGCACGAAACACAGTCATTCATTCACAGTAAAGACATTAGATGGAAAAAAAGGCAAGTCCACTTTTAGAAAGTCAGGGAGTAGGGAGGGTTTTATAGAGTAAACAAAGGCCCTCATGTTGCATAAATCAGGGCTTTTTACGTGGCACCTACAGTTGTGTTCAAAATAATAGCAGTCAGACATCACTAACCTGATCAATCACTGTTTTTGGTAGAAATGATATTTCTACATGGCAATAATTTACTAGCAGGTGTAGTAGAGTAATAGAAATCCAACAGACCCAACAGTCATGACATGCATGCTGCTGATTCTGTGTAATTGAATCACTAATTGAAAGGGGCATGTTCAAAATAATAGCAGTGTGGAGTTCTATTAGTGAGGTCATTCATTCTTTGAAAAACAGGTGGCAATTATTGCCCTTATTCAAGGAAGGAAGGCAGCAAATGTTGTACATGCTGGTTACAGTGCATTTCTCTCTGAAATTCTGAGAAAAATGGGTCGTTCCAGACATTGTTCAGAAGAACAGCGTACCTTGATTAAAAAGTTGATTGGAGAGGGGAAAACATATAAAGTGCAGAAAATGATAGGCTGCTCAGCTAAAATGATCGCAAATGCTTTAAAATGGCAACCAAAACCTGAAAGACGTGGAAGAAAGCGAAAAACTACCATTCGAATGGATAGAAGAATAGCCAAAATGGCAAGGACTCAGCCAACAATCAGCTCCAGGAAGATCAAAGAAGGTGTAAAGTTACCTGTGAGTACTGTTACAATTAGAAGACGCCTATGTGAAGCCAAGCTATCTGCAAGAAGCCCCCGCAAAGTCCCACTGTTGAAAAAAAGACATGTGCTGAAGAGGTTACAATTTGCCAAACAGCACATTGACTGGCCTAAAGAGAAATGGCGCAACATTTTGTGGACTGATGAAAGTAAGATTGTTCTTTTTGGGTCTAGTGGCCGGAGACAGTTTGTCAGATGACCCCCAAACACTGAATTCACGCCACAGTACACTGTGAAGACAGTGAAGCATGGTTGCGCAAGCATCATGATATGGGGAGGTTTCTCATACTACGGTGTTGGGCCTATTTATCGCATACCAGGGATCATGGATCAGTTTAAATACATCAGAATACTTGAAGAGGTCATGCTGCCTTATGATGAAGAGGAAATGCCCTTGAAATGGGCACAGCTACACGTTTCGATGGACCTCCTTCTTTGTCAAGACAACAGAGTTGTAGCAGACACCTTTTGTTACAGAGATGATTGGCCTAACACCAGGGCCGTGGATAAGGGGGTACCACCACTCTTGCTGTATGGGACCCAGGCAGCTGGGAGAATCAGATACAGGCAGAGAGGGTGATCGGCAGGGGAGGTAATTACTGGAACCGATTCTCTATATGGCTCTCTCTGCAGCAGCTGAAAGCTGGCTTCTTCTCCTCTCCCTCCTGCTAGCTTCCAGCTGCTGCAGGGAGAGACATACAGGGGATTGGTTCCAGTAATTGCCCCCCGGTGCACCCATCACCCTTCCTGTGCACAATATGTTTCCCCCTGACCCCCAGTCCCTCTGTGTGCCCCCACCCATTCAGTGCTGCCAGCTTCCCTCCTATCCTTTCCACTGGCAGTTGCAAGCACACAAGAGGATCCTTCGGGATGGAGAAAGGTAGAAGGGTTTGGTAAATATGTCAGTAGTGATCATTCACTGTATTAATTCATACCTGAAGCATAGTAAATTGTGTTTTTTTGGATGGGTAGTGGGGGGGGTGTTGTCAGGTTGGCTGTATGGGGCCCCATGGTTTCTAACAGCAGCCCTGCCCAACACTGTCACCTAGAATCAGTCAGAGGCTTCTCTGTCCCGGGAAATACTGAGTATTTCCATTAGCCCCCGGCACTGTACTGAGCATTACCTAAAGCTCTGCTTTAGCGAGGCCCCCAAAACTTGGATATTCCCCAGTTGGACACTGCCATCTTGGTTCTTCTGAACACAGGAGATGAAACCAAAATGTAAATCACAACCCACACATCTACGATACCACTACGTTGTCTGTGACAGTGGTGTGTCACTTCTCTCTATACAGGTCCACCACCAGGGGAGCAGTTAAAGATGAAGTTGACAACCTGGTTGTTGACTTTTTATAGAAAGTTGAAATTGGCATAACAAAGCTAGCACTGTTGAGTTTACTTAGACTGCATGTTCTGGGAATAGAAGTACATTTAAATCTAATGCAACAAATTATGAGCAGACTATGTTTACATTCTTGGGGAATGGGAATGTTCATTTTAGCCTGGCTCCACCAAAAGAGCCTTCAAAGTTTACAGGAATATTGGATATATGGGAAGTGAAAGGTACAAAAAAACGGAAACTCAGAAAGGCCAGTATAAGGGGTACAAAAGAATTGTTAGAAATTCTGTATATACGGTCTGCTGCTTCACTGCAACAAGGAAACAGGAAACTTTAGTCAGAGAAAATATATTTACTATAGCTGCAGCTACAAACTTATGAACACTGCCATCCACTGGTTGAATATATCTCTACAGAATACTGATGTAGTTGTTGCACAAACTGCGGAACGCTGTATTCCAATAAGAATAAAGCTACTTAACCTTCTGGCTGACTGTCCTAGTACACATATTGCTAATCAAACGTCTATTTTTTTACATATACAACACAGACTTGATAGTCAACCGCCACTCAAATGATTCCCTTTCCGAATAAAGACAGTTGTGACAGACCTGTTTTAGCAGGTTAAAGGTCTCTGAGCAAGGTTCAAACTAATTAGGGAGAGGTGGGAGTTGCCCATAAAAGAGTATTCTCGAGCCAGTGTTCTTATGTGCTGCAAAAGCAGTGCACCGTTTAGGAGATATTTACCTGTGTAGCCACTGGCGACACCACTGGCACATGCACTCTTAAGGAACGGCATATTTCAGAGCCCGGTGCCGTTAACAGTGATGCCGTCATGGCTTGGTCAATCAAGCGGTCGCAGCTCGTGAACCCGAAAGAAGACCGGGTGAAGATAGGTTCCCTGTCAGCAGTGACAAGGTGCCGTTGGAGGGATCTGTTTCACAGGTAAATCTGTTATAATGTGCTAGTATGCGGTGCATTATACATTATTACCATAGGGGGACCAGTTTTTTTTTATCCCATCAGTGGTTCACTACCACTTTAAGCTAGCACAACTTCGTCTAAGCATCAGGCACCATACACTAAACATCTTTACTACTCTACCTATTTCACATTAGACTATAATACAGTATATTCTGACACCTCCAATATACAAGGGGAAAAACTGGATACATTTATGAATCCTATTTGTTTACATATTATGTAGATGAAACATATTAAATTATTATTTAAATTATATCTGCCCTTCTATTTTTGACTTTTTCTTTCCTGACAGTATATTTCTCCCAAGATGGGACAGATCTCTAATACAGGTGCATCTCAATAAATTAGAATACCATCAAAAAGTTAATTTATTTCAGCAATTCAATTCAAAAAGTGAAACTCATATTATATAGACTCACTACACACAGAGTGATATATTTCAAGCATTTCTTTCTTTTACCTTTGATGATTATGGCTTACAGCTAGTGAAAACCCAAAATTCAGTAACTTAGAAAACTAGATTACATAACACCAATAAAAAAAAAAGATTTTAAATACAAAAATGTTGGCATACTGAAAAGTTGTCAGGGTCCTGTCCACGGCAGGAGTCCAGGAAGATCGGGCACTTCTGCCAATACTCTACATGGCCGCAGAGGTACATATCAGCCTCAGTCTGGTCCAGACGGCCTTTATAAGGAGGCTCATCACTTCCACTGGTTGCTGGATGATCTCTAGCTCCCCATGCCTGTTTCCCGTATTCTGACTTGTGATCTCCTGTTACTGACTCGGCGTGCTCCTGGACCTGTCTACTCTGATTTACCCCTGACCCGACCTCGGCTTACGGATACCCTCTCTCTCTCTCGCTCCTCTGTGAATGACCTTGGCTTCCCCATCTGACTACGTCCGCTCTGATTCCCACCTGGTACCTGACCTTGGCTTGAACCAACATCCCAGTAAACATCCAAATCCTGGAAGGGCTTGCATACCACACACAGGCGCCTCCTGTCTGCAGACCTATCTCCGCGCACCAGCTGTGCTTCTAAGTGGACCACCAACCAGCACTCCTACAGGCGACCTGTGCAACTTTGGGCCTGACTCCCGCTGTCCCAGTCTCAGGGGAGTCTGGAACGTAGCCACAAGGGAAGCCCTCTCGCTATTGGCCTCTATCACCAGGTACGTGATAAAAGTATGTCCATGTACAGTAGATTATGCACTCAATAATTGGTTGGGGCTACTTTTGCATGAATTACTGCATCAATGCAGCGTGGCATGGAGGCGATCAGCCTGTGGCACTGCTGAGGTGTTATGGAAGCCCAGGTTGCTTTCATAGCGGCCTTCAGCTCGTCTGCATTGTTGGGTCTGGTGTCTCTCATCTTCCTCTTGACAATACCCCACATATTGTCTATGGGGTTTAGGTCAGGCACGTTTGCTGGCCAGTCAAGCACAGTGATACCATGATCATTTAACCAGGTATTGGTACTTTTGGCAGTGTGGGCTGGTGCCAAGTTCTGTTGGAAAATGAAATCAGCAGCTCCATAAAGCTGGTCAGCAAAGGAAAGCATGAAGTGCTCTAGAATTTCCTCACAGAGAGCTGCACTGACTTTGGACTTGATAAAACACAGTGGACCAACACCTGCAGATGGCATTGCTTCCCAAATCATCATTGCTTCCCAAAAATTCACACTGGACCTCATGCAACTTGGATTCTGTGCCTCTCCACTCTTCCTCCAGACTCCGGGACCTTGATTTCCAAATGAAATGCAAAATTTACTTTCATCTGAAAAGAGGACTTTGGAAGGAAAAAGTGTGGTAGAAAAAGGTGCACTCTCAACTTTCCATTAATATGCTTGGATACAGCACTCTGTGAACAGCCAGCTTCTTTAGCAACGACCTTTTGTGACTTACCTTCCTTGTGGAAGGTGTCAATGACTGTCTTCTGGACAACTGTCAAGTCATCAGTCTTCCCCATGATTATGTAACCTACTGAAACAGACTGGGAGACTATTTAAAGGCTTAGAAAACCTTGAGTGCTGGGTCACATATATACAGATTGGCTGCGGTTTGAACTGTATCCAATCCGCATGACATGTAAAATAACATTGCTTCCTATGGTGCCTGTTCACAGATGTCCAGTGCACTGGCAGTGTGGATTCAGTGCGGTTTGAAAAAGAGTCATGTCCGATTTCTGAACAGTGCGGTTCAGTTCTAGTGCAGATTGCAGGCTATTGATTTCTATGGGAACTGTTTCTAAACTGCATATGTGTGAACAGGATAATCCTGAGAGCTAATCCTGTCCTGAACCTGATGTAAACCTGACATGAACCGATGAACAACTACTGTATCAATTAGCTGTGAAACCTGAGCTTCAATCCGAACTGCATATGTGTGAATTAGCTCTTATGGGTGTTTTTGAGTTAATTACCTGATTAGAGTGTCACAAGTCTACAATATTGAACTTTGTCACAATATTCTAATTTTCTGAGATACTGAATTTTGGGTTTCCACTAGCTGTAAGCCATAGTTGTCGATAGTTAAAAAAAAAAAAAAAAAAAAAAAAAAGAAATGCTTGAAATATATCACTCTGTGTTAATGAATCTATATAATATACGAGTTTCTCTTTTGGAATTGAATTACTGAAATAAATTAACTTTTTGATGATATTCTAATTTATTGAGATGCACCTGTATGTGGCAACAGGAAATATATCAAAAACACATCCTATAAGGGTCAGGATGACTTGGAAATAATGGTTACTAAAGAAAAACGATGGATGGAAGCATTTCTGAGCACTATATGATAGCAAAATACCATTAACTTCTTAAAAGAAACGAGGTCACACTACTACTTTTTTTTTTAAAGTGGTCCTTGCATGTCCTTTGTATTTGGGTAAGGGGGCAGCCAACAAGCAGACCTTTTATTTTCAATGGCGTTTGCTTTTTTGTGATTTATCATTGATCTTTTTTTACATGAAGTTGTGAAAGGTTAACAACAGCAGGCCTTTTGACCAATCATTACAGTTGATGTCCATCTTTTCCATTTCAGAAGGCTGGTATGCGAGATAAGATTGAATCAGTGACAATTTCTTACCATCTGGTTCCTTAACAACATCTTGTTTCTCTTGACTGTTATCAGTGCTCTTCTTGATGTTCTCTACTTCAGTCCAATAATCATCCAGAGAAAGCTCATCTAATGAATCTTGTGATCCAGACCGGTTAAATGACACTTTATCAAGGGCAGGATTTACATTTCCATGATTCATTGTATACTGCCCAGATCTGCGACTGCAAAACAAAAGAAATTATTATGAGTTTAAAAAGGACAACTCACATATTAACTTTTTTTTCTTGTTAACTACTAATCCAAATATACAGCACAAGACACATTTACTACAGCTGTACACCCTACAATGTGAGGGATTTAAACTTACCTACATACAAAGTATATTCTTATTCCAGGTGAATACAATGTTGCCTTTCTCAGATGCAAACCTTCATAACTGTTAAAGTATATACTGCTGAAGTTTTTTTCCCCCAAATTATACTTACCTAGGTAGATGCAGCATCGGTCCGATGCTGCATCCGTCCCCCGCCTACTCTAAGGGTGTGAGCAGAGAGTAGTGAATGTCAGTGGTCCAGGTCTCCAGCAGTGTGACACTCCCCTGAACAGCAATATTGATTAGAGCACCAAGAGGAACTTTGGACTGCTGTAGACCCAGAGTACTGTGCTCTGTAGAAATGGAGCAGTCAGACTCTTCAGAGTGCTGTCAACACTGGGCAGTTTTTACAGTACAAAGCACACACATTATAAAAATAAAAAAAGTATCCCATATTTTTTACTGCCTGTATCCTGCATGCAGTACAGGTAAAAAATATGAGGCTTCAATTTGGGGTTTAAAGAAATCAGTATACTAACTCCACAACACTTCCTAAAAACTAAAAAGACATGTAGGTGAAATAACCTACTGCTGACACCCTCCTTTCTTCAAGAAGCACTGACACATGAAAAAGCATGTTTGAGCCTGAAATCATTCTAGCCATTTACATTATTTTCTGACCACTATGTTATGTCCAACTTTTGTGTGTTCAATATATTCTTTTCTGGTCATCTTTTTCATAAGACATATCAAAATGAAACTGGAGATAACAGATTAACATCTAATTTATTGATAATAAAACTTTATTTCAAGAAAGAAAGGAGATTGTAAACGTCTGTTGCATTATAAAATGATGCTTAAGCCCTTGTTCACGCCAGTGCGACTTGTCATGCGACTTGACAGTTCAAAGTCACACCCTGTTCAAAACAGTAAGATTCAAGTTGTGATGACTTTGAAAAATGTTCCTGCACAATGAGAATATGTAATTAATCACTTGCCCTCCTGAGGATTTACCCCCCTTCCTGACCAGGCCATTTTTTTCATTATGGCATGCGTTACTTTAGCTGACAATTGCGCAGTCCTGCAACGCTGCACCCAAATTAAATGTATGTACTTTTTCCCCCACTAATTGAGCTTTTTGGTGGTATTTGATCGCCTGTGCGTTTTTTATTTTTTTGCGCTATAAAAAAAAAATGACAATTTTGAGAAAAAAAACAATATTTTTGACTTTTTGCTATTAGACATGTCCAGTAAAAAAATTTAAAAAAATAAAATTGTCAGAAATTTAGGCCAAATTGTATTCTGCTACATATCTTTGCTAAAAAAAATCCCAATATGTGTAAATTATTTGGCTTACATGAAAGCTATAGTGTTTACAAATGGCGGTATAGATACTATAGTAATGGAGGCAAATCAGCGACTCATAGCAGGACTGCAGCGGGCATTCTGACACTGGGGGGAACTGACTTGGTGTCACTGACATCCCCAGTGACACCAACACAGTGATCAATGCTAGAAAAAAAAAAAAGCACTGAAACTGCACTAATGGCCCTGGGCAGGAAGGGGTTAACAAGAGGGGCGATCAAAGGGTTAACTGTGTGCTGTGTTAGTAAGCACTGGGTCTTTGGTGTTTAGTGATGATGTGACAGAAGCAGCTGGAAGAATTCTGCACTGTTTAGAGATATACGGTCAGCCCAGATTCAGCAAAAGCAACCCAGTCAATCACCTGATCTCAACCCAACTGAGCATGCATTTCACTTGCTAAAGGCAAAAGTAAAGGCAGAAAGACCCACAAAGAACAACTGAAGACAGCTGCAGTTAGAGCCTGGAAAAGCATTAGAAAGAAGGAAACCCTTTGGTAATGTCCATGGGTTCCAGACTTCAGGCAGTCATTGCCAGTAAAGGATTCTCAACAAAATATTAAAAATGAACATTTTATTCATGATTATATTCATTTGTTCAATTACCTTTGGTCCTTTGAAAAAGGGGGGGGTGGCTACTCTTAAGGGATGTAATTCCTAAACACTTCCTCCAATTTGGATGTACATACAAAGTGTGTGTGCAATTTCAGGCCATACCCATTATATAATTATAGCTTGAGTATGTTTTGGTAAATACCTGAAAAAAACTAAAATTGTGCCTGTGTCCAAATATATACCGTATGGACCTAACTGTATGTTGACAGGATTAAGATCATCTTTGTGCTTGTCTGTATGATAACTTGACAGACAGACTACGTAAGCATTTCCAACTACCATCGGCTGTCTGTGCCAAAGTTGAGACATTGTAAAAGAGCAGATAAACTGTTTTCAAAAAGACCATGTAGTGAAGGCGAATTATAAAATAGAAATGGTATTGGAATCTGTGGCTTTGTACCAATAAAGTATGACTAAAGCCATTCCAGATCCTTATCTTTATAGCTGCAGCTTTCATTAAAATAGCACCTGGAACCCCTTTATCTGCAGAAATATTTTCATTCGTATATTTTACGGTTTAAAAAATAGCTCCCCAATGCACCTTTGTAATGCAGCTTTGTGCACTCGATTTTACAGAGAAAATGCTGTGGAAGTGATTTTGCTTAGATCTGGTGTGTTACACAAAACATTCAGCAGCCCATTATGCATACTGCAAAAGACCATCTTTGTGTGAGTGGACCATAGGGGTTCCTGATTTACCATAATGGTTCTGATGGTGAGCCAGCTAAATCCAACTCTGTGATCTGTTTTTTTTACCACCTTTGTGCACTGTACACTTTTAACTCTTTCCTGTGGGGACCAGAAGTTCAGGCAAGCAGCACAGGGAACAGGAGCCTGGAGCACTGAAAGTTTTAATCTACAAGAACTGGGGTAAGAATTTTAACATAGTTTACTAGGGAATGTTTATTTTACTGTACTCAATGTGTTAAACCTAGAGCATTTTTTGGCTTAACATTACTTTAACTTTTTATATAACTTTTTCAAGATAACTTCAGGGCACTAGGACCTTTGTTATACAGGCCTGGCCAAACGTTTTGAGAATGACTCAACTAGATCTTTTGTCAGCTGTTACTATGGCATACTGAAGTATAATTACAAGCATTTCATAAGTGCCAAAGGCTTTTATTGACAACTACATTAAGTTTATGCAAAAAGTCAATATCTGCAGTGTTGACCCTTTTTTTCAAGACCTTTGCAATTCGCCTTGGCATGCTGTCAATCAACTTCTGGGCCACTGGCAGTCCATTCTTGCATAATCAATGCTTGGAGTTTGTCAGAATTTGTGGATTTTTTTTGTCCACCCGCCTCTTGGGGATTGACCAAGAGTTCTCATTGGGATTAAGGTCTGGGGAGTTTCCTGGCCATGGACCCAAAATTCCGATGTTTTGTTCCCCAAGTCACTTCGTTATCACTTTTGTCTTATGGCAAAGTGCTTCATCATGCTGGAAAAGGCATTGTTCGT
Source organism: Staurois parvus (assembly GCF_062004578.1). Lineage (NCBI taxonomy): Eukaryota > Metazoa > Chordata > Amphibia > Anura > Ranidae > Staurois > Staurois parvus. Next base: position 3,003,605 of record NW_028317961.1, read on the forward strand.
CACCAAACTGTTCTTGGATGGTTGGGAGAAATTGCTCTCAGAGAATGTTTTTGTACCATTCTTTATTCGTGGCTGTGTTCTTAGGCAAAATTGTGAGTGAGCCCACTCCTTTCTCTGAGAAGCAACCCCACACATGAATGGTCTCAGGATGCTTTACTGTTGGCATGACACAGAACTGATGGTAGTGCTCACCTTTTCTTCTCTGGACAAGGTTTTTTTCTGGATGCCCCAAACAATCGAGATTCATCAGAGAAAATGACTTTACACCAGTATTCAGCAGTCCAATCCCTGTACCTTTTGCAGAATAACACTCTGTTTTTCATAGAGAGAAGTGGCTTCTTTGCTGCCCTTCTTGACACCAAGCCATCCTCCAAAATCTTTGCCTCACTGTGTGTGCAGATGCACTCATACCTGCCTGCTGCCATTCCTGAGCAAGCTCTGCACTGGTGATGCCTTGATCCCGCAGCTGAATCAACTTTAGGAGACAGTCCTGGCGCTTACTGGACTTTCTTGGGTGCCCTGAAGCCTTCTCCAGTACAATTGAACCTCTCTCCTTGAAGCTCTTGATGATGCGATAAATGGTTGATTTAGGTGCAATCTTGGTAGCAGCAATATCCTTGCCTATGAATCAATTTTTGCACAAAGTAATGATGACTGCACATGTTTCCTTGCAGGTAAATTAATATTTGTGTCATTCTCAAAACGTTTGGCCAGGACTGTACATCACTAAAAAGTACTGAAATACAATATATTGCCAAAAGTATTGGGACGCCTGCTTTTACACGCACATGAACTTTAATGGCATCTCAGTTTTAGTCCATAGGGTTCAATATTGAGTTGGCCCACCCTTTACAGCTATAACAGCTTCCACTCTTCTGGAACTGTTCATAAGGTTTAGCAGTGTGTCCAAAAGAATGTTTGACCATTCTCCCAGAAGCGCATTGCACTGATGTCCAATGAGGAGGCTTGGCTCGCAGTCTCCACTCTAATTCATCCCAAAGGTGCTCTAAGTTGAAGTCAAGACTCTGTGCAAGCCAGTAAAGTTTCTTCACCCCAAACTCGCTCATCCATGTTTTTATGGACCTTGCTTTGTGCATTGGTGCACAGTCATGCTGGAACAGGAAGGGGCCATCTCCAAACTGTTCCCACAAAGTTGGGAGCATGAAATTGTCCAAAATGACTTGGTATATTGACGCCTTAAGAGTTCACATCACTGGAACTAAGGGGCCAAGTCCAACCCCTGAAAAACAACCCCACACAATAATCCCTCCCTCCACCAAACCTTACACTTGGCACAATGCAGTCAGGCAAGTACTGTTCTCCTGGCAACCGCCAAACCCAGACACGTTCATCAGAAAGCCAGAGAAGTGGGATTTGTCACTCCAGAGAACATGTCTCCATTGCTCTAGAGTCCAGTGGCGGTGTGCTTTACACTACTGCATCCAACGCTTTGCATTGCACTGAAGGACTGGATGTAGGTGCTCAGCCATGGAAACCCATTCCATGAAGCTCTCTACGCACTGTTGTTGTGCAAATCTGAAGACCACATGAAGTTTGGAGGTCGTTAGCTATTGACTCTGCAGACAGTTGGCGACTTCTGGGCACTGTGCGCTTCAGCATGCGCTGACCCCGCTCTGTCATTTTATGTGGCCTACCACTTGATGGCTGAGTTTCTGCTGTTCCCAGTTGCTTCCACTTTGTTATAATACCACTAACAGTTGACCGTGGAATATTTAGTAGCAAGGAAATTTCACAGATGGACTTATTGAGCAGGCGGCAACCTATCACGGTACCACGCTTGAAATCTCTGAGCTCCTGAGAGTGACTGACTCTTTCGCAAATGTTTGTAGAAGCAGTCTGCATGCCTAGATGCTTGATTTTATACACGTGGCCATGGAGGTGATTGGAACACCTGAATCTAATGATTTGGAGGGGTGTGCCAATACTTATAACAATATAATGTATGTGTTATATCCTGGGGTATTCGTGTTGATTGTTGCACATTCATGTTCTACTATTTTGTCTGGCAATATAGTGTCTATGGAAGTATTGCAAAAGATGATCCTTACTATAATGTTCACAAGTGGTGAAAGATTTGCAAACACTCCAGTATTTTTTCAAAAAGGAACATAACATTCACAATATATTTGAGACTTGGCCTGCATTGAAAGCCCTACTTTTTACATGACATTTAGGCTCCATGCACACTAGCAATTTTGAAGCTCTCAGAAGCTGTTATCAGCATTTGTTTTTCTGCTCTTAGAAGCTAAATACTATGTGTCCATGCACACTACTGTAGGCTATTAGAATTTTTTGAGCTTCAGCGTCTAGGAGCAGAAAAAAAATTGTTTTTGAAGCGTTCTTCCAGCAGAAAAAAAAAAAAATGCAAAACACTCCTAAATGCTGCTAAACACTACTAAAACAGTCCTAACAGCTTTTTTTTCTCTCTACATGTACTGTAAAAACTCTAATAAACAGCTAACACTTCTAAACCCTTATACCAGGATTTTTTAGCCGGTGTTTTTTTTAGCTTAAAAAACACAAACAAAAACCGCTAGTGTGAATGGAGTCTTATATTTATTCCCCTTACCAGAAATGTTCTTTTTATAATAATAGTTTTGTACAATTGGCTAATGGGTTAAGCCCGTCCCTTAAGATGAAGTGAATAGATAGGTAAAATTTGCACTTATTTACCACTTACCTGACATGGAAGCTCTCTTTTTGCATGTATTCTAATCCCTGGCTAGTCCTGTTAACTTTCAATAGATTACTCCAATATATTCTGCTTGCTTGTTTGTATTACAGTTACACAAGACAGGTTAAATCAAGTGTGCCTAATAAACATGTCACTCAAGGACACTTTATCATTAAGAAAATATCTCCGTTAGCATGTTTCAACATTCGGAGGTGATCTTTTGCAGGTTATCAGATAATGAAGTTAATACATCCTGTACTAGCACAATACATGTGTAATGAACCAGGAAAGCCATTTAACGTTGTTTAAACATTTATGAAATATCAGATACAAAGATGGGCGACAGCCATTTTTGTGGGTGATTTAGAACTCTTTCTGCTAAAATGGCCTCTCTTAACTTTTTCAACACACAGGAACCCTTATAGTATAACTAAAGGCAACACTTTTTTTAAGTTTTGGATTGAATAGCAAGGGATTAGAACACCTGTCAGGTTTTTAGTTCTCCATTTCCAGATTTTTAGGTTGTCCCAAGAAAAGTAATAGAGGGATTTTGAAATCTTCCAATGGGGACACCAATCCTTTTGACCTGGGGGTCCCCAAGGCTTCATTTTAGGGTAAGCCTATCATAATGTGCTAGTATGCAATGCATTCTAGCACATTATGCTGTTAACTTGCAGGGGGATTCTTTTTAAAGGGCCTTTACTACCGCTTTAAAGATAGCTAAGAAGATCAATGGTGTCTGTGGGAACTTGTATGAAAGGCAGAAAGTGCTCATTGCTCAAGGAATCCCCAGAAAACTCAAGAGGAACCCGACTCAGAAACCCTGCCGTAACAGTAAATGCTTAATTCATTTAAACACCTTAAAGCAGGGGTGTGCAACCTGCGGCCCAGGAGAGTTCAGCATACGGCCCTGGAGGAACACCGTGCAAGAATAAAAGTCACAGTAGCCGGCAACAAGCCGCCACAGGCACGCATTGAGTGTCAAAGGGGATACCTTACATGCATAAAGGGTGTGGCAGCTATCTCAAAAAATCCAGGATCAGGCACAGCTGAAATGATGCCGGGAGTGTAGCTTTCGTAAAAGCACCAGCAACAGCAAATGCAGAAACTCTGCATAGAGCCAGGCAAATAAATGTTGCATGGCTGTATCGGGAGGAGGGGGGGGGGGGGTCAGGGCGTGTTGGAGTGGGGCGGGCTGTGCCCCCCCAAATTTCAGTTGTGCCCCCTTCCCCTCCCACCTATAACCTCCCCTCTACCTATCCATATAGTGTAAACCAGGGTTGCCAATCTTCCACATGCAGCCTGCATGTCCATAATAGATATTCACAGATGTAAAAATTATGGATTTTGCAAACTGTCCGTGAATTTAGGCTAGGTTCATACTACTGCAAGCAGGGGTGTATATTCCACAAGGCAAACAAGGCATTTACTTAGGGCTGCATTTTTAAGGGGGGCAGCATTGCCCCTTGGAAGAAGGGATGGAAGAAGGGACACACGCGGCATGAGGACCTGGTGGGTAACGAGAGAATCTGTGGGTTTCATGACGGTGTATGCACAGCCCAAATCTTTCCCGGCCACTCCGCAGCTTTGAAGGTGAGTGGCTCTCGCTGGGGGGATGGTGACTGGTGTATGGGGCAGTGGTAGTGGAAGGCTCTTTTAGGTGGGAGGCAGGGGTGTTGTTGGTCAATGTCAGGCTCTCTCTACAGGTGGGGGGTACCAATTTTTGTGTTGCCCAGGGCTGCACAAAACCTAAATACACCATAGAATGCAAGTGGTTGTATATGCAGGAATTGCATCAGTTCCCGTACCCGCAACCAACCGCAGCCAAGACGCGCTGCGCTTTACAGACACACAGGACTGCTCTCAATGGCACCCCAATGCATCTAAAAACACAGCTCGTTTTCATGTATGGAAGCCACCGGGAAATCGCATGGTGCAAAACCACCATGCAACTTCCTGGCCGCTGAGGTTAATGGTGCAGAAACCTTTTTACTGCATAAAAAGCAGGCACAGCAGCCCATTCACATGAATGTCACAACTGTCAAATGAGCAAATGAATTTGCCTATCTAGCGGATTGATATAGCACCAAGTTGTCAGTATTTTGATTTGCCCTAAAATATCCCAAAAATTGTTTCAATCTTTGGAAAATTATACAATTCATGAATCTTGCTTATGTGATTTCTGAATTGGGGGAATATCAGCATGCAAGTAAAGTAAACAAATCAAACGTGAATTTCTGATCGGATATTCTTTTTTAGGGACCATCCACACCCCTCCATGTGCATTACCAAGTGTTAAAACGCACATTTTAATATGCATTAAAGTTTTTAGAAAAGCCTAACAATGGACTTCTCTTGTTTGCTCCATTTTTGTCTGTTCAATATACAATTAAATGTATCTGTTACATCTGATAAGTGCAAGGAAATGCCTGACGATCCTGTCGGAAACCTTTGGGGCTCTCTGCTCTTATAATTGACATTGTTCCTCGTTCTATTCATGGAGTACAGGGTACCTCCCCCTATTTTATGCAATTGAAGGGGGGTGGGGGGGGGGGGGTAGTAAAAAACTTCCGGGTTGAATAGGACAGAAAGTGTGTTAATGGCAGAATTTCCAGAGGAAAATGGAGGAAAAAAACTAATGCAGCCACCACATCTAAGAAATGGAAAGCTGCAATATATTATTTGCTTTAAAGCTGAACTTCTGGGATTATTTGTATTGCATACTTACAGTACATTTGTCCAGCTTGCAACAATGTAAGTATACATTACTAATACCGCTGGGAAACAAGACACTCTTGTAGTAGTTGTCACTACTACAGTGATAGTCACAATCTTCTAATCAGGTTTCAAGTGAGCGTCTGACTCACTATACACTGACCACAGGGAGTTGTACGCCTGACACCTTGAACGTCTATAGAAAGCCTTGTACTTCAATTAGAAGGAATTCTAAGAATAGAGGCAGGGCTAAGCCAGTGACCCCCTTGTGGTCAGTGTCCAGTGGGGCGAGAGCTGCGGATAAGGGGGTACCATCAGTTCTCCTGTATGGGGCCCAGGCCAGCAGGGGGGCTCAGGCAACTGGGTGAATCAGATGTGGGCATAGAGAATGACTTTTTCTCTCCTTGCAGCTGGCTTTCCACTGCAGAGAACCATACAGGGTATAGGTTCCAGTAATTGCCTCGCTGCACTCATCACCCTCCCTGTGCACAATACATTTCCCCCTGCTGCCAAAGCCCCCTGTGTGCCCTACCCTCGTAGTGCTGTCGGCTTCCTTCCTCTCCTTCCCACCAGCAGCTGCAAGCACACAATAGGATCCTTCAGGATGGAGAGTGGGGGAAGGGTCCAGTAAATATGTCACATTTACTAGCCCCTTTCTTTCCTGAATGAACAAATGAGGGATTAATACCGGTCACTGAATCACTCACTGTGTTCATTCATAACTAAAGCATAGTAAACTGTGTTTTTTGGTGGAGGGGCCCTGTCAGGTTGGCTGTATGGGGACCCTTGGTTTCTAAAAGCAGCCCTAATTGGGGCTGCCGCTGCACATGATCCCAGCAGGACCTGGAAGAATGAGGCCATCATTATGATTTACAGCTTTTCCCTGCCATACATTGGGTATGAGCAATGTATACTTACAGTGTGCCACGCTAGACCAATACAAGTGTGCAATATGGATCATTCCTGGAGATCAGCTTTAAGTCAATGCACAGTAACACATGGTATATGTGTGCACTGCAATGCACAGATAATAATGCCCTGTTTAATGTGGTTTGCTGTTCTACAGAAAAAAAAAAAAAGTGCAATGAGACTTGTTAATTGCCCATTCAAAATAAATGGGATGCCTTAACATAAAACTCATCAACTCATGAAGAGCTGTGAATCTTCACATTTCACAACCAGAGTGGGAGCATTGCTGTTTTGTCTTTTTGTTTTTGTATTTTATTTTACAAAACAGAATGTAGTCCCTAGGTATTGTATCTCTTGTAGTTGCTGAAGAGATTTAAAATAGGCTTACAAATAAAAATTTGACGTTTCCAGACAGCATAATTTACTTATACACTGTATCTGTAAGAAGCAACTATTGGCATACAACAATGAGAGGCGTGATCTAATACGAGTGGTAAGAATTTTATTTCTTTGCTTACATTGAGGCAGCAGAGGCAAGGGTTCTTAATGCACTGCTTATTTCAGTTTATTTTTAGCACCATCATCTTCATTATTTTTTCCCATTATTACTGGAGGATGAGGTCGATGGAGAAGCAAGAACTTACACAAAGGAAAATGCGGCCTTTCAGATTAAGCCATATTAGCAAACTTTGTGAAAATGTGACTATGATGGAGGGCAGAAATATGTTTTTTTGTTTGTTTGTGTTGTTTTGTTGAAATCAACAGTGTACAGCAGTCAGTTTGTCTATGTGTTCCTGTGCCCCGCAGGGGGTATGCTATGAGGTTGATCTCTGCAGGAAGCCCAGACAGCAGTGCATCATGTAGCTGGATAAGCCAGACACAGCAACACCAGGTTTCTGAAGCTTAAAGTGTTACTAAATCCACAACAGTACAATCAGCCTGTATATGCAGTAAATCATACTTGATATATTCACTAAGGGATTAATCCTCTTCATTGTGTAAAAATGCTGTTTGATCCTGACTTCTCTGATCCTCCCCTTCTTTCAGTGCCCCCCTCTTATATCCTGATAAGACATATCGTGTAGAGACACTCTGCACATGCTCAGCTTGGTGTGTATTTATAGAGAGGTTTTTTTTTTTCTCTTGGGAGAGTGCATGTGATCAGCACAGGGCCAATCAGTACTGTCCAGACAGAGGTCAGGGGTTCTGCATGCTCCTAGAGCAGAAAGAAAACTCATCCTCTAAGCTTTAACCAGTGCTCGGCTGGACACTGTTGGAAGACACAAGACTGCTCTAACTGCTGATGAGAAAACATATTTAGCAGTTTATATTTACTAAAATAATTTCATTTCCATGTAGTGTTTCCTGTGGGAGACCAGAGAGAGAAAATGCAGGGTCCTGGGTTTAGTAACACTTTAAGTCTTGGTTAAATTCAAGGGACAATATAATTTCCCTATGCTGACAGAAAGGGGCAGACTCTTCTGAGCTTTCCCCGTGATGGACACCAGGAAACTTATATTGCATGTTCCATAGGAAGGAGACCAGAAGGTGTTTAGAACTGCAGAGTCTGATAGTTCAGTATTGATGGTGTGCTACTTTCTGGACCCTGGGACTGCTGGGACATATAGTTCCAAATTGTCTGGGCTGCCCAAAGAATTAACTTGCTCTCTCTCTGCGTTCCTAGTATGTCACAAACACTTACTCAAAACTTTATAACCAAAAGGGACATTTTACTGTCCTTGAGACTTTGGGGGACCAAACAGTGGCCAGTGGGAGAAAACGTTGCCCTATCTTTGCTATTAGAGGGAGGACTAGTGCCCCATCCTTGGTGTTAGTGGCAGGAATAGTGCCTCATCATTGGCGTCGGTGGGAGAAATAGAACCCCATCATTGGTGTCAGTGGAAGGAATGGTGACCTATCAGTAAGGTCAGTGGGAGGAACAGTGCCCCATTATTGGTTTCAGTGGCAGGAATTATGCCTCATTGTTGGAGTCAGAGGAAGGAATAGTGCCGCAAGGCCCAGATAAAGGCAAGAAAAGGGCCACATTTTTAATGAGCAACTGTCATCTCTGTCCCGCATCTGCTCCTCCTCTGACTCGCTGTTGACTCACTGACAGTCCCATTCACTTTAATGGGACAGCTGGTGATGTGGCAGTGACACAAGGTGAGGGATATGGAGGCAGCAGGTGTGTGGATGTCCACTAACAGGCGCTGTCATGATGGATGTAAAATGAGTTCTCTTTAAATGTAAGGAATCTGACTCATTCTTGCAGGTAGTTAGAATCGTTAATATTTGCAAACCAAATGAAGGTTTCCTTTTTAGAATATTAAGCTGTCAGATTAGTAAAACAGCGATATCAGAACCGATTTTAGGTTAATAGGTTAATCACACATAGCTGGAGAACTACTCAAATTCTTTTATTTCAGGTTTTACTGTGAAATTGTGTGAATGCATCAATGCAGTGCATGTTATCTCTGCTTCTAGAGCTTGGATTCACTGAATGAGATTACCAAAAATGGAATAATTGCAGAATATACAGCTACATAACTAAGCTCCATTTCATGCTGAATAAACTAAATTATTAATGTATCCTAAATAGAAAACTATCTTTAGATAGATTATTACTCCAAAAGCATTATATTTAAATACATTTGATACAAAAAAAAAAAAATCCGATTTAAATTTTTAAAATCCAATTTTTTTTTAAATCATCGATTTTTATCCACCCTGTTCAAATTTCATTTCAGAGGTGTACAACTACTTTAAATAAAAGGAACAAAATTACACAGAAAAATAAAGAAGCAGGTATAAATGTTATAAGTATTAGTTTAAATACTTGAGCAGATTATAGACATTACAAGTACTGAAAGAAAACAAATGTCAAAGGATGTGTAGTTTCCTTGGTTTATAATTTCCAGAGCACATTTCTCTTAGCAATGACAAATCCTTATCAGTGTCAAAGTTAACACTGATTGAAATTCTTTAACATATTATGTATGGCAATCATGTTTTATTTGCAGAGATAAGAATATTTAAAAGGTTATTAAAATGTGGTCTGCGTGTACAGAATATTTTACTGGGTTAGTCAACGAGGCAAACGTTTGTACAACTTTACTAATAAAATCTTTAAAGTCTGACATAGCCCAAAGGTGAAGAGAGCAGTTTTACGAGGACCCTTAAAGAAACTTGTACTGCAAATATATACAGGCTGCCACTGCTGACCTTGCCTTCTGAAAATGCTGGTTGCCTGGCTGTCATAGTAATTACAGTGGCATCAATACTCTGTGAGCCAGTGACTCAGAACGTAGATGCAGATAGCAGTTCTACCTTTATGGTGACTTTATAACCTCCATTTTTGTTCCAAGTCACTGACTGAAAAAAAAAAAAAAGGGCCAGGTTATGATGGTCCAGTTGTGGAGGGGGACAGTAAAAGCATGGCTGAACTACAGGATTTTACTGCTCCTAAACCGCTAGAGTGAATGAGTCCTTAGACATCTGTCACCATAACAGGTGTCCCAATTGGAAGCTTTACCCCTACCTCACCTCCTGTTAAGAATTGGATTAACCATCACTTTTCTATGCCAAATGATAACAGAGAAAGTAAAGTTCCTCAGCAGGGACACTGTTTTCACACTTTATTCAAATGTTAACAAATGTAGTGTAGACATACATTTTACCCTCGGTTCACACATATTATTATTATTATTATACAGTATTTATAAAGCGCCAATAGTTCGCTCAGCGCTGTACATTACAAAGGGGGACAGAACATGTGACAGAACAATACCAATACAATGCAAAACATGAGGGGATCTAGGGCCCTGCTCTTTTGAGCTTACAATCTAGGAGAGAGGGGATGGTGGCACAGGAGGAGATAGCTGTGGGGGATGGAGTGGTAGGAAGAGTGGAGGAGGTCGACAAGTTAGCAGGGGGTGGGGTAGGCTTCCCTGAAGACATGGGTTTTCAGGGTGCGCCTAATGGAGAGGAGAGTAGGTGATAATCTGATGGGTTGGGGCAGGGAGTTCCAGAGGATGGGTGACACCCTGGAGAAGTCCTGGAGGCGGGCATGGGAGGAGGAGACCAGGGAACTAGAGAGAAGGAGGTCTTGTGAGGAGCGGAGTGTGCGTGCTGGGCGGTACTTGGATATTAGGTCAGTCAAGTAGTTCGGGGCAGTGTGGTGGACAGCTTTGTACGTCAGCGTTAGGATTTTGAATTTGATCCGTTGCGCAATCGGAAGCCAGTGGAGGGATTGGCAGAGGGGGGTGGCGGAGACGGAGCGGTTCGAAAGGTGAATGAGTCTGGCAGCCGTATTCAGGATGGACTGAAGCGGGGATAGCCAGCGGCGAGGCAGGCCAGTGAGGAGGGAGTTGCAGTAATCGAGTCGTGATATGATGAGGGAGTGGATGAGCTGTTTAGTGGTTTCTGGAGTTAGGAACGTGCGGATTTTGGCAATGTTGCGGAGGTGGAGTCTGCACGAGTTTGTTAAAGATTGGACTTGGGGCTGGAAGGATAGGTTGGAGTCCAGAATGACACCAAATACTCTGGCCTGCGGGGCGGGTTTGATGGTAGCATTGTTCGTTGTGATAGAGAAGTCAATGGGGGGTGGTGTCCGGGCTGGGGGGGAAGACAAGAAACTCGGTTTTGGAGAGGTTCAGTTTAAGGAAGTGGAGCGACATCCAGTCTGATATGTCGCTCAGCAGGTGTGTGATTCGGGTGGAGACCGAGGGGGTGAGGTGGGGGGTTGAGAGATAGATTTGTGTGTCGTCGGCATAGAGGTGGTAGTTGAAGCCATGAGAGTGTATGAGTTGGCCAAGGGAGGAGGTGTAGATGGAGAAGAGAAGGGGCCCGAGGACAGAGCCTTGAGGGACCCCAACAGAGAGGGGGAGTGAGAGGGAGGTGGTAGCATTATAGGTAACGCTGAAAGAGCGTTGTGACAGGTAGGATGAGAGCCAGGAGAGAGCAGAATCTCTGAGGCCGAGGGAGTGTAGTTTTTTGAGGAGGAGGGGGTGGTCGACTGTGTCGAAGGCCACAGAGAGGTCAAGGAGTAGGAGCACTGAATAGTGGCCATTAGCTTTGGCGGTTAGCAGGTCGTTGGAGAGTTTGAGTAAGGCAGTTTCGGTGGGGTGTAGGGGACGGAAGCCGGACTGTAGGGGATCGAGGAGGTTGTTGTCGTTGAGGTGAGAGCATAGGCGGGTGTAGACTAGGCGCTCGAGGAGTTTAGATGTAAATGGGAGCAGGGAGATGCGCTTCCAGCTCCGCACTGCAATTGCACTGTGTTTGCAATCTGCTGCGGGTGTGCCAATACAAAGTTAATGAAACCTCAAATGGATATCAAATGCAGTGTGGTTTGCCGGCACCGGATCGCATTGTACACAATGAGCATGTGATCCAGTTGCAGTGCAGCTCAAAAAAGGTGTCGGCATGTTTTTGGTGAGATGCAGAGCAACATGAGTCCATTTAAAATGAACGGGCTCAAAACGCACCGTACTGAAACACATGTGAATTGTACAGGAATGCTGTGCAGCTCCTGTGACAATCACATGCAGGTTATATTATGAACCAGGGCTTAAAGTCATCTTAAACATGACTTTTACATTTTGAAATGCTTACTGTACTAAAAACTGTATTTTTGTTAGTGTGAAATCCCTTTCTGAGTTCATTGATGGACATAGCTCTTCTGAATCTTGACCAGAGGGTTATAGTACCACCTACAGGAGTAGGACACTAGGCAGAAAAAGAACACAGCACTGCCTATGGCCAGTCTTAGCTGGTATAAATCCCCCTCTCTGCTGTAGGCAATCCAATTAGTTACAAAGGAGAGGTAGAAAGAGAACTCCCACAGAGGGGTGGGTGTCCATCAATGAATTCAGAGAAAGGAATTTTACGATGAATAAAAATCTAATTTCCTCTTACGTTCATTGATGGACACAGCTCTTCTGAATCTTGACCATAGCGATGTTCCAAATCAGTGCCTCAGCGAGGGGTGGGCAAACCAGAAAAAAACTGGAAATAGCCAGGGAAAAAGCCAACCCTCAAACAACTCCGAAGGGACAAACAAGGAACCATAACCAGCAGCCTGCAACCATGCAGCTAAAATAAGCATTGGCAGATGGCAACATAACCTGGCAAAGTTTGCAAGTGTGCACAAATGACCAAACAGCAGCCTCATAGACCTGAAACACAGATGCCAGAAAACACAGAAGGCACCATCTCCCTAGTGGAACATGCCGTAACAGGGAAGGGAGGAGCCTGCCCTTAAAGTGTACTCTGGATCCAAGTGGAAAACTGGATCCAATGGCTGCTGGATCCAATGGAAAACTGTGGCAAGGAAGTCCGCTAGACTTGTCCTGAGGCCATCCGCGAACATGAGAATACTAGGCAGAAATAACAGGATTACCTATAGCAGAGAGAGGATATATAGCAGCTAGATGCAGAGTTCTTTTTCTGCCTAGCGTCCTACTCCTGTATGTGGTGTTATGTGCTCAAGAGTCAAAAGAGCTGTGTCCAACAATGAACATAAGAGAAATGGAGATTTACAGATTAGCCAATAGAAGCAGCATTTTATTTGGCCCAGTCCCATGCAAACTCTCTCTTCAAGGGGTTAGTTCACCTTTACCAAAAAAAAAATATCCTATCCTGTGCGGTTCTCACTAAAGAATGCCCTTGTTATAGGTGTAGGGCTAGGCCATTTACATATCTCCCAAAGCCTGACTAGAATACTCCCAGGATGTTCCTAGAACATTGTTAAGTGAGGCCTAGTCATTATTGCTCACCTCCGTCATCACAGGAGTATGCTCTCAAACACCCAGCTCAGAGCTACAGTATCAGGGAGAGAAAGAGCATGTGAGAGGGCCTTGAATCAGAGAAAGAGCTTGCTCTGCAATCTATTACTGACATAAATAGTCTGAGGATATTAAGAGTGGCACTGAGTGCAATATGACTTCCCCATTCTCTCCACACAGTTTAGCATTGTCAGACCTCATTATCATCAGCCCCTGGGGCCAGTTCTCTAAAGAATTATATGAGGTTTACAGGCCAGAGAGGAGAAATGAGAATTGCAGATTGCAACAATCCAAATGGTGTCAACTTGGCAAGGAAGTAAGGGAAATCAGAAACCTGACAGGGGACCTAAACCTTTATTGTACCCTATCCAAAACTGGAAACACAGCGGTACCTCGGTTTACGAACACCTCAGTTAACGTAATTTTTGGTTTAAGAATGAAAATCCGTTGAAAATAATGTTTCGGTTTAAGAATTTTCTACGCAATACGAAGAAAGTTTCCGCAGGATGCATTGCGACTGGCAGGTTTATAGCGCTGCCCCCGTGCATGCTGGAGTCTGTGGGTAGCACGTGGCGTCGAGTGTGGAGGTGTTGGAGTGGTTTTTGCTTCGAGTTTTGAAGCCATTCTGGAAATTTTTTAATCATGTCCCTGTACAGTATTTATGCCTTTAAAGTGCTCTTTATAAAGAGTTTTGAACGGATAAAATACTTTTTTTTATTACTTTTTTCTGACCTCCGGAACGGATTAATTGGTTTTCCATGCATTTCCATCGGAGACCACACTTCGGTTTACGAATTTTTCGCAATACGAAATGTCCCGGTGAACACATTAAATTCATAAACCGAGGTATCACTGTAAGTTTATGCATTTCATATAAGCACATTATAGAACATTAAAGTGGCTGTAAAGCTAAAAGATTTTTTTTCACCTTAATGCGTTCACTGCATTAAAGTGGTTGTAATGGCTCAAGGTTTTTTGCCTTCATGTGTGCAGCAGTGCCCCCAGCCCCCTCAATCCTCACCTGAGCCCCATCGAGATCCAGCAATGTGCAGACAGCCTCGGCTGTCCCGGGTGTCCACCTCCTCATTGGCTGAGACAGCAAGCGGGAGCCATTGGCTCCCACTGCTGTCAATCACAGCCAGTCAGCCAATGAGGAGAGAAAGGGGACAGGGCAAAGCCGTGGCTCTGGTGTGATTGAACCCACAGAGCAGCAGCTCAGGAACAAGCCTGCTAGGGTACCCCCATAGCAAGCTGCTGCTATGGGGGGTACCTGACAGAAAGGAGTAGCCAGGAGTGGCAGAGAACCTGAGAAGAGGAGGATCTAGGCTGCTCTCTGCAAAACCACTGCACAGAGCAAGTAAGCATACCATCTTTATTTAAAAAAAAAAAAATGAACTTTTAATATCGCTTTAAGATAAAAAAAACCTTTTGCATGCAGCTCCCCCCACAGCCCCCCAAAATACTGATCATAGCCCAATCTTGGTCCAGCACTGAGGACATTTGCAGCAGCTTCTCTCCCTAATCCTGGCTCTCACAGGCTTGGCTGAGAGCAGTGGAAGCCATCGACTCCTGCTGCTGTCAATCAAAACCTGTGAGCAGAGAGCGGGGGGCAGGGCCAAGCCAGGCTATGTGTCTAAATTGACACAAACAACTCGGCTTGGGAGCGAGCCTGCAAGAATGCCCCCACAGATAGTGGCTTCCTTTGGTGGACACTCGGTGGGGGGACCGCAGAAGAGAAAGATATGTGATGGTTTGTGCAAAACAATTGCACAGAGCAGGTAAGTATAACATGTTTTTATATTTTAATAAAACTAAGGGAAGCTTTAGTATTTTAAGCTCTGCAGGATTTTTTTTTTTTTTTACTGATAGTATTGCATAGTATTTGTCCAATCACCTGTCATTATTTCCTATGTATTTATATAGCATTAAATATAGTTAGTACACCTATAGCCATACATGGTTTTCTACATAATGGCAACTTTTGCCTTTTCCCACATTGTAGGCGGCCATTAAGGTCTACATGCTATTCATACCTACACATATCAGCATCTGAAAATTTAAGGGTGCATTAACACCTGCGAATGCACCCTGTCAATGATTACATATGAGAACTACCTGTGTCCAGGACTAATCACTCGCATGTAATTGCAGCATGAGAGATTACATGCGAGTAGGTGTAATTAACTGTAAAAGCCGGAAGCCTCCCATTACTTTCAATGGTGCTGCCTACTTGCAGATAATCGCGGGAATCTGTGGGAAATCCTTCTATTGGAGCATCTTTGTAAATGGTGGGAATCCCTATCGGCAGGATATTCAATATCTAAAAAGCGTTTTTTGACTCTTAAGCTTTTGAGAGTCCATTACATTTGGTGAGTGTAATATATATTGGTTATCATGGATGGTGTCAATACACTGAAGTTTCTTTTGCACGGGACACATCACTATTTCTTTGGAGCATATTCGATGTGGAATATTTTCATTTTCTTGGATTGGGACTTTTTTATTGTTTTGATTTGGACATTATTATCATTTATGTTTATTTATATAATGTTTTGCACTGTGTTTTCTTTTTACACATTTTATATATACTTGCATAATATACAATGTCTAACAGTTTTATTTAGAAAAAGTCCACATTGTCAATAGAAACACCTGTCAGCATGCTGTATCCTTGCACTCTGTATGGAGGCAGAAGACTCTCTGCAGAGGTCCAAAATGCACCTGACCTGTCCCCTGCATTCAGACCTATAGCTCTGCAATCTGCAAAATGAAAGCCATCTGCTGAATTGATAGCACTAGCTTTGACTCCTTGAGATACCTGCTCTACCATATGCAGAAGAATTTGAATCACTATAGAGGGGGCCAAATTACAGGGAACAACAGAATAAAAAATCGTGCAGGGCTTTTATCTTTTGATTAACAGTTAAAGAGTTACCAGAACAATCCTACGGGTAAAACTGAAAACGCATATGATATTTTGCTTGTAAAAGGGTAATAAAAAAAGAAAATTCACCAACAGAAAGGGCACAAGTGTACTTTTGCTTTCATCGAAACTATGACATCATATGTGGTCAAAGGCCATGTGACAACTTGAATACTTAAAGAATAACTGACACACATTAAAAATACAACACAGTTGCACAATGTAATATTACTGCACAAACATAGTTCTTAAAATAACTTTGCACTGTTAGTCATTATCAGACTAAAGGACTCATGCACATGATATAAATGCTGTGTTCTGATTACACTGTGCTGAGCACAAAGCTGCATAAAGCTAAAAATTGTACGTTCCCGGTCCAATTTATTTTACATGGTACGCACGCAAATCTGTGCAAACGTTTACATGTGGATAATGTGTAAATGCTGCCGCTGCATAGTGTGGATGTGTTTCTGTAAATCCCACCCACCCCTAAATTATTATATTATTATACAGGATTTATATAGCGCCAACAGTTTGTTCAGCGCTTTACTATATAACGGGAGACAATGCAGCAACAATACAGTTCAATACAAGAGGGTTAGGAGGGCCCTGCTCCTTGGAGCTTAACCACCTCCCGCCCTCCATATAGTAATATGACGGACACAAGGGGGTTCTCTTGTTCTGGGAGGATGTCATATGACGTCCTCCCATTCTCACCATGGATGCGTGGCTCAGGGAGCACGCAGCGCAGCGATCGGCGGTGCGCTGTGTCCCTCGGACACAGCGGATCACCGATCACGAAAAGAGCCGAAGATGTCGGCTCGGTCATGTGATCAGCTGTGTCCAATCACAGCTGATCACATGTAACAGAGAAATGACGGTTATCGGCATTTCTCGCCTCTCGAGCTGTCACACTGACGGTAATCGGCTTTCCGCGGAGGGGACATGTACACTGATCATCAGGGCACTGATGATCAGTGTGCCCTGATGATCAGTGTAGCCCCAGCAGCGCCACCTGTCAGTGCCTTGTGTCAGTGCTCATCAGTGCTTCATGCCAGTGCCCATCAGTGCCAACCAGTGCACATCAATGTCACATATCAGTGCCCATCTGAGCTGCCTTTCAGTGTCACCCATCAGCGCCTTTCAGTGCCACCTATCAGTGCCAGTCAGTGTCGCCTATCAGTGCCGGTCAGTGCCGTCTATCAGTGCTGCCTATCAGTGCTAATCAGTGATGCCTGTCAATGCCCATCAGTGCCACCTACCAGTGCCTCATCAGTGCCACCTATCAGTGCCCATCACTGCAGCCTCATTAGCGCATATCAGTGAAGGAGAAACATCACTTATTTACAAAATTTTATAACAAAAACTAAGAAAAACTTTTTTTGTTTTCAAAATTTTCAGTGGTTTTTGGTTTGTTTAAGAAAAAATAAAAAACCCAGAGGTGATTAAATACCACCAAAATAAAGCTCTGTCACAAAAAAAAATGATAAAAATTTAATATGGGTACATTGTTGCATGACCGCGCAATTGTCATTCAAAGTGCAACAGTGCTAAAAGCTGGAAATTAGCCTGGGCAGGAAGGGGGTATAAGTGCCATGTAGGCTAGCGGTTAAATAACTAGGCAGCAGTGGCGCAAGATGACCTCGCTCTTCAGTCATTCTAAAGTACTGAAGGCTAAGGTTATTTCGTGCTTGCGTCACCACCACTGACTAGTAAACAACTCATTCATTCAGAGAATTTTTCTCAAAATTCACTCAGTAAGTGGCCCTCCCAGGTCGCTCAGTTTGACAAGATATGATTTTTCAATCAATTTTTGTTGAAGTAGCCTGCTGAAAAAATTTCAGCTAAACAGCAGCTGTATCCCAACAGATGAATACAATAGCCCAGCAGGGGGATTTTGACCATTCATGCTCTGGAGTGTGGAGAGAGCAATCTGTTAGATTTTTTTTCATTCATTCCTTATGGCCAACTTAAGGGTTCATTCACACCAGATGTCGTGGGACTACGTTGGCCGGCTATTCCAGCATAGTCCCACTACATAACAAGGCAAAATATTCCTATTCTCCTTTGTGCCCGGTTCATACCACAACATGTGCGGTGTATGCAGTACATTTTTCAGTGCAGCGCAGTGCGAGAAAATCAACTGCCCCCCACCATATGGTGGCCAACTGAACTTTATGAAATGTCTGTGTGACATTTCAATTAAGTTTATTTTAAAAAATGTAGCGTTACCCCCGTAGCAGCCACTTAATAGAAGAGGACCTCTGTGCCATCGACGACCTTCAGAACACTTCGCCCCCTCTTCCTCCTGTCCTCTTTCTCCTTCTCTACCATCTAGGCCTAGCATATCCCTGGGTGCCTTGGTTTAGTCATGTGTCTTGCAACTACACCAGGAAGTGTCACAACTAGCTTTCCGCATACAATAAAAAAAAGCATTAGGCAAAGTAATAAAATAGAATTTTGCTGTATTGACACAACTCAAAATAGTGACAATGTGAACAATCAGGTGTATCAACTGCAACAAACAGGTAAACAGTTATAAATGGTAAACATAACTGACATAGAATGAACTCGCTAACCAGACTCAGCCCAGCGGCAGCAATAGCCCTGATGTGCAACCATGGGAGCTGGAATAGGAAAATACTGGATCAGGAGGCTATGCTGTCCCAAGCCACCCAGGGATATGCTAGGCCTAGGCGGTAGAGGAGGAGAAAGAAGACAGAAGGAAGAGGAGGAGTAAGACAATAGCAATTCTGAGGAAAAACAATATCCTAATATCCTTAATATTGTCCTACAGGGGATTCTAGATCTTCTGCCGGCAACGTTTGGGCCCTATTATTGTCTTGGACACATATAACGCTGATGTTTATGGTTCTGCTAGCAGAGAGGTACTTATAGGGAATATACAGGGCTGGGCTGAGTTCTGCTCTCAGAATACCAATAGTATAACGGGAATTGCTCTCAGAGTGATGTTTTAACTGGGCACACATCCCTCTCACCAATTTTCAGATGTGACTGTAGTCCTGCTGAGACTCCTGTTATGATGATGACCATTGCACCGCTGAGAAGAGACAGCCTCTGTGTACAATGCCTTGAAAAAGTATTCATACCCCTTGAAATTTTCCACATTTTGCCATGTTACAACCAAAAACATAAATGTATTTTATTGGGATTCTATGTGACAGACCAACACAAAGTGACACATAATTGTGAAGTGGAAGGAAAATGAAAAATGTTTTTCAAAATGTTTTACAAATAAATATCTGAAAAGTCTGGTGTGCATTTGTATTCAGCCCCCTTTACTCTGATACCCCTAATTAAAATCTAGTGGAACCAATTGCCTTCAGAAGTCACCTAATTAGTAAAGAGATTCAATCTGTGTGTAATTTCATCTCAGTATAAATACAGCTGTTCTGTGAAGCCCTCAGGGGTTTGTTAGAGAACATTAGTGAATAAACAGCATCATGAAGGCCAAGGAACACCCCAGACAGGTCAGGGATAATGTTGTGGAGAAGTTTAAAGGGTTAGGTTATAAAAAAAAAAATATCACAAGCTTTGAACATCTCACAGAGCAGTGTTTAATCCATCATCTGAAAATGGAAAGGGTATGGCACAACTGCAAACCTACCAGGACATGGCAGTCCACCTAAACTGACAGGCCGGGCAAGGAAAGCATTAATCAGAGAAGCAGCCAAGAGGCCCATGGTAATTCTGGAGGAGCTGCAGAGATCCACAACTCAGGTGGGAGAATCTGTCCACAGGACAACAATTAGTCATTCACTCCACAAATCTAGCCTTTATGGAAAAGTGGCAAGAAGACAGCCATTGTTGAAAAAAAGCCATAAGAAGCCCCGTTTGCAGTTTGCTGTGTCCCCCACATGGCTTCTCAGAAACATGTGGAAGAAGGTGCTCTGGACAGATGAGACCAAAATTGAACTTTCTGGCCTAAAAGCAAAACGCTATGTGTGGTAGAAAACTAACACTGCACATCAGCCTGAACACACCATCCCCACCGCGAAACATGGTGGTGGCAGAATCATGTTGTGGAGATGCTTTTCTTCAGCAGGGACAGAGAAGCTGGTCAGAGTTGATGGGAAGATGGATGGAGCCAAATACAGGGCAATCTTAGAAGAAAACCTGTTAGAGACTGAAAAAGACTTGAGACTGGGGAGGAGGTTCACCTTCCAGCAGGACAACGACCCTAAACATACAGCCAGAGCTACAATGGAATGGTTTAGATCAAAGCATATTCATGTGTTAGAATGGCCCAGTCAAAGTCCAGACCTAAATCCAATTGAGAATCTGTGGCAAGACTTGAAAATTGCTGTTAACAGACGCTCTCCATCCAATCTGACAGAGCTTGAGCTATTTTTCAAAGAAGAATGGGCAAAAAATTCACTCTAGATGTGCAAAGTTGGTAGAGACATACCCAAAAAGACTTACAGCTGTAATTGCAGCAAAAGGTGGTTCTACAAAGTATTGACTCAGGGGGGCTGAATACAAATGCACGCCACACTTTTTACAGATTTATTTGTAAAAAATTGTGATAATTTATCATTTTCCTTCAACTTTACAATTATGTGCCACTTTGTGTTGTTCTATCACATAAAATTCCAATACATTTATGTTTTTGGTTGTAACATGATAAAATGTGGAAAATTTCAAGGGGTATGAATACTTTTTCAAGGCACTGTAACTGAGCGCAGCGCCTTCCCCTCTTGAAGATGCTGGTACACCCTGGTATACTCACTAGTGGCCGCTCCTTATAAGGCCTTCTGACCCTTATTCTGCCACAAGACTTCATGGGAGTTGCAGTTAAATCAGGCCATAATACAATGTTAGAAGGTGGTTTCAGTCCCATAATTCTTTGCTTCTTATTCAATGGTAATGCCCCCTCTAGCGATCAAGAAAGGGCACTAGCATGTTACAGCACCGGCATTACAATGAAATGAAAGTCACTGGGCACAGTAGTGTCTCCTCTCCTCCATACTTGTAGCCCAATTCTTGAGTACAAAAAAAAAAAAAAAAGCAAACAGTGCGATGTTGGCAGTGCATCAAGCCTGCCACCGCTGGACCACACCGCACACCGGCCACTGCATTGCAGAGCAACGACTGGTGTGAATTAGCCCTAAGTATTCCTATACAAATTCATACCTGGAAGAAAAGATAGCCGATTAATTACCTGGTCCTACAGGTGGGGGGGGGGGGGGGGGGTCAGAATAAAGCTAGTGATAGAACAAACTGATAACTGATATACAGGACTAGCAACAGATGATTGTAGTGTGTTCCCTATTTCACTAGTAATACGCACAAAGGGGGATAGGAAACAAAGGAAAATATCCCCAGCAATAAATCATTTCTAGAAAAAAAAAAAAACCTTTGGTTATTTTATTGAAGTCTTTGTCCAAACGAAAAACAGTGTGAATTTCACCAGTGAGGACATGATCAGCAGTGAAAACCAAAGAAAACTTCAATTTGTTGAATAATATATCCCAAATGCCAATAAAAAGCACTTTTTGTTCATTAAAGAGAACCTGTCACAATTAAATGCTATCATATTTTCATATTTTGAGCCCCCACATACATACTGTACATATGTAAATGTACACAGTAGGAGAACTTACATACCAAAGCAATAGTTGCACATCACACATTGGTGTGCACTTCGGAATGAAAACAATCATTCTAGGGCCATTATTCATAATTCTTAACTCTAAACTAATGCTAAAGATTATATGACATTTTTATTACCGAGGAGGAATTAAAGCAGAATTAATCTCAGCAGTTTTTTTTTTTAATGCCCCCCCCCCCCCCCCCAGGAGCTGTTAGGCATAATGTTCTGCACTTTATGGCAGACTCACATGATCCCCTCCAGCGCTGCGCTGTCATCTCTCCCACTAATCACAGGTATGTCTGTCTTCTCCCAGTCTTCATTCTGGGTTTGGACTGTTCAGACAGTTGATTAGATGGACTGCCATGATGCCACTTGTGTGGGATTCACATCATCACGGTACAGAGCTGTAAATGTACGCTGAGCTGCACATGCACGGTTCAGTGTACATTACTGCTGACAGGCAGGAAGAAGCACTTATGACATAAGAGACCAATAGGGTCTCTTCTATCATGAAAACTCTGGCTCTCAGCATTTGTTTCTCCCAGGTTAAGTTTCACTTTAAGGGAACACACATTATTGTCAGTCAACATCAGCTGTAAATTACCTAATGACGGCGTTTTAACCTCATCATAACCATAATAATGTAATAGTTTGAGTTCATAGCACTGATGAAAGCAAAGAAAACCTTCAAACAAATGCAAATGAGACATTTGGATCTACATACAGCATTTGACTGTATGTGTGCTATAAACCAGTGGTTCTAGATACACAACCGGAGGATTAGAATGGAGGGATTTGCATATGTCCAGCCAAGCATCTTTCTTATTTCTGTATGGAAACAAACAGGTCAGCTCACTGTGCTGTACAGGATAAATATTACTGGTGTTTAAATATGATCTCGTGATGATCCTCAATACAATCAATTTACAAACATATATTGCATAGATATACAACTCATACTTTTTTCCTAAAATAAACAGTTAAAGCTGAACTCTTTGCAGAAATCAAAATCATAGCTTTAGGGCTCTTTACATCAGTATTGCCTTCTGAAAAGCTACCTGAAGTGTATCACTTTTCAGAGGGTGTTTGACACACCGAAAATAATACAAGCGGTGAGGATATAACATAAGCATTTCTGTTCCACAACAGTGTGCATTGCTTGGGGCAGTTGTGCCACAGCCCCATTAACTTAAATGAGGTTGCCATTTAAGCAAATGACATCTTGTCATTTGATGACAAGATGTACTGCCCGTTGAACATGATGGAAGGGATACATTTTGCCTCGTGTGTACACCCCATACAGTTAAAACTGTTTATGGGGGCCGGTGTTTGTAGACACGCTCCCAACTAACACAATTACAGATGTTAACTAAGCCTATATGAGTGCTTCTATTTTATCAGTCTCTTATAACTTATAATTATTGGGGGTGTGCTGGGAGCAATCAGTTGTGCTGCATGTACATTAACAGACAAGGAGCATGCTGACAGGAGAAGAGAGCAAAGATAGGACAAAGTGGAGGTCATTAGTCTGCTGCTGTTCCATCATTATCCAATCAGCAAGTTTACCTGACATTGCTTCCTGGAAAAAATGTAAACCTTGGGATAGGATAGAGAGAAATCTAAGTTACTTGGCTGGAAAACCAAAAATGCATTTCATCAGTGTGTTTACTGGTTTATTGTAGCAGTTTGTCTGAATTTCA
This sequence comes from Staurois parvus, assembly GCF_062004578.1. Taxonomy (NCBI): domain Eukaryota; kingdom Metazoa; phylum Chordata; class Amphibia; order Anura; family Ranidae; genus Staurois; species Staurois parvus. The sequence continues at coordinate 3,026,943 of NW_028317961.1, forward strand.
CCGTAAAGCTTTTTTTGGTCATACTTCTCTTCTGGGTAACAGGAGTGCAGATTCACCTAACGGAGAGCTAAATCCCACTGTCAGCAGACATCACAGAGAGGATCCAGGCTCTGTGGGGATTCTGATATTAATGTCGGGATCCGCCCAGATGCCCGACTGGGGGTTGAGACTGACTGTCACTGCCTCTCTGCTCAGTAAGAACCAAGAACAGAGCAACCAGAGGTCATGAGATCGCTCAGTTCTTGTTCTTAGAGCCGGTGGAGGACAGCTGCAGCAGGGGACCAATGCTGCAACCATACAGGTGAGCATGTATGTTTATTTCTGTGCTATCCTACACTTCTCCTTTAACAACTGCACGATTTTAATGAAGGAGTGGATCTAGCACAAATGGCATCAAATTTGAATTAAACCCAATCTTCACTTCCCTAAATAACTCTACCTCCCTGCATTACTCACCCCCGCCCTATAGTAAAAAAAAAAAAGTTTTTTCTGGCCCCACCCCCATTCTCATATGTATTGCTACTTATATTTTGCATTTGTGGTGCTATTACCAAAGAATGACACCACAAGTACAACACACGTTTTTGAGCACTTTGTGAACATTCACGCGCTACTGTAAACGTGAACATAGCCTTAAAGTGGTTCTAAAGGCTGAAGGATTTCTACTTTCGTACATTCTATACACAAAGGTAAAAAACACCTTCATTGCGCTGCTCCCCATTCAGCCCCCCTAATATTAACCTGAGCCCGATCTCGATCCAGTGATGTGCATGAGAGCAGCGGCTCTTCCAGGACTCTCCCTCCTCAGCGTCTCAGACACAGCAGCAGGAGCCATTGGATCCTGTTGCTGTCAATTACAGTCAGCGAGGAGGGAGCTAGAGGCCAAGTGCTGTGTGTCTTATGGACATACAAGACTGGCTCAGGAGTGAGCATGCACGGGAGCTCTGGGGGCACTCAGAACGGGGTTGCAGTCAAGAGCAACAGTAGAAGACCCCAGAAGAGGAGGATTGGGGCTGCTCTGTGCAAAAACATTGCACAGAGCAGGTAAGTATGATAAATATAAATATATTATATATACACAGTCAGGTCCATAAATATTGGGACATCGACACAATTCTAACATTTTTGGCTCTATACACCACCACAATGGATTTGAAATGAAACGAACAAGATGTGCTTTAACTGCAGACTGTCAGCTTTAATTTGTATTTACATCCAAATCAGGTGAACGGTGTAGGAATTACAACAGTTTGCATATGTGCCTCCCACTTGTTAAGGGACCAAAAGTAATTGGACAGAATAATAATCATAAATCAAACTTTCACTTTTTTTTAATACTTGGCTGCAAATCCTTTGCAGTCAATTACAGTCTGAAATCTGGAACGCATAGACATCACCAGACGCTGGGTTTCATCCCTGGTGATGCTCTGCCAGGCCTCTACTGCAACTGTCTTCAGTTCCTGCTTGTTCTTGGGGCATTTTCCCTTCAGTTTTGTCTTCAGCAAGTGAAATGCATGCTCAATCGGATTCAGGTCAGGTGATTGACTTGGCCATTGCATAACATTCCACTTCTTTCCCTTAAAAAACTCTTTGGTTGTTTTTGCAGTATGCTTTGGGTCATTGTCCATCTGCACTGTGAAGCGGCGTCCAATGAGTTCTGAAGCATTTGGCTGAATATGAGCAGATAATATTGCCCGAAACACTTCAGAATTCATCCTGCTGCTTTTGTCAGCAGTCACATCATCAATAAATACAAGAGAACCAGTTCCATTGGCAGCCATACATGCTCACGCCAGGACACTACCACCACCATGCTTCACTGATGAGGTGGTATGCTTAGGATCATAAGCAGTTCCTTTCCTTCTCCATACTCTTCTCTTCCCATCACTCTGGTACAAGTTGATCTTGGTCTCATTTGTCCATAGGATGTTGTTCCAGAACTGTGAAGGCTTTTTTAGATGTCGTTTGGCAAACTCTAATCTGGCCTTCCTGTTTTTGAGGCTCACCAATGGTTTACATCTTGTGGTGAACCCTCTGTATTCACTCTGGTGAAGTCTTCTCTTGATTGTTGACTTTGACACACATACACCTACCTCCTGGAGAGTGTTCTTGATCTGGCCAACTGTTGTGAAGGGTGTTTTCTTCACCAGCGAAAGAATTCTTCGGTCATCCACCACAGTTGTTTTCCGTGGTCTTCTGGGTCTTTTGGTGTTGCTGAGCTCACCGGTGCGTTCCTTCTTTTTAAGAATGTTCCAAACAGTTGTTTTGGCCACGCCTAATGTTTTTGCCATCTCTATGATGGGTTTGTTTTGTTTTTTTCAGCCTAATGATGGCTTGCTTCACTGATAGTGACAGCTCTTTGGATCTCATCTTGAGAGTTGACAGCAACAGATTCCAAATGCAAATAGCACACTTGAAATGAACTCTGGACCTTTTATCTGCTCATTGTAATTGGGATAATGAGGGAATAACACACACCTGGCCATGGAACAGCTGAGAAGCCAGTTGTCCCATTACTTTTGGTCCCTTAACAAGTGGGAGGCACATATGTAAACTGTTGTAATTCCTACATCGTTCACCTGATTTGGATGTAAATACCCTCAAATTAAAGCTGACAGTCTGCAGTTAAAGCACATCTTGTTTGTTTCATTTCAAATCCATTGTGGTGGTGTATAGAGCCAAAAATGTTAGAATTGTGTTGATGTCCTAAATGTTAGAATTGTGCGAATATATATATATAGCCACACAGGAGTACCTCAGTTTACGATCGCCTCGGTTAAAGTAATTTTCGGTTTACAAATAAAAATCCATTGAAAATAATGCCCTGGTTTACAAATGTTTTTCACAATACGAACGGATTAATTCCCCATCATGGCCCTATACAGTATTGCGCCTTTAAAGTGAACTTTATAGAGAGTTTTGGACAGATAAAATATTTTTTTTACTTTTTTCTGACCTCCGGAACGGATTAATTGGTTTTCAATGCATTTACGAATAAATTTTTAATCCTGTCCCTGTACAGTATTTATGCCTTTAAAGTGCACTTTATAAAGAATTTTGAACAGATAAAAGACTTTCTTAAAACTTTTTTCTAACCTCCAGAACAGATTAATTGGTTTTCAATACATTCATATGGGAAACCGCGTTTCGGTTTATAAATTTATATTTAAATTTTAAATTATAAAAAGGAGTTGGTAAAGACACAGATCACAGCTTAAAGTACTAATGTGCCAATAACTTTTTAGGCCTCCTTCACATGGGTACTGTGTTTTTCTATGTGAGCCCGTGTTTACCTGGCATGTTAAGGGATGCACAGGCGTTCCGTGAACTCACAGGCAGGAAGTTACATTGATGTCAATTGTTGTTATTATTATTCTGGAAATCCTGTATTATAATAATAATAATAATAATTGGGACGAGCGGGTGCAGGCGAGTGTCTCCAAACCATGTCAAATTGGGAACAGCAGCTGTGTCTAAGCACCTTCTGCGTCCCTATTGACTTCAATGGGATTGCCTATACAGGGATGTGCAGAACCTGTGTACATCCCCATATGGGCAAACACAGCCCCGCTCAGTTGTACACTGTAATACACCCTGTGTAAAGGAGGTCTTATAAGTTAGAAAAAACTTCTGTCCTTGAAAGAACCTGTTGCCTCAGGCAGCTGACTTCTCTCGTTTTATGACAGTAATAAAGAAACACTGTAATCTTACTCAAATGCCAAAATGTTTCCCTCTTTCCCAACTCGGAAGGTTGGGAGGTACGCTTTCATACTGAAACCGAACAAACACGAAGAATCCTCCGACACAAAAATAACTGCTTACAATATAAATAGGACAAAGAAAAACTCCTGTCATATAGTGAACATAAGCATCAAGGTTATGTCTGGTGTTTCAGCATAATTTTTAATCTACACAGTATTTGACAGAGGCCAATACCAACACAGGAGATCAAACAAAATCCTTGTTATTCTCAAGGTAGACTTTTCTATGTGACCTTGCAAACAAGTTTAGACACGTTCCTCTGTAAATCCAAAAGTACAAAGCTTCCAGCCTGGGAATGGAAATTAACAGAGGGATTGTAATGCTAAATAAAATTGATTTTTGCAGTCTCTAAAAAATAGACATAGGTATGTCTGGTCAAACAGTGCCTACATGGCTTCTCTGGGGGAACAAATCACTTTTTTTATATAGAAGATCATTTATTAACAGCCGCCAAGCAGTGAGGTAGGCCTCACACCTTTGCGGTGAGCTGCAGTACATTACAGCACATCTCATTTGTTAAAATGTGTTGTTTTAAGGCAGCATTTATTTTGAATGGGCTTTCAATTCACCTCATCGCAGCTCAAACTGGACCTGAGCCTTTTTGTTGGCAAAACATGTTTCCAGCACCAATTTGAACATTGGCAGCATTCTCATCAAAGAAAAACAAAACTCACACATACTACACCAGCCTTTCTCAACCAGGGTGCCCAGGCACCCTGGGGTGCCTTGAGGTTTCTTCAGGGGTGCCTTGGCAAAATGTCTAAAAATTGCCCAAAATATGTATACAAGCCAGCTGATGGAACACGAGAACACGATGTATACAAGCCAGCTGATGTCTTTTAGTTACACAAAGGCACAGGTTTTCATTGTGCACCATTACGACCTTCTAGCCGCCAGCGTCCTGACAACCAATGACATCATTAGTTGATAAGAAGGATGTCGGTTGCCTGCACAGCATCCTTGTTGGACCCTCCTCTGCCCCTCTTCATCAGTGCTGGGGTCACATTAGCTAAGTGATGGAGAAAAACTGAGGGAGAAGAGAAACACAGAAATACTAGTAAGTGCCAGTGTATAAAAGTGTATTTGCTTTGGAAGAATAAATCACCTCTAACGTTGGTTGTCCTATGTGTGTGGATGTTGTTGCATTATATAAAAATATTAGAATAGTTTTTTACATCTTAGAATGGGGTGCCTCAAGACTGTTCATAATTTTAAAGGGTGTCTCGGGACTGTCCATAACATTAGAGGGTGCCTCAAGACTTTCCATAATTTTAGAGGGCGTCTTGACATTGTCCATAATTTTAGAGGGCGCCTTGACTGAAAAAAGGTTGAGAAACACTCTACTACACTGTTAGTATAGGAAACGCTTTTTGGTTATACTTCTCCTATGGATCACAGGAGTGTAGTTAGTTCTACACTCCTGTAACTAGTTTTCAGCTAACAGCAAGCTAAAGTCTGCTGTTGGCTGGTGTCACAAAACCGGTCCAAGCTCTGAAGATTCCAATCACATGGTTGGGATCCACCAAGAAGCCTGGACTTGCACCTAGCAGAAGGGACCAGTAGTAGTAGCAGTATGTCATTTACCGGCCACTTCCTTGTCTGAATGACCAGAGTGAGTGATCATTACCGATCACTGACTGTTCATTCACAACTGAAGCATAGTAAACTGTGTTTACTATGCTTCAGTTTGTGAAAGAACAAGAGCCACTGCCTCCTGTTCACTCATTTGCAGTGAAGCGGAGGCTACAGAGAAGAGTTCCCTCAGTCCCTTTCTCTGTCTCAAAAGTGACATTTTACCAGCCCACCAACAGGGCTGTTAAAAATGAGTGCAAGAAAAAAGTTTTAAAATAATAAAAAATAAAATAATAAAAAACTACTGTCACTGTCCTTTGCACTACTGACAACATCCACTGCCCTACTAACACTATCCACTGCACCCCCCCCCCCCACACACACACACACACTATAAAAAATATTTGAAAAATAAAAAAAAATTGCAGTGAATTAGAAAAGATCTTAAAAATTTAAAGAAAATTAAGCACTCATTCACACGTGTTCTCTTGCACATTCAGTATGAATGAGTGGCTTGTTTGTGCGGCTGGAGCCACCTGTTACTCTATGGGGACACAGCCACAGGTCCTAACTTGACAGGTGTGCAGGTGAATGGCCCTGAATGCACACAGGTTGTGTTTGGGGCTTTACACATGCATCTACATGCCTGTCAGATTAGGAATTGCTGTGTTTGCACAGCTGTTGCGTCCCCCATAGCTTAACATAGGCTCCCTGCACAAAGCTCCTCGCTAGATTAAAACAAAAACTAAAAAAAAATAAAATACATTTTGTTCACACTGTACGGGCCACAGCACCCATATGAATGAGCCCCAAAACCTCATTCACATACAGAGCTTTATTTATTAACTCAATACAGTTTTATCTTTTAGATTTAGCAGGAATTTTGTGAGTTATGTTGTATCTGTGTCCACCAACAATGATATTGTGTTTTTTGTGAAAAGAAAATGATGACACAGGAAACAAAAAATTCACAAAAAAAAAAACAGCTAAACGTAATACGAGTTTAAAAAAAGCAAATGTGCATAAAATGCAGGTAAACTGAAGAACTTCCATATGAACTTGTGCATAAATTTGTTAGTTGCACAGGTGTGAAACGGGCCCTTTTTCTAATAGGTATAACATCGCATGAAAATGCACAGAAAAATGTGCCTCCTTTTTCAAAGCACTGTGCTATTTACCGCAGATGATCTGAACAAAGTCATTGATTAACATTTGCTCATATGACACATGCATTGTTTTGCGTTAAAACATAAAGATGTGAACAGGGTTCAGATTATTTAGACTTTACTGAGAACAGGTTCACTTGTAGAACCCCCTTCATTGATATAGTACGCTTAACATGCATTACTGTTTTAATAGGTATAGCTGATACCCAACAGCTGCGCTGCACAGAGGTCCATTTAAAAGGAGCCTGCAAAGTGATATCCAGTCTCTTATCACACATCACAGAATGAACATTTGTATAGCGCATCAAAAAACCTGTGCACCAGGCTTACAAATACCACTTGTTTATCTCACTGTAACATATGGTAATGAAGAGTAACTATATCAACATTTATTCAACAACTTAAAGTGCTTGTAAAGGCTCATGGTTTTATTTACCTTCATGCATTTTATGCAAAAAGGTAAAAAGCCTTCTGAGTGCAGCATCCCCCCCAATACTCACCTCAGCCCCCTCTTGATCCAGCAATGTGCACAAGAGCCTTGGCTGCCCTGGGTCTCTCCCTCCTTATTGGCTAAGACAACAGCAGGAGCCACTGGCTACCATCAATCACAGACGGTGAGCCAATGAGGAGAAAGTGGGGGGCAGGGCCGAGCTGTGGCTGTGTGTGAGCAGACACACAAAGCAGCAGCTCAAGAGCGAGCCTGCTCAGGTGCCCCCAAACCAAGCTGTATGCTGCTGTGGGGGCATTTGGAAGGAGGGAGAGGCCATGGTGTCGCGGGCGGACCCAAGAAGAGGATTGGGGCTGCTTTGTACAAACTCACTGCACAGAGCAGGTAAGTATGACATGTTTATTATTATTATTTTTTTTAATTCTGCCTTTACATTCACTTTAAATACTACAAGTTATCTTAGGGGATCAGCAGTGGGATCACCACTGAAAGAAATGTCACACAAATCTATTATAATCTAATAGTCAATACAATCATCAGAAAAAGCTGTGACCCCAGTATATCATCTCTTATTAAAGCAGATGTAAACCCAATCACTAAAATCTCATACAAGCTATAACATGTTAATATAATTTCAAAAGTGGTAATATAAAAGGTTTTTATGTTCAGTTTTTATTTAAAAATACCAATGATCATGTCATGAAGGTTCAGGCACTTCCTGTTATGGGTTGACAACGGTCTCTCAGCTGTGCAATTAGATTGTCAAGTTGTCACATGCTAAAATAATGGACTACAAACAACCTTATCACACTGTCCATGTGCAGTCCAACACTGTCATTATCAGAAAACCAGCCCCTACCAATGATGTGCAGCCAAAGCTTGACCAAGGCTCGAGTAGCTTAGCAGTACTGAACTGCTGAAAAAAAATGTGTTTAGAATAAAAAATTCTGCTGCCAATAACAAATGTTTTCATTTTTTTTTTTTGAGTAAAGTTAGGAAATGTCATCAAAAATCCTAAATGGTTATTAACATCATACATTTCAACACGAGTATCTGCCTTTAGGCTAGGTTCACACCTATGCAGTTAGCATTTGATCCATTTCTGCAGTGAGTTTTGCGCTTTTGTGCCCACTTTTTTTTTTTTCCAATTTGGTTGGCCAATAAGAAAAATACACTGGTTTGATGTCACAGAATGTCAGACATTTTTACTTCCTAATTCCTGTCTGTAATCTGTGCATGCTGCAGATATGTCACATCATGGCTGCAATCTCCTTATTCCTGGCAATTGCCACATTGACAGCTACAGTCATGCAGGAAGAGGAAGAAGAGGAACAGAGGAGAAGATGCAGGTATTGGATACATCCGGTGATAGCCAATAGATGACAGAGGACAATTTTGGATCATGTATAACGATCTGAGAACACGAGGAAACATTTTTCCAATACACACGGATGTCTACAAAAAGGCGAGCACAAGTTTGGAACGTTTCCTATAGCTACACGTTTGTCGTAACCTCCCCCTCCTGCTGTCACCACTCATTTCCTTTAATTTATTTTTGGATTATACTTGTTTTGTTTCTTCTCTTGTTTTTCTTCTTTTTATCTTTTTTTCTTTTTTCATGTTTTTTTTCTTTTAAACCGTTTTTATGAATTGCTAGATCTACTCAGCAGCAAGCAGGAGTGACAAAACACATTCTTCAGGGACTCCATCCTACCAGTAGAAAGGCTGATGATCTCATTAAGGTAAGTGTTTATACTCTAAACTATACAAGTAATAATGACAACATATACTGAATTGCAAAAAAACTTTTTTTATTTGGTCTCTTTACATACACTTTTATGCAATAAAATAATAAAATGCAATAAAACTTTAGAGCACTTTTTTTTCTAAAACTTTTTTAAAGTTTTTTTATAAAGAAACACAAAAAATGGCATTGTTGCCAACATATTATGACATAATATTGTACAAAAGAGAAACAAATTTACAGGGTCTGATAAACTCGATCCTCCTGGGAGGCATCTTGCTGCTCAAGGTTCTGGGGCTGTGTAGGTTCCATGTATCTCTGGGGAGCACTGGCAGGTGAATACATTGGGCTCCGACTTTGTCCTTCCGGCACAAAGCAGGACACAGGTGGCCCTGGTGGTGGCATGATAGGCATATTGTGGCGCATGATAATTTGGCCGTACAGGAGTTTGGTAAGCACCTTGCATTGGGTATGACACATAAGAGGCCTGAGGTGGTGTCTGCTGGGGCAAGCTTGTAGGTGGGGGTGGATTAGCAGAGGGAACGAAGGATGTCAGGCACTGCATCATTGCAATTCTCATCTCCCCCTGACTTTCAAGATCAACATATGGGACTAATGTGTTTACGTACTGCTGGTATAAAGACATTTGGTTTTTAAATAGAGCTACCAGCTCATTTAATGTATCCATAATTTTTTCACTTTGACGTGGAGTCATCCTTGATGCTCCTACCCTCCGAGATGTAGTTGGTGTTGGAGCAGGCCTGCTCAACTCTTCCTCCACCTCCAACTCTTCCTCCTCCCTCATCTCCTCTGTCAACCTGGATATGGGCAAACCAGTAGTTGGGGTGTCCAGGGGTGTTGAAGGACACCCCCCAGGGTCCTCTGCACATGCTTGAGATTCCCAGCTGCTCTCAGTGCTGCAAATACAGAAAGAAGGTACATTAGAAAATTCCAAATATTTTTATTTCAAACAAAAATGATTGTAGTGATGCTATGATCCTAGCTTACCTTCTCTTCTCTAGGATTGATTTGAGGAACTCCAGCTCCTTAGTAAATTGGTAGGAGGTAAAATTTGTTGCACCAGACCCACGCCTTGCTTGCCGTTCCATACGAAGCTGTTTATTGTAGGACTCTTTTATACTACTCTTTAACTGCAAAACATTAAAAATAAATGTTCTTTTTTCATTTCAGGTAGCTTGCAACAGGACATTCTTTAGCCAGTCTACATTTTCAGTTTATGGTGGGAAAATCAACTGCAAGCTATATTGGCCGTGACACCTGCACTGTCATATGGGAGGTACTGAAGGATGTGGTCTTCAAGAAACCAACAGCGGAAGAATAGTGCAACATAGTTGCTGTGTTCCAAGAGACCTGGTATCTGGGTGCGATAGATGGGAAACTCATTCGCATAATAAAGCCAGTAGCTAGTGGCAGCAGTTTTTATAAATATAAAAAATATTTTTCATTTGTATTATTTGCAGTGGCAGATGCCAATTATCGTTTCTCTTACATAGATATTGGGTCTTATGGGAGCAGCTCAGACCAGTATTTTCACACACTCCTCATTTGGGCGGATGCTTCAAAACAATGACCTGGCCCTGCCACCAAACAGTCCACTACAAGAACAAGGGGTCCTGCTCTACCATAAGTATTTGTAGGTGATGAGGCGTTTGCCCTCAGTCAACATCTGCAAAGGCCCTTTTCCAGTCGCTTCTTGGATGTTGAGAGGAAGGTGTTTAACTATCACCTCACAAGGGCCCATAGAGTTGTCTAGTGTGCTTTTGGCATCCTTGCCAATAAGTGGCATTTGTTGCACACTCCCATCCACCTAAACATGCAGAATGCTATAAAAGCTGTTAAAGCAGCATGTGCCCTGCATACATTTTATTCAGGAACGGGATGGATTTCAGTACAAGGGCACAATTAACCATAACATGGCAAGTGCAAATTTACCAGCACCTTGGGGCAGCAGGAATGGTGCCGCTATCAGGGATGCATTCTGTGCCTATTTCATGTCTCCAAATGGTCAGGTGCCATGGCAACTTGACGCTATTTAATATTTTTGGTCCTGGTTTGGAAGACAAAGTTACTGCTGTGTTACTGCTGTTGTGAACAATACTGCTATGTAAGGTTGTAAAATTAGCATTGTTAAGTTTGCAAAACTGTTTCTTATGGTAAAAAAATAGTTTTTATATTTTAGGAGAAATTAAGATAATAAAAAAAGTCATTATAATTTTGGACTTGTGTGCTTTTTTTTTTTCTTTGTTGGTAATCAAAAAAAAAAATCAAACAAACATGAGCTACGCTGAAACCAGATAATACAGATAGTACTCACTTTTGTTTTCTGTTTCTTGGTAAAGAAATCCCATTTGCTAGAATAGAGTTCTTTGGCAATTTCCAGCCATCCCTGTTGCTGCTTCGACTTGCTCTTGTGGTCTGGGTCGGCAGAGCTATATAGATAAGCTCAGGGCCTCACCAGCTGTATGAGCACTTCCGTTTGCACCATGTTGCCTTGTCTTGTATCTGACTTCCTGGTTTGCAGAACAGCATGGGAAGTCTGTTGTCAAGAGGTGTTAGTAGTGAAGCATGTAAAAAATGAAAAAACTTGCGTTGCCATTGAAGTCTATTGGACCAAAAACGCAAACTGCAGAGGGAAAAGAAGTGCCTGACCCTTTCCAAAAACCGTGCCCACAAAAAACACAGATATGAACGTGATCCATAGGAAATCATGTTAAATGGCATGCACTGCGTTCCCGCAAAACGCATAAAAAAAACCGCGCAGGTGTGAATCTGGCCTTAAAGTACAACTGAATCCTCCAGTATGACAGCCTACTCATATACCAAATCCAGTTGCTAAGTGATGTACAAGCCTCTTAAAGTAAATAATCTTCCATCACATTCTGTAAACCCAATCCTCCTTCATTTGTATCTCACGTTCTCCCTCCAAGCCACTGCAGCTCACAGTGGGAGGGGTTCAGCAACAGACACAGTACTGTCAATCCAAAAAACGTTGGGAAGAATTAGGTGTGGCCAGATGCTGATTGACAAGCTATAGATGCTTATTGACAAGCTACAGGATTGTGAGTTAGCAGTGAAAATGTTCATAGACCCCCTAATCTGTATTCAGCAGCAGTGGATCATCGTTGCCACACCAAAGGAAGTTTCATTAGGAGGACTTCACTGCAGGATCAGTGAGGTACAATCAGGAAAAATACAAAAATAAAAATCGGCAGTACGTTCCTCATGCTGTCACAGGATTGTGAAAGGATTCATCTGTTTACCAGTGCAGCCCCAAAAGTGCCGCCCAGCAGTGCTGCCCATCAGTGCCGCCAGTCAGTGCTGCCCATCAGTCCCGCCTATTATTGTCTCCTATCAATGTCCATCAGTGCCACATATCAGTGGAGCCTCCTCAGTGCCTCCTGAATATCCATCAGTGCTGCATATCAGTGCCGCCTCATCATCACACATCAGTGAAGAAAAATAACCTGTTTTCAAAATATTATAATAGAAACAAAGAAAAACCTTTTTTATGAAAATGTTTGGGCTTTTTTCTTTTACATTAAAAAAACAAAACAAAAAAAAAAAAAAGTGGTGATTAAATGCCACCAAAAGAAAACTATTTGTGTGAAAAAAAATGATAACATTTCATATGGGTACAGTGTTGCATGACCGCGCAATTGTCATTCAAAGTGTGACAGCACTTGAAAGCTGAAAACTGGCCTGGGCAGGAAGGAGGTAAAAGTGCCCGGTGGGCAGGAAGGAGGTAAAAGTGCCCGGTAGGCAAGTGGTTAACACTACCTTTTCCCAGACCAACAATGCTGTTGTCCAAAAGTGGTCTGCTTTACTGCTTCATCCAGAATTCAGACACCCTTAAAGCAGAGTTCTTCCTCCCCCCCTTCACTGCCACATTTAGCACTTTTTAGGGGGGCGCGGATACCTGGTTTTGACAAGTACCCGCTCCCACTTCTGGCTCAGTTTGCTGCGGTGAACTGAGCTAGAAGTTCGGCCCCTCCTCCTCCCCCCCCCTGTCTTTTGTACACTTCACAGGTCCCAGAAGAATCCTGGACCAATCAGGATGCACAGCACGACTTACGCATGCGCAGTGGACACCCAGTTTTGAAGCCGCAGGCTGTCACAGTCAGGTGCCCACAGTTGAGATACCAGCACTGGGGAGGGAAGAGGGAGAGAAGGGACGGCGGGGGTGAGCACATTGTTGGATCCTGGGCCAGGTGATTATTAAAAGTCAGCAGCTACAGTTTTTGTAGCTGCTGACTTTTAATAAACAGAAAATTGACTGGAACTCCGCTTTAAGCCCACTCACACATCCCAACATCAACATAAGTGATCTCAGGGATCTCTCATGCTGTGTCTTTGTATCCCAACAGCAGGGGCTCCCTCCTCCTCCTCCAGAATACACTGATCAGCATTAGAATGGCTTCTGTTGAATGGACAGCAGTGCACATGTACTGAAATTTGTCCTGAAATTTGTCCTGCTGAACCTGCCAATTTTTGTTACATGTATACCCGGCTTAAGACAGGAAGTGTGTTACTGGCTGGTTCACCAGGTGAAAAAAAGCGTAACAAAAAAAAACTAATGCAGCTACCAAATCTAAGGATTGGTAGGCTGTAATTTCCACTTACGGACCGCCCACCCACATTATACTGCAGGCAGGAAGGCGGCTCATACGGGCATAAACACGTAACTGTATTTTGCTCCCTTTTTCTCGGTTCAGGGCAAAGAAACAAACCGATCTTTAGTGAAAACCAGCACATACAGTGCCTTGAAAAAGTACTCATACCCCTTGAAATTTTCCACATTTCATCATGTTACAACTAAAAACATAAATGTGTTTTATTGGGATTCAATACTTTTTTTATTGGGAGCCAATACTTTTGTAGAAAAACCTTTCGCTACAATCACAGCTGCAAGTCTTTTTGGGGATGTCTCTACCAGCTCTGCACCTCTAAAGAGTGAAATTTTTGCCCATTCTTTGAAAAATAGCTCAAGCTCTGTCAGATTGGATGGAGAGCGTTTGTGAACTGCAATTTTCAAGTCATTGCCACAGATTCTCAATTGGATTTAGGTCTGGACTTTGACTGGTTCATTCTAACACATGAATATGCTTTGATCTAAACCATTCCATTGTAGCTCTGGCTGTAGGTTTAGGGCCGTTGTCCTGCTGGAAGGTGAACCTGCGCCCCAGTCTCAAGTCTTTTGCAGACTCTAACAGGTTTTCTTCTAAGATTGCCCTGTATTTGACTCCATCCATCTTCACATCGACCCTGACCAGCTTCCCTGTCCCCGCTGAAAAGCATCCCCACAAGATGATGCGACCACCGTCATGTTTCACGGTGGGGATAGTGTGTTCAGGGTGATGTTCATTTAGTTTTCCACCACACTAAGGTGTCCGTTTATGACACAGAGAATAGCTGCGATTCAACAGATCTCAGCTATTCTCTGGTCATTCACAGTTTATGACACTCAGGAGATCATGTCAGCCCTTCTCTGGAGATCTGTGTTCTCCCTCCAGATTCTCCAGCCCAGAGCTGGAGAATCAGAGGGACCGAAAACTAAGCAGAGATAATTTACCTCTGCTTAGTAAACTGATCTTTTACTGTAATCCCGCGAGATTATAGTAAAATGAGCCGTTTTTCAGAGTTTGTAGACCGTTCTCCACCGTTTGGAGACCGTTCTCCCTTCGTTTGGAGAACTGCTTCATAAACTGCATTCACAGGAGAACTGTGTTCTCCGAGAATGCTGGAGAACTGAGCAGCGATCTATCACCGCTGGTCCATAAACGGACACCATAGTGTCTTAATTTTATGCCAAAAAGTAAAATTTTGGTCTCATCTGACCAGAGCACCTTCTCCCACGTTTGCTGTGTCCCCCACATGGTTTCTCGCAAACTGCAAACGAGACTTCTTATGGCTTTCTTTCAACAATGGTGTTCTTCTTGCAACATTTCCACAAAAGCCAGATTTGTGGAGTGCATGACTAATTGTTGTCCTGTGGACAGATTCTCCCACTTGAGATGTGGATCTCTGAAGCTCCTACAGCGTTACCATGGGCCTCCTGGCTGCTTCTCTGAATAATGCTCCCCTTGCCCGGCCTGTCAGTTTAGGTGGACGGCCATGTCTTGTTAGGTTTGCAGTTGTGCCATATGCTTTCCATTTTCAGATGATGGATTGAACAGTGCTCTGTGAGATGTTCAAAGCTTGGGATATTTTTTTTTTTTTTTATAATCTAACCCTATTTTAAACTTCTACACAACTTTATCCCTGACCTGTCTGGTGTGTTCCTTTGCCTTCATGATACAGTTTATTCACTAATGCTCTATAACAAACCTCTGAGGGCTTCACAGAACAGCTGTATTTATACCGAGATTAAATTACACATAGGTGGACTCTACTAATTAGGTGACTTCTGAAGGCAATTGGTTCCACTAGATTTTAGTTAGGGGTATCAGAGTAAAGGGGGCTGAATACAAATGCATGCCACACTTTTCAGATATTTGTCAAAAATGTTGAAAAACCATTTATCATTTTCCTTCCACTTCACAATTATGTGCCACTTGTGTTGGTCTATCACATAAAATCCCAATAAAATACATTTATGTTTTTGGTTGTAACATGACAAAATGTGGAAAATTTTCAAGGCACTGTATTACACACATTAACACTTGTTAGGCTATGCTGCAACCACCCTGTAACCGTGTGCAATGCACACAACTGTGGCACAGCAGGTCAACATTTTCAGGGTTAAAACAGCCAGTGAGGAGGAAAAATACTGACTTACCACCTGTCAAACTTTCTCTGGAAAGCGATCTGCAATTAATTGCTTTTCATAGGGGGCACAATGGTAGCTGCACGGGATAATAAGCCTATAAAAACTGCTTCAATATCTACTTACAAGACAGTGTAAGAGGAGCACCATTTATGTTCTGTTCAGTTTAACACTATCCTATTATTACCATTATTTTACCACTTACTGACTGTGCTATAACTGAAAGATGGCTACAGTGCGGTCAGCTAGTTCTGGGAGGGCGTCTATTGTCGTCTTCCCAGAACCCCTCTCCCCAATTTGCCCCGGGCGTGCTCTGTGACCCCTTTGCCCTTCAGCCACAGTTAATCACAGATCGCAGTAAAGAGCCAATCACAGTAAACCTGTACCATGTTATCAGCTGTGTCCAATCACAGCTAATCACATTGTGAACAGAATGTTTTCTTCATGTACTGTCACAGCGTGAGGAAAGGAGAGCCTGTAACTCTCAGGGAACATTGCCCTGATTATCAGTGCAGCCCTATCTGTGCCAATGAGTGCTGCCTGTCAGTGCCCATGAGCGCCGCCCCAACAATGTAGTCTCATCAAAGCACATCAGTGAAGAAGAAAAATTACCTATTTGCAAAATTTTATAACAGAAACTAACTAAAATACTCTGTCTTTTTTTGTTTGTTTAGCAAAACAATAAAAAAAAAAACAGATGTGATTAAATACCACCAAAAGAAAGCTCTGTCTCAAAACAATTATACTGATTTCACTTTGTACAGCGTTACATGACTGCGCAATTGTCATTCAAAGTGCAACAATGCTAAAACCTTAAAATTGGCCTGGGAAGGAATGGGGGGAGTTCCAAGTAGGCAAGTAGTTAAATACAATTGGCAGTAACTTATATTATGCATATAGAAACTAAACCATTAAATTAAATTAAAAAATGGAAAAAAAAAATTGAAGGAAAGAGTCTAGTTATTGAGGATATTCAATAATTTACAGCTTTCAGTTCATAACTTCCACAGCAGGGGGGTGGGTGAAGGACCAAGTGCTAACTTATCAGTGATCAACAGTGCTGAGAAAAACTGGGAGGGGAGACTTGGTTGCCGTCACTGATTACGGTTCAGTTTTTCAAAGTATCTATGGTAGCACCTGCGCTAACAATTGGCTCTTCTCAGGAGTGCTGGTCATATAAAAAGACAGACATAAAACATATGTCAAGGCAAAACTAAACATTGGCAGTAAATATCTGCAATGCATGCCTATTTCCAATGCGTTATCTCTTTAAAGACCAAGCAAGTACGGGAAAAAAAAAATCTGTTCATCCTATGGATTCAGCTCCTAATTTCCAGTTGTGGGCTGACAACAGGATTTATGTGGATGGACTGTTGTCAGCTCTGCCCAGCCAGCATCCCCGGCTGTCAGAATACATGAAGAGTGACTGCATCTGATGGATTTTCCACCTGGCTCTTCTGTCAAAAGCCAAGTTAAAAATCAGACAGAAACGGATATACAATATGCTTCTTGTGTTAGAATGACTAGACCAAAAGGGGGTTAATAAAGGAAGATCACTTTTCGTCCGGCTACTCCGCCTTTTCCTTATACGGTTGTGGCAAAAAGTATTATAGAGGAAAAAACAGTGCAGCGCTAAAAACAAAATGATGACATCATACTGTAGAATACCTCAAAGGAACAATATAAAGTCCTGTAACCACCATATGTTAAGTGGTATGCGTAACAATATCTCGAAGGTATATCAAAATATTCATCCGATAGAAATGCAATTATAAATATATATAACAACGTAACAGGGTGCCAAGTGACAATATAGGTTCAAAATTGAATAGCAGATGTAACAGCTACAAGATCCCAGTGTGAGCTATAGGTGATCCGGTGATAAGCAAAATTATTACCCCGTCACAAACAGTAGGCCATATACGACCCATTCACCTGAATGAGGCTGCACCGTAATTATGTTGCACACGTGCAGATTTGCAAGGGTTAAAACAGGTGGTGAAGAGGCAAGATAACCCTTCCTCACTGCCTGGCAAATCTTTGAAGAGTGATCCACTGCCGATTGCTCTTCAGAAAGCCAACACTGGTGTAAACTAGAGCTTACACAGTGAGCACCCATGTCTACCTCTCTTTCTGGATTCTATTATCTCTTGGATCTAAAAAAATGGAATGGGGGGCAGAGGTGGTGACTGGCAGTGTAGGCACATGTTTAATTTAAAGTCTATAGGCTTGGAAAATTCAGTTTGTAAATGGATAGAAAACAGGCTAAAAGATCGTATTCAGAGAATAGTGGTTAATGATTCATACTCTGCATGGTCTAAGGTTATCAGTGGTGTACCCCAAGGTGTTGGGACCCTTGTTTTTTTAATTAATGTATAAATAATATAGAGTTTGGGATTAAAAGTACAATTTCAGTGTTTGCAGATGACACCATGCTGTGCAGTGGAATAACAGCCTTACAGTTTACAAGCAGACCTCAATGCACATACTTGGGCAAGTTTGTAGCAAATTAGATTTAATGTTGATAAATGTACTTGGCTACTAAGAATATGCATGCATCATACATACTAGGGGGAATCAATGGTGGAGAAGGATCTGAGAGATCATAAGCTTCATAAATGGCATGCAATGCCAAGCTGCGGCTTCTAAAGCCAGCAAATCACCTCCAATGTTAGGCATCCTACATGTATGTATTGTGCTACATTATACAGTCATGGCCGAAATTGTTGGCACCCTTGATATTTCTCCAGGAAATCATGTATTTCTCACGAAACGTATTGCATTAACACATGTTTTGCTATACACATGTTTATTCCCTTTGTGTGTATTGGGACAAAACAAAAAAAGGGAGGAAAGAAAGCAAATTCGACATAATGTCACACAAACCTCCAAAAATGGGCTGGACAAAAGTATTGGCACCCTTTCACAACTGCGGATAAATAAGAATGTTACAAGCATGTGATGCTCCTGTAAACTCACCTGGGGCAAGTAACAGGTGTGGGCAATATAGAAATCACACCTGAAAGCAGATAAAAAGGAGAGACGTTCACTTAACCTTTGCATTGTGTGTCTGTCTGTGCCACACTAAGCATGGACAACAGAAAGAGGAGACGAGAACTGTCTGAGGACCTGAGAACCAAAATTGTGGCAAAATATCAACAATCTCAAGGTTACAAGTCCATCTCCAGAGAACTAGATTTGCCTTTGTCCACAGTGCGCAACATTATCAAGAAGTTTGCAACCCATGGCACTGTAGCTAATCTCCCTGGTCGTGGACGGATGAGGAAAATTGATGAAAGATTGCAACGCAGAATAGTCCGGATGGTGGATAAGCAGCCCCAAACATGTTCCAAAGACATTCAAGCTGTCCTGCAGGCTCAGGGAGCATCAGTGTCAGCGCGAACTATCCGTCGACATTTAAATGAAATGAAACGCTATGGCAGGAGACCCAGGAGGACCCCACTGCTGACACAGAGACATAAAAAAGCAAGACTACAGTTTGCCAAAATGTACTTGAGTAAGCCAAAAGCCTTCTGGGAAAACGTCTTGTGGACAGATGAGACCAAGATAGAGCTTTTCGGTAAAGCACATCATTCTACTGTTTACCGAAAACGGAATGAGGCCTACAAAGAACAAAACACAGTACCTACGGTAAAATATGGTGGAGGTTCAATGATGTTTTGGGGTTGTTTTGCTGCCTCTGGCACTGGGTGCCTTGACTGTGTGCAAGGCATCATGAAATCTGAGGATTACCAAAGGATTTTGGGTCGCACTGTAGGGCCCAGTGTCAGAAAGCTGGGTTTGCGTCCAAGATCCTGGGTCTTCCAGCAGGACAATGACCCCAAACATACGTCAAAAAGCACTCAGAAATGGATGGCAAAGAAGCGCTGGAGAGTTCTGAAGTGGCCAGCAATGAGCCCAGATCTAAATCCCATTGAACACCTGTGGAGAGATCTTAAAATTGCTGTTGGGAAAAGGTGTCCTTCCAATAAGAGAGACCTGGAGCTGTTTGCAAAGGAAGAGTGGTCCAAAATTCCGGGTGAGAGGTGTCAGAAGCTTATTGATGGTTATAGGAAGCGACTGATTTCAGTTATGTTTTCCAAAGGGTGTGCAACCAAATATTAAGTTAAGGGTGCCAATACTTTTGTCCAGCCCATTTTTGGGGTTTTGTGTGACATTATGTCATATTTGCTTTTCTGCCTCTGTTTTATATTTGTTCCAATACATACAAAGGGAATAAACATGTGTATAGCAAAACATGTGTTAATGCAATACCTTTTTTGTGTGAAATACTTGATTTTCAGGAAAAATATCAAGGGTGCCAACAATTTCGGCCATGACTGTATAAAACTATTCATTTAGTTCTTTAAAATTTTGCACAAACTTGAGGTTCCCCATTCTAAAATGTAAAGGGTGACATGACTGAAAAAAGGTTGAGAAACTAGTATAGGGTTGTGTTTAGAAAGCTTCTCTTTTTTTTTGTGTTGGTTGAAGACAGAATACAACTAACCGCAATGATGTAATGTATTGTATCATAATGTATTGGTCACTTGATTTTTTACAGACAAATACTGTACTGATTAACCGCTTCCCGACCGCCCTATAGCAGAAATACTGCTACAGGGCAGAACGGGTGCGCAAAAATCACGTCTATATTTTTGATTTTGTATTTCCAGCCCTACCCGCGCAGCCATTCCTGGTTGCTGCTGTCAATCACCAGGTCCCGACCGATGATTACCCACCGGCACCCGGAGATTACCGAGCATTTCTGACAGGGAGGAGGAATGTTTTGTTTACTAACAATTCTCCTCCCTGTCAGCTCGGGCACACTGCTCTGGATCCATCCAGAGCAGTGTGCTTACAGTGAAGCACCAACACACCGCCCTCTAGTAAAACACTCCCTGCACACAGTTAACTCTTTGATTGCCCCTCATGTTAACCCCTTCCTGCCCAGTGCCATTGATACAGTGCCAGTGCTTTTTTTTTTTAGCACTGATCACTGTATTGGTGTCACTGGGGATCTCAGTGACACCAAGTCAGATCCCCCCAGTGTCAATGTCCGCCGCAGTCCCACTATAAGTCGCTGATCGCCCCCATTACTAGTAGAGAAAAAAAAATTTCAGTAACAGTACTGCCATTTGTAAACGCTATAACTTTCATGTAACATAATGTGACGGCCGGGCAGGACACTCGCCTTTGTGACTGGGCGGGAAATGACGTCCTGCCAAAACAAGCCGCACACGCGGCTGCAGGACCGCGCGGCGGCATGATCTGTCACCGGCTGTTTTCACGGTAAACAGCCGATGACATATCACTCCCGTTGCCAGTGTCATGTCACCAATAACAGCAGGTCGCGTGTCAATTGTGTACAATGGATGATTTCCGGTCATGCTATTCATTGTATACAATTGTGTTGTTAGCTGTGATTGGTCAAGGCAGTCACATGATACAGACAGGGCCAATCACAGCCCATCTGTATCATGTGATCAGCTTTGCCTAATCACAACAAAAATCAGTTTCATTCAGTAACAATGATTGCAAATATCAATGCAATACATTGATATTAGCAATCATAATGTGTTAAAAAAAAAATCCTGATAACTTGCACAGAGTAGTTCAATGTTACTATGGTAACATTGTATTGCTTTGGTCACAGTGTGCTGAAAAATAAAATAGTAACAAACAAGAAAAAATGTAATAAAAAATAGAAACATTTGAAAAAAATACAAATTCAATGTTATTTGCAAAACTTTATAACAAAAAGGAAGAAAAGTGCATTTTTTTTTTCAAAAGTTTCAGGTGTTTTTTGTTTTATTTAGCAAAAAGTAAAAAAAACTCAGTGGTAATTAAATACCAACAAAATAAAGCTCTATTTTTGTGAAAAAAATGATAAAAATTTCATATGGGTCAAGTGTTGCATGACCGCACAATTGTCATTTAAAGTGTAACAGCGCTGAAAGCTGAAAACTGACCTAGGCAGGAAGCGGGTATAAGTGCCCGGTATTGAAATGGTTAAAGAAGAAATCCTGCAAAAAATTGACTTTCCCATGCAGTGGGGCTATGCTTGTATTTGTCATAAACCTTTTCTATAATCTTCATTAACCACACATCCTATCCCACAATCTCAATACTAACATAATGTCCATAATAAAGTCCCAAATTCAAAATTGAAAATCCAAAATTATAATCCCCACTCTCCAATCTTCCAACTGTGAAAATGTCAAATTCTTCACTTCAATCCAGAGTACCTCAAAAAAATAAACTAAATATAGTGCATTATCTTTTACATAAAATATAAGTGATATCATGCAACCACACTAGTGATGTAAATATACTAATATATGAGCCTCAAACACGTGAAGTAAAAATCCACACACAACTTCACTAGTGATCCTGTGAAAACAACCACTACAATACGTGAAATACCACAAATACACAATTAGTGATCAGTGAAAAATGTGCAAAATCTAATAAGTGCCACCACTCTGCGTTTAGGATAATATACAATTACCCTCTTTCAGCTTTAAAAGCGCTCTGAAATCCCCATATGCCAGATAGAATTGCCTTCAATGGGAGTATGCTTTCCTTTAGTGGGAGTACACAATGGAATCCCCTCCTCATGCAGCAATGGGCATCGGGATCCCCGTTCCTCACAGGGCAGAGAGGAGCAGACTCAGTGGAGTAATATATATAACATACAAATTTATTAGCCGCTTACATTTTAAAAAATACCGTCCATCCTAGATTCAGTCCGTCCTATGCTGAGACCACCTCAAAATGGCCGCGCTGCTCCTTCCGGCTTTGCGTTCTGACGTCAAGACACTGGCGCGTTTCGTCACTTCCGACTTTTTCACAACTTCTGACTTTTTTTCCCTTGTGAAAAAGTCGGAAGTGACGAAACGCGTCAGTACCGTGATGTCAGAACGCAAAGCCGGAAGGAGCAGCGCGGCCATTTTGAGGTGGTCTCAGCATAGGACGGACTGAATCTAGGATGGACGGTATTTTTTAAAATGTAAGCGGCTAATAAATTTGTATGTTATATATATTACTCCACTGACTGGATTGAAGTGAAGAATTGGACATTTTCACAGTTGGAAGATTGGAGAGTGGGGATTCTAATTTTGGATTTTCAATTTTGAATTTGGGACTTTATTATGGACATTATGTTAGTATTGAGATTGTGGGATAGGATGTGTGGTTAATGAAGACTATAGAAAAGGTTTATGACATTTGCACTTTCAAGGGTGAAAGTTTTACTTTTCTTTGGGGAGTTATAGAGTTTTTGATTTATTGTTATGCTTGTATTTGTCTAGGGGTTTATAAAACTTGAAATATACTTACCTAATACGCCGATCCTCCGAGAGCAAGGCTGGACCCCTCTGCTCCGCCCCCCCCCCCCGCACACTAGCGGTCTTGTGAATGGGCTGTTCCTGACCTCATCACGAACATGCCCACAGACCGGCCCTGGACTGGAGGACAGCAGGAACAGTCCACAGCTGGACGTGGGGGAGCATAGTTTTCCAGAGCATCGGAGGATGGGGTAAGTATAGCTTTTCCCTGAGCTCCTTGACAAAACTAGCAATTAACCCACTGCATGGGAAAATATAAAATTAAACTGAAGGTCTGCTTTAACTACTTCATGTCTGGACACTTTCACCCCCTTCCTGTTCAGGCCAATTTTCAGCTTTCAGTGCTATCACACTTTGAATGACAATTGCCCGGTCATGTAACACTGTACCCATATGAATTTTTTAGCATTTTTTTGAGACAGATAAAGCTTTATTTTGGTAGTAGTTACTCAGCACTAGGATTTTTATTTTTTTTTTTGCTATGTAAATGAAAAAGTCCAAAAACTTTGAAAAAAAGTGTTTTTCTTATAAAATTTTGCAAATAAATCATATTTCATCATAAATCTTGGCCAAAATGTATTGCGTTATCTTTTTATTAAAAAAAAAAAAGAAAAAAAAAAAAAAAAAAAGAACCCAAATTAGTTTATAACCAAAAATGATCATTTTTAAACATTTTTTTTTTTTTTACATTTTTATATCAATATTTGTTTTTTTTTTACATACTGTCACCCTACCAGCACAGTGTCACCATGGTGACACTGTACTACTTGTGGGGGGTGATGAAGATTTTTTTTTTTTTTTACACCGATTGCTTTTACAGCCATAAAGGCTGTAAAAGCAATCATTTCTCCATTCTTGCAGCCATTGAGAGCTACTGTGTGAGCTGTGATTGGTTACAGCTTGTCACATGGTACAAGGCTGCTGTGAATAGCCTTGTACCATGTGATCATTCACAGATTTCACAAGTAGTAAGCAATGATGTCAGAAGTGACATCTTGCTTACTACTCTGCATGTGATCACTGATTGACCAATCAGTGCTCACATGATCGGGACCTTGCACAGAGGTCCCGTCCGATGATCGGTGTTCCACAGTGTCCAGAGGACACAGCGGGCACCGGATCGCGGTGCTGCGCACTCCCAGGGAGCGCACACAAGCAGGGGGCGGGGAGGCCATTTATAAATGGCCACCCAACCCTGCACTGCCACCATCCGGCCGTTTATATGCAACGGCCACACGGGAGGTGGTTAAGCTTTGACAATAAAACCTGGAAGCTGATTGCTTTCTATGCAGAGCTGCATTAGATTTTGCACTCTCCAGTTTTAGTAAACAATTCCTCAAGAACCAAGATTAGAAAAGTAAACTCGCCAGGCATTTCAGAACTCTTGACTAGTTACAGCTTCCAATCATTTGAAAACACAGTTTTTTTTATGTAACTGTAATGCGGAACACAAAAATGTGACTAATGCAATAGTTAATCACATACCATATTGACCCATGGACATGAAAAGAAGAATGCAAACCTTGGTAACCTTTATCTTACACCTTGATGTTCTATTATTAGCTCCATCCCCAGCAAGCCTAAGCCAACTGCACTTTGCTCCGTGCCAAACAGCAGAATTGTAAATACCGATTGTAATAAATCCAGACAATTTAGGTGATATGCAACTTTTCAGAACAAAGTTTTCTTATAAGTTTTCAAAGTTAACTTCAAACAGATCATAAAGCAGCCAAACAGATCACAATTCTATTTTTCTCCCAGTACAGATAGATATGAAAAAGAGATACTTGAGGAAAGTTTCTAATTTCCACAGTGTGTTCTCTAATACCCATGGCAGAAAATGAATACATGTTCCTTGCACTGTGGTAAAATGAATGTGTTTATTAAAGAATATGTAACCCCAACATTTCATATTCCTGATATATGCCTGCTGTACCATGTACTTGTATGAAAAACGTTCCCTGTTCTCTTTGTATTGCTTTCTTTGTGTGGAATCCCTGGTGTTCCTGCCACTCACTCTGCTTTCCTATGAAAAACTGACCACACTAGCCATGAGAGCACAGTGTGGTCAGTTTTCTAACTTTGCGGAGAGTGCTCTTCTCCAATAATAAGATGTCTGCTGACATGCCCCCCCTCCTGCACAGCCATTCACTTGGAGGATCTGTGTACCCTTGCTTCTCCTGTCCCAGCTATCTAAGCACCTTATGCACTTCTTTAAAAGGAAAAAAAAAGCATCTATAATGTTTGTAAAATGTATACACGTTTTGCCTTTCATTTCTATTTCAAACAGAATAGGTCATTTTGCAAGGTAAGGGTTCAAATATACTTGAAAGTGGAACTACACTGCATGTAGGCACCACAAACCAGCTATTTAATTAATTTTTGATATTCAAAACAAACTCATCCATCTATCCAGGTCTCCAATGTTTTTTTTTTTCTTGCTGAGAAATCACTTTGAAAAACAACCCCTTAGCATTTCCAACTGTGGCCATATTGAGTAAGGGCAGATGATTCATGTAGCATTTACTTCCTGGAATCCATCTGCCCTTAGCTCAGGCATACGGGTAGGAGGATGTGCTTTGCTGAGAAAATCCCTCCTCCTTTCCCAAAGACTCCTGGGATGTGTGGCATCATTTGCCTAGGCATGGAATGCAGGAAGTAACTGAAGAAGTGTGAAAAAAGATTAAAAGTAAATATAATACACTTTCTTATTTATTTACTAATACTAGCAGCATAATGATTGAAAATAGTCAATGTTGATTGTTGACATCAACGGCTGCTGCTCACTAAAATATCTCCTAAACTGTGCATGTTTAGGAGATATTCATTTTACCTACAGGTAAGCCTTACTGTAAGTTTACCTGTAGGTAAAAGTAGCAGAAAAGTGTTCACTCTCTCTTTAAGATTGATATTTTTAGGCTGAACTCCAGGTAAATACAGAAACCCAATTCATGGGCTTGTTCACGCCATAAAAATGCAGTACGGATGAGTTTCTATATGCATGGTTTTGACGCGTTCTGGTGAGTTTTTGATGCGTGCCGGTTCATTATTTCCTTTCTCTTTCTTCAACTTTAATAAGGACATGTGCGTTCTGGAGTGGTTCTTTATACGTTTTACTGCGTTACAGTACAGTTCAGTGCAGAAAATGCAGCTTGCTCTAATTTTTTTTCTGGAACTGGAACGCACTGCGACTGACCGCATTGGTGTGAACTATGCCATTGGAAACCATGCATCCTACTATTAATGCAGAAAAAAAAAAAACGCACTTGACTGCAAGTGGTATGAACTGGCCCTAAAGCAAGTTGTATAAGTCCTTAACCACTTCCTGTCCACCCTATACCAGAAGTACTGTTGCAGGGTGGTAGGAGTGCACAAAACAACATATATATACCTGTTCGCGGCCATGGATCTCAATCACCAGGTCCCGGACGCTGATTACTCGCCGGCGCCCAGTGATTGCGAGCATCTCCGACGGGAGGGGAAGAACTGTTTGTAAACAAAACAGTTCTCTCCCGTCAGCTCCTGCACACTGCTTTGCATGGTTGTGCACAGCATAGCCACGCAAAGCAGTGTTCTTATAGTGAAGCAAAAACACAGCCACACAGTTATAAACGGCACACAGCACACAGTTAACCCTTTGATCACTCCAGATGTTAACCCCTTCATGCCCAGTGCCATTAGTACAGTGTCAGTGCTTTTTATTACCAAGTCAGTTCCCCCCAGTGTCAGAATGCCTGCCACATACAAGTCGCTGATATTACTAATAAAAATTCAAAAAAAAAAAAAAATCGCAGTGTATATGCCGCCATTTGTAAACGCTATAACTTTCACATACACCAATTAATTTACATGTATTGGGATGTCCTTTTTAGCAAAGACATATAGCAGAATACATTTTTTTACTAAATTTATGATGTTATTTGATATTTTTATATTTTTTTAATGGACATGTTTATCAGCAAAAAGTCAAAAATGTTTTTTTCTCACAATTGTTTTTTTTTTTTTTTTTTTCTTTTCTTAAGGCACAAAGAATAAAAAAAGCATGGTTGATCAAATTATATATATACATATACACATACACACACACACACACACACACATATACACATACACACACAGTATTTATATTGTACATTCACATCAGTCCCTAACCCTCAAGGTGCATACAATCTAAAGTCCACAACTTACATTCATACATACACATACTAGGGCCAATTTAGACAGGATCCAATTACCTTACCAGCATGTCTTTGGAGTGTGGGGGGAAACCGGAGTACCTGAAGGAAACCCACGCAGGAACAGGGAGAACATGCAAACTCCAGGCAGGTGGTGCCGTGTTTGGGATTCAAACCAATTACCCGAGTACTACCAGGTGGAAGTGCTAACCATTTAGCCACTGTGCTGCCCCACCCTACTTTAAACAAAATGTTTTAATACAGCATGTGTCTGCAGGATCCAATTAACCTACCAGCATGTCTTTGGAGTATGGGGAGACCAGAGTACCCAGAGGAAACAAACGCAGGCACATGGAAACTCCAGGCAGGTGATGCCATGGTTGGGATTCGAACCAACGACCCTAGTAATGCCAGGCAGAAGTGCTAACCATTTAGCCATGCTAGTACACTATATTGCCAAAAGTATTGGTCGGCCTGCCTTTACACGCACATGAACTTTAATGGCATCCCAGTCTTAGTCTGTAGGGTTCAATATTGAGTTGGCCCACCCTTTGCAGCTATAACAGCTTCAACTCTTCTGAAAAGGCTGTCCACAAGGTTTAGGAGTGTGTCTATGGGAATGTTTGACCATTCTTCCAGAAGCGCATTTGTGAGGTCAGGCATTAATGTTGGATGAGAAAGCCTGGCTCACAGTCTCCTCTAATTCATCCCAAAGGTGTTCTATTGGGTTAAGGTCAGGACTCTGTACAAGGCCTCCACCCCAATCTCGCTCATCCATGTCTTTATGGACCTTGCTTTATGCACTGGTGCCCAGTCATGTTGAAACAGGAAGGAGCCATCCCCAAACTGTTCCCACAAAGTTGGGAACATGAATTTGTCCAAAATGTCGTGGTATGCTGACAAATTAATAGTTACCTTTACTGGAACTAAGGGGCCAAGCCCAACCCCTGAAAAACAACCTCACACCATAATCCTCCCTCCACCAAAAACTTTACACTTTGCACAGGCAAGTACCAATTTCCTGGCAACCGCCAAACCCAGATATGTCCATCAGATTGCCAGACAGAGAAGCATAATTCGTCAATCCAAAGAACACATCTCCACCGCTCTAGATTCCAGTGGTGGCGTGCTTTACACCACTGCATCCAACGCTTTGCATTGCACATAGTGATGTAAGGCTTGGATGCAGCTGCTCGGCCATGGAAACCCATTCCATGAAGTTCTCTGCGTGCAGTTGTTGTGCTAATTTGAAAGCCACATGACGTTTGCAGGTCTTTAGCTATTGGCTTTTCGGGCAGTTGGCAACGCAATGTCCGCTTCAGCATGCACTGACCCCGCTCTGTAATTTTACATGACCTACCACTTCGTAGCAGAGTTGCTGTTGTTCCCAGTTGCTTCCACTTCGATACAATACCACTGACAGTTGACCGTGTAATATTTAGAGGGAAGGAAATTTCACGGATGGACTTATTGCACAGGTGGCAAACTATCACGGTACCACGCTTGGAGTCACTGAGCTCCTGTGAGTGACCCATTCTTTTACAAATGTTTATAGAACGAGTCTGCATGCCTAGGTGCTTGATTTTATACAGCTGTGGCAATGGAGGTGATTGGAACACCTGAATTCAATTATTTGGAGGGGTGTCCCAATATGTCTGGCAATATAGTGTATATTATGACTTAAACCTCCAGGGGGCAAATTTTCATTATTTATTTACAAGACTTTTACTACCACTTTAAAGTTTATAATTCATATAGTAAACTTGATGCGTGACATCGTCTGAGATGTGGATGAATATAATGAGGGCTCATCTGTATACAATGCAATGACATGACAATTGGAAAAAAAAATATTTAATAGCCTCCATAAGTGTATGCATTGTTTGAAATTCTTAAAAGGATTCCAGGCACACGGAGCAATGGAAAATAAACAACATAATGAGACATTTAAAGAGATTTTTCCCCAAGAGACAATGAGATACTGGAAAAGGAAAACATGTTTACTCCATAGATTCCAGTTACCGTGGAAGAGCTAATAACTGTAACCGCTCATTAATATGTATAGACATTTCAACTCATTTACAAAAATGGAAAATATTATTTGTAAAAGCTGTATCTGTACTGTAGATTATAGAGAATAGTCATTCTACTATACACTACTAAACAACTCATTCACTCCCTTATTATCTCACAACTCGACTACTGCAACTCCCTCCTCACCGACCTACCTCATCACAGGCTATCCCCGCTTCAGTCTATCCTGAACTCAGCGGCCAGACTCATCCACCTTACCAACCGCTCCACTTCTGCCACCCCCCTCTGTAATTCCCTCCACTGGCTTCCGATTGCCCAACGCATTAAATTCAAACTACTAACACTGACATACAAAGCCATTCATAACACTGCCACAAACTACCTCACCGACCTGATACCCAAATACCACCCAACCTGTACTCTTCGCTCCTCACAAGACCTCCTACTTTCTAGCTCCCTGGTCTCCTCCTCCCACGCCCCGACTGCAGGACTTCTCCAGGACTTCCCCCATCCTCTGGAACTCACTACCCCAATTCATCAGACTGTCACCTACCCTCCTCACCTTTAGGCGCACCCTGAAAACCCATCTCTTCAGGGAAGCCTACCCCACCCTCACCTAACAGCCGATCTCCTCCACTCCTCCTACCACTCCATCCCCCACAGCCACTTCCTCCTGTACCACTATCCCCTCCCTCCTAGATTGTAAGCTCGAAAGAGCAGGGCCCTCGAACCTCTCGTATATTGTTTTGTTACTGTATTGTTTCATGTACTGTCCCCCACTATATTGTAAAGCGCTGAACAAACTTTGTGGCGCTATATAAACACTGTATAATAAGAATAATAATTTGTGTAATTTAAAATTTCCATTTCTCTTTGAAGCCCTGTTTTGGTTTGCTAGTGCCCCCTATGTAACCAATTTAGCCTAAAAAAAGCATAATTTTATTTCTTCAACCTTCAAATATTCTATAGCAGTGGTGCTCAACCACCAGGCTGTGTCTCCTGCTGTGTGACACTTCCTTCATTACAATGAGATTCCAAAGTCGTCCACACATATCTGAAAGTTTTAACTTCTCCAAATATTTTTCCTGTGTCAACCAATGACCTTATGTCACCTGGAACAATTCCAATGTATCTGATGGAGTATCCTTACAGATGTCATGTCATCTGCAACAGCCATCCCATTACTGGCAACACCTATTCTTGCTTCTGCTTCTTTTCTACTCTAAATTCTGCCAGAGCGAGGATGCAGTGTAGCCCTGCAAGAAAATAATGCTGTAGGAGCAGATGGGCACAGTGCAAATCAAGAGTTCCTCCACTAGTACGCAAATAACCACTGTTGCCCATCTAGTTATTGGCCTCACATCTCCCATAACATGCCAAGGCAAAGAGCTTTCATTACATCTACATGAAGTAAGCCAAGATTTCCCTACACAGGCAAGGACCTACATACAGTACAAACAAACGGCAACTGCCCCAATCTATAACTGGCCTTCGCAGTAAGGAACACATGGAAGGGCGACGCATGCCAAATAGCAATAAAGAAAATTCCCAGCTCAACTTACCAGCCAACCTGCAGCCAACCAAATTGTCCTGTCTAACAGTTCACGTTAAAAAGGGGTTTTGTTTGCACACATTTGCAAATAGATGCGTAAGCTGCAGAGTCTCTTCACGGCACCCAAGTATTATCTGCAGTCCTAACACTAAAAATTTTGAGAGCCTCCATAGTGGAAGCCTATGCATAATAATGTATAGACTGAGGGCAGGTAAGCCTGGAGGGAGCCCACCCTTCCTTAAAGGCACAGGGGTACACTGGACACCCAGCACATAGCACAATGGCAGCCAAGGTGTCCAGTGCATGCCTCACCAATATACCAACAGTACAAACAAACGGCAACTGCCCCAATCCATAACTGGCCTTTGCAGCAAGGAGCTCATGGAAAGACAACTGCACCCTTGTTTTAAAAATTCAATACTGTAATCAGTATTGATTATCAGTATAAATGCTATACCATTTTTCCACATAAAGAGTTTTATGTGCTCTGCCTAGTCTAACACTGTTGCTAACAAATTAAATCGTACTGTCACTTATAAGCGAAGGTTTAGCTCATCCTCCATTATGTAATTTTTCTGGGATCGGGTACCTTTCTCTGACAGGTAGGGTGGCTTCACACTGCCCCAGTTCGATCCCGTTGTGCTTTGGGCAAAGCACAGCTAACTCGCAATTGTCATGCAGGTTAGCTGCGCTTCCCCATACTCCTATGATGTGCCGCAATTTTAGTGCAGCCAAAACTGAGCCAAAGATGCAACATGCAGGATTTTTGGTGCACTTTCTGAAACTGCACCAAAATTGCAGGTCCTCATAGAAGTAATTGGGAAAGAGCAGCTATCCCACATACAAAATGAGGGTTGGCTGAACTTTAGCAAAAGTGCAGTGGGGCAGTGTGAAGCCACCTGTACCAGCTCCCATTCCACCTAGGCGAGAAATTCCAAGTTCAGCCCACCCCCTACCCTCCAGCAACATCCTGGGACACATCATATGTCACAAGAGGATGCCGGAACAGTCTCAAAGTGCAGCAAGTTTTGTGCCAGCGCACTGGGAAGCCACCTGTAAGACAGCTGGGAGTCACAGCCAGCTAGCTTCCCACAGCCAAGAGTCCAAAGACCAGCGAAGAATCAGGCCAGGTGAAGACAGAGCTAGACTCCTGGGCTGGTAAATGTCCAATAAAACAATGTGAAAACCACACAAACAGACAAAAAAGATATCCCTTCTAATAATCTCAAATAAAATAATAATGTGTTGCGCTTAAACCAAAAATTATATCTATGCAAAGTGAATGTGCAACACACTAAAAATGCTATACAAAAAGGTAAAATCACACAAGCAATAATAAAACGAAAATAAAATAGCACTGTGAATCAAAAAGAATATCCAAAAAAGTGACCAAAGAAAATAAGTGTACACCAAATGAGTTATTTCCTCATCAAACAATATGACTGTAATATTGACTTCCACCTTCACCAAAAGTGCTGTTAGGATGAAGGCTTACCAAATTTCCAAGACCCTCTAGTTAGGAGTGATCAAAAAGTGCTCAAGAGGTTCACATGAACATCAAAGGCATCTCCAGCAGGTCTGCTTGAATCATTCAGAGAAACCCCTTCATTAAATAACCATATCAGGATTTGCAGCAGGAAAAGGCAAACAAACAGACATACGCCTTTCATAGTGAAAAGCTTTCCACGCCATTTATTAACCCCTAGACGCCGAGTGCACGCAAATATGCGGCCTCTCGGAGTCTGGGCCTTGACGCCGAGCGGCTGCATATTTGTGTACCATTTGAAAATACATAATGTGCTGAGAGCGCACTCCCAGCACATATGTCCGTGACTCACAGAAAGGTCCCGATCTCCCCTTGCGATCGAGACCTTTTCCGATCATGTGACCGCCGTGACAGCGAATCACGGCGGTCACATGACCCTAAAACCCCACCCCACGGTTTCTGAAACTCTTAAAGGGCTGGGAGGCACCAGCTTAAAGGGGTTAATCATAAAATTGCACTCACATATATATTAAAACGTGCATTAAAAATAAATGGGAGCTGGCTTCCAGCGTCAACTTCCGGTGACATCAGTAGGAGGCGTCGACTGGCGCGTTTCATCATTAAAAAGACTCCCAGGGCAGTGCCTTCTTATGATGACAAAACGCATCAGTGGAGCCTCCTGAAAAATAATCATTATCAAAATCATGCTAGCTTACTGGGGATTGTCAACTTGACCAAAGTGTGTAATGCCAGAAATTGCTCTGTTCTTCAATGAGTGAGTGTGCCAATGTTACTAAGGGCTCATGCACATTACATTAGGGCTGTACACCACCTAGGTCAGTGTATTTCGGCAGCCAGTTAGGTCCCCCTCCATGCCACACAGGCAGTGAGCTCTCTCCAAATGTTTTGCAGTGTGTTTTCCAAAGAGCTTCAATGGTCAACATACAGATTCCTATTACATTCAATGGTTCACACTTAAGCATCAGGACTCTTGATACTTGTCATTTGAAGCTTGTAAACGTACAGCTTCATTGGGGCAGGGTTGTCTATTTTGCGTCCTTATAGAATTTAATAGGAGTGCCTGAAAATCCCTTGATTTCTTGCCTCTCCTTCTAGTAACTATTTTTCCATTGGCTAAAACAAAAATATTGAAGCCTGAAAATGCCTAAAAAAACACTTGTACAAAAGTGCATAATAAAACAATCCAAAAAAAGCTTGAAGAAATTTAAGTGTGAACCTAGCCTGAAATATGGCAACACTGAACCACAACAACTTAGATCATGAGAAATGGAACACTTCCTAACTGCATATGAGTAAAATTATACAAGTGCAAGTTCACTCTCGGTTATGCAGGCAATAATTCATTTACACATATGCAAATGATATAGAAACCTAAAATTACACAATAAACCATACCATCTATAAGGTTTAAAAAATCCACCATATAACATTGGCAATGATAATAAATTATGTTTTAATACATATGTTATCATCCTACATTAAGGGCCACTTCACACTAGAGATTGCACAGGAACACACTGCATGTTTTTTATGCGATTCACATGCAGTTTAGGGTGGTGCCATTTGAGCCTATTCATTTTGAATGAGCCCAAACCCCACTGCACCAAAAGTAGTACATGCACTACTTTTGGAATCTCACTTCAACCGGATCACATCGTACCATACCATCTGGTGCAGGCAAATGCACTGCATTTGTGACCTGCATTTGGGGTGCTGTTAAGATAACACTGACACCAGCTGCAGATCACAACTGAGTTTTGAACGGGGTGTGCGCAACACAAGTTTCCTGTACCGTGTTCTGGTATGAATGGGGCCTAAAATATTAAGACAATTAACACATACATCATACATATACTGGAAGAAAACCTAATACCTTATCATTAAAGTAGTAGTCCCTTTTCCTGATTTATACTTACAGGTATGTCTATAATAAGGCTTACCTGTAGGTACAGTCAATATCTTCTAAATGTGCATCGTTTAGGAGATATTTATTTTAGTAGCACCAGTAACCTCACTGTGCTGTGACTCCTGCGCATAGAGATGACTTCATCAACAGCTTGAGCCCGCAAAGGAAGACCAGGTCAAGATGGATGTCCTGTCAGTGGTGGCAGAGTGCTGCTGGAGGGCTTCATTTTAAGGCAAGTCATTCACAGTGTGTTAGTATGTGAAGCATACTAGCAAATTTTGCTCTTAACTTGCAGAGAGAATTTTTTTTTTTTTTACTTTACTACCGCTATAATATTCAACCACAAAAAAACCCCAAAGAAAGAAAGGATACAGCACCTCAATGGTTAATGAACAGGATATATTTATTGGACATAAAAAATATAACAATGCACATCCCATACATTCCCTCCCCCACCCAAAAAACATCCCACCCCCAAAAAGAACCCCCTCCCAGAAGGTACAACTCCACCCCAACAAATTCCCCTCACCTCTACCCCCCCAGGACACCCCCAACCCCCAGAGCAGACCCCTCCTCCCCCACACCCAAACCGTTGGGTGTTTCTTTATGCTTTAATATTCAAGAAACAAGAAATGTCTTAAAAAAACAAAAAGCAAAACAGTCACACTGCCTCTCTGAAAAAATATATGTCTTCCATATAATAAATATAAAAATGTATTCCATTTTCCATTGGGTCATGTTGAAACTGGAAGAAAATCTGGTTTCCATGGCCAAACCAGTGACTATCAAGTAATACTGGTTCCCCAAATAGAAAATTTTTTGACTTATAGCAAAAAAAAGAGAGCATCCAAAATATACCTTAAAATATTCCACTAGACCTATAGCTAAATGGTGTTGGACGAGGCACCTAGTATACAATGAGGTACCAAAAATATTTTATTGTCCTACTGAATGTCAGCTGTAATTTAAATACGTTTAATATTCCTAATAAAGGCCTCCGTAGTTACATTAAAGGTCTGGACAATGGCTGTTAGTAATATGTAAATTTAGGACACAGAATGAGAAGAAATGTTTTGTTTTTTTATGCATAAGAGATGCTGGAGATCAAGAAATGGTTAATAAATGTATGGTCATGTTTTACTTTAAACTAGGTCAGTCATCTATTTATTTCATTTATGGCAAGTTTTAGTTCAGTCTTTTAGTTCACGTTTAGGACAATTACGGAACAAACTTTTCCTTTTTTTGTATGCTGAAGACCTAAAAGTTTACAGTCATTTCTTGTCCTAACTTGATTGTTTAGTTTCACTTCAACAAAGGTTTGCTTAGCATTGCAAACGTTAGTTTTCAAAACAGTGTATTCCATTTGACACCGAATATGTACTCCATTTAAAGCTGTATTTGCCAATTCTTTTTTTTTGGCACACTGTCGAGAAGGGGGTCACACACTTTAGCACTGCTGTTATTCAAAGAGTGGCCTGTATTTTTTTTTCAATGACTACAAGCCTCTCTCTAATTGGAGGGAGTGACCCATTGTTGTCAATATGTAGAAGGGAAGCCTCTCGGCACAGATGATTGTGGAGATCACTGTAGTAGCGCCAACTACTACAGGAATTGTCAGCTTCCAAAGCGCACCCTCAGATATGAGATATGCCTACTTACATTCGTCCAAGCTGAATCAATGCAAGCATGTACTAAAGATCATACCTGGGAGTTCCGCTTTTACACCTTCCCGCCAGGCCTATAGCAGACTGACGGCTGGGCGGGACACTCGGCGTTGTGTCTGGGCGTCATATGACGTCCTTTCAAAACGAGTCGCTCACGTGGCCGCGGGGCAGCGCAGTGGCGCAATCTGAAACTGGCTATGTCCATGGGACACAGCCACCGGCCCATTCACCAATCACAGCAGATCACATGTCAATTGTATACAATGGATGGCCTCGCGTCATGCCATCCATTGTATACAATTATTTTGTTAGCTGTGACTGGTCAAGGCAGGCACATGATACAGTCAGGGCCAATCACAGCCCATCTGTATCATGTGATCAGCTTTGCCCAATCTCAGCTAATCACAAGACTGAATGAATCAGTTTCATTTCAGTAACAATGATTGCAAGTATCAATGAAATGCATTGGTATTAGCAATCATAATGTTTGAAAACAAAAATCCTGATGACTTGCCCAGAGTAGTTCAGTGTTACTATGGTAACATTGTATTGCTTTGGTCACAGTGTGCTGAAAAATAAAACAGTAAAAAAAAGAAATTTTTTTATAAAAAATGAAAAATAGAAACGTTTGAAAAAAAAAATGCAAATTCAATTACTATCATTATTTTCACCAAAGAAATGTAGCAGAATACAGTTTGGCCTAAATTTGGCATAAATGTTATTTATTTGCAAAATTTTATAACAGAAACAAAGAAAAGTGCTTTTTTTTCAAAAGTTTCAGGTGTTTTTTGTTTTATTTAGCAAAAAATTAAAAACTCAGTGGTGATTAAATACCACCAAAAGAAAGCTCTATTTGTGTGAAAAAAAATGCTAAAAATGTCATATGGGTACAGTGTTGCATGACCGCGCAATTGTCATTAAAAGTGCGACCGCGCTGAAAGATGAAAATTGGCCTGGGCAGGAAGGGGGTATAAGTGCCCGGTATTGAAGTGGTTAAAAGAGAACGAAAAAGGTAAAACTTTTTTTCCCCATTTTTGTATTAAAGGAAGGCAAATAAAGAGGGGTTATAACCCTGTAAGGGCTAAAAGGGTTAGGGAGAATTCTCTCCACTTCCTGTCCTGTCCCGTAGCCAAAAAAAGAAGTGAGAGAAATGATCAAATCCTTGGTTCTCACAGGGGTCACCAGAACTGATGTCTCTCTTGGAAGATATCCCTACTATTTCTATTTTGCGGACATTTGGGAACTATTTATTTTACCTTCACTTTCGGTGATAATGGTAAGCAGGACAAATAGAGAGAGCAAATCACCCAAATGGGGCACAAACAGATGTTATAATCCTTCTTTAGCCCTGGTTCACATATAAGCGGCCGTGTGGGCCGCGTTTTGCGCGGGCACGAGAGCCCATTCATATGAATGGACTCCCGTGCCCTGTAGGGAAGAAGTCCCTGCACTTCTTTGGAAAACGCAGCCCGTACGGGAACCTCGGTTCCCAGTACGGTTGCGTTTTCCAGTGCGGACGGCGTGCCATTAGAACTAATGGCCCCCGCCCACGGCTCCGCAGTCCTCTGTGAGGGTGGATTTTAGTGCGGATCCGCAGCGGGACCACCCGCAGAGATGTGAACCTAGCCTTACAGTCTGTTCAAAACTAAAGTTTTGCCTTCAGTTATTACTTTAAGATTGAAATTTGATAGATTCTGTACAATGCACACATTTCCAACTTTTACTGAAACAATACTCATTTATTGAAAGAAAATCTTGCCATTCTAGTCTGTATTTATTTAGATGTTCAGGTCTAATAAAAATAGTGTAAACATACACTGAAGTCATTAAACAGATGGGCCAGAGCCTGTAAAGATCATATGACTATGCAGTTCCTGGGTATGTGGATTTATACAGCACAGTACTGTATGAATGTCTCAAAATACTGTCCGATAAAGTAGATTTTATCCTCTGCTGCATAGATCGGCGTTAAGTACACGAAATACGAAGTAAAATCTGCTTGTTTCCTTACAGACAGGCTGGAAAAGAGCTAGGTCATGTGACTGCTGTACATTGATTAGTAAAAAAAGGTAATTTTATCAAAGCGAATCATTTGCGTTCAGTCAGGACATACATAATAATTTATTATTACAGAAAGAAAGCAAACGCACCCATCCATCTGTGTGCCCATGCTGAGAAATCACTTTGAAAAACGCCCCCTGGCACTTCTGGCAGTGGCCATCTTGAATAAGGGTAGATGATTTGTGCATCATTTACTTCCTGGAATCCATCTGCCCTTAGCTCAGGTATAGGCTGAGCCAAGAACTCTCCCTCCCTTCCTGAAGACTCCTCAGATATGTGACATTTGCCTAGGCACGGAAACCAGGAAGTAACTTAAGAAATGTAAAAAAAACGTTTAAAACAAGTAAATATGATGTACTTTCCGATTTATTTACTAATGCTAGAAGCACAAGGATTACAAATATCTCATGTAGATTGAGAGAATGAAGTTCCACTGTAAGCTATACTGTAAATCACATAACAAACATAGCAAAGCCTGTACGTCCACAGCAATAATATGATTGATAATAAAGTAAAAAATAGTGTCACGCTCCACTAAAAATGCAATACAAATTATATCAAATTTGATATCATTTCCATTGCATTGGTTAGTGGAGCGTGACACTATTTTATACTTTATTTTCTATGACACAATGGTATGAGTATGTGTAAAGTGTAGGCGACCCACATATTATAATATTTTTTATCATTATACATTTTTTAAAAATATTTTTTCAATACAGTATTGCTTTGTACACCATTTTAGGATCGTATATGAAAAGATAAAAAGAGGGCGCACTGGCCTAGTGCATTATCTTTAAAAATGAGATTTATTGATAAAAAGTAAAATACTCACAAGAGAAATAAAATCAAATGAAAAGCATGTCATAAGGGATGCAGTGTGGTCCAAGACCCCTGAAGGTAGTCTGGTGGGGGACCGTAGACCTCTGGATAGCGGAAACTGACGCGTTTCGAGGTTGCACCTCTTCCTCAGAGCCAATGGATTATTCAGTAGCTACAGATACAGAGTGTTTTAGGACAACTGGGTCGCTTTGAGAACGCGTTCACCCCAGCATGTCTCAGTAATGCACAGTAATGTATGCACATACAGGCATTGCGATGAAATTTTATTTTGAATTGACTCCTAAACACAAATTAATTTAGGTTGCCCTATTGATGTGTCTAGTAACAAAAGACAAGTGGTATGCCTACTGGGCTCCGCATGCCAGGTATTTTGGAAGACACAGAAAGTAGCATGAAGAGGACAAAAAACAAAACACAAGGAGGATGCTATCTAGCAGCCTATGGTTTCTGCTATCCTGGGTGTGTAAGCAGTGATCTGATTCACCGTCCCCTGCATCACTGCCAAGTCCTGTAGCAAGTAGTGGGTTGGTGGGAGATGATACATAGCATGGGTTTAAAAGTAATGCATTAGTGAAGCTTAAACTCCTAATGTGCTTCCTCTTCTGCCCACAGAAATTTATGAGAGTCATACATTTCAAAAAGCCTGAAAACTAAGCAACAATACTCTCTGAGAACAAAGGGCAGTTGCAGATTGATTGAAATTTAATTTCAGGAAGAGATGAGCAAGTCTGTTTGATCGGATTCAACCCAGATCAGGCAGATTTGTGGAAATGCTGTCTATTCTGCCTCTTATAGCCCACATATGCAGACTTCCAACCTCCTCAATCTGGCTTCTTATAGCCCACATATGCAGACTTCCAACCTCCTAAATCTGGCTTCTTATAGCCCACATATGCAGACTTCCAACCTCCTCAATCTGGCTTCTTATAGCCCACATATGCAGACTTCCAACCTCCTCAATCTGGCCTCTTATAGCCCACATATGCAGACTTCCAACCTCCTCAATCTGGCTTCTTATAGCCCACATATGCAGACTTCCAACCTCCTCAATCTGGCCTCTTATAGTCCACATATACAGACTTCCAACCTCCTAAATCTGGCCTCTTATAGCCCACATATGCAGACTTCCAACCTCCTCAATCTGGATTCTTATAGCCCACATATGCAGACTTCCAACCTGCTCCATCTGGCCTCTTTTAGCCCACATATGCAGACTTCCAACCTCCTCAATCTGGCCTCTTATAGCCCACATATGCAGACTTCCAACCTCCTCAATCTGGCCTCTTATAGCCCACATATGCAGACTTCCAACTTCCTCAATCTGGCCTCTTATAGCCCACATATGCAGACTTCCAACTTCCTCAATCTGGCCTCTTATAGCCCACATATGAAGGCTTCCAACCATTTAGCCACTGTGGGGCAGCACAGTGGCTAAATGGTTAGCACTTCCGCCTGGCAGCACTGGGGTCGCTGGTTCGAATTGCAACCACAGCACCGCCCGCTGGAGTTTGCATGTTCTCCCTGTCCCTGCGTGGGTTTCCTCCGGGTAGTCTAGCTTCCTCCCACACCACAAAGACTGGTAGATGAATTGGCTCCTGTCTAAATTGCCCCTAGTATGTATGAATGTGAGTTAGGGACTTTAGATTGTACACCCCTTGAGGGTTAGGGACTGATGTGAATGTACAATATATATGTAAAAGTGCTGCGTAAATGGACGGTGCTAAACAAGTACCTGAAAAAATAATAAAAATAATAATCTGGTTTGTTGTTTGTCCACCAGGCATATTCATCGTAGGGGTCAAGCCCTATTGAAATCTGGATGTTGTTTAAGAAATTGTCTTATGGACAATTGCTTCCCTGATTACTTTTGTTCTTGTAATAATGGGTTTCTGAGTAAGAATGCCATTCACCCACTATATAAAGCTGCTACAGTATAAGAAAAAGGAACAATGAAACAGCAGAACTGTTTTTGGTCAATGTATTGTTGAAGTCAACAACCCATCCACCTCTAAAAAATGGTTATTTTATGTATCCTTTCTCTGGGTAGATAATCAATCTGTGATGAGTATAAAGCCCTGTACACACAGGGTGAATATTGGCCAGTTCAACAGAAACCAGGTAACATTCAGCCCACGTGTACACTAGCCTGGCCAGCTTCTGTTGAACGGGCATGCTGGAAAACCAGCATCTTATCAGCACAGATCAGTGCCAGCAGCCAATGGCTGCGAGCACTGACCAGTGTGTTTTGACAAGGGGGTAGTCCCCCTGTCAGAAAACAATAGCTCAGCAGGGAGATCACTGTATTAACATCAGATAGTTAGTACAGCGAGCTCCTCCCAGGACCTTCAGTTTTTTTTTTTTCGTTGGGTTGAACAAAAAAAAAAAAAAACTGATAGTGTGTACCCAGTGTAACATTACTGGAGCTTAATGTGACCCTGTCACCATATCATCCTGGCACAATAAAAAAAATCTGAAAATAGGGAAAGAGCACTTACTATTGCTCCTTCAGTGATGTTGCACTCCACTGCCGTGGATTAAGCGGCTACTTTATTTTGTCCTGGAGGTGTCAGAGCTTCTACTATCCGTATTCACTATCCTCTGTTGCTGTCAGCTGTACTCCTAGCAGCTACACGTGTAGCCTCGCACAATCAACTTTAGAGGCTTACACTGTGGCGCACCTGCAAACACAGTGCCAACCTTTGTAACCAAAACAGTCATGTGACTGTAAGTTGTTACTTAATTAAAAGGTAACTACACTTTAGTGAAAAATAAAAAACATAGCAAACAACAAAAAAATATTATAAACACCATGTTGTAATTTGACGTCATTAAAAAATACTTTTCCTTTTCAATCTGCAGTGCTGGAATTATCTGTAAAATTCAAAGCAATTTGGCAACCTGGAGGTGTTCTGTACATCACTGGTGTATGGAATGCTGCCAGATATGTCATTTCCTACTTTTGGCTGACTGATTTTCTTAGGCCTCATGTACACTGCTGCTCCTAAAACGTGAGTAAAAGCCTATGTGTCTAAGCACATGTAGGCTTTTAGACAAAATACGATTCCTCCTGCGCTCCAGGACTCAGGCCGGTGGCGAGTAGGTGAAATCAAACTCAAACGAAACGACCACCAGAGCATGAAAGGTTGTGCAGCTCCAAAACAAGGCTGGGGAATCCCGAACAATACTGCAAAGTGAAAAAAACAAGAAGCGCACCAACCTTGTGCATTACCTCAGTAACCAAAATTTATTAGTAAAGGAATGGTACTCACAAACAGCGAATAAAAACAGGCATGTAAGTCCTCCAAGGGACTTCAGAGACAAGATGCCAGCGCGCATCCCATCATGGGGGTAGACACTCAGTACAGCTGACGCGTTTCGAAGGTCATACCTTCTTCCTCAGAGCTCTTGTTTTTTTCACTTTGCACATGTAGGCTTTTACCAGAGTTTAGCAGCAGCAGAGTTTAAGGGCAGTTAAACATCCTTCTGCTGAATGCAGAAAAATTGCGTTCAGGAGAGAAACATTTTGGCCAAAAAAAGCCAAACACAGCAAAAATGCATATAAACGCACCTAAACGCTAGCCACGTGTTGCAATTGGAAGTTTATTCATTTCAATAGGAAGTACTCTGACCAATGTCTAAATGTGGCTAAACACTGTGCCACGTTTACACACGTTTCTGCTGGATTTAGTGTTTTTATGCTGCCAGTAGAGTTAACGTCAATGCAGTTTCAGTGTACATGTAGCCAAAGTCTACTTTAAGATAAGAGATTAAAAGCAATTTCAGTTTTGGTGAAATACTTCCCAAGGGGTAAATACTTTTAGGCCTCTTTCACATGTTGCAATTGGGTCTGCCTGCCCGTTTTTCAAGCGCACCCGATTGGAACCTCCATTCTCCTCTATGGAGCAGCAGGTGTAAACATACAGGCGTCCGTTTACACACACTGACATCCAATGTGAACCGCAAAAAAAAAAAAAAACGGATGGGGATCCAATGCCCCTTCCATCTGTCGGATTGGGTCAAATAGAAACGGACAGGCGCTCCATTTTCAGAGCGAGCTGCTCTGTGTCCTCTCTGTAGCAGCGGAGCAGACACAGACCTGTCATCTGCTTGCTCAGTGGGGATCAGCGAAGAGATCCTCGGCTGAGCAAGTGGATCCGCTACATGGGCCCACCCATGTGAAAGGACCTTTAAGGACCCCTTGTCAGCCTATCAATCATGTTTTTCAAAGACAAAATTGATTCAGTTTACACATCTGTTTTCAGTTTACCTCAGTTGATATCAGTTTGGACTTCAGTTCAGTTTACATCAGTTCAGTTCACATCAGTTATTATTATTATTATTATACAGGATTTATATAGCACCAACAGTTTGCTCAGCGCTTTACAATATAAAGGGAGACAATACAGCAACAATACAGTTCAATGCAAGAGGGTTAGGAGGGCCCTGATCCTTGGAGCTTACAATCAGTTCAGTTCACATCAGTTTACATCAGTCTACAGCATATCCATTTTTCTTAGTTGTTGCAGAGACCAATCACAGGTGACAAAAGTATAAACAAAAAATGTTTCTTGCCTAAAAACAGACAAACGGAATGGATGTAAAAGGATTGCATCTGTTTACATCCTTTACTTTTCAACGGATCTGGACTTTGGCTGTTCTGTTTAAAAACATGGACCTGAACGGCCATGGAAATAGATGGTTATTTATATTTGCACACCCATTGACAAACATTGTGGGTCAGTTTGAATCAGTCTAAAAAACTGACAGACGGATCTAGACGGAATATCCATATGAAAGGAGCCTAAAAAAGGAGTTTCACCCTCCACGTGAAGTTCCCCCTTCTCGACTGCTCCTCCCCAACTCAGCACAAATTGGGCAATGTTTTTTTATTTTGTTTACTTTTTTCTTCATAAAAGCAAGGCTCCGCCCCTCTGTGCACATCACTCGCTCCTTGGCGGGCATTGAACCGGGTTCAGTGTGAGCTCCTGGGATGGTGCCTGGCACACGCAGGATGCGCCACCACATATTGTGGTGGGCGAAGCCTTATGTTGCGGCCCTTGAAATTCGGGGATGTCTTTTCCCCTCTGTGGGACTGTGTTCCCTGCCTGTTGGCCGTGTCGGCGGCTCGCCGATGCATGATGTCATTCTGCACGTTGTGCGGGTGATGCCGTGCAACGGCGTATCGGGCGGTGGAGTTTGATGCCCGGAGTTAAAGGAGCGGAAGCACTCTGGCGTTTGGCACCATCTTTGAATTAGGGGTGGTGACTTAATTGAGATGCACATTGTTGGAGATATAAATAAACTTTTCTCTCTGACCTCATTCTTTCTTCCCTATATGCGGGTGACAAGCCTGATATAACTCGTTGCGGTTTTGCTGCTGGTTCTCCATTTAGGTAAACTCATTTTTTGTTTTGTTTGTTTGCTTGCTTTGTTACACGGCTCCATATGGGGCTTAATATGTGACTATATACCTCTTTGTGACCTTAATATGGGCTTTTTTGCCTTTGTTCTGATACTCTTTTTAGGGGTTTTTTGGATAATCTATTGCTTACAATATTGGAGGATCTTACAGTGTATGGAGCTGTATTTTTCCACTAACCCTTTGAGAATAATGGCTATAACAGAATCTGCATTTGCGTCAGCAGCGGTGGGTGTTTCACTAGATCTAATAGTCATTATACCCTTTTTGTATATGACAAAAATGCTATGATACGGTTTTCTTTTTGGCTATCCGGTAGTTACTATTGTTATTTTTTATATATAGCTAGCCTCTGTAGTTATTGGTGTGGCCTCAGTGCTCTCTTGGGGGGCCCTGGCCTGGTTGGTGCTTGTCTGGATACGGTCTGGGGAGGATATACAGACTTGGCTATACACCAAATGTTTTCAATATGGCGGAAACTCAATTATTGATATT
This sequence comes from Staurois parvus, assembly GCF_062004578.1. Taxonomy (NCBI): domain Eukaryota; kingdom Metazoa; phylum Chordata; class Amphibia; order Anura; family Ranidae; genus Staurois; species Staurois parvus. The sequence goes on from NW_028317961.1 coordinate 3,071,424, forward strand.
TTCTGTTTGGTCTCCATTAATATAGAGAATATCTCCTAAACAGTGCAAAAAAAAATATATATATATAGTGACACCAGGAGCAAAATATACATTCTGCTCCCCAAATCCAGAAGAACCTTTGGAGACCCATCAGACTGTTAAAGGAGAAGTATATATAAATAAAGTGCAATGCAACATAATACTGTATTTTCTCCACAGAGGACAGTGCCTTTTTAACTGAGCAAGCAAGAACCTTTCCTTGGCCAAAATGCAAAAGTAAACAGCTTCCAAATACTGTATATTAAAGTGGACTTTTCCCCTCTTTCACTAAAAAAAATGAGATTAATGAAACATGTCTTGCTTTACTTACAAATCACTGGTTGAGCGAGGCACTGGTGAGGTAACCAGCACCTCAGAGATGCATCCTGGGAAGGCTACCTCACCAGTGCCCTCAGATGATTTGCACTGTCAAGTTCCAGGAAGTAGACCCAGAAGAGCTCCAGGAAGTAAAAGGAGATGGATTTGTCTACCCTAAGAAAAATAGTCACATGAGAAAAAAAAAGTAAGCAAATAAGGAGCCTCCAATTATCCAAGTTTCTGTATGTAGACTGTCATTGCTAAACATGTCAAAAGGTGCATTTGTTGTCATCTTTAACCCCTTCCTGCCCAGTGCCATTAGTACAGTGGCAGTGCTTTTTATTAGCACTGATCACTGTACTGGTGTCACTGGGGATGTCATTGACACCAAGTCAGTTCCCCCCAGTATCAGAATGCCCGCCGCAGTCCTGATATAAACCGTTGATTGCTGTCATTGCTAGTATAAAAAAAATAAATTCCAGTATCTATACTACCATTTGTAAATGCTATAACTTTCACGTAAACAAATTAATTTAAAAGTATTGGAATTTTTTTTTAGCAAAGACATGTAGCAGAATACATTTTGGTGTAAATTTATGACTTGATTTTTAAAAATTTTTTACTGGACATGTTTAATAGCAAAAAGTAAAAAATATTGTTTTTTTCTCAAAATTGTTGGGTTTTTTTTTGTTTATAGTACAAAAAATAAAAACCGCGATCAACTACCACCAAAAGAAAGCTCTATTTGTGGGGGAAGAAAAAGGACTTAAAATTTAATTTGGGTGCAGCGTTGCATTACCGCACAATTTTCAGTTAAAGTAAGGCAGTGCCTTATCGCAAAATATGGCCTGGTCAGGAAGGGGATAAGTCCTTTGGAGGGCAAATGGTTAAGAAGTTTCTCTTCAATCCCCTCTGTAAGTAAATTTTAAAGCATTTTGAGATTTGGAGTCCAATTAGTAAACACAGCATGTGACATTGTGAAAGACTGCACTTACCATGTCCACAGCCAGGTAGTGGCAAGTGTGAATGGGAGCATAAAAAGCCACAGAACTCAGAAAAGGCTATCCCTCTGCATCCTCCTCCCATTAGCATGTTCCTTGTCAACACATTTGCATGCAGCACTGGCTATACAAGTTCTTTTTTTTTTTTCCATTCCACTACTGGGTTGAAGGAAGAAGAAAAAAAAAAACGACAACTGATGTGTGATGCAGGCATCTCTCCCACTGTGCTACTGTATTCTGGTGAGGAAGAGGGGGGAGTGGACTCCCCCCACCCATTCACCAGAATACACTGATCAGCATTGGCTGCCATTGGCTGCAAGTGCTGATCAAATGCTAGTTTTCTAACAAGACCATTCAACAGAACCCGGTCATTAGTCTGGCTTCTGTTGAACAAACACACACAAAACAAAAGTAGTCTGGCCAAGTGACTTTCAGTATGTGTGTACCAGACATTAGTATCCTCTCTAAGTCAGAGTTCTGCTGTACAGAAGATTGCAAGAGGATGACACAAGGTCAAATTCTGGTACTTACACTTTAATAAACAGAATTAAAAAAAAAATTAATTTAAGGATTTATAAATGAATGCAGAACTACAATAATGGACATCCTTTATATCTTCCTGAAATGTAACTCTAACATGTCTTATTATGTCCTGTTCACATGTATTATAACTAGATCATTTCTTTAAAAGAAAAAAGTCAAACAACTATTACAAAAATACAAGTAATACTACAAAGTAAACATAGTGATTTAAACCTTAAAAGGCATTTTCCATAAACTATTTTGTACAGGATGTGTATACATTTCCTCCCTCAATTGTACCCATTGTTTTACATTAAGCATTACACCTGGAACAGATGTAAGCTGTAAAGTAAAGGAAGTAATAGCAAAATACTAAACAAAAACCGGGCTAGGAGATATTTCCCTTGTCAGCTGGACGACGGAAGCAATGGAAAACACAGACATGATTCCCTGAAATCTTTAATTAGGCATCTTCCTCTTTTTAGGCCCCATGCAGACCGGCGCTATTTTAAATGCTTTTCTCCTGAAAATGCAGGAGAAAAGCAGCTTCAAAAACGTGCCTAAGCCGCATGTTTGTAAACGCGTTTAGGCGTGTCAAGCACTTGGGCATTCATTAAGTTCATTGGTCATAATAATAATTTATGACAACACCCCTGACCTTGTAGTCTCCTACCTATGCACTCCGTGCAACCTCTCCAACAATCATTTGCCTCTCTGATCACCACCTTATTAGTTTCACTCTCTCCTCATCTTCCTCTACCTCTCCCTCCAACTGCCCAACAATAACCCATAGAACCCTTCTCCACATTCACCCTTCTCGCCTCTATCCTACTACTGGCCACCTCTATGACAAAATCTCACCCCTGTCCTGCCCCAATCTAGCCACTTCTGTCTACAATAGATCCCGGTCCTGTCCTGCATTCACTTGCTTCACTACACACAGAATCAGGCCCCCGACCCCTAGAACCCTGGCATGCACTTGTCCCCCCTCACTACACACAGAATCAGGCCCCCGACCCCTACAACCCTGGCATGCACTTGCCCCCCCCCTCACTACACACAGAATCAGGCCCCCGACCCCCACAACACTGGCAAACAGATGACACCAGAAGTTTAAAAAAACGTAGCCACGCTCTTGTGTGTCTGTTGCAGAAGAGTCTCAGAAATATGTCAACCAATATAAATTTGCCCTCAAAAATATAATTCCTGCCTCCAAGCTGCCAAGCAGACCTATTTTATCACTCTCATTAACAACTCTACTTCGTCCTCCACTGCCTCCACCCACTTGCTCACTCACTGCGCAGGAGATCGCCAATCAATTCAAAAACAAGATTGATACAATTCATGATGAGATCTCCACTGTACAGATATCTCCCTCACTTAACACCCCATGTCCACAGGTACACTCAAGACTTCCCTCATTCAACCCTGTTGCTACAGACAAGGTTGCTAAAAAATTTTCTAACGACCACCTAACCACCTGCCCCCTGGACCCTGTTCCCCTCAAATACTGTGATCACTGTAATGGAAAGCCTGGCACCCCTCCTGGGTGCCTCCATCAGAGAGCCACTTCCTTGCCGCTGGAACACAGGAACAAGGTATTATAAGCTGGGAATTGCACCCAAGAACTAAAAGACACTAACGTAGACACAAACAAGAACTCCTTTCTTGAAAATTCACACAGAATTTATAACACAAAAAATCTGATAAGAGCTTGATCACATGATCATAAACAATGCAAACTTTAAAACAGTAATATTATCAGTATATCTAACAGTACATCTAATCAACAGCTAGCAGCTAACAGTGACCTAATTAAATTGGTCCAAGAGGAAGCTAAATCAACAGCCAGGCACCCAGGGCCAGCTTTAATCAGTCAGGGAGCCCATCCCAGACAGTCCAGCTACAAGCCCACAGCCCTAGATACAAAAAGTGCATTATACATGCTGTCTTTCAGGTGTTTGGCTTCCACTTGTGTAATCTGTCCCCTAGAAAAGTCATCATAAGACCAAACTCATATATTGTTCCAACAGTCTGAAAAAGTGTAATTAATTTATCTTCATGGATTTTTTGAGGGAGATTGTTGATAAATAGTTCGGTCTCAAGTGGAGGAGCTTCTCCAACCAAGTCTGCAGGAGGGCCACCATATTTCCTCTATTAACCTATACAAGATTGATATTACACCTTTCCATCTATTCCAGAAGGGAAGCTTTACTGTCTTTATTCAGAGAATTAATCCAAGCCTCGCTCTCGGTGTTCAGCTCGTTGCTGTCCATCATTAGAGAATGATCTGCTCTCTCCATGGGATCAGAGGCTAAACTGAGCTCTTTTCCATGGTCTGACTGGGAGAAGCAGACAAAATCTCTGGTCTCTTACATGGGCCATAATCAATGAGTAGAAGGCTAAACCCCAGTCCCCTCCAAAAGCTCCTGTCCCGTTTGAGTCTGTCATGGTCACCCTCTGGCTCTATCCTGCACTCTTTAATTTATATCTTCAATCTCTCCTTCTCTTCTGGCATCTTCCCTAACTCTCTAAATCATGCACTAGTCACCCCCATACTTAAAAAGCATTCCTTGGAGCCTGCCAATCTTAACAACCTACACCCCTTTTCCTTGCTCCCCTTTTCCTTCAAACTCCTTGAACGCCTGGTGTACAACCGACTAAATTACCACCTCATTAAGAATATCCTCCTTGATCCCCTTTAGTCTTGATGTTGCCCTCAATGCTGCACAGAAACTGCTCTCCTAGAACTTACAAATGATCAACTAACAGCTAAAACCAATGGACATTATTTTGTACTCCTACTCCTGGACCTCTCTGCTGCCTTTGGTACGGTTGAACACCTCCTCCTCCTTAAAAAAAAAAAAAAAAAAAACACGACTTTATTTCTTTGGTTTTTGTGATTGTACTTTTCATTGATTCTCATCCTAACTCTCCCACCAACCTACAGTGTCACTTACAATTCTACTTGCTCCTCTCCTCTTCCTTTCTCCGTTAGGGTCCCCCAAGGTTCTGTTCTTGGATCTCTCCAATTCTCACTCTACACCTTCCTTCCTGGGTCAGCTGACAGACTCCCATGGCTTTCAATATCATTTCTAAACTGACGACACCTAAATCTCTCTCTCTACCCCTCAGCTTACAACATCAGTCTCCTCAAGCATCACTAATTTACTGACCGATATATCAGTCTGGATGCCATACCACTTCCTCAAATTCAAACTATGCAAAACCGACCTCGTAATATTTCCTCCCCCACATGCCCCTTCCCCTGACTTATGTGTCAAGATCGACAACACAACTATTAACCCATTCCCGCATACCAGTCTGCTAGGTGTAATCCTGGACTCTGAGCTCTCCTTTTGGCCCCACATCTAATCACTGTCCAAAGCTTGCCGCCTAAACCTGCACAACATCTCCAAAATATGACCCTTCCTAACCAATGACACCACAAAGTTCCTAATTTACTCCCTGGTTATCTCCCACCTCAACTACTACAACTCTCTCCTCACTGCCTTTCCTTTACATAGGCTATTCCCCCTTAGAGTCCATCATGAATCCTGCAGTCAAACTCATCCACCTTACCAACCATTCAGTGTCTGCTACTGTTTTTTGTCAATCCCTCCACTGGCTTCCCCTCACCCAAGAAATTAAATTCAAAAATACTAACAACAACAACCTACAAAGCCATGCACAACTCGGCCCCCAACTACATCACTAACCTAATCTCAAAATACCAACCAAATCAATCTCTACATTCTTCCCAAGACCACCTGCTCTCTTGCTCCCTTGTCACCTCCTCCCATGCTCACCTCCAGGACTTTTCTTGAGAGTCTCCCTTCCTAAGTAACTCCCTACCGCAATCTGTTTAACCATCTCCTACTCTGTCCACTTTTAGATGAACCCTGAAAGCCCTTCTCTTCAGAGAAGCCTATTCCTTCTCCACCTAACAGTAATTCCACTTTCTCATCAGCTCATACCCCACAGTTATTACATTTTGTATCACTTGACCCTTCCTTTTAGACTGTAAGCTCTAACAAGCAGGGCTCTCTGATTTCTTCTATTTTGAATTGTATTGTAACTGTACTGTCTGCCCTCATATTGTAAAGCACCGCACAAACTATTGCCACTATATAATACAAATAATATTAATTCTGCCCATTGAAATAAAAGAAAAACACTCAAGTGCTACATGTGGCTCTCTCTAAATGTGGCACTTGTTACGCGTGTTCTGCCATTTTTTCTACAAAAGCTGTTCTCTTGAATGCACAAGTGGTGTTTTTTTTCCTGCCTCTATACTTCTGTAAATGCCTATGTGCGCGTGGAACACGGAGGGGCGTTTACAGGCAGTAATTCATGTGTTTTTGAGCTCACCTGTGCATGAGGCTAGTATACTGTACATTAGTCAAGATAAAGAGCAGAAGTTAACTATTTTAAATCTATTCAGAAAGCAGGTATGTAGAATACCGAATAAGGGTTCTTGCACATGGCTGTAACCAATTTACTATTTGTGCAGGAACTTGCTGGCAAAGGCTGGCAGCAAGGTAACTGCGTAATAAACAAAAAAAAAATTATTTTAATGGTCAGTAAGTGCTTCCGTTTCACCACACATTTAACATTTAGACAGAACCGTAAAATTTGTCATCCATTCACTAGCTAAAAATTACATGTTTAGTTCCTGCATAGGGGTATAAATTACCAACTATGGATGCAGAATTTTCCCTATGGATTTACAGATCTTATGCAGTGCAGTTTTTCTGATGTAAACATAGCTGTGTGCATGGGTCCATAAAATGTAATATAGCTGCATTCAGACCCATAAAAAAAACAACATGATTTACAGATCTGAACGCAGCGTTATTTATGTTCATGTGCAACAGCCCTATTACTTGTGGTTTCTTCAAGCATATTTTAACTATTCATTGCTTTTTCATTCACATTTATAATATACATTGTTGTTGTATACATTACATACACAGGTGCAGTGGTGTATGCTGCAGCTGTCCTCCATTGGCTCTATGCCCGAGGACTAAGAACTCACATGACCACTAATTACTTAGTTCTTGTTCTGCTCAGGATATACAGTAGTGACTGCCAATCACTGCTGTCCACTCTGGCCCTCTAGAGCTCACTGGAGCATCAGGCTGGGGAGGGGGCAGGTGGGCGCAGATCGTTAAGGCTTTAAGTCATGTGCTGAGAGATGGAGCCAGATGTGAATCAGGCACCAGGGTGGATCCTGACAATATTGTTGGGATCCTTCCACAGCCTAGTCCCACTCTACCACATCAGCTGTTAGCGGGCAATAGCCCGCTATCAGTTGACTCTCACAGGAAAGCAAAAAGGTAAGTGCACTCTTGTGACCTACAAGATAAGTATGGCCAAAAACACTCTGGCCTTACTCCTCTTTTAATTTAAGGTTTATTCAAAACATTTGTGATGCAGTAAGTGTGCATTAATGCACTAACTGCTGTACCATTCATTCTGAATGGCAACCCAATGTACTGTTACAGTAATGGGCAATATACCCAAACATGTCATGTGTTGTGTGGCATTAAAAAGAAAAATGGAGTCAGATCTCATTCTTAGTGCATTAGAGTGAGCGGTCAGCCTATGCAAAATGAATGAGTAAGCTTAATACCCAAGTTTAGTTATAAATTGAAGAAAAAAAAAAAAAAAAAAAAAGAATAAGCACAGGGTCCCTTGTGCTGCCGTGTCCTTGTTTAGCAGAAATCCTCCCCCGCCCAAAGCCCCCAACTCCTTTAATCTTCTGGTGTGTTGGGAGTTCATAGAACTAAAGGAGCTAGCATAAGCACTCATCAAGACAGCCTGTTCTTTCCACCCAGCCCCTCAACTCAAAAAAGTCGTACTACAGCTTTTATGAATGAAACACGATATTTGAATGGAGGAAGTGGCATACTCAGGCTCTCTTGATGAGTGCATGTGATAGCTCCCTTAGTTGTATTAACCCCACCACTATGAGATTACGGTGACACAGTAGCACAAAAGACACACCTCACTTAAGGTATTAACAGTTTGCTCAGCGCTTTACAATATAATGGGAGACAATACAGCAACAATACAGTTCAATACAAGAGGGTTAGGAGGGACCTGTTCCTTGGAGCTTACAATCTAAGAGGGAGGGGCTAGTGGTACAAAAGGTAGTAACTGTGGGGGATGGACTGGTAGGAGGAGCAGAAGAGTCCATTATTAGCTGAGGGCAGGATAGGCTTCCCTGAAGAGATAGGTTTTCAGAGATCGCCTAAAAGTGAACAGAGTAGGTGATAGTCTTATAAATTGGGGTAGAGAGTTCCAGAGGATGGGGAAAGCTCTGGAGGAGTCCTGGAGATGAGCATGGGAGGAGACAAGGGAGCTAGAGAGCAGGAGGTCCTGCGAGGAGCGAAGAGTACGGTTTGGGTGATATTTGGAGACAAGGTCGGTGATGTAATTTGGGGCAGAGTTATAAATGGATTTATACATTATTGTTAATGTTTTGAATTTTATCCGTTGGGCAATGGGAAGCCAGTGAAGGGATTGGCAGATATGGAATGGTTAGTAAGGTGAATGAGTCTGGCAGCAGCATGCATGATAGATTGAGGAGGGGATAGCCTGCGATGAGGTAGGCCAATGAATAGGTAGGAGGAGAACCAGGAGAGAGCAGAGTCTCGGAGGCCAAGAGTGTGGAGTTTTTTGAGGAGGAGGGGATGGTCAACAGTATCAAAAGCCGTAGAAAGGTCAAGTAGTAACAGTACAGAGTAGTGGCCATTGGTTTTAGCAGTTAGTAGATCATTAGTGAGTTTTTGTAGGGAAGTTTCAGTGGAGTGAGCAAAAGCCAGACTGTAAAGGGTCAAGAAGGTTACTGTCAGTGAGGTAGGAGCTCAGGCGATTGTAGACTAAGCGTTCTAAGAATTTAGAGTTAAAGGGGAGCAGGGAGATGGGTCTTAAGTTGTTCAGGTTGGTGGGGTCCAGGGAGGGCTTTTTAAGTATGGGAGTGATGGGCGCATGCTTTAGAGGGGAGGGGAAGGCACCAGTAGAGAGGGAAACATTGAAGATGTGAGTGAGGAAGCATAGGATGGGAGAAGAGGGTGACCATAGTAGTTGTGAGGGGACAGGGTCCAGGGGGCAGGTAGTGAGACGGGCTTCTGAGAAAACCTTAGTGACCTCTTCAGGAGTAGCAAGGTCAAAAGAGGAAAGTGTTGAGGGAGGTTATGCTAAGTGGGATGGATGTCTGTGCAGTGGAGATGCTCCTACGAATTGCATCAATCTTGTTTTTAAATTATTTGCAATCTTGTAAGCAGTGAGCGAGGTACAGGGTGGAGGTGGAGAAAGTAGAGAGTTGAAAGTAGAGAAGAGACCAAGACTGGATGACAAGCTATTGAGAGTGACAAAGTAGGCTCATTTGGCAGCATGGAGGGAGGAATTGTATGTTAAGAAAGCAGATGTATATAGGGTGAAAACTTGGTGAGATTTGGTTTTACGCCACAATCGCTCCAGCGCACGACTATATCGCTTAAGATTTCTTGTGTCGTCAGTCTGCCAAGGTTGTAAGGGTCGTGGTCTGATCTTCGTGTTGTTAGAGGACCACGTGAGTCTAGTGTGGATGAAAGCGAACTGTTGTAGACAGCAGTGGTCAGGTTAGGGCAGGACAGGGGAGAGATTCTGTCATAGAGGTGGTCAGTTGCAGAGTAGAAAAGAGAAGGGTTAAAGTTGTGAAGGTTTCTGCGGGTAATTGTTTGCTCCTTGGAGGGACAGGTGTTTGAAGACGAGGACACTGTGAACGTGATGAGATCGTGATCAGAGAGAAGAAAGGGAGTGTTTGTGAGGTTGTAGGGAGTGAAACAATGGGAGAAAACAAGGTCTAATGTATTCCCATCAGAGAAAGTGGAGGACAGTGTCCATTGTGCTAAGGCAAAAGATGAGGTTAGGATGAAGAGAAGGCCTCTATAGGAAAGTATTGTGGGAGAAGCAGAATCTGCTGCTTGGAGCCAGGTTTCTGTAATTGCTAGTAGGTTAAGGGAGCGGGAGACAAAAAGGTCATGAACAGAGGTGAGCTTATTACAGACAGAGCGGGCATTCCAGAGTGCACATGAAAAAGGGAGGGTGGTTTTTAGGAGCACGGGGATTGATATTAACAATTGAGTGGATTGTGGCTATTCCCGGAGGAAAGAGGGTGCCTGGTGTGGGGGTGCGATAGTGGAGGACCAGGGTTTGGGGAGATATCCCCAGAGGTTAGGAGAAGGACAGTGAGGAAAGTAAGATGGGAGCGGGATGTATACGAGTGCACATGCCTTCCAGTCCTGATGATTGGGTCAGCAGGTAAGTATCAGCAGGAGGTGATGAGAGCAGTAGTATGGAGATGAGAGCAGTGAGGGTGAAATGTATAAGCTTTGGGGGTGGAGCAGAGGGGTAAAGAGATGAGATTTTGGGAACACAGGATAGTAATATGAAAAGGAGGAGTAAAGGCGGCATATTAAAAACGTACATGGAGTGGCAATCAGACTTGTAGATGTTTCCCAGTGTGTTTGCTTGCAGTCCATCCAGCGTGCAGTAGAGTTCCTTGTTGTATCTTCCTGCTGCTTGAGTTATCCTGCTTTAGTTAGGCTGAAGTGTTCAACTGCTGCTTCCAACTCCAGCATCAAGCACACTCCAATATATTTTTAAGCACACTTGGGAATTAATGCACAATAATATGTTACATTTTGCTAAGGCACAGTCTAAATTAGCCCAAGAAGCTGGGGGATACAATCCAGAGGTCTCAAATAATTTTATTTTTCAATCAATAGGCATACTTGCAAGTTTTTCACTAGAATTCACTATAGTGAGGTCACTGAGTAGATTCTGTAATTGATACTGCTCCTTGTACATCATCGATATTTGCACTAACAGTTTTGGGTAGATTGAGCGAGGGTTAAAAATTTCAGACAGTTTTTATTGTTTTCTATGGTCTTGCTGCCAATATTTCCCTTCATTTCCTGTTCTAGTGACAATCACCAGAACAAAAGGTGAGGAAAAGAAAAAAAAAAAAAAAACTTTCCAAGGAGGGACACAGATCGCAATAACAATCATTATTTTAGTAGAGCAGGTGGAAGAACAGGGACATGATTTCTGTCTGCGTCCCTGTTCTGTCTGACTGTCGACGGGTTGGGAAGTAAAAGAAAAATCCCTCTAGCAAACAGCAATAAAAACCTGATAGAAGTTCCAACCCTCTCCACATTATGCATAATTAAAAATGTTTTGGTTACAGTTATACCTATTGAAAAAAAAATTATATATAAATACGGTAGCACAGTGGCTAAATGGTTAGCCCTTCGCCTGGCAGTAGAGGGGTAGTTGGTTTGAATCCCAACCATGGCACCACCTGCCTGGAGTTTGCATGTTCTCCCTGTGCCTGTGTTGGTTTCCTCTGGGTACTCTGGTTTCCTCCCACACTCCAAAGACATGCTGGTAGGTTAATTGTATCCTGTCTAAATTGGCCCTAGTATGTGTATGTTTGAATGTAAGTTAGGGACTTCAGATTATACGCCCCTTGAGGGTTAGGAACTGATGTGAATTTACTAATATATATATATATATATATATATATATATATATATATATATATATATCTATATCTATCTAATCAGGGATGTTCAATTCCTATCACTCAACGCCCAGGACATGCAGTTTCGGGCACCGGGCAGGTAGTTTTTTGTTTGCCTTTAGCCCTGCTGTGGGCAAGCAGCAGGGCTCACCTGTCAGGTGGAAGCAATCGGGCAACAGCACTGCCGCCCGATTGCTTCCACACAGCCCATAGTGTCAGCCTCTCCCCTGCTATATGTCCCGGGCTCCGCTTGCCCATCTGCAGGCCCGAGACTGGTGGGTGCCACGGGATGAGGTATAGGGCAGTGTTTTTCAACCTTTTTTGTGCAAAGGCACACTTTTTTCATGAAAAAAATCACGAGGCACACCACCATTAGAAAATGTTAAAAAAATTTACCTCTGTGCCTATATTGACTTAGCTGCTTCAGGTCCGAGCATCTCCTCTACAATAGCTTTGCAGGCGGGAAGTATTAATGTCTCTGCCACAGTGTGCAACTTTTTTGACTTGGCTATAAGTTCAGCAACTTGATAGCTAGCTTTAAGAGCTCTTTCATTTACCTTTGTGGTTTTTCTCATGAAAGTTGCCTGTTTCTCCGTGTTTTCATGCAGGTGAACAAAAAAGTCTGCATTCTTGTTTTGAAGCGAAGGGTGTTTCGTTTGGAGATGGCGTTTAAGTTTACTTGGGACCATAGCACTGTTAGATAGCTTTTCACCACACACAGTGGAGTTGGTTTCTTTGCATCTCCGGTGAAAGTAAATCCAAATGAAATATAGCTTTCGCTATATTGCCTTGTGCCAGAGAATTTCCTTGAGCTAACCATCTTTGCTTTCTTTTGATCCCCACTCATACTTGGGCTCTTATCTGGCTCCGAATTTTGTTCAGAGTCCAGTTCTTTCCTTTTCAAAAATTTGTCCATCACTGCAGTATCTGTTCCTGTCTCACTGTCACTCAGTACTTACTGCGCTTGTCTCCTCCAGATAGCCGCTGTCCGTCACACTCCATCCAGATCCATCAGTCAGCGCTCTTCTGCTCCTGTCTCCTCCAGATCCATCACTCAGCGCTCTTCTGTGCTGAGTCCGCGATAATCCTCCAGAGTCCAGATCCTTCGGTGCTCTTCTGCGCATCGGCGATCTACTGCGATGTCTTCTCCTGTCAGTGTAACAGTGACACCGGAGCTATTTATAGTCCGTAACATGCGCTTCGGCTCACAAATAGACCAATCATTAGATTCTAACGATTGGTCTATTTGTGAGCCGAGGCCACATGTTGCGGATGAAATTGGAATTTTTCCCACGGCACACCAGACAATATCTCACGGCACACTAGTGTGCCGCGGCACAGTGGTTGAAAAACGCTGGTATAGGGGACGGAGAAGGAGAGCAGACACATTCGCTCCCCTCCTTCTCCTGATCCGGAAGTGATGTGATGTCACTTTCGGGTCCCCGTTCGACAGATTCCCAGTCATTGAGGCCGGAAAAGAATGTAATGCAGTGCGATGTGCACTGCATTACATGCAGTGTAGTACAGGGTAGACATGCAGGGTCTTTTAGAAGAACTTGTCACCAAAAATCATCACATAAGAGACTTTTTGTCCCGTACGTCATTAAACAAAAAGAAAAAAAAGTTACTTAGATTTTTTTTTTTTTTAAATGGAAGTTACACCCAAGCATATAACACCCCCAAATTTTTCACGCCCCCTCCCCCCACATATGTAAGCACGCACAAACATAAACGCACGCACTGGGGCACCTACACATGAAACTGTGGATTGTGATACACGTTACATATCGCCGTGCACGCCAGAATGAGAGCAATAATTATAGCACCAGAACTTCTCTGCGCACTATACTGATGACCTACAAAAGGCTTTAAAAGTGTCACTTATAGAAAATATAGGCTACTAAAGTTTGTTGCCATTTCACGAGCGCACGCAAATTTAAGGTTTGACATGTTGGATATCTATTTACTCGATACAACCTCATCTTACAAAAAAAATTTGGATAATTTATTGCTTTGTGATAATATCATGTGACAAACAAAATGGAACTACCGCTATTTTATTCTCTAGGATCTCGGATTTCAGAAAATATATAATGTTTGAGGGGTTTGTGTCATCTTCAAAACAATTTTATAAATGTGCGCAAATAATGCAAAAACAGCTCTGGCAGTGAAAGGGATAAAGGATAAGCCAGACACTCCCCTTCGCTGACGAGCAGCCAATCGGTGCTCATTACACTGCAAGGTTTCTCCCTTCCCTGCTAGTCCCCGGGTGCAGTGCTGAGAGGTGAGGAGGAGATAAATAGCGCAATGTTAAAAATATTAAATGTTTAAGTCGCTATAAAGCCCCTATGTTTTCCTTAAAGCAGATTTAAATACAGTTTTGGTTAGAATTTATTTTTTTTATTAGGACAGTAGATTGTCATGATGGACAAGTAGATTGGGACACCGGATTGTCCCTGGACAAGTATTTTTTTTCAAAAATCTCCACACCCCTGTATATGTAAAGCACTGTGTAAATTGATGGCACTTTATAAGTACCTGTAAATATATATATATATATATATATATATATATGTATATATATATGTGTGTGTTACAGTGGGTACAGAAAAGAATCATTCCTATATTAATCACAATTTGTTGCTTTGTAGCCTGGAATGAAGACAGAAGCAGTTTTTGTTTTATCCAGCTGTATTTACTCAGTGCAACTTATATCCAAGTACAAAATAAAACACCAACATGTCAGAAAAAAAAAAAATCAAAGAACAGAATCACTGGAGGTGGAAAAAGGATCACCAACCCTCCACTCCCCCCCCCCCCCCCCCAAAAAAAATGACTTGTAAAATCAATCAAGTGTAGCTAATCATCTTCTCCATGGCACAGAAAGCTATCTGACTTTCACCTGTGATCAGCTGTGGACATTTTGATTAGCTCAGCATAAAAAAAACTTTCCTGGAGCACTTCAGTCCCTGATAAACAAACAATCAACTGTGGGTGGCAAGGCACTGTCAAAACGATCTCCGGGATACAGTTATGGGCAGGCACAAGTCAGGAGATGGCTACAAACAAAATTTCAAAGGCTTTATCAATGCCTAGAAGCACAGTGAAATCTATTATTAAGAAGTAAAAAAGTATTTGGTACAACATAGACCCTCCCTGGATCATGATGTCGCTGCAAACTGGATGAAAAAGCCAGGAGGAAACTAGTCAGAGAGGCTACCAAGAGGCCTACAGCAACGATTTATGACAAAGAGTGATTATGGTGTGCATGTGACAACAATATTACAAATTCTCCACAAATGTGGCTTGTATAGGAGGGTTGCAAGAAACAAGCCACTCCTCAAGAAAGGCCACATGCAGTCACGTTGAGCTTTGCCAAAACGCACCTTGAAGATTCTGAGGCCACATGCAAAAAGGTGTGATCATCAAGTGAGACTAAAATGGAATTGAGACTAAAATGGAATTATTTGGCCTCAACACTAAACGATATGTCTAGCGGAAATCCAATACAGTTCACCATCCAAATAACACCATTCCTACAGTAAAGCATGGAGGTGGTAATATCCTGGTATGGGGGTGTTTCTCTGCAGCAGGGACTGGAGCACTTGTCAGAATAAAAGGAAAAATGGATGGGGCTTAGTACCATCAAATTCTTGAGGAAAATCTACTACCCTCTGACAGAAAGTTGTCAATGGGAAGAAGGTTTACCTTCCAACAGGACAATGACCCAAAGCACATAGCGAAAATGACCACAGAGTGGTTGAAGGAGAAAGGTGAATTTCTTTGCTAGGCCTAGTTAGAGACCAGGCTCAAAGGATAGGAGCAGAAGAAAGTGCACTCTAGCTCTTCAAGAAACGCCTTTGTTTTAACTTTACACTCAATATCCATGCTCTAAGCATCATCAAATTGACTTCAGGATGCACAACTAAAGCTTGACAAAGGAGATCTGACCTCCAGGAAAAGAACTGCTGGACCTTCCTGGACAGACTTGGCATGATTGGGAATGTAGTATATTTGGCCTTCAAATGCACGACAAGCAGACTTCACTATGCTGCCTCTGTGGACCTTTGGGAATCAGTTAAACCACAGGGAACGCATTAGCCAGGAAAACATTTCCAGTGTTAGCCAGAGCATCATTTTCTAAAGCTAGGTCTCTTCTAGTTAAAGAAAAAAAAATCGGGGGGCGTGGTCTGCCGCGATCCGGAATGGCCGCTTAAGCAAGGAGCTCCCGCCGGCCGAAGACTTCTCCCTCTTCTGCATAGAGGATCGGGTGAGGCAGGGGCACATGACCATGGGGAAAACGGACCGGAACACACCCGGTTCCCGTTCCCGTTCCCCACGGGTCCCTAATCAGCCGCAATCGCGGCATATACAGGAGCTGTTCCGCTCCCAGAGGGACAGGGCCCAAGCAGCTTCCCCCTCTCCCCCCCCTCCTTCCTCCTCCACGGCAGCCTGTGCTCAGGGCAGTGACACTGAGCATGTCACTGACACAGTCCCTCAGCATGATCTCTCCTCTGACTCCCAGGCATTATCCCTCAGAGATCTTCAGGCGGTGGCTGCAGATATTAAAGTCACACTCACCACCGCCCTCAGTGACCTGCGAGAGGATTTACTTTCCTTGGGCACAAGGCTGGAGGGAGTGGAAATTGTTAGCCGCAATAATGCAGACGCCATAGCAGAAATACAGCAGACAACAGTCTCACACGCATCACATATCCGTGAATTCTACAGACAAATAGAGGATTTGGATAACCGTGGACGCAGACATAACATTAGACTCCGTGGTTTGCCAGAATCTGTGGAACCGAACGACATCTCTACAACGGTTGTGGCGATCTTTAATGACCTACTAGGTCGCCCGCCGGCCACGCCTATAGAGTTGGAACGAGCACACAGAGCACTCCGTCCCAGGGGCAGAGATTCTGATCCCCCAAGAGATGTAATATGTTGCCTAGTCAGTTTCCCACTAAAAGAGGACATACTCAGGCGCGCCAGGGACAGAAGGCGCCTCTTATATCAGGGGTCAGAAATACATTTATTCCAGGATCTCTCCAATATTACTCTGCAACAAAGACGGGAACTTCGCCCCCTATTGGATACACTCCGCTCACATAACATACCATATAGGTGGCGTTTCCCATTTTGTCTTTCCGCACAGGCGCAGGGGCGCACAGCCTACCTGCGAGTTCCGGAGGATCTGCCTAATTTCTGCACTTCCCTAGATATCCCACTAATCGACCTCCCCGATTGGTACAGCAATATGCGTCTCCCAGGTGTTCCGGAATCCAGACCGACGCCAAGTGAGATGGAATGGCAGGGCCCTGGCTCTCGCCGACGCCGATTGATTCCCGCAACCCCGCCGAGACTTCCAGCCGGTGGCTCTACCAGCATAACCAGCCCGACGGCCTCTCCTGCTCATCGCAGGCCTCGTCATGAAGCTTAGAGACCCTTCTCTACACTCTGTCCTGATTTTCTTAATTTACTGTGCGCTACCGCTGGTTTCATTGCTCACGATCCGTTCAGCCACTCTTCGGACTTTGTCTGCAAATTCCTTGTCCCATTTCGCCTTACCTATGGAGCTTTCTGATCTATCATCCTGGGATCTTCCCTCCACATGATCTGGACTGGACTCATTGGTACTCTTGCACACAGGCAGCCCTATGCATCTGGGGCCACTAAGATCTCATCCCTACGATTCTTGACCCTTAATGATTGTTTGGCACAGAATATTCCCTTAAGTTCCTCCCTTCTACCCGCCCATTTTCTGCACCACCGCTGTCGCTTCGCAACGGGAATATCGGATCTACAACCAATTTAGTGCCCAACCTCCTCCATGACACCTCTGATAGGTCTATTGCCATCTAGAGTCCCCGGGTGGACTACGGAGGGCTCCGATCCTCTTCCATCTCCTGCACAGCTGACTCCGAGCCTTTCCTGGGGACCTTCGAGGATATCGGATTCGCCAATGAAGGACTTTATGTCCCCCCACACGCATCGTATTCATCTCGCCTTGCACCGTTTCCAGAAGACTGAGTTGGGAGAGGATGAAGAGAGTTCCTCAGCACCATTTATCCTTTTTCACGTACTCTGATGAGCGGGTTGCTGAGTTTGGATTGGGAGGGGTGGGGGGGGGGGGGAAACCTTTGCTTATAATTTATTTATTTGTTTTTTTTTTTTTTTTTTTTTTTTTTTTTACCTTCACATTGTTGCTGTGCACCTGTGAACGAGCATCACCTCAATGAGCTCTCCGGATGGAGACTCCTTGCAGAAATCGGTCTCTCCCATCCCGCTCTGTATCCTTTTTCACCTTCTGCATACTAATGAGTACCTCTGCTGAGGCTCCAATGTAGGTACTCTGCCTGTGCCTTCTTTTTTTCTCCCCACGCATTTCCTCCTATCTGATCTGAGGTGCTGCTCGAGTCCAGGAGTACCTTGAGAGTCCAGGCCGGGGGGGGGGTCGTTCTGTCATATTAGTTGTTCTCAATTTAGTATATTGTGTTTTTTTTTGATATGCGATATTTGAGCTGTATGTTTTTTTCTGCACATGTTATGCCTTACTGTTCCTCTGCCAATATTTTGTGACTTCATGCGTTGTGAGACACTGCCTGTTCTCTCCCTGAGGAGAGGGCGGTCTGACCG
This sequence comes from Staurois parvus, assembly GCF_062004578.1. Taxonomy (NCBI): domain Eukaryota; kingdom Metazoa; phylum Chordata; class Amphibia; order Anura; family Ranidae; genus Staurois; species Staurois parvus. The sequence goes on from NW_028317961.1 coordinate 3,089,496, forward strand.
TTCTATGAAGCCATACCTTTGAGGACGACATTCCTAGTAGTTCCACCACGGTATACTCGTGACACCATATTTCCGCTTTAGACTTCCTACGTAGTGCTCCGTTCATATGGGTATCTCCCAAACATTGATATGGCTTGTTGCCTGTCTCACTTCCCTCACTTCCCTCCTAGCGCAGGCTACCGTTTTGTTCTTGACCCCAATTTCTCGCTAAATCCTGAGCCATACGCCCTACCAGGTGAGGGTTGATACATCTCCCTCGCCGGTTGGGTGTAGTCCCTCTCTGTGCATGCCCTATCCTCGCCCTACCTCTCCATTCCCTGCACTTTTTAAGGTCTTCCGTACGGCGGGCCTCTTTTTTATTTTGGATTTCGACCCACTGCGTTCCCCACACAGTAAGCTCGGAGAGCTTTTACTGACTCTTGCCGGCTGTTTTTACTCCCTCCTTTCTCTTTTCTGTTACCCCTTTACCCCCCCCCCCCCCATCTTCTCTTCCTTTCTCTTCTCCTTTTTTTTTATATATCTAGGCGGATTAGCTGGTCTTCTCCTCCCGCTGGTAGTTCTGTCTTTTTTTTTTTTTTTTTCTCTTACCTGTATCTACTCTCCTTTCCCCTTTCTTATTTCTCTTTTCTTTTCTTTTATTTTCTTTTATTTTATTTTTCTTTCATTTATCTCTTTTACTTTTTTTTTTTTTTTTTTTTTTCTCTCCCCCCCCCCCCCCAATTCTATTCCCACCCTTTTAGTACCCTGTGTTCCCTTTTTTTTTTTAGGTTGCTTTCACATACCTCTTTGGACATGTCTTCTCCCAAATCGTTGTCCGGACACTTGTCACTGAAAGTTCTATCTCTTAATGTGAAGGGCTTGAACGCGCCTGAAAAACGCTCCATTCTGCTCTCCTATTTATCTAAACAAAGAGCGGATATCGTTTTCCTTCAGGAAACGCATTTTAGACAGGATGTCATTCCCAAGCTCTTTAACTCACGTTATCCGACAGTCTTTCATGCCCCTAACCCTCATGCCAAATCAAAAGGTGTCGCCATCTTGATTGCAAAACATCTCCCTTTAACTATAACGGAGTCGCTCCCTGACTCAGAAGGTAGGTTCCTATTTCTAAAAGGTACTTTTGCCAACAGACCCATTACACTGGCAAATTTATATGCGCCCAATACCAAGCAGGTTCCCTTCTTCCGCTCAATCTCCACCTCTCTTTCTTCTTTTCAGTCGGGTGTACTGATCTTGGGGGGAGACCTTAATGTCCCTTTATGCCCCTTATTGGATTCCTCCTCGGGCAGTTCATTTTTACCATACAAATCCCTAAGACAGATCCGCACACAACTCCAGGATTTACAACTTCACGATTCTTGGCGAATCCTACACCCGAACGTTAAAGATTATACGTTCTTTTCTCCTCCACACAATAAGTACTCCAGAATTGACTACATTTTTCTCTCGCAAGTGGATCTGCCATTTCTTCATGACACCTCCATTGAACCAATGGTCCTATCGGATCACCATCCCATAACCATGACGTTGCGTTTTCCTGAAAAACACTCCCGCTCTAAGATTTGGAGATTGGACGCATCTCTTCTTTCCGACCCAACTCACGAAGCCGAGATCCGCTCCCAATTGGTAGACTACTTCGCGACCAACCAGACTTCAGATACCTCCTCCTTGACGCAATGGGAGGCACATAAATGCGTAATTCGCGGGGTTCTCATAGCCATGGCTACGAAGCGTAAAAGGGAGAGACAAGCACATTTGCGACGACTTATGGAGCGCATCCAGTTTTTGGAAAGAGTTCACAAACACAGTCAAGCGGCTTCTACCTTGACTGAACTCACATACACTCGCACGCAGCTTTTGACCGAACTGGGTAAGGTGGCTAAACGTAGATATGTCTTGTCTCAAAAATTATTTTATGAGTTTGCGAACAAAAGCGGGCGATTCCTCGCCAGATCCCTTCAAGCGAAAAAGTCGAGCTTAACAATCCACAAAATCAGGGGTCCAGACGGTTCTTTTGCCACCACTAATGCTGACATTGCTTCTCATTTTGAGCAGTATTATAAGGCATTATATAATCTCCCTCCGGAACGTCCCCCACCTGAAACCAACAAACTCAGAGCCACGGTGATCTCGGACTTTCTTCATCTTTATAGCCCTTCTGCACTTTCTGAGACATCCGCCCTGGAACTGGAGCAAACTATCACGGCAGAGGAACTGTCGCGGGCCGTCAAACAATTGAAGTCTGGTAAAAGCCCGGGCCCTGATGGCCTGTCTGCGGTATATTACAAGGAGTTTTTACCCGTCTTGTCCAACCCCTTCCTCTCGGCTTTCAACACTTTCTCTTCACTCCCTGTGTCGTGTCATCGCCTTCTGGAAGCGCACATCATTGTCATACCCAAAGGAGATAAGGATGCAACTTTGGTTTCCAATTATAGGCCCATCTCCCTTCTGAATGTAGACGTGAAACTTTATGCTAAAATTCTGGCCAACCGTCTCCTCCCCTTACTCCCTTCTTTGATTAACCTCGATCAAGTGGGTTTCATTCCTGGCAGGGAAGCGAGAGACAATACTATCAAGGCCCTCAACCTTATCCATTGGCTTCGCACATCAAAGAATCCTGGGTTCCTTCTCTCTTTGGACGCTGAGAAGGCCTTTGACAGAGTGTCCTGGGATTATTTGAGGGCAACCCTTCAGGCGATTGGTTTGAGAGAACACATGCTTAATTTCATCATGACCTTGTATTCTGGACCCACGGCACAGGTTCGGGTGAATGGCCATTTATCGAACCATTTCTCTCTCGGCAATGGCACGCGCCAGGGCTGCCCCCTTTCTCCTCTCCTCTTTGTGCTATCATTAGAGCCACTGCTGCGTAAACTCCGTTCTAACCCAGATATTAAGGGCGTTTCCGCACCGGCTCAAGAGTATAAACTCGCCGCCTATGCGGATGACATTTTACTGTTTCTAACGGAACCTCGGACCACCTTTCCCAATTTGCTTAAAGATTTCTCACTTTTTCAATACATGTCGAACCTTAGAATCAACCATTCAAAATCATACGCCCTCAACGTCACCCTCCCTTCTGATGTAGTCTCATTTTGCCGATCGCAGTTCCCGTTTAGATGGGACAATGAGACTCTCACTTACCTGGGCATTCAGCTTACGTGCGACCTCTCTGACCTTTATGTAAAAAACTTTATCCCAGCACTTAAATCCATTCAGGAAGATCTCACTAAATGGCATCGACCATGCTTTTCCTGGTTCGGCAAAGCTGCTATATTAAAAATGAACATTCTCCCCCGCCTCCTCTATTTATTTCAAACCTTACCTATCCACTTGCCACCCGCCTTTTTCGCTTCATGTAGGAGAATGTGCTCCTTCTTCCTTTGGAACCACAAGCGTCCGCGCATATCTTTCTGCCAATTGGTTCTCCCCAAATCCAGGGGTGGAATTGGGCTCCCAGACCTCAGGCAATATCATTGGGCCTGCCATCTTTGCAGAATTATAGATTGGAATATTCATTCGACTACCAAAGACTGGGTGCATCTCGAAAACTCCTTCTCTCCTTCTCCTATAGCTTCGATCCCGTGGCTCTTGACGAAACATACCCCCCAGGCCCTTCTCACTCATCCACTGATTGGTCCTACCTTGAGCATCTTCCGCTCGATGTGCAAGTCGGCCTCCATCTCAGATGCCCCCAACCCTTTAACCTCCCTTTGCTTAAACCCGGACTTCCCTCCGGGTATGCACAAGGCCTTCCTGTCAGAACATTGGCCGTATGACCAGGTGAAAGCGGAACACTTTTTTCATAACGGCCAATTGAAATCCTACTCCTCTTTGGCGAGCACCATGAAAGATCGTACCTTCCCCTTTTGGGCCTACCTTCAAATCAGGCATTTTCTCACATCCTCTGTTCACCGCCACAAATGGACTCGTCCTCTCACCCCCTTTGAATCAATTTGTTCTAAGGCTGAACCCCAGCGGCATCTAATCTCATCCATGTACCTCCTTCTCACCGGTGATGGGAATCCTAACTCGCTCCCCGCTTGCCGAGCTTGGAGGAGAGACCTTGATATAGATTTTTCCTCCTCAGATTGGGACCAAATTTTTACATACTCCCACAAATGTTCGCTGAATGTATCGACCCAAGAAAACGGATACAAGCTAGCTTCCCGTTGGTACATTACCCCTTCTAGAACTCATCGTTTTAACCCTTCTCTACCCAATAATTGTTGGAGATGTGGAGCACCTGATGGGTCCCTTCTCCATATTTGGTGGTCCTGTCCTATCGTCCTGCCCTTCTGGCAGGAAGTCCACCGTATAACCTCGTCAGTGTCCACTTTACCTCTCGATTTCTCCCCGGCCCAATTTCTCCTCCACCATACACCGCTCCCCAAACGTCTATACTTCCGATCGTTAGCTATGCATATGATTAATGCTGCTAGACTCTGTCTTCCTGTGTTTTGGAGATCTACTCAACCCCCCTCAATAAAAGCTTGGTTCACTCGTCTGGGAAGAGTTGCAGAGATGGAGGAGTTGATTGCTTCCTCCCAAGATAACCCGACTAAATTCTCCCATACTTGGTCGTGTTGGATTCACTTCCAAACGACCCCCGAATACCAATCCCTCATGGGTCTTTCTACCTGACTCTGAGCCAGACCTGTGGCTTTATATTGCACTCTGTATTGTACTGACTCCTCGACCCTTGCTAGGCTGTCGATAATACTTTTCTATTATATCCCTTTCACTGATCAGGTAGTGAGACACTCCTTTTCCCTGGTGCTCGATTGTCTGCTTTATGTCTCTATCCCCTAGGGGATGAGCACACCAGCTCTGTCCTTGGAGCTTCCACCTCTATGACATGTCTATCCATACCGCCCCCCCCCCCCCCCCCTTAGTCTCCCTCCCCTTTGACCCTTACCCCCCTTCCCCTCTTTTTTTTTTTTTTTTTTTTTTTCTCTTCTTTGGCTTTCCAGCTTCTCACCATTTTTTATTTTTTCTTTCCTTCCGACTCCTTCCTCATTGTGCCCTGTACCTGCCATTACTGTTTTTGTTGTTATTCACATCTTCTCCACTTCATTTTTTCCCTTTTTCTTTTTCCTCTACACATATGTTTATTCCGCTGTCCATAGGCAACCTAATCTCACACCCGGATTACACTTGCACATGTGCCTCTCCCATTCCACGGAGTTTTTTTTTCATATGCGTTGGTTACCTTTGAGTGGTACCTTTGCTGCTCCTCCTGGATAACACCGAGCTTTCTATATTTTCGCAACTTTTTCCTTGCACCAGAAGCCCAGCACCTTTAGCTTTATCCCCTTCCCCCCTACTCTGCTCCTCGATGATAAAAGATATCTGGGGGTGCACATAAATGACCCTGCTCGTTTGGTGATATTTTGTATGCTATGTGGTGATTTTGATTGGTGTTTGCCTTCTTTGTTTTTGGCTGTATTCTCGTGTTTTTTTTTTTTTTTCCCAAGTTCAACTTCATTATTGTTACAGGTGACACAAGAGGGCTTTATTATTTTGTTCGCCTGCATATTTCTTTTTGTCTGGCATGTGCGATTTGTGTTTTACCGCGTTTTTCTTTGGCACATTGTATTACGTTGTACAATTTATACCATTTGTATGTTCTGACTTTTTCTCAATAAACTTTGTGGAACAAAAAAAAAAAAAAAAAAAAAAATCTTGACCTTTACTTTCCTTTGTGAAAAGATGCAACTAGAGTGAGCCAATTTGCATTGATCTTTTGAAACACATCACTTTCAACCCATTCTGTCTGTAAGATCTGCCACTGACTTGAAAATTCACCAACAGAATGCAACTTATTTAATGGTACAGAACTCCCTTAAAGTGTTACTAAACTCAGAACCTTGCATTCACTATATCTGTTCTCCCACAGTACAGAGAACATAGAAATGCAATTATTTTAGTAAATATAAACTGCTAAATACATTTTCTCATCAGCAGTATATAGTCCGGTGACTTCAATCAGTGTCCAGCAGAGCACTGGCTAAAGCTTATAGGAGGGGTTTTTATTCTCCCCCGATTGTCCTATGAGGCTGCATAACCCCTGACCCTCTGTCTAGACAGCACTGGCTGGCACTGTGCTGATCACATGCACTCTCTCAAGAAAAATACAAAAACTCTAGCAATACACACCAAACTGAGCATGTGCAACTTGAACCCAAGGCTCTGATCTATCAGCAAATGGATTGGGGACAGTAGAAGGGGAGGATAAGAGAAGACAAGATCAAACAGCCTTTTTACACAATGCAGAGGATTAACCCCTTATGTTCAGTGAGTATAACAAGCATGCTTTACTGCATATACAGACTGATTTTACTGTTGTGGGTTTAGTAACACTTTAATGAATGAATACTCCTATTCTATTTCATATAGTTTAAAACCTAGGCACAGCTCAAATCGATGTCAAATACCCAGCTAGAACATCCCATCTACTCCATCATACAAGTATCTATTCTTCCATTAAGGGCTAGTTCACACCACAATCCCCATGCTCAGTGCTCATTTCTAGACACACATTTACACGTGTTTTAATGCATTTGTCAAGCATTCCAGTGCATTTTTTTTCTACTTGAATCTTTAGAATGCTAATGATCCCCCTTGCATTTATGTGTGTTCCAGTGCAAAAAACGCATGCTGCTGTACTTTTTTTGAAAGCACTGGAACTGAACGCAGTGGTGTGAACTAGCCTGATTGGAAAGCATTGATTTTACTGAGTATGCCTTCAGGATGCATTTGAAAGACACACCAAACAGCATCTGGTCTAAGGCTGCATTCACACTTGAACATTTTGTAGCTTGAAGCTCAAAGCTCCAAAAACGATCAAACTTAAAAAAAATCAATTGTTCTCTATGGTGCCTCTTCCAGTGATCAGATGTGAACAGACACCATAGAGAACAATTGATTTTTTAAGTTTGAGCTTTTTTAGAGCTTCAAGCTACAAAACGCTCACTTGTGAATGCAGCCTTTAAGGCATTATAAAACTTCACTTACATAAGATGTACATTGATCATGTTTTATTGTGTCATTTGTTGCCCTGTAAACACAGGCTATGGTAGAGTACATCTTCACATTCTGGTGTGAGAAGTTTGTTTGTATTCAAATATGAAACATTCAGCAAGGCACTGCACAGGTTAATTCAGGACCTCAGTTTGTAGGCTTATGCAGGCCATAGATGGGTCGAAAATCGGCCGATTTTTCGGCCGAAAATAAAATCGGCCGATTTTCGGATCGTTAGTGGGCGATTTGGTCGGCCGATTTTCGGTATTTTGGCCGTTTTTTTTTTGGTAAAGTTAGAAAAAAATCGGCCGATTTTGCCGATCGGCCGATTTTCGCGGCAATTAGTGGGCGAATCGGCCGATTTTTTACCGATAAAAAAACTGCGCATGAGCAGTGACCTGCAAGAGGAAGACAAAAAGAAGAAAAGAAGAGGAAGAAGAGGAAGAAGAGGAAGAAGAGGAAGAAGAGGAAGAAGAGGAGGAAGAGGAGGAAGAGGAGGAAGAGGAGGAAGAAGAAGAAGAAGAAGAGGAAGAAGAGGAAGAAGAGGAAGAAGAGGAGGAAGAGGAGGAAGAGGAGGAAGAGGAGGAAGAAGAGGAAGAAGAGGAAGAAGAGGAAGAAGAGGAAGAAGAGGAAGAAGAGGAAGAAGAAGAAGAAGAGGAGGAAGAAGAGGAAGAAGAAGAGGAAGAAGAGGAAGAAGAGGAAGAAGAGGAGGAAGAAGAGGAAGAAGAAGAAGAAGAGGAGGAAGAAGAGGAGGAAGAAGAGGAGGAAGAAGAGGAGGAAGAAGAGGAGGAAGAAGAGGAGGAAGAAGAGGAGGAAGAAGAGGAGGAAGAAGAGGAGGAAGAAGAGGAGGAAGAAGAGGAGGAAGAAGAGGAGGAAGAAGAGGAGGAAGAAGAGGAGGAAGAGGAAGAAGAGGAAGAAGAAGAAGAAGAAGAAGAAGAAGAAGAAGAAGAGGATGAAGAAGAAGAGGATGAAGAAGAAGAGGATGAAGAAGAAGAGGATGAAGAAGAAGAGGATGATGAGGATGAGGATGAAGAAGAAGAAGAAGATGAGGATGAGGATGAAGAAGAAGAAGAAGATGAGGATGAGGATGAAGAAGAAGAAGAAGATGAGGATGAGGATGAAGAAGAAGAAGAGGATGGGGATGAGGATGAAGAAGAAGAAGAGGATGGGGATGAAGAAGAAGAAGAGGATGGGGATGAGGATGAAGAAGAAGAAGAGGATGAAGAAGAAGAGGATGAAGAAGAAGAGGATGAAGAAGAAGAGGATGAAGAAGAAGAGGATGAAGAAGAAGAGGATGAGGATGATGAAGAAGAGGATGAGGATGAAGAAGAAGATGAGGATGAAGAAGAAGATGAGGATGAAGAAGAAGAAGAGGAGGAGGAGGATGAGGATGATGAAGAAGAAGAAGAAGAAGAGGATGAGGATGAGGAAGAAGAAGATGAGGATGAGGATGAAGAAGAAGAAGAGGATGGGGATGAAAAAGAAGAAGAGGATGAGGATGAAAAAGAAGAAGAGGATGAGGATGAAGAAGAAGAGGATGAGGATGAAGAAGATGAGGATGAGGATGAAGAAGAGGATGAGGATGAAAAAGAGGATGAGGATGAAGAAGAAGAAGAAGAGGATGAGGATGAAGAAGAAGAAGATGAGGATGAAGAAGAAGAAGAAGAGGATGAGGATGAGGATGAAGAAGAAGAAGAAGTAGGATGAAAATAAGAATAATTCCAGTCCAGCAAAAAGTGTCTCTGCAGAGAGCTCCGCTATTTCTGACAGTTCTCTGACAGTTCCTTGACATTTACAGCGGTTGAAACATTGTATCTATTTGTTTCCGAATAAAAACATCTGTATCCTAAATGGAAATAAATACATACAATGTTTCAACCGCTGTAAATGTCAAGGAACTGTCAGAAATAGCAGAGCTCTCTTCAGGGACACTTTTTGCTGGCTGTAGAAGGGATGAAAATCGGCCGATTTTTTTTACCATTGATGGCAACGTCGGCCGCTTGAACGACCGAATTTTCGTTTTTTAAAAGAAAAATCTGCCGTTTTTCTCCCCATCTATGGCCTGCATTAGTCCTCCTGCATACTTAACGTTTTTTACAGCTGCTGTTTTTGGCTTTTGACGGTTTTTTCTACAGCTAGTAAATCCCCCAGCATGTTATCCTATGTGTCCATGCACACATAAACTGTAATCAACGTTTTTTTGGCTGGGATGTTTTTTGGTTGCAAAAAAACCCAGGACTAATGGGTTTCTAGAGGAGTTTCTTAGCTGTAAAAATGCTCTAACGCTGAAAAACGCTGCAAACTAGCATTTTTGGACTTTTTTTGTTAAGCAAAACATTTTTTTTTGTTTAAAAAAAAAAAAAACACACACACTAATAAAATGCTAAAAACCACAAATGTGGGAAAACCCCGCTAAACGCTAATACAAAAATGCTAAAAAAAAGCTGAAAAACTCACATTTTTAACATGACTTTACACAGCTAACATTACCAGCGTTATCAAAATGTCCAGTGTTCATGAAGACTAAAGCTGCCCATAAATTAGTCAGTTGAATAGGTTGAGCGAGTTGGGAAAAAAAAAAAAGACCCAATTCCCCCATCCACACATCCGTTGAGGATGCGGGAATTATACTCCAACAATGGGGTGACTTCCCTGCCATCAGAATACACTGATCAAGCGGCTAAAATCTGACAGGGCAGTGGCATAAAAGTTGATGGGTAAATTGACTTCTGTTCAACCACAGTGCCTGTACATGGATCAAAATTTGGCTGGTCCATTCTGAACCAACTCAATTTTGATCCATGTATGGCCAGCTTAAGAACTGACACTTTCTGTGAAGAAATTACATATTTTACAATCCCTGGGTTTCTCAGTCTAGTGCTCTGCAGCCAAGTGCTGCACAGTAAGTACATCTCAAACGGACATAAAAAGCACAAAAAAAAACTAAATTAGACAGAGCATCGAAGAGAAGAGATGTCACATTGTGCTTCATTACTTTAGCATTCCCACATTTGTGATGCAACACGGAGAAATGGTAATGCAGGAACTGGAAGCTGTGTGACCCACAGGCCACATACTGTAGAACGTCTGGCCATACATAGTTAGTCTGGCTGAAAAAAAACAAAAGTCCATCCAGTTCAACCATAAAAAAAAAAAAGTTACAATCCTATACCCACAATTGATCCAGAGGAAGGCAAAAAAAATCCAGCAAACCATGATCCAATTTGTGCCTGCTGGGAAAAAAATTCCTTCCTGATCCACCGAGAGGCAATCAGATATTCCCTGGATCAACTTTACCTATAAATGTTAGTATCCAGTTATATTCTGTGTATCTAGGAAAGAATCCAGGTCTTTTTTTGAAGCAATCCACTGAGCTGGCCAGAACCAACTCTTGAGGGAATCTATTCCACATTTTCACAGCTATCACTGTGAAGAAACCTTTCCGTGTTTGGAGATTACATTTCTTTTCCTCCAGACGTAAAGAGTGCCCCCTTGTACTCTGTGATGACCTCAGGGTGAATAACTCTACACCGAGTTCACTATATGAACCACTGATGTATTTATACATGTTGATCATATCCCCCCTTAATCTCCTCTTCTCAAGAGAATAAATTCGGTTCCTCTAATCTTTATTAATAGCTGATTGAAATTTGGCCTATCCAGTCTTGGGTCTTCTGTCAAAGAATATTCTGTTGGAAAATGTTCTGACAATCAGTGGCTGCAAACACTGATCTGTGTATTCTGACAGAAGCAGATGCAGCTGTCAGAATACAATGCCCCACCCCGCAGGACCTTGTTTATGTGGATGGAGGAGCTTACTGGTTTATTTTCATTAGGCCCACTGGTTGGAAGAAAAAAAAATGAACAGTATGTGGCCAGCCTTAAGCAGAGGTCCACTCGAAATGTAACAAAATAGTCAGCAGCTCCAAAAACTGTGGCTTCTGACTTTTAAAAAAACAAACACTGATCTGTCCCTCGATCCACCAATGTCCTCACCAGTGGTTTCACTGGCCGTCCTCTCTCCCCAGCACCGACATCTTCAGTGTGGGGACCCGGCTGTGACAATCTGCAGCTTCACAGCCCACTGCACCTTGTGAATGGTCCAGCAGTATTCTGGGACCTGTCATGTGTCAAGGAAGACTATGGGGGGGAGCACAACTTCCGCTTCCAATCGCCTAGGAGATCGCAGCAGAAGTGGGAGCGGGTACCTGTCAAAATCGGATACCCGCTCTCCCAAGGTGCTAATCCTTAATGGGGAGCGGGGAACGAGGCCTTAGCGCAGAACTTCCCCTTTTTGGGTGGAGCTCCGCTTTAATGGCAGTCTCTCTAAAAACTCCATTAGGGAAACAAGCAAGACATAGTAAGGACTCCTTAAAGTAAAAATTCAACCATAACCTCATCTTTAGCTTTCCTTTTCCCTCTCCCCTGTCTTTTAAGGATTTGGGTGTTGCTCCCTTTTATGCCAAAAGGTTTACTTCTTTTTTTGTGCTGCAATTCCTGGAATTCTCCACAAATTGCTGTGGGGCACAAACATGCACACTTGTGTTGCAGGTTTTAAGGATATGGCAGAAACCTTCAGCACAATTGAACATGCCAGGGTGTTCACACACAAACAAGTAGCACCCACAGAGTTTGCTGCTGGGAACTAGTGCGTGAAGATCTTGGTTGAGAGCGGGGCCTCCTTACTCTACACACAGAGGAACCTCCTCTCGTGTATGCCCTCACCAATGCCTGCAAAACAGGCAGAGCCGCAGCCATGTGACTAAAACATTAAGACGGAACCCCCCCGACTTAAAAGCTAGCTGGACACAATGCCTTCCAGAATGTAGCTTTTTTGGTGGGGGCACCACTGGGCTTGTGCCCTGTTCCACCAGATCAGCTTTACTCTGCTACCTCACTCCAAACGACAGAATGGGGTCCCGGCGTGCAATAAATGAACTGCTTACTCTCCTGTACCTGCAGCTAGGTCCATGGGGTCTCTGTACCGTGGGTACAATCCCGATTGCTTTTGGGGCACCGATCACTAGAGAGGGAATCAGAGTACCCCCACTACCGGAGGACCTGTCACCCATGCCTGGCACCACTCTCTGCTGTTTGACTGCTGTTATATACCCACCAGTTCATGGTTACCATTAGTAACTACACACTTCCGGCCTACTCTTCTAAATGAACCCTTTGTGGTGGACTTCCATTCTTTCCTCTTCACCGTGTATGTGTTTTCAAGCCCTGTTCTTCTAGATACAGCAAGTGCCACCATACACTCCTTTAAACAGCTTCAGACCAGGCTTTTAACAGTTAAAAAAAACTTTACTGAACACATTCAGCATCACAACTTGATCCAGGCTGCTTAATGCATACCTTCCCTAAGGTGAGAGTCCATAATATGGAAGAGTCCTGATCCAGGTGGATTCCCTTGAAGGTGCTCCATGGGTTGCTGTAGGCGAGATCCTTCTGGTTGAACCTCTTGATTTTCCCATGCAGCTATGGCAGAGAGCCCCTGAGCAGAGCCCAAACAATCCCGAGAAAAATGCAAAACCTGAGTTAACCCCTTCCCACCTGGGCAACCTAAAGTACCTATCTTCTAAACAACAGACACATTTGTAAGCATTTGCTTACAAAGATGTGCCACTTTTCTCTGCTAGATCCTAAAGATGTGACTGAAATCTACTAAGCATTTGAACACATGCTGCGCCATCTTCCTGTGCCAGAGTGGAAAATATCAGTATCCCCTCAGGTGCAGTTCCACTTTAAAAAGTACATAGACAAATCCTTTTTTTTTGGGGGGGGGGGTGCTAAACCCTCTATTGGGTTATTTACAGGCGTACCTCATAAACCGAAACACAGTTTCCCATAGGAATGCATTGAAAACCAATTAATCCGATCAAAGGGTTAATTGTGTGCGGTTTCACTATGTACTGTGTCCGTGTGCTTTACTCTAAGCACACTGCTTTGGATGGTTATGCTGTGCACAGCCAATCAAAGCAGTGTGCATGAGCTGACAGGGAGGAGAACTGTTTGGTTTACAAACAGTTCTTCTCCTGCCAGAGATGCTCGGCAATCACCGGGCGCCGGCGAGTAATCACTGGCCGGGACCCAGTGATCGACAGCCATAGTCATAAATGGAAGCGTTGGTAGGGTGTGCGCGTGGGCCCTACTACCCGGAAATGCAAAATCACGTATATATACACAAGTGATTTTGCGCACCCGTGCCGCCCTGTAGCAGTATTCTGCTATAAGGTGGTCGGGTAGCGGTTAATATTAATTTTTGCCTTTACGTACACTTTATATAGCTTTTTGGCATACCTAAAAGGTGATTCTTCTGTCTGGGTAAACCTCCACGGCCAAGGTTGACTACTAAACACATTTTCCTCAAGAACTTCCACACTACTCCTAGTATATTAACAAGCACATGAAACAAGGACAAAATGACTACAAACAAGATGAAAAATTCCATCACGGATTATACATTGCTTTCACTTACATTTCTATTTACTTATTTTACTATGCATTTACCATTTTTATCAATCCTGTTATTTTTAATAGTGGTCTGTCTACTAAAAGTAATTAGGATTCACCCATATAAGAGGATCCACTGCGTATTCACTGCAGATCTGAAACTTTCTAGAGCCTAAAGCCAAGCTGCCCTGAGAAATATCCAAAACGCTTCTTCTGAGTTAAGTCCTGATCTGCTAACTAGACCTGACAGTTTTAGAAGCAGAAGACAGCAATGGCAGCCTCTGTTTTCCCTTGTGACAGGTATTCGCTGGCATCTACTGCAAATGTTCTAGTGCAATGTGTGCAAGATTTACCCTGACTGTAACTGACCCTATGAGAACAGGGTTACATGTTCATGTCATAGTAAAAGCTTATTCACACAATTTGCAATGACTTGCAGTTTTCTGCACTGCCAGGGAACAAATGTCTTCAATGAGATTGATTTATTAAAATTGGAGAATGCAAAATCTGGTGCAGCTGTGCATGGTAGCCAATCAGCCTTAACTTCAGTTTAAAGTGCTAGTAAACTCGGGGGTTTGTTGTTGTTTTTTTTACCTGTGGGAAAAATGAATATCTCCTAACCTTGCACCGTTTACACGATATTCTCTCTTTCCTAAAGCCAGCGCATGTGCGCTGAAGGAATGGCATACCCGAGCTGTTCTCTCAGAGCTGCATGCCGTAGCCTGGGACTCCCGTGCGCATGCGCAGGAGTGACTTTATCGCAGCCCGGCTGTCAGACGGCCGGAGATCGCGAACCCGGAAGAAGGACCAGGTGAAGATGGAAGCTTCTGCAGCGGTGACAGCGTACCTCTGGAGGACTTCATTTTAGGGTACGTTTCACATAATGTGCTAGTATGTGATGCATACTAGCACATTATGACATTACCTTGCAGGGGACTTTTTTTCCCCTTTCTTGCAGTTTACTACCACTTTAATTAAAGTGACACTAAACCCAGGCCCTGCATCCACTATTGCAAAGCGACAAAGAAAACGAAAAGCGCACCAACCTAGCGCATTACCTCAGTAACCAAAATGTATTAATTATAAAATGATACTCACAAACAGCAAATAAAATCAGGCATGTAAGTCCTCAGAGGGACTTGAAAGATAAGGAGCCAGCGCGAATCCCATCATGGGGGTTGATAGTACAGCTGACGCGTTTTGAAGGGCATCCCTTCTTCATCAGAGCTGCTGATGAAGAAGTAGCTCTGATGAAGAAGGGATGCCCTTCGAAACGTGTTAGCTGTACTGAGTATCTACCCCGTTGATGGGATTCGCGCTGGCTCCTTATCTTTCAAGTCCCTCTGAGGACTTACATGCCTGATTTTTTTCGCTGTTTGTGAGTATCATTTTATAATTAATACATTTTGGTTACTGAGGTAATGCACTAGGTTGGTGCGCTTCTCGTTTTCTTTGTCGCTTTGCAGTATTGGTCGGGCTTCCCCAGCCTTGTTTGGAGCTGTACAACTCTACATGCACTGGTGGTCGATTTTTCCAGATCTGGTTCCATTCATCCACCACCTGCCTGGGTCCTAGAGCGCAGGAGAATTCGTTCCTGCATCCACTATATCTGGTCTCCCACAGTACACACAACAAGGAAGTGCAATTATTTTAGGAAATAAAAACTGCTAAATACCTTTTTTCATCAGCAGTTAGAGCAGTCTTGTGACTTCAGCAGAGCACTGGTTAAAGCTTGTAGTTTTCTTTCTGCTCTAGGAGGATGTGAAATCTCTGACCCTTTGTCTGGACAGTGCTGATTGGCCCTGTGCTGATCACATGCACCCTCCCGAGGAGGGGCAAAGAAGAATGGATCAAACAGCCTTTTTACACAATGCAGAGGATTAGGTTCCACAGTGAGTATAACAAGCATGCTTTGCTGCATATACAGACTGATTTTACTGTTGTGGGTTTAGTAACACTTTAAGCTTTGGCAATAAAACCTGGAAGCTGATTTCTATGCAGAGCTGCTCCAGATTTTGCACTTTCCAATTTTAGTAAATCAACCCCAATGTGTCCTTTGTTCACTCTGCAATGTTAAAGTGTTACTAAACCCACAACAGTAAAATCAGTCTGTATATGCATTAAAGCATGCTTGTTATACTCACTGTGAAACCTAAGGGGGTTAATCCTCTGCATTTTGTAAAAAGGCTTTTTGATCATGTCTTCTCTGATCCTCCCCATCTTCCAGTGTCCCCCTCTTATCTCCTGATAAGACATATCGTGTGGAGTCACTCTGCACATGCTCAGTGTGGTGTGTATTGCTTGGGAGAGTGCATGTGATCAGCACAGTCCAGACAGAGGTCAGGAGTTCTGCATCCTCCTAGAGCAAAATGAAAACTCCTCCTACAAGCTGTAACCACCAGTGCTCTGCTAGACACTAATAGAAGTCACAAGACTGCTGTAACTGCTGATGGGAAAATGTATTTAGCAGTTTATATTTACAGAAATAACTGCATGTCTATGTTGTGTGTACTGTGGGAGACCAGATATAGTGAATGCAGGGTCCTGGGTTTAGCATCACTTTAAGACCTCATGCACACTGCTGCTCCTAAACTGACGTTTTTGGCATTTTTTACCTAAGCCCCTGGACGCAGCTCAATAAAAGCCTATGGGGGAGATTTACTGGTGCAGCTGTGCATGGTAGCCAATCAGCTTCTAATTTCAGCTTGTTTAATTAATTTGACAAAAAAAAAGCTGGAAGCTAACTGGTTCCTATGCAGAACAGCACCAGATTTTGAACGCTTGTTTTAGTAAATCAATCTCTATGTGTCCATGAACACATAGGCTTCTCGAGGAGTTTAGGTGCATTTTAGGCCCCGTTCAGACATGAGCGCAGAAATTCTGACAGCATTCCCAAAATGCTCTGCACAAATGACAAATTGCACCACGCCTGTCCGTGTTCATTTTCAATGACACCAAAATGCGGTCCGGTTTTGCCGGTTTTCACGTGATAAACTGCAGCAAAGCTCATTGCTCAAAAAGGAGCAGAAACTTCTTTTGGGTGACAAGCTTCATGCGATGCGATTTATCAATCAAGGCAGAATCGAGCCGCATTTTGGTGCCATTGAAAATTAATGGCATCTGAAGAGACGTGTTGCGATTTCTCATTTCTGCAGGCATAAATGTGGCAATTCTGCCCGAGATCGCAAACACTCGGGTGTGAACAGGGCCTTAGAGACAATTAAAGCTCTTTGTCCTGAATGCAGAAGACTCACATTCAGGAGAGAAGCTTTTCAGGGATTACCAAAAAAAATAAAAAATCGCTACATGCAAATAAGTGCTAGGATGCATTTAGCGCTCTTTTTCAATTACCACAATAAATTAATTATAAATAAAACATTAAATGAAAAACGCCAATACACCTAAACACATTTGAAAAAACACAACTTAGATGCATTTTTAGTGCTGAGAAACAGCGTTCACAATAAACGAGTATATATGAGGCCCGAGCGTGATGGGCAGTGCAGTACAGCGTGGAAAAATGCATCATGTCTGCGAGTTTCTGCACTGCATTGGATGGCACCGCAGAGCTGCGCAACCAATGTGCTGCTGTGCAGTTCTAAAAAATACATACATATACATATATATATATATATATATATATATATATATATATATACATATATACATACACACAGTGGGGATTGAACGTTTGGGCACCCCAGCTAAAAATTTGTATTAATGTGCATAAAGAAGCCAAGGAAAGATGGAAAAATCTCCAAAAGGCATCAAATTACAGATTAGACATTCTTATAATATGTCAACAAAAGTTAGATTTTATTTCCATCATTTACACTTTCAAAATAACAGAAAACAAAAAAATGGCGTCTGCAAAAGTTTGGGCACCCTGCAGAGTTAATATCTTGTACTGCCCCCTTTGGCAAGTATCACAGCTTGTAAACGCTTTTTGTAGCCAGCCAAGAGTCTTTCAATTCTTGTTTGAGGTATCTTTGCCCATTCTTCCTTACAAAAGTCTTCCAGTTCTTTGAGATTTCTGGTCTGTCTGTCACGCACTGCTCTTTTAAGGTCTATTCATAGATTTTCAATTATGTTGAGGTCAGGAGATTGTGAAGGCCATGGCAAAACCTTCAGTTTACACCTCTTGATGTAATCCCTTGTGGATTTCGAGGTGTGTTTAGGATCATTATCCATTTGTAGAAGCCATCCTCTCTTTAACTTCAGCTTTTTCACAGATGGCATCAAGTTACCATCCAAAATTTGCTGAAATTTTATTGAATCCATTTTTCCTTCTACTCGTGAGATGTTCCCTGTGCCACTGGCTGCAACACAACCCCAAAGCATGATTGATCCAACCCTATGCTTAACAGTTGGACAGAGGTTCTTTTCATTAAATTCTGTGCCCCTTCTTCTCCAAACGTACCTTTGCTCATTCCAGCCAAAAAGTTCAATTTCAACCTCATCGGTCCACACAACTTGTTTCCAAAATGCATCAGGCTTGTCTATATGTTCATTTGCAAAGTTCAAACGATGATTTTTGTGGTGAGGACGTAGAAGAGGTTTTCTTCTGATGACTCTTCCATGAAGACCATATTTGTACAAGTATCTCTTTATAGTGGAATAGTGTACCACAACTCTAGTGTCTGCCAGATCTTTCTGGAGGGATCGTGCAGTCAAACGTGGGTTTTGAATTGTTTTTCTCACAATCCTGCGAGCTGTTCTGTCTGATATTTTTCTTGGTCTTCCAGATCTTGCTTTAACTTCCACTGTTCCTGATGACTGCCATTTCTTAATTACATTCCAAACAGAGGATATTGACATCTGAAAACGCTTTGCTATCTTCTTATAGCCTTCTCCAGCTTTGTGAGCGTCAACTATTTTCAGTTTCAGTTTTCTAGACAACTGCTTAGAAGAACCCATGGTGCTGATTGTTGGGGCAAGGTCAGATGAGTCTGGGCATTTAAAACCTTTGAGATTGACATAACCTGGTCTTCTCAGATGATGATTGAGAACAATGCATGACATTGGCAGGTCTCAGCTTTGCAAAGGGGGCAGTGCATGCTATAAATTCTGCAGGGTGCCCAAACTTTTGCAGATGCCATTTTTTTGTTTTCTGTTATTTTGAAAGTGTAAATGATGGAAATAAAATCTAACTTTTGTTGACATATTATAAGAATGTCTAATCTGTAATTTGATGCCTTTTGGAGATTTTTCCATCTTTCCTTGGCTTCTTTATGCACATTAATACAAATTTTTAGCTGGGGTGCCCAAACTTTCGATCCCCACTGTATATACATACACACACACATACACACACCACGTTCCAAATTATTATGCAAATTCTATTTAAGTGTCACAAAGATGAAATATTTTGTTTTTCAGTTTAACTCATGGATGGCATTGTGTGTCAGGGCTCTTTTGATCACTGAAAACAATCTCGGACACCTGTGATAATTAGATTGGCAGGTGAGCCCAATTTAAGGAAAAACTACTACAGTATTTGTAGCTGCTGACTTATTTTTTTTTTGGAGGGGCTGGAACTCCGCTTTTAAATTAAAACAAAAACAACAAAAAAAAAACAGTTTAGAACAATCTAGAAAGAAAAGTGTTCCATCCTATAGTGCATCTAGAAAAAAAAATAAAATGTGCAAGCATCCCAAGTATATGATTAACCAGATGTGTGCTTTCATCCCAGTGCACACCTTGTTGCAGAAACCTTTGTCCACTAAAGCTGGCCATATACTACTAGATTTCCAAACAAAGGTTCGTACAAACGTTCATTCAAAAATTCTCATTTGATGACAAAAGTTGTTCCCAAGTACTTTGAACGCTTTGAGCACGCCACTTCGGAAAAAATGGACTTTCATGAATGAAAATCACATACACTGTTAGAAATTTGTTTGCGCAAGAAAAAAAAAAATCATCCTGCTCCTTCATATTTTACTGTGACTGGTTAAAAATGAAGGTCAATTTGACACCACTGACAAACAGAGGTGAGATTGGGCCTGTTTGGATGCACTTCTGAACCCATGCGTCTAAGGCTGGCCATACACTATACAAATTTCTGCCCAATTTCCTTTAGATTTACCTTCAACTATGTAGTGCAAGGGCCTGCCCAATTGGATACAACTGAAAGTGTTGTTTAGGTTTGACCTCATATTATATGGTTTTTTCTAAATCTAAAGCAAAATTCTCAAGAAAATTGTATAGTGTATGGCCAGCCTTAGGCTGTCAGGAAGCAGTCACCTGTAATGGGTAAACCATCTGAAGCGAGGAATTTGCCGCACATATATATGCCCCTTGTAGAAGTGCGGCTGAACAGCGTGGAATGCCCCTTGACACAGATGATTAGCCCATTACAGTTGACAGTTTCCTTGCAGGCTTGAACATGTGGATTTTGAAGAGCATCCAAATACACTCAAGCTTGTCTCCAATAGCAATTAGATAATCTAACGAACATTCTTCAGCTGCTTTCACACTGTTTTGGTGCGTTCATCAGTTTAAAAAAAATGGAAGAAAACTGCATCCCTTTAAATCCTATGGCGCTCTTCACACTGACCTGTTCTACTTCAGCTGCTGTGAAAAAAATCATGCTTGCTGCATTTTTGGAGCATGTTTGTTAAGTCAAGATAAAAAAAAAAAAAAAAAAAAAAAAAAAACCACCAAAAATGCAACCCCCATTGAAATGAATAGAAACTGTAGCAAAAGCGCAACACAACTGTAGGAAGTGCTTTGTCCAGTGGAGGTAAATGCAACGTAAACGCATCAAAAGCACAATTGCACTGCAGCAAAAAGAGTCAAGAACGCATATTCATTTTTGATGCATTTTTTTCAGCGTAGCAGTGTGAAAGTAGCAAAAACGCATCAAAAGCGCAACACAACTGTGGGAAGTGCTTTGTCCAGTGGAGGAAAATGCAATGTAAATACATCAAAAGCACAATTGCACTGCAGGAAAAAAAAGCATCAAGAACGCATATTCGTTTTTGATGCATTTTTTTTTCAGCGTAACAGTGTGAAAGTAGCAAACACACTTTTTTAAATGGATCCCCTGCAATTTTGGGTCATAATATGCTAGTATGCCCTCTTTCAAACAGAGCCCTCCAGCACTTAGCTGTCACGGCTTCCCTTTTTTTTTCTTGCTGGGTTCACACTCTCTGTTTGAATGGCAGGGCTTTGATGGTGTCACTCCTGCATATGGTAGTCATCATCGCAGCACAGCGTTCTCTGCATTCATGGCACACATGCATGCACTATTGATGTCATCGATTTGAGCGGATGTACATATCTACTAAACGGTGCAAATTAAAACTAAGGCTGCTATCACACTGAGCAATTTTTGAAGCGTTTTTGCGTAAAAAAAAAATGCCTGGAAAAAGCAAGAAAACTGCTTCCCTATGTTTGTGAATGTATATCTATGTATGTTTTCACACTGAGGTGTTCCGCTTGCGGTGTGGTGTAAAAATGCCTGCTTACAGCATCTTTGAGGCAGGTTAGGGAAGTTAAAAAAAACGCCTCTTCCCATTGAAATGAATGGTAACCGCCTCAAAAACGCACCACACATGTGGGAAGGTCTGGGCTAAGCTTACTGAAAATGTCAATTCACTATTGCTAGTATACGATATTTACGGAAAATAGCAAAAACACTCGGTAAATACCACATGAAAAGACGAAGTCAAATCACAAAAGGAAATAAATAATGAAATGCGTGCGGTAACTAAGTAGTGGTCCAGGCATGCGGTATGTACTGTGTCTGTCAGTACTGTCATTGGTTGTTAAGGAAGGGGTGGATGCTGAGTCCCTAACAACCTATGAGTAATCAGCTGTCAGCGGGCTTCCCCACTGACAGCTGAATGTAAAAAAAAAAAAAAAAAAAAAAAGAAAGGAGAAGAAGGAGAAGAAGGAGAAGGAAGAGCTGGTAATTACAAAATAATAAAAAAAATGACGTGGGATTCCCCCCCTCCATCCATACCAAGCCCTTTGGGTCTGGTATGGATTTTGGGAGGGACCCCTCTTTTTTTTTGCCTTGGGGGTTCCCCTGAAAATCCATACCAGACCCGAAGGACTTGGTATGGATGGAGGGGAGACCCCTCGCCGGTTTTTTATTATTTTTTAATTGCCAGAAATTCTTTTACATTCACCTGTCAGTGAGGATCCCCGCTGACAACTGAAACATTAACGCATGGTTTTCACTATTAAAATACCGCATGAGTTGATTAAATAACTCATGCGGTATTTTAGTAGCGTTTTTTAGTGAATTCAAATGTTTTTTTTTTAAATGCTATGTGGTATCCTACCGCATACTCGGATGCGGTAAGATACTGCTAAGTGAATTGTGCGCAATATCATCTATTGCATCATTTGTTGCTAGGTTTTGGGAATAAAACTTGACAAAAACGTGCAAATGTGGGCAATTTGAGTTACAAGTCACATGTCCAGGATGTTCCACTTGAAAAACGCCTCAAAAACGCTAGTCATTTTTCAAGCGTTTGAGGCAAACCAGTGTGCCGAAAATTCTCGGCTGACAAGGCAAACTTAGACAAACATAGCTACATACTAGCGTAGTAGAAGAGTGTAGGGTTGTTCTATGCTTCTGATCCTGTGCATTTTTCCCTATTTCAATACAATTACTGTATACATTAAATTAAAATTGAACGTTGTGTTCACATACAATAAAAATGTTCTAGCTTGCACCCTCAGTTTTTGCCATTAGAAGAGTCAGAATACATTCTGGCCTAAATTCATGAAAAAATTTGATTTTCTAAATTTTTTTGCTGGATATGTTTTATAGCAAAAAGTCAAAAATACTGTTTTGGTTTATTTTCAAAATTATCGGCCTTTTTGTTTATAGCACACAAAAAAAACGCACAGGTTATCAAATATCACTGAAAGAAAGCTATATTTGTGTGAAAAAAAGGACATATATTTCATTTATGTACAGCATTGCATGACCGTGCAGTTGTCAAAGTAATACAGCGCCGTATCGCAAAAAATGGCCTGGTCAGAAAGGGGGGTAAAGGAGGGCAAGTGGTTAAACTCACTTAGCACCTTATCTTCAATATATTAGCCCCATAACCTGTGTAATTAGTGTGTTTGGAGTTAAAGGGATGAGGTGGCTACTCTAGGACTGGCCCCTGCACCATCTGATCCCCCGCTGTGACAGCTAGCAGGGGATGGTCTCCACCTGCCCGGCCCTCATTCACAGTATTCTGTGAATGAATGAACTACAAGTCCTGACAGCTATTGTCGACTTGTAGTTCTCAATGAACTACCTTGGTGTTGTGGCAGTTCACTGAGTCTTCCTGTCAGTAAGTATGGACTTCCCCATACGAGGTACAGGCACACAGATACACCGTCCTGCATAGCACCAGCGATCTGCTGATCCCCGGCGCAACGCTTTAGAGGTTCCGGCGATCTGCTGTACCCCGGCGCAACGTTTTAGAGGCTCCGGCGATCTGCTGATCCCCGGCGCAACGCTTTAGAGGCTGCGGCGATCTGCTGATCCCCGGCGCAACGCTTTAGAGGCTGCGGCGATCTGCTGATCCCCGGCGCAACGCTTTAGAGGCTCCGGCGATCTGCTGATCCCCGGCGCAACGCTTTAGAGGCTCCGGCGATCTGCTGTACCCCGGCGCAACGTTTTAGAGGCTCCGGCGATCTGCTGATCCCCGGCGCAACGCTTTAGAGGCTGCGGCGATCTGCTGATCCCCGGCGCAACGCTTTAGAGGCTCCGGCGATCTGCTGATCCCCGGCGCAACGCTTTAGAGGCTCCGGCGATCTGCTGATCCCCGGCGCAACGCTTTAGAGGCTCCGGCGATCTGCTGATCCCCGGCGCAACGCTTTAGAGGCTCCGGCGATCTGCTGATCCCCGGCGCAACGCTTTAGAGGCTCCGGCGATCTGCTGATCCCCGGCGCAACGCTTTAGAGGCTTCGGCGATCTGCTGATCCCCGGCGCAACGCTTTAGAAGCTTCGGCGATCTGCTGATCCCCGGCGCAACGCTTTAGAGGCTTCGGCGATCTGCTGATCCCCGGCGCAACGCTTTAGAGGCTCCGGCAAACTGCTGATCCCCGGCGCAACACTTTAGAGGCTCCGGAGATCTGCTAATTCCCTCTGCAATGCTTTAGAGGCTCCGGTGATCTGCTGATCCCCGGTGCAACGCTTTAGAGGCTCCGGTGATCTGCTGATCCCCACTGCAACGCTTTAGAGGCTCTAGCGATCTGCTGATCCCCACTGCAACGCTTTAGAGGCTCTAGCGATCTGCTGATCCCCACTGCAACGCTTTAGAGGCTCTAGCGATCTGCTGATCCCCACTGCAACGCTTTAGAGGCTCTAGCAATCTGCTGATCCCCACTGCAACGCTTTAGAGGCTCTAGCAATCTGCTGATCCCCACTGCAACGCTTTAGAGGCTCTAGCGATCTGCTGATCCCCACTGCAACGCTTTAGAGGCTCTAGCGATCTGCTGATCCCCACTGCAACGCTTTAGAGGCTCTAGCGATCTGCTGATCCCCACTGCAACGCTTTAGAGGCTCTAGCGATCTGCTGATCCCCACTGCAACGCTTTAGAGGCTCTGGCGATCTGCTGATCCCCACTGCAACGCTTTAGAGGCTCTGGCGATCTGCTGATCCCCACTGCAACGCTTTAGAGGCTCTGGCGATCTGCTGATCCCCACTGCAACGCTTTAGAGGCTCCGGCGATCTGCTAATCCCCGATGCAACGCTTTAGAGGCTCCGGCGATCTGCTAATCCCCGATGCAACGCTTTAGAGGCTCCGGTGATCTGCTAATCCCCGATGCAACGCTTTAGAGGCTCCGGCGATCTGCTGATCCCCGGCGCAACGCTTTAGAGGCTGCGGCGATCTGCTGATCCCCGGCGCAACGCTTTAGAGGCTCCGGCGATCTGCTGATCCCCGGCGCAACGCTTTAGAGGCTCCGGCGATCTGCTGTACCCCGGCGCAACGCTTTAGAGGCTCCGGCGATCTGCTGTACCCCGGCGCAACGTTTTAGAGGCTCCGGCGATCTGCTGATCCCCGGCGCAACGCTTTAGAGGCTGCGGCGATCTGCTGATCCCCGGCGCAACGCTTTAGAGGCTCCGGCGATCTGCTGATCCCCGGCGCAACGCTTTAGAGGCTCCGGCGATCTGCTGATCCCCGGCGCAACGCTTTAGAGGCTCCGGCGATCTGCTGATCCCCGGCGCAACGCTTTAGAGGCTCCGGCGATCTGCTGATCCCCGGCGCAACGCTTTAGAGGCTTCGGCGATCTGCTGATCCCCGGCGCAACGCTTTAGAAGCTTCGGCGATCTGCTGATCCCCGGCGCAACGCTTTAGAGGCTTCGGCGATCTGCTGATCCCCGGCGCAACGCTTTAGAGGCTCCGGCAAACTGCTGATCCCCGGCGCAACACTTTAGAGGCTCCGGAGATCTGCTAATTCCCTCTGCAATGCTTTAGAGGCTCCGGTGATCTGCTGATCCCCGGTGCAACGCTTTAGAGGCTCCGGTGATCTGCTGATCCCCACTGCAACGCTTTAGAGGCTCTAGCGATCTGCTGATCCCCACTGCAACGCTTTAGAGGCTCTAGCGATCTGCTGATCCCCACTGCAACGCTTTAGAGGCTCTAGCGATCTGCTGATCCCCACTGCAACGCTTTAGAGGCTCTAGCGATCTGCTGATCCCCACTGCAACGCTTTAGAGGCTCTAGCGATCTGCTGATCCCCACTGCAACGCTTTAGAGGCTCTAGCGATCTGCTGATCCCCACTGCAACGCTTTAGAGGCTCTGGCGATCTGCTGATCCCCACTGCAACGCTTTAGAGGCTCTGGCGATCTGCTGATCCCCACTGCAACGCTTTAGAGGCTCCGGCGATCTGCTAATCCCCGATGCAACGCTTTAGAGGCTCCGGCGATCTGCTAATCCCCGATGCAACGCTTTAGAGGCTCCGGTGATCTGCTGATCCCCGATGCAACGCTTTAGAGGCTCCGGCGATCTGCTGATCCCCGGCGCAACGCTTTAGAGGCTGCGGCGATCTGCTGATCCCCGGCGCAACGCTTTAGAGGCTCCGGCGATCTGCTGATCCCCGGCGCAACGCTTTAGAGGCTCCGGCGATCTGCTGATCCCCGGCGCAACGCTTTAGAGGCTCCGGCGATCTGCTGTACCCCGGCGCAACGTTTTAGAGGCTCCGGCGATCTGCTGATCCCCGGCGCAACGCTTTAGAGGCTGCGGCGATCTGCTGATCCCCGGCGCAACGCTTTAGAGGCTCCGGCGATCTGCTGATCCCCGGCGCAACGCTTTAGAGGCTCCGGCGATCTGCTGATCCCCGGCGCAACGCTTTAGAGGCTCCGGCGATCTGCTGATCCCCGGCGCAACGCTTTAGAGGCTTCGGCGATCTGCTGATCCCCGGCGCAACGCTTTAGAAGCTTCGGCGATCTGCTGATCCCCGGCGCAACGCTTTAGAGGCTTCGGCGATCTGCTGATCCCCGGCGCAACGCTTTAGAGGCTCCGGCAAACTGCTGATCCCCGGCGCAACACTTTAGAGGCTCCGGAGATCTGCTAATTCCCTCTGCAATGCTTTAGAGGCTCCGGTGATCTGCTGATCCCCGGTGCAACGCTTTAGAGGCTCCGGTGATCTGCTGATCCCCACTGCAACGCTTTAGAGGCTCTAGCGATCTGCTGATCCCCACTGCAACGCTTTAGAGGCTCTAGCGATCTGCTGATCCCCACTGCAACGCTTTAGAGGCTCTAGCGATCTGCTGATCCCCACTGCAACGCTTTAGAGGCTCTAGCGATCTGCTGATCCCCACTGCAACGCTTTAGAGGCTCTAGCAATCTGCTGATCCCCACTGCAACGCTTTAGAGGCTCTAGCGATCTGCTGATCCCCACTGCAACGCTTTAGAGGCTCTAGCGATCTGCTGATCCCCACTGCAACGCTTTAGAGGCTCTAGCGATCTGCTGATCCCCACTGCAACGCTTTAGAGGCTCTAGCGATCTGCTGATCCCCACTGCAACGCTTTAGAGGCTCTGGCGATCTGCTGATCCCCACTGCAACGCTTTAGAGGCTCCGGCGATCTGCTAATCCCCGATGCAACGCTTTAGAGGCTCCGGCGATCTGCTAATCCCCGATGCAACGCTTTAGAGGCTCCGGTGATCTGCTAATCCCCGATGCAACGCTTTAGAGGCTCCGGCGATCTGCTGATCCCCGATGCAACGCTTTAGAGGCTCCAGAAACAAAAAAGAATAAATGCAGAGTATTTTTTAACCTGCCTAAAAAATGTGCACTTATTATTTTGTGTTACAAGGTGAACTTGTCCTTTTTAAAATGAAAATATTTTTCTCCGCGTGTACGGCCAGTTTTTAGGAGACAGCACTGTGGAAGCAGAGCGTTGTTGGCTGATGCAGATGTCAGTGCTATTATTATCTGTAGCAGACACCTCCAATTACATGCAGGAACACACACCTCCAATGACTAGATGACATCCATTCACATGCTAAGGGCAGAGGAAGAAAACAAGGCAAGAATAGGAAGACACAAACTTTACCGTTTACTGTACAATCAAACAACATCCTGGACTTGATTATGAAACAAACTAAGTGCTCCGATGCTGACAGCTCTGCAAATATTTGTAGAAACAGAAACGTGCAACAAACAAACTCTGGCAGCTTACAGGATGTGTCTGCATGCTTGGATTGCTGAGGACAGTAGTAGATCCATCCTATACAGATCCGTCCCAGAGATCCATCCTACACAGATCCATAGAGCACATCGGATCTGCCTGCACTCAGCCCATAGAGCTCTCCTTGTCCTGTCTTACCTTTTAGGGGAGATCTTGGAATAGTCCTTCTTGCCGGCATGGTAGGCTGTCAGGACCACTCCTTGGCTACTGTTCGGCCTCCAGCTCATGGTGTGTCCAGCATAATGTCTCCAATAGATAGCACTTGTTCCTGTCTGCCTCCTGGCAACTCCACCGTGACAGCTCCTCCTCCAGCCACCCTCCTCATAGTAGGTAATAAGAGCAGGGAGGAGCCCGGAGCACTCGGCTTCCTCATCCACAACAATGAGTCACTCCTCATCTCCTCTCTACAGTCCTACCTGAGCTGCCTGTGTGCTCTCCTCTCCTCCACACAATGCACACCAATCAGATCGACAAAAAGATCGCCCTGTATTTCTGCCAGACAGCCCTCAGCCACGGAAAGGAGCTGATCACAAAACACCATCCGTGACAATACACTAGGTCACCATACTCTATACCAGCCTTTCTCAACTAGGGTGCCTTGGCAAAATGTCTAAAAATTCCCCAAAACTTGTATACAAGCCAGCAGGTCAAACAATCCTGCCATTGTCTAGCCTGTGGAGGTCTGTGCATCCCTCCATGGACATGCTTCCCCAGACCAGCCATTCTCAATCGGTGCCCAGCAACCTGGGGTGCTTTGAAGTTTCTTTAGGGGTACCTTGAGGTTTCTTCAGGGGTGCCTTGACAAAATGTCTAAAAATTCCCCAAAACTTGTATACAAGCCAGCGGGTCGAACAATCCTGCCATTGTCTAGCCTGTAGAGGTCTGTGCATCCCTCCATGGACATGCTTCCCCAGACCAGCCATTCTCAATCAGGGTGCCCAGCAACCTGGGGTGCATTGAAGTTTCTTCAGGGGTACCTTGATGTTTCTCCAGGGGTGCCTTGACAAAATGTCTAAAAATTCCCCAAAACTTGTATATAAGCCAGCAGGTCAAACAATCCTGCCATTGTCTAGCCTGTAGAGATCTGTGCATCCCTCCATGGACATTGCTTCCCAGACCAGCCATTCTCAATCAGGGTGCCCAAGGCAACCTGGGGTGCTTTGAAGTTTCTTCAGGGGTGCCTTGGCAAAATGTCTACAAATTGGTCAAAACTTGCATGCAAGCCACCGGGTGGAACAAGCCTGCCTTTTAGTTACACAAAGCCACAGGTTTTCATTGTGCACCATTACAACCTTCTAGCCGCCAGCGTCCTGACAACCAATGACATCATCAGTTGATAAGGAGGATGTCAGTTGCCTTCACTGCATCCTAATTTGACCCTCCTCTGCCCCTCTCCATCAGTGCTGGGGTTACATTAGCTCAGTGATGGTGAAAAACTGAGGGAGAAGAGAAACATTGGAATAACATGCTTGCCTCCAGGACTTCTCCCGAGCTTCTCCCATCCAATGGAACTCTCTACCCCAATCTGTCTGGCTGTCTCCTAATCTATCCACCTTTAGACGATCCCTGAAAACCTTTCTCTTTAAAGAAGTCTATCCTGCTTCTGCCTAGTAAACCGCCATTTATTTCCTCCATCAGCTCATCCCCCCCACAGCTATTACCTTTTGTATCACTCAATCCTTCCTCCCAGGGGTAAGCAATCTGTGGCTCTCCAGCTGTTGCAGGACTACACGTTCCATTATGCCTCTGCAAGTCATAAGCTGTAACTGTCAGTTTTGTAATGTTGCAATGCCTCATGGGAAATGTAGTTCTACAACAGCTAGAGAGCTGCAGGTTGCCTACCCCTATCCTAGATTGTAAGCTCTAACGAGCAGGTCCCTGTTTCCTCTTGTACCAAATTGTATTGTAACTGCTGTAATGTCTGCCTTCATTTTGTAAAGAGCTGCGCAAACTGTTGTTGCTATATAAATCCTGTATAATAATAATAATAATAATACTATTCAGTGCCAGTGTGCAAAAGAGTATTTGCTTTGGAAGAATAAATCACCTCTGTTGTTGGGTGTCCTACATGTCTGGATGTTGCTGCGTTATAAAGAACTATTAGAATAGTTTTTCATAATTTAGAATGGGGTGCCCTTTTAAAATTATGGACAGTCTTGAGGCACCTCATTATGGAATAGTGTGCCTCAAGACTGTCCATATTTTTAAAGGGTGTCTTGGAACTGTCTATAATTTTAAAGGGTGCCTTGACTGAAAAAAGTTTGAAAAACACTGCTCTATACAATCTGATTGTACAATCTCCTTTAGAGCGATACGTGTAAATTAATTGGTTTACGTGAAAGTTATAGCGTTTACAAATGGCGGTATATATACTGGCATTTTTTTATTTTTACTAGTAATGGGGGCGATCAGCAACTTGTAGCGCGATGGCAGCGGGAATTCTGACACTGATTTGGTGCCACTGACATCTCCAGTGACACCAATATCACTGACATCTCCAGTGATACTAATACAGTGATCAGTGCTGAGAAAAAGCACTGACACTGTACTAATGGCACTGGTCAGGAAGGGGTTAACATGAGGGGCGATCAAAGGGTTAACTGTGCTGTTTTACTGTAAGCTGTGTCCTTGTGCTTCACTATAAGCACACTGCTGTGGATGGCTGTGCTGTGCAGAGCCATACAAAGCAGCGTGCACAAGCTGAAAGGGAGGAGAACTGTGTTGTTTACATACAGTTCTCCTCCCCGTCATGCTTGGCAATCACCTGGCGCCGGCGAATAATCACCAGCTGGGACCCGGTGATTGACAGCCGCATCCGTGAATGACAGCGTGGGTAGGGCACGCGCATGCTCCCTACCCGGAAATGCAAAATCACTTATATATATGTGATTTTAAACACCCATGCTGCCCTGTAGCAGTATATCTGCTATATGGCGGTCGGGTAGCAGTTAAATAACAGCTTAAAGTGATACTAAACCTACAACAGTAAGACCCTGGGCATATCAAATGTGACTTGGCATGCGATTTGCAAATCGCATGGCAAGTAGCACCCTATTGTCCACAATTACAGCATTCATAAGCGTGCGGTTCCAACTTAGTTGGAGCCGCACCAGTTTCTAAAGCAGTGAATGCACTACTTTTGGTGCGGTTTGCATAGATATCTGTGTCAGATGTCTTGCAAATCGCACCTCAAATCAGCTTGTCATCCGACTTTGAAATCGTGCAACTTCACTGTAAGATGATTTCAAAGTCGGGATCGGTATGACCAGGGTATAAGTTTCAGTTTACACTGCTGTGACTTGGGATCCGACTTGTGAGACCCCAAGTTGCATGACATGTGAAATCCCATGTTAGTTAATGAGAGCTGTCTTAATTACCACTACTAAAGTCGCTCCGACTTTAGAAAAGGTTCCGGTATGACTTCAAGGCGACTTGTGCCCATAGACTTTAACGAACGTGGCCTCCAAGTCGGATCCTCATCTATATTGATGTGATTGGCAGGGGCGGACTGACAACTCATGGGGCCCCTGGGCAATAGGGAATCATGGGGCCCCTGTGTCCTTGCCCAAACTCGAAAAGGCCTATGAAAAAGGTACCAGGGGCATCTCATGGGGCCCCCTACTGACCCCAGGTCCTCGAACAGTGCCCGAGTTTCCAAATGGTCAGTCTGCCCCTGGTGATTGGGATCCAACATTACAGGAAGATTACCCAGGCATTCCCTGAAAGTTGCTTCAAAGTTGCTTCAAAGTCCCTTCAAAGTAGTACTCAAGTCACCTCAAGTTGCACAGTAAGTCACACAACTTTCAGATCACAGTAGTGTGAACCAAGACTAAAATCTGTATTTGCAGTAAAGCATGCTTGTTACACTCACTGTGGAACCTAAGTGGTTAATCCTCTGCATCATGTAAAAATGCTGTTTGATCCTTACTTCTCTGATCCTCCCCTTCTTCTAGTGCCCCCCTCTTATCTTCTGATAAGACATATCATGTGGAGTCACTCTGCACATGCTCCGTTTGGTGTGTATTGCTAGAGAGTTTTTTTTTTTTTTCTTGAGAGAGTGCATGCAATCAGCACAGGGCCAATAAGCACTGTCCAGGCAGAGATCAGGAGCATTGGCTCCCACTGCTGTCAAACACAGCCAGTGAGCCAATGAGAAGAGAGAGGGGGTGGGGCTGAGCCGCAGCTCCGTGTGTGAATGGCCACAGAGATCAGCGGGTGCCCTCATAGCAAGCTGCTTGCTGTGGGGGCACCCAACAGGAGGGATTGGCCAGGAGCGCTGACGGGGGAGCGGAGAAGAGGAGGATACAAGCTGCTCTGTGCAAAACCACTGTACACAGCAGGTAAGTATGACACATTTGGGTTTTTTTGTTTTTTTTTATTATAAGCCTTTAAAATCACTTTAAAGTGTCACTAAACCCACAACAGTAAAATCAGTCTGTATACTGTATGCAGTAAATCATGCTTGTTATACTCACTGTGGAACCTAAGGTGTTAATGCTCCATATTGTGTAAAAAGGCTGTTTGATCCTGTCAGCTCTGATCATCCCCTTCTTCTACTGTCCCCAATTCATCTGCCATAATACAGAGCAAGTCTGCACATGCTCAGTTTGGTGTGTATTGCTAGGGAATTTATTGGGGGGTTTTTTGGGAGGGTGCAAGTGATCAGTACAGGGCCAATCAGCACTGTCCAGACAGAGAGTCAGGGGTCATTCAGCCTTATAGGACAGTCAGAGGAGACTGAAAACCCCTCCTACAAGATTAACCAGTGCTCAACTAAACACTGATAGAAGTCACAAGACTGCTCTAACTGCTGATGAGAAAAGGTATTAAGCAGTTTATATTTACGCAAATAATTGCATTTCCATGTTGTGTGTACTGTGGGAGATCAGAGAGAGTGAATGCAGGGTCCTGGGTTTGGTAAACTATAGTAGAACTATAGGCCAATTTTTTTTTTCATTGTGGATAGATTAAGGCTAGGTTCACACCTGTGCATGTTATGATTGATGAGTTTTTTCCAATGCGATTTGAAGTGCATTTTCAAACATGTGCAACATTGATATGACTTTGGATGGGTGCAACTATGATGCAACTTTGGTGCAACTTTGGATGGGTGCAACTTGGATGCAACTTGGACACTACTTGAGTGCCAGAGAATGACTGTAAAGTCGCATCAAATTCATACTACATGAACAGAACTGCCACACTTTCCTATTACCAAAAAAAAAACAAACCACACATCAATGTTGCATCTATCCAGAGTTGCATCAACGTATCAAAGTGGCATCAAAGTCAATGCTTTCCTAATGGCAAG
Source organism: Staurois parvus (assembly GCF_062004578.1). NCBI lineage: Eukaryota > Metazoa > Chordata > Amphibia > Anura > Ranidae > Staurois > Staurois parvus. The sequence continues at coordinate 3,121,940 of NW_028317961.1, forward strand.
AAAAACACACTACATGCATTTCTGCTGCATGTTCATTGAATTCTATTGAACCAAAAATGTGCCGTTTTATGTTTAACCACTTCCCGTCCGGCACATGTATATAAACGGCCAGATGGGAGCAGAGCAGGAGCGGGTTGCCGTTCATAAACGGCACCCGCCATTTTGGACTGTGCGCGCTCCCTCGCTGTACGGGACTTCTGTGTGAGGTCCTGATCATGCGATCACTGATTGACCAATCAGTGATCACATGAATAGTAGTAAGCAAGATGTCACTTCTGACATCAATACTTACTACGTGTGAAATCTGTGAATGATCACAGAGGTCACATGGTACAAGGCCATTCACAACATCCATCAATCACCACTCACATAGTATTTTTCAATGGCTGCAAGAATGCAGCCAGAGAGAAGGAGAAATGATTGCTTTTACAGCCTTTATGGGTGTAAAAGCAATCAGTGTAAAAAAAAAAAAATCTTCATCTCCCCTCACAAGTAGTACAGTGTATGGTGACACTGTACTGCTAGGGTGACAGTATGTTAAAAAAAAAACCCATAAATAATAATATTAAAAAATAAAAATGTAAAAAAAATATTTTGAAAAATTATAATTTTTGGTTATAAACTAATTTGGGTTATTTTTTTTTACTAAAAAGATAACTGAATACATTTTGGCCAAGATTTATGAAGAAAGAATATTTATTTGCAAAATTTTATAAGAAAAACACTTTTTTTCTAAATTTTTGGACTTTTTAATTTATATAGCAAAAAAAATTAAAATCCCAGTGGTCAATAAATACCACCAAAATAAAATTTTATCTGTCTCAAAAAAATGCTTAAAAATTCATATGGGTACAGTGTTGCATGGCCGCGCATTTGTCATTCAAAGTGTGACAGCTCTGAAAGCTGAAAATTGGCCTGGGCAGGAAGGGGGTAAAAGTGTCCAGACTTAAAGTGGTTAAAAAAGTCCCTGACCCTTTCCAATAATGCAGCGGCTGAAAAATGCAGAGATGTAAACGTATCTAATAGGAAACCGTGTTAAATGGACTATAGTGCATTTCTGCAAAATGCACTAAGAAAACGCAGAGGTGTGAACCAGGTCTAAGGGAGGGTTATAACTCCTATCTAATTTTGTTCTCCATTTGTTTCCCATTGTGGAGATTTCCCTTCGCTGTTCCATACCCAAACAAGAAGTGAGAGGAAATACCTGCAAATTAGTTAAACAGAAAGTGTCTGTTTACACCTGCCGACGTCCAATCTGATCCACCAAAAAGAGACGCATAGCGATCCCTCTCTGTCCATTGGATCAGATTGGATGACAATCGATGGAAACATAGAAGGGGTCCATTTCTATGCGACAGCCCATACAGAATAGCAGGCTGTGTTCATGTCTGCATAAGCAGAGCAGACATGGACCTGATCTCCTAGATTGTAAGCTCCAAGGAGCAGGGCCCTCCTATCCCTCTTGTATTGAACTGTATTGTTACTGTATTGTCTCCTGTTATATTGTAAAGCGCTGAGCAAACTGTTGGCACTATATAAATCCTGTATAATAATAATAATAATAATATCCACTTGCTCAGCTGGGATTAGCAGACAGATCCCCTCTGAGCAAACAGATCCACTGACGGGTCCATCCCTTGTGAAAGGGGCCTTACAAAGTATCTAGTAAGAGGACCTATCCAAGTCATCCAATCAATTTGTATCCAATCAAGCAGTTCCTTGCACTGGGTGGACCGAGACTCTGAGACACATTTAACTTGTACAGGCCTACTGTACCCTCCCGCAATCACTATTATTCCCAATGGTTGATGGGAATTGTAGTTTCCTTTTACTGCAGAGAGAGAGGAGAGGATATGCTGTCATCCCTGCTGTTACACCTCCTGCTTGGCAGAGCAGATTTTGTTATCTTTTGAATTACTGAGATGAGGTCATGAAAATTCAATTAGACTTTTCTCCTAAATGGTAAGGGTTTTTCAAATTTTATTTATAACTTTTTAGTGTTTTGTGTAGGGGGGTATACTAATCAGCGATTTTTTGCCTATCCCGGAGTTCTTCTTTAATGCATTCTATGCACTAAGGTAAAGCATCTTCTGGTTGCAGCTCCCCCCCACCTTATACTTACCTGAGCCCCATCTCCATCCAGTGATGTGCTTGAGAGCAGCAGCTCTCGTGAGTGTCCCTCTACTCATTGGCTCCTGCTGCTGTCAATCACAGCCAGGGAGCCAATGAGGAGAGATTGGGGGTGGAGCCGAGCCACAACAATGTCCATTCACAGAAGCAAGCCTGCTCGAGTACCCGATAGCAAGAGGCTTCCTATTGGGGGCACCCAGAAAGGGGGGAGAAGCCAGGACCGCCTGCAGGAGACCCAAAAAGAAAAGGATTGGGGCTGCTCTGTGCAAAAGGATTGCACAGAGCAGGTAAATATAACATGTTTATTTCTTTTTTTTTTAAAATACAAAGTTTAAAATTACTTTAAAGTGGAAGAAAAGCCTAAAGCATGGTATACGCCTTGAGTTTTTTTTGTTCAACCACAACCAGTTCCACTCAAGTTGATGCAGGAATCTGCTGTTCTATTGTATTCTGACAGTGGGGACTCCCTCCTGTCAAAATACACAGCCATTGGCTGCATGTCCTGATCAAATGCTGGTTTTCCAGCAGGACTGTTAGAGAATAGACTGGCTTTTGCTGAACAGACTGGGGTGCACACAGAGGGAAATTTAAATTTAAAAAGGCTCCCTCCCCCTCCTCCTGTCTGTCCTGCATACCCTGTACAAAGAAGATCTGTGTACTTACCTATTTTTAATCTGCTACAATCTGATCCTGCAGCTCAGACTCTTCTGTGTCATTGATGGGCTGCTGCAGGGGAATGGAGAAAGTATCGAAAACAGCTGGGCAATGGGAGCCTATGGGTGATATCATGGCTCCATCAATTTTCATCTGTTGTTAAGCGTTTCCTGGGTAGGAGCTGCAGTGATTGGGCCAGGGTGGATTCAAAATTGGCAAGTATTATACAAGTTAGGCAGGATAGATAGAAGGCTCGGGGGTGGGGGGGCCTTTGGCTGATCAATCAAAAGAGTGTACTGCCAGCGTTACTTATTGCTAGATCTAAAGGAGATTGTGCAATCATATTGTAGCATGTATGGCAAGCCTAACTGCTGTTTGTGTAGATACATGCAAACATGTAATCACTCCTTCTCTCTGTTGGGGTCCCTCAAGGTTCTGTCCTCGGACCCCTTCTCTTCTCCATCTACACCTTCTCCCTTGGCCAATTGATAAACTCCCACGGCTTCAACTACCATCTCTATGCTGACAACACACAAACTTATCTCTCTACCCCTCACCTCATCCCCTCAGTCTCCAATCGCATCACCAGCCTACTAAGTGACATATCAGACTGGATGTCACTCCACTTCCTCAAACGCAACCTTTCCAAAACTGAGCTCCTAGTATTCCTCCCAGCCCGTCCCCCCCCCCCCCCCCCGACTTCTCCATCAAGATCAACAACACTATCATCAGTCCCACCCCTCACACCAGTGTACTAGGTGTAATCCTAGACTCCCATCTGTCCTTTCAGCCCCAGGTCCAATCACTGACAAACTCATGTAGACTTCACCTCCACAACATCTCCACGATACGACCGTTCCTAACCACGGAAACCACTAAGCAACTTATTCACTCCCTTACTATATCATGCCTTGACTACTGTAACTCCCTCCTCACTGGCCTACCGAATCGCAGGCTATCCCCACTGCAGTCCATCATGAATGCTGCTGTCAGACTCATCCACCTTACTAATCGTTCTGTATCTGCCATCCCTCTCTGCCCCCTCCACTGGCTTCCCATTGCCCAGCGGATAAAATTCAAAACACTAACAATGACGTACAAAGCCATTCATAACACTGCCCCTAATTACATCACCGACCTTGTCTCTAAATACCACCCAAACCGTATTCTCCGCTCCTCGCAAGACCTCCTACTCTCTAGCTCCCTTGTCTCCTCCTCCCATGCCCGTCTCCTGGATATCTCAAGGGCTTCACCCATCCTCTGCAACTCCCTACCCCAATCTATCAGGCTATCGCCTACTCTGCTCACTTTTAGGTGCACTCTGAAAACCCATCTCTTCAGGGAAGCCTACCCCGACCCCAGCTAATATTGGAATCTCTACTCTGCCTACCACTCCATCCCCCACAGCTAATTACCTCTTGTACCACTATCCCCTCCCTCCTAGAGTGTAAGCTCCAAGGAGCAGGGCCCTCTAATCCCTCTTGTATTGAACTGTATTGTTACTGTACTGTCTCCCTCCATAATGTAAAGCGCTGAGCAAACTGTCGGAGCTATATAAGTCCTGTATAATAATAATAATAATGCAAACAGCACCAGCAAATTTCCTGTGCTTACTGCCCGGCACCATAGAGCTTGATTGGCATTTGCCATTGAACACCAGAATTGGCAGGTCCGTCACTGGTGCCCTGTGCTTTTCACAGATGAGAGCAGGTTCACCCTGAGCACATGTGAGAGACATGAAAGGGTCTGGAGAAGCCGTGGAGAATTTTATGCTGCCTGTAACATCATTCAGCATGACCGTTTTGGTGGTGGGTCAGTGATGGTCTGGGGAGGCATATCCATGGTGGGATGCACAGACCTCTACAGGCTAGATAATGGTACCCTGATTGCCATTAGGTATCAGGATGAAATCCTTGGAGCCATTGTCAGACCCTACGCTGGTGCAGTGGGTCCTGGGTTCCTCCTGGTGCATGACAATGACCGGCATCATGTGGCGAGAGTAGGCAGGCAGTTCCTGGAGGATGAAGGAATTGGTACCATTGAATAGCCCTCACACTCGCCTGACCTAAATCCAATAGGACACCTCTGGGATATCATGTTTCTGTCCATCTGACGATGCAAAGTTGCACCTCAGACTGTTCAGGAGCTCAGTGATGTCCAGGTCCAAATCTGGGAGGAAATATCCCAAGACATCATCCAGTTTCTCATTAGGAACATGCCCTGACATTGTCAGGCATACATACAAGCACGCAGGGGGCCAAACAAACTAATGAGCAATGAAATTTCAGCAAAATGGACTAGCCTGCTGCATCATTTTTTCACTTTGATTTTTGGGGTGTCTTTGAATTCAGGCCTCTGTAGGTTGATAATTTTCATTTCCCTCATACGATGGGGCATCCTTACTTTCCTAATACATTACCCAGTCCCTATCAGTATAGATATCCAGCATGATATTTTTCCCCATTGAGATTTGAAGTGTTTTCAAAGTGTTCCTTTAATTTTTTTGAGCAGTGTATTTTCAATTAATACTGTTCAATTTAACCAGCGATGAATCGCTTCCTTGTAATAGTTCATACCTGGATCGATCACAAATCAATATGCATATGGCCAATTTGAATGTAGCGATTTGTGAATGACTTAGATACAAGCAATTGCAAATGAGCAATTTATCATCGATTAAAATGTCAAAGAGAGAAATATGCAGGGTTGTTGCAATCGACTGAAAACATCAATCCAACATACGATCTGTCAAATAAAAATGCATGCAGTCGTTTACAAAATGATCACTCCATCAATCTGAATTACAATTCTTTGAAAACATGCAGATGTTGATCAGAAGTGATTTACATTGGAAATCGATCGAGAGCTCATTAAATTGATCAAATGGAAATTATACATTTTTTTTTTATTTAATTTGATCATTTTATTTGCATGAATGATCGACTGTATGATACACATGTGGCCCCCTTAGGCTATCCGCAGTAAATATAAAATATTTTCCCAGCAGTTACTGAATAAATGTCCCCATCTAGTGTCACAGCAGAAAATAAACACAACGGCTTTTATTTTAGGTGATGAATGTGGCAAAAAGTAAACTGCTTCTCACATTTATTTCTAGAATAAATCAACCTGCAATTTAGCTTTTTTGATATTTTAGTGATGTTTGCTGAATTTTCCTGGTTATTTAGAGGCGCTGTAATTATATGCTCTGCCAGTGATGCCTCTAAAGCCGTGTTAAAGGAATTATTTTGAAAAGGGAGCCAACCTGCAAACATACTATAGCTGCATATTTGGTTTACTAGGGAAACATTAACTTGTGAATTACATTTACAGGAAAGTTTTCTTGTTATAAAAATGTTATGTATTTTTGTGAATACAGTATTTATATACCGACTAGTAATATTTTGTATTCTGAAAGCTTGTTAGTAATAGAAGTATTCAGACAAAAATGTAGCGATTTCACCCAGCAGTTGACAAACATACTTCCTCAGCTTTACAGTGAGTGCAAACAATCAAAGAGAAAGAATTCCTAATCTCTTTACTTGCATGCAGCCTGACAGTCAACCAAGCAAGGGTAATTGCTCAAGGTCTTAGTAAATGAAGGGAAACTGCTGACTCTTTGTTGATCCTCCAATCATGCAAAAATTCAGTTTTTCTATTTTCTTTGTATGTGATCGGGTATTCTTTGGAAATTAAGCTGTACCTCATTTATTAAGTTCTGGAGGAAATGCCCTTGCAGAGTGCAACTGCACTTGCAAAGTGCACAGTCTGTTTGTCTTTAGTAAATCAACCCTTGTATGTCTTTCTTTACAGCCAAACTCTGGACACCACTGATATAATTCAATGCACCCAGCTTATGAAAGGTATAATACTTGTTTTTCCAGGGTATTATGTAACAGAGAGCTGCTTCCATGAGGCCAAATGGAGTGACCAACTTAGATGGCAGTCATGGAGGCACAGTGGGGGCAGCACTGATGTCAGAGTGTCTGTGCATGTTCAAGCCCCGAGACGTGCAGCATAAATGGCTATTATAGTTTAGACGGGCTGGCCGCCTATGTTCTAGCAATTAAAGACACTGTGTGGCCCTGAAATATGATTATGTTATTTTGGGTAGGGGGTGTGTGTGCTTGCTCCCTACCCACACCGCTATTGGTTCCTCAGCATGTCAATCACTGGGTCTCGGTGATCATTGGCCGAGCTGACAGGGGAGAGGTCTGTATGCAAACAACACAGATCTCTCCCCTGTCCGCACGAACAGGCTGCTTTGTATTGCTCTGCACAGCAGAGCAATACAAAACGACTTGAGGCTGTAATTAGTGCTAAAAGTGATTCAAAAAAGTATTGAGCAAAGGCTGTGAATACTTATGTACATGTGGTTTTTTTTTCGTTTTTTATATTTAATAAATTGCAAAGATTTCAAAACAAACTTCTTTCATGTTGTCATTATGGGGTATTGTTTTTAGAATGTTGAGGGAAAAAATGAATTTAATCCATTTTAGAATAAGGCTGTAACAAAACAAAATGTGGCAAAAGTTAAGAGCTGCAAATACTTTCTGGATGCACTATATATTTTGGCCTAAATTTATGAAGAAATTTTATTTTTAAAATTTTTTTACTGGATATTTTTTTATAGCAAAATGTCAAAAATATTGTTCTTTTTTCAAAATTGACGGTCTTTGTTTATAGCGCAAAAAATAAAAACTGCACAAGTGATTTATTATCACTGAAAGAAAGCTCTATTTGTGGGAAAAAAAGACATACATTTCATTTTGGTGTAGAGTTGCATGACCGTGCAATTGTCAGTTAAAATAATGCAGCACTGTATCGCAAACAATGGCCTGGTCAGGAAGGGGGGGTAAATCCTTTGGAGGGCAAGTGGTTAAAGAGTTGATTCACCTTTAATAATAACTGCATATGCAGCTAGGAGCATTTATGTACCTGCTAAAGCTTGGCTGTAAAAAACTCCCAGAGGTGGCATCCTGAAGTCCTGCCTTGTTGTCATGATGTTAGTAAGACACTTTCAGTTGTTACTGCTCACCCCCACCAATACAGGTGCTCTCCCTCTCTCAAACCTCTGTACATGCATGCTTTCTCTCCTGTGACAGAAGAGATTTATTTATTTGTTAAGGAGTGTGAAAAAGATAACAGCGGCTGTAATAGGGAGGTCATTCAGCGTAATGAGGGGCAGATGCATTACATTCTCTGCAAGACGTAAAAAGCCTTCAAGAACTTACTTCAATCTACAATCAACCTTCGGCCCTTGGGATTGTAAGCCAAGGCTCTGTACAGGTTTTACAGGTACAGGTTTTAAAATTTATTCCAAACCTTGATTCATCCATAGTGGTTAAATGGTTAGCACTTCCACCTGGAAGCTCTAGGATCATTGGTTAGAATCCCATACACAGAACCACCTGCTTGGAGTTTGCATGTTCTCCCTGTGCATGCGTGGGTTTCCTCCAGGTACTCCGTTCTCCTCTCACACTCCAAAGACATGCTGGTAGGTTATTTGGCTCCTGCCTAAATTGGCCCTAGTATGTATATGTATGAATATAAGTTATGGATCTCAGATTGAATGCTTGAGGGTTAGAGACTGATGTGTGTATATATATATATATATATATATATATATATATATATATATGTAAAGCACTGCATAAGTTGTCAGCGATATATAAGTACCTGTTTTAAATAAATAAATGCATTATGCCTTCCAACTTTCCCTCATCTGATGGGACATCTGCCTCCAGCAGGAAAATTCAGCTTGCAATATTAGATTTATCCACTAGACGGAGCCCAGAATCTTGGGAGCTCAGACTCTATCTTAAAGGATAAGTCCACCTTTGGAACATGTTACATGTTCCACCCGTTTTTAGGGTGGAACATGTAACATGTTCCCATAGCTGCAGCCCACACTCCAAAGACATGCTGGTAGGTTATTTGGCTCCTGTCTAAATTGGCCCTACTATGTGTATGTATGAATGTAAGTTAGGGATCTCAGATTGAACGCTTGAGGGTTAGAGACTGATGTGAATATATATATATATATATATATATATATATATATATATATATATATATATGTAAGACACTGCATAAATTGTCAGTGATATATAAGTACCTGTTTTAAATAAATAAATACATTATGCCTTCCAACTATCCCTCATCTGATGGGACATCTGCCTCCAGAGCAGGAGAATTCAGCCTGCAATATTAGATTTATCCACTAGACGGAGCCCAGAATCCTGGGAGCTCAGACTCTATCTTGAAGGATATGTCTACCTTTGGAACATGTAACATGTCCATAGCTGCATCCGCCCCCCCGTACCCTCTGACAGATAGTACGGGGAGAAGTTTCCCCGTACTGTCAGATTTGAAAACAGCGTGTGTGGACGGAGCCCCGCACGGCCGTGTCACTCATTCACAGAGTTCTATGAATGAGTACCTACAAGTCCTGGCAGCCTTAACGGCTCTCGGCTTGTAGTTTTCAATGAACTACCACGGTGCTGTGGAGCACCGTGGTAGTTCATTGAAGCTTCCTCTCAATATATCTGCTTGGCTGTACATCCCGTATGGCTAGCAGATATTCTGACAGGTCTGCAGGAGATCTGCATGGCATCAGCGATCTACTGATCTCTGGTGCAATGCTTTACAGACTCTTTTGGACAAAAATAATAAATGCACATTTTTTTTACCTGCAAGAACTGAGGGAGAGGAAATCACCATTATCCCTGAAGCACATGTTGTGAAATAATTTTACATCCCCTACAGACAGCATCGCTGGTGAGCATGGAATTAGTGTCATCTGCAGCCTAATGTTTCATTATGTTTTCTCTATGCTTCATACATTGGTTGTATGTATTGCTTATCTGTTTTTTTCAATAGTTTCACCCACCCTGTTTTGTTAATAAAGCTTCAAGATTACATTTAGTCTGGTTTATTGCAGAATACGAGGGTTTAGCTGCATGTCGAGCTACACGAGGGGGAACATATAGCACAGACAGAACAGTGAAACAGCAACACACAGTGAAACGTGTAGTGAGGACAGAATACTACTTCTCTTTTGGAAACCAAACCATAATGTCTTTTACCCTCCTCAAGTATCTTTCTTTTAGCTCTGGTGAAAAGTTCTGTAGAAAAATGTACATATTTTTACTGCCAAAGTTGTTTTGTATTGCACTAAATATTTCCACCATTATTTCATTGGTTAAAGATAGTTATGGGCTTTTAAAAGAAAAAAAATTATACTCACCTAGGTGGATGCAGCATCGATTTGATGCTGCATCTGTCTCCCACTAGATCTGCAGTAAGAACTGAGTGATCAAACACAGCCGATCACTCAGTTTGCCCCCTTTGAGCAGAGAGCCATGACTGTTAGTCTCTGGCTCTCTGCTCTGCCCCTCCAGCGCTCACTGGAGCACTGGGCTGTGAGAGAGGGTGAGAGGGGCTTCTTCAGGCTGTCAGCGGATTGCTGACAGACTGAGCCAGGTGCCAGTCTAGGTTTCTGGGTGAATCCTGACCATATGGTCAGGGTATTTTCAGAGGCAGGACCAGCTGTGTGATGCCAGCTGACAGCGGGCTTTTGCCCGCTGTTGGCTGAAAATACGGCACTGGAGTGCAGAATGAACTTCACTCCTGTGATTTATAGGTGAAATACAGCCAAAAGTAAAGCAGTAAAAATAAAAACAGTGGGTTCAAATGATTATTCTGTGGTAGAATGTGTTCGTTTTTTACATCTCAAAATGTTGAGAGATATGCAACACCTCAATTATTCAGTGCCCAACATCAGAGCCACTGCTGGTCACATAGTTTCTGGCACTGAACTCTTAAGAGACAAGGGTTGAGGCTTAGTACCCTTGGTGTTCATGATTGAAGACCCTGTACATAGCCTGACTCTAAAAATATGGGACTCTGTCCTTTTATTCTCTCTCACTCCTCATTATTGACTCTTAGTGAAGCATTCCTTTATAAGCCCATTTTCACACATACTGTTGCGCTGCATCCTATTATCCTAATGTCCTAATTTTCATATCTTGGCATGTTTTCTTGGTCTTCTGGCCTCTGACCTTTGGCAACACAACCTCTTGTTCTTCATCTCTCCTTCTTTCCTTTTCTGATGGCGCATCCTTTTCTATGCTGGTTCTCTCAGCCCTTTGCTCCTATTTTCTTACTGATCTATCTCTATCTTATTTCCTCACTCTTCTCCCATTTCTTACCCATATGCACGGCGACCTTCCTCTTGGTCATTTGACAAATGGTCAACATCGCTTACATCTGCCTATCTTTCTTTGATCATACTTATGAATTCTTATACATGTATCTTTCCAAATCCTGGATACTTTACTCTTAAGCCCTTGCACCCTGATACATCGTACGTCTCTCTTCATATAAGAAACTTTTCTCTCTGCAAATTTTTCTGATTCCTCCTTGTTTTTCTCGGGGCTTTTGCAATATGTTTATGAGTGCAATTGTCATCTCTTGAATTTTTCACCTACTTTGGCATGTTGCCACGCTATGACTACTGACTAATTTCATCGTTGGTTGATGTGTGTGTACATTAAAACCCAATAAAGTTTCCTTTTAAAAAAAAAAAAAAAAATGTGGGACTCCATGAATACACCATATTTGATTTGCAGATTACAGTAGGTCAGCCCTGATACTTTATTTCAGTGCATGATTTTTATATTGCTTTGCATGGTTCTCACACTACTTCCTGGTGAGAATATTACACATTTCTTTGCTTTACGACCTCCTTGTCAAGCTTCAGTGCGCATGGTAGAAGCTGTTGCAGAATGCAACGGCTTATATTTCTGCAATTTAAAGCCATTTCGAAGGTCATGATTGTGGCAAATGTAGAGATGTTGGTACTGGTAAAACTACTTTAGTACCATCATCCCTTTAAAGCAGATAGGTACTCTCAAGTAGCTCGGTGAGCCAGCATTTCATCTCAGGGCTAGATCCTTGAAATTTTTATGGGGTGTAAACAATTGTGTGGCAGTCATTTTTGAAAAATTGAGTATATTTAAATCTATAAGCCAAAGGAGAAAGGGATTAGGGCGCAGAATACCCCTAATCAAGGCACTCAGACTCCAAATCCTACTTACAGTCATACATTTGCAGTACAGGACCCCTTTGGATAAGCCCTCAGACTTCTTGCAATGTCAAGGTTTGCACCTAACTAATCATCATCTGGCCAGGCTGTGCAGACTTTCTGGCCGAAAACTCTGGCTTTCCTTCTCCAAGCACCTGTGCCCTCCCTCAGACAGTAAAAGCTGCACACGCATTCTCTACAGGCAAAGCCAGGCAGTTAGTAGAGTTTCCAGAAAGTTCCCCCAAATATGTATATCCCCAACATGCACCAATGACAATAAGCCTCCTAATGGTTGGCCAGGGATATATAAATATTCATAACTTTTTACACTGTTGTCAGGGACACTTCCCAACAGTAGGCAGAAGAAAACATTAACCTGAAATTAAGGAAAACATTAGGCATTAAGGTGCGTCCAAACTTCTTAAATTGTGGCCTGGGGACAGAGTCTTTGTGTACAACCCCAAACACACCAGAGGCAGCAATCGGGAGGCCAAATGGGAGTTGACTCCCTATTGAGTTAAACAGCATCCTTTACTGAGTGACCAGTGCACGAAAGGCAAATCTGACTTAAACAGTTACATCAGAACTTGCTGCAACCTTTTGTGTTCCATTCAGATTCTGAGCAAGCTGCTGTGGTTGCTGTGATGAACGCAGCGTCAGACCCCTGACCTTCTCACCAAACTCGTGACCAAAGGACTAGCCGATCTAAAACTGCGATGTCATGTGTGTAACAATGCCACGCCCAGCTGCACCCTGCACAACGATTTTCCAGCTAATTGGACCACAATCAATGTACCAGCAGCCTGGGAGCGATTGTTACTGGCTCAGGTTAATTATGCAATTAACCCTTCACACTGCCACCACCTCCTTTTTGTACAGAGAAAGAGGAAACTCGGCGATATCAGCAATAACACTATAATGGTTGAGATAATCGTCTGTATAACACGGTCACTGCAGGCTGGTTATACAGAGGGTTAAACAAACACAGTAGCACTCTTTTAGAGGCAGGAATTCGTAAATTGCAATAAGGAGCTATAGAAACAGATCAACACTTTCAGAAGGAAAGATTTATTACTAAAAGGTCAAAAGGGTGCAATAAAAATATTTACAGAAAAAAGATGTAACCAATATATATAAATAAATACACAGAGAACAATAGCACAGCAAAGAGATAACAGAAAGAAGTGAGAGGGTTAAAGTACTTGCCAAAGTCCTTGGTTAACAGATCAAGTTTCAGAGCGAAAGGGTACGGGTCTCCCCAGGTGGTTCTGATGTTAAAAGGGAGAATTCTTTAACTTTTTTTTCTTAGGCCTGACAACCCATTTTGTAGTTCCCTAGCAGGGGGTGTCTCTGAAGTCAAGGACCAATGCCCCGTTTAGGGAGGGTTCGTCTGGGCGTAGGCCTAAACTAGAGCCAAAATCTCTTATATTTCATATTTTGGCTCATAACTTTCCCTATGCACAAGTGACATTCCACCCGCGGGTAGATTATTATGCAGACACATCTGAGGAGCGGGTAGATATGAAATACATATTTGAAGGGTTCCAGAGATGTAATTTTCTGCTTTCCTAGGTATTCCAGTTAGAGAGTGTGACTTATCAAACTGTTTGTCTCCTCGTGGCCAATTTGAGGATATGCCTGTTTTTTACGTAAGTCTCTCATATTCCAAGATATGAGACATAGGGGAAAAATGGATTTTAAAAGTGTTATCTGGTTCCTGCTTCTCTGGAATGTCTTTGAACTCCTGGGAAGGCTTGCGTTATCTTTTACGATGTGCTATATTGCACAGCTTTCTTAGACAGCCAGGCGCTCAGCTCAGAGAGGTGTATAGCTCTGGGCTCCCTGATGGGCTCTGGCCGGCCTGTGACACTGTTTAACACACAGGCCATATGTCAATGTGTATGAACAGAGAGGAAGGGGGAGAATGAGGGGAAAATATGTTTATCCGGATGGTTGATCCTTTGCCAAGATGGAGGTTGAAGCCAAAATGGTTGAACCGCGTCCATCTCTGGCACAGTTGCCATCTCTTCACCATCTGTAGGGGCAACCAATCACCCAGACCTAGAAGATGCCTCTTCAAACAAGGCACTGTGGGAATGGTGTTTTTCTTGCAGTTGACCTTGTATCTTTGGCCAAGGAACCCTTGCTGGAACCTCCTGTATTGGACATCTCAGTATAAGAAAACATTGATCATCCTGTTGACAAGGAACAATATTATGATCCGATTGTTGAGAATAGACAGCCCTTGGATGCTGAGTCTTGCCTGCTCAAACAAGCCACTAGAAGTCTTTGTTGCTTGGAATAATTACTTTTTTTGTTTATTGCAATGTTCTTTATATCATTTTTTTTAACTGTATGCTGTCTATTGGTAATGTCGAAGACTGCACCCTTTAAGTGGTGGGGATGGAAATGTGGAGGGTGCTGGTTTTGTTTCCCCCACCACTGTCAAGCTGAGCAGTGATACCACTCGAGCGAATGACAGCATTGAGAGTGAGGAAGCCATCCATAGCCTGCCCACTCACTTCCCGATTAGAGCCAACAGTAAACAAGCCAATCATGTGGTCACTGCTTTCCCTTGGTGCTAGGGGATACTTACAAATGACTGACTGTCAATTGGAGGAGCCCGCGTCTGATTGGACACTGAATCCTCCAGAGATTTGTGCAGCCATTTTAGATTTAAGGAGACTATAAAGCCCCTGCTGGGTCCATCTAGTGCGCCTGCAATGTGGGAAATGGTGTGTTGGAATACATTGTTCATGTATTTTGTGCAACAACTACATCAGTAGAGATGTATTTTTCAAGTAGTGTTTATAACTTTGTAGCTGCATCTATGATATATTCTGTGTTATTTCTCTGCATAAGGTATCCTGTTTCTTTGCTGCAGTGAAGCAGAAAAGCACATGTGGACTGTGCACTGTCTGTTCTGTAGGGCTATATACAGAATTTCTAGAATGGTGAAATAGGGATAGTGCTCGCACTGGCTTGGGATAGGTAGGACAAGTCTTGGGATATAATCCTGACAAGCAGAAATAGTCCAGATGCCCCCGAATACATTTACCTGCTTGGAAAAGGATCCTGTATCAGCCTGCAACTAAGAAGCACATCTAGTGTGCACAGCTGCCTGTAAGTTGTGCATACTGATTGCCTTGCTGCTGCAGTGCGCAGTACTTTATTGTACATATGGTTACCTTAAGATATTACCACAATGGTGTATTCATTAATTATCACATAAAACCATAACATTTCCAGGAGATGCTGTCTTGCCTGATCCTTTTCAATTACTGCAGCCGTGTTGGCCCCGCGCACACTGCACTACCTGCTAGTAATGCAAAAGGCTCTAAAGAAACCTTTGAAAGAGGCTATGTAAATTCATTTTATTTTCAATATGATAATGTTAACACAGTTATTAGAAATGTAGTCATCATGCTTGGCAGTCTGATTAACCATTTGCCTACCGGGCATTTTTACCCTCTTTGTGCCCAGGCCAGTTTTCAGCTTTCAGTGTTGTCGCACTTTGAATGACAATTGCACGGTCATGCAACACGGTACCCAAATGACATTTTTATCATACAAATAGAGCTTTATTTTGATGGTATTTAATCACCCCTGGGCACCCGGAGAGCGCCAGGTGCACGCTGTTGTGGGCACGCGAGAGGACGCATTCTGGAAGGACGTCATATAACTCCCTCCCAGAACTGGACAACCACTCTGTAGCCGTCATTCGGCTATAGCACGGTTGTGAAATGGTTAAACTAGTGGACTGTGGAACATTACTCCTTTTTATTTTTTCTTTTAAATACAGACAGGATTGGTGACCACATCTTTCCTGAAGAATCTCAAATTTTCCAAAGCAGATATACTGCATGTGTTATCAACAAAATAGAAGCAGGAACAATTCTGCAACAAAGCCATTTTCATATATGTAGTGTATCACCCTCTAGTGTGCTACTAGTGTTAGTGCAGGTAAATTTATTATGGTATGACTCAGGGTAATTGTTGGAGTCTGTAATTAGGTTGGATTACTACAGGCCAGGCTGGGTGACAAAGCAAGTTGGAACTCTATCACCTCCACCTGGTTCTGGATGATTATGGAAAGGGAGGGGTGTAGACCTACATCTGCATGTTTATGGGAATCTGGGCAATCCCAGGTTAGGAGGCCCTGGCAGTGTGGTAAGCCTAACCCATAAATTTGAGAGAGTCATGCTAAGAGGGGAGTCAGTGGAAGATGAAGTGCTGAGGCTGTTGGTGGCCTGGGAGGGGTCCTCTAGGTCTGGGGGGGGGGGGACTTGGCCTCCAGCCTGGCTCAGGAAGATCCATTCAGCATCAAGGTATGAACAGGATAATTGCCTTGGAGCAGTGGGAGCAAGGAGGACGGAATGAGTACATCAGCACACCCAGGGATTTACAAGGGGACAGACTTCACATGTAACAAGCTCTCAAAGGACAGTGCTGTGCTTAATCCTTTATCCTTCTCCTGGGAGATCTTCAGAGCAGCCAGTAGGGCTGGTAGCAGGGGCGGACTGACCATTTGGAAACTCGGGCACTGCCCGAGGGCCCGGGGTCAGTAGGGGGCCCCATGAGATGCCCTTGGTACCTTTTTCATAGGCTTTTTTGAGTTTGGGCAAGGACACAGGGGCCCCATGATCTCCTATTGCCCAGGGGCCCCATGAGTTGTCAGTCCGCCCCTGGCTGGTAGTGTCTGAAGACTATGGAGCTGGGAGAAGTTCTACAGGGGAGAGGAAATACTTCTGCATGTAGTTTGCAACAATCTGTGCTTACTTTCAGAAGGACTGAGAGTCCCTAGCCCTTAAGGAGCTTTTGCTACTGAGCCGTAAAGACTGACCACAT
Organism: Staurois parvus; assembly: GCF_062004578.1. Classification (NCBI taxonomy): domain Eukaryota; kingdom Metazoa; phylum Chordata; class Amphibia; order Anura; family Ranidae; genus Staurois; species Staurois parvus. Next base: position 3,138,660 of record NW_028317961.1, read on the forward strand.
TCAAGGATCAGAACAGTCCAGGATCTTCGTCTGTAAATAGGAAGGAAGTTGTCCACGTGGATTGATTTAGTCAAGATGGGCATCCCATAATCCCTATTACCCCATCCAAGTTATTTCCCCTAAAAGAACAAAAACCAAGTTCATGAACTGTTATCACTGTACATGATAAATGCAGTTGGAGTTGTACAGGGTGAGAGGAGACATCTGTAATATATATTTTTGTATTATTTTTATTCCTTTAATCATTTTTTCTGAATTTTATGTCAAAATAATCCAAGGTCCATCGATTTTCAACAATACAAAAACTGGCAGACAAACCTTCGTCTATGCATTGAATGGCCTTTCCGCCTTTTAAAGGTGGAAGTAGTCTATGGCTTGTGAAACTTCTCCTTTCTTATAGAAATACAGCACAGCAGCCTGTGTGTATTTATTAGCATTACTTTCATTAATATTTACTTTTCATTCTCCTTGCTGTACTTATTCAAATTGCATAAACACAAAAGGGCTCTCACATTTCCTTACTGTAATCTCTTACTTGGCAAACAATGACACGGACACATGGTCATATGGTTTTTTTTTCTGTCTGTACTCGCTTTCTCATCAGTTGTATTTGCTAAACACTTTCACGTGTCCTTTTTTTTGCTTCTCAAATAAAAATTCATATTTCAATCTCATGCAATGCTAGGGAAACAAACTTTCAGAGGCATAATTTTTAAAAATGATGGGGCCCTCATAGCATAAATTTGATGGCAGTGTCAGCTGTGATAATACTGTCATTGATATTGACATAAGTATGTATATATATATGGGACAGTTATCAGGAGAGCTGTCAGTATAGTCAGTAACATGGCTTTTTTCAGCAGGAACGCAGTTCTGGCTCCTTCAGCACTGAATCTATGTAATGGCAAGGGGTGCTGAGGTGTGCATGAGGGTCTATTGATGCTGGCTGCTGGGGCATCTATTGTCGCTGGAGAGGATCTATTTTTGAGTGGGGTCTATTGTTACTGGGAAGGGGTCTTATGTTTCTGGGGGTTCTATTGTTGCTGAGAGGCATCTACTGTTGAGGGAGAGGTCTATTGATGATAGTTGCTGGGAGATCTGTTGTTGCTGCTGGAGGTCTACTGTTGCTGGGGTGGTACTTTGTTGTGGGGGGGTCCATTGTTGCTAGGGGGGTCTGTTGTTAAAGAGGGGATCTATTGTTTCTGGATGGGCCTATTGTGGGGCGATCTATTGTGGCTGAGGAGACTATTGTTGCTGGCTGAAGGGGATCCATTTTACTACTTTTTCTTGTTATCATTAACAAATTACATACAAATTACTTAGCATCACAAAATGATCACAAAATAGTTCTGTATTCTCTAAAAAGGGTGGTACTGGGATGTGGGTACGGGGTGGAACCAAGGAATGGCGCTCGGAGGTGGGTAGGGGGTGGAGACAAGGAATGATTCAGAAAGGGGCAGCACCTTCAGCTATTCTCTGAGAGAAAAAGCCCTGGTCAGTACAGTACTAATTACTGGGCTTTCCATCTTAGTCATTTACTACTGGGTTTCTAAGGTCCTTAGGAGGACTCTGATGGGTGGCTTGTCTGATGGAAGGTCCTTGTAGGAGAAGACAACTACTCTAACAATATGTGAATAGTATGGGACAGGGGCTACCTCTTTGGAAGGGAGGGGGGGTATGGCTTACTCCCCTTGTGGTGCCAAATTTTAGTATGCAGACTGTGGGCACAGGAATTCATGTGAAGATCAATTAGACACAATAATGGAGAAGAGATGGTTGATAAATTTGAAACTGTTCAGTTGATTGGATTGTGCACATTGGATTGTAAAGTAAAATAAGGACTCTGTGGTTGTGTGAATTGTATAAGTTTACCATCACCTGTGGTGGCCTTGGCTTCATATTGGACTGTAGAGCAGCGGCCTTGAAGCTACCTGTGGATATGTGTGGACTGTCATTTGCACAGAAGTTCCCCCTTAAACTACGATATGAGGTTAGGAGAAGTGAGCACTGATGTTTTGAGTTCTGGCCTCAGGCCTTTTATTATTGTACAGTATTTGAAGTATACACTCACCAGCCACTTTATTAGGTACACTTTGCCAGTGCCAAGAAAATATCCCCCATGCCATTACACCACCACCACCAGCCTGGACCGTTGATACAAGGCAGGATGGATCCATGCTTTCCTGTTGTTTACACCAAATTCTGACCCTACCATCTGAATGTCACAGCAACCAGTCTGCTGATTCTCTTCTGACCTTTGACATCAACAAGGCATTTTCATCTATACAACTGCAGCGCACTAGATATTTTTTCTTTTTCGGACTATTCTCTATAAACCTTAGAGATGGTTGTGTGTGAAAATCCCAGTAGATCAGCAATTTTTGAAATACTCAGACCAGCACGTCTGGCACCAACAACTATGCCATGTTCAAAGTCACTTAAATCCCCTTTCTTCCCCATGCTGATGCTCAGTTTGAACTTCAGCAAATTGTGTTTACCACGTCTACATGCCTAAATGCACTGAGTTGCTGCCATGTGATTGGCTGATTAGCAATTTATGTTACCAAGGAATTGAACAAGTTTATCTAATAAAGTGGTCGGTGAGTGTAAGTGCCCTGTAGTAATGGTGATAAACAAACTTGCTAAGCAGGGGTCATGTTCTACCTGGTTACAAGGTCTCAGGGCCTCAGTGTAAACTATAAGTCCTCCCACCTTTTCCACAACCACAGCAAACAAGTGCTGAAAGAGATAGAGCAGGGGTAATTAAACAAGAAAAAAAAATATTGTTGGCAGCAATAATTACTTTTTATAGTTTTATACTATGACATCATTGTCAGTACTAATGCACACTTATTATTTAACCCGAATACAAATTTCTTTAAACTTTCGCTTTTTTGCAGAACTCCTTATCTCAGCTGTCTATTATTTTTCATCTCAAGAGACACTAGAACTGTACAGCTTGAAGACAACTGCATTAGGCATACAGGATTAATTTCAGTGCTGGCCAGGATGATCAGAAGCTTTGAGGGTGATAAAGCTACACTAATAAAATAGCTAAACAAATTCTCCGTACTGCACAACCTGCAATGGGGGATCTATGACTGGCAATACAACATTGTTCTGAGGATTCCTTCTGTAAGATTGAAGTCCCATCTCCTCAATGGAAAAGTCACATGGTATACAAGGTCAGTGTCAGCAGCAATTTCTCCAAGTCTTAATTATGCAGTACTGGAATTGTGTTCTCTTCATGTGCACACAGATTTTCTTTGTTTTATTTGCTTCAACTGCCTTCCTAATGGGGCCTCCTCCCTTCTCCATGCCCCATAGTAGCTGCATGGGCTGCTGTGCTTATTGTTACGCACCTTCATACTTTATTATACTTCTGAATTTATTTGAATGTCATATTATGTCACAAACATACCATTTAAATTAGACCTATAGTTAATCGTATAAAAATAGATTTTCTTAGTGTGTTATTTGTTGTAATTGTTAATACTGTTTATTTAAAAAATACAGAGGAAGGTGAATCTTTTTTTCTGTTCATGCTGAGGATTCCAAAGCAGAATACACTGAGTTAGGCTTACAAGACAGCTGGCCACATATACAGTACTTGCACATTTTGTCATGCCATCCCATTTGTAAGAGATGATCACAGTTAAAATGCATGTAAAGCAAAAACGTTTTTTTTTTTTTTTTTGTAAGGAGTGATGAGGGATTAGAACCCTTGTGACATTTTATTGCTAACTGAGTCCTTATTAGGGATCTCTGTCCCTGTCACTGACACTTAAAATGATTGAAAAATGCATTTTAACCACTTGCCCTCCTGAGGATTTACCCCCCTTCCTGACCAGGCCATTTTTTACGTTAGAGCGCTGAATTACTTCAACTGACAATTGCACGGTTATGCAACGCTGCGCCCAAATTAAATTTAGGTATTTTTTTCCCACAAATAGAGCTTTCTTTGATCACCTGTGCGTTTTTTATTTTTTGCACTATAAAAAAAAGACCATCAATTTTGAGAAAAAAAACATTGTTTTTAACTTTTTGCTATTAAACATGTCCAGTAAAAAATTTTAAAAAATCAAATTTCATCATAAATTTAGGCCAAAATGTATTCTGCTACATGTCTTTGCTAAAAAAAATCCCAATACGTGTAAATTAATTGGTTTACTTGAAAGTTATAGCGTTTACAAATGGCAGTATATATAATGGGATTTTTTTTATTTCTTATTTTTACTAGCAATGGCGGCGATCAGCGACTTACAGCGGGACTGCGGCAGGCATTCTGACACTAGTGGGAACTGACTTGGTGTCACTGACATCCCTAGTGACACCAATATAGTCATCAGCACAAAAAAAAAGCACTGACACTGTACTAATGGCACTGGGCAGGAAGGGGTTAACATGAGGGGTGATCAAAGGGTTAACTGTGTGCTGTTTTACATAGTGCTGTGTCTGTGTGCTTCACTGTAAGACATCTGCTTTGGATGGCTGTGCTTGTTTACAAACAGTTCTCTTCCCCGTCGGAGATGCTCGGCAATCACCGGCTGGGACCCGGTGATTGACAGCTGCAGCTGTGAATGGCGGTGCAGCTATGAATGGCAGAATGGCGGATTTCCTTCTCTATGCGCATTGCTGCCCGACCAGGGTTAATTAATTAAGCCCCTCAGCCACAAACGTGTCCTATGCCAAGATCTTCTAAATAGAGTTTGTGCTACTAATACAGTGACAAAAAAAACCTAAAACAAAATGTGCAAAATAGACAAGAAAGGTGACTTTTAAACAGAAAAATTAGCCCAGGATTTTTGTAGTAGGAGTCTGGGTGACAGTGGGAGAACAGTGAACAGATTCAACCTTCAGTGTCTGTGACCATGTACGCTGCAGATCAGCAACTTTTACTGACCAGTATGAAAGGGTTGTAAGAACAGGTATCAGTGTTCAGTTCTTCTGTTGTCTCCATAAAGAATGCTTGTTGTTGTCAAATTTGGATATTGTCAGCATCCTTGTGATAGAAATAAGGGCATGAAAAAAGTTAAATAATAAAAACACAAAATGAAAAAAAATTTGAGGACCCCTTCCTGCAGAAACACCAGCAGATATATAAGCAAATACGCAATGTGGTGCATGTATATATGGAAAGGTTTATTACAGTACATACCAAATATTAGGCAGTCCCACACATGCCAGTTATTCATAGAGGTAGAAGAAACATTGTAGGGTCATCATTTAGGTTTAAATCCAGACTGATCAGTTGTAAAATTGAAAAATTGGCCAAGTAAAAAAGAGTGATAAACAAAAAAAGAAAAATTCTGCACCAAAACTAAAAAATACAAATTAATTACAACTCTACAGTGCCTTAAAAAGTATTCATACCCCTTGAAAATTTCCACATTTTGTCATATTACAACCAAAAATGTAAATGTATTTTATTGGGATTTTATGTGATAGACCAGCACAAAGTGGCACATAATTGTGAAGTGGAAGGAAAATGATAAATGGTTTTCAAAATGTTTTACAAATTATTATATCTGAAAAGTGTGGCGTGCATTTGTATTCAGCTCCCCTGAGTCAATACTTTGTAGAACCACCTTTCATTGCAATTACAGCTGCAAGTCTTTTTGGGATGTCTCTACCAGCTTTGCATATCTAGAGAGGGACATTTCTGTCCATTCTTCTTTGCAAAATAGCTCAAGCTCTGTCAGATTGGATGGAGAGCGTCTGTGAACAGCAATTTTCAAGTCTTGCCACAGATTCTCAGTTGGATTTAGGTCTGGACTTTGACTGGGCCATTCTAACACATGAATATGCTTTGATGTAAACCATTCCATTGTAGCTCTGCCTGTATGTTTAGAGTTGTTGTCCTGCTGGAAGGTGAACCTCCGCCCCAGTCTCAAGTCTTTTGCAAACTCTAACAGGTTTTCTTCTAAGATTGCCCTGTATTTGGCTCCATCCATCTTCCCATCAACTCTGACCAGCTTCCCTGTCCCTGCTGAAGAACAGCATCCCCACAACATGATGCTGCCATCACCATATTTTACAGTGGGGATGGTGTGTTCAGGCTGATGTGCAGTGTTTATGTTCTGTCACACATAGCATTTTGCTTTTAGCCCAAGGAGTTACATTTTAGTCTCATCTAACCAGAGCACCATCTTCCACATGTTTGCTGTGTCCCCCACATGTCTTCTCACAAACTGCAAACGGGACTTCTTATGGTTTTCTTTCAAAAATGGCTTCTTTCTTCTTTCCACTCTTCACTAAAGTCCAGATTTGTGGAGAGCACGACTAATAGTTGTCCTGTGGACAGATTCTCCCACCTGGGCTGTGGTTCTCTGCAGCTCCTCTAGAGTTTTGAGCCTTGTGGCTGCTTCTCTGATTATTGCTCTCCTTGCCCGGCCTGTCAGTTTAGGTGAATGGCCATGTCTTGGTAGGTTTGCAGTTGTGCCATACTCTTTCCATTTCAGATGATGGATTGAACAGTGCTTCATGAGATGTTCAAAGCTTGCGATTTTTTTTATAACCTAACCCTGCTTTAAACTTCTCCACAACTTTATCCCTGACATGTCTGGTGTGTTCCTTGGCCTTCATGATGCTGTTTGCTTACTAATGTTCTCTAGCAAACCTCTGAGGGCTTCACAGAACAGCTGTATTTATATTGAGATTAAATTACACACAGGTAGACTCTATTTACTAATTAGGTGACTTCTGAAGCCAATTAGTTCCACTAGATTATAGTTAGGGGTATCAGAGTACAGGGGGCTGAATACAAATGCACGCCACACTTTTTAGATATTTATTTGTAAAACATTTTGAAAACCATTTATCATTTTCCTTCTACTTCACAATTATGGGTCACTTTGTGTTGTTCTATCACATAAAATCCCCAAAAAATACTTTAATGTTTTTGGTTGTAACATGACAAAATGTGGAAAATTTCAAGGGGTATGAATACCTTTTCAAGGCACTGTATATAGTGATTCCGTTAAGCTTGGTTAAAGTGGTTGTAAACCTTTAACATGAAATATAAACAAAACATATCCCTCTATAGTGTGTACTTGTCTTAATCCAGAGCACTAAATGTCATTTTTGCCTGCCTCATTCCTCTGCTATCTACATGAATCAAATCTGACAAGTTTTCCTGTCACCTAGAGAAAAATTATGACAGGATATGGCACAGCCTGTGATTGACAGTCTCAGCTCTGTTCCTGTTCCTGTGTGCTGTATGAAGGGAGTGTGTGCCTTCCCCCCAATAAGCTCTCAGAACTCTCCTCACTGAGTACAACTTCAACTCCCCGCCCCCGGCTCTTCAGAGCCGAGAGATCCTGCATGAATTTTGCACCTTAAATAGATGTAGGGGACAGACAGCTGTAGGATAAACGGGTACAACTTATGTAGGAGGATTTATTTCATCTCTGTGCATCACCTGACGCCAGTCACTTCACTGAGTATATGTAAGGGTTTACAACCACTATAAGTTTCACTGAAACACTGTATAGATTTGTTATTCATTTGTATGTTTATCTTTGGTGTGGAATTTTCCTTTTTTTTTTATTTATCACAGTTTCTATCACTTTAAGGTCAATTTAAACCTTTGTGCTGACCTGGATTAGGTGGATATTGGCTTGATTGGTGTATTATATGGTAGGGGATTATTAAGGGATACATTCACCTTTCATAACATGTAACATGTTATGAATACACTAGCCCCTGCTCCCCCGCTTTGACAGCTAGCGGGGGTGATCTTCTCTCTCCTCCGCTAGCTGGCAAATTTTTAAAAAATGTGGCCGTACAGGGCTTCATTTCACCCTCCTTGCCATGTCACTCATTCACCATCCTTTGTGAATGAGAAACTACAAGTCCCAACAGCTTTAGCGGCTGTCAGCTTGTAGTTCTTAATGGGCGCCGTGGTAGTTCATTGATTCTTCCTGTCAGTATATCTGCTTGCTCATACATCCCATACGGCCAAGCAGATATACTGACAGGTGTGCAGAAGATCTGCATGGCACCAGCAATCTGCCTTTCCAGGCTCCTGAATAATAAATACATATTTTTTTACCTGCAAAAAACTGTGCATTTATTATTTTTGGTAAAAGGTGAACTTACTGTATTCTTTAAATATAGTGGTTGATCATTTATATTGGCACTTGTTTGGTGCTTTTTTGTTTTGCAAGTTTTCAGAACTGGTTCATAGTGCGGGGTGGACACAATTTTGTATTTTAATTTTAAAAAACTGATTTGCGCATTAGGGGTTGGGAAATTACCATGTTACAAATATGGATGAAATATGGTCAGAAAGGTGGACTTTGCCTTTAACTATTTATTTATATTGATCTGCTGTTTTCCACAAGCCCCAGCTGGAACATGTAGCTATCCTTGCTAAAGGTCAGGAATTTTGCTTGGCAGATTTGCTATGTACTTCCATGTTTGGAGGTACATAACCCTAAATTTAATCATGTCTTTGCTGCTGTCTTCGGTCATGCCTTGTGGTTTGACTTTTTTTTTTCTTCTTTTTTGTGTTATTTCACCTTGCCTGTTTTTCCTTACTATTCAGAAGCCTTGTTTCAGTCCTTCGCTGTCTTGTTAAACTCCCCCTTAGCTCTTCCTTTGGTCACCATGAGCTCACTGTTATGGTGTGTTTGGTGGTTCCCAGTTACTATCTATGCTGTTCCATGCTGTCACTGTACTCATGACGTCCACCAGTGGTGGTTTATTATGTACTATTGTGGGTTCTGGTAAACATCAGGTATTCCTTAGTCTCCTAAAGGACGTTTGTCATCCACTGTTAACCTGTCATTAATTGTCAGTCCATTCCAATCCTCCAGTCTCCTAGCTGTTACTTGTGATTTGCTTATTTCTATTGCTAAAAAAAAGTGCTAAAAGAATCCAGATCCCTGACATTGGCCTGCAGTCTCATGCTGACCAATACATTACCGAAAAAGCCAGGGATCACATTTGTGCGGTGCAACATACCGCATGTGATTCACACAGAAGCCGCACCGCATTCCTGTGCAAATCACATGCGATTTGTGTGTGGTGCGATCGGACCCATACATTTTGTATGGCTCTATTCGCACCACACCCACACCAAAAACATGCAGGACCCTTTTTTGGGTCCGCACTAGAATCGGATTGCATGGGTATTCACACCTATGCGATCTGATTCTTCACATTGCACCATGTTTTGCAGACCGCTTATGGGGTGTTGTTAACTTGAACGGGGTGCGATTCTGATGCGGTGCGGAATTTCACTGAAAACGCTATGAATTCTGCACCGCATCAGTGTGAACCAGGGCTAAAAGTCAAAGACCTTAAAGCTGAACTCTGGGATAAGCAAATATTGAGGCATGCATTCTCCCTTGACTGGTGTGTTTTGTGCATTTCTTCCAGATCTGTGCAATAATCCATTGTGAAACCTTGGCTCTGTGCATACGCTTGCTGTAATAAAGACAGATCCCTGGTGATCTCTCTCCTTGAGCAGGATGACTGGTCTTGTATCTGCCCTTCCTGTAGTTTTCTGCAGGCAATCTATAGTACCTGGACCTGCTGATTCTCTACTACAATTTTGCTCTCATCAGAGACTATGTACACACAGTGATGATGTCATTACTACTTTTACAAGGTAATATCTGAGTTTGAAAAGACATTTTGCACACACAAAGTGGATTTATATCCTTTTGGCTTTGAGAAGAATATATTTAAATAAAATGTTTGTGCTGAGAGTTCAATTTTAGTCCATTTGACTGAGTAGGAGCAGGCTCCACATAAAGTTTGTGCACTGCACATTGTCAGTGGCATAGCTAGGGGGAGTACTGCAGTTCTAAGGATGCCACAAAGCTGATTAAGTCAAAATGTCACTTAGTTTCACTGCTGCGCCAGTTGACTAGTCCAGCAGGATCTGGAGGAGAAGCAAAGAGATGGAGGGTGACCTCACAGTGCACCAGTGCTGAATGATTTCGCTCCTCCAGCGAAGCATTCTTGAGCAACGCTGCAGCTACTGTTGCTTAGTTGCTATCAACAGTAGCTGCAGCGTTGCTCAAGAATGCTTTTCTATGGGGCTGGCAAAAAGAGTCCCACCCACACGGAATCACACTGTCCGAGACTTTTCTGACAGAGAGTGAGGCAGCTTTGCCGCAGAACAAATTTGCAGGGGAGAGCCTGCCTGGAACTGGAAGTTCTATATTAGGAGAGGAGGTTTGTGTGGTCAAGGCCCCTGGACTAAAAAAAAGGGTTGTTTGGAGAGACCCTGGAATAGTAGAGGGGGTGCTGATGTGGAGAGATACTGGACTAAGAGAGGGGGTTGTGCAGAGGAGGGTCTGGACTAGGAGCGGAGGTTGTGAAACAGAGTTCCTGGATTAGGAGAGGGGGAAATTCGGAGAAGGCCTGGACTAGGAGAGGGGGATGTGGAGGTTAGTTCCTGAACTAGGAGAGGGGGATATGAAGGGTAGATCTCGGACTAAAAAAAGATAAGGAGTGCAAAGGAGGCCCTGGACAAGGAGAGGGAGCATGCGAAGGAGGCCCTGGACTAGCAGAGGGGGTGTGTGGAAAAGGCCCTAGACTAGGAGAGGGAGCTGTGCGGAGAAGTTTCTGTACTAGGAGAGGAAGTGGACAGAGGAGGTCTTGGAATTTGAGAGCGTGTGTGTAGAATGGAGTTGCTGAACTAAGAGAGGAGGTGCCTGGAAGCCCTGGACTAGAAGAGCAGGTTTATAAAGTACATCTGGACTTTCGGGGGGGGGTGGAGAGGAGTTCATGGACTAGGATATCGGGTGTGTAGAGCAGAGTTCCTGGACTAGGAAAGGGGATGCTTGGAGACCCTAGAGTAGGACATGGGAGGCATAGAGACTCCAGACTAGAACAGCAGGTGTCTGAAAGCTCCAGACTAGGATAGAATGTTCCTTGAGGTCTTGGAATAGGTGTAGGGGTGTCTGGAGGCCCTGTACCAGGAAAGTGGGTGTCTGGAGGCTCTGGACTAGGAGAGGGGGAACATGGAGGTCCTGGACTAGGATATAAGGTGGCTGGAGGACCTGCCAGAGTCAGGGAGAAAGATGCCTGGATCTAAAGCCTGGACTGAGGTAGAGCCTGCCCGGGTCTTGAAGGGTAAGCCTGGACCCAGTGAGTTCACAACATACATGAGAACATTTATCAATTGTTGCACAATGCATAGCAAAGTAATGTCAAACAAGAGCAGAGAAACAGGTTGCTTGACAAATGTATTAAATACCTGATATCTCGTCTATCTCCTCTTTGCTGATATCTGACCCACATGACAATTACTGATACTGCCCAGGGGTTCAGTTGGAGCAGAATTCGGAAAACTTCAAAGAAGTTCAGATGCTGAAACCTGAACTTCATTGAAATCAAAGGTAGCTGAATCTAAATGAAAGATGTCCGTTTGCTGGGGTAATAGGCAAGTGGGTATAAAAAAATAGCATCACGTTTGGGCACCGCCCTTGGTTCCAATGCTAAAAACATTTTTTTTTAATTCCATGTGGCCAAGAGAAGTGATTTTTTTTAAAGTACTTATTTGTACAAAGCAAAAAAGTTTGGGTCACCAAAAAACATAGCAGACCCCTAGGGGCTATTAAGTAGTGTACTAGGAGTGGTGCAGTCTGCCCCCAGAGTTGTTTCTTTTTTGAGTTGCACAGCCCTGAAGCACGGCACCCCCAGCTAGTCTGTGGCCTCTGCTTCGGTGACAGTGGGACATAAGAGTGAAAGGAAGTTGTCTTCCCTGCTCATATGACAGAACAGAGAGCAGGAATTTCTCTCACTCTGCACTTCCACTGGTCGTCTCGTGGTGGTTTTGAACTGTACTAAGGTTTGTGCACCTGGGGTGGGAATAGAGGGTTTCTGTACTGAGAGGTTCTGTACTGCAGAGGATGGGTGTTGTCTGTACTGGGGGGAAGGTTTCTACTACTGAGTGTTCTGTACAGGGGGTGTCTATACTGAGAGGTCTGTACTGGGGAGGTGGGGGGAGGTTGCCAGTGGTGAGTGGTCTGTACTGGGGGACAGTGGGGTCTTTACTATTGAAGGGTCTGTACTGGGAGGAGGGGGCTGTTGTCTGTACTGAAAGTTCTGTAATGGGGGGTTCTGTACCAAAAGGTCTGTACTGAGGGGGTTCTGTATTGAGGGATCTCTACTTGGGGGAAGGGTGTCTATACTGATAATGTGGGCTGGGGGGGGGGGATGTAGAAGATGTAGGAGAGGGGTCTGTACTGAGGGGTTTATGCTTGAAGGGTCCATCTGCACTGAGGGATCTGTGATGGGGAGGGCCCATCTTTACTTGGGGGTCTTTGCTGGCGGGGTCTGTCTGTACTGAGAGGTCTGTGCTGAAGGGGGGGGGACTATCTGTATTGAGGGGTCTGTACTAGGAGGGTCCTTCTGTATTGAGGAGTCTGTGCTAGGGGTCTGTCTGTACTGAGGGGTAAGTCTGTACCGAGGGGTCTGTGCTGGGGGGTTGGTCTGTGCTGAGGCATCCTTACTTGGGGGGTGGTCTGTGTTGGGGGGGTGGCCTGTAATGGTGGGTCCTCTGCGCTGAGGGGTCTTTGCTGGGGATGAGCTGTAAGTGGGTACTACACTGGCCAACAACATAAGAGTGCATTATACCACTGAACTCCAGTGTAACTTGACACTACACCACTGATTACCAACACAAATAAGTACTTCTCTGACAAGAAATATAAATGGGGACGAGCACTAAAGCACCGACCATCAATTTAAGAGGGCATTACATCACTGACATAAGGGAGCATAATGCCAACAAAAAGGAGGGCTGTAATACTGACCACCAACATAAGGGGACACAACACTGACCACCAACTTAAGTGGGCACTTCACCACTGGCCACCAAAGTAAAGGAGGGTTAAACCATTGAACACCGATATGAGAGGGCATAACACCACTGCCACCAATATAAGGGGGTACTTCACCAGTGACCAGCTATACCAGTTGACACCATACTACCAGTCTGCATGGTGCATGCCCAAGACATATTCCTGACTACTGCATTCAGTAGGTGTGTGTGAGATTCATGTGTGAAACAGTATTTAAGTCACATTTTGTGGTTACATGAACTATAACAGTGTGTGTGCAGTATGGGCAGCACAGTGGCTAAATGGTTAGCACTTTTGCCTGGCAGTACTAGGGTCACTGGTTCGAATCCCGACCACAGCCCCACCTGCCTGGAGTTTGCATGTTCTCCCTGTGCCTGCATGAGTTTCTTTGTTGAAAGAAAGAAGAAAAGAATCTGCACGGATCAGGTAAATAATTAGACCAACCTACCATACTGTTTTTTCCCCTTTCGTCTTTCAGGACAGCACCTTGAGAGACCTAGGCTCCTCCCCACCTGAGGAAACACCTCCACCCTAAATAAAAAGTCTATCACTCCCCTCCGACCTCAGTTCTGGTGTTTCCTCTGGTGGGGAGACATTTTGAGGAAGCTCGCAAGGTGCTGTCAGGGGACAGTGTGCCTGAAGCCTGGAGTGGGTCTGGGGCCAGAGAGCCGGCTGTGGGACTCGATGCAGCGGGGAGTGAAGGCCGGAGTGCCGGCTGCAATCCTCCCCTGCTGTGCTGCAGGGCAGAAGTGTGAACCCTGGGTGACAGGGCAGGAACACTAACCTGCCAGCCGCCCCCAACCCCCTCCGGTGAGTTGCGGGTGTCGGGGTGGCCTCGGTGGGATCTGACGAGGATTGGGGAGGAGTTCCGCTCCTTCCCATGCTTCCAGCCGTGGCCCTATACACCGGGGCCGGAGGAGAACATGGCGGTGCATGGCGGGACAGAGCCTGGAGGACAGGCTACTGCTGAAGGCGACCACCCTCCTGGGAAATGTCGGGCGCAGAGGCACCGGTACCAGGCGAGACCTGCACCAGCCAGACCCAGGTAAGGTGATTCAGAGGAGTCCTCCCCTACCTGTGGGCCCCTAGCTCCTGGGGTATTCCCGGACCCTCTTGTGGTCAGAGGGTTTTTGGGCAGGAATGGGAACTCCCGGGAGAAGTCAGGCCCTTAGGCCCTGCCAGGGAAGAGAGGGGGGGGGGTAGAACAAGTACCCAATGGGTGATAGGCTCTTTCTGCCTCCTTTTGTCTTTCAGGGCAAGGCCCGAGAAAAACGTAAGCATCAGAAACCTAGACGGAAATGCCGTAGAACAGTTCTCAAGGAGTCATGGAAGAAGGTTCTCTGTGGGCCCTGTATTGAGGGGTTAGTGAAAGAAGAGAGGCCAGAACAGGGTGACCTGGTCAGGTCGGTGAAGGAGCTGACCAGTACTTTGACTCGTTTAAAAGCTTAATGGAAAGTTTAACCATTCCCCAGGCGGCCCCCCCCCCGGTGGCCCCGTCAACTAGTCGGAGCAGGGAGCTCCCCGAGACAGGGGGGGAGGAACCCTCCTTGGATTCTTAGTCAGAGGAGGAGTCAGCAGGGGAGGGCCCCTCAGATGATCCCAGGGTTCCCTCCCGGTATAAATTATCCCTGGAGGATGTAGACGACCTTTTAGGAGCAATCTATGATACACTGGATATTAAGGAAGAGGTTAAAACTCTATCCTTACATGATCAAATGTACCAGGGTATGGAGGAGCAGAAGCATAGGGTATTTCCAGTGCATGAGGTGTTGGTGGACACCATAAGAAAGGAATGGCAGGACCCTGAAAGGAAGCCCTTTTTTTCCAAGGCACTTAGACGGAGGTGTCTGTTCAGTGAAGACCCGGGGGCCTTATGGAACAAAAACCCTAAATTGGACGCAGCTTTTTCCCAGATGGCCAGGAAAATGGATCTGGCATTCGAGGACATGGGGGTTCTGCCAGACCTATTGGACAGGAGAGCTGAATCCCTCCTTAAAAAGGCGTGGGATTCAACCCTGTCAAATTTGAAGCCTGCCATGGCCACGACTGTTGTAGCCAGGAACATGGAGTACTGGCTGACACAGTTACAGGCCCACATTCCCCCAAAGACAAAATCCTATCATTGTTTGAAACATTACTGCAGGGAGTGGTGTACATCGCGGATGCATCCGCAGAGTCGATGAGATTGGGGGCTAGGTCAGCGGCTCTACGGTCAGGGCCTTGTGGCTTAAGATGTGGCAGGGAGACCGTACGGCGGACAGGAAAAAGTCCTTCCCCCTGAAGAGAAAGCTGCAGGATTTGGGGGCCAGGAGATTTTGTCCCCCAAAAAGACAGAGCCTTAGGATGGAGGGACAGAG
This sequence comes from Staurois parvus, assembly GCF_062004578.1. Classification (NCBI taxonomy): domain Eukaryota; kingdom Metazoa; phylum Chordata; class Amphibia; order Anura; family Ranidae; genus Staurois; species Staurois parvus. Next base: position 3,153,841 of record NW_028317961.1, read on the forward strand.
GAGGACTTGGGGGCAGAGAGGGAGGGGCGATTTTTCGTCCTCCTGAACAGCCCCAGAAGCCATGATGACTCGGTTCCCCTGGTGGGAGGAAGATTGGCAGCCTTCCTCCCACAGTGGGAAGCGGAGGTCTCCAGCCCTTTTATTTTGGATATCGTAAGAAAGGGTTACCAACTGGAATTCTCGAGACCACTGCTGGAAAGATTGTTGGTGACGAATCTGCCCAGGTGTCCTCTGAGGGCCTCAACCTTGCTAGACTCGCTTTGGGACTTGGAGGCACAGAAAGTGGTGGTAACAGTCCCCGAAGCAGAAGTGGGAAAGGGGTTCTATTCCCACGTATTTGTGGTTCCAAAACCATCGGGGGCCTACAGACTAATCTTGAACCTGAGACCCCTAAACAAGTCCATACGGTACAAGAGATTCCGCATGGACTCAATCTTTACGATCAGAGCCCTCCTTCCACCTGGGGCCTTCATGGCCTCTATCGACTTAAAGGATGCTTACCTTCACGTGCCTATCGCAGAAGCTTCCCAGTGTTTCCTCAGGTTGGCAGTTCAAGGCATAGCAGGGACACACCATCTTTAGTTCCGGGCCTTGCCATTCGGACTCTCCTCCTCTCCACAAATTTTCACAAAGGTGCTGGCCGAAGTGTTGGTTCCCATTCGGCTGAGAGGAATTGCGGTAGTAGCTTACTTAGACGACCTGCTTCTATTTGTGGGCTCGGAAGTCCAGCTGGGGCGGGACGTTGCTGTCGTGAGGAGTCATCTGGAGAGTCTGGGTTGGCTATTGAACCTGGACAAATCCTGCCTAGTCCCTTCCCAGAGAATGACCTTTTTGGGGTACATTCTAGATTCCACAGGACAGAAGACCATGCTAACCTCAGAAAAACTCGTCAAGCTAGATGGAGGGATCAGGCTGTTGCTGGGGAACCAGGGCGTAACTGTGAGGCAGGCCATGTCAGTGTTGGGACTGTTGACTGCGTCCATCCCGGCAGTTCAGTGGGCAGGATTGCATCTTCGTCCCCTCCAACTTTTCATTCTAAGGGTCTGGGACAGACAGGTACGGTCCTTAGATACCCAGATTCTCGTTCCCCCAGCGTAAAAATATCTCTGTGGTGGTGGAGGAAGACGGCCAATGTGACTCAGGGACTGTTATGAAGTTTTCCGGTGGTCAGGGAGATCACGATGGATGCCAACGCCCAAGGTTGAGGGGCCCATCTAGGGGATTCAGTGATTCAGGGAGAGTGGTCCCTAGGAGAAAAGAGGGAATCCTCAAATTGGAGGGAGTTGAGAGCGATATTGGAGGCTCTCTGCTCCTTCCAGAGCAGGATCAGGGACCAGCATGTCCGCGTCCTGATGGACAACGCAACAGCTGTGGCCTACATAAACAAACAGGGTGGAACAAGGAGCAGGTCTCTCTGGTCCCTGGCGGCAGTGGTTCTGTCTTGGACGGAGAGAAACTTTGCCTCCTTGTCTGCCGTCCACCTAAAAGGAGAATTGAACCAGATAGCCGACTATCTGAGTAGAAGACAGCTCAGAGAGTCGGAATGGGCCCTAAATGGAGAGGTGTACCAGGCCATTGTAAAGAAGTGGGGATCCCCAGACATAGACCTCTTCGCGTCAGGGAGAAACAACAAGTCCCCGAGATTCTTTTCCTTAAGCCGGTGGGATGGAGCACGGGCAGTAGACGCGTTGGGACAGAGGTGGGATTACCCGCTGTGCTACGCCTTCCCCCCAGTCGCAATACTGTCAGTGGTATTGAGGAAGTTCAGGTCGGAGAATACTTCTCTCATCCTGATTGCTCTGTATTGGCCCCGGAGGGCATGGTTCGCAACACTGAGGGCCTTAGCCACATGGCCGCCCTGGGTGTTGCCTCCCCGGAGGGATTTAATGGCACAGGGCCCGTTCCTATGTCCCAGGGTAGAGAGGCTGAAACTGACAGCCTGGTTCCTGAGCAGCAACTTCTGTTAGCGAAGGGGCTCTCAGCCAGACTGGTGGCTACGCTCCTGGCTAGCAGAAAAGCGGAAATCCAAGCCATTTACAGGAAAGTGTGGAGTTGCTTTAGGGAATGGTGCTTCAGGGCCTCAGTAGATACCCATAGCTTGGTGTCTGTCCTGGAATTTTTGAAGGTGGGGGTCGATAAGGGGCTTTCGATCAGCGCGCTCAGGAGCCAGACTTCAGCTCTCAGTGTGTTTCTGGAAACCCCTTTAGCCAAGAAAGCCCTGGTAATCAGGTTTTTTAGAGCCCTGACAAGACAGAGACCTCCTGGGAATAGGTCATTTCCGATGTGGGATTTGACAAAAGTGCTTAGGGTACTGATGTTTGAGCCCCTGGGGTCCTGCTCGCTAAGGGATCTCAGGCTTAAAACGGTCTTTTTGGTGGCGGTGCCACAGCAAGGAGGGTGTGCGAACTGGAAGCCCTGTCAGTCAGGACTCCCTACTTGCAAATTTTTCCAGACAGGGTGGTGTTTAGAACTGACCCATCCTTCTTTCCGAAGATGGCTCAAAAGCTTCAGAGGGAACAAGATATAGTGTTGCCCTCATTTTTTCCTGGCCCGGTAGGGGAAAATCAGAAGTTTCATTTGTTAGACGTTAGAAGATGTGTGCTACTTTACCTTGAGAGGACTAAAGGATTTAGAAGCACAGAGTCTTTTTTTGTTTCCTTTGCTGGGGCGAGAAAAGGGAAAAGAGCCTCTAGGAGAACAGTTGCTAGATGGTTAAGACTAGCAATTGAACAAACTTACCGAGCAGAAGGTCTAGAGGTCCCGGATGGAATCAGGGTGCATTCCACCCGGGCCATAGCAGCTACTCAAGCTGAGCTGGCAGGAGCTTCCCCAGCACAGATTTGTAGGGCAGCAACCTGGTCCAGTTACGGAACGTTTGTAAAGCATTATAGACTTGACCTGCTCTCGGTGCAAGAGCAGGCCTTTGGACGTAAGGTACTGCAAGCAGTTAGCCTGCCCGAGGGGTGAGTACTCGCTTATCCTCTCAAGGTGCTGTCCTGAAAGACGAAAAATCAAGTTACACTTACGGTAACGCTTTTTCCAGTAGTCTTTCAGGACAGCACCAATTGCCCACCCTTTTGTTGCTGAATATTCTAGGAGATGTCTTATTGTGGTCATGTTATCTCATGTTATGTCTCCCCAGGTGACCAGAGCTATGGATCAAGAACTGAGGTCGGAGGGGAGTGATAGACTTTTTATTTAGGATGAAGGTGTTTCCTCAGGTGGGGAGGAGCCGAGGTCTCTCAAGGTGCTGTCCTGAAAGACTACTGGAAAAGGCGTTACCGTAAGTGTAAATTGATTTTTGTTACGTTTACTAAATAGGCCCAAATATATAAACATATAATTCTAAATGGACATTTAAGTGAAAAACGTTTTGAAACATCAACATGCAATCTGCTTTTCATGTGCTTAGACTGTCCTCTGGTGGTTGAATCACAAACTGTTTTGACATTATTCACATCACACAAAGTACAGTATAACGCAAACTTAGCATTATTATTATTATACAGTATTTATATAGCACCAAAGGGTTTGCTCAGCGCTGTACAGTAGCAAGGGGGACAGAACATGAGACAAGACAGTAACAATACAATACACGAGGGGTTCGAGGGCCCTGCTCTTTCGAGCTTACAATCTAGCGTTATGAAAACTAACATGTTATGTATGTTTGTATCTATTGAAGTATGGCAAAATCCATTGCACTTTTTCAATTCATATTTTCATAAGTGGAAATAGGATAATTTACTGAGAGACGGGTACCTTGGGGTGTGATTATACAATTATTTAACACCAATACATAAGTTGACTTCACCACTTGCCTACCGGGCACTTATACCCCCTTCGTGCCCAGGCCAATTTTCAGCTTTCAGTGCTGTCGCACTTTGAATGACAATTGCGCCGTCATGCAACACTGTACCCATATGACATTTTTATAATTTTTTTCACACAAATAGGGCTTTCTTTTGGTGGTATTTAATCACCGTTGGGTTTTATTTTTTGCGCTATAAACAAAAAAAGAGCAAAACATTTTTTTTAAAAAGATTTTCTTTGTTTCTATTATAAAATTTAGCAAACAGGTATTTTTTCTCCTTCACTGATGTGCATTGATGAGGCTGCACTGATAAGCAGCACTGATGGGCACCGATAGGCAGCACTGATGAGCACAGATAGGCACTGATGAGGTGGCATGGATAGGCAGCACTGATGGGCACTGATAGGCGCCATTGATGAGCTGGCACTTATAGGCGGCACTGATGGGCAGCACTGATGGGTGGCACTGATGGGCACCACTGATGGGTGACACTGCTGAGTGGCACAGGTGGGAGGCACTGATGGCACAGGTGGGTGGCACTGATGAGCACAGGTGGGTGGCACTGCAGGGCACAGGTGGGTGGCACTGATCGGTACAGGTGGGTGGCACAGGTGGGTGGCACTGCTGAGCACAGGTGGGTGGCACTGCTGGGCACTGGTGGGTGGCACTGCTGGGCACTGATCATCAGTGCCCTGATGATCAGTGCCAATTCCTTCACTGACAATTGCCGGTTCTCGGCAGTACTTTCCTCATACGTGACAGCGTGAGGAAAGTGCAGCCGATAATTATTATTATTATTATACAGGATTTATATAGCACCAACAGTTTGCTCAGTACTTTACAATATAACGAGAGACGATACAGCAACAATACAGTTCAATACAAGAGGGCTAGGAAGACCCTGCTCCTTGGAGCTTACCGGCAACTGTATTTACCTGGTGATCGCTGTGTCATTGGACACAGCTAATCACATGGTAAAAAGCTGCTGTGATTGGCCATTTACCGTACCCTAGGATCAGCTGTGTCCATAGGACACAGCATTCACCGGCGGCGCCAGGTGTGCACCGCTGGGGGCGTGTTCTGAAATGACGTCCATGGACGTCGTCCCAGGATTACACAACCGTGCTGTAGCGGTCCTTCGGCTATTGCGCGGTTGGGAACCGGTTAATGTGTTACTAAACCCACAACAGTAAAATCAGTCTGCATATGCAGTAATGCATGCTTGTTACACTCACTGTGGAACCTAAGGGGTTAATCCTCTGCATTGTGTAAAAAGGCTTTTTGATCCTGACTTCTCTGATCCGCCCCTTCTTCCAGTGTCCCCCTCTTTTCTCCTGATCAGACATATCCTGTGGATTCACTTTGCACATGCTCAGTTTGGTGTGTATTTTTGGAGAGGGTTTTTTTTTTCTTGGGAGAGTGCATGTGATCAGTACAGGGCCAATCAGCACTGTCCAGATAGAGGTCAGAGGTTCTGCATCCTTTTTGAGCAGAATAAAAACTCCTACAAGCTGTAACCAGTGATAGAATTCGCTAGACTGCTGTAACTGCTGATGAGAAAAGGCACTTAGCAGTTTATATTTACTAAAATAATAGCATTTCCATGCTGTGTGTACTGTGGGAGACCAGATATAGTGAATGCAGAGTCCTGGGTTTAGTAACACTTTAAAGGGATAACTCAGCTTTTACTAAAAGTGATAAAACATACATATTTATTTTAATGTGAAAATCCAGTACACCAGGTTGTTTCTAAATTTCACTTTATTAAAACTAAGGAAAACTGCACCATGTTAGATGCTACCTATAGGCTTCAGACTGTACACTCCTTATGCATTGCTAATACTAGATCATGTCATTACTATCTGCGCCTAGATATATTTTCTGAAAAATGTCAAACATTAAAATATCAAAAGATGTATTGCAGCCATGGGCGGACTGACTATTTGGAAACTCGGGCACTGCCCCAGGGCCTGGGGTCAGTAGGGGGCCCCATGACATGCCCCTGGTACCTTTTTCATAGGCTTTTTGAGTTTGGGCAAGGACACAGGGGCCCCATGATCCCCTATTGCCCGGGGCCCCATGAGTTGTCAGTCTGCCCATGATTGCAGCGTATAAGTCTTTAGCAGTGGTGACTGCATTATTTTCCCTTTTTCAGGATTTTCCCCTATTTTTTAACTGGGGTTTCTGCCAAAAACACAATTTCTGTCCTATGATGACATGTATATGTTGCATTGTCAGCACCCTAGGTTACGTTCCTGATTTGGACTACATCTCCCGCTCCTTCCCATTTCTTAGGGTGGAGGTGTCATAGTCTACTGTATAAAAGATAACTGGGAAGGCAAATAGGACTGAAATTTACTGAAAGGATCAACTGGTATTTTCATATAAAAATAAAAATGTGAAAAATATACAAATGACAAATAATAGCGCAAACCAAATCACACAACTAAATATAACCACCACCAAATAAGTGCATATTAATAGTGCAAACAAAAAATCAATAAATAGGGAATCTCAATATGAAGGAGGATCTCATTACTTCATTTACTGAGGATCATGTTTATATGGACTATATTGAGATTCCCTATTTATTGATTTTTTTTTTTTGCACTATTAAAATGCACTTATTTAGTGGTGGTTATATTTAGTTGTGTGATTTGGTTTGCGCTATTATTTGGGATTTGTATATTTTTCACATTTTTATTATTATTTTGAGTTTTTTAATAACAGCAGCATCCAGTGAGTGTATTTCCTCTCTTTATTACATTGGCGCAATGATGTTGGTATAATAGAAGTGCTGTATTTATTGGAACATTTCTTTGGTAACTAACTTTTTTTAGTGGTATTTTTATATACTTGCAGACAATATATTTAACTTAAAAAAAGAAAACAAATGCAGCCATCAAACCTCAGGACTGGTAAGCTGCAATATATTCAATTTTTGTGTTTGGGTTTAGATATGCTTTAATAGTTGAAGCTAATAAAAAGCTAATAAAAGATCCTTTATTTCCTCCTTGCTATTGCTTGTCTGCTCCTGTGTTAGATTTATTGTAGTCTTGGCCATACAGTACTGCTGTTAGGAGGCAGAAGTGCCCATTGTATTTACAGATAAAGAACACCACAGGCTGGCAGCCCTTTGTCTACTTCAGGCTTTGTGAGCCAACAATTCAATGCCGGAAATCATACAACCCCTGACATCAGTAACATCTTCCTTTTCCCCAAGGGGGCTGTTCTTTCACAGACAGATACTCTGCCTCAACATCCCTACAAAATGCAATCCCATACTTGGCTGCAGCCCATCTGTAGCCTCCATTTGTCACACTTGTCAGTGATATTGTCTGAACTCTTACTACTTTGTGTCCTTAGCAGGCCTTCCGCACAGGACTCACTGATATTAGGCCCACCTTTAATCTTATTCCTTAACCCCTTCACGCCTAAGGGTAAAACAAATCTTAAAGCCTAAGTCAAATTTTACAACTTTGACATGTGTTAGTGAAACCGTACATATCATAACAACTACTTTGTACATCCAGGCGAATTATACCGCGTTTTATTTTTCAGGACAAATTGGGCTTTCATTTGGTGGTAAATAATAATGGATATCTCCTGATTTTTTTTTCTATTATCAAAGGAAACCTGGCCCAAAATAGTTAAAAAAAAAAATAATTTTTTTTTACAATTTAGCTGTGTATTTCTTGTTAGTACCATAACCTACCACCAAAGAACAACCCAAAATAAATTTTCCAGCTCTTGACAGTCGCAGCGATGCCATATATGTGTCTGTTATTTGTTGTTTGTACCTGTAGTACAGCCCAGAAACAATAGTGCACATTTTGGTTTTTGTTTTTTTTGCTTTTTAACCTAAAACTCATTTACACTGACACTGATACCAATTTTTTTTAAACCCTGAACTTTGACCCTGACCTTTGACTCTGACCTTTGACCCAAACACTAACCCTGGCACTGAACTAGTTCAAACTTTGATCTAGGTATTTTTTCTTTATTCGTTTTTTTTCTTTATAATATTTATTTATTGATCTTTTTTTTTTTTTTTTTTACAAACAGTTGTTTTTTTTTGCTCTCTGCAAAGAGAGATAGAGATACAATGTATCTCTTTCCTCCATTCAGAGAGAAAAAAAACAAGGGGGCGGGCTTCACAGTGACTGATCACTGTGATAGCGAATCAGAGGCTATCACAGCGATCATGTGACCCAGAATCGAGAGTCTCGGATCCCGATCGTTAGAATGGGACCTGGGGCTCTCAGTGACACCCGGTCTTTGTGCTGGGAGCACGCTGAAGGACACTAACATCTGCAGTGGATGATGATGTCACTCACTCCTTGAGTGCCAAAATGGGGGGAGTTTCCCCTTTACACTAGTTTCCAGCCCTCACTTCACATTACATTGCCTCCTTCAAATCAGAGTCTCCACAATCACAACAGGGTCCCCCATCACAACAGAGTGTCCTCCCATCACAAAAGAGTGTTCCCTATTCCCCCAAAAACAACAGAGTCCCCCCTCTCCTAACAACAAGGGTTCGCCCTTCACAAATAGCAATGAGTGATGCCGTGCATCCTGATCCATCCCCCTGCACCATGAAAACAAATGATGCAGTAAGGTGAATAGGGGCACAGCACTGTATAGCCATACCAACTTGGCACTGCCAAGGCTGAGCGCTGCCTCCAGCCCATCTACATGCTGATAGCAAAGTCACTGTTCCATGTGGGGTGCTACTAAAATCTGGGGAGGAAAAGCCCACCCCAGCACTTCCAAGTCTGGCCTTGGTGCTGAGGTGTGTAGCGCCCTCTAGTATACATAGTTTATTGAGTGTAGTTAGAGGCTTGCTAGAAGCCTGAGTTTAGACAGAGAGTTACTTCAGGTTAAGCTGAAGGGCTCTACAGGTCAGTCCTCTGGTACCTCACCCTGTTCTAGAAGCTTGGAGAAGCTTCTAGAAGTCAGTGGGAAGATGTGAGGAGAGGCTTATCTGCATATTTATGGGAGGCTGACCAATCCAAGGCAGGGGGCCTGGCAGTATGTCAGACTGGCCCATAAATATGACAGAGCCGGGCCAGCAAGGGAAGATGGAGGAGTGAAATGCTGCTGGGTAGCCTGGTAGGGGGCCCCAGAGAAAGGGGATTCTGCCTCCAGGCTGGAGGAAGGAGGAAAGCTGAAGGAGGGAGCTCCACTGCCTTGAAGTCCTCCGGGGAAGGACAGCCTGCATAGCCTGGAAAAAGAACCAGCCCAGCGTAAAGGCCTGAAAGTGGTTCTATCCATAGCTGCAGGACAAGGACAGTGTGAGAACCTCTACACCCCTAGGGCCTAAAAGGGAGAAGTCTGTTCTTGGCAAGTCTTCAGTGGACATTTTATAGCTTACCCAAGCCCTTGTCCTAGGATCAGATACAGTGGCCAGGTGGGCTGGTATTGTGTTTGTTTTGTCACTTTGCTAAAGACGCAGTCAAAAGTCTGTCATTTTACACTATTCTAGAGAAAGAAATTGTCCTCATTTTGTTTTTCCTCAGTCAAGTTGGGCATCCCATAACCCATTTACCCTATCCAAGGTAAATGAATAAATCTTAAAAACCATGCCCATAGACTTTTTCTTGTGTCTGGAAAATGCGTGTTGCCTGGCTGTGCAGGAAGTAAAGGTTGACCCAAAACCAGCGGCTCTCAAGGGGATAGCGCTACAGGTGTAAAGTCACTGGTGCACTCAGGGAGCCACATGTGCCATGTACAGCTGCCATTACAAGTGCATGTCTGTACACAGTTGTGATCAGGTGCTGTTGGCTTCTGCAGTGATGCATATGGTGCACCACTTTTACATTCAGGGAGAAGTGCTGTATGCGCATGCGTGGGTAAACACTAATGCGGAATATTGTATAGGCTGCTGTTTGTTTACATTCATATTGAATAGGATGAGCTTTGGGTTCAGGGTGGTATAGCATTACTTTCAAACAGTTGCTGAATAAGTATGAATGTCCATTATAAGCATCAATAAAGGACAATATTGTATGTTAAAGATATGAACATTGTACTATGAAATGTACCATACAAAATTAAGAGGCATCAAGAAGGGTCAAATGAGGGAAAAATAAGGAGAAAAATACAAATTGGCAAAAGGAAAAAAGGGGAAAAAGGCCTTAGGTGTATACTTGTCATACTCGGAGCAGAGTAAATATAAATATAAAAAAGTGCCTGCAAACATTAAGCATGAGTGAAAACAGTAAGTGATCACATGCATATTCTAAAGGAATATGCTTTAAATCTGCATGGATTGTGTACCAAGAGACAGCAAAAAGAGTTAGAGATACCAACAAGAAGAGAAAGAAAGTCAGCTGTAATGAGAACAGGCAGAGTAAGTTTTATAGTAAACAAACATCATCAGGATTTGACTGTCATTCAGAAAGCAGTTTTTTGACAGTTTGCTGTCAAAATGTGGACACAAACTGAATGGCAACGAAGTAAAAAAAACTGACAACCATCCCATTCAGCTTCGATTCAACAGGAAATCTGCTCACGGACCCCTTGCCGAACAAAGCTGACAAACAAGGCCAGGACAAGGGGTGAGCAGCTTTCCTGGTCGCAATGGTTTACTGTAGGAATGGGGGCATCTTCCTTCTGTTACAAGGCGGGCAAGAGTAGTGACAGCGGCAGTGATTTTGACAAGTGAGTGACTGCTCGGCGTGGGGGGGAGGCACAGTTTGGCATCCTTACCCTGGTCACTGGATGATCTTGTCCCAGCACTGCTGACAAAGCCTGTGTGAAGGACCCTATGTCATTTTTGCTATTGCTAATCTGATGTCACTTCAGTGGCATTAGAAAGGACCTATTATTTTGACAACATATGTGAACCTACAGGGACATTTAATCAGATAAGCACAGTAATCCGGATCGTGATTATAATAACCTTTTAACAGATATCTCTTACCAGATTGTGTGTGTGAAATACACTATATTGCCAAAAGTATTGGGACAACCAGGGGTGGACTGACCATTTGGAAACTCGGGCACTGCCCGAGGGCCCGGGGTCAGTAGGGGGCCCCATAAGATGCCCCTGGTACCTTTTTCATAGGCTTTTTTGAGTTTGGGCAAGGACACAGGGGCCCCATGATCCCTTATTGCCCAGGGGCCCCATGAGTTGTCAGTCCGCCCCTGGGGACAACCCTCCAAATCAATGGATTCAGATGTACCAACAACCTCCATGGCCACAGATGTATAAAATCAAGCACCTAGGCATGCAGACTGCTTCTACAAACATTTGTGAAAGAATGGATCGCTCTCAGGAGCTCAGTGAATTCAACCATGGTACCGTGATAGTTTGCCATCTGAGCAATAAGTTCATCTGTGAAATTTCCTTGGTACTAAATATTCTATGGTCAACTGTTAGTGGTATTTTAACAAAGTGGAAGCAACTGGGAACAACATCATGTAAAATGACAGAGCGGGGTCAGCGCATAGTGCACAGATGCTGCCAACTGTCTGCAGAGTCAATAGCTAAAGACCTCCAAACTGGATGAGCGAGTGTGGGGTGGAGGAACTTGGCTGGCTTGCACAGAGTCCTGACCTCAACCCTTTGGGATGAATTAGAGTGGAGACTGTGAGCTAGGCTTTCTCATCCAACATCAGTGCCTGACCTCACAAATGTGCTTCTGGAAGAATGGTCAAACAATCCCATAGACACACTCCTAAACCTTGTGGACAGCCTTCCCAGAAGAGTTGAAGCTGTTATAGCTGCAAAGGGTGGGCCAACTCAATATTGACCCCTACGGACTAAGACTGGGAAGCCATTAAAGTTCATGTGCATGTAAAGGCAGGCATCCCAATATTTTTGGCAATATAGTGTATGTTCTATAGCTCAAGGCATTGTAAACATTGCAATTAAAGCGCTTGTTATATCCAGTTTTAATAACTTGTAAGATGCTTTCACATATTCAGATCTGGAGTCAGATTGCTCTAGCCATGTAATCACTTGTTGCGTCTGTAAGCCTGCAATGATGGCGCTTTGAGTTTGGGGAAAAAAGCTAAATGGCATTGACACTCCCTCTCAGCACCACTTCCCCCATGCTGTCCTTCAGCAGGACAGCAAAAGAGGCAGACAGCCATTTCACTAGAGGAGTAAGAGATTATATATGTGTGTATATATATATATATATATATATATATATATATATATAGATATAGATATAGATATATATCTATATCTATATATATATATTATATGCAGTGTTTGTTGCTATGCATGTGTATACAGTGTGTATATGGATGCCACAGTATAGTATGTACAAAACAAAAAGGCTGGGTGCTAATACATGGCTGAAGTGAGGAACTCCACCAACTTCATGCCGCTATCAGTCCACTGGAGTGTATGGAATAACTGGTACAGAGTATACCTGCCCTACAGGGATTTTATTTTTATATGAGGGGTGGTGACAGCTATGGTAGTGGAGACAGGGATTTCCACTAGTAGGCTTTTGATTGACTTTGCTTTTAATAAATCAATTTTATTTGCACACCATTTTAATTTGGGCTGTACATTGTATTTCCCTGGATATATTTATATATGCATACATCCTTAAGTGTGCTATCCTGCTTTCTATGTGCAGGTGTATACATTGTTTACCTGTGTGCGTGCTTTTGTTTATGTGGGCAGTGTGTGTGTGTGTGTGAATAAGGGGTACTGCTGTGCTAGGCATAAATGGATTGGGCAAAATGAATCATAGGGGGTGCTATATATATATTTCCGACAACTACGCTCTGTACATTACATACACCTGACACCTGCACTATTTACTTTTCCTATACCTGACCCCTACACTATTTACATTGCACACATCCGAATCCAATTGTATGTTACACCTGAAACCAGCACTTTGTTAATTACATAGTGACCCCTGCACTTTGTATGTAGGCACAAGTTTTATGCACGATTTTGTTACACCCACAGCCCATTGCACACCCCACCTTTTTCTCTCCTCTGTGTGCCCTAAGTGCGTCTAAGCCTTATAATTTGACAAAGCTGAATCCCCCAGGACAAAAAAAATATCTGCACTTCTGCCATTCACAGAACAAAATACAATACAATTCTGTGAACAAAATACAAGGTGTTCCATGAATGGATATGAGGAAAGAAAAACATATACAACAAGATCCCTTCACTGTATGAAAGCCACAGCTCTCACAGTCAGAGCCTCGAAAGTATAGAGCTGGGTGTAATATCTGGCAGGTACAAATTAATTCATTATCCAGTGCAGACGAAGGAGCTAAGCATTTAACATACCTCACAAATTTTTTAACGTTTATCAATTTGTGTCTGTGGCGGGAGTTCAGCTTTAAAATCTGCCTGTATTTGATCCCAGCTTGAAATATTGCAGTAAATGTAGTTCTTAAGTATTTTACATTTCAACAAATCTGAAGGCTTTTTTGTATTAAAAAAAAAAGTTAAATTATTAGACTTACCTGATTTGCATGTTCCACACAATTTTAGTCACTATGGAATCCATTGTGATCCATACAAACTTCTTACTGTTTGCGTACATTGAAGAGGCAGTGAATTTTGTCAGAGCTTTAGATGTGCAAATTGTCTCCATATCTACAGGATGGTCAATGTCCTATTGCCTGTTTTCCCCATTATCTGATTATTCAGCCTTAGGTCATATCAGACCCGCCAACTTAAATGTCCTTTTCCCACCTACATTCTCTCAAAAGATTCATTATATATTCTACCCGAGTCACATTTGTCAGCCTGTAATAGTAAAGCGGAAACCGTTTCATCATTTTTCTACAGATACTCATTAACAAACAGTTTACCTTCAAACTGATCTTTGCTCAACAGATCAATATAGTTAAAGCATTCCTGTCCAAAAATGTTACGTGAGCACAAAAAAATGTTTCTTTTTTATTAGTTCAAAGTGCTCTAAATATTTCTGACAATACACTAGACTTTAACAAGACAATTATTTGCTTCTGGTTTGTACACCACATGTCTTTTTAGTGTTTGCTTCTTTGGAAGATGCCCTATTCTTTGTGGAGGAGTAAAAGAAATTCAGTAAAGTACAGCAGACATCATTGTTAAAAGGACTGAGGTTTCAAGGGTCTGTGACTGATTTGGAGAAAACAAACCTTTTGTTTCCTCAGATCTTAACTCATAATTAAACTGTGCTGCCGGAGCCCAGGGTTTTTGCTGGCATAAAAGCTGTACTTGTAAAACCCAGCACTCCAATTGTTCTCAAACTAAATTAACACTATGTTTAAAAAGTATCTAAACAAATAACAATTCAAATGATATATTGAAATTGTAACAATCAAAATCTGCTGTAAGAACAAGTAAAACTGTGCTTGTCATAAATAAAGCGGAACTAAACTCTCTCAATCAACTAACGTTAGTAAATAGATAGGGACGTATACTTTATTTACTTGCTTAAATTTATTTTTCTTGTTGTGTAGTTGGTTCCTGATTTCTGGCCTGGGCAAATGATGTAATATATCCCAGGAGCCTTAAGCATTTTTTTAACTTTCAGCTGGAGGAGGGGCTTTCTCAGTTAAGCACATCCCCCTATCTGCATGCTAAGGGCAGATGGCGTCCAGTAAATGCTACATGAATTACACAGTATCTCACAGAAATGAGTTCACCCCTCACTTTTTTTGTAAATATATTATTATATCTTTTCCTGTGACAACATTGAAGAAATGACACTTTGCTACAATGTTAAGTAGTGAGTGTACAGCTTGTATAACAGTGTAAATTTGCTGTCCCCTCAAAATACCTCAACCCACAGTCATTAATGTCTAAACCGCTGGCAACAAAAGTGAGTACACCCCTAAGTGAAAATGTCCAAATTGGGCCCAAACTGTCAATATTTTGTGTGGCCACCATTATTTTCCAGCACTGCCTTAACCCTCTTGGGCATGGAGTTCACCAGAGCTTCCCAGGTTGCCACTGGAGTTCTCTTCCACTTCTCCATGATGACATCACGGAGCTGGCAGATGTTAGAGACCTTGCGCTCCTCCACCTTCCATTTGAGGATGCCCCACAGATGCTCAATAGGGTTTAGGTCTGGCGAAATGCTTGGCAAGTCCATCACCTTTACCCTCAGCTTCTTTAGCAAGGAAGTGGTCGTCTTGGAAATGTGTTTGGGGTCGTTATGTTGGAATACTGTCCTGTGGCCACAGAACATGTTGGCATTCATGGTTCCCTCAATGAACTGTAGCTCCCCGGTGCCAGCAGCACTCATGAAGGCCCAGACCATGACACTCCCACCACCATGCTTGACTATAGGCAAGACACACTTGTCTTTGTACTCCTCACCTGGTTGCCGACACACACACTTGACACCATCTGAACCAAATAAGTTTATCTTGGTCTCCTCAGACCACAGGACATGGTTCCAGTAATCCATGGCCTTAGTCTGCTTGTCATCAGCAAACTGTTTGCGGGCTTTCTTGTGCATCATCTTTAGAAGAGGCTTCCTTCTGGGACGACAGCCATGCAGACCAATGTGATGCAGTGTGTTGCGTATGGTCTGATCACTGACAGGCTGACCCCCCACCCCTTCAACCTCTGCAGCAATGCTGGCAGCATTCATACATCTGTTTCCCAAAGACAACCTCTGGATATGATGCTGAGCACATGCACTCAACTTCTTTGGTCGACCATGGCGAGGCCTGTTCTGAGTTAAACCTGGCCTGTTAAACCACTGTATGGTCTTGGCCACCGTGCTGTAGCTCAGTTTCAGGGTCTTGGCAATCTTCTTATAGCCTAGGCCATCTTTATGTAGAGCAACAATTATTTTTTTCAGATCGTCAGAGAGTTTTTTGCCATGAGGTGCCATGTTGAACTTCCAGTAACCAGTATGAGAGAATGAGAGTGATAACACCAAATTTAGCAGACCTGCTCCCCATTCACACCTGAAACCTTGTAACACTAACGAGTCACATGACATCGGGGAGAGAAAATGGCTAATTGGGCCCAATTTGGACATTTTCATTTAGACGTGCACTCACTTTTGTTGCCAACGGCTTAGAGATTAATGGCTGTGTGTTGAGTTATTTTGAGGGGACAGCAAATTTACACTGTTATACAAGCTGTACACTCACTACTTTACATTGTAGCAAAGTGTACTTTCTTCAGTGTTGTCACATAAAAAGATAGAACAAAATATTTACAAAAATGTGAGGGGTGTACCCACTTCTGTGAGATACTGTATCTGCCCTTACTCAAGATGGTCATGGCTGAATGGGAACGTTTGTTTGAATTTTAAAATTGAATTAAATAGCATTTTCAATTTGTGGTGCTCAGTTAAAATTAAGTTCCACTTTAAGAGTCTTCTCTGAAACAATTGCTTATCTTCCAAAGATTTCCCATATAAATAAAGTTCTAAATGTGTGCGTAAATAGTTTTCAATTACTCCTCTGTGTTTTCCACCAATTTAAAAAATTGTTCACTGCAGTGTACACCCTAAGGGTTAAGATTTCAAGACATGATGACTTATCTATAAATTGGTCAAAATTCATGTTTTAGCTGGACTGACTCCCTCTCTTTACTCCCCTCTCCTCCTCCAATGTGCAGATTCTCCTTCTCTTGGCATAGCATAAAATCCTTTAAAACCTTATTAAAAGCAACATAAAAAGAACACACATTCCCAAGCGTTATACAGCACTGTTTGACAAATACCTGGTTGAACCCCACTACCTCCACCTCCATGTGGGTTTATCAGTATTTTCAAATGAACATGATTGCTTTACAGACTACTGCCACTTAACGTGTTTCATCAAAATATGACCTTCCCAGGAATGGTGTTTTTACTGTCATCTGAGCAACCTTATATGCAAAAAAAACCCCTCCTCCTTCTTTTCACAATAAAACCTTCAGTAACTCAATAATTATTTAATACCTAAATTCACCTGTGCCACCAAGTTCATTGTAAGATAATTTATATAAAGAAATCCCATATCTATGCATCCGTTTCCAATAAATATGAATAAACATAAAAATAAATCAAACGCGTTATCTAAATCAAATATTAGTGACATCAAAACATAATAAAATGCATGTGCAGAGATGGGCAGGCCGTAATATATTTCAGGGGCGTGGCCCCCTTAGTCAAGCCATGTCTGGTAAAAGGGGTGGTGCCCCTGAAACATGCCACTTCTGTCATTTCTTGGCACTGATTGTGGCCATAGACCCCTCCAGCCCTTTCTCTTCTGTGAGTCTTCTGGTGCTTCCGCATACTGCTGTTTGATCGGTCCTGCACAGGATGTTTATGTGTTGTACCCTCCTGGCTGCTACCTATGCTGAATTTTAAGCTTTTATACTGTAAGTGTGCTTTGTTTAGTAAAATGTTGATGTTTTGATCCTACTAACCCCAGCACCCTGCCTTTGTGTTCCTTTTCATGCATTCGTGATTGGATCCCTCCCAAGTCCCATCCCAGGAGCTGCAGGGGAGCTTTTTGGTTCTGTACACTCATCATCACCCTCCTGGAGATCTATTCCTATATGGACTATGGACACTGGCTAATAGTTTGAGAGCAAGCGGTATATGCCCGTGGTGTATACCTCTTTTATATTCTGTGCAATTAAAGGATAAGTTTACCTTTGAGAACATGTTGCATGTTCCATCTGTTTTCAGGGTGGAACATATAACATGTAACATGTCCCCAGTGCTGTAGCCACCCTCCAATCCCCCCTCCCTGTGACAGCAGTACAGAGAAAAGTTCCCCATACAAGCTGTCACTTTTTAAAAACTGTGCAACCATGCGGGGCTCCACCCACACAGCTGCGTCATTCATTCACAGGGTTCTGTGAGTGCTGTGGAGCACCTTGGTAGTTCATGGAATCTTCCTGTCAATATATCTGCTTGCCCATACATCCTGTATGGGCAAGCAGATATACTGACAGGTCTGCAGGAGACCTGCATGGCACCAGCATGTGCATTTATTATTTTTTTGTCAAAAAGTGAACTTATCCTTTAAGATCATCAGCCTATGGAGAGAGCAGGCAGAAAAATAAAAAACTAGAAACTCTGTTAAATTGAAGATCATTTTAATATTTTTCAGTCAAATAATGTTTTATTTTGACCACATATCTGTTACAAAGATATCAAACTATAAAAAGCTATTAAAATGACAATATAAAACACAGTTTAAACCAACAACAGATATCATAAGACTACTAGAGATGTCATTAACACAACAGGCCAGCAGGGGGCTTCAGAGTACACATCAGTACCTACATTGTTGCAAAAGATAGGCAACAATATAAAATGACAATGCAAAGTAAAATAAAACATAGGCATACATTGTGTTTTATAACAGAATTATCGCATGATACATGTTGTCTCAAATATAAAAAGGTGTATAAAAAGTGTGCAAAAAAAGATGTATATACCTGTACAAAATATATACTGTATATATACCCTTATTAGTTGTACAAAAACTATAATAAACAATTTTAGTACAATATCAGTCAAGTGCAGAATTATAAAATACAACATTTCACAAGAACTTATAAAAATGCTGAAATAACAGGGAATAGTACAGCAGATAAAAGAATTACAGCCAAATAATATATATATAATTATTATTATTATTATACAGGATTTATATAGCGCCAACAGTTTGCTCAGCGCTTTACAATAGAACGGGAAACAATACAGCAACAATACAGTTCAATAAAAGAGGGAAAGGAGGGCCCTGCTCCTTGGAGCTTATATATATAACTTTTATTACTAAATCAGTAGTAAACCACAAGACAGAAAAATGAAAAAAGTCCCCTGCAAGGTAATGTCATAATGTGCTAGTATGCATCGCATATTAGCACATTATGTAAAACTTACCTTAAAACGAAGCCCTTCAGCAGCACGCTGTCACCACTGCAGAGGCTTCCATCTTCATCCAGTTTTTCTTCTGGGCACGGCCCACAGCTCTGAAGGAACAGCATGGGTATGCCGTTCCTCCAGAGTGCATTCGCCGGCTTTAGGAATGAGAGAATATCTCCTAAATGGTGTTTAACAGATATTCATTTTACTTAC
Organism: Staurois parvus; assembly: GCF_062004578.1. Classification (NCBI taxonomy): domain Eukaryota; kingdom Metazoa; phylum Chordata; class Amphibia; order Anura; family Ranidae; genus Staurois; species Staurois parvus. The sequence continues at coordinate 3,172,675 of NW_028317961.1, forward strand.
AGGTAAGCTTTATTATAGGCTTACCTGTAGGATAAAAAAAAATGAGTTTACTAACACTTTAATTACAAACCCACAAAACGCCCCACAAAAACTAGCATAGAAATGAACACTGGCCTTGACATACAAATAGCTAAGAAAATTAAAGGACATTCATAGTAAGGAAAACTAAAAAAGAGATATACAGTCATGGCCAGAAATATTAAAACAATGACCCAAAGCACATGACAAAAAGGACCTAGAAATGGTTTCAGACAAAGTGCTGGAGAGTACTAAACTGGCCAGCAATGAGTCCAGATCTCAATCCCATAGAGCACCTGTGGAGAGATCTCTAACACCCAGTCACATCAAAGCTTACAGTGAAGTCGCACAATTTCAAAATCAGGTGACCTGCCGATTTCATTGCAATTTGTAAAACATCTGACACAGATGTCTATACAAATCACAAAAAAAGTAGTGCATGCACTACTTTAGAAATCGGTGCGGCTCAGCCAAGTCAGAACCGCACTGATTTAACCACTGTAATAGCGGACAATAGGGTGCGACTTGACATACGATTTGCAAGTTGCCTGGCATGCAAATTGCATGCCAAATTGCACCCGATGTGACCGGGGGCTAAATAGCAGTTGGGAACCCTTCCGATCTGAGAAACCTGGAGCAGTTGGCAAAAGAAGAATGGTCCAAAACTTCTAGTAGAGAGGTATAAGAAACTCATTGATGGTTACAGGAAGTGATTGATTTCAGTTATTTTTTCCAAGGGGTGTGCTACCAAACATTAAATCTAGTGTGCCAATAATTTTCTCCAGTCCATTGTTACAATTTTGTGTGGAATGTGTGTGGCTTTTTGCTTCTCAACAGTTTTGTGTCATACCAATACGAACAAAAGAAATAAACACGAGACATTTGTAATTGCATTCATTTTCTGGGTGGTGCATTATCTGATGGAAATGGAGGGGTGCCAATATTTTTGGCCATGACTGTAGGCATAAAAACATTGTATCCATGGACCATGTACTGTATATCCATTAGAAAAAACGAAACTTTGGGATAGATGCCCGAAAGCAGTGCAATCAGTGAGTGACCCGATGAAGGACAAAATACAACAGTAAAAGTAAATTGATTGGATTGCAGCAGCCTAAACAATACTACATACTGTACCTCCCAACTTTCTGAGATGGGAACGAGATACATCTATTAAATTAAAAATTATTGGTTAAACCCACAAGTGATTGATTTTTACCACTACTATTCCTTTATACTGGCTTTTGAAATTTTACAAATACAGCAATTTAGAAATTGGATGCAAGGTTTAGCTTTGTAAAATACTTTTAGATAGATAGATAGATAGATAGATAGATAGATAGATAGATAGATAGATAGACAGGGATATGGTTTGATAGATGGATATGGATGGAGAGATAGATAAATGGATGGATAGGTAGATAAATGGATGGATAGATAGATAAATAGATGGATGAATATATTGCATAATAGTGCATTTTTTTAATACAACTACTGTATATAAATCAGACCAAAATGAGGGACAAATATGGAGGAAGGGGGGTAGAGGGACTTTGTTTCAAATGAGAGACAGTCCCTCAAAATCAGGGACAGTTGGGAGCTATGATACTATGCTGTAGACAAAAAAGAGTATATTTTCATCTTGTGTCTCATAATCTTCTTTTGATCTCAAAAATTGCCTGTAAATGGATATTTTCTTTCCAGAGGGAGTAATGGTAGCTTGTCTGATGTGAGTATGAATTACATCAGCTCCAAGTCCAGAAAAACAAAACTATACAACTAACACTTTAACAGCATTACCACACCCTCCTTGATCCAAAATACAGAAATAATTGTGATATGGAATGGATTTTTCTGCTTCCACAAAAAACTTCCTATGTGAAGTTTGGTCCTTAACCAGAGGAGGGCCAATAGACCTGTTGAGTGGATTATGAATATATAAAGAGAGATGTCCAGGGAGAGAGAGGAACCAGCTCCCACTAGTTTTTTAGGATATCCAATACATCACTATATTCTATATATAGGCTGGAAGTGCAGACAACAGAGGTTGAAAGAAAGAATCTTTATAATCAGATAAGCCACTGGTTAGGCTATCTATGGCGAAAATGATCATTCGGCCAGTTGGTTTAGTCTAGGTTCACACCTAAGCGTTTTACACTGCAATTTGGAGAAACGCACAGCAGTCCATTTAACATGATTTCCTATGGGACAGGTCACATCTCCGCGTTTTCACTCGGTGCATTTTTTTTAAAGGGTCAGGTTTTGCTTCTATACACTTCAATGGAGACGCTGCATAACAGCATGTAGTGCGTTTTTTATGCATTTTGTGTTTTATTCTGCCCAGCAACAAGCTGAAAAAAGAAAAAATGTCAAAAACGCATGTGCAAAAAAGCAAAACACACTGCAAAAAGTACTGCAGAAACGCATCAACCGCAAACTGCATAAGTGTGAACCCAGCCTAAGAAGGATTTTGGCATTCTGATTTGGACTGTTGTAATGGTAACACTGGGCTTGAATCAATTTCTATCAATACAATTTAGAATTGATTTATAATTCTTTGTAACCCCGGGATGTATGCGTATACATTTTTCTTTTATGTATCCTATAGTTCAGTGAAGCTGGTATTCAGTTTTCTCTTATAAGTGGGTGCCCTCTTGTGGTCTTTCAGAATTTATATAGTGAGTATTGGAATTACTAATGGAGAGCTGTTATCCCACATTTTGTTTGGAATCTTATCAACATATAGCTTTATTTATTCATTTATTACAGTTTGGTCCATTTGTACCCCCTGTGGTCATTCAAGGAGCCCTATATGCTGCCAATGTGAGAACTATTGTTTAATCCTTCGTTCTGTAAAAGCATGATCATTTTTGGGTAAGCGTACTTGGGCATTAACCGCAGATGTAATACCAAATATTGGTGTTATGGTGTTGTGCATGATTTGTTAATTTATATATCTCTTTTCATATGTCTCTTTTTATGTAGCTTTGGACAATCATTGGTCTACCCTGAAGAAGCCCACCTGGCAAATCATGTTGGGATTGACAAAAAACAATGTACTGCTATACAAACTGATGTAAACCCCACCATGTGTTTATGTCAAGTTTTTATGAATAATACTTTTTTTTATTATCTCTTTTATTAAATTTTTTCAATACAAACAAGAAAAGAAAACTTCTAATACACAAACATAAGAAAGAAATACAAAAACACAAATACCTCCACAATACATGAATTCCATTTACATTTTCTACCCCTCACCCCATCTTCCTTCCACCCACCCCATACCCCAGTCCATATCCTCTTTCCTAACCTCTCTCATGATTCTCTGTCTATATCTGTAACCCTTCACTCCTACCTCCGTTCTCTCTCTGGGGTTCTCCTTTAAGCTCTCTCTAATGTTTTTCCACCTTAGCTCCAACCATTTCCAGATAATACTTTTTCACTCTGAGAGCCACAAATTTTAATAGTTATGTGAATATATTTTTGGTGAGCACTTCAAAAGTCCCCAGTCTATTTGGTTTAGCAGTTATCTATTATAATGGGATGTAGGTGCAGATGTGTTCATATTGACAACCCACATTACTAATCTATATTTAGAAAGATTTTGTGAAATTAAAAAAAAAACATTTTTTCAGCCTCTTTAATCATACCATCACAATGGTCCATTATATTAGCATGGTGAATTCTTCCTTGTATATTTGGAAGGGATTTTTCGGGTTTTATCTCTTGACTCTTCATTGTAATTGGCAGTGGAGCGCAACACAGTTTATGATTTTTTGGTTTCACTATGACACATTTGTATGAGTATGCGTAGAGTATAGGTGACCCACTAATTTCACTTATATTTCAATTGATTCAATTTTACTTTTTTTGGCATTATTTACAATATTGATTTAACATATTAAGTATACTTTTTACACCATAGTAGCTTACAAGACCCACGTTTTAATAAGAAAAAAATCTTCCCAATGCAGACAAGGGCAGACAATAAAGATCCTGACAAAAGTTCTAAACCTTACCCATGTTTATGAAACTGTCATTCTCTGAATGCAGGGCAAAGTGACAGTGTCTCTGCAAAAGATCATTCCTTGACCCCCATATACTCACTTTATTTGCACCCCCTTTTAACTCCTTGCTCCTCCACAGCTGCTGCTGTCTTGGTAACATGGAGAAGCCATGTCGGGGACACAAGAAAGTAGATCACATGGTCTCCTATACCCAGAAGTATTAAGTATCCTCATCGATGCACAGAAGTAATGAACTGCAAGTAAGCACAGGTAAGATGAGTATATTGACTTAATGAATTGGGTTAATCACTGAGAAATCCCAATAATCATATAAAGCAGGGCTTGAAATAGCAGCTCGCCCGCTCGCCAAATGCGAGGAGAAATTCCTCTGCAAGCAGCGAGCACAGATGAAGCATGGAGTGACTGCACCTGCTCTCCAAGCCTCATTGTGAAGTCGAATTCTGGTTTACAACTTCCGGTTTCCGGCTCCGCTGAGAGGAGACACCCTCTCCACCGCTGCAGGGGACTCGGAGGGACTAGGAGTAAGTACTGTATACAACATGTCCTATCACTATAATGGAGTACAAGGGAGCTGGGATATACATTACTCAGTAATGTATATCCCAGCTCCCCTGTACTCCATTATAGTGATATGACATGTATACAGTAATGTATATCCCAGCTCCCCTGTACTCCATTATAGTGATATGACATGCATACAGTAATGTATATCCCAGCTCCCCTGTACTCCATTATAGTGATGACATGTATACAGTAATGTATATCCCAGCTCTCCTGTACTCCATTATAGTGATATGACATGTAGACAGTAATGTATATCCCAGCTCCCCTGTACTCCATTATAGTGATATGACATGTATATAGTAATGTATATCCCAGCTCCCCTGTACTCCATTATAGTGATATGACATGTATACAGTAATATATATCCCTGCTCCCCTGTACTCCATTATAGTGATATGACATGTATACAGTAATGTATATCCCAGCTCTCCTGTACTCCATTATAGTGATGACATGTATACAGTAATGATTACTGTATACATGTCATATCACTATAATGGAGTACAGGAGAGCTGGGATATACATTACTGTATACATGTCATATCACTATAATGGAGTACAGGGGAGCTGAGATATACATTACTGTATACATGTCATATTACCAACGTAATGAATAATCGTGTTTTACTCCAACCTTTGTGATATATGTCCTTCCCTATCAATACTAACATAAACTGCACATTTGTGCTTATACTTATGAACTTACAGTACCTCTGTAAAAATACAGTACATGCATAGTTCAAAAAAAAAAATGAAAAGAAGAATCTCGCTGATTTCTTTTGGGCTGAAAATTTCCATAGGTCAGTGTATACATGTTTCTCGGACATTCTGAAAATGTAAAACTGTATGCGAGAGATTATAGGGAATAAAGAAATCGTGTATGTTTATATAGTAACCTTTTTGTTGATATAGCGCACTTTTACTGCATGGCAGCCAACATCCACAGTTATTATTTTTTAAGTGTATCAGTGAAAAATAGAATATTTCAGGCAGTATGTTATACTCACAGTAATGAGAGGGTGCAAGATCGTTAAAGGTTCTGAGTATATGACAGGCCATGAAAATGGCTTATCACCAGAATAAATATATTTCATACTCTCAAACTATTTTTTTGGGATCCTTTATGTGGCAGATGTTATTAAACTGATCTTTATTTGCTGTTTGGCATTTAATACCATGCCAAGCTTTGAAACATATCCACTAGGAGATAATCATTTTATCCTGGGTTTACTGAAAGTGTAGTGATGCACTAAAGCTCTTACTTGACCTGTTATGCTCCTCAAATAAAGTGTTATGTATTTGGTTGGGTTCTGTAGATAGCGGTTACAGTTTATATCCCAGTAGCTTTATGTGTAGCCCTTATATTTCATTATTTCCTGTTAGAACAAATATAGTCAGCAACTCAAAGCATCAGAACAAAGAAAACAGATACGTTTATTTCCATTCCTGAAGGCTATTTGTTTCAGGTCACCAAACTCTGTACTTATTGAGACAACCTGGGGGTTGCTTAGCTCATTGGTAGTGCATAACAGTGAGTTTAACCCATGCCAAAACTGTCTTTTCAGGGCTTTTTCTGCCAACTTTTATTTAAAACGGCAAAGAAAAGTTCAACAAAAGACATCAGTTACCCACGCAAGGGATTCTACCATAAAAAAAAAAAAACACAATAGTATTCAGCCTCCTGGCTCTCTTTGGCAATCTTGCTGCTCAGGCTTAGAACCTTGGTCCTCCATACCATCTAACACAATGTCCTGAGCTCCTGCACAAATACTGTACCTCTGTCAGCTTGTCTCTATTCCTGAAGCTCCCTGCTCCTACATCCTTCAGGCTTGGGACTGGCTCTGTCCTGGTGCAAAGACAGACTCTGACTCCCGGGAAGGTGGAGCGCTGAACTCTAATTCTGACTCTTAATGTGAACCCAGTATGCACCTGCACCATCAGTGTGCCTGTTTTCTACAAATCCTGGCCTAGACTGACATTTTACACAGGGGCATGGCCTCACCCTGTCACATCATATACAGACATATTTTAACATACATGGTCAACATATGCATATATACTATAAGTTGTATGCATTGTGGATGCATAGTAAATTCTGCGAATTAGCTTTTTTGCACTGGACTGATGCACAATTGTATTTCAACCCTACTGAGTCAAAGTATTGACTAGGCATTTTACAATTTTTTTTGTGTTGTTTTAATAATAACTGAGTAAATCTGGTCAGGAGGGACAGACAGTTTGATATTAAAAAGTAAAGCCTAATACAAACTATGAGAAAATCGGACGACCGTTCGTTCCACAAAAGTGAGTAGCATGATATAGTCGGAATGGTATTGACTTGTACGAAAATTCTCAGCTGACAAAGGCAAATGTTAGGCAAACGTAGCTACGTACTAGCATTAGAATAGAAAGTGTAAGGTTGTTCTATGCTTCTGATCATGCTCATTTTTTTCTATTCGATTATTTTTGTATGATTACTGTACACATTAACTGCTTGACCGCCGCCCTATAGTAAAAGTACTGCTACAGGGCAGCAGGACTGTGCAAAATCATGTATAAAAAGTGATTTGCATTTCCGGGTAAGGGGCGTGTGGATGCCGCTCTACCCGTGTCGCCATTGGCGGTTACGGATGTCAATCATCGGGTCCCGGCCAGAGATTCTCCACCGGCACCTGACAATCGCCATGTAAAACTGACAGGGAAGAGACCTGTGTGTAAACAACACAGGTCTCTCTCCTGCCAGCAAGCACATGCTGCTGTGCATTTCTCTGATTTCCCTTTGATCGTCCCAGATGTTAAACTCTTCCTGTCCAGTGTCATTAGTACAGTGTCAGTGCTTTTTATTAGCACTGATAACTGTATTAGTGTCATTGGGATGTTAGTGGCAGTTAGTCAGTTCCCACCCAGTGTCAGAATGCCCGTTGCAGTCCCACTATAAGTTGCTGATTGCCGCCATTACTAGTATATAGACATGTAGCAGAATACATTTTGGCCTAAATTTATGAAGAAATTTGATTTTTCAACAGATCACAGACACATCAACAGTGCACAATAAGGCTCCATGTACACGGGAAGTTTGGAAAACACTTCTGAACGATGGAAACTGACTGCTGGAAAACATAGGTTAAAGCAAGTCTGTTTAGCCGTGTTTGCATACCGCGTTTATGCGTGTTTGCGTTTAGAAGTGTTGTATAAAAGATAACATCAGGAGACCTTCCAAAACGCCCAGAATGCACTGAAAAACAGTAAAAAATTTAAGTATTTCAGACATTTTGAGAGAAATAGAGAGAGCAGAAGCAGAGAGAGCAGTATGTGTTGAGATTACCTGTCTTTTCTGGTTGTATTCACTATGGATCCCATCATGAGCATAATGCAAAATCTGGAACTGACTGCACTGGTGTGTTAGGTCCATTTGAATACATGAGAAACGCTTTGCATGCATTTCTGATTATGAAAAAAGGCTGTGGACAGCATTTGGATATGGAACAGTTAAAAAATGCTTCTAAACACAAACGCATATAAACGCGGTTAGCCGCGTTTACAAGCGTTTGGCATTTGAAACGCTGATAAAATCTACTCCTGAACGCAAGTTTGGTGCGTTTAAAAAAATGACTGTAAACTTAACTTCCTGTAAACTACTGTAAATGACATAATGTTTTCCTATGTGTCCATGTACACTAAGGAGAGTTCAGGGGCTGCTGAAAAAAAAAAAAAAAAAAAACGCAGAAAAACTCCTGAACGTGAGTTTATCAGCTGCAGTGTACATGAGCCCTAAGGGCCTCATGATGTTATCTTTAAAAAACGCTTCTAAACGCAAACGCGCATAAACGCGGTAAAACAGACTTTTTTTAACCTACGTTTTCCAGCAGTTCGTTTCCATCGTTCAGAAGTGTTTTCCAAACCTCCCGTGTACATGGATCCTAAGTTGTTTAGAGACGTGAAAGCAAATATACACTGTATTTTAGTTAGTTGATTTTTTTTTTTACAAATTGCTAATTAAATACTTTAAATGCAGCACTTAAATCTGAAGAGAGCTTTAAGTTGATTCTGATTAAGTGTATTCTATGTACAAGACATAAACTTTACTATTAGGTTTTCTTTACTAAATTTTAGGTTTTTTTTATACTAAATATACATAGGTGAGGATACACACAAGTTATTGAAAAATATGAAAAGAAGTTAAAAATATGCTAGGTATCCACTACACTGTATATGTGTGGTCCAGTAACCAGATAACCAGTAACACCAATATCCATCACCTCACCCCAGACAACGTTGTCTGTTACACCTTTAAGATATGCATGACGTCATGGTATGGCCTTTTGTATATATAAGAATTTAGCGTGGCAGCGACAACCACCGGTCATCTGTCGGGCTATTTCTTATCACCCTCTGGGCTAGCACCAATGAGATATTCTAGCATGGACTATTGTGGCTGTGTTGATCCAATGATTCCTGGATGGAGATTAATGTGACATAAAGTCCAAGTAGTACTACTGAGGAACTAGTGTAAAAACAATCCTGATTCGGATAAGTTATATTCTGACCCACAACAAAATAGTTTCATACACTTAATGTGTAATGGTTTTCCGCATGGTCCTTTCATGTAACCACTTTGGAGAACATCTTGTTCACGTCTTTTCTTTAGTTGGAACGATACAAGCCATGCATCGAGGTACCAGGAAACCTAAAAGTCATCCAGGTCTGGATAGATGAAATTGTCTTTGTAAAGAAGATAAGCCAACATTTGTCCTCCAAAAATCATTGACATCAGTCCCAGTCCTAAGTAGGAAAAAAAAATAAAAAGCAATGCTTTAAGAGCCAAGCATTAGAAGAACTGGTTAATTATGACAGTAAAGTATTACTAATGTCACAATATTGTCTTACTTTGCATGAATTAAACTAATTAATACTGTTAAGTGGTATTAGTTTATCCCCTTTTAAAAAAATCTGTGAACACTTGCTTAAAGGGAACATTAGCAGGGTTCTGCACCATAGATGGATTTGTTACACTTTTTATAGGGCTGTCAAGGTGTTTAGCCTACATAAATAAATTACTGACATGTTACAACATGTTTGAGAAAGCTGTGCCTTTTATCATTACACAGCAGTCCAGTCAAGCCAGTGATTCGGATATGCCCCCCTTTTGGAAGCAGTTAAACTTTCATTGCACCCCACCCATTCTCATTTTTTTGGGATCTGATATGTATACATGTGCTAATACAGGGCTTGAAAAAGCTGCTCGCCCAATGTGAGGAGAAATTCCTCTGTGGCGAGCAGCGAGCACAGATGAAGCATGGAGTGACTGCACCTGCGCTCCAAGCCTCATTGTGAAGCTGAGCTCTGGTTTACAACTTCCGGTTTCCGGCTTCTGCGGCACTGCCACCAAGGGGACAGGTACAGGAGAGGTCCGCTTTCCTCCGCTGATAGGAGTCACCCTCTCCACCACCACAGGGGACTCGGAGGGACTAGGAGTAAGTACTGTATACATGTCATATCACTATATTGGAGTACAGGGGAGCTGGGATATACATTACTGTGTACAGTTTTATATTTTGGACTCTTTATTCTAAAGAAAAATTTAATTTCATAAGCTTTAAGGGGGCGTGGTTGGGGGACGGTCTGGGGTGGGGTTGGATGCGGACCTGGGCAAGGTTGGGTGGTGCAACTGATGGAGAGTAAGGTTTGTGCCTGGCTAGTAGGTCTAGACTTGAAATTTTGAGCCCTGTGCTAATACATCCAAAAACTGCACAAGCAGCAGGACTGGTTTTCACCAGATGCAGTCCAGTGTCTTTTTTTCTGCATCAGTGTTTTCCATGTATTCCAATGGCCCTAGTTCACACCAGTTCAGTCAGTTCCAGTGCAGAAAAAAAGTAGAAATGCTGCATACAGTAAATCACATGAAAAACACACTGGAATGGAGTGTGGTGTGAACTGTAAGCAAAACACATCCAGATGCATCTTGAATGTGTTTTTTTGGTGTCAACTGGCACTAAATGAATATTTCATCAATGGTTCAGGAACTCTAGGAGTGCATGTAGCCACTGTCTCCCAAATTCTCACAGGGGAGTAGAGAAAAAGAATCCACCTGGGAGGATTTGGGAGACAGTGGCTACATTTATGCTTTTTGGTTTTACTAAGCGGCAGTTCTTCCAAGTTTGCTTCAATGCCGGGCTATAGAAGTGTTATTCATATACTTGTGACTGTAACTTCTAATGGATATATAAGGCGATGTAATTATAATTATGAGGCATCAACAGCAGGGCTCTTACTTTACTTTCCATTCATCGTGCATCAGCATCAGAGGTTGGTCATCAGCTCTGAGGAAAGGGATTCGTCCCCGAAACGCGTCAGGATTTTGACCGCACTGACAGTGAGAACACCTTGCCCACCGTTGTGGCCATTGTCATTTTTCTATGCTTTTTAGATACATGCTTTGTCTGTGAGTATGTTTTTATGATTTAATTCCTACAATAAACCTTGGATAATGCACTAGGTGTGTGCGCCACCTGTTTTCTCTCTATCCAGTGGCTGATTTCCCCGTCTGAGGAGGGCTGCACCCCTGGAACATTTCCTTTTGGTTGTCGCTGTCCTGGTACCCATGGCTTCCCTTTTGGCTGTGCATATCCTGAGGCGCTGGAGAGTACATGCGCTAATTATAATTAGATATCTATCATAGGCATCATGCTCTATTTAGGCACTTCTGAAGAAGAGATTGACTGTTGTCTCAAAATGCGTCAAGTGCCTGATCTTGATAAGTGCCCGATCATGATTTGAATTTCATCTTCCTCACCTGTGCATTTATTGTAACAGATATGTAATGTACAACCACCATATTGTGTACATCTATGCAGGGGCGGACTATCAACTCATGAGGCCCCCGGGCAATAGGGGATCATGGGGCCCCTGTGTCCTTGCCCAAACTCAAAAAAGCCTATGAAAAAGGTACCAGGGGCATCTCATGGGGTCCTCTACTAACCCTGGGCCCTCGGGCAGTGCCCGAGTTTCCAAATGGTCAGTCCGTCCCTGCATCTATGTGAATTTTAACATTTTCTGTAAAATAAAATATGGTTCTATAAAAGTTTCTACACATTTAACGGTTCTATTTGTGCTGTTAAAAATCCCACAAAAAGAGGGTTTTCCCATATATGGTTCATAAGGGATGATGGCACTTTACCAAACCCGTTGTTTTTCTATTTGTCATATTTTACTGTGGTGTCTATAACCACTGGAGAGAGTTTTCCTAATTTATGTGTAGTCACAGAGACAGCGAGTGAACAAAATCTATCCAGGGGTGACACATGCAGTATTAAAACATTTTGTTTAAAGTAGGGTGGGGCAGGACAGTGGCTAAATGGTTAGCTCTTCCACCTGGCAGAACTCAGCTAATTGGTTTGAATCCCAAACACGGCACCACCTGCCTGGAGTTTGCATGTTCTTCCTATGCCTGTGTGGGTTTTCCTCTGGGTACTCGGGTTTCCTCCCACACTCCAAAGACATGCTGGTAGGTTAATTGGATCCTGTCTACATTGACCCTAGTATGTGTATGTATGAATGTAAGTTAGGGACCTTAGATTTAATGCCCCTTGAGGGCAGGGACTGATGTAAATGTATAATATATACAGTATAGCACTGCATAAATTGACTGCACTATAGAAATACCTGTAATAATAAATAAAATAAAGCTGAGCACCTATGTTTGGTATTTATTGTTGTCTGTGTCCCTACGAGGGAAATGTCCTAACTCCTGGTTTGGCCATCAATAAATCAAATTGAGGACAAATATGCTGAGCAGAAGCACACACTGCAAAAGACTGACATTGGAATCATCCCCTTCCCAACTAAATAGACAAAAGATATGTTTTAACTGGGTTATTAATTTTCAGTTGCTTCATTGGTTACCTGAAACATGAAAAGTAAGGGACAAAGAGAAAATTACCTAGAGAGATCCACCAATGTGTCACGCTAGGAAGCTGCTTCATAACTGCAGAACAAACACATATGAATAATTTTTTATTATTATTTATTTTTAGTTAGAGTTGCTTACTGCTTACTAACATGATTTAAAATTAAAATAATTCTTGCACAATGTTTGGTGTAAGGTGGGAATTTCAATTTTAAATTGACTTAGACTCATGGGCTTTTACTTTATTAACTAAATAATGAAATGTTTTCAGCAGATAGTAATATTAAAGAAATGACAGAATTTCTTAATATTATCTGAACGCATCAAAATGTGGATGACATATTATGTTCAAAAAAGGTCAACTAAGTCAACCAAATAACATAAATTACTTTGTATATTGGAAATGCAAAGGTTTAGTAAATAATCGCACACATTGGATTAAGATTTAGAAAAAAGTACTGTGTACTGCTGTTTAAAGCTTAACTCCAGGTTTCTCATGACCTTAAATAGTTTATTTGGACAAAGCTGATCCAAATGAACTATTTGCTTCACTAAGAGATGTGCATGCTGTCAGCTTTGTATAAACTGTATATACCATCAGCGATGTGTTTCTGCAGTCAGTGGTGTATTTAGGTTTTGTGCTGCCCTAGGCAACACAAAAATCGCTCCCCCACATGGAGAGACCCTGACACTGAAAAACACCCCCTTCCCCCACGAAGAGAGCCTGACATTGACTAACAACACACCAGCTCCCCCCCACTACCTGAGAGAGCCTTCCACTACCACCTCCCCCCATACACTGGCAAACCACCCCGACCCCTGCGAGAGAGAAGACACTCACCTTCACAGCTCTGGACATCCCTGGGAACAAGAGTCATGCTCTGCATACACCATCAAGCAGCCCACAGCCTCTCTCAGATCCCACCTGGTCCCCATGCTGCGTGTATCCCTTCTTCTATCCCTTCTTTCGGGGGGGGGGGCAACGCTGACCCCCTGAAAAATGCTGCTGCCCACCTGAAAGATGTCGCCCTAGGCTAATGCCTTGTTTGCCTTGTGGTAAATACTCCCCTGTCTGCAGCGGTATGGGGACTTTCCGCCCCCTGGAAAAAAATGGAGTCAGTCTGAGTGCTGTTCAGCCATTCACAGAAAGCCTTATGTTTTATCAATGAATACAGGGCTTTCTCTGACTAGTTAAGGTGGAGAGACGGGTGCTTTATATCATGATCTCCTCTTCAGCCAATCAGGAGAAGTCATGTATTCATTGATGAAATTCAATGCTTCCTGTGAATGGCTGAGCAGCACTCAGCTCGACTCGATTTTGTTCCAGAAATGAGATGAGAAGTCCCCATCTTGCTGTCAGAACACATCGCTGTATACTGTATGTAGCTGATGCTACATATAGTTTATACAGCGCCCCCAACAGGCACATCTGTTAGTGAAGCAACTAGTTTATTTGGACCAGCTTGGCCCAAATGAACAATGTAAAGTTACAAGAAACCTGGAGTTAGGCTTTGATGCATTAAAACATATAGTATGATAGACCACCAATGGTATCACAGATGTTCCCGCAGTGTGCTAGTGTGCCACATCAGCAGCATCTCACCCCTTCAAAGAAGTCAGTAGATGAAACGCGTTAGAGTCAGACCACACGGCAACTGGAAGTGACCTCACATTCCCCACCTGAAGTGATGCACCACTCAGGGACAGGAAGGGGACCGAGTGAGAGGCCGCTGATGTGGAACACTGGCACAATGCTGGGACATTTGATACCATTGATGGCCTATCATTCTATATGTGTTTGTGACTAGTATATTATTGAAGATGGAATACATTTTTTTTTTTAGCGGAATTACACTACCAGCCTGCTGTTAGGAGACCATACAGGAGGAGTTGGAACACAATGAAGATTGTGGTAATGCAAGCGCTATTGCTTATCATTTATCAGATAAGCAACTTCATCTGGCGGGGATCAGTGAATCTGGGGAAGGTGTTCTCTTAGCACAAGGTGTTTAAAAGGAGAGTCTGCATGTATATAACACTGAATTAAAAGTGTTGTGGAATCACTTGGTGACCGCATTGGTGATATGGACTTTTGAGACACTACTCTATGGACTCACTTACCACTCTGTATATTATTTGTATTCACTTTGTATGTATTAATGGGGAGCACAGTGATTTTGGAATTTTTTTATATTGTTTATCACTAAGAGTTTTAGTAGTATTTACTAGCGCTGCCATAGAGCTTGTTTGTGGTTTAAATATACATTTTAAAGCTGAACTACAGACAAATAAAGAAATACAAAGTTGAAATATGTATGTCAACTGTTTTACCTGCCAAAGGATTTGTAATTTTGTCCCTTGATTTACAGGTCCCTCAGACAGTATAGCTAGGCTGGTGACCTGACTTTTCTCTTCCTTGGTTAAGAAAAAAAGCAAGGTCACCTCACCCGGTCACCCCCCAGCCTGTGACTTGACAGTGACTGAGCAGCAGCAGACTATACCTCTGTCACTCTGCTCTCTCCTCCTGTAAACATGTTCATGTTGTTTTATGAGGCTTAGATCAGTGTAACAACAACCAAATGCAAGTACTAATACCTTCAGCTACATTTCAAGCTGCAATTAATTATTTTTAGTTAATACATAACTGCATTATTTGGTGTTGTTTATATTTGGCTAGAGTTCAGGTAAAGCTCTAAAAGATACACGTGGAAATGGGCCTTCTTTCATGGGGTTGTGTGCATCTGTGTTTGTGTTGAAAGCTCAAATGCATGCCCCAGAATTGAGACCGAGCTGTCACTGTCCTTGTACTAATGATCATTAGCTGGGAAGACCAGCTCCTGATTGTGTGATCACTGATAGCCAATCTCAGGGATCACCTTTAGGCACCTCCCCTACATATCTCTTCTGTGTGAAGAAGGAAAAATGACATTTTCCTCCTCTTTAGAGAAGCCTATGAAAACCAAAGTCTGTAAAAAAATACAAAAGAATAAAATAACTAGATCAGGCTTGATTTAGGTTAGTTTTAGTGTCTATGTTAGCTTTATGATCAGTTTTAGCTTTAGTGTCAGTTGGTGTCAGTGTCAGTAGGACTTAAAAAAGGGGGAAAGCAAAATATACACTATGGTTTCTGTGCCCTACAATGAGTGCAAACAACAAATAATTCACACATATTGGTGTCACTATAAATGCCAGGAGTAGGAGAAATTATTTTGGTTTGTTCTTCTATGGTGAGTCATGGTAATGGCAGGAAATATACATCTAAAGTTAAAATAATAGAAATTTTTCTTTTAATAAAAAAACAATAGATATCTGTCTACATTTACCACCAAATGAAGGTCTAATTTATCATGAAACAAACACGGTATAATTCAAATAATTGTGAAGATACACTATATTGCCTAAAGTATTTGGGACACCCCTCCAGATCATTGGATTCAAGTGTTCTAATCACCTCCATGGCCACAGGTGTATAAAATCAAGCACCTAGGCATGCAGACAGCTTCTACAAACATTTGTGAAAGACTGGGTTGCTCTCAGGAGATCAGTAAATTCAAGCGTGTTACCATGATAGGTTACCACTTGTGCAATAAATCCACGTAAAAGACAATTGGCCATGTAAAATGACAGAGCGGGGTCAATGTATGCTGAAGCGCACAGTGAGCAGAAGTCACCAACTGTCTGCAGAGTCAATAGCTAAACACCTCCAAACTTCGTGTGGCCTTCAGATTAGCACAAGATTAGAGAGCTTCATAGAATGGGGTTCCATGGCCGAGTAGCTGCATCCAAGCCTTACTTTACCAAGTGTAATACAAAGCATTGGATGCAATGGTATAAAGCACACCACCACTGGACTCTAGAGCAGTGGAGATGTGTTCTCTAGAGTGACCAATCACGCTTCTCTGTCTGGCAATCTGATAGACGTGTCTGGGTTTGGCAGCTGCCAGGAAAACGGCACTTGCCTGACTGCATTATGCCAAGTGTAAAGTTTGGTGGAGGAGGGATTATGGTGTGGGGTTGTTTTTCAGGGGTTGGGTTTGGCCCCTTAGTTCCAGTAGAGGGAACTCTTAAGGTGTCAGCATATGACCCTTCTTGTTCCAATATGAAAACAATATAGTGTAGAGCTAATCTAAATAACACATGTAAAATAAATACATAAATGAAAATGAATATAAATACATGCAACCACATGCACATAAATGATAAAAAAATCCTCAAACCCCCCATATCCCTAAATGAGGATCAAAGTAAACAAATAATGGGGTGTAAACTTAGGTGAATCTCCAACCTGGGGGATATGAAACCTATAAGTTGATAAGTGCTTAAACAAAATAAATAACTGTATACACAATATGAAATTCTGCATAAATAAAAGTGAAATATATCACAATAAACACTCAATAAATCCACATAAAAAGTCCAATGATAATGTAAATGTATAAACGTGATCCAAGAACCAATATCATGCAGGTGATGAGGCGAATGTGCGATCACAGCAATGGTGGAAGATCCTCAAATGGCTAAAATGCCCCCTCACCTCCTCAATGTGACCCAAAAGGGCCAGCTCGCTTTTAGGATCACACCAAGATCCTTATCAGTTAATACCTCATCTCAGGATAGTAACCGCAAGAGATCCCATCAATGGTGGCACTTACTCATCTCCGGGCCCCTCCAGGTGCAGGTATGCGCAATATAGCTCACTCTCCAATAAAGGATCATAATGATAGAAAAGAAAGATCTTCTGTAGTGTAATAAGGTTTATTACTTCACAATAAATGAAAAAGGCCAATTGCCCACTCACTTGTACTCAATGAAACATCAGCTTGTAAACCTTATCCTATGGGTGTACCTCTGCATGGGTTTTCAGGTGTACCAAAATGGTGTCACCGCGTACTGGAAACACATCACCGCGTACCAACGTGTTGTGTCACGCTAACCACGTGACTTCATCAGGGTACCCTCCTAGATTGTAAGCTCCAAGGAGCAGGGCCCTCCTATCCCTCTTGTATTGAACTGCATTGTCTCCCGTTATATTGTAAAGCGCTGAGCAAACTGTTGGCGCTATATACATCCTGTATAATAATAATAATAATCAGCAGTAACCATCAAAACCGCAGGCGCAGACTGACACCACCGTCTTCTCCACCGCCTTCTATACACAGAGCGACAGGAGGTGACAGCCTCATGGCCTCTTTAGCACACTGAAAAGCATGACATGTGTGATTAATCTGGTCAAGCAAAGTATTCTTCTGGGTACAGTAACTCATCCTCCCCATGCCTATACACCCGCTCCTCCCCTCCTCAAACTTTCCCTTGTGTCAATTATTGCTTTGAAAGAGATCGACAGCCACAGTCCTCAATTGATCACATCAACAGAACTGATCTTCAAAGTCTCCGTATACCTGGTCTCACTGTTTTCCGCTATCATGTCTTGCTTAGGACAAGTATGCTAACAGAACTCCTGTGCTCACTATCATCTCCTTCCCACAGTGGACTTCATCATCTTGCACCATCCCAACCACTTCATCTGGTAATTCTTTGTCTTAGACTTGTATATGTTTATACTCAAATGGTAGCTTGGTCTTGCCCATGATAAATCCTACACCCGCTTTACCGCTGGGATCCGTAGCTCAAAGATAAGCCACTGCAGCAATGGCTTCGTTGGAAGCATCAGAGAAGACATGAATCTCTCTTCTGGTGGCATTCTTTAAGGATGCTTGGGTGTAAGAGCGTGGTATCTGGAGTTGTTCTAATGCTTTTAGAGACGGTTTCCAGGATTCCCACCTTTGTTGTTTCTCCTTGGGTAAGGGGGTATCCCAGTCTGAACTTTCAGAAGTAAGTTGTCTCAGCAGTATCTTACCCTGAATGGTGAGAGGTGTAATGAAACCTAATAGATCATAAATGCTGTTGACTGTAGACAATACTCCTCACTTTGTGAAGGGCTTGTCACAGGCTGATGCTTGAAATGTGAATGTGTCTTGTTTAACATTCCAAAGCAATCCAAGACTGCATTGTGTAACAGAAAGGTCAGATCCTAGTTGGAATTTCTTCACACTGGCAGCATGGTCATCAGAAGGAAAGGCTATCATGACCTTGTCGCTGTTAGAGATGATTTTGTGAAGTCTGAAGTTTGCAGTGGCAAGCATGATCTGGGTTCTGGTAAGAAGGTCAATAGCTTTTTCTTCACTGGGCAGAGATTTGAGTCTGTCGTCTACATAGAAATTCCTTTCGACGAACTGTATTGCATCAGATCCAAATTCTTTCTCACCCTCTTGAGCTGTTTTCCTCAGTCTATAAATTGCTACTACAGGAGAAGGACTGTTACCAAAAACATGTACCTTCATTCAGTAGTCTATGACTTCATAGTTGACATCATTATTGCTATACCATTGCAACCTGAGGAAGTTTCTGTAGTCTTCACGGACAATGAAACAGTGGAACATCTGCTGAATGTCAGCCATAACAGCAATTGGCTCTTGTCTGAAGTGAAGTAAAACTCTTATGAGATTCTTGTTCAGAATAGGCCCAGTGAGAAGATTGTCATTGAGGGAGACACCTTCATGACGAGCACTTGAGTCAAAGACCACCCTAATCTGATCAGGCTTGCGAGGATGGTAGACAACAAAGCATGGTAGATACCAACATTCTTCTCCTTCCATAAGAGGAGGTGCAGGCTCAGCATGATCTCTCTTAAATACCTTCTGCATTAAGTCCACAAAGTGCTTTTTCATCTCAGGCTTCTGGTTCAAACTGCGATTTAAAGAAACAAACCGTGATTCTGCATGTACCCTGTTGTTTGGTAGTCTCTTTCTTTGGGTACGAAATGGTAGAGGTGCTACCCAACTGTTGGAATCATCTTGGTAGAACTCTTTACTCATGGTTTTCAAGAATTCTTTGTCTTCTATGGTAGCTGCCAACTCATTGTCTTTAGTGGTTACCACGAACACTGTGTTGCCGATGTTGTCATCCCAAGAGCTTTCTTATTGTCTTGTATAATGTGCTGTTGTGCAAAAAACTGTGTTCTTGCAAGAGATCTGTTACTCTGATCATCCAGAATAGTATACAGTCTTATGGCCTTTTCAGGTTAACCTTTGGGGTATACATGGACCAAGCATATCTTTGCACAGGATTTGTCACAGAATCCTTCTCCTCTGTACAGACCTCTGTACATGTAGCGAACACTGGGGTGGTAGGTGCTGCTTGATCTGGGCGCTCCGCGCCTTGCTTTGCCTCAGGAAGATTGTGAGCGTAGTAGAGTTGTGCGAATATTGATGAAAAGCTTGCACATGGTCATTACTGTCACACTCTATACATTTGATGACTGCTTTACAGTCCTTTGCAAAGTGTTCTGTGGAGGCACAGCATTTGTAGTGAACCCCAAATTTCTTCAAAAGTTCCTTACGTTCTTGGAGGGTTTTCTTTCTGAAGCCGATACATTTCTTAAGTGGATGTGGTTTGTTATGTATTGGACATTGGCGATTTGGGTCCTCAATCAGTCTTTTCAAGAACTGTAGCAGGCGCGGGTAGAACATTAGTCCCTTTCACTAACGCTGGACCTCTATGGTCTCTGTGCAACATAGGTGTGTTTGTAGGTCTTGAAGAGAGTGTACTGAGAAGGTTACAGTCCCCATATGAGAAACTTGGGTCATTCTTAGTGTCTGCAATTCTTTTTGATGAACTCGCAGAAGTAGAAAAAAGGAGGAAAGGCAACACTATGTTCTTCCTTATACTTTGATCCAAGCACTGCCCATGTTTCTTGAATTCCATATGGTAGCTTGAGAACAATAGATTTGATGCCATGAGAGGTGACAAGGTAACTGAGACCAGGTAAGTTTGATGTCAGCCTTAGCGAGTTGAAGCTCTAATAGAACATCACTGAATTCTTGAAACTTTAGATTGTCGCTAGCAGAAATCCTTGGGAAGCTTTGCAACCTTTTGAATAAGGCATCTTCAATGGCCTCTGGGCTGCCAATGGTATGTTCAAGTCTGCCCCAAGCAGCATTAAGGCCTGCAGCAGGGTTTTCAGTATGAACTGCTTTGAGCCTCTTGATGCGTTCAGTGGACTGGGGACCTAGCCATTTGATGAGTAGATCTAATTCCTCTGCGGCATTGATGTCTAGGTCACTTATTGTGGCCTTAAAAGTGGATATCCAGCCTCTGTAATATTCAGGCTTTTCATCAAACTTGGTGAGGCCTGTCTTAATAAGCTCTCTGCGGAGCATGTATTTAGCAAACTGTGACATGTCCGTGTTTTCAGATTTTGGGTGCATGACTGCAGGTGGAACAGAGTTGGTTGTGACGGTTGGTGGACTGTTGGTTCTATTGACCCTTAGACCCCTGGTCTAAGTTCTCTGTCACTCGTTCTGTCTCCTCAGGCCTGGAGAAGCATTGGTTACAAGTAATCACACATGAGACCGTCTTGTAAGTAACCAAAAACTTCTAATTTATTCCACAACGAAAGCTCTCTTATATAGTACAATATAACGTGCAAGTGAGAATACAAGCATTTACGTCAATCCTGAATAATGATGAGAAGCAAAATTTAAGGAATGTCTATAATATTACATAAAAACTTATCTGCTACATACAATAGAATCTCGCTAGATACTTTTCAAGGCTGTGAACATGATCTTTCTCAGGCCTTGAAATCAGTTACAAGTATCCAACAATTATTTTCCCATGGGACAGAAGTATTTGACTTTTAATTATATCATAACAGAAACAGGTGCTGTTAATACAAAGAAATAATTGAATACTATCTCCATCTCTACCAAGGCTAAGCTAGAAGAATACTGTGAGTATAATTCTGTAACACATAACTGACACAGCATATTTTCATTAACTCATTCTGGGTATAATACAAAACAATTAACCAACATGTTAGTACAATATATAAAATGGAGTTGGGGAAAACAAAATGACAGACCTAAAAGACATACATTTCCCTTCAATCCCCTCTTAAAATCATTATTTACATATATGATTTTTATTTCTGCTTCTTTTTATATTTGGCTAGATAACTGTGGTACTCTTTAGGTTTTGGGTTCAGTGGGGCAGTTTGTTCTTGGATCACTTCTGCATACATACTCATACCTATTCCTTTGTTCATAAGCATCTCAATACACGGGAGGATGCAGCAAACCACAAAACCTATGGTAATCAATATAATCAGGATAATAATAGCAAGCTGTACTAGTGTCTGTTTCCAGCTAGTGAACCACTCAAAATACTGATCCCAAGAGTTGTCTAAGTTGGAATTCTTCTTAAACTCTATAGACAAGTCTTCAAGTTTCTTTATGACTAATGTGACTTTGCCATTTGGGCCTGTGTTGTCTAGAATGTAAGTGCAACAAATGTCTACCGTGTCTATGTATTTTGCATGTACCACTCTTCTCAGCTAGGATCATATCTAGAGCTATCCTATTCTGGAATGTCATCTGTGAAATGGCTTCTAATTGTTCAGCAGTTCCCTTTAGGGCATCCCTAGTATAATTAACAAATCTTTGTTGATTGTAATAAATATAATTTATCCATCAATGTTCTTGTTTACGGTAACAATGAAAAATATAGACTCAAATCCTGCTGCTGCTTGGTTTTTTGCCTTAAATTTGTCTGGAACCCCTCTTCCCTATGGCATCTATATATACATGGCTAACATCATGTGCAGTATGATACATATTATACAACCAGAGTAAGTGGGAGTTATGGGGACATTGTACACTTTGGCAGTAATCAATAATAAAGGTAGCAACCTCAGTATTTGATGAATTATACCACAATATGGTGTGGCCTGAGTCCTGTATTATCACCATTTCACCATGGCTAGGTGCCAACAAAATCAGTATAATCAGGAAAAAAATGGCAGAACCATGGCCTAAAATTGGGGAAGCAGTTCATCTTCTTCAGGGTCAGGGTTTTCTACCCCCGTTACCCTTTTTCCTTGATTGTCCTGTTCGAGGTCAGGGCTTTCTGCCCCCGTTAGTACCTCCTTTCCTTTTTCCCTTGGGTCTGGTCCTGGTCCTTTCTCAACCAGCTTCGCTCTGGAAGCATGGATCCAGATGGAACTATGTTCAGTGAGAACTGCTGTTCTGGTTACTGCTACGACTGTAGTTTCTGGTCCATAGACGAAATCCTGCTGTTTCTTGTTTCTCGTCAGCTGTTTCACCACAATACAATCTCCAGCCTGGAACAGGTGGGTATTTTCCTGTAAAAAAAACGGAAACTTGCGGATAATATTGTTCTCTTTTTGTGAGATACATTTCTTGCCATCGGGAAAACACATTTGTGACCACACAAGCTGGTTGTTGTCCTCTCTTTTGTTTGGGGTATGTGTGTAAAGTCAATTTGAAAAAGATATTGTGGGGTGAGACAGGTTTTGATGCATGGCTTTATTTGGGTTGTTTGGGTTACTCCTGATACATGTGATGCATCTTTTCACATAATCTTGTACTAACTCCGCTATTCCTGTGATATAAAAATCTTTTTGGAGTTGTTTTAGGGTTGCCTTCCATCCTATATGTCCTATCCCATGGTATTGTGCAATGTATATCGGGGCGCTACACCGTGGGATGCATGGTATCCCCTCTTTGCAGATTAATCCAGTCCTTTGATTCTTCTGTAAAATAGGATAGCACCAGTCTTCGAGCTCCTTTGTGAAAACTGACTGCTACAAAGTTGTGATCAATTGGGAATCATCTGGGAAGATGGGGCATAAAGTGGGCATCTGCAGTAAATCAAATTATTACTGAGCTACCTTTTTTGCTTCATAATCTGCTAGAGCGTTACCTTTTGTTATATCATCGTCCCCTTTGGTATGTGCTCTGCAGTGTATGACAGCAAGTTCCTTGAGAAGTGTGAGAGCCTTAAACAAATTGGCTACTAGTTGGGAATGGGCAATCCTTTTTCCCATCAGCTCCTATGTAGCCTCTGAGAAACCATAATACACCATGGTCATACACTGTTCCATAGGCATATTAAGAATCTGTGTAAATAGTGACAGACTGATCTCTGTACAGTTCACATGCTCTAGTGAAAACAATCAATTCAGCAGCCTGGGCTGATTGAAAAGGATTTGTCATTTGGCCTAGTGCAGGAGCCATCTATGAAAAAAAAATCAGCATTTAGGATTGGAATCTTTGATAAATCTAGTCTGGGTGAAATATTAGCCTCAATGAATTTGAAGCAGTCATGAGCCTCGGGTCCCAGATCGTTTGACAATTTGAGACCCAACAATGCCTTTAGGATCATTGCTGGACCTGAGTTGTTTGCGCTATACTTGATATGCAACATGGGGTTGCTCATTAAGATAACCTCATATCCGCTGAGTTGTTGGGAGAACATGTACTGAATGTGTATATTTCTTAATAAAATAGCTACATTATGTGTAGTGTGCAATATCATAGGGTGTCCTAAGGTGAATAACACAGACATCTATACAGCCATAACATAAAATGCCAACACTTAGAGACACGCAGGCATGCCTTGGACCTGAACTGGCACCATTTTTGAGAAAAAAAAAAACTACAGGGCGAAGTCTGCCTCCGTGCTCCTGGGCGAGTACACCAGCCATGGTCTTACAATTGTCCCTTGCATACACATGAAACATTTTTACATAATCAGGAAGGCTAAGGCCTGGGGCAGTTACCATTGCATTTTTCAAATACACATATGCATCAACCATGTCATCTGACCACTTAACAATTTCTGACATTTTCTGGGTTGTGACTTATCATAATAGGAACAGTCAGGTATCCACTGGCGGCAGTAACCAATGGCTCCAAGAAAGGAGAGCATGTCTTTCTTGGTTTGTGGGCGGGCAAGTTTCAGGAGAGCCACAGCTCTCTTTGGACTGACTTTCCTTTCCTCCTTTTGTAAACACAAAACCCAGATATTTAACACTTGTTTTACACCATTGTAGTTTCTTCTTTGACACTTTGGCCCTGATTCACTATTGGGCGTGGGCGCATATTTATGGGCTTAAGCCCAATTTTCATGGGCGTCCGTCATTTTTTACCCTGCAACCTAATTCACTATTGAGCAGAGCCCATAAGCAGATGCCCAATCTAATTCACAAAGAGACACACGCCCGAAATCAGACTCACAAAACAGACTTGCTAAGAAGCAAGTCTAAAACCATGAAAAATCACTGCAGAGACATGTTCACTTAGAAATTTGCTTTGCCAAATATCAGGACTTCACTTTAAACAATATCTGCTATTTCCAAAAAAATTAAAAATGTGTTAAAAATCGTTTTTTTCAAGGAAATCGACACAGTAAAAATCTAGAAGCCCGTGCAGTGTCTTTGGCAGATACAACTGAGCATGTGCAGAACACATTTTAGACTTCTGCCATGGGCGTTTGCTTTTTAGCCACTGACTAATAGTGAATCTGATTGTGGATTCCTCTGAGAGCCGGCACTCGCTCGCGACTATTGTGTTTAATAAACAGCACTCGGCATATCTTCATGTAATCTAACTAGATTTCCTTAGTTCTAGTGATTCTATTTTTGTTTCTTATCCTTTATAATTATTTCTGTAATGATTTTACTTATTTCAAAGGTCTAGATAATATATATTTTGACAGCTGAATGTAAAAATAAAGGTCCACAATAAAAAAAAAAAAAAAAAAAACAGCGTGGGTCCCCCCTCTCATCCATACCAAGCCCTTCAGGTCTGGTATGGATATTAAGGGGGAACTCCACGCTGAAATTTAAAAAAAAAAACAGCGTGGGTCCCCCTCAATATCCATACCAGACCCTTATCCGAGCATGCAGCCCGGCAGGTCAGGAAAGGGGGGGGACGAGCGAGCGCCCCCCCCCCCCTCCTGAACCATACCAGGCCACATGCCCTCAACATGGGGGGGTGCTTTGAGGCAGGGGGGCTCCCTCCCCCAAAGCACCTTGTCCCCATGTTGATGAGGACAAGGGCCTCTTCCCCACAACCCTGGCCGGTGGTTGTGGGGGTCTGCGGGCGGGGGGCTTATCAGAATCTGGAAGCCCCCTTTAACAAGGGGGCCCCCAGATCCCGGCCCCCCCCCTACGTGAACGAGTCTGCGGTAGATGCTCCCGCAGACTCCTTCACAAAAAAAAAAAGTGTGGTGTAAAAAAAACACAGTACAGGGTCTTTGACAAGTCCTTTATTAAAACAATGTCCCCCGAAGTAGATCCAACGTCAATCACGGCGGCGGCGGCAGGGACCCGAAAAAAGAAAAAAAAAAAAAAAGGTTCCGCTCCCGTCGGAGGCTTCCAGCCATGTGAAGAAGAGGCTAGCTGACAGTTCTTATATAGGTATGGGGCGGGGCCAGCCGGGCACATCATCCCCGCCCCTTACCTATTTGAGAAATGTCACCCTGTCTCTCCGCTGAGGCTAACTAGCTGAATGCAGGAGACAGTCTGACATTTCTTATATAGCTATGGGGCGGGGCCAGCCGGGGACATCATCCGAGTGACCCGCCCCATGTCACATGCTTGCTGTTCCTGGCTGGCCCCGCCCCATAGCTATATAAGAAATGTCAGACTGTCTCCTGCATTCAGCTAGTTAGCCTCAGCGGAGAGACAGGGTGACATTTCTCAAATAGGTAAGGGGCGGGGATGATGTGCCCGGCTGGCCCCGCCCCATACCTATATAAGAACTGTCAGCTAGCCTCTTCTTCACAAGGCTGGGAGCCTCCGACGGGAGCGGAACCTTTTTTTTTTTTCTTTTTTCGGGTCCCTGCCGCCGCCGCCGTGATTGACGTTGGATCTACTTCGGGGGACATTGTTTTAATAAAGGACTTGTCAAAGACCCTGTACTGTGTTTTTTTTACACCACACTTAGTTTTTTTGTGAAGGAGTCTGCGGGACCATGTACCGCAGACTCGTTCACGTAGGGGGGGGGCCGGGATCTGGGGGCCCCCTTGTTAAAGGGGGCTTCCAGATTCTGATAAGCCCCCCGCCCGCAGACCCCCACAACCACCGGCCAGGGTTGTGGGGAAGAGGCCCTTGTCCTCATCAACATGGGGACAAGGTGCTTTGGGGGGGGAGCCCCCCCTGCCCCAAAGCACCCCCCCATGTTGAGGGCATGTGGCCTGGTATGGTTCAGGAGGGGGGGGGGCGCTCGCTCGTCCCCCCCCTTTCCTGACCTGCCGGGCTGCATGCTCGGATAAGGGTCTGGTATGGATATTGAGGGGGACCCACGCTGTTTTTTTTTTAAATTTCAGCGTGGAGTTCCCCCTTAATACCCATACCAGACCTGAAGGGCTTGGTAAGGATGAGAGGGGGGACCCACGCTGTTTTTTTTATTATTTATTTAATTCACGGAAATAATTTAAAATTCAGCTGTCAGTGGGAAACCCCGATGACAGCTGAAACATTCCTTCTGTCCCTGCAGAGAGCTCCGCTATTATATTTGACATTAAAAAGTATAGAGACTGCAACATTGTATCCATTTGTATCCATTCCGGATATAGATGTTTTTATTCGGATACAAATAGATACAATGTTGCAACCTTTATACTTTTTAATGTCAAATATAATAGCGCAGCTCTCTGCAGGGACAGAAGTAATTACTTCGCTATTATATTTGCAGGCCGTAGATGGGGCGAAAATCGAACAATTTTTTTGCCATTGGTGGTAACGTCGGCCCATTGAACAACCGATTTTTTTTTTTTAACACGGTCAGTTTTCGCCCCATCTAAGGCCTGCATTTTTCTTTTTCTTATTCTTTTTTTTTATTCTTTTTCTTGCAGGCCATGGCTCATGTGCAGATTATTTATCTGTTAAAAGATCAGCCAATTTGCCGATCATTGCAGCTAAAATCGGCCGATCTGCAAAATCGGCCAATTTTTATCCAAATTTACCAATTAAAAAAAGTTGCAAAATCCCCAAAAATGGCTGACCAATTAACCCACTAACGGGCTGAAAATCAGCCGATTTTTTTTGCGGACGATTTTAGACCCATGTAAAGCAGGCCATAGATGGGTCTAAAATCGGCCGATTTTTCTGCCGAAAAGAAAATCGAACGATTTTCGGGCCGTTAGTGGGTTAATTGGTCAGCTGTTTTTCGGGATTTTGGCACATTTTTTTTATCAGTAAATTTGGAACAAAAAATTTTCAACTTTACTGGTAAACAAAATATGCTAAAATCCCAAAAAATGGCTGACCAATTATCCCAATAACGGAAGAGGCCCTTGTCCCCATTAACATGGGGACAAGGTGCTTTGGGGGGGAGCCCCCCTTCCCCAAAGCACCCCCCCATGTTGAGGGCAGGTGGCCTGGTATAGTTCAGGAGGGGGGGCACTCGCTCGCCCCCCCCTTTCCTGACCTGCCGGGCTGCATGCTCGGATAAGGGTCTGGTATGGATTTTGGGGGGATCCCCAAGCTGTTTTTTTTTATTTCAGCGTGGAGTTCCCCCTTAATATCCATACCAGATCCGAAGGGCTTGGTATGGATGGGAGGGGGGACCCCACGCTTTTTTTTTTTTTTTTACATTCAGCTGTCAGTGGGGAACCCCGCTGACAGTTGAAACATTAACACATGGCTGTCACTCCTACAATCCCGCATGAGTTATGTTATCAACTCATGCAGCATTTTAGTAGCGAAAACCAATGCAGCGCTCATGTTTCAGCTGTCGGCGGAGTTCCCCACTGACAGTTGATGTAAAAGTATTGCAGGGAATTATAAACAATTTGTAAAAAACCCGGCATGGGGTCCCCCCTCCCATCCATACTAAGCCCTTCGGGTCTCGTATGGATGTTAAGGGGTAACTCCACGCTGAAATTAAATAAAAAACAGCATGGGGTACCCCCCAAAATCCATAACAGATACTTATCTGAGCATGCAGCCCAGCAGGTCAGGAAAGGGGGGGGGGGGACAAGCGAGCGCCTCCCCCCCTCCTGAACCATACCAGGCCACATGCCCATACCAAATTATTCAAACATTTGTAAACAGACCAATTAACTGAAATGGTTTGGCATTTGTACCCCAAATATGACGTTCCCTGAGGCATTGGTAAACCGAGGTACGCCTGTATTAGTATTGCAATCCTTTGTATTGGGATACATAGAACCATCATACATGTGAATTGGCAACATAGCACAACATTTGTGTCACATTGGAGATATCTGGTAGTTACACTGAACTTGCCCAGGGACCTAAGATTGATTCACAGCACAGAAATACAGGCTGGATTAGCAATGTAGCTCCGTGGATTAGTGGTTAGCACTACTGCCTCACAACTCTAGAGTTGTCGGTTTGAATCCCAACCACGGCAAGGAAGTAGTATGATCTCCGTGTGTGGCTGTCTTCAAATAGATGTTCTGGCAACATCTTTGCTTTCTGTCTAAGTGATCCCTAAAATGTGAATTAGAATGAGGCCTTGTCTGTTGAAACACCTTCAAAGCTGCACCTTATGTGAATGTCATACAATGGGGTAAGATAAGGGCCTGGAGCACTAATAGATTTGATAATGATGGTTTACACTCAACCCACTTTTGTGAAGGATTTGGCAAGCAAAGAGCTGACAGAGAGAGAGAAGAGCGAGCCAGTGAGATGAAGAAGAGGGAGCGAGAAAAACATACTGAAGAGTGATAAAGAGAGACATACAGAAGAGTGAGCGAGAGAGAAGAGCGAGCCAGTGAGACAAAGAAGAGTGAGCGAGAGAGAAAAGACTTGGTTGGTGAATCCACACATCAAACTTGTCACAAATACTGGTATGGATTTTTCCACCAAATGCAAAGCAGACCGCACGCCTTCAAAGATTTATTTCCTTTGTTAATTCTCCTGCTTCGTTCACACTATATGCAAATGAAAATTACTGTTTAAGTTGCCAATTTTACTGTGTTTTCTAGAGAATTACTAACTAGTTGTGTTTTCAATTGTGTGTAGCATTGCGATTTCTATTTGAGTCTAGATGTTAAATTGCTAATAAATGGCCAAAATCTTCAAATACCTTTGAACTCTCAATGCAACAAATGGCGTATGTTAATACACTCACATTCACATTCATTATATCCAATATCAGGTACCATGTCAATTCACAAATTGCACCTGAAATTGCACACCCTGGATGTGACTTGTCATGTGATTGGCATGGCCAGCAGCTTGCTCTTTGCATGGCAAATTGCACCCAATGTTACTGGGGGCCAACACCACTGTCACATCTAATCCGATGCGGCAATTGCCCAACTTACAGTGAAGTTGCACGAGTTCACAATCCAATTGGATGTGAACAGAGCCTACAGTGGCCAATAGGGTGCGACTTGGTCTACGATTTGCAAGTCGCCTGTAATGCCAATTGCATGGCAATCGCAAACAATGTTACTGGGGGCTACCCGGTCACATTAAAGCAGATTTCTAAGTGGTGTTATTGACACCACAGTCACATCATGTGACTTGCATAGAAGTTGCATGATTTCAAAGTTAGGGTACATGGTGATTTCAAGTGCAATTTGCAAGACAATCGACACCGATCTCTCAGCAAATTGCATGAAAAGTAGTGTATTCATTACTCTATTATTACTTGCGGCTCCTACCAAGTTTGAACCACAACAATATGCACGCTCCAATAGCGTGCTCATTGAGTGGGACTTGGCATGTGATTTGCACAACATGCAAGCTGTAAATCGTCTGCAAAGTCGCACCCTATTGTCTGCTATTAGAGTGACCACATGGGTGCGTTTCAAACACTGATTTCTATAGTAGTACATGTACTACTTTAGTGGCAATTTGCATAGAGATCTGTGTCAGATGTCTTGAAAATTGCATTAAAATGGTCAACTTTACTGTAAGTCGCAGGATTTGTAAATCAGCTTTGCCCAGAGTGTAATGTTTGGTGATGTTTGATTTCTGGAGTGTTTTGCCAATTGATGGGAAATTCACCATACTAGTCAAATCGATTTGTCATTTTCAGTATTGCATACAAGATGTGGTCATGTGACTGTCTTAACTCATGCGAGAATCTGGAGGGAATTGTGACCATAGTAGCAATAAAGGTTCCAATTGGGGTTCCCTTTCACATCCCTGCTCAATGTTCTGTTGTATGCTGCACACGTACATTTCACTGTATATTTCTTTCTGATTTGTGGGGCCTGTATACCAAGGGTTAATGCAGGTAGGAAGCGGATTCATCAGGTGAAAACACTTTCACTGACCAAACTAAGGTCAGTGGTGGGTGTGGCTTCATTGGGTGTGGGGCCTTGTTTGGCGCGCTCCAAATACAACCTAGCTTATATAAAGATGTGCAGCAGGGAGTGATTTGGCCTGTTACTAGGCCGGGTGGTTTGTGACTAAGTCCTTGCTTGTAGTGGTTTGGGGGAAGAAGAGATTTTGTGCTGAATTGCCCCAGACACCACTCAGGCTGTGTTTGGAAGTGGGCTGGAAATGTTTGCATAATTTTGGCCTTGTAAAGTGTTTGTGTGTTATTGCACAATGATTGTGTTTTTTCTCTTTGCATTGAAAGCCTCACACATGTCAATCGTTTTGTTTAAAATCTGCCCTTGTTTTAATTTTGCTTGCTTATTTAGACTCCAATGCATTTTTCTGACAAACCTGCTGACAAATGTATGTGTAGGGGATTTGTAGAGGTGGGAGGGGATTTGTAGAGGTGGGAGGGTTTTTTTTTCACATGCTTTGTTTTCTTGATATTTTGATCTGAAGACTTTTTTTTTGTGAATGGATCTTCATACTAAGTGATTGATTGTGTAAGTAAATCCTATGTGCATGAAAATGTTACTTGATTCATCTTCCCCTTTGTTTCCTGCTATAACCTGAGCACACACAGTTCACTAGAAGTATCTTTAGATTGTAAGCTCTTATGAGCAGGAGTGTTTTATTTTTGCCACATCAATCCTATTTTTGTGACTCACCAAGATATTGACTGTACCTACTTGTTCCTGCTGACCAAATAAATGACGATATATTTGATCAATAAATATTTGACCGATGTTTTTGTGTTTATTTTATGTTCAATATATGAACAACCTTAATAGTTACTTTGTATACTTATATAATCTGCTCAAATGTAGCTTGTAAGAGCGTGAATATGCAAGTGTGTGCAAACTGGCTTTTTCAAAACCAAAAAAAAAAAACCCACTTGCACCACAATATTGTTATGTACTAATGAATGTCACATTCACTGTGCAGCCAGCTACAGGTTTTCTACAATTCGATTTACAGTAATAAAATAGTCCACACTTTGTTGATTTTTGGCCTTTGGCAACAAATATTAGCCAAGGTTAAAAAAAACAAATCAATAAGAAACACACATTTGCGAAAGCTATCATAGCCGCACATAAAAATGCGCGATTGCAAACAAATAAGCATTAAACAGGTGTCCGCATGGAGCATGAACGGCTATCCTGGAAGTCCGTCATCTGGTGCGCGTGCACCCGGAAGTGGTTGTGGGGAGTGTAAGTGGATGACAAGTGGTTGGAGGTTTTGTGTTGGTTGAAAATTTTGATAACCTTATTGGCATTTGGACATGGCGAGAGCACAGTTCTCAACTGAGGAGATGATCCTTATATGTACAGTAAGTGTGGCCATTGCAAACATGTTTATAACATGTGAGGGACAGGTAATTGCAATTTTGTGGGTGGAGCCTAGCAGAATCTCACTTGGTGCACATGCTACTTATCTGTACATTAGCTCCTGGGTATTGATGGGTCAATGATATTAACCACTTGCCTACTGGGTACTCCTACCCCCTTCCTGTCCTGGCCAATTTTCATCTTTCTGCACTGTTACCCTTTGAATGACAATTGTGCGGTCATGCCACATTGTACCCATCTTAAATTTATATCAGTTTTTTCAGACAAATAGAGCTTTCTTTGGGTGGTATTGACTTGCTGCTGTGTGTTTTTACTTTTTGCTCGATAAACCACAAAATAGCTCATAATGAATAAAAGTCTGTTTATATTATAACATTTGGTAAACTGGTAATTTAGCAACACTGATGTGCGTTGATGAGGCAGCACTGGTGGGTGGCACTGCTGGCCACAGGTGGGCGTAACTGTTGGGTGGCACTGGTGGGCACTGATCATCGGGGCCGACCCCTGCTTTGATAACTGCTGGTTCTCGGCAGTACTTTCCACACATTCTGATAGCGTGATGAAAGTGCAGCCAAGACACGGCAAATGCATTTCCCGGTGATCAGCGTGTCATTGGACATGGCTGATCACATGGTAAAAAGCGGCTGTGATTGGCCTTTACCACATCACGTGATCAGCTGTGTCCTTAGGACACAGCAATCACGGAGAGCGCGTTCTGCCAGGATGTCATATGACACCCTCCCAGAGCTGCCTGGATGCAGTGTAGCGTTATTCGGCTATCTGCGGTCGCCCAATAGGTAACCAGCTAGGCCTTCATGGCTAATCTTTGAATATCTGGACATGTATACTGCGTATAATGCATTACATTCTACAATGTGTTGGTGTACATGGTATTACAGTGTGCAATGCGTTGCTGGATTCTGCATGACAGTGAACAGCGTATCACAGTGTGCAATGCGTAGCTCCATCCTGCATGACAGTGTACAGTGCATTACAGTCTACAATGTGTGGGTGTACACGGTATTACAGTGTATTACAGTGTGCAATGCGTTGTACACTGCAGTGTGCACTAAAGCATTTTACACTCATGCACTGTACACACTAAAGCATTTTACACTCATGCACTGTACACACTAACGTATTTGACATTTTTAGTGTGCAATGCGTTAGTGTGCAATGCATGTGCATACCCTGAAAAAGGGTCCTGCACATTTTTGGCCCGGATGCGGTGCAATTTGAGGTGTGCAAAATGTTTGTCTCTAATTGCAACGCACACAAATTGCATGTGATTTGCCCAGGAGTGCGGTGTTAGACCACAATGCATGTATGTGAAGCCAGAATAAAAGGATGTGGATTTTGTCTATTTTTACTTGCGCATGTTAACATTATGGAAGTGCGTTATTCTTCTGTTTAACATGCTATAGAAATGCAACATGCATTTGGATGGAGTGTTTTTGTATGTGCATTTTGGAAGTATTCTAAACACACATTGACCCTAGGGCCACACCATATCTTATGCAGGCCATAGATGGGTCGAAAATTGGCCGATTTTTCGTCCGGAAATAAAATCGGCCGATTTTCGGATCGTTAGTGGGCTATTTGTTCGGCCGTTTTTCGGTATTTTGGCAGATTTTTTTTTTCGGTAAAGTTGGAAAAAAAAACGGCCGAATTTGCCGATCGGCCGATTTTCGCGGCAATGATGGGCAAATTGGCCGATTTTTTACTGATAAAAAATCTGCACATGAGCAGTGACCTGCAAGAGGAAGACAAAAAGAAGAAAAAGAAGAAGAGGATGAAGAAGAGGATGATGATGAAGAAGAAGAAGAGGATGATGATGATGAAGAAGAAGAAGAGGATGAAGAAGAAGAAGAAGAAGAGGATGATGATGAAGAAGAAGAAGAAGAGGATGATGATGATGATGAAGAAGAAGAAGAGGATGATGATGATGAAGAAGAAGAAGAAGAAGAGGATGATGATGATGATGATGAAGAAGAAGAAGATGAAGAAGAAGAGGATGATGATGAAGAGGATGATGATGATGAAGAAGATGATGAAGAAGAAGAGGATGATGATGATGATGAAGAAGAAGAGGATGATGATGATGATGATGAAGAAGAAGAAGAAGAGGATGATGAAGAAGAAGAGGATGATGATGATGATGAAGAGGATGATGATGAAGAAGAAGAGGATGATGATGAAGAAGAAGAAGAAGAAGAAGATGATGATGAAGAGGAGGATGATGATGAAGAAGAATAAGAGGATGATGATGAAGAAGAAGAAGAAGAGGATGATGATGATCAAGATGATGAAGAAGAAGAGGATAAAGAAGAAGAGGATGAAGATGATGAAGAAGAAGAGGATGAAGAAGAAGAGGATGATGATGAAAAAGAAGAAGAGGATGATGATGAAGAAGAAGAAGAAGAAGAGGATGAAAAATGAGAGGAATTCCAGTATGGCAAAAAGTGTCCCTGCAGAGAGCTCCGCTATTTCTTTGACAGTTCCTTGACATTTACAGCGGTTGCAACATTGTATCTATTTGTTTCCGAATAAAAACATCTGTATCCTAAATGGATACAAATAGATACATTGTTGCAACCGCTGTAAATGTCAAGGAACTGTCAAAGAAATAGCGGAGCTCTCTGCAGAGACACTTTTTGCCGGCTGTAGACGGGATGAAAATCGGCCGATTTTTTTTTTACCATTGCTGGCAACGTCGGCCGCTTGAACAACCAATTTTTCATTTTTTAAAAGAAAAATCGGCCGTTTTTCTCCCCGTCTATGGCCTGCATAAGCATTAGTGTGCCTGGGGGAGGGGGGGACCTTTGGCCTTTCCAAACACAGTAGATGCTCCAAGAATGTTTCCTTGAACTCTTGAAATGGTTAAAAAGGAAAGACACTCTAGATAGCCTGCACTGAGAATTGACTGTCATGATGACGTGTCAATGATTATTTGCTCTCATTTTTCAGGAGTGGTACTGCTTGCGGTTGAAGCTGGTAGAAATCCACCTTCACGTCCTCCACTCACCTTCACTTGTGGCCAGTGGATATTTTGTGGCCGCAGGCAAGAACTGGCATCGAGGACCTGCATAATGACCCTGGCATGCCAGAGGTGGTTTGGAAGCAGCACAGCAATTTGACCATCCCTTTCCTCTATGTTGGTTTTAGGGTGCAGAATTGCTTCTCGTTCGTGAACGGACTGTCGCCGGATATCAGAGTCCCCATATTTTCAAGATATGTTTTAGCCATGTTGGCTTATTTTTATGTTATTTTCCAAGTGTGTCGCACCTAACCGCACAATAGTGTGGTGCCATGCGTATTTGTGGCTGTGAATGGGGCTGTTTTTAATAGACGTGTGTAGGTGCAACAACGTTTTCATCATGGTACCTGCGCACATCTACATAGGGCATTGCATTTCTTTGCTGTGCTGGAAAATGTGTGTTCTTGCATGCGTTTCTGCACCACCAATGGTGTGAACAAGTCCTAAGGGCTGGTTCACACTATAGAAACAGTCTAGATGTGTTCCTGATGGGTTTTTTTCATGCCCTTTTGGCATGCATGTTTAGTGTGTTCCAGTACATTTTGGATGCGTTTTGGACATGTTTACATTGCATTTTTATATCCCTTCCACTTATTTTTTTCTATTTTCTTTGTATTCAATGTAGTTAGGGACATGTGCGTTTTAGTACATTCAAGGACGTTTCAATGTGTTCCAGTACAGTTCTGTGCAGAAACAATGCAGCGTGGTCAACTTTGTTTACAGCACCTGCAATGCACTGAAAATGCAAGTGCTGATGTGAATTATGACATTGACAACCATATAACCTTCTTTCTGTGCGTTTGTGATGCTGAAAAAGCAACTGAAACACATGTAGTGTGAACTGGCCCTAAAGGTTATTAGAGGTCAGGGAACGGGACTGACCAGGAATTGTGAATTCAATCAGACTAGTGGTGAGATACAATCAGCAATTGTATAATAATGTGAGATCTGAGCTGTAGCTGATAGAAAATGAGACACATTCACTTGATCAGTAAATAGATAGTTAAAGAGTGGGGCGGTGATCCATAGATTTGCATATGGGACAGGTGATGGCGGGGTGGGGGAGGGGGTCAAGTTGTATAAGGAGACAGATTTAAAAGAGAAAAATGTTACAATGAAATATACACGGCATGAAACTTGCACATTTCCTAATTGGCAGAAGAGTACATTCATCCACTTTCTAGTCATTAGGCAAAATCATAATTGTTTGATCAATATTCCTGGCACTGACACAACCCAGAAAATTGATCTCCATTTTTTAGGATGTAGCCATGACCGGGATTAGAACCCATGAGCCAAGTGCTGTAAGTTCTGAGCTCTAACCACTAAACCACTGTGGGAGACACAGTTTGAGTTATAATGTAGAATAGTTCCATTGTTTGAAAATGATAGAGCGAGCGCTGGTCAAATTATATAGACTACTAAAATGGTAATACACAAGATGAATATAACCACGAACAGTAGTGCATGAACTCGTGAAAGGTCATCCACCCCTGTGACAGTGTACTACACTATTGAGCACCTTTCTGGCTCCTGTGGCTGAGCTAATTCCTCCCCAGGACCATTTGGGCACCCACCCTGATGGATGGATTGAGCTGGATGACTAACCCATAGCTGCCAGCATACCGCTGCACCCCCAGATGTGTGATGTGTATAACCCATGCACATTAATACTTTTGTTCTGGTGAGTGTAGACCAGTCCCAAGGGTGGTTTACCTTTCACGAGTTCATGCACTACTGTCCGTCACGGAGAGACCACACGTGCCATTCATAGGCACTCTCTGAGTTGGTACTCTCACACCAAGGACATTCCATTATTCAGGAATGATTCTATGAACTTATTTTAGCACCATTTACAATATTACATCATTGTTGCAATTCTTTGCACTTTTTGGTTTTTACATGCGTTCATTATTGATCACATGCATTTATAGCGCTGCACTTGTCTTTACCATAGAATAGTTACGTGATTAAAGAGAATGAAGATATATAATTATATTGGGAAATTAGAAGTATATAAATTATTTGAGATATAAGTGTGTAAATGTTTAACATTTGAGTACAGAATGTTTGACATTCATTAGTAAATGCATTAGTTTCCTGATCATTTTGGAGACACAGCAAGAAAATAAATAGAAGAAAATAGAAAATTCTAATACAGGTGTACAGGTGTATTTATAACATTCTAAGAATTCTTTTGCCATCATGAAAACGCCAATGTAAATAAAGCCCGCGCTTGTGCGCCATCTAGCGAACATATCCGGTATTGCACCTAAAAATGTGCCAGTGATAGCAAAGTAGTCAATAGACGCTCGTCAATGAGCTTGCTAGACGCTGGTCAGACGACTGATTGATTGACCGGAGTCTGCCTGAATGGTCAGTCTCTGCTATTACACTCACATCTTAGTGAATCAGGGCCTTTGTGTCCACCTTCAAAAAAACATTTCAACAAACTCTCCCCATCCCTCAGGCCGGCCCCCTTAGTGAGACTGCAGAGGCAGATGATATCCACGTACTGCAGCAGGACTGACCCATAGTCCGGTGTCCACCCCCTCAGAGTGACCTGGAGAACAGTTGAGTAGACTACAGAAAAATCTACAAAAAACCCTGAGGCATTAAACAGAAAACAAAAATGGGCTGTGTCTCTGCATCAACAAGGACGCTAAAAAATGCATTTGCTAAATTAATTACTGAAAAACATTCAGCATCAGACGGTATGGCTGTAAAAAAGACGGAATGTCAAACACCAACAGAACAATGTTTTATAACACAGTCAATGTCCTCTATTTCTAAACATTTAATTATTAACATGTCTCCTACAGTGAGAAATGAATATCCCTTGATCTGTGTTGCCACTTTGTATCTGGTTCTACCTGCCTGTCCGGGACTGAAAATTTTATCTATTCCTGCTTTATTTGCCAAGTCTACTAATAGGGACCCTGATATCTCTTTTAATCCTTCAGCAGAAAAAGTTTCCTCATTCTGTGTGGAATCAGGAATTCCTTGGGTGGGGGTTAAGGTTGGTCTTCCACAGCGTCCTGGACTGGGACGGGGGATGGAGCTGTGGATTGGATTTGCTGCTGTGCTGCAATAAAAAAAAAATCACGTCCTCTTTGGAAAAGGAGGGATATATTCTGAAAGTACGGAGCTGACAGTACAGAGCGGGTCTAGTAACACATAACCACTTATCACTCTCAACAAAAGACAGACAATAAGAACTTAAATATTGACTCTATTTCAATAACTTTAACCCGTTCACTTACCAACCAGGTTCACTTATTTGCATAAACAAATTATCTTATACTATATACATTTGATAGTAGAAGCAAAGAAAAGAAAGTTGGTTACCCTCAACAGACTAGTTAAGACTCTGTAAATTATACCTAGACCCCGTCTAGGTATTTCAAATGTAGACCCCGTCTACATAAATCACCTTTCCTTATCTGAGTTTCCCGGAGACTCAATGAAGTATTCCGGAATACAATTGAAAGGTTGTCCATAGCCCCTGGCTATCAGTCTTTATAGTCAGTTTCAGGTAAGGACGCGTCGGGGAGATTGACTTCATCTCAGAAAAGAAAGACATACACATACACACAGTGATAGTTGAAATCAATCTCTCAAGTTTATTATCGGGAAGGAAGGTCTATTTACAATATCTACAATAACGTGACTATTACTATCATAACCTTTATAATGTATCAGCAACCCACATTTACACAATGTACATGTCATTACATAGACCTCCCAGTTGGTGTCACCATGCGTTCACCTTTCTCAGGTCAACAACCAATAAGGTCTAGCTGAGAGGGTGGTGCGTCTTACACCTTCTGACAATAGGTCTTCAGTGATTTCGGTCTGTACACTTACCACCCAGACTTACTACTCATACAAAACAAATTATCTTATACTTCTATATGTAGAAAATAATAAACTTTAGACACAGAATGAGTGACTATAGGCAATCTCCCTGAGATTGCTTAGTCTCCCTGAGACAATTTTTTTCTCCCTGAGATTTCTTAGTCTCCCTGAGACAATTTTCACTAACACTCCCGGAGTGTTGTGTTCCCAGAACACATATTGGCTTAAATGGATATCGGACTAATCAGAGCCTCCCAGTTTCCTTATATCCAACTTGTACAGGTTATATAGAAAATAATTCTACTTACCGGACAAGTGGATGGTCACTGAGCGGGTGATTCCGATATCCCGGACGAGCCCCCAAAACTGTTGGTTCTATTGACCCTTAGACCCCTGGTCTAAGTTCTCTGTCACTCGTTCTGTCTCCTCAGGCCTGGAGAAGCATTGGTTACAAGTAATCACACATGAGACCGTCTTGTAAGTAACCAAAAACTTCTAATTTATTCCACAACGAAAGCTCTCTTATATAGTACAATATAACGTGCAAGTGAGAATACAAGCATTTACGTCAATCCTGAATAATGATGAGAAGCAAAATTTAAGGAATGTCTATAATATTACATAAAAACTTATCTGCTACATACAATAGAATTTCGCTAGATACTTTTCAAGGCTGTGAACATGATCTTTCTCAGGCCTTGAAATCAGTTACAAGTATCCAACAATTATTTTCCCATGGGACAGAAGTATTTGACTTTTAATTATATCATAACAGAAACAGGTGCTGTTAATACAAAGAAATAATTGAATACTATCTCCATCTCTACCAAGGCTAAGCTAGAAGAATACTGAGTATAATTCTGTAACACATAACTGGCACAGCATATTTTCATTAACTCATTCTGGGTATAATACAAAACAATTAACCAACATGTTAGTACAATATATAAAATGGAGTTGGGGAAAACAAAATGACAGACCTAAAAGACATACATTTCCCTTCAGTGGACTTATGTGGAATGACTTGGGAAAATTTGTTACTGCTAAGTCATTCAATGCCGGAGCTGGTTTAAAGTCCATTAGCATGTTGGTTTGTAGAGTAGTGCGTTTGCTAGGAGGTACTCTGTTGGTGCCAAAGTATGATGGACGGTCTGTTAAATACACACCAGTGTCTGCGGCTAGCTGAGATGCTGCAGTCTGATGTTTTTGGAGGATATAAGGGCAAATCGTCTTGAGGTACAGTAGGTGCAGAGAAGAGACTTTGAGTTGTTTTGCTGCTGTGACAGGGAGTTGATGTTCTGGAGAGGTGTGTGAAGAATCTGAGACATAAGATACAACTGAGTGTCTGGAATTGTTGTCTCTTTCGTTTTCACTAGAGGCGTGTTCTAAGACCCTTAACGTTGCTATGGCTGTGGCATGCTCACATTATTTTTCCAAAACTTCAATTTCTGCCTTTTCGCATGTGGCTTCAGCTTCTTTCTCTGCTTTCTTTTGGGCAAAAGCTGCCTGAATTTTAGACTCTTCAGTATCAGCACAGGCTTTTATTAGTTGTTAAATGAGTGTAGAAGACCATGATTGTATGGATTTGAAAGGTCTTGAGGAGCGTCTAGTAGGCACAGAGCGATAAGATCTGGATTCATGGAGCTGTGTTATTCTCACTTCTGCCTTTGTTTGCACCACTAAATTGTCTCTTTCAAAACTCATTAATTCTTTCAATGACCTTTGAGTGTTGTACCGCTTTAATAGAGCAATATATTTAACACACAGTCTTTGATAATTCTCATAAGCAACATTCAATTGCTGGATAGCGCCCTCTAGTTGTATTGGCTCATGAGATTTTTGGGAGAGAGCAGACATGCATTTAACAGTATTAGACCATAAGTCATTAATATTAGACAGCTTGTCAGCATTAAAATTCTCTTGCATTTTACAGGATGGTTTTCTTAAATGTTTTTCTCTTTTATGTAATTCAGGGTTTAAGTCCTGCTCTGGATGAAGCTCTGATTGTGGTTGTGTGTTAGTTTCCCCAGACTGTATATTACTTTCGTGAAACATCATGTTAGCAAGGAGAGGGGTTGATAGAAAGTTTACAGAGAAATGTATCAATTTCTCTGTGGGTGAGTTCAGGTTTCCTAGATAATGGTTGCAGAAAAGTTTTCTTTCACTTTCTTACAAGATTTACAGACAAGCCATGTGCTAATGAATACAGATGCAGTGTATAAACTTGCAGTTGTAAGACATTCACATCAATAGTTTGTCCTGACACTGATGAGTGTTATGCTGAAATATACTTGCAGACATGTACAGGCTTGTGTAGAGATGGCTGCACTCTCTGTAGCTGTCCATATAACATCTCACTGTGTATTCAAAGATAGCAAGGATTCTATGAAGACATTTCACTGATCTTTGACTGATCTTTTAGCTGATCCTATGGCTGATCCTATGAAGACATTTCACTGATCTTTTTACTGTTCTGTCTCTCCAATCTAAGCATTGAAAGTGTGATCTCTGTAATTTACAGTTGTGATGAGATAGCAATAACTCCAATCTCCGTTGGATACCACAGTCAGTGACTCAATTGAGAGGATACCTTGTAGATCTTGTGAAGTTTATTCCATAAACTGGGAGAATCTTACAACAAGGAACATCTGATAGGTCAAAAGATCATAATGTGTCCTGCTTCATGACATGAGGCTAGAGCTGCAATGCATTTCTGGGAAAAAGGGTGGGCTATCTATACAGCATTAACTAAACCAAAGGAAAAGGAGGAGCAGAGACAAAATATAGAAAACACTTAAAGGCATATGACAGTCATGTGAAACATGACAGTCCCCTCCAGGGATGGTATAATCATATACAGCCAGCTCACATTTCGTTACTTCAGATTCGTTTAAATTCGTTACTATTGTAATTCGGAATTCAGATACATCCGAATATCTGAATAACGGAAAATTTGTTCAAATTTTGATTCGGAATGAAAGGGGATGCACATGTCTAACTCGAGATTAAAGCTGACTATTGCAGCAAGAGTTGTCTTTTTATCTTACCATTCAATGAGCTATTTATTGTTATTTTTGTCTGGAGTTGTGTTTTAAAATCAAAGAAAGAAAAAAAAGAATGATTTTTTTCTTCCCCTATTTGATTTTGACAGAATGAATGGTATAACATAGTGTTGAAGTATATTGTATTTATTATAAAAAGTAGATAAATGATTATACGTAGTGGTAATATATGTGGTATAATTATGAGCATTGTGATGTGATTATTGTGATTCATGAGGTTCACTTATATGTCCATTCACTGATTATTCTCTAACCTCTGTTCAACAGTGGTATTTTTTATCATTAGTGCTTTCTAAGCACTGTGCCATTTGCCATGACAATAATTACCAAATAGTAATTCATTTTACTAAGTTGTCATTGAACAGATCCAGCTCCTAACTACCACTTTGGAAATGAATAGCAAATCAATGGTGCTTAGTTAGATGGGGATGAATGCTGACTCAGGTATTATTGAAGATTAAATTCAAGGTGATAGAATAGCATAACTATGGTGTAGTGCTTCCTGCATGAAATATGACATAACACATTGGAGACTTTTCAGGCTTTTAAACTAACATGCCATCTTGTATGTCATCTTCAGTAAATTAATTAAGCATTCATCCATATATTTTTTCCATTACAGCATCCATTTTGCTACCAAAAATAGACAAAATACATGCCAAAACAATGCAGGAGGCTACAAGTTTGTGGGCTAGGTATACAGAGAAGTTCCCCCCCACAGCTGAACTCCTTCTGTTGTTTGGGAAAATGGCAAACATATACAGCTGTTCTCTATTATATCAACCAAAGACCAATAATGCACTGCCTGGCCTTTGAACTGTGGCTGAGAAAGGCCAGTAATTGGTTTTCTAATGTGCCAGTTCTCTCCCAATAAAAGTCAGAGTTCCCAGCAGCCATTTTTCAATGTATTGGAGATTTGCAGAAGATAGAGATAGCTGACAGTGCCTGAGATAGTTGTGCTTTACTGCACTATATCGTGCTAATACAGTGCTGTATTATGCTAAACTTTGCAGGCAGAGATAGTTGCTGCTGTAAAGTGCTATACACATGCTGCATTTTGCAGGGAGAGATAGTTGCTGCTGTAAAGTGCTCTACACATGCTGCATGTTTGCAGAGAGAGATAGTTGCTGCTATAGAGTGCTATACACATGTTGCATTTTGCAGAGAGAGATAGTTGCTGCTGTAAAGTGTTATACACATGCTGCATTTTGCAGGGAGAGATAGTTGCTGCTGTAAAGTGCTATACACATGCTGCATTTTGCAGGGAGAGATAGTTTCTGCTGTAAAGTGCTATACACATGCTGCATTTTGCAGGGAGAGATAGTTTCTGCTCTAAAGTACTATACACATTCTGCATTTTTGCAGGAAGAGATAGTTGCTGCTGTAAAGTGCTATACACAAGCTGCATTTTGCAAGGATAGATAGTTGCTGCTATAAAGTGCTATACACATGCTGCATTTTACAATGGGGAGCTATTCCTCCCACTGACACGAGCGATGGGGTGCTATTCCTCCCACTGATACCAACAATGGGGCACTATTCATCCACTAACATCAACGATGGGGCTCTATTCCTCCAACTGACCCCAATGATGGGCACTGTTCCTCCAACTGACCCAAATGATGAGGCATGGTTCCTCCCAGTGACCCCAAGGATGGGCACGGTTCCTCCCATTGACACCAGCAACAGGGCACTGTT
Organism: Staurois parvus; assembly: GCF_062004578.1. Classification (NCBI taxonomy): domain Eukaryota; kingdom Metazoa; phylum Chordata; class Amphibia; order Anura; family Ranidae; genus Staurois; species Staurois parvus. The sequence goes on from NW_028317961.1 coordinate 3,216,367, forward strand.
CCTCCCACTGACACCAGTGATAGGGCACTGTTTTTCCCACTGACACCAGCGATGGTGCACTGTTCCTCCCACTGACACCAGCGATGGTGCACTGTTCCTCCCACTGACACCAATAATGGAGCACTGTTCCTCCCATTGACCACCACACCTAAGGTATAGTTTGCTCCCAATGATGCCAGGGCATTTTCTACTCCCACTGGCCACAATCCGGCCCCCCTAAAGTTTGAAGGGCAGTAAACTGGCCCTTTATTTCAAAAGTTTGGAGACCCCTGCTATACAGGAAAACATTTAAATGAAAGTGTGTGTCCAGATTTCAGTTTTAAGTGATAAATTCAAAAGGCTTCCTTACTCAAGTTTTGCACGCAGCAATGTCTGTGGTAAAACTGTTACCACGTCCTTTTTCCTAGCTTTTGTGGTAGTCTGTTGCTGCCTACAGTACACACTTGTGACAGCGAGGCTTCATTCACACTAGTGCGATTTTAAATGCGACTTGAATTACACAGAATTGCATGACAATGGAAATCACATTGTTTTCAATTATGCCCATTCACATCAATGCAAATGCATGGAGTGATATTGTAAAAGGTTTCTGTACTACTGCAAATTCAGTGCAATTGTGACCCCATAGAATATGCAAACCACATCCAAGCTGCACTACATATTCATACTCAAAATTGGATCAAAATGAGAAATGTGAGCCTAGCCTGAACCAAGTGTCAGTCTTAAAGCCAGCTTTAAGACTGACACTAGTCAGGGAATAACAACATCTGGTATGAGATTGTGTGTACCAAACAGGTATATCTGTTCCTTCAAATGTATTAAGAAGCAGAGTTTGACTTACCCAGTGATGTTATCCCTACATGAATCACAGAAACCGTACACGCATAATCCCAAATCCATTCCTCAACAATGAATACAAAAATGACACTGCTTACTAGGAATGTCGTCTCCAAAGAGATTAAATTTCCTGGGAAAAAACGATTGTGAAATTGTAAGACTTTTAAGAAATTTGCAATACCTTCTACAATTGTGAAATTTCAGCACAAGAGGGACAATCTACCTTTTCAAATGTTTTTTCGGGCAAAAAACAATTGATTAGTCTACCTTTCAGTTTGGTTCACAAAGGGATATTTCAAATTGTGGATTTCCCACTGCATGCTGTTATAGGATTAAATGGAGGATTATTATGAAGAAATATTAGAAAAAAATTTCTTTCTGAGTTCTGAGCTCCCACATACTGACATTGATTTACTAAAGGAACATAGACTGATCACCTAATAAAGTGAACATTCACAAAGTCTAGTGAATGAGCTCTGCTCACTTTACCCACTCCTGTGGTATGGAAATGAACAAAACAGGATTTTTACATACAAGTCACCTTATTATCACCACATTACAGTATTTAACAAAACAAGCAAATGTTCACATTGCAAAGTAGACACGAACTTTGTGAAGTGAAGTTGGACTTTTGCATCAAATCAGCTCTACTTCCCACGCACCTCACTCTGAAAATAGAACACATCTATCCAGCTGTCCAGATTGTAAAATTAAGTTATGTTGTTTTTTTTTATTAATATTGGATCTTGAATGTACACATTGCTGAGTGAATTTTTTTTCTTTGGAGCAATTTGGATTAGAACCACCAGCATTAGTTGTGCTGAAAGAAGAGGACAGGGAGAAATGATTAATGCTTGGGAAAAGGAGGCAGCTTAGGAACAACAGCAACCAATGGGCTTGCCCATTGTTAGGGATAATGTTTCTTGGGGATTATTCTGTCCATCCTTTCTTGAAAGGATGGACAGGGTAATCCCCAAGTAACATCAATACGTCAGATCTTTCTATTTCTCTTGTTGCATATCATCCATTAATTGATCATCCTTCTACAATTGCTCCTGCTCCTCCTACTACTTCTTAAGAGTAATTTGAACAGGGGTCAGACAGTTCAGAGACTTTAGCACAGTGATACAGAGCATACACACCTTTGGTCTAATTTGATTATCTGCCACTGATCACCAACATTATGAACCTGTAAAGGTTTCCCTTGAATTTGACAATTTATAAGCTATACAAAATGAACCGATATAGGCTTTAAAATACCCTTTTGCTGGTGTTCATGAGTGGATTGGATCACTTGCTGAAGAGAAGATGTAACTGAGTATGGGTAAGGGATTTGCTAGTCTTTATTAATCAATCAGTTTTGTCTTATGGGATGACGCAGTGTTAGGCGACCCATTGTCATCTTCTTTATACAAGTGGTGAACCAACAGTTCCAAAAAATTAAAATCAGAATTATTGGATAGACTAGTTGTAAGCTGCCACTCATCATTGTAAAATAAAAAATGAATACTATTTTCAGAAAAGTTTTTTAAGATTCACATAATGTGTTAGTTACACTTACATCAGTACTATCCTTCCCAAGATCCAGCACTTTTAAAATCCACAGTGGTACCAGTAGCCAACCACTTTAAAGTAATTCTAAAAGATTTTTTGTAAATAAGAAAGATGTGATACTTACCAGCTCTGTGTAATGGTTTTGCACAGAGCAGCCCTGATCCTACTCTTCTGGGGTTCCCTGCTGACACTCCTGGTTCCTCCTAGCCTCTGAGTGCCCCCATAGCAAACATGTTGCTATGGGATACTCGTGCAGGATCGCTCCCAAGCCACGCTCTGTGCATCCATTTACACACACAACATAGCTTGGCTTCACTCCCTACTTTCTCTTTAATGGTGGTAATTGACAGCAGCAGGAGCCAATGGCTCCTGATGCTGCCTCGATCTCCAATGAGGAGAGAGAGACAAAAGATCCACTGTTTTTGAGTACAGCACTGGATCGAGATCGGGCTCAGGTAAGTATAAGGGGGGGGGGGAGGCATCTGCACACAGACAGTTATATATCTTAATGCAGGAAATGCATTAAGGATAAACAAAAACTATCTTTAGAACCACTGCCTGTCTGTTATATGAATTGATATAGATGGCCCCAAAGACTTCTAATATGCCATCTTAATATAAGTAATGTGCAGGGACCAGACTTGGTGGGTATACGGTACTGCTGTATTGACTGAAAAAAAAGGGTTTTATTGCAAAGAACACAGCAAGAAAATAGGCGTTGTTTACCAAAGTACACACGTGTTACACCTCCTTCAGACATTTGTTCAGTAATTCTTGGAGTTCTTTTTAAAATAGAATCAATCTAATTAAAAAAAATTATTATTCAAGCTCCTGAAGAATCAGAACATGCTGGTATCAAGAAAGTTTAGAAAGTTAAATGTTTGAAAATTACCTAGGTACTTTCTATTTGACCAGGAAGGTGTGGTTTTAAAATCAAAAGGTCCAAGTTCATCAAAATTTTCCCATCTGTAAATATAAGGAAACAAAGAATTTATCTTGAGAACATATACAAATGACACATTCCAGACTTGACTTACATCAAGTAAATTTATGGAAGACTAATATTCACTTAGGCCAGCTGGAAAACTAATGATCTGTTTTATATGATCTGCTTATTTTTTACAAGACCTTTTTGCTATTTTTTTTAAAATGAACGTTTCATATCCAACAATTGTAAATCTAATATACAAAATAGAAAGGTTACACATTGTGCTGGGTGTACTTTCTTTCTTAGAGTGCCTAGGTAACTGTGCAACTGATAAAAAAGCATATTGGACTAAGCAGTGCAGGTGTTTTACCTGAGACCTGGGAGATTCTGGAAGAAAAAGGTCTCACCAGAAGAAACAAGTCCAGTGGATCTAACTGGCAGTGTGATATGAGGGTGCAAATTTGTTTATAGCTTTATGTTCTCCCAATAAACTGTTGTATGCTGTTTGCTTGTATTGTTGCCTTTGCATGTTAGATCCTATGGCATTACTATAGGTGCCAAGCAGAGCTTCAGGTTTGACAAGCTGAAGCTCCAGAGTCAGGTGTGCAGCCTCCTATGTTCTGACCCATCTTTATGTAATTTTTCTGTGTTGTATTGAAATGATTTTGTTTTTTCCCTCTGTCCTCTCCTTCTGGTTAGTGCTAGTTTACTACTAGCTAGACACACACACACACACACACACACACACACACCTGTTTTTTTCATGCTCCCTCAGTTAATGTTTGTACAGAGACAGGGTTTCAGAAAGTCATCGTTTTCTTATACTTCGAAAGACTGGAAAACTTGCTCTGTGCTGGATTCAACATTTGTGTCTTATTAAAAAGTTATGCTGCCTGTGGATGGTGCCAGGTTAGCAGTTGATCACACTGTCCAGAATGACTTGGGTCTAAGGCAGGGGTGTCAAACTGGGAGCCCTCCAGCTATTGCAAAACTACAACTCCCATCATGCCTCTGCCTTTGGGAGTCATGCTTGTAACTGTCAATCTTGCAATGCCTCATGGGACTTGTAATTTGGCAACAGCTGGAGGGCGGCCAGTTTGACACCTGTGGTCTAAGCCATCTCAAACAAATCATCCTGAGTATTTGACAGTGCTTTAGAATATATTAGAATCAAAAGGATCACCTGAATCAAATAAAGTAGAGGTTCAGGAGTACTGAACAAAGTCCTAAAGTCTTCCTGGAGAGTTCAGCTGAACTTGAAATTCAAATTCCAATTTCCCAAGGTTCAAAACAGTACTTTAGGACCTTTTATTAATCTGAAGGTCCACCTAAATATTTCCTGTGGTTTGGTAAAACAGGACCTCATTACCAGATTATCAATGTGAAAAGTAGCAACATATCCATCCACACAACAACTTCTAGGACCCTGACTGTGCGAAAAAGACTGGTATCTGTCATCTTTGAGCTGCTGTATTTTCAGGTGCATCATTTGTATTGGCAGAACGTCTTAACAAGAGAAGGTCCCCTTCACTTTTGTGGTCTTCAGCCATGGGAATGCAGCCCATGTGTCTGGTATGCCAAGGTAGTATTATTTTCAGCATAGCACTGTATTTTGAAATGTGTAAGTAAGAAAAAAACAAGCTAATAGCATCAAATACAAATGACTGGGTAATATAAACAGTTGATGCAAATGTCTGGCAAAAAATTAGGGTAAAATATGCTCATCTGTAGCTATCAGAATATATAAAAAAAGAAATCAGAGAACAAATTCCTCAGTTATCCAAACACTTTATTGCTGATATTATATTCAGTGGCTATAATAAGGTAATTATAGAGCCTACATCAGGACATTTTAGCAGGTTTGGAGCACTTCTAACATCACTGTCACTATAGAAGCTTCCAAAAGACCATCACCTTCTCTACCAGCAGTGTTTTGAATTTATAAGCAGTTATTGGAAGATTGGTTAAGTCACTATCAACAAAAATGGATATTCACATGCAATTTAAATTACACAACAATAAAACAGGGAAAGGTGCAAAAAGTACTGTAATTCCCCAGGTTTTGTGTTGTACCCAAAACTTAAGATTTCAGGAACAGAGGCAGAATTAGAGTAGTATGATTTAGCTTCTGGGATCCCCAAGAGATATGATACATGTGGGTGACTCACCAGATTTCATCTAAAACTGAAATATTAAACAATGATGGACTGACCCTTTAGGCCTAATTTTCCATTGAAATCCTGATACCTAATCTATATGTGGTTTTACAGGCAAATACCATAACAGATAGGCACGCTCCAAAGATATAATGTAGTGTACAAGTACCGCTGAACACTGTATTCAACTGCAGTGTAAATTAAAGGAAAGACAGATTTCAGCTCATATCCATGCCCCTCTGACATGTTTAACGCACATTGGGCTTAATCATAGAGATCACCGAAAACTACAGGCATTTTTACTTTTATTTGCCTCATAAAACTGTAAATCATTATTTTTCTAGTAAAGTACACTGCATATTGTATATTAAAATAGAACGGCTGATGTGTTACAGGGCATAGAAAATTTGCTTAATTGTCTAAAGTTTTCGCAGTGCCAAACTGGACTGAACCAAACCCATTATTTCATTAATCAAAGATCATCTGCATAATATCAAGCATGTATGACTAATTTATTATTTTATGAACCCAGATCAAACTCATTGCCATTTACTAATTACAATTTATAAACTTTTGTACATATGACCTTTAAATGGCTTCATCTCCTTGGCAGGTGGCCAAAAATATAAAATTTGACTTAAAACGTCTATCGACAAATTTACAGTACTCAGAATACTCATCATGCATTAGACTAATCAATATAACTATTACTGATTAGTCTAATGCTTTTTCCTAAAAAAAAAAAATAAATAAAAACAAAAATAATTTTGAAAATAGACAATTTTTGATTAATGACTGATGGAGACAGAAGACATAAATTATAATTAAGGAAAGGCATCAAATAAGATACAAGGGCACATCTTGACAAGAAGAGTGGCACAGAGAACATATTCCTGCTAACAACTTGGCACTACAAGATAAAGTATGTTCCTTAACCTAACAAAATGTAATGCACTAATGAAAAAAAATGTTTTGCTCTCACAGAAGGTAACCTTTAGGTTTAGGATGCTACTTTGAAAATCAATTAAGAATATCCCATATTTATATAGGGCTGACATTTTACACACTGCATTACCAAGTACATCGATGCATTTAGATGAGCCTCTACCTTATTATTTTTTTACAGTTTTAAGATGGCCACAAACAAGAAAATGAGATTTACAATCCCATTTTTTATCTTTCAGCAACAACTGTGAGTGCCTGTCTCATTACAGTAGATTATATGGATTGTTTAGGAAGGTCCTCATACTACCTAGTTGTTGATAAACCTAAAGGCATTTGCACAATCAGATTGTAGCGGTTGTGGCCAGCTTAAGATGTAGGTGTGGATATTTCTAATTTCAGGGTTTAAACAGTCCAAAGGTTTAATTGGTCAAAAAGAAAATATTTAAATACCTAGAGGTGCTTTTGCCAAACCCTGACCGGTGGTGCCTGATGTCAGTGATGGGAGAGGGTCCTTTGCTACCCAAGGTGAAGATGCCCAAGTGCAGCCCCTTCCTTGACCACCACTGCATGTCTATTGGACAGTGCACGAGGAAGAAATAACAGCCCTAAGAATAGTGGTTATTGTTACAGCATAGTTAAACTATTGTGATTTAACATTTAAGGAGAATGTTGAAACAGAGTAAGCTTTTATCAACAACATGATAACCAAAATTAATTCTTTCATAAGCTGAAATAGCTTATATCAAAACTGCAAATTTTATTTTGAAACTTGTCCCTTTTATAAAGCCCCTACAATTATTTATCTGGTAGAAAACATTTTAAGTACGGTGCTACAAAATAAACAAATGGAAAATTACAAAAGCAAACCGAAAAATCCCTAAAAAGGGAAATAATAGATTAGTTAGTAAAAATAAAGAACTAAACCTTTGTTTTCAACTGTAGTTTACACTTTGTCTATCTATCTATCTATCTATCTATCTATCTATCTATCTATCTACAACATATATACTATATATATATATATATATATATATATATATATATATATATATATCTAGACATGCAGAATGCTAAATTTGCTTTGTACCAATTGATTAAGTTACTAATTTGATTTGTTGCATTTGTTAAATTCGGATGATTCATTTTCATAATTTGCTTAGTTTAGTTTCATTTTGTTTTTTCATTTTTGAATGAATGTGAATTTTCAGGAGGTATTTAAACCGAATTGAAAATATTAAATAGATTTGAATAGAATATCCAAAATTTAGTTAGTTCATATACTGTTTATTTATTTGTGATTTTATCAGATAAAAAGAAGTTTTCACATGGAAGCCTCCATTATGCACCCAACAGAATATGTCATATGAAATTAGAGGTAAATTATCATCATTATCCCATATACAAATTGTGGAACTACAAGAGTGGACCCCAAACACCTTAATGCCATTCACGAAATACCACTGAATTCTTCTATAGGAAATAATGGCAGCAACTAAATGCGATGTATAAAAATTGAATTACTAGTATATTACTAACATGAAACTCACGTGATCAAAGATACTATTTTTTTGTGTACATTAAGACACAGATGCATAATAATTATGTTGAGTATAGTTATTAAAAGCATGTTATGCCTTCACGTATGCACACCATCCACTGCCAACAGAATAGGTTTGGGGGGGATTGATTGACTTGGGTACAACCAGCATATCAGATTTTTTATTCATCCATTGCCAGTGGCTATAGCGCTAGCAATAATCACTGGGTGTTCTCCCAGCAGGGACGGCTCCCCACGCCCCCCTCCCCCCATCGGGAGAACACAATGGCTTCACTGGATGGATTCCCCCAGTGTTGATGGGGAAAATTGTTTTTCCTTCCTGCAACCCGTGGCTGTAGAAAAGAAAATTGCACCATCTAACGAACATTTCGTGCAAACTCTGATTTGGAACAAAACAAATCGCACATGTCTATCAATATCTATATACAGTACATGCACCAAGAATATACACCTACAGTGAATATTTGGTTAGCTACTTACCCCTTTAAAGACCCCATTCACACTTGTGAATGGGACCGTTTGCGACTACCTGCAGGAGACTCAGCGGAATCCATTTGAATAGATTAGGGTGGGAAGCCCCATTGAAAGCAATAGGAGCCTGACAACACCACAGCTATTCACGGCAGGTCACATGAAGTTGGTCATGCAGCAATTACCTGCAGATGATCAACCTTGGAAGCAGACAATCTGCATCCAGGGCCAATCATCCACAAGTAATCTCTGCATGATTAATTGCATGTGAACAGCCTCAAGTAGCTGCAGGTGCTGTCAGGATCCTCTAACTTTCAGACAGGAAAACAATGGGAGCCTGACAGCACCCGCAGTTACTTGAGGCCATTCACATGTGATTACTCATGCAAAGATTACCTGAGGATGATTGGACCTGAATATCGATTGTCAGCTTCCAGGGCTGATCATCCATAGGTAATTGCTGCATGAGCAATTATATTCGAACTGTCTTAAATAGCTGTGGGTGCTTTCAAACTCCTATTGCTTTCAATAGGGCATCCTGTCTGAAAGCTATTTTCAAGGACCCCACTGAGTTTCATGCAGGTCATTGAAAACAGCCCCATTTGCAAGTGTGAATAAGGCCTAAGTCTATCCTTAGGTAGTAAGTACAATTTTCTCACACAGCTAAGGATGGAGTGTACCACCAGCCAATTACATAGGAGGATAATTGTGAGTATCGTATTTTTCGCCGTATAAGACGCACCTGACCATAAGACGCACCTAGGTTTTAGAGGCAGAAAACAGGAAAAAAAAATTCTGAACTAATGGACTGCAGACACAATACAGGAGATGACCAGAGACTGCGGACAGCACAGGGATGACCAGAGACTGCGGACAGCACAGGGATGACCAGAGACTGCGGACAGCACAGGGATGACCAGAGACTGCGGACAGCACAGGGATGACCAGAGACTGTGGACAGTACAGATGACTGCTGACCTTTGGGGAGGGGGTACCTGAATTTGACAGGTACCCGCTCTTACTTCCGCAGAGTTTTTGTTTGATCTTACCTGTTCCTCGATCCAGCCACGCGCTGTCTTCCTGGCTTCTGTAATGGCGCTCGGCATGACAGCCGGGTGCCCAGTGCGCATGAGTGAGAAGCACTTGCACTTTGTGATTGCTCCGGCGGCTTCTGGGATCTGTCATGTGTCCCAGGTACCGCCTTACCATTCACAAAAAGCACCGCTTCTTGCGCATGCACACTTGGCACCCGGCTGTCATGCCCAGTGCCCACACTACAGAAGCCGGGAAGACAGCACGCCGCTGGATAGAGGAACAGGTAAGGTCCCTCTGCAGAGCTGAGCGGCCGGCCCGGTATTCTGACACGGCCACGGTGGAAATACCAGACCGGCCGCTCCATATTCGCTCCATAAGACGCACTGACATTTCCCCCCCAGTTTTGGGGAAGGAAAAGTGCATCTTCTACGGCAAAAAATACAGTATCTAACAGAACTTGTGAGTGTCTACCACAATTATTAATAAACTTTGAGGCACCTACATAGTTGTTACTGTGTTTGGAGAAGCTTCAAGTGACCCTAGAGTAAACAGTCAATAGAAGCCTGTGAGGAGACACATCTATTATCTATTATCTCACATCTAGGCCCTAGATTTTAAAGGAATACCTCTGTGGCAGTTTACTCCCTCACTCTAAATGTTTTAATAATAGATTGCTGTTTTGGGATACAAAACACATATCTGTAAAACACATGGCAACTAAGTGGTAGATCTGGTACTTAAAGTGAATTCTGCATAACAAAACATGGTCTTCACTGTCACTAATATTGTAGGTACAGAATATAAGAAATTGTGTAAAGCTTTATTCTATGCTATACACTAATTGTCATAATTTTTATTTAATTTTTAGTACTTACCCAAGTGCCAGGAAACATATGGTATAGGTGAAATAATACACTGTATAGAACACAACAGTGCAAATAAAAAGGTTCTGCAAGACAACCTGCCAGGAAAAAAAAACAATTTAGATCTTACTTGAATTTCACACTATATCTATCTCCTAGGGTTCTCAACAATGTCCTTAATGTGACTATAATGATTCTTTCTAACCTTAAAAGATACTTTTAGCTTTAAAAAAAAATCACATTATTTGCAGGTAAAAAAAATGTGCATTTATTATTTTTTTTTCTTTTAGGAGCCTGTAAAGCATTGCACCTAGATCAGCAGATCTTAGGTTCAATGTCAGGCTCTTTCAGACTGTCTGTACGCTGTCTGCCCATACCTTCTGCATAGGCAGGTGGTTACTAAAGTCCAGGAAGCTCCATGGACTATGAGAGTGCTCACCAGTGCACCCTCAAAGTTCATTCAAAAGTACAAGTCGTCAGCCACAATGGCTGATGGTACTACTTGTAGGAATTCATTCACAGAACTCTGTGAATGAATGATGCAGCCATGTGGGCGGAGCCTCACTTTTCAAATTGTGACAGCGGGTGTAGGGAGCAGGCCCCCCTGCCCACTGTCACAAGGAGGGGCTGAATCTGGGGACGAGGTGGTGGATGTCCAACATGTTACACGTTACACCCTTTAAAGCCTCTGAACACAATTGAACATTTAACCAATGTGCATCCAATCCTGGCCTGTTCGTGCACCCAGGAAGCACAGGAGCAGTGTCCAGCCCCGCTGCCTGCAGCCTGTCAAAGTCTATGGCAGGCTGAAATACACTGAATTTCGACACTCTATCGGATAGTACTTGTGTTTAGAGCCTTATGCATTCAGAGACATATGCCAGGAGCGCAGAAAAGCTGCATTCCAGGCATATGCACTTGAACGCATACAGTGCTAAATGTGGGGACCACTCAGTACAGGGTACAACCGCAGTGTATTTCAGCCATAGACTTACCGGACTTCAGGGAGTGGGACTGGGTGCTATAGTTGTGCTTCTCGGGTGCTCTAAAACACCATGACTGGACACACATGGGCTAAACTAGTGTGTAAGGGGCCTTAGTGTTTCCCTGTAGGATTTCTCATAATATTAAAATTACTATTAACGATGAACTCCAGTAAAATGGCTAAAAACACAGTGAAAAAAACATTTTTAGGAACTGTTTATCTGCCAAAGGATTTGTATTTCTGTACATTCAGTCCTAAGAAACACACACACAACCTTGTCTGGCAGGAAAGAAGATCTGATTTGCCTCTATTCCAAACTCTAACTGGACAAAAAAGCCGTATGTTGGTGAACTCATCTTTCTTTGGTCCTTCTCCCTTCTTCTTCTCTAGGGAGCAGGTTCAAATTCCCTATTTCTATGGGTTTGTAGTGAACTTTTAGACAACAACAAGCAATAAAATGGAAAACAGTTTGCGAACTGAGCCCAGATAGCCTATTCATCTGCTATCAGAATGCTCCTTGTTACCACATGCTCAGCTTAGGTAACCATAGATATTAGATGATGGTCAGCTAGTGAAATGATGTGGTATGAAGACTTTTCATGGCTTAAGACACTTATTTTATCTTTATATTCCAAAGACAAAATGTTAGTAGAATTTCCAGTGATATTTGAGTTAATTTTACTGAAAACAACCCAGTACAAATATACATTTTACAATTTGTTAAAGTTTAGCACCAGGTAGATTAAAAAAAAATCTGATTTAGAATCAATCTCTGTATGCATGCAGGAAAAGGCAAAAGCAGTACAAATCAATTATTTCTGCTACAGGGTTCACATGCTAACATGGGGCATAATGATAGGGGGAGAGAGCAGAGACAGAGAAATTAGCTCATCAATTTTTTGCTTCAATTTCATTGTCTACACACAGTGTTACCTAACTGCAGTAGACAAAAATCAGGTCTGCTGCCCTTCCATACAGGGCTGTGCTGTAGACTATAGTCGACTGCTGGATGCCTTAATCCTAGGTAATCATAATTCTACAAATCATTTGACACATTGAATGCATATAATAGAAAGCATCACATATTCATAGAGTCAAAGGAACAAATTTCTGCAGTGGATGCTCAAAAATGATGAAAAAAATCTGTGAGCTCATTAATGAATAAGATGGTACTATGTGTTTCATGCTGTACACACGCATACCAATAAGCATAGGGAAACACTCAGACTGCTAGTAACACTGTAGGTATTATTCCCTATTTTCCTAGGGGGCTTATTGATATATAAATGATTACATTAATCATCGAATCCCCAATAAATGGAAGTCTGCCTACATTTTATGTTACATCATTATTCAAGGGGAATCTCTGTGGATATAGTTCTGTTAGCTATAAGCTGCTTATTTTGTAAAGAAATTTTTCAAACAAGCAGTGTCTATATAGTAGCCTAAATGTTGTCTTGCCATCAATCTGTAACTGCAAATCACATTAATATTAGCAGCACAATAGTCTTTATGCAAAAGATGATATTGGCCATATGTCACTTATCTCCAAGGCCAGTTTAAACCACAGAACTGAAATCCGCTTTTATAAAAAAAAAAGTGCAACTGGTCACCATATGTGCTTTTTACCGCACTCTGATATGTCTTGACTATATATCATCAGGGCAGCTTAAATCCATTCTGTATAGATAAAAATTAGAATCTAAATTCCCCAAGCACAGTTCTGATTAAAGTGGTACTAATATATATTTCCTTATTCTCCAAAAATAATCTATACACATCCTTTACTTATTTGCCCTGTAATCAGTTTTTCATTAAATAGTTTTTATTGTGTTTCTCTGTTCCCTTATAGCATCTTCTGTGAGCTTCCAAATCTCTCCTTTTCCTAAAGAGTACTGCAAATCCCATAGTCTAGAGTTCATTGTCTCTAGTCCATCTCAGAAGCGAGCAAGGGAGGATGGCTATGTTTCTGCATGCAGTAGGACCATGGTGAATGAACGTAGCCACCTCCAATAGTAAGTCAGATCACAGCAACAAAAAAAAAGGCTGAGCGTAATAAAAGGTACTTTATTTGAGTTAAGAATACATACTGCTTTCTTTCACATAGAGTTTAGTGTTACTTTAATGTGGTAGCAAACTTTTTTTTTAACTTTTACCTACAGGTAAGCTAATAATAAAGCTTACCTGTAGGTAAAACGAATATCTCCTAAATGTGCACCTTTTTAGGAGATATTCACTCTTTTTTTTTTACTGCCAGTGCATGCACTCTGAGGGTACGGCATACCCATGCCGTTCCTTTAGAGCTGTGTGCCGTGGCATGCGCAGGAATGACATCATCGCGGCTCAGCCAACTAGACAGCTGGAACTCATGAAGCTGGGTGAAGATGGACGTCTCTGCAGCGGTGACAGCACATCACTGGAGGGCTTCGTTTTAAGGCAAGTCCTTCATAATGTGCTAGAATGTGATGCATACTAGCACATTATGACATTTCCTTGCAGGGGATTTTTTTATTTTTACAACCGCTTTAATAAAGTGATAATACTTTAGCAATGGTAGTGGGTAGGGATAAACAAATCTCTTTGCCTGAGGATAGATTTGCACTGGATCTAGAAGATTCATGGAAATAGAATAATCACTGCAGATTAGTGATCCACTTCACAATGTGAACTGATTTTCCATCAAAATTGGTAGGGGGTGTTCAACTGTCTGTAATGAAGTGCAGGATATGGAAGTTAAAGGATAAGTTCACCTTTGGGAACATGCTACATGTTTCACCCTTTTTAGGGTGGAAAATGTAAAGTTCCCGAAACTGCAGCCACCAGCTGCTACCACCCCCCTCCTGTGACAGATGTACGCAAAGATGTTCCCCCATACTAGCTGTCAGTTTTCAAAAACAGGGCGGCCGTGCGGGGCTCCACCCACACGGCCATGGCATTCATTTACAGTGTTCTGTGAATTAATGGACTACAAGTCCCGACAGCTTTAGCGGCTGTTGACTTGTAGTCCTCTATGAAATATCAGTGCTGTGAACGCTGGCGTAGTTCATTGAGTCTTCCTGTCAGCAAGTATCAGCTTGCCCACACGGGATGTACGAGCAAGAAGTTACACTGACAGTGTGCCGGAGACCCGCATGGAATCCATTGTCTGCTGATCACTGGTGCAATGCTTTCCAGGTTCCTAACACAAATAATAAACGCATATTTTTTTACCTGCAAAAAAAATGTGCATTTATAATATTTTGTGGAAAGGTGAACTCATCCTTTAAAGCAGATGTTCACCCAAAAGGGGAAGTTCAGATTTCATTATTCTTTGGGGCTATCTCTCTACTAAAGGTACAGGCCAACTTTGCTGCATTGAGGAGCCAATGGATTGGGCCATGTATTGCAAAATCCTGGATGAGAACTTTCCCTCAGCCAGAACTCTGAAGCTGGGTCGTGGATGGGTCTTCCATCATGACAATGACCCAAGAAATACAGCCAAGACATAAAAGTAGTAACTTCGAGTTGCCAAGCAACAGCCAAGGAACCTTAAGGATCTTGAGAAGATCTCTAAAGAGGAGTGAATCAAAATCCCTCCTGAGATGTGTGCAAACCTGGCAATCAACTACAAGAAAAGTCTTACCTCTGTGCTTGCCAACAAGGGTTTCTCCACCACGTACTAATTCATGTTTTGCTTGGTGATCAAATACTTATTTTACTCACTGAACTGCAACTCAATTTATAACATTTGTATGATGTATTTTTTGGAAATTTTGGTTGATATTATGTCTCTATCATTTAAAATACACCTGTGATGAAAATTATAGACCCTTAATTTCTTTGTAAGTGGGCAAACTTACAAAATCTGCTGGGAATCAAATAATCATTTTCCCCACTGTATTTTCTTCACATTTAATTTTTAAAATACTAGTCAATAGTTCCCGTGTCTAGAAAAGCATGCTGAAAGTTTCATCTCAGTATCTAAATTTATGTATTCAAAGTCAGAATTATGCCTGTTACATCATAAAGAACTGTGTGGTTGATTTGCAAAATGGTGCAGCTCTGCACAAAAACCAACCAGCTTCCAGTTTTTTTCGTTCAAGCTTAATTGAACAAGTTGAAATTAGAGGTGCACCAGAGGTGCACCAGACTTTCTACTCTTCAGTTTCAGTAAATCAAACCTATGTGTAAGGTGCCAGATTATTTGTTGGATGGTTTAGGTCAAAAGGCATTTCTGTTACACTTTTGGGATAAAACTAATAGGCATATAACTGTAACCAAAAGAAAGAAGGTATGCATTTACTGTAAGCAGAGCAGCATATGAAATATTTTGATTGCAAAGAATGTTTTTATAAATATTTTATAATCAAAAAATGTTTATATGATTTAGCTGAAACTAATGACATTAATCCAAAAAATGTAAAATACATGTAAACAATATAAAATTGTAATATTATATATGATATAGATAAACTGTTAGTATCACAATCACACTACTTTAATAGCATGTGTTTCACTAAATTACATAAAATATCTTGTTATATTTGTCTATATATATCAAGAATAGTGTTTTTTTACCTTAGTATGAGATACTTGGATCTTGAGTGCCATCAGAACATATTAGAACATGCAGAAGAGTGGTGTATAGATACATAAAATAGGCAAAGCATTCTCTCTGTTCTGCTACAACGAAGGTTGTGTATCTTGGCAGCTTAGCAGGATTGAACCAGCAAAGATTTAGACCATCTGCTATGATAATCTGTAAACTAAAGGTCCATGCTATTGGCAGTTTACTGATGAACTAGGAATCATTTTATAAAGTTATCAGAAAAAATTATACATTTTGAGTGGAATACATTTAGCATAGGCACTCAAATATGAACAGAAACCTATACAGTATCATTAAATCAGTAAAATACTGCATTTAAACTTTTTTTGTAATCTAAATAGATGTAATACAGTATCTTTTAAAAATAAGTTTCACAATTATTTTCTAAAACACTATTGCTTTTAGGTGCTTGTTTAAGTGTCTTGAGAGGGTGATTTAGCTTTAATTACTATAGGCTCAGTTTATCATTCCATACACAAGACTAAAGCACTATATTTTCAGCTATATTACTAATATCCTGGTGTTTTATGCAGTCCATAGACTAGATGAAAAATTGTTCGAACTCGCATTAGAAAAACAAAACGTCGTTCAGCAGAGCTCATGATACTACCATCATGTAGTGACCAAATTTTCGAATGAAAAATTGTTTACTGGACAAATCAAAATATCTTTTGGTTTGTTCACAAAAAGGAAGTGATAAAATCTTTTTGACCTTTCCATCTGGGCTCTCCATCCTGTGTATTCCTGCTTCATTTGTGTGGAGGAACTAGCGTTCATTACGGAAAGATATTTTGTGGCCTTTTCATTAGCATCCTCATATCTGTCTATCCATTATGGATTGTGTGAATGAGAAGGCTTCTTTCTGGCAACTTGATCATGCAGCTCATTTTTGTTCACGTATCGTCGTATTGTGCTCCTTGACACCATCTTTTTACAGAGCAACCTATATTTTTCCTGTGGGGTTTTCTTTGTATCCCAAACGATTCTTCTGGCAGTTGTGACTGCAGTCTTTCTTGGTCTACCTGACCTTGGCATGGTTTCAAGATATCTTTTCCACTTCTTGAGGAGTGATTGAAAAGAATTGATTAGCATGTTCAAGGCTTCAGATATCTTTTTATATCCTTTTCCATCTGTATGAAGTTCTGTTACCTTGTTATGCAGGTCTTTTGACAGTTCTTTTCTGCTCCCCATGGCTTAGTATCTAGCCTGCTCAGTACATTCACGTGAGAACTAACAAACTCATTAACAAACTATTTATATTTACTTTACATTGACACCTGCTTCAGATCACAACTGCAGAGCACTTAAATGCTGTGTGGGAAACACGCACAGAATGCGTGTTTCCTACACTGCATTCTGTTGTGAGCTGGCCCTAAATGGTGCCTCTGGGCACTGCAGCACTGTGTACTATGGCTTTGTGCAAACTGGCTGTGTCTACTTTGTGTGCATCTAAAACTCTGCAGAATATGGATGCACACAGTCTAAGTCAAAGGTTAGTTGAAGGCTCTGTTTACACATAACCACTCAGTTGAGCAGTTACATGTGAATAATTTTTGAAAAAAAAGTTTTAATAATTTTTTTCTTTTTCATGATTTTGTTTGTAATGCACTGTAACCAGAGCAATATACTGTTACCGTAGTAACATAGTACTACTCTGGGGAAGTGATCAGGATTTTTTCTTTTTTTTTTACACATTATAATTGCTTATACAAGTGACTTTCACTGTTATAAGAAACCATTATTACTGAATGAAATTGATTCATTCAGTGTTTACTATTGTGGTTAGCTGTGACTGGCCCTGTCTGTAAAATGTAATCACTGTGACCAATTACAAGTGTTCAACACAATAGTACACAATCGATGTCATGTGACCTGATGTGATTAGTCAGAGCGAACACATGGTACTGGCAGCAGCCAGTGCTCTGATCAGTCATCTGCTATGTCTGGTGGACACAGCGGGTGACAGACATTGCTGCAGCATGGCCTGTGGAGAGCGCACATTGTGTGCTCCAGGAGAAGTCAAATGACATCTACCTGGAACAGTGAATGTTCCACCCAGCTATCATTTGGCTATGGGCCAGGCAGGCAGTGGTTAATGTTACCTCTTCATTGCCTATTTAAAACCCCTAAAAACCTGTGCCAGAACCGCGTGTTGAATGAGTCACATTTGATGGGCGCTACTGTCTGCCTGCTGAGTGCAACAGCATGTGTCACAAGTTGGTGAGAAGGGCAGGGGTCGGACACTGCGTTCCATCACATATTGGTGGCAGTGGTGGGATAGTTCTGCATTAGAGCATTCAGTGCAGAGCTAATTTTCTAACGCTGCACTGAATGCTCTATTGCAGAACTATCCCACATACTCTGCTAGCCAATATGTGATGGAATGCTGTGTCTGGCCCCTGCCCTTCTCACCAACTTGTGACAAAGGACCAGCCAATCTGCACCGCCACTTGTGTAACAATGCCATTCTCAGCTACACCCTGCACAAAGATTTTCCAGCTCACGGGACCACAATCTATGTGCCAGCAGCCTGAGAGCGCTTGTCACTGGGTTAGGTTAATTAAGCAACTAACACTTCACACTGCCACCACCACCTATTTACAGAGGAGGAAACTCACAAATCCTAGCAATTACACTATGATTTTAGCATAAGCGTCTGCAGCACACACTGTGACCACAGACAGATATATTCAGAGGATTGAATATATCATATATATTCAATATTTCATCTAGTCTATCATCCCTGTTGACAAAGTCCGGATGTGACGAAACGCGTCCGGGGCACGTGACGTGGTGACGTAGTGACGCTCTTCCGGAAGTGCGGTGGTGGCCATTTTTGTTCCTGGAACACGCGGTTGTGTTTGTCCTGGAATCCTCCATACAAGTGTATGGTTATTGGGGAACCTATCACAGATGTCCTATTCCTCCTCTGGAGTGGTATGGCGAGGATACTCAAACACCACTGAGGAGAGGCTCGATTGTGGAATCATATTCTCTGTATGTGAAGCCGATTTCATCTTATTTTAATGTAAGTTGCTATAATAAAGTACTGTGATTATTGATGACATATACTGATCCCTGGTCTGTTTATGAGGTCTGTGGGAAGTGGCTGGAAAGGCTGAAGGAATAAAAAAAGTTGCAAATAATCTCATCTATGCTTATGTTACTACCTTGAGGGTAATTATGCACTTCTGTTATTTTTGTGCAGTGGATTAACAATTGAGGCAGAGGGATTTTTGTTGTTTTCACGGCTGCTGTGGCACGGTAGTTTTTTGCATGTAACACGTGTGGCACTTCTATGTTAATATTTGATAAAACACTATGTTGAGTTTCTTTCTTTGAGGTACAGTTGCAAGAAAAAGTATGTGAACCCCTTGGGATTACGTGGAGTTTTGCATGAATTGGGCATAAAATGTGCTCTGAACGTCATCTAAGTCACAACAATAGAAGAACACAGTCTGCTGAACATAATACTACACAAACATTAGATGTTGCCATGGTTTAATTGCACATAACATGTAAACATTCACAGTGCAGGGAGGAAAAAGTATGTGAGGCCCTAGCTTAATGACTTCTCCCAGAGCTAATTGGAGCCAGGAGTGAGCCAACCTTGACTCCAATCAGTGTGATGATATTGGATGTGTTGCTGACAGCTGTCCTGCCCTTAAACACACACCTGTTTTGGGTTTTCTGGTTTCAAGAAGCACTGTCTGATGTGAACCATGCCTTGCAGAAAAGAGCTCTCAGAAGACCTACCATCAAGAATTGTTGACTTGCATGAAGCTGGAAAGGGTTACAAAAGTATCTCCAAAAGCCTTGATGTTCATGTGTCCACGGTAAGACAGACTGTCTACAAATGGAGAAAGTTTAGCACTGTTGCTACTCTCCCTAGGCGGGGTCGTCCTGTAAAAATGACTGCAAGAGCACAGCGCAGAATGCTGCATGAGGTAAAGAAGAATCCCAGAGTGTCAGCTAAAGACCTACAGAAATCTCTGGCACATGCTAACATTTTTGTTGACACATCTACAATAAGGAAAACATTAAACAAGAATGGAGTACATGGGAGGACACCACTGAGGAAGCCATTGCTGTCCAAAAAGAAGATTGCAGCACGTTTGAAGTTTGCAAAAGAGCACCTGGATGTTCCACAGCACTACTGGCAGAATATACTGTGGACAGATGAAACCAAGATTGAGTTGTTTGGGAAGAACACACAACACTATGTGTGGAGAAAAAAAGGCACAGCACACCAACATCAAAACCTCATCCCCACTGTGAAACATGGCGGAGGGAGCATCATGGTTTGGGGCTGCTTTGCTGCCTCAGGGTCTGGACGGATTGTTGTCATTGATGGGAAAATGAATTCCAGAGTTTATCAAGACATTTTGCAGGAAAACGTACGACCATCTGTCCGCCAACTGATGCTCCGCAGAGGATGGGTGATGCAACAGGACAATGACCCAAAGCATACAAGTAATTCAACAAAACAATGGCTGCAACAGCACAGAATACGCCTTCTGGAGTGGCCCAGTCAGAGTCCTGACCTCAACCCCATTGAAATGCTGTGGCATGACCTTAAGAGAGCGATTCACACCAGACATCCCAAGAATATTGCTACACTGAAACAGTTTTGTGAAGAGGAGTGGTCCAAAATGACTCCAGATCGTTGTGCAGGTCTGATCTGCAACTACAGGAAACGTTTGGTTGAGGTTATTGCTGCCAAAGGAGGGTCAACCAGTTATTAAATCCAAAGGTTCACATACTTTTTCCTCCCTGCACTGTGAATGTTTACATGTTATGTGCAATTAAACCATGGCAACATCTAATGTTTGTGTAGTATTATGTTCAACAGACTGTGTTCTTCTATTGTTGTGACTTAGATGACGTTCAGAGCACATTTTATGCCCAATTCATGCAAAACTCCACGTAATCCCAAGGGGTTCACATACTTTTTCTTGCAACTGTATATGAAGATTTGTTTTTTGGAATATACCAAAAAGGCGGTTTGGATAACACGAAGATTTGAGAAAGTACCAACAAAGATAATTTTTTTGGGATCTTATTTGGATTTTTATTTTGGACTTTTATTTTGGGACTTTATACACTTATATTTAGGTTTTTATAATCAAGTTCGCTTAAAGATTGATTTATTTATGTATGTACTTCAGGGGAAGGACTGTTAAAGTGACTTGGTGGGGTGTTATAATTAAAGAAGGATAGTGCTGGATGTTTAAATATTCAGAGGATTATTGTATACAGTAGCACTCTTCAAAAGACAGGGATTCTTTAGTTTGCATTAAAAGCTTTAGAGACAGTTTCAACACTTTCAAGATAGGGTTAATTACTAAAAAGGTCAAAATAGTGCAATTAAAATATTTACAGAAAAAGATGTTACAAAGACATAAAGAGAGTAATAAAGCAACAGAGAAATAAAATAAAGGAGTTAAGAAGGCAGAATACTTGCAAAGTCCTGGTTTAGCAGAGTCCAATTGTCCAAGCAAAAATGTTGCCTTGGCTCTCAAGTCTGTTAAGATGTTTCTTGATTGATGTTAAATGAGAACTCCCCTTCACCAGACCTGTCAGTCCTTTATCTATGATATTAAAGGGGTGTCGCCTGAGAACAACTGACCAATCATCTGGTTTAGGGGATGGGTGCTAGGAGGTCACCAAGTTTATGACCAAGTCCCAACTACAATTTCATACTAATATTAATAACTTCCAGTATGTGCAGGTGGTATTCTAGCAACTGGCAGATTAATATTCAGAATTATAAACCCAGGCATACCAAACACAGTGTACCTTTGTCACCCAGGAGGGAAGAAACTGCTTTCTCCCTTTTACTATGTGCTAACATAGTCATGTATGACCTTGATTGGTTCGGCATGACATGCCCTATTCAAATACATACCTAATATTAATGTGCCCAGTTCCTGTTGAATTCTATAAATTATTGTGGAATTGTTACATGTGGCACGCTTTTTCATTGCTAGAGCTCTAATGGTCTAACAAGTCATGTGTGATTGGACTGATTTTTTGTTTTAGGTTAGGGTAGAGGAAAGTGGTTTTCATGGTTCCTAAAAAATAGACATCCTGTCAAAACTAATTAGCGGTTTACAGCTCTTGAGCTGCATCTATTTGTGTTTTAATTAAGATAAGAGGCTCTTTTCAAGTTCGTTGCAAGTTACAGCCACAAATTCCATTTTCAAGAGGAGGGAGGAGGGGAGAAAGAGAATTGTTCATGAAAACAAAATGGCTTAAACCTTAACAAGATGGCTGTCGCATACAGCTTCCGTGTCTCTATTGTGCATAATCGTTACAGCATGTATAGATGTTGCCCCCGCAGCTACCTTTAGAGCTCAAGGGGGAAAAGTGGGGGCAGTAAAAATTCAGCTCAGTTACAAGTTGAACACCCCAGAAAAAAAAAGATCTACGGCCCTGTAAGTCATCACATTCATCCCTCTTTTGATTCAGTTCAGCAGATGCTTGTAAAAGGAAGGTGCTAGTTCAATCTTGCAGCAATTTTCTTTTTTTTACCTCTGTGTGTTGTTTCTGATGTTGATGCTGAAGGCTGGGATTCATTCAAGAACAAATCCTTTATGAAAAATAAGTAAAAAAATCATATATATTTATAAGTTTTACATGATCGAACACTATCTTCAAACTTTCAATCCAATTTTCAGTTACAGTTATCAACATGTTTAGAGGAGTGGCAAGCAACAGCTAAGCAATTCAATGATTATTGGAGTTTCAATAATTGTGGAGGTGCAATTGAGGGGAAGCATATGTGGATCACACCCCCCTGAAAATTCAGGCTCCTACTGCTATAGTTATAAAGGCTATTTCTGCTGCATGACTACACCCCTTCATCCACTTGAGCATAGCTCGATAGACACTAGGTATACGCAACTATCTTGGGTATCATGCATATAATTTACACCCTACTTGACTGAGACCGAATAATACGGCCCAGATATTGCTGGGACTCACCTATATCTTGGAATACTATGCATGCCAACCAAGATTGAAATACAGGACCTCTGACTGTTACTCCCCTCCCCCCCTTTTTTTTCCCTTTCAAACCTCTCCCCCTCTTTTTCCTTACTCTCTCTATCCTACACTCTTACCATTACCTTCCCACTTCTTTGTGTTTAGGTGAACTTTGATTACCAGAAGATCAACAAGTACAAATACGGTTTTTCAGCTTCCACCCCCAGGGGTGGACATCCAATTACCCACTGATATAACCACCCTTTCACTGTGTATTGCATTGCATTCTGTAATTAAAGGGACTATATGAGGTTTTGCTGATTCATGTACAGTACCCAATTGTTATGTTCACATCATTCTTCATGTCTGTTTTTGTTTGGATTATGTTTTCCGTTTATTCTCGTTTTCAGCATTGTTATGTGAGGAAACTATGTACAGGTGAAACTCGAAAAATTATAATATCATGCAAAAGTTCATTTATTTCAGTAATGCAACTTAAAAGGTGAAACTAATATATGAGATAGACTCATTACATGCAAAGCAAGATAGTTCAAGCCATGATTTGTCATAATTGTGATGATTATGGCTTACAGCTCATGAAACCCCAAATCCACAATCTCATAAAATTAGAATATTGTGAAAAGGTGCAATATTCTCGGCTCAAAGTGTCCCACTCTAATCAGCTAATTAAGCCATAACACCTGCAAAGGGTTCCTGAGCCTTTAAATGGTCTCTCAGTCTGGTTCAGTAGGAATCACAATCATGGGAAAGACTGCTGACCTGACAGTTGTGCAGAAAACCATCATTGACACCCTCTATAAGGAGGGAAAGCCTCAAAAGGTAATTGCAAAAGAAGTTGGATGTTCCCAAAGTGCTGTATCAAAGCACATTAATAGAAAGTTATGTGGAAGGGAAAAGTGTGGAAGAAAAAGGTGCACAAGCAGCAGGAATGACCGCAGCCTGGAGAGGATTGTCAGGAAAAGGCCATTCAAAAGTGTTGGGGACTTTCACAAGGAGTGGACTGAGGCTGGAGTCAGTGCATCAAGAGCCACCACACACAGACGGATCCTGGACATGGGCTTCAAATGTCGTATTCCTCTTGTCAAGTTGCTCCTGAATAACAAACAATGTCAGAAGCGTCTTACCTGGGCTAAAGAAAAACAGACCTGGTCTGTTGCTCAGTGGTCCAAAGTCCTCTTTTCTGATGAGAGCAACTATTGCATCTCATTTGGAAACCAAGGACCCAGAGTATGGAGGAAGAATGGAGAGACACACACTGCAAGATGCTTGAAGTCCAGTGTGAAGTTTCCACAGTCTGTGTTGATTTGGGGAGCCATGTCATCTGCTGGTGTTGGTCCACTGTGCTTCATTAAGTCCAGGGTCAACGCAGCCGTCTCCCAGGAGATTTTGGAGCACTTCATGCTTCCTTCCGCAGACGAGCTTTATGGGGATGCTGACTTCATTTTCCATAAAACTCGCCTGACCTGAACCCCATAGAGAATCTATGGGTTATTGCCAAAAGATGAGAGACATGAGACCGAACAATGCAGAAGAGTTGAAGGCTGCTATTGAAGCATCCTGGTCTTCCATAACACCTCAGCAGTGCCACAGGCTGATAGCTTCCATGCCACATCGCATTGAGGCAGTATCTGCTGCAAAAGGGGCCCAAACCAAGTACTGAGTACATATGCATGCTTATACTTTTCAGAAGTCCAATATTGTTCTATGTACAATCCTTGTTTTATTGATTGCATGTAATATTCTAATTTTCTGAGATTGTGGATTTGGGGTTTTCATGAGCTGTAACCCATTTTCATCACAGTTATGACAAATCATGCAACTATCTTGCTTTGCATGTAATGAGTCTATCTCATATATTAGTTTCACCTTTTAAGTTGCATTACTGAAATAAATGAACTTTTGCACGATATTCTAATTTTTTGAGTTTCACCTGTATACAGTAGACTGGGAGCCAGGCTTTCTCATCCGACATCAGTGCCTGACCTCACAAATGCGCTTCTGGAAAAATGGTCAAACATAGCCATAGACAAACTCCTAAACTTTGTGCACAGCCTTCCCAGAAGAGGTGAAGCTGTTATAGCTGCAAAGGATGGGCCAACTCAATATTGAACCCTACAGACTAAGACTGGGATGCCATTAAAGTTCATGTGCTTGTAAAGGCAGGTGTCCCAATACTTTTGGCAATATAGTGTATGTCATAATAGGGCAATTATATGTTATGATGTGGCTATAATGGGACCATTATATGTCATAATGGAGTGATTATCTATCATAGTGCAGCAATTATAAATTCAATATAATGTATTTCATAATGGAGCCATAATGGGGTCATTATGTGTCATAATGGGGCAATAATGGAGCCATTATTTATCAAATTAGGGTCATTGTATGTCATAATGGGACCAAAATCGGGCCTTTATATGTCATAACAGAATCATTATAAGTAATAATGGCACAATTGATAATAATGGCTATTATATGTCTTAACCACTTCCCTCCTGGCCATCATTCTACTACAGGTTGAGCCGAAAGTGGTTAAGACAATACTAATCCTGGGTGGATGTCATATGATGTCCTCCCAGACTTGCTACTCATGCGCACTCCCAGGGGTGAGCAGCGCGGTGATCTGTATTGAGTTATGTCCTCTGGACACAGTGCATCACTGGTCAGGGCAAAGAGCCAATGACTGCGGATTTTTACCACAGGATCGCTCCAATCACAGCCGATCATAAAAATGAAAACAAACACTGGTAACTTGCTGTTACTGGCTTCTCCTTTGCACACAGACCTCATGTGAGAAGGAGAGACTGGAACTGTGAGTTATCTATTAACCCTTTCCATTACTGACCACACCACCTGATTGCTCTTTTAAAACAGTGTAGCTGTCACACAGCAGCCATCAGCAGTGTATCTTGCATACAGCAGCCATCAGTGCAGCCTTCAGCAGTTTACCTGTCACAAAGCCGCCCATCAGCAGTGTACAGTACCTGTCACACCTTTCAAACATACGCCTCTCAGCAGTATATACCTGTGCTGTTACACTATGAAAATATAATACAATGCAAAGTCATGGTTAATGTTCATATTGCTGTGAGTTGAGAATTTATATAGCTAATTTCCATAAGCCATTGTTTATTAGCCTCAGTATAGTTGCTTAATATGCTGCCATTTTGTGGTCATTTTGGTTATTGCACCATATTTTTCTGTGTTCCCTCCCATTTTATGATGTATTTCCCTTTCCTTCTCACATTGCCTTCTTTTCATAAAAATTGCTGCTTGTCTTATGGCCACATGATAATCTGCTTGCATGGGGGAAGGCCTTACCATGTTTTGACCCACAAATACTGTATTTTCAATCATCTGCCACATCCTGTTGTCTGCTGTACCCTGCTGCATTCAATAAAGATCTTTGTGTATGAGAAAAGGGTGTTTGGTGAGTTCAGCTATCTGATAAAGACTGTCCGCGGTGATTGTATCTGCTTATACAGGCCAGGCATAGAGGTCTCAGCAAGGGATGAGTCACTAATACAACAGTTGGAGTCAGCAGTGTATCTGTTACACGGTCGCCCATCAGCTGTTTACTTGTCACACAGCTACCATTGGCAGTGTACCTGTCCGAGTGTCACAAGAGCCAGCTATGTCCAAAAAATGTTATACTAGTGAGAAGGCATTTCAAATCCTCAGTATGACAGATGAAAGCAGCTTGGAGCTCTCACCCTACGTTGTAGTGGGTCAGTAATTGAATCAGAGGAGGAAAGGCTCCCTCCAGAAGGGATGAGGCACTCTGAAGACCAGGCAACTACCAGCAGTGCAATATACCCCACTTGTAAATAAAGGATAAAGGCCAAGTACTAGTACTAGGGTATCACATCAGCCTCCAAGAATTAAGCCCTATACAAGTCTTTCAGAGGCACTTGTGAACCAATTATGGCTGCCCTTCAACTTAGGATCTGCAAGTATCCCCCCTTTAACTGCACAGCCAGGTATTCAGGCTAACACTGAATATTTTTCACCAAATTATTTTTTTTCTGTCAAATAAGTTTTTATTTTATCTATAACATGTTTAGAGGATGGGTTACAAATGTTTGATACATAATATCAAACAACATGGTAATATATGTAGATAATATAGAAGCAGGTCACATGACTATTTCTCTAAGAAAAAATTGGAAGCCATATACCCAATCTGGGCCTCTGGAAAATCTCAAGGGGCCTTGGAAATCAACTTGTTAACACAATACAAGGGAACTCAATAATTCAATAACAAGCGAAGAAGAAGCTGCAAGAGTATGACATATGCCAGTAGACAAACCAAACACAATTAAGTCCATACAATAAATGTTGTAGGGATTGTTCTAGCTATGGCCATTTGAGAGGTGCCCAGTGAAATGTACCCAGCAAGTGTTGTACTATAGATTACACGTCTTATTCAAGCCTTAATAGGTCCATTATATGTCATAAGGGAGACACATACACTATATTGCCAAAATTTGGCAATGAACTTTAATGGCATTCCAGTCTTAGTCCATAGGGTTCAATTTTGAGTTGGCCCACCCTTTGCAGCTATAATAGCTTCAATTCTTCTGGGAATACTGTCCACAAGTTTTAGGAGAGTGTCTATGGGAATGTTTGGCAATTCATCCAGAAGAGCATTTGTGAGGTCAGGCACTGACAGTCTCCGTTCTAATTCACCCCAAAGGTGTTCTATCGGGTTGAGGTCAGGACTCTGTGCAGACCAGTCAAGTTCCTCCACCCCAAACTCACTCATCCATGTCTTTATGGACCTTGTTTTGTGGACTGGTGTGCAGTCCTGTTGGAACAGGAAGGGGCCATCCCCAAATTGTTGAAAATGTTTGGCATGCTGACGCCTTAAGAGTTCCCTACACTGGAACTAAGGGGCCAAGCCCAACCCCTGAAAAACAAATGCCACACCATAATCCCCCATCCACCAAACTTACACTTGGCACAATGGAGGCAGGCAAGTACCGTTCTCCTGGCAACTGACAATCCCAGACATGGCCATCTGATTGCCAGGAAGAGAAGCATGATTCGTCACTCCAAAGAACATGTCTCCACTGCTCTAGAGTCCAGTGGCAGTGTGCTTTACACCACTGCATCCAACACTTTCTATTGCACTTGGTGATGTCAGGCTTGGATGCAGCTGCTCAACCATGGAAAACCATTCCATGAAGCTCTCTATACACTGTTGCTGTGCTAATCTGAAGACCACACAAAGTTTGGAGGTCTTTAGCTATTGACTGTGCAGACAGTTGGTGACTTTTAAATAAATATACACAAAACCCCAGCACACAGGAAAAACTCCAAAACTTACACCCAGGTAGTAGATTGCTGCTGTGCACCGGTAAAGTAAACCAAAATATGAAAAAAAACAAAAACAGCGCAAATCAACACCCTGCCTTAATCAATATTTAAACATCTTAAAGTGAAAAAATCAATAATAATATAAATAATGTCCAAATCAAAAAATATATATAAAAAAGATAAGTCCTTTCTCCCCAAACAAATAGTGAAAAAATTAAATGTCCAAATCAAGATAGTGCTTCCACCAATCACCAGTGAAAAAAAACAATATCAGCCGCACTCACCAGATATAGGTGAGTAATACACCTTCTAGGATGTATAGGGATCGTAGGCCCCCTCTAAGCCTTCAGGACTCCTTTCCACCATGTGGGACTTGGGGTAAATTTCTTCCACTGGCTCCTGCTTAATCCTCTCTCCAAACTTCACAGCAGTGCAAGGGAAAGAAATGTAAAATAGTGTAATACTGCTAATAACTGATGTATTGCTAAAAGAGTATTACCAGACCACTCACATTTATCAGATGAATAAAAAGCATCATTTTATTGCCTCCATAGGCTCACATAAAACCCGCTGTTTCCACACTTCATTGCAGAGACCTCACAGCCTGGTTCAGCAAGGGATGACAGGATACAATCCAAACACTATTCAAAAATGGCCGCTTGGAACGCACCGCTCGGCGTGCGTTCCACTCACTGGATATGACACGAGACGTCAGGACGGCAGACCGAAAGTGTGTCGACGCGTTTCGCCCCACCCACAGGGCATTCTCAAGACACACACCTCCAGTCTCAAGCCGCTTAAATAGCAATGCAAGGTCCCTCCCCTTCTCTCCCAAACGTTAATACATCCTAAGAGGTAAATGTCATCCTTTGCTCCCACCACGTGAGATTCCTTCACAAAAACAAATAACTCATATACCTATCTAATCGTTAGCTCACCACAAAAACTTTATTCATATCTAGAGCTAACCAAATCACATCCCTAAGTTCCTAATAGGATCTAAAATGTACAATAAATTAAAAAACACCATAAAAATAGAAATAAAAATAAAATTAAAATTATATAAAAATTAACAGATCACTAATTCTATATATATAACAAAAGAATATAAAGAGGAATGACAGTAAATGTATATAGAACACAAAATATATGCATTTTCTATCACTTTGTGTGTATGCGTATACATAATCAGAGAAGATAAACATACAAAATAAATACAAATAAATGTACAAATAAACTTAAAATAAAAATAAAAATGAAAATAAAAATAAAATAATAATAAATATAAAAATAAACAAAAATAAATATAAAAATAAAATAATTAATATATATAATAAAAACTTTTTTTATATATCATACCTCTCACTTAAATATACACACACACACACCCATAACACTTGCACCCAGATAAAGCTACCAATTAGACAAGAAACACTTGATGTCAATTTCTGCATTTTAACCCTTTTGGGATCAAAGTCCCCATCTGGTAGATCCACTTTATTTCATTTTGAGAAATACTCTTAACCATATCCCCCCCTCTCCAGGGGGCATCAATCCTATCTATCCCACAGAATTTTAAAGATGTTGGATCCCTATTATGATAAATCCTGAAATGATGCGACAAGCTATGATACTTGTATCCTTTCCTAATATTCCTAATGTGTTCCCCCAATCTCACTGAAAGTTTCCTAGTAGTTCTACCTATATACTGGAGGTTACAAGAACACTCCAGCATGTAGGTGACATGGGAACTATCACACAAAATGAACTTCCTGATTTTATATGATGAACCATTAGCACATGACCTAAAACCATCATAATATCTTTTGTTATCACCTTTAAGGTTCCTACACGCTACACACCTCCTACACTTGAAAAAAACCTACCCTATCAAGGAAAGTCACCACTTTCCTAGGTGCATCAGGGCATTTTTCACTAATCTAGTTCTTAATGTTGGTGGTTTCCTATAGATGAATATAGGTTTTCCAGGTAGCAAATTACTAAGGACCTCATCCCTCTTCACAATTGGCCAGTATTTCTTGATAATGCTCTCAACCAATTTATATTGGCTCAAATAGCCTGTAATAAAAGCCAGATCTCCTATCTTTCTATTCCTCTCCTTTTTCTTCAGCAAGTCATGTCTCTTTATCTCCTTAACCTGTTCTAATGAGCGAGCTAGAACTCCCTCTCCATAACCTTTTTCTCTAAATCTTTGTAATAGCATGTTCGATTGACCTAGGAATATATTTTCATCATCACAATTGCGTTTCAGTCTGATAAGCTGGCTTTTGGGAATAGATTTTAGCCAGTTTTTATGGTGACAGCTATGACTCGGAATGTAACCATTCCTGTCCACTTCTTTGAAGTGCGTTTTGGTACAAAATCCAATGATTTGGAGGGGCATCCCAATACTTTTGGCAATATAGTGTATGTCATAATGGTGCCATTATATGCCATAATGGGGCAAAAATGGGAATATTACAAATAAAAATGGGGTCATTATGTGACAAATGGGAGGAACTGTAAGGAAATATATCTTGTTAATTGGCATCCATTTTGTAGAATGCCTCTATTTTAGATGTGTGAACAGTCAGTTTTGTTTTTTGAGTTTCACTTGTAAATTCTCTCCCGTTTCATGACTTTAGTTTCTGTTCTTCATAAATGGAACTACCTTACATGGTGGTCCTCAGCCATTTGTAGTTCCTATCTTCTTTGATAAGAGTATAATATTTCATTGGTCATTCTGATTTTGTATAAACTGCGTGCACACATTAAACTTTCAGAGATTTAGCTTGTACACTTCGGTGTCTGGAGCTTTATTTCTCCTGGGTCCAGAAGATTAAAATATTCGAGGACATTTTGGGCTAAAAGACAGGAATTGATCCTTTCAAAGCGCATAAGACCTGTATGATATATCGGGCATATCCTGAGGTGAGCATGCAGTCTAAATGGTGATGAAGCTTTTATGATTTTGAATGCAGAGTATCAAAGACAAGACATCACTCATTATTAATCAAGCATGGATTGGATCTAACAAAGACTTGTGTGGCTACATCTGTATGTGGACTTTTATGTTTAAGTCAGGGCCTGGACTGAGCGAAGTATAAGGGAGGGCCAGCATGACTGGGGTGTGCAGACGAGGCAGAGAGTGTAATTTGGGTGGAGTATAGGCAAGGAAAAGGGGATGGGGGGTGGTTACTTACTTGATTGGTGTAGGCAGCATTGTGGGTGGTCTTGCAGGTTTTGAATTGGGGGGTTGTGTCTTGTCGGAGTCAGTCGGAGCTTGTGCCATCACGGAGGTGGTTTCTCCCGCCCTCCCGCCCTGAAGTTGGTTTGTATTCTGTTTGTTGTGTTGGTTATAGTTTTGTCATTAAGTTTGTTCTGGTGTTGTTTTTGTTGTTTGGTGGTTGTTCGTGGTGTTTGTTTTATGTGGGTTCATGGCGTTTGTTCAAGATTCAGGATAGCTGTTGTGTCCTGAAGTGTTTGTTCGTTTGTCATGGCAGCTGGCAGGGGTTGATGGGTCTTTGAAGGCGGTGGAATTATAAAAATTAAAAAGTTGAGGAATTATGGGTTGGGCCCATCGTAGGTATGGGTGTCCCTTCCCAATAAAAGGTCATATTGGTAATGTGGGAGTTCATTTGGCTGTATCTGGGTTAAGTAACAGTAGTATTGTCCCCGAGGCGGTGTAGTAGCGGCTGGGGGCCTTTCATTGAGTAGTAGATACAGCCGAGTTGGTGATGGGAGTAATGGTGCCTTCAGAGACCTTGGACCCGGGTGGTAATTTACTGTCAGGTATCAATTGAGTTATTGTAAGATATTTATTTTGAGTTATGTTAAATAAATGGCTGCTATGGCCGGTTTTACACCAAAAAGTGAGTTGCGTGTTTATTTGGGGGGAAAGGTTTTGAAGGGGTGGTGGTGTTTTAAAGGGGGTAGGTAAGTATTAGCTTCGGGATTCTGCAAGTCCAACAGTCATGTTTTAATCTGTATATTGATCTACAGCACCAGTGTTGTGGGATCACATATCACACTGACATTGTATTTGGTACCTGTATGTTTGCATATTAGGTATGTTTTGCTAACACAATTGCCAAGACATCATTTGTTTTTGTATTTTATATGTTGAAAATTCACAGGTAGTTTTATTGTGTTATACTTAGACATGTGCAGAACAGAAAAAATGGTGTCACTTTATTATTTAAATAATTTAGTTTTGTTAAATTCATTAAATTCATTTTTGGAATTTGTTTAATTTATTAATTTTCAAATTCGATTTGAATTTTTCAAATTTGTTTGAACTGAATTCAATTTGACCGAATCGAAGATTATTGAATCACCATTCGAACTCAAATATATTCTTTTCGGAATTCGAATTTCGGAAGATGATTATATTTTTTCTATTTTGTTCTACTCTATTGTTTTTCTACTTTGTTCTTTTCTATTCCATTCTAATCTACTGTGATCAAATTCAAATTTATTCTATCCAAAATTCGCATTTAGGAAGAAATTTATGTTATTACTATTTTATTATATTCTATTGTTTTTCCTATTCTATTTTATTCTTTTCTATTATTCTAGTATTTTATTTTTCTATTCTATTCTTTTGTATTCTAATCTATTATATTCATATTCAAACTTATTCTATTCGGTTATATTCTTTATATTTTATTCTATTGTTTTTTTCTATTCTTATCTATTTTATTCTATTATTTTCTATTTTAATCTATTCTATTCTATTTGAATTTATTCTTTTTGAAATTCGAGTTTTACGTTGGTTATATTCTTTCTATTTTATTCTATTGCAATCAATTGTTTTTTCTATTCTATTATTTTCTATTTTATTCTGTTCTTTAATTTTCTATTCTATTCTTTTCTACTCTATTCTCATATTTTCTGTTCTAATTAAATTCGATTAGAATTCTAATTTATTCTATTCGAAGTTCGAATTTCGGAAGACAGTTATATTCTTCCTATTTTATTCTATTCTATAGTTTTTTCTATTCTACTCTATTCTTGTCTATTTTATTCTATTCTTTTATTTTCTGTTCTGTTTTACTCTAGTCTTTTCTATTCTGTTATATTATTTTATTTTCTATTTTTTTATTTTCTATTCTTATCTATTCTATCATTTTCTATTTTTCTCCTTTATTTTCTATTCTATTTTATTCTATTCTTGTTTTTGATTTGAATTTTGGCCGAAATTTAGTTTCATTATTTCGGATTCATTTAAATTAGTGACTGTTGTAATTCGGAAATTCAGATACATCCAGATCTCCAGAATTCGCATTGATTTAGCTTTTACATTGCTTGTTTTTGTCAGACTATTATTTTTTTATGTGAGGGAGTTAGATTATATAGGAAATGAGCAATGGAACAACTTTTTACTAATCTTTATTTAATTGTTTGATGTTGGAACACATTTGTTGTCTGCAGCAGCTTTACATTAAAGCTTTACATTTTACATTAATCTGTTTATGGGATGTCACTGGGGAGATGCCTCTGATTGGTTCGTTCTGTTGCAGTGATATCACTGTGCAGAAGCCAGTGATTGGATAGTTGTGCGGCAGTGATGTCAATGCGGAGAAGCCTTTGATTGGATAGTTGTGTGGCACTGGTGTCAATGTGCAGAAACCAGTGATTGGATAGTTGTGTAGCAGTGATGTCAATGTGGAGAAGCCTTTGATTGGATAGTTGTGCGGCAGTGATGTCAATGCGGAGAAGCCTTTGATTGGATAGTTGTGTGGCACTGGTGTCAATGTGCAGAAACCAGTGATTGGATAGTTGTGTAGCAGTGATGTCAATGTGGAGAAGCCTTTGATTGGATAGTTGTGTGGCAGTGATGTCAATGTGGAGAAGCCTTTGATTGGATAGTTGTGTGGCAGTGATGTCAATGTGGAGAAGCCTTTGATTGGATAGTTGTGTGGCAGTGATGACAATATTGAGAAGTCTGTGATTAGGTAGTTCTACGGAAGTAATTTCATTGTAGAAAGACCTGTGATTGGATAATTGTGTAGTGGAGCTGTTAGCGTTGAGAAATCTGTGATCGAATATTTGTGTGGCAGTGATTTCACTAGAGATAAGCTTGTGATTAAATAGTTCTGTTACAGTGATGTCACTGTGCAGAAGCCTCTGATTGGGTAGGTCTGTGGCAGTGATACCACTGTGCAGAAGCCTCTGATTAAGTAGGTCTGTGGCAGTGATACCACTGTGCAGAAGCCTCTGATTGGGTAGGTCTGTGGCAGTGATACCACTGTGCAGAAGCCTCTGATTGGGTAGGTCTGTGGCAGTGAAACCACTGTGCAGAAGCTTGTGATTGGGTAGGTCTGTGGCAGTGATACCACTGTACAGAAGCCTCTGATTGGGTAGGTCTGTGGCAGTGATACCACTGTGCAGAAGCCTCTGATTGGGTAGGTCTGTGGCAGTGATACCACTGTGCAGAAGCCTCTGATTGGGTAGGTCTGTGGCAGTGATACCACTGTGCAGAAGCCTCTGATTGGGTAGGTCTGTGGCAGTGAAACCACTGTGCAGAAGCTTGTGATTGGGTAGGTCTGTGGCAGTGATACCAATGTGCAGAAGCCTCTGATTAAGTAGGTCTGTGGCAGTGATACCACGGTGCAGAAGCTTGTGATTGGGTAGGTCTGTGGCAGTGATACCAATGTGCAGAAGCCTCTGATTGGGTAGGTCTGTGGCAGTGATACCACTGTGCAGAAGCCTGTTATTGGGTAAGTCTTTGGCAGTGATACCACTGTGCAGAAGCCTGTGATTGGGTAGGTCTGTGGCAGTGATACCACTGTGCAGAGGCCTCTGATTGGGTAGGTCTGTGGCAGTGATACCATTGTGCAGAAGCCTGTGATTGGGTAGGTCTGTGGCAGTGATACCACTGTGCAGAAGCCTGTGATTGGGTAGGTCTGTGGCAGTGATACCACTGTGCAGAAGACTGTGATTGGGTAGGTCTGTGGCAGTGATACCACTGTGCAGAAGACTGTGATTGGGTAGGTCTGTGGCAGTGATACCACTGTGCAGAAGCCTGTGATTGGGTAGGTCTGTGGCAGTGATACCACTGTGCAGAAGACTGTGATTGGGTAGGTCTGTGGCAGTGATACCACTGTGCAGAAGCCTGTGATTGGGTAGGTCTGTGGCAGTGATACCACTGTGCAGAAGCCTGTGATTGGGTAGGTCTGTGGCAGTGATACCACTGTGCAGAAGCCTGTGATTGGTTATTTCTGTGGTGGTCAAATAAAGAAATTCTTCCCTACCTGATGGAAGATATGCATATCATTTTATACTGAAAATCTCTTCCTTTCTCTCTGCAGATCGGCAAAAATCCCTGGAACCTCTGATAGTGAGAGCAAGGAGAATGAAGCAAAGCTCAGCTTTTTTGGACGATAAACTTCCACTGTTAATGAGAAAAGATACTAAGTATAATGAACTGAAAAATGTCCCCATACTAAAACAAACCAGTAATAAATGGAGATGGTCAAGAGTGGATGCTTCAGGAAGAGAAGATGTAAGCAGATGGTTTCCAAGCTGGAGGTCTGCAGTGGATTCAGTAAGCTGATGTCCTTTATCCTCTCTGAAGGCTCACAGACAAGTATGAGCTCACCTGCAGACATAAAAACCCAGCGCTCAACCATCTTAATATTAAGGCTGGGTTCACACTCGTACGATGTGGTACATCGCATGTGATTTGCACACGAACCGCACTGCGTTCCACTGCAAATCACATGCAAATTGTGTGCGGTGCAATTTGAGCCATACATGTATGGCTCAAATCGCACCGCATCCACACCAAAAAGGTACAGGACCACACCTATGCGATCTGATTATGCACATTGCACCGGGTTTTGCGGACCAATTTCGGGGGGGTTGTTAACTTAACATACACACCCGCAGCGGTTCGCATGAACGGGGTGCTATTCTGATGCAGTGAATTCACACAGAAATTGCTGCAAATTCTGGACCGCATCATTGTGAACCCAGGCTAAGGCCTCATGCACACGGGCATATTAATTTATGCTGCATTTTTCTGCCAGAACTTGCCTGTAGTGTCACATCATTAACGGTGTTTATAAGCGTAGTAATGGGGGTATGGCATTTAAAAGTATATGTGCATAAAATCATTCTATTGGCTACAATATTCATTTATTCTAGTCAGAAGAATAAATTACACACAGATGTGTTTATGCACATATGCTTCTCTCCAAACGTAGCTTTGGGGCTTTTTTTATGCCCCTGAACACTGTGCACAAATGTGCGCAAAAACGTCTATGTGTGCATGGACACATTAAATAACATGCAGCTGCATTCATAGGCATAAAGAAAAAAATGCCAGACACCCCTAACAGCAGCATTTTCTCTACCCGTGTGCATGAACACCTGGATCTAGAAACAAATGAGTTAGATACCTCTTCACAATTTTTTTTTGTATTCAGTTTCACTTTAATGCAAGCAATCCCTGATCTCTGTGGCCACAGGTACTGTGGAAAATTCATCTTCAAAGATCACAGCAGAAGTACCATTCTCTCAGTAGTCCAGCTCACCCTGGTTCCCCTCCCAGCAGTGACTCATCAATTTAGCTTCCTATGCTTTTCCTCCCACGGCAATGACATAAACACAGTATAAGTAAGAGGTTCTGTTGCAGTCTGTGTCCTTACTGGACAGCTTTCCACTCCCTTCCTATCCAGAGAAGAATTCTCACCTGGAACATTGGGTGCAAATAAAAACCTGACAGGGGTTCTAACACGTGCCCATTCTAAAATGTTGGCTAGAATTGGACTTAATTTATCACATTTGTTTTGGACAAAAATAAATCTTATATACTTGTTTAAATTATGATACATTTTACATATGCCAACTAATGTACGAGCTGGTACATTAGACTAGCACAAGGCTGCACACACAATCACAGGAAGCACCGATCTTCATAAGTCAGTTTGCCAAAAGACATCCTCCTGTGTACATCAGGAGCTTTGCAACTGGTGCTATTCTGACCTTGTGCTTTACCATGTCTGCTACTTCATCATGGACAGCAAGTTAGAACAAAGAGTAAACGTGAAATTCTGCTTGAAATTGTGAAAATCTGCCACAGAGGCATTTGATATGATTCAGCAAGTTTATGGCAATGCTGCAATGAGTTGTTCAAGGTGTTTTGAGTGGCACATGCAATTCAAGAGCAGAAGAACATCACTGGAAGACGAGAGATCAAGAAGACCTTCAATGAGCCCAACCCCCAAAAATGTTGAAACCATTCAGCAACTTGTGCATGATGAACATCGGAGAACAATTGACAACATTGCTGCCATTGTTGGTGTGTCATACTGAACAGTCCATGCAATCCTCACGTGTGATTTGAACATGCTCCGTGTTGCTGTCAAGTTTGTCCCCAGGCTGCTGACCCAGGAACAGAAGAAACATATGTCGAAGTCGGCCAAGAACTTCATCAGCATGTTGTGGATGAGCCGTCCTTTATGTTGAGGATCATTACTGATGATGAAACTTGGGTGTATGGGTTTCACGTAGAATTTCGCATTTGTTCTTTATTCTAACTTGTACACGATGAAATAGCAGACGTGGTAATGCATGTGGTCAGAATAGCACCAGTTGCACAGCTCTCGACGTACACAGGACGATGTCTTTTGGCACACTGACTTATGAAGGTCGATTCTCCCTGTGACTGTTTGTGAAACCTTGTGCTGCCATCTATTGGCATGTTACAAAACTAGTTTCAAAACGTTTTGATACCACCTCATACGATTAGCTGCATTGGAAGTCTGAGGTTCCTCCATCACTCTCCCTCTGTATAAACTCCCTTCATGGGACCATTCCATTGCGGATTGCTTCTCAGATCGGCAGCAAAGTCTGCCAATTATGTAAACCTAGTCTTATGGTATCCATACATTAAAATAGATGAAAAACTACAAAATTCTAATAATTGTAACGTTTGTTCAATTTGCGAATAATAATGGATGAAAACTGATAATCGTTTTCAACTTTTCAACATTATACATTAATTTAGCAGGACACAGAAGGAATTTATAAGCAACCTGACAACTATTTTACTATCTAATAAAAATATAGATACAAAGTGAAAGTACCGACATGGAAAATAGCTTTTAGTAAACCTTTTTTACTAATAGTAATTTTTTTTGTTTATTATTAACAATGTGAAGTGCAATTGCTTTGTCCCAATTCCCATTATAGCTACAGGACATACAGGTTGAACACAGACCACAAAACCCTGCTATTCAAGCTAGAAATGAAAGTAATCTTTTTTTCCCTGCAAATGATGCAAAAAATACCAAGATGTTATTTGCACTCACGTATGATATCGTTAGCAGCTAGGTAATCCAGCAAGTATCCTGTATTTATGCATGTGTATTTTGAGAAATGCTCTACATCTCATGTGTCATGTATCTGCCCTGTTGGGGCATTTCATATCGCACTAGCACACAGGACTTTTTTTCAGCTGGGATGTGGAAGAATCCCATCCTGCCACCTCCTGCTCTCACCCTCCACTCCCTACTCATCACTGTTATTTGTAAACACAGAAGCCTTCTGTATATACAAGCACAAACTCACGGTGCAGCACGGCGGAGACATATGCCGACCAATGATCTCCATGTAAGATTCCCTGACACTGCCGGGAGGTACTAGAGCCAGGCCGGGTAGGTGATAAGCAAGGAAGCTTTGGGGGGAGGGATGAGAACTGTGGAGGAAGATGTGTGCAGAGATAGGGGATGAGGGAGAGTAGTGAAGAGGTCAAAGCAATGGAGGATGGGTGGAAGTGAGACGTGGACAGCCTGTGAAAGAGAGCCAAACCCTGCACAGTGGGCATTGCACACTCCTAAACCCTGCACTCTGTTTGTAGCGCACACCTCACCCTGCGGTCTGTACACAGCGTACTCCGGAACTCTGCACTCTGTATGCCACGTACTCCTGAACTATGCATTCTGTACATTGCACACTCCTGAACTCTACTTATAAAGTCCTACAGATACAACCAGCCCTTTCAGGGCAACTATAATGCTCATGCAGCCCACGATGAAATTAAGTTTGACAACCCTGCTTTACATAGACCACACAACCATGTGGCCATAATGCAGAGTGATGCATTAGAATATTTAAAGGCATGAGGTAGAATTCTCAATCAGTAGAATTACTCTTAAACATAACAGTGTGTTCAGCATGGCAGAAGTGTTTTATTGTGATCCCATAGCTATTTACACATTAGGGTTGGCTTGTCATTAGTTTGTGGAGTAGTGTATATGGCTTTCTCCCAGTATGTCATATGTCAGTCTTTTGGGAGGAAGAATGGCTCATTTTACTCTTGGCTCTTTTGGCTCTGTCATTTCTGCCTTAACTATTGCCTCCTCTCACTCCATAGGTGGTGGAATCAATTGTATATTTTCTGCAATTAGGGAAATTGAGGAGTCTTCCTGAACCTCCAATGGAACTTCCAATGATTGACATTCAGGTATGAATTCTGGAGCCTCCAGTATCTGTTTCCTCAGCAAGAGAAGAGGTGATCGTCTCTAGAGGTGGAGGGGCCCACTACCAGCCTATGTTTATATCATCTTCCTCACTGTCTTCCTCATCTGTGTTTAGAATGGTATCCTGAGACCAAGTTGGTGGATGGGAAGCACTAGGTTTAGAAATGGCATCAGCTTTTGGGAGTATCCAAACTGCTTCTGCTATGGGCAAGAGATGCTTTTGGTGCCAGATCTTCAATGAGTCCTTCTGCCCCTCTGTGCAGATTTGATTGGCATTTGTCTGCAAACAATATAAGATTGAGACTTGGAATCCTGTGTCATCTGTCACTATCATTTAGAATTAAGGCATTTCTTTTAAGTATCCTGTTGCGGAGCACAGTCTTTTTCCTTGATTCAATACCGTGGTGAGCTTGGTCGGCACCTGTCAATAGGATCGTTCTGGGGATTGGCCTTTTTTACTCACCTGAGCGGTGTTTCTCTATGTTTTCATATATTTCCTGCTGATATGGTTGATAAAGAAGTAAGCGGAGAAATGGATTAACAATAGTAAAACACAATTTAGTGTACAGGGTGATAAGCAATAAGGACTAGGCATAAGATGACAGTGGGCACCTAGAAGAGCATAAAGAGTAGCAAGGTCACCTATAGTACATCAGTGAGCAGTAATAAAGCTTGATTTACTAAACACATGAATTATACTGCCAAAGTTCATTGATGCTAGGTCTAGACCGACTGGATGTGCACTTTCCATAGAAATGAAGAAAACGGGAGAAGGGAACAAAGGGGACTTGCAGGATGGTTTGATGGAAGGGGCAATCCTATGTTGTTCTTCTGCTTGCTATCATTGGAACCCTTTAAGAAATGCTGGTGCACTTAACAACAATTTTAGTAAACCAGCATGCAGTATAGGTGTGATAAAGATGCAGTAAAGTTATAAAGGTATACTTAATGTCCTGCCTCCAATAATTCAGTCTCTGCTAGCAGTGTAAACAATGGGCAATGCTCTCTCACTAGTCCCTGCGGTGTGGCTGCGATCCCTCGCTGTAAAAAGAGGACCTCCTCAGTCTCTCCACAGATTGAGTCTGGAGATCAGTGGTGGGAAGTAGAGGGTGAGAGGATGCTCCATTTTCCCTGCGGTAACAGAACAGGTGTGATCGCTGTGGTCTGTGCTGCGCTGTTTCAGGCATCTCCACCCCCAGATCTTGGTCTCTGTCTCTGGTGACTCGCCCTGTGGGTGGTCCATGTACACCAGGACCACCTTGGCTTCTGTGCTGCCAAGAGGAAGAGGTTTCCAGTGCAATATGGTAAAAGGTGTTCCACCACTCCCCTTTCTCCTCAATGTCCTATGGGAGATGTATTGTAAAGGTCCATAAGTCCCATTCCATTAATGATGTTTCTGACTACAGTTCCCATGATTCTCAACGCTCTGCATAGAAGTCCATAGGCTTTCCTGGCTATAGTTTCCCCTCTCCTGACTGGAGGGGATAAAGTAACATTTAGCATAACAGCAAATATGAATGGAATCTGACTGTACAGAGGGAAATGTCTCCTTCCTCATGTTTTTGTAGTCCAGCACATGGCTACAATTATATATGCCCACTTAATGACAAATTAAAGCCTAAAACTGAACTGTAGCCATCTCTTTATTCCTGTCTCCAGACTATTCTCCTTGTCCCTCCAGGCTTTATGCTACATTCCCATTTCTGGACTATCCTATCCTGCTTCAGGCAACTCCAGGCTATCCTCCCCTGCCTTCCCCCCTCACTCCTCCATCCTCCCTCTGCTTTTGGCGAAAAGAAAATATGCTGCCATAATGGGGCAGATAAAGAGGCAGACTTTACCACTTGTTTTTTTTTCTGCTGTTGCTCTTCTATGTTTAATAACTATTCAGGGTGAAGCCACCTCTTTGCCACTTATAGGCATAGAACTACCATGTTTAATGGTAAACCTGGCCCTGAGTTTTATAATATTTACTTCTTTAATATAATAATCACAATAGCAATATAATTATGATGATGACATAGCAAACATCGTCAATGATTTCTACGATAATAATATAATTTATAGTTAGGTCTCATTTTATAAGATGTATTATACTTGTAACCAGGTACTGGTATCTAATCCAGAATACTTGAACACATTCACTAGCTCTACGTGCACTTACAAGTTTAGAGGTAGAAAATGATTGTTCAGTATGTGCCTACCTACCAATCTCTTACTGGCTAATATAGTTATTTTATTTTGTTTCCAAAAGAGTGGTTTTATGTCTGTGTAATTTCTCTTTTACTATACCTACTACACAGAAACACTCCAACATTAAAAGCCATTATTAGTGTCCATTTGGTATTTGAATCAGTAAGTGAAAAATTCCACTTCCACCCACAACAACAGTCTGTTTTGTGGACTGTGAGTCACACACATTGCAGGTCAAAAATAATTAATTAGTCCATTATGGCAATGATTACTTTGATTTATACTTTTCAAATAATAAGTAATACTTGTTTCTGTTACATATCAGCACACACATGAAGAGGTGCTCTCTGTTGAAGCCTAGTGTTAACAGGCGTTAAAGGAAAATCACATTAGAAGAAATCCATCATTTATCCCAGTATGAACTTTCATGTAATATTTTATTATGGCATTTTAATCTGCCTTCTACTTTGTAATATATTATTGCTGTCATCTATGTGTATTTTCTGTATATTTTTACAGGAGAAGAGAAAGCGCTGTTTTTGCTTACGGACTATGCAGAGATTAAACTTGATATTATGATTATATTAGTAATATGTTTCACTGTACCATATGATTCTTATTTGTTTTATTCAGTTCTAATGTAAAATTGCTGCCTGTTAATAATATTGTTTTATTTAATACTTTAGCCTTGCAGGATGGATATGTAAGAAGCCAGAGGCTTATGCTGAACTACTGGGGACAGCTACATAACATGGCTAGTTTCTTTCTTCTCAGGTTGGCCTATTGCTCCTGGATTAGTCTCACAAGATCTTCTGGTCTGCTACACTTTAGGACAATTCTGGGATTGTTTTTCTATAGGTGCCTTTGTCTTTTACGGTTCCTTATTGATATACTGTTTTCTAGCCCCCAAATGTCATTCAGTGCAGATTTATAGCACTAATTCACTATGTAACAAAATGCTATGTTTAACTTTGGGGCCACAAAGGGTCACCATCCAATGCAACAAGACCACACTCCAAAAGCCGACATCATTGTTCTGCCTACAAATTTAAACAAAATCAAGTAATGAATTGTGGTGCATGGTTACTTATGGTATTCCAAACAACACTAAATTTCACAGATCTGAGAAGTATGAGTTAACCCATTCTATGTAACTTGTGACTGCCAGTAAATAAAGAAAACAAACCGGTAATATAGATTGCGAACAGTGGTATGCTATGTTGTGTAGCAGGCACTCTGTCTTTAGCTATTAACTCTGCAGACATTTGGCGACCTCTGCACACTGTATGCTTCAGCATGCGCTGACCCTACTCTGTCATTTTATGTGGCCACGTTGCTGTTGTTCCCAATGGCTTCCACTTTGTTATAATACTACTAACAGTTGACCATGGAATACTTAGTAGTAAGGAAATTTAGAATCATCTAGAATCCTCATGCAACTGCAGCAACATTTCTGCCAAAGCCTCTGTACTTACAGGAAATGCTGTGACATCAAAACCTCTTGACTCCAGCACCCAGAACAGTCCTTTAAATGCTGTATTTTTTTTATTATTATTAACTGGTGCAATACAAAGGAAGTAAAACACATCAAAGGAAACAGCTAGGCAGGCCAGATCATTACTTTTCAATAAAATGATGGCATTAGACATAGGGTGTTGCTTGTGATTGTCTAATGATGCATATGTAGAGTTGTTAAACATTTGGCATACACAATATGATGCATGAAAAACAGACCTTTTTATTTTACATTGGTGGCAATTTCCAAATATATCCGTTTCCTACCATTTTAAATCCACAGAATAAGGTATGATTCAGAGATGAGATATAAAGCCTTTGTATAAATTTATATTTAATAGCTTGGAGCAATCCCCATCCAGGACCTTGATATATGCATAACAAAGAAACAAGGGTGCAACACTAGATGCAGACCAAACTGGAAAATACATTACTTGAAAGTAGATTACATGGGGACCAAATATTTATAAAAGTAGCTAGGCAACATAAATGTTGCCAGGGAGACGAGGTTAAAATGTATATATTAAGACAGAAAGTATTAAGAGTAAACAGTGAAATGACAATGACACAATATGCTATAGGGATGTAATTCCTTGTATGTGAAAAAATAAGAGAAAAGTGTCAATGACATCATGTGAAATATATATATTTATATATATAAATATTTATATATATATATATATATATATATATATATATATAGTACTGTATATATGGCGAGTGAGACAGACACACACACACACACATAGTATAAATACTTTATATAGTAGGGATTTTAAAATTGTGAGGTGCAGAAATGTCAGTCCTCTCACCAATGTCACATTCAGTGCTTTTCAGGGGTTTTTCTATTACTCCTGCAACAACATTAGTACAAGAGTGATGCAGGAAAATCCAACATAATTTAGTTAACAAATTTAGGAGTATAGTTATTTG
Organism: Staurois parvus; assembly: GCF_062004578.1. NCBI lineage: Eukaryota > Metazoa > Chordata > Amphibia > Anura > Ranidae > Staurois > Staurois parvus. The sequence goes on from NW_028317961.1 coordinate 3,260,747, forward strand.
GACAGCTTTGTGCTTAGTTAATGTTAAAGATGAACATAAAGAAGTACAAGAACACCTTCTAAAACAGGCATTTCACATTTAAAGCCACATGGCTTTCAAACCAGGTTGTGGTGGCCAGTGACCCCACCTTCACCCTGGCTAGACTCCAGAGCGCAAAAGAGCTTTATCCATATTCCTGTTAAAATTATCAGCAGAAACTTGCATTGATTTTTTAAGATGTCTGAAATGCTCCCTTTAAAAGTCAAGGATGGACAAAGGACCATAATAAGCATACTGTATGTTCCCAGGTATCCCAGTATGGCAGGGTAGTGGTAGAGACAAGTGAAGGCATCAGTAAAAGCAGGACTTTTGAAAAGGTTAAGGTAGGATAAAATGTATATACTTTTTAATATGCTTTCATAGAATCTATGACCATTCTAGAATATCAGACTAGGAGGTCTAGGAAGGATTCGGGAAGACTCAATCTTGCTTGGTCATCTTTTAGTTATTTCTTAATTAATTCATTAATTTATTCAGATGACCAAATGTATAACTATTGCTTTAGGCCTGGGTACCTATAGTCTATTTATCTATACAGTATCTATATTATATAGTATACAACTCAGCAATGTACCCTTCTAGTGGTGTATGAATCTGCTGAAGTGAGTTCAGGGTAGACTTAGTAGAGGGGTATACCAAGCATCAAGGTATTGAATACTTGATACCATTAAAAGGTCAATGGTTTGCTCTATAAATATGTAGATCCCAGTCTTGAGTCTACCTTTGTAACAGCTAGAATTTGGCTATTATTGCTGGGGAAATGATCAAAATGCAATCTTGAATAGAAAGCAAGGCTCAAGTACAGAAGCAGATAAAGTCTGTGGATCTATTGTTGGAATGCTATTCCCAGAAAGAGACTGTGAATTAACAAGCAAGGCGTGGATCTAGCCTAAACATTGCAAATATCAATTATACTAATAATTGCTGTGATAGAAATTTACTTGGTAGCCTGGTATCCCCAACTTTGTGGAAGTCCCCATAGTTTGCCTTTCTGGTGATTACACATATGATACTTACAGCAACAAAGAGATGACAGTGGTAGGAGAGCCAAGTTGGTACACTATAACCAGTGTTAGGCCAGAAGAGCATGTGGCCTAGCATTGGTGAACATAAATAAATTGGAAGTTTGGCTGGTAAATGCCTTTCACGGTAACCTGGGTTTTGGCTATCTGTATTAGAACACTTTTTATGTTCCTCACCCTATTCTGCTGTATGAATGAAGAACTAGGTAAAGTACAGATGATCAGACAGCAGTGCTAGCCCGAAGCTGGGTCATATACAAGCCAATTTCAGTTATAACGGCTTGCAACAATTCCATTCATCAGAAAAGTTCACATTCAGGATGAAGGCAATAAAAGGAGCCAAGCAGGGAGCCAAGCAGTCAAACCAAAAGGCAAATAAGAAGAGCAGAGAAATACAGAGTTATGGCAAACTGATGCAAACCAGAATGTAAGATCAAGTCAGGATACAAGAAACACCTGAGCATGATGTAAACAAGGCACATCATATGCAATATTTGTAATATTTGATGTTTGCACTTCTGATCACATCTGCAAACTTGCACTAGCATACCTAGCCACTGTCAACAAATTAAGACCAGATATACAGTATGCTACTTCACTTGCTGGAGCATCTGATATCTTCAGCTTAACCTATTTGGTTAAGATAGGTCCATATGCAATACATCGTTCTGCAGTACAATTTTCCAGAAATGTCAAGAGTGATGAACTGTAGACAAGCTTTCATGTTTTCATTAGCGAACAATAGTTTCTGACTTGACACTTTTCTGTTTGTAGCCTATTGCATCTTAGTTTTTTCTTACTAACTGAAAACAATAATCTGCAAGAGGCCTGAAATCTTCTGGGTATTGTTGTGGGATAGCGTGCCTTGCATGTGGAGGAATTTTAGCATGATAGCTTTGTCTCTTTGATGTGTATGAACCTCCTGACAGTATGATTTAGGTTAAAAGCCTTAAATTGATGGTTACCCTTTCCAGATGGATAAGCACTTGTAACTTTCTCAAGAGATATTCAGACATTTTCTCTCAGCATGATATGATTGCCTCCATGTTTTTTTTGCTTTGTCAGCATGACTTTTTATAGCTAAATTATACTGACTGGGGCTACCCTAGATCAAGTCTGAATGTTTCAAAACAGCTGACTTTAATTATCCATTTTAATAGTTTAATTACAGCCAGGGAGTAACTATTTTTCACAATAATAATTGCACACTTCATTATAGTCCTCACCATGAATATTACATAAAAAGGACTGGAGTTATTTTCTTCTCTGTCAGGCTCCATTTATATTCCACTAGAATAATAGATCTGCTCTAATTTAGGTACACATTGCAGAAATAGGAAAAAAAGTGTTGCATGCAACCATTAAATCAAAAAATCTGTACTTTCAAGACTGCATCATGGATCTTACAGCTTCTGTTTATAGTTGGAAGAACACATTTAATGAACAATATCATTCCATATGCTCTTCAGCATCAAGTCTGCCCTACAAAATTAGGTGTTTTCTTTAGGCACTGGTTCATTGCTAAAGACAACTGAGCTCTTCTACAGCACCAGAGAGTGATTCTGGAACTTGGGAGTGAAGGGGTGGGTTTATAGCTGATTTATGCTTTTTGTAGGCACCAGTTCATTGCTAATGACAACTGAGCTCTTCTACAGCACCAGAGAGTGATGCTGGAACTTGGGAGTGAAGTGGTGGGTTTATAGCTGATTTATGCTTTTTGTAGGCAGCAGTTCATTGCTAATGACAACTGAGCTCTTCTACAGCCCCAGAGAGTGATGCTGGAACTTGGGAGTGAAGTGGTGGGTTTATAGCTGATTTATGCTTTTTGTAGGCACCAGTTCATTGCTAATGACAACTGAGCTCTTCTACAGCACAAGAGAGTGATGCTGGAACTTGGGAGTGAAGGGGTGGGTTTATAGCTGATTTATGCTTTTTGTAGGCACCAGTTCATTGCTAATGACAACTGAGCTCTTCTACAGCATCGGAGAGTGATGATGGAACTTGGGAGTTAAGGGGTGGGTTTATAGCTGATTTATGCTTTTTGTAGGCAGCAGTTCATTGCTAATGACAACTGAGCTCTTCTACAGCACCAGATAGTGATACTGTAACTTGGGAGTGAAGGGGTGGGTTTATAGCTGATTCATGCTTTTTTTAGGCACCAGTTCATTGCTAATGACAACTCTTCAGCATCGCTAGGAGGCGATGCTGGAATTCAGAGGTGGGAGGAAGTTTATATGCAACAGAATTACTTCCATGGAAGCAAATAAGTTTTCACCAATGTCTTGGTTAACTTTCTTCTTGGTTAACTGAAAAGGGTACATTGTACCCCATATTTATACACCTATAGTTTCAAAGTGTTAGATGAACATGAATATACACATTGGACATAAACAAACAAAAATGAATGCCATTAATAATCTAAGTGCCTCTGTGTTATATCCTTATACTACTGTGCATTAAAAGTTCAGTGAATAAAGAATAAATGTCTAATAATTGCATTTATAGACAAATGTAATAGGTGATAAAGTCCCCAAAACCTTTCTTCAAAATCCATTGGGCATAACACAGGTCCAAATTCAGATCAAATTCCCATGAAAGGAAAATTATCCTCTTAATTTGACCCCTTATAAATAGAAGCAATGTATTCCTCGACCAATTGGTTGATTTTTCAGAGGACAACAGGTATATCACTAAGCTTTTGAGGATAGCCAGAACGAATAGAAGCAACTATACATTTCAACCCTATAGATACGCTTAAAAACAAACTTTAATAAATGTACAGCAAAAAAAGAATGAAAAAGAAAAATGGAATAAGTATGCCTGGCACTACAATGCTCACTCATCATGCAGACATAGTATCCAAGTGTATTCAAGTCACTTTACTTCCTCTGCTTAATATGTTTTGCAAAATTAGTGTTTAGTAAATTGAAGTAAGAATTTACCTTTAAATTAATCTGTTGGAATAAAAATATTGGAATTGCCTTGTTCTAAAGAAGCAAGATACATGGCTGCCATCATAAACTTTGCTTTATTACATCCCCTCACATGGGATTTGGGGTTGATCCAAATCCCATATGAGGATGTTCACTTTCAAAATGGAAATTCCCGTTTAAGTTGGCAATACAGTAGTAGAGGTTCTGGGGTACTGGGAGTCAAACTGATATTCATTTATGATCATAGTAATGAGAAAATGCAAAGGAATAGGATGTAAAATTTTTCTTGGATGAACACATTTATAACAGTATATGTGATTTTCTTCAGGAAATCACATTCATTCCATGGCACCACCTGCCCAGAGTTTGCATGTTCTCCCTGCACTGGTAGGTTAATTGGTCCCTGGCTAAATTGGCCCTAGTATGTATGAATGTGAGTTAGGGACCATAGATTGAGGGTTAGGGACTGATTTGAATGTACTATATATAAATATATATATATATATATATATATATATACAGTTGCAAGAAAAAGTATGTGAACCCCTTGGGATTACGTGGAGTTTTGCATGAATTGGGCATGAAATGTGCTCTGAACGTCATCTAAGTCACAACAATAGAAGAACACAGTCTGCTGAACATAATACTGCACAAACATTAGATGTTGCCATGGTTTAATTGCACATGACATTTAAACATTCACAGTGCAGGGAGGAAAAAGTATGTGAACCTTTGGACTTAATAACTGGTTGACCCTCCTTTGACAGCAATAACCTCAACCAAACGTTTTCTGTAGTTGCAGATCAGACCTGCACAACGATCTGGAGTAATTTTGGACCACTCCTCTTCACAAAACTGTTTTAGTGTAGCAATATTCTTGGGATGTCTGGTGTGAATCGCTCTCTTAAGGTCATGCCACAGCATTTCAATTGGGTTGAGGTCAGGACTCTGACTGGGCCACTCCAGAAGGCGTATTCTGTGCTGTTGCAGGCATTGTTTTGTTGAATTACTTGTATGCTTTGGGTCATTGTCCTGTTGCATCACCCATTCTCTGCGGAGCTTCAGTTGGCGGACAGATGGTCGTACGTTTTCCTGCAAAATGTCTTGATAAACTCTGGAATTCATTTTCCCATCAATGACAACAATCCTTCCAGGTCCTGAGGCAGCAAAGCAGCCCCAAACCATGATGCTCCCTCCACCATGTTTTACAGTGGGGATGAGGTTTTGATGTTGGTGTGCTGTGCCTTTTTTTCTCCACACATAGTGTTGTGTGTTCTTCCCAAACAACTCAATCTTGGTTTCATCTGTCCAAAGTATATTTTGCCAGTAGTGCTGTGGAACATCTCGGTGCTCTTTTGCAAACTTCAAACGTGCTGCAATATTCTTTTTGGACAGCAATGGCTTCCTCCGTGGTGTCCTCACATGTACTCCATTCTTGTTTAATGTTTTCCTTATTGTAGATGTGTCAACAAAAATGTTAGCATGTGCCAGAGATTTCTGTAGGTCTTTAGCTGACACTCTGGGATTCTTCTTTACCTCATGCAGCATTCTGCGCTGTGCTCTTGTAGTCATTTTTACAGGACGACCATGCCTAGGGAGAGTAGCAACAGTGCTAAACTTTCTCCATTTGTAGACAGTCTGTCTTACAGTGCACACATGAACATCAAGGTTTTTGGAGATACTTTTTTAACCCTTTCCAGCTTCATGTAAGTCAACAATTCTTGATTGTAGGTCTTCTGAGAGCTCTTTTCTACGAGGCATGGTTCACATCAGACAGTGCTTCTTGAAACCAGTAAACTCAAAACAGGTGTGTGTTTTTTAAGGGCAGGACAGCTGTCAGCAACACATCCAATATCATCACACTGATTGGAGTCAAGGTTGGCTCACTCCTGGCTCCAATTAGCTCTGGGAGAAGTCAATAAACTAGGGCCTCACATACTTTTTCCTCTCTGCACTGTGAATGTTTACATGTTATGTGCAATTAAACCATGGCAATATCTAATGTTTGTGTAGTATTATGTTCAGCAGACTGTGTTCTTCTATTGTTGTGACTTAGATGACGTTCAGAGCACATTTATGCCCAATTCATGCAAAACTCCACGTAATCCCAAGGGGTTCACATACTTTTTCTTGCAACTGTATATATATATCACTGCTTAAATTGATGGTGCTATATAAGTACCTGTAACAAATAAAATAAATAAGTTCCAAAATCGAATGCTAAAAGCAAACAAAATATTCAGATATTTTCGAACAACATTTGTTGAGTCATCGAATGTACTGAGAATTCTTGAATGGCCAGCTTAAGTTTAGTGAATGAGGTAAAGTTGTGCTCACTTCAGACTTCTAATCTAAGTTCTGTGTGAGCAAAAATCATGTTTTTTACTTTAGCTTTCAATGCACATGATTGGGTGTTCGTTGCAAAGTGAATTTTCACTTTAATTCCCCTAATTTACTAAGTAAGTAAAAGTTTACTTTGAAAGTAAACATGCTCTTCTACATTTAGTAAGTTGGGGTCACAGATTCAGAACAAATATTTGTCCATAATGTGACCCAACATTTTGCTGATGTCTATTGTGTGCTGTATGTTCCTTACTAATATTCAACAAGGATATGACTGTATTTCTATCCTAGCTCATTCCTTTTAATGACTTGTGGACCACCCGCCTGCAATGTACTGTGGATGGGCAACCTGTACAGGTATAGAGACATACCTTTATGTCTCTGGCCTGTGCTGGGTATAGGGTATGCACCCCTGGCTGCTGACTCCTGCAGAGATTGTACACAGCAGGAGTTTATCAGCAGGTCCCAGACAATAATTTAACATTTGTATCCGATCACAGCCTAGAGCCCTGTGTTGACAATCAACACAGGGCTCTGTACAGAAGGAACAATCTCTTGTTTCTTTTCCCTGCAAAGCAGAGAGAAGAAATAAAGACATTTTTAGTAAAAAAGCAGCACACATTACACAAATTAACATTTGTTAGGCACACACTAAACCCCTTGATTACCCAAGATGTTAACCCCTTCCCAGCCAGTGCCATTAGTACAGTGACAGAGTATAGCATTATCAATGATCACTGTATTAGTGTCACTGGAGATGTCAGTGTCAGTTAGTGCCCACCCAGTGTCAATTAGTGTCAGATTATATATATACATATATATATATATATATATATATATATATATATATTGTTGATAAATGTAAGGTTATGCACTAGGAGGCTAAGAATATGCATGCATCATACATACTAGGGGGAGTACAACTGGGGGAATCAATGGTGGAGAAGGATCTGGGAGTTCTGGTAGATCACAAGCTTAATAATGGCATGCAATGCCAAGCTGCGGTTTCTAAAGTGAGCCAAATCCTCTCTTGTATTAAAAGAGGTATAGACTCCAGAGAGAGAGAGAGATCATTCTACCCCTGTGCAAATCATTAGTAATACCGCATCTGGAATATGCAGTTCAATTTTGGGCACCAATTCACAAAAAGAACATTGGGGAACTAGAGAAAGTACAGAGAGGAGCAACCAAACTGATAAGAGGCATGAAGGAGCTCAACTGTGGGGAACTGAATTTATTCTCTCTTAAGAAGAGAAGATGAAGAGGGATATGATCAACATGTATAAATACATCAGTGGTTCATATAGTGAACTCGGTATAGAGTTATTCAGCTTGAGGTCATCTCAGGACAAGGGGGCACTCTTTACGTCTGGAGGAAAAGAAATGTAACGTCCAAACACGGAAAGGTTTCTTCACAGTAAGATTCCCTCAAGAGTTGGTTCGGGCCAGCTCAGTGGATTGCTTTAAAAAAGGCCTGGATTCTTTCTTAGATACACAGAATATAACTGGATACTAACATTTATAGGTAAAGTTGATGCAGAGAATATCCGATTGCCTCTTGGGGGATCAGGAAGGAATTTTTTCCCCTGCAAGAGCAAATTGGATCATGCTTTGCTGTGTTTTTTTGCCTTCCTCTGGATCAACTGTGGGCTTAGGATTATAACTTTTTTTTTTTTTAATTGGTTGATCTGGATGAACTTTTGTCTTTTTTCAGCCAGACTAACTATGTAACTATATGTAACAATGTAACTAACTATATATATACCATAGTTTGAAGACGTATAGTCAAACAAACCAATCAATATACACTTATTGGGATTTTTTTTACCATAGACATGTAGCAGAATACATTTTGCCTAAATTTATGAAGAAATTATTTTTTTTTAATTTCTTATTGGATATGTTTTATAGCAGAAAGTTACAAATTAAAAATTTTCATCTGTTGATTCAGTCAGCAAGTCTGCTGTGTTTCAGAAACTCAAGCTCTCCAGCAGAATGTTCAGTTTAAATGGATTAGATAATTCAGCACTGGCGGGGATGGTTAAAATGGTCAGCTTTTGTTTATACATGTAAAATCAATATAGCAACGTTCAGTTTTTTTTCATTCAACCCAGTGGACTGAACAAAAAGAAACCGAGAGATTGCTGTACTAACACAAGCAATGTTAGTGCAGTGATCTCTCCCACTGTGCCTTTGTGTTCTCACAGGGGGACTCCCATCCCCTCCACCAGAACACACCGATCAGCGCTCACAGCGAACCCTGATCCAATTCTGGTTTTCCAGCATGTCCCTTCAACAAAACCTGGTCCTTAGACCGGCTTGTGTCGGAAAGACACCTGTACACATGGTCCGAATGTCAGTTGATTTCTGCTGAGCCGGCCGGTATTCGGACCATGTGTACTCAGCTTTGGCTGGAGTGTGGTTTCAATTTGTTATTGTATTCAAATCTGCTAATACAGTTAACACTCCCTTCCCCCCAGATTGACAATGTTGCTGTCTCCTGTGTCTTGTACTCATTTTAAAATGGCACTGGGGACAAACAGCTTTCATACCTTACTGGCCCAGGAGGCCTTGTTTTCCACTCCTTTTGCAAATGGGGATTGCACCACCTTGGGCACTTTCTCCTGTGTGGGATCTCCGGAGTTAGGGCAAGCTCTTCCATCCACATCCTCAACAGTTACATTTATTGGTTTTGGAGGATTATAGGGCAAGGCTTTCTCAGTTTTGGCCTTTCCTTGAGAGCTGATTCGCACATGTGTGGTGCAGACTGAAGCTCAGGTTTCACAGCCAGTTGATACAGTAGTTGTTCACAGGTTTATGTCAGGTTTGCTTCAGGTTCAGAACAGGATTAGCTCAAAATCTTATCCTGTTCACACTTATGCGGTTTAGAAACGGTTCCCATAGAAGTCAATAGCCTGTAATCCACACCTGAACCTGAAGGCACTGCTCAGAAATCGGACATGACTCTTTTTATACCCACACTGAATCCTCCCTGAATCCGCACCGCCTGTGCACCCAACATACGTGAACAGGCACCATAGGAAGCAATGTTGTTTTCACATGTCATGTGGATTGGATGCAGTTCAAACCGCATCCAATCCGCATATATGTAAAAGGACACCGAAAGTCACCAAGACTTTTTTGAAATCCTGAAAGTTTGACTTGTCTTACTTTTGTATATGAGAGAAGTTCTTCCATATTTCTAATTAATATATATTTGATCTGATAGGCCTGTCAGTGGGTGGCTTCCTGGATTTTCTGCAGTTGGCTCTAGACCAGGGGTCTCCAAACTATGGCCCTCCGGATGTTGAAGTACTACAAGTCCCATCATGCCTCTACCTCTGGGAGTTTTGGTTGTGGCTTTCAGAGTCTTGCAAGGCCTCATGGGACTTGCAGTTCCTCAACACCTGGAGGGCCATAGTTTGGAGACTCCTGCCCTAGACAAGCTTCAGCCCTGTTGGCCTTAACAGTGAACAGATGGACAAGCCATTCCTTAAGCTGGCCATACACCATACAATTTTCTTGTTAAATTTATTTTTGATTTATCTTCAACTATGTAGTGCAAGGGCCTGCCTGATTGCATACAAATTAAAAGTGTTTAGGTTTGACCTCATATTATATGGTTTTTGTAAATCTAAATGGAAGTTGTACAAGATAATTGTAAATTGTACGGCCAGCCTAAGTGGAACAGTTCCTTTAAGCTGCTTTCAAAATGTTTCCTCTAAAGTAATCTTTCTTCTGAAAATGGGACTTACCTGTCATCTTGCCAGCCTTAAGTAAATTTCTGTTTTATCATGCAGTTTCATGTTTTATTGCACCTAATGCTAAAGGTGGTCTTTCTTACTGCCGTAGCAGTCTTGCCTCATTTCAACTTTTATATGTATCTTTTTACAGCATACCTTAGTGTATAGTTGTAGTATTTGCTTGATACATCTGTAGTATGCTAACATAAAGAAGCCAGGCATATGGAACATTGTTTTCTGATGCTTATCAAAATGTCCTTTGCTGTTATGTTCCTGTTGGCATACCTTCCAGCCCTCTTCTGTTGTTTGGAGTCTCATGATGAAACACAGTTGGGGACATGTCTGTCTTTTTTATAGACAAGATGTGGGTGGTCATATGGGGTCAGGGGAGGATGAGCTGAGTATGCCAAGTAGGCCAGAAAAGGAAAATTATGGTAGATATCTAAAAGCAATTTTCTTTATTCAAAAAATGCTGGTAACCACTGAATAGATCATTTAAATTCAGTGTGTTTGGGAGAACAAGAAAGTCCAAATATACCTAAAAAATACTTTCTGGTAAAATGTGCAGTATAAAACACATGTGCAGTGGAAATACACCAAAGTATTCCACCAATTACTGCTCTGGTGCTTTTCTCTAGCTAGCTAATTTTCTGCTTTCAGATGAAGTAGTAATTATCCATAGGCTTTGTATATGCAGGAGGAGCCACGAGCACAACTATACTAATATTATCCACTCAACCATGTTTTACAGTTCACGTATATTATTTCTCTAGAACATCTGCCTGGAGACATGTAGTACTGATTAGTGGGTTGTCATGGATACCTAGGTCCTATGTTTTGGGTCACTCAACACTTGTATAGATTACTTTTACCTTTTTTCAAACAACCGAATATGTAAAATCAACTATGAACACTGAGACAGAAGTAACAGAAATATAAATCAAAGTCATTAAAGTAACCTTGACAAATGTTCAGGTATTAGTACTAAAAAACAAACAATTGAAAAAAAAAACCCAACATAAACATTATATCTGTCAATGCACTATTTTTTATAGTAATATATTTGATCATATGATGAATAACTGCAGGCAGGATGGAATTTTTTTTATAATTTAAACAATAGACATGTGCACACCAGAAATTTCCATTCAGTTTAATTTTGGATGTATTCGTCCATTGAAGAATTTCATTTCGTCATATTGATAAGGTTGACCCAATTTTTTTCCGGAATTTGTTTCATACCTTTGGCATTCGTTTTGTATATTCATTGGTCTGGGGGAATTTGAAAAATTTTGCGTGTTTTTTGGAAGATTGCTGTAAATTTCGATATTATTGAATCGGACAGATTCAAATCGGAAAGATTTGATATTTTCAGATGCTAGTCCAACTGACCAAGAGAAATGCCATGAGATGATTGGACCAGGGGCGGACTGACAACGCATGGGGCCCCCGGGCAATAGGGGATTATGGGGCCCCTGTGTCCTTGCCCAAATTCAAAAAAGCCTATGAAAAAGGTACCAGGGGCATCTCATGGGGCCCCCTATTGACCCCGGGCCCTCGGGCAGTGCCCGAGTTTCCAAATGTTCAGTCCGCCCCTGGATTAGACAATATTGACTGATGTCGTGTGCATACGAATTAATGACTGGAATGAAATTTGGATCTATTTGTTATCCGAGTTATCGAGCAAATTTGAAAAATTAAATTCTTTTCCCCATGCCCAAACTACTTTTGCATCACGTGACAACATCCGAAAGAAACAACTGAATTAGTTAATTTCGTTATAATTTTTTTCTTCAGATTTGTTGACATTCGTTACTATGTCCATTTGGAGGTTTGTATACATCAGAATCTCTAAAAATGAGATTTTCGTCAACAAATGAATCAAAGTGAAAAGCACATGTTTATTATACATGTGCTTATATACAATATATATGCATGAAGAGGACTGCATGTTGACGTACTCTTATTTATTTATTTTTATTTATTACAACTACTTATATAGCACTGATAATTTACACAGAGCTTTACACAGGTTATACGTTCATAAGAGTCCCTGCTCTCAAGGAGCTTACAATCTAAGACCCCTACCTTACATGCACACATACACATACTAGGGTCAACTTAGAAAGGAGCCGATTAACTTACCAGCATGTCTTTGGAGTGTGGGAGGAAACCAAGGGGAAAACTACGCAAGCATGGGGTGAACATGCATACTCCATGTACGATCCAACCTGCTACATTTTTATTTGATGATATGCTGGTAAATGTTGCTCATGGGTTTTTAAAAAGTATTTCTTCTTTAAACAACTTTGGAATAATAGCTAAAAAAGATGCTCAGTTCCTACTAAGTAACAATACTACAACCAGCATCCAGGTGTACTCATGTACTTTAGTAAGATAGCCTAGCCTAAATGAGTCTTCTTGTAAAATGCTAGCTTGGTGCTAAAAGGCACAGAGATATTCTACATTACCAGTGTCCCACAAGCCCATATGAGAATTTGAGGGCTTACATGCATTGATCCTGTTCCTGAAGCTGCAACTTAGAGCTTGAAGTCAGGCAGCAAAACTCAGTCTGACACAGTGAGGCTGATTTACTAAAACTAAAGGATGCAAAATCTGGTGCAGCTGTGCATGGTAACCAATCAGCTTCTAACTGCAGGTTGTTCAATTAAGCTTTGACAAAAAAAAAACTTGGCAGCTGATTGGTTTCTATGCAGAGCTGCACCAGATTTTGCATCCTCTAGTTTTAGTAAGTCAATCCCAATGTGAGAGAAAATGATAGTAGTATTTATAGGATTCTGCTAGATTCCCATGGAACCATGCTTTTAATTGGTCATTTGGTTAATTTGTTTTATAATTCCCATTCCATAGGAACTCTTGCTGTTACTAAGAAAAGATTGCATTAATAAAATGGCCTAATCTAATAACGTTGATAACATGAAAACTAGACCATGTGAGTTTACCAGAGTCCTGTTATTAAACCACTACTACAAAAAAAAGTGCCCATGTCTTGTAGAAAGAGTTCTATGCTGAATGGCATATAGACTACCATAAGCATGTCTGGTGTGCCAGGATTAGATTTTTAAGGGAAGAGGATCATACATTTTTTATATAAATTTAAAAGAAAAACACCGCTGCCTGAAGATTAACCTGATCTTAAACTAGATAGAATGCAACATATATCTAATATGTTGCTTGCTTGTATACAAGTTATGCTTTCCACTCACATGCAGGTGACAGAATGAGGGATAGAAAATGCCACAAAACACCTACCTATGGTGATACTTACTTGCTGCTAAGCAAAACATTGGTAATGATTCTAGTTAAAAGCAGTAAAAAAAAAATCAATAGTAGTATTGAATTCAAATAATCATTTATAGGCCAAGTGTTAACATCCCCTCCCCTTCCAAACCTAACTTCCACCACCACTGTAGACATTTCTCCTAACCCAGAAAAGGACCTACGACTCCAGTACATGTACAAGATATGCCGACGATGGTTCACATATATGCGAATTGGATGTGGTTGTCATATGAAATAACATTGCTTCTTAAAGTGCCTGTTCACATATGTCCGGTGCACTGGTGGTGTGGATTCAGTGTGGATTCAGTGTGGATTTGAAAAAGAGTCATGTCTGATTTCTGAGCAGTGCCTTCAGGTTCAGGTTACAGGCTATTGAATTCTATGGGAACCATTTCTAAACTGTATATGTGTGAACAAGATAACATCCTGAGCTATTCCTGTCCTGTACCTCATGTAAACCTGACCTTAACGGCTGAACAACTACAGTATCCATGTGTAAAAACTTGCTTTGATACAAGGAACAAAGGTATTGTCAGGAATGGACTTGCCAGTAATGGTGGGACTCACCTGCCTTGTGGGCTGCAGTACCAGGGCTGGCCAGCGGGTGCTCCCGGCAATCAGAGACTCAACCCTGCAGCCAGCCAAACACCTGAAGCTGATCATGCAGGTGTATTTAAGGGATGGCCAGACCTGCAGTCTCTGCCTTGGTGTGTGTTGTTCCTGGGCCCTGTATCTTGTTACCTGCATCCCTGTCCCTGTCCCTGTCTGACTGATTCGTTGCTGACCCTGCCTGATCCGGACCTCTGCTGACTTCTCCTGTTTCATCCCTGGTTTGTGACCCCGACCATTCTCTGCCTGACCCCCTGTACCTACCTGCCTGATTGTTATTGACCCGGCCTGCCTGACGAAGCTTGCATTGTATGTACTGTTATCTGTGGGTGGTTTGGTTTGGTTCGTTTGCACTGTGTTATGTTTTAGTATTGCACTGCGTTTATGTTTGTATTGTTAGTCTTTAATAAATTATATTGTTTATAACTTATCTGAAGCCTGCGTTTCCCTGCGTCAGTTCACATACCTCTGGTCATACCCGGGAGCCCTGACAGGTATTACCGCTCAGGCAAACAATCCGGATCAATCCAAGATAGGTGCAGGCTCTGGCTCACCACCACACACGATTGAATAAGAAGAAGGGTCAGCCGCACACCGAAGGATTGATGAGTATAGTGAATATTTATTGATCCATAGGACACATAAAACACCAGGACATGTAACAGGACTTGTAACGAGTTTCACACAATCTCGTGCTTAATCATAATCATATGAAATGCGTTAACAAGTCCTGTATACATGTCCTGGTGTTTTACGTGTCCTATGGATCAATAAATATTCACTATACTCATCAATCCTCCAGTGTGTGGCTAACCCTTCTTCTTGGTGCATTGATACATACAGTATAATATACATTGTATTGCTTTGTTAGTAGTTACAGCTGATTCATGCAGATTTTTAGGCTTCGTGCACACAAGACGCATGCATTTAGATCTAGGAAATATAAACAGACTTCATGCATTTTAAAACCTGGATAACTTTTCCTGGGACACACAAAATTCTTGTTTGAATGCAAATAGATGCAGCTGAACATCTAGATGTGAATTCAACCACATCAAATCATTACGTGATTCTTGAGGCATTTAGAAATTAGCTTCAAAAACATCTGGATGCATTGGGGTCTAACACTAGTTGTTTTAAAATGATTACTTATCAAAGGGGAATATCGCTATATTTTCATGCTTGCTTTAAAATATATAATAAAACACAAAATCATTTTTGCAAGACAATACCACATGTGCAGTACCCTCTGAAGAATGTTCTGCATTTGGATCACTTTTCCACTTTTCAAAGGAATTTGGCAGATGATGAGGAAGTGTTTGTGGGTTAGGTGCGGTGTGGTGTAGCGGCAGAAAACACACATAGTCCTGGATTACAGTAAACAATGTATTGCAGAACTAATATGGGCAGCACAGTGGCTAAATGGTTATCACTTCTGCCTAACAGCACTAGGGTCATCGGTTCAAATCCCAACCACAGCACCACCTGCCTGGAGTTTACATGTTCTCCCTGTGCCTGCGTGGGTTTCCTCCGGGTGCTCCAGTTTCCTCCCACACTCAAAAGATATGCTGGTAGGTGAATTGACTCCTGTATAAATTGGCCCTAGTATGTGTATGTATGAATGTGAGTTAGGGACCTTAGATTGTACACCCCTTGAGGGTTAGGGACTGATGTGAATGTACAATATATATGTAAAGCGCTGTGTAAATTGATGGCGCTATATAAGTTTCTGAAATAAATCAATAAAGTAAACTAGTAAACCGTACAGCAGCGTGGCGGGGAGGCACACCCAACTGGGATACTTACAACAATTTAAGCAGAGCATCAGCAATGTGTAGGCCCAAGCTGGAGACAGTGCCTGTTCCTGAGAGCAGAGTGAAGTCTGGCTGGAGCAGCCCAAGGGGCAGCTTTCTGAGATGCAGATGAAGGCCACCTACAGTGGAGAATGTACAGCGGACTGCACCTGCCTACATATTATATTGCCTCCTCACTGCCTGTGCCAATTCTGTAAATGCAGTTATACTGCACTGAGGTTCTGCAAATTGCATGCAGTAGTGGCACAGCCTCATAGACTTGCATGGGTTACATTCAGCGGCAGTAATTACTGCCAAATGTGACATGCTATCTAATTTCTGCCACGGTCATGAAGCACAGTGTCATGGCTGCAGCATGTGTACAGCTTGAGCAATTGCATGTCAGTGTTCAGGTGGGTGGTCAGGGGTGGTAAAACCACAGCTAACTATCTGGTTTTACTACCCCCTGGCCATTCATGTGCATGAGCTGTAGGAAAGGCTTATCCTACCAAATTAACCACTAGACAATCCCCATGCAGATTTACTGCGGCAGGGAGGCCACTCTGTGCTGGATCACATACATGTGCATGATCCAGTCTTTCTGGGTAGGGGGCGCACATCCACCGTTCCATCTTTGCTGTCATTCGGCGCAGCACAAGTCGGTCAGCAGCTCCTAGTCAATGATTTATGGCCGGGACCTGCTGATCGGCATAACGTGTCACAGTACAGATCCCTGTGTTTACTAACAGCAGTGATGTGGCTGTTTTTTTGTCTCTGAGATAAAACAATCACAGTTCTCAGTTAGCCACCTCCCGTCTGGCCCATGTATATAAACGGCTGGACGGTGGCAGTGCAGGGTCGGGTGGCCATTTATAAACAGCCTCCCCGCACCCTGCTCCCAGGGAGCGCGCAGCACCACGATCCGGTGCCTGCTATGTCCTCCGGACACAGTGGAACACCGATCGTCATAGGGGACTTCTGTGTGAGGTCCTGATCATGTGATCACTGATTGACCAATAAGTGATCACATGCAGAGTAGTAAGCAAGATATCACTTCTGACATCATTGCTTACTACGTGTGAAATCTGTGAATGATCACAGAGGTCACATGGTACAAGGCTATTCACAACAGCCTTGTACCATGGGACAAGCTGTGACCAATCACAGCTCACACAGTAGCTCTCAATGGCTGCAAGAATGCATCTAGAGAGAAGGAGAAAAGATTGCTTTTGCAGCCTTTATGGGTGTAAAAGCAATCAGTGCAAAAAAAAAAAAATCTTCATCACCCCCCATGGTGACACTGTACTGCTAGGATGACAGTATGTAAAAACAAATAAAAAATAATAATATAAATAAAAAAAAGTTTAAAAATTATAATTTTTGGTTATAAACTAATTTGGGTTTTTTTTTACTAAAAAGATAACAGAATAAATTTTGGCCAAGATTTATGATGAAATACTATTTATTTGCAAAATGTTATAAGAAAAACACTTTTTTTTTAAAAATCCCAGTGGTAAATAAACATCAGCAAAATAAGGCTTTATCTGTCTCAAAAAATGCTAAAAAAATTCATATGGGTACAGTGTTGCATGACCGCGCAATTGTCATTCAAAGTGTGATAGCACTGAAAGCTGAAAATTGGCCTGGACAGGAAGGGGGTAAAAGTGTCCGGACTGGACGTGGTTAAAGCAACACACATTTCACTTGTTGGGCATACAGTTAACATTTTGATTATCCCTACATGTTGACCCCTTCCCAGCCAGTGTCATTAGTACAGTGATAGTGTATAGTGTTATCAATGATCACTGTATTAGTGGCACTGGAGATGTCAGTGCTAGTTAGTTCCCACCCAGTGTCAGTTAGTGTCAGATTGCCTGCCGCACTATCACAGTCCCACTATCACTCGCTGATCACTGCCATTACTAGTTTAAAAAAAAAAATTCCAGTATATTTACTATATATATATATATATATATATATATATATATATATGCTATAACTTTCACACAAACTGATCAATATACACTTATTGGGATTTTGTCTACTCAAAACATGCGGCAGAATACATTATGCTCTAAATTTATGAAGACATTTTTTATTTATTTATTGGATAGGTTTTATGTAAAAAAAAAAAAAAATTTCAGTTATATAATAAAAAATTTAAAACCCAGTGGTGATTGAAATACCAGCAAAATAAATATTTTTGTGTGAAAAAATTATATAAATTTAATTTGAGTACAAGATAACCAGTGCTCAACTGGACACTGATACAAGTCACAAGACTGCTATATACTGCTGATGAGAAAAGGTATTTAGCTGTTTATATTTACTAAAATAATTGCATTTCCATGTTCTGTGTACTGTGGGAGATCAGATATAGTGAATGTAGGGTCATGGGTGTAACACTTTAAGTGGTTAAAAAACACACTTTCTTTTTGGTATCATAATTACTGGCAAATGTATTGCCAAACTAATGGGACCATAGCTGAAAGGTGAAAATCCATAAGATGTACTGAAAGTGGATCTCAAGAGAGATTTGGTGATGTCAGTGCTGTTATACCGTATATATACATATAAATTATGCAGCACTATTTACTAATAAAAACAACCCTGTGGCACACCTGAGTATATGAATAATTGATCAATTCTACAATAAAAAGTGAATAAAAAAAGAGTAGATAACAAAACAGGATAAAAGAAAAAAAGCAAAACACTCTTCAGCAAAACACTCTTATCATAAATCCAATGCCAGTCTCAGTTTGCAGTTCTTGCATTGTTTTGACAAAACATTCCCACTTTGTTTGACACAGACCCTCCTTGGTAATTTCACCATCTGAGTCCATTCAAGTTGTGATAACAATTTAAACCCAAAAGAAAACATTTATTATATTGCAGTTTACCAATTCTTAGATGTGGTGACTAATTTTCTTTTTTAGGCTTTCTTTCACTTGGCGTTTTGCTGTGTTTACGGTTTTTAGCATTTTTTTTTAAGAACACCTTTTTTTTAAGAAAAAAGTCCAAAAACGCCGGTTTGACGCATTTTGCCTCGGTTTTCAGCTTAAGAGCATTTTTACAGCTAAATAACTCCTCTAGAAACCGACCAAGAAACGTCCTTGCCAAAAAACTTGAATTACAGTCTATGTGTGCATGAACACCTAGGATAACATCCTGGGGAGTTTACTGGCTGTAGAAAAAACGTCAAAAGCCAAAAACAGCCGCTATAAAGCATCCAGTGACTAAATGGCATGTCTATGTATGTCAATCCCTTTGATTGCATGTAATTTATACAATATTTGCAGATACCATGTAATATACTGTGTATATATATATATATATATATATATGTATACACTGTTCAAAAAATTGAAAGGAACACTTTGAAAACACATCATATCTCAATGGGGAAAAATATCATGCTGGATATCTATACTGATATGGACTGAATAATGTGTTAGGAACGTAAGGATTCCCCATCGTTTGATGGAAATGAAAATTATCAACCTACAGAGGACCAAATTCAAGGACACTTTGAAAATCAAAAATGATGCAGCAGGCTAGTTCATTTTGCTGATATTTCATTGCAGCAACTCAAAATGGTGCTTAGTAGTTTGTATGACCCCCCCCCCATGTGCTTGTATGCATGCCTGACAATGTGGGGGCATGCTCCTAATGAGACGACGGATGGTGCCCTGGTGGTATTTCCTCCCAGATCTGGACCTAGGCATAACTGGACAATCTGAGGTGCAACCTTTTGGCGTCGGATGTACTGAAACATGATATTTCAGAGGTGTTCTATTGGATTTAGGTGAGGCAAGCATGGGGGTCATTGAATGGTATCAATTTCTTCATCAGCCAGGAACTGCCTACATACTCTCACCATATGAGGCCAGGCATTGTCGTGCACCAGGAGGAACCCAGGACCCATTGCACCAGCGTAGGATCTGACAATGGCTCCAAGGATTTCATCCCCATACCTAATGGCAGTCAGGGTGCCATTGTCTAGCCTGTAGAGGTCTGTGCATCCCTCCATGGATATGCCTCCCCAGACCATCACTTACCCACCACCAAAGCGGTCATGCTGAACGATATTACAGGCAGCATAGCGTTCTCCACGGCTTCTCCAGACCCTTTCACATCTGTCACATGTGCTCAAGGTGAACCTGCTCTCATCTGTGAAAAAGCAGAGGGTGCCAGTGGAGGACCTGCCAATTCTGGTATTCAATGGCAAATGCCAATCAACCTCTGTAGAGTCCAGGTATCGTCTCATGCTACCAGTAGTGATATTGACCCTAGCCAAATGCAAAACTAGTGAAAAACAGTCAGAACAGATGAGTAGAGAGAAAAATGTCAGTGGCCTCCACCTGCAAAACCTTTCCTGTTTTGGGGGTCATATCATTGTTGCCCATCTAGTGTACCTGTTTTTAATTTCATTAACACCAAAGCAGCTGAAACTGATTAACAACCCCCCATGCTACTTAACTGACCAGATCAATATCCCAGGAGTTTAATTGACTTGATGCTATACTCTGATTAAAACGTATGTATATATATATATATATATATATATATATATATATATAAAATCTTTCTGCATCTCTGATCTCTGATAAAGGTGGTAATGGGACCATATTATGGATTGTTAAAGTTATCATTGCCTCTTCCACAATTGGTTTGGTCTGTCTTCTGTTCTTTATTTTTTCTATTTGTATTCTGAGTTACCCATTAAGGAGGTACATTGTCTTACGAGAGCAGTTTCACCACAGACAGTGAGTTCTATAACAAAGTCTTCTACAATACAAAACTAAAATATTGAAGTTCCACGGCCTCTTGAATATGCCGTTTGAATCTTGTTAGAGTTAGGCCTGGTACACACAGGAATGGAGGATCTCACTGAACTAACTATGTGATGTTAGCACATCAATCTCCCCACTGCGCTATCATGTTCTGACAGGTGGATCACCCCCCTGCCATATCACACCGGTCAGCGCTCGCAGCTATTGGCTGAGAACGCTCATCAGATGCTGATCAGTTGCTGTTTTTCTAGCATGCCAGTTCTGTACAACAGGCTGCAGTACATGTGGGCTAGATGTCAGCAGGTTTCTTTTGAATAGGCTGATATTCAGCCTGTGTGCAGCAGGCCTTATGCTCCAGGTCTCCAGGTCCAGGACAAGGGGTGGGCAGAAGGAGCAGCTGCCCTGGGTGCAATGGCATATTGCAGGGTACCTTGGATGACCTTGGGTCGGCACTGCAGGTCTCTGTCATGCTACTGGAAAAGGAGAGATTGGGAATCTGGTATGCTGGTATATCTAAAGTAAATAAATGGTTTGCTTTATTCAGCACCCTGACTTTTCTTAATAATTTAAAACGGTGGTACGATTGAGCTTTATGTTAGGGCTTTCGGTTAAATACCACACTACTCTACAAAGGATACTTTTCAAGACAATTCAGCTCCAATTTAACTAAGCATAATACGGCTGAGCAATGTATGAGTCTGTCTACAACAAACAAAAGGCAATACAAATAATCATAACAACACACATTTCCATGGACTGTAGAAGCATCTAATTGACCCAAGTTTTCTATCTCTTTCTTTGCACTTATAACAGTTGTTAAAAGATCTAAAGGAAATCTTTTACTAAAAAAAAGAGCTTGAACTTGCAGCAGAAAATGAGGATCACTATGAATGCATTTAAAGTTTTGTATTTGAGAGCATGAACCTTCTATCTAGGGAATCCTCAATTACATGAAACAGTGAAAGAGAAGACACTGAGCATGCTTGTACAATATATCAATGTAAAGCCTAGTGAAACTTCTTAAATACTCCCCAGGTGCTTAAAGTGTTACTAAACCCACAACAGTAAAATCAGTCTATATACGCAGTAAAGGATGCTTGTTATACTCACTGTGGAATCTAAGGGGTTAAGCATCTGCATGTGTAAAAATTATGTTTGTTCCTCCTCTTCTTCCAGTGTCTCCTAAATATCTCCTGATAGAACAGAGGTTCAGGGTCAAGCTGCACATGCTCAATTTGGTGTGTATTACTAGAGAGTTTTTTTTTCCTTGGGGAAGTGCATGTGATCAGCATAGGGCCAAACAGCACTGTCCAGCCAGAGGTCCTGCATCCTGCTACAGGAGAATGAAAACTCCTCCTACAAGCTGTAACCAGTACTCTGCTGGACACTGATAGAAGTCACAAGACTGCTCTAACTGCTGATGAGAAAAGATATTTAGCCATTTAGATTTACTACAATAATTGCACTTCCATGTTCTGTGTACTGTGGGAGACCAGATATAGTGAATGCAGGGTCCTGGGTTTAGTAACACCTTAACCACTTACCCTACTGAGGATTTACCCCCCTTAATGACCAGGCCTCTTTTTGCTACTCGGCGCTGCACTAATTCAACTGATAATTGCGCGGTCATGCAATGCTGCACCCAAACGAAATTTACGTCCGTATTTCTACAGTGGCTGGGTGGCATGTGGTTAAAAAGAAAAGGTGTTCAAAGTCTTACAGCTCCTTAGTCTAATAGTGCTTTTTCTTTTGGAAGTCTGTCCCCTGCCAATGCTGCCAGCCGTCCAGCAGCAAACTCTGTCTATAGAATCAGGAAGTAAAGTCCATGATGTGCCTGTGCATCAAAATGAGGCTTGGAGAGCAGAGTCGGATGTAGGAGGTGAAGGGGGCGGTAACACGTTTTGGAGCATGCGCAGTAGGCTCCTTCTTCAGACGGCTGGATGTCTCACCTGGAACTTGTTACACCACATGATGATTCTTTTTAATTATTTATCTTGTAAGTGCAATTTATCTATTGTTCACCAATAAAATGTCAATACTGCACTTAGAGGTGCCTTCCTCTCGTTTTCATGACACTGGACCCAGACACCCAGTATCTTCCTCTGTCCTTTTTTCCTCCCCTCTGCCACACCTCCTCTCAGTTGAAGGATCATTCATGACATGGTGGTGTCCCACACAAAGAGAGTGCCGGCCTGTGCTGTGCCCAGGTGCCCCTAGGTGGCAGTGTGCCCTAGGCGGCTGCCTAGTTTGCCTAGTGGAAGCACCGGCCCTGAGTACAATCAGTTTATTTTCATGTTCAATTGTATAAATTAGTAAGGCACATGTAAGCATTAGAATACCACATTATTAGTGCTTTGGCAATGTTGGTATGGTCCCAGGAGCATTGTGAGTGTTAAAAGTTATGATTATGTCCTGCACTTAGAGGTGCCTTCCTCTCTTTTTCATGGTTACTGCATTAGAGCCTTGCTTCCACTCTAAGAAGAGCTGCCTCAGTGTTACTGCTCCCATCCATCGATCCCTGATATCCATCTGACACCTTTATCCTACAGCTACAGAGGTTGGGCTCTAACAAGCGCACCCTATATAATATACATTGTCTGGGGCCAGTGTAGCAGCTGAGCTGCTGCTCCTTCCAGTGTTCCTCTCGGACTCAGTCCCTTACTGCAAGCCAGCTGGCGGCTGCTGATCACTGTGGACTTCCAGCCCTTCTCTTCCCATTCATCAGCTGAGGCAGAACTGCACCTACGGAGGAAGGGAATGGTTGACTCTGATGTCTCGTGTCTGTGTGAGTGTGACCTGACCGGCCATCCATCACATGTGCAATGTGTCAGTGAGTGATGATATCATCACAATCCCATAGCCTGCTCTTCTGTTGCCTGCTGATCTGTGTTAGAGTTTGTGGTGGTGTGTTGTGTTGGATCTGTCACTCTGTGGGATTGCTCAGTTTAGGTGTTCTCTGTGTGTATACAGGTGAAACTCGAAAAATTAGAATATCGTGCAAAAGTTCATTTATTTCAGTAATGCAACTTAAAAGGTGAAACTAATATATGAGATAGACTCATTACATGCAAAGCAAGATAGTTCAAGCCGTGATTTGTCATAATTGTGATGATTATGGCTTACAGCTCATGAAAACACCAAATCCACAATCTCAGAAAATTTGAATATTACATGCAATCAATAAAACAAGGATTGTACATAGAACAATATCGGACCTCTGAAAAGTATAAGCATGCATATGTACTCAGTACTTGTTTTGGGCCCCTTTTGCAGCAATTACTGCTTCAATGTGGCGTGGCATGGAAGCTATCAGCCTGTGGCACTGCTGAAGTGTTATGGAAGACCAGGATGCTTCAATAGCGGCCTTCAGCTCTTCTGCATTGTTCGGTCTCACGTCTCTCATCTTTCTCTTGGCAATAACCCATAGATTCTCTATGGGGTTCAGGTCAGGCGAGTTTGCTGGCCAATCAAGCACAGTAATCCCACGGTCATTGAACCAGGTTTTGGTGCTTTTGGCAGTGTGGGCAGGTGCCAAGTCCTGCTGGAAAATGAAGTCAGCATCCCCATAAAGCTCGTCTGCGGAAGGAAGCATGAAGTGCTCCAAAATCTCTTGGTAGATGGCTGCGTTGACCCTGGACTTAATGAAGCACAGTGGACCAACACCAGCAGATGACATGGCTCCCCAAATCAACAGACTGCGTAAACTTCACACTGGACTTCAAGCATCTTGCAGTGTGTGCCTCTCTATTCTTCCTCCATACTCTGGGTCTTTGGTTTCCAATTGAGATGCAAAAGTTGCTCTCATCAGAAAAGAGGACTTTGGACCACTGAGCAACAGACCAGGTCTGTTTTTCTTTAGCCCAGGTAAGACGCTTCTGACGTTGTTTGTTGTTCAGGAGCGGCTTGACAAGAGGAATACGACATTTAAAGCCCATTTCCAGGATCCGTCTGTGTGTGGTGGCTCTTGATGCACTGACTCCAGCCTCAGTCCACTCCTTGTGAAAGTCCCCAACACTTTTGAATGGCCTTTCCTGACAATCCTCTCCAGGCTGCGGTCATCCCTGCTGCTTGTGCACCTTTTTCTTCCACACTTTCCACATAACTTTCTATTAATGTGCTTTGATACAGCACTTTGGGAACATCCAACTTCTTTTGCAATGACCTTTTGAGGCTTTCCCTCCTTATGGAGGGTGTCAATGATGGTTTTCTGCACAACTGTCAGGTCAGCAGTCTTTCCCATGATTGTGATTCCTACTGAACCAGACTGAGAAACCATTTAAAGGCTCAGGAACCTTTTGCAGGTGTTATGGCTTAATTAGCTGATTAGAGTGGGACACGTTGAGCCTAGAATATTGCACCTTTTCACAATATTCTAAATTATTTATTAATTTATTTATTTTGGGGGGGGAGGCGCAAGCTACTGGACTTGCCTAGGGCGCAAGATAGTCTAGCACCGACCCTGTTTGTACCATCTCTACAATGGTTCATGCTGGGAATCATGCAGGAATGTGCTGTGCATTTCTGTTCGATTCACATGCAGTTCTGTGTGGTGCGATTTCA
Source organism: Staurois parvus (assembly GCF_062004578.1). Classification (NCBI taxonomy): domain Eukaryota; kingdom Metazoa; phylum Chordata; class Amphibia; order Anura; family Ranidae; genus Staurois; species Staurois parvus. The sequence continues at coordinate 3,285,885 of NW_028317961.1, forward strand.
GCCCATTCATTTTGGATGAGCTGAAATTGCACCGCACTGCATGCACTATTTTTGGAAACTCACTGCAACCGCAGTTTTTGGGTAAATACACTGCATTTGCCACCTGCGTTTAGGGTATCATTAACTTAATATTGACACCTGATGCAGATCGCACCACCTGCAGTGTTTTGAACGTGGTGTGGGAAATAGACATGGAACGTGGGTTTCCCGCATCTTGCCTTGGTGTGAACCGGCCCTTAGATTTATCACAACAACTTCATGTAAGGGCAAACCTAAACAACCTATTCAAATAGTGTCCAATCAGGCAGGCCTTCACTCTACATATTTGATGGTAGATCTGGTGGACATACACACTTTGATAAATGATCAGTTTATCTTCCAATTGATTGCTTCTAATAGGAAGTCAACAACTAATTCAATAGATCTGCCACACACAGGGAAGTGGATTTTGATTGCATCTCTGTTTCTATCATGTACTCTCATAATCTGATTGATTGAAATATGATTGTATTCAGAATGTATTAAAGAACAAGGTATCTCAGAGCTGATGATCGAAGCTAAACTATTTAGAATATTCTGCTCTGTCTTATTGACTCAGTTTGATAACTTTGGATCAATACTGAATCTAAGGCTGGCCATACATTATACAAATTTTCTTGAGATGTTTGCTTTAGATTTACCAAAAAAAATATAAAAGGTCAAACGTAAACAACACTTTCAATTGTATCCAGTTAGGCAGGCCCTTGCACTACATAGTTGAAGGTAAATCTAAAAGAAATTGGGCAGAAATTGGACAGAAAATTGTATAGTGTATGGCCAGCATAAGGCTGGCCATACATTATACAATTTTCTTGGGATTTTTGGTTTAGATTTACCAAAAACCATATAATAGGAGGTCAAACCTAACAACACTTTCAGTTGTATCCAATTAGGCAGGCCCTTGCACTACATAGTTGAAGGTAAATCTAAAAGAAATTGGGCAGAAATTGTACAGAAAATTGTATAGTGTATGGCCTGCCTAATTGGATACAATTGAAAGTGTTGTTTAGGTTTGACCTTTTATATGTTTTTTTGGTAAATCTAAAGCAAAAATCTCATGAAAAAAAATTGTATAGTGTATGGCCTGCCTAAATGATCAGCAGGGAGGTTAAGGCTGGCCATACTCTATACAGTGTTCTGTCCAATTTCTGCCCAATTTCCTTTAGATTTACATTCAACTATGTAGTGCAAGGGCCTGCCTACTTGGATACAACGGAAAATGTTGTATAGGTTTGACCTCATATTATATGGTTTTTGGTAAATCTAAAGAAAATTCCTCAAGAAAGTTGTATACTGTATGGCCAGCCTTATGCAGGCCATAGATGGGTCGAAAATCGGCAGATTTTTCAGCCGAAAAAAAAATAGGCTGATTTTCACACCGTTAATGGGTTAATTGGTTGGCCGTTTTTCTGGATTTTGGCACATTTTTTCTGTCAATAAAGTTGGAAGAAGAAGAAGAAAAAGAAAAAGAAGAAGAAAAAGAAGAAGAAGAAGAATTCTAGTCCGCTATTATATTTGACATGAAAAAGTATTGCGGTTGCAACAATGTATCTATTTGTATCTGAATAAAAACATCTGTATCTGAAATGGATACGAATAGATACAATGTTGCAACCGCAATACTTTTTCATGTCAAATATAATAGGGGAGCTCTCTGCAGGAACAGAAGTAATTAAATGCCGGCTGTAGACGGGACGAAAATCGGATGATTTTTTTTACCGTTGGTGGTAACGTCGGCCTATTGAACGACTGATTTTTCGTTTTTTTTTTTTTTTTAAAACAGCCGGTTTTCGACCCATCTATGGCCTGCATTAGGCTGGCCATACACTATACAATTTTCTGTCCAATTTTCTTCCCAATTTCCTTTAGATTTACCTTCAACTATGTAGTACAAGAGCCTGCCTAATTGGATACAATTGAAAGTGTTGTTAGGTTTGACCTCCTATTATATGGTTTTTGGTAAATCTAAACCAAAAATTTCAAGAAAATTGCTTTAGATTTACCAAAAAAACATATAATATGAGGTCAAACCTAAACAACACGTTCAACTGTATGCAATTAAGCAAGCCCTTGTACTACATAGTTGAAGGTAAATCTAAAGGAAATTGGGCAGAAATTGAAAAGAAAATTGTACAGTGTATGACCAGCCTATTGTCTGCCGATTCAATCACCTTAATCAAATCACACGTTGATCGATTAAAAAAATTTGAAGCATGTGTGGTCACTGTACAATCACATTGTATTGTGTATGTTCAACCTTGGATCTGTCAACAAGTATCTAGTGCAAGGACCTGTCTAAATGAATACAAATGAATTGTATCGCTAAGGTAGGATCTACTATTAAGCTGCTTTTTTTTGTAAATGTAAAGTTTATTGTACATAAATTGTATGGTAAGATTGTAATGTATATGGTGAACGTTAGACCATCCTAAATGCAAAGTACACCTGTCATGAGAGGAATATAAGTGGATGCCATTGCTGGGCTCCTTTTAAAAATGATAGTGACCTAGCAAGGCCTGGATTCAGTACTTCTGAGTATCAAACCTGGATAAAATATGCTGGAAATTAAAATCAGAGACTGCTTTTTGTAAGATTCATGTAGCCAATGGTGTGCAATGATGTGTTGTACATTAAAACAACCAGCAGATGTCAGTAAGTAGTTTTACAACTACAATGCAACTGGTGACAGCCACACGTGTCATGCAGCAGGACTTTTACATTCTTGGATCTTACTGTGTGCTAAGCAGTTGCTGCAGAAATATGCAAAGCTGATCATTACATTAAAGCACTTGTCTTTATTAAAGCAAAACGTCATGGTTTCATGGCCTACATTTTTTATTTATTCTGTATTTGAATAGTTGTCCAAATAGTTTTATTCTGAGAAACAACAGCATACTGCAGATGTAAAAAGGCTTAGCCTTTTGTGCATTGTGTATTTTGATAGCTAGAACCTGATCTGGTGTGTTTTATATACTGAATCATCTTCTTATGTACAGTGTCAATAATAATCGGCCTGTACTGAAAGAAGCATGTAAGATAGGTACCATTCATGTTTCCCTGTTAGAGATTATTGGGTCATGCAGAAATAAAAGGGTCATGCAGAAATAAAAGTGTACTTTCCTTTTTTGGTTTACAGAAACAATAATACAGAACATTTTGTTAGTGCATTGAATTTCCTGTGGATTAAAAAGTAACTTTGATCACGTAATTATTTTAAAGCTGGTCACGCAACAGGGCTAAAGGTACTTACATGGTTGCAGATGAAGTTGACATGTTTATTATGAATCTGATATTCATTCACTTGTTTGGAGGAGTAAAAGCAAAGCACAAACTGATCTTAAAGTGATACTAAACCCACAACAGTAAAATAAGTCTGTATATGCAGCAAAGCATGCTTGTTATACTCATTGTAGAACCTAAGGGGTTAATCCTCTGCATTTTGTGAAAAGGCGGTTTGATCCTGTCTTCTCTGATCCACCCCTTTTGTACTGTCCCCAACCCATCTACCATAGTACAGAGCAGCAGTGGCAATCTACACATGCTCTGTTTTGGTGTGTATTGCTAAAGAGTTTTTTTTTTGTGGGGGAGGTTGCATGTGTTCAACAATCAGTGCTGTCCGGACAGCGGAGGATCGGGGTCATGCATCCTAATAGGACAGACAGAGGAGGATGAAAACTCCTCCTACAAGTTTAACCAGTGCTCTGCCGGACACTGATAGAAGTCACAAGACTACTATGTACTGCTAGTGAGAAAAGGTATTTAGCAGTCTATTTTTAGTAAAATAATTGCATTTCCATGTTTTGTGTACTGTGAAAGATCTGATATAGTGAATGCAGGGTCCTGGGTTTAGTTAACACTTTAAGCAGATCTTAAAATGGAACTGTACTCACCTATGTGTTTGCTACTCTTCACTACTCTATGCTGCCATTTTCTCCTAAGTGTCTTTTTTGGTCTCCCATCACTCATGTCCCCCCATTTGGTGCCCACCACTGATGTCATTCCTGAAAATGCACACAGGAATTACATTGTCCCCATGAACTGGCTGCATTTCCAGGATCTGGATGAGCTGGGGTGTATGTTGCAAAGCTCATGTAAGACAGTGTACAGTCATTTAACAGTACTAGGAGAGAAGGGAAAGGATTTTTTTGCAAAACAGACCTGCAAAGTCTCTTCTGCTACAAATTATACAGAATAAGTAAATAACAATGATTATTATTTTGTTACAATGGCATCTGAAAGTCGTGGGATATATTAGGCAGTATGTAAACATGTTGTCTTGCCCTCCAGAGGATTTACCCCCTGACCAGGCCATTTTTTGTGGTACGGCGCTACTTTACTTTAACTGACAATTGCGAGGTCATGCAACGCTGCACTCAAATGAAATATCCGTCCTTTTTTTCCCACGAATAGAACTTTCTTTATTTATTTGTGGTATTTGCACTATCAGAAAAAAAGTCCGCCAATTTTGAGAAAAAAACTATATTTTTTACTTTTTGCTATTAAACATGTCCAGTAAAAAATTTAAAAAAATCGAAATTCGTCATAAATTTAGGTCAAAATGTACTCTGCTACATGTCTTTGCTAAAAATATCCAAATACGTGTAAATGAAATGGTTTACGTGAAAGGTATAGCGTTTACCAATGATGGTATATATACTGGGCTTTTTAAAAAAATGTTACTAGTAATGGCGGCGATCAGTGACTTATAGCGGGACTGCGGCAGGCATTTTGACACTGGGAGGATCTGCCTTGGTGTCACTGACATCCCCAGTGAAACCAATACAGTGTACTAATGGCACTGGGCAGGAAGAGGTTAACATGAGGAGCGATCAAAGGGTTAACTGTGTCAGTGTGCTTCACTGTAAGCACACTGCTTTGCATACTAACAATTCTCCCCCCTGTCAGAGATCCTCGGCAATCACCGGGTGCCGGGGAGTAATCACCTGCCGCGGCCGCAAATGGCAGCGTGGGTAGAGCGCGCATGCGCCCCCTACCTGGAAATGCAAAATCATGTATATATATGTGATTTTGCGTACAGCTGTCGCCCTGTAGCAGTATTTCAGCTATGGGGCAGAGCTAAAGCAGTTAAGTTGATCAATTGAAAGCAGAAACATTGAGCCTCACAGCTTGTTGTGTATAGGGCTGCATAGCAGGAGACTGGTCAATGTACTGACCCTTGTTTTGATTAGTTTCTGTCTTCACACCCTTGGGACGTATTTATTACAGGCAACATTTGCATTTTGGGCTCAATGGAGAGTAAATCTAATCTATACTATGTAGTAGATGTACAATTGATTTTTCTAGACAGACCCAGCTTTTGTAACAAATTACAATACCTATATAAAGAGGAATTTTTCAATCACTTCAAGTGGTAATCCCCCATGGTGAATGTTCCTGCACTTTACATAATGGTGTAATGGTGTCTCCACTTTCTTCCGTATTACATTTCAAATCCTTGTCTTAAAGGATAAGTTCACCTTTGGGAACAAGTTACATGTTCCACCCGTTTTTAGGGTGGAACATGTAACATGCTCAAATAGCCGCAGCCGCCGGCCACCGCCCCCCTCCCTCTGACAGATAATACAGGGAGAAGTCTCCCCATACTATTTTTCAAATTTGAAAACAGCGTGGCCGTGCGGGCCTCCAACCACATGACCATGTCACTCATTCAATGACTTCCGTGAATGAATGAACTATAAGTCCTGACAGCCTTAGTGGCTGTGAAGCGCTGTGGTAGTTCACTGAGGATTCCTGTCAGTATATCTGCTTGTACATCCCGTACGGCAAGCAGATATTCTGACAGGTCTGCAGGAGACCTGCATGACATCAGTGATCTGCTGATCATTGGAGCAATGCTTTCCAGGTTCCTTTAAACAAAAATAATAAATGCACATTTTTTTACCTGCAAACAAATGTGCATTTATTATATTTGTCTAAAAGGTGAACTTAAAGAACTCCATATTTTTTGGTTGTTTTTCCTATATACCTTTTTTTAAGGTCCCCCTAACTATCTTTCCACCTTCTTACCTAGAAGAGAATGACATAGCCTCCAGCTTCCCAAAGTTTCCTGGTATCATGTCAAACATCCCAGAAGGTTTCTGGACAGTCTTCAGAAACTGCATGTGCACCACAGTGTATCATCAGGGGGGCCTGCTGTCTCTTCCTGGTATTTGCAGCCATCCCCCTGATGAATGAATGAACTATAAGTCATTACATCCCAAGAACCCAGAAGAGACATCCAGCTCCCAATGACACATCAAAGAAAGTGGTAGCGCAGGGCAAGGTCTTAGGCAGCAGATTACAAGAGACAATGCTGAGTTTGATTTATGATTAATGAGAATAACACAGGTAATAATGGATTGGAAAAAATGGGAAAGGGGTAGAGAAGTTCTTCTTTAAATTGTCAACAAACAAAGCTCGTACTTTTACTCAATAAGAACTCCAAAATTCAGAACTGAATGAGTTCAAGTATAGTGCTGTATAGTGCCAAATCCAGCCATCACTCCTTGAGGTCACAGATTGACACCACTTAACTTGATTAGGGCTTGCATACACAGGCTTTAAAGACATGCATTTGTTCCAATCACTGTACATGTACTTGACAGGGGCGGACTGACCATTTGGAAACTCGGGCACTGCCCAAGGGCCCGGGGTCAGTAGGGGGCCCCATGAGATGCCCCTGGTACCTTTTTCATAGGCTTTTTTGAGTTTGGGCAAGGACACAGGGGCCCCATGATCCCCTATTGCCCGGGGGCCCCATGAGTTGTCAGTCCTTCCCTGGTACTTGAATAGCCTTTTCCTTGCTAGTCTTAGCACAGAGGCTGTGTTTTATCTTCTTCTACCTGTGTCTGAGAAACTTAGCAGCAGGAACAGCTCTCGATAGGCAAAAAATGAAAAGCAGGTCAAACACAGTCTCAGAACAGTCATCAAACTGGAAAATGAAGGAAGATTGAATTCTGCAAACTAGCGTTTATAGCACACTTCAAATTCAAATCTAACGTAAAATAAAAATAAAAGCTTGTGCTTTTACCATCAACATCAATTCATCAACATATGCCCACTTTATACTGTACTTGCTAAAAATTCAGACTCTAAAATTTAGGTTTGTTTTTAAACATTGGTAAAACATTGGTAAAATATTCATGCTAATACAGAGTGCTTTTTGTGGCAGAATAAACCCAAAAGAAAACATTTATTATATTGCAGTTTATCAATTCTTTGATGTGATGGCTGCATTTGTTTTTATTTTAGGCTTTCATTCTTTGATTTCCATCTGGTGATCCAGCCAGTAAGTCTGTTATTTTTCAAAAGAACAATCTCTCCTGCAGATGTATGTTAGAGGGTTGAGACAAACCACTTACCAGTGACAGGCAGGTTTACTATGATCAGCTTTTATTTATTTATATGAAGAAATAAAAAACATCTGCTTACAAAGAGTTAGCTGGAGTTCAGTTTAAAGTGAAACCTCACTCTCTCAATCAGCCTGGATTATTTTTAATCTAGCATTAGTAAATACATTAAAAATTATATCATACTTATTTTTTTGAAACTTTTTTTTTTTACATTTCTTTAGTCACTTCCTAGTTTATATGCCTAGGCAAATGATGTCACACATTCCAGGAGTCTTCAGGACGGAAGGAGGGGTTTTCTCAGCTAAGCACATCCTCCTGCCTGTATGCCTGAGCTAAGAGCAGATGGATTCCAAGAAATAAATGCTACATGAATCCTCTACCCTTACTCAAGATGGCCACAGCCAGATATGCTAATGGGGTTTTTTTCTATGTGATTTCACGGCAAAATATAGTATTGGGACATGGATGGATGGGAAAGTTTGCTTTGAATATTAAAATTAAATTAAATAGCACATTTGGTTTTTGGAGCTCAGATTCAGTGTAGTTCCACTTTAAAAGCATTAGTGTTTCTAAATCTGTTAACACATTTACACTCCCCTCCACCTAAATTACCACTGCTGCTGTCCAAAGGTGTCTCTGTGCTCCTTCCTCCAGAGTGGAGCACTCTAATACAGGAGGTGTGTAACTGGCCAGATCACCAGTTGGAAACAGAGGGAAAAAAGCCTAGAAAAGAAAACAAATGCATCCACCACATCTAAAGATTGATAAGTTGCAATATGTTACATTTTTGGTTTTGTGTTTAATACAGCTTTAGTAGATGAAACCCCTAAGTGAATGACATTCAGTCTGCTAAAGCACCCTCTATCATGAACAAATTGCAATTTTTAAAAATAAAATACCCTTTTCACTTCTGATGATTTCCTGCAGCCACTTCTTGTCTATCAGTCAATCCAGGAAGGCTGAATAGCATTTGCTAAGGTGAGTGACAACAGTGAACCATGCTTGCGTAATGTGTGTTGAAACCGCCAAATGTAGTCTCTGTTATAAGCCAGCATGACTGAGTGACAATGCAGGAGCACAGCTGGGAGACAGAAACAAAGCCTTGCCACCCTTTGTCCAGAAATGCCTGAAGATAAAGTAACAACTTTTTTTAATAAAAGCTGCAGATTTAAAAATACTGAAAATACCTATGACATGTTAAAGCCCTACTCGGGCGAGCATAAAAAAATGAGCCATGTAGTAGGACCTCACCATACTGCAGACGTTAAATGCTTGTTAGGACTAGGGGAAGAAACTGCCAAGCTGGCCATACATTGTAAAGCTGGCCAATTGCAGATTATTCCATCTACATGCAAACAAGGGAAATCGAGGAATCCCCCCCCCCTCTTACTTGCCACTGTCAGAATACACTGATCAGAGGCTTCAGCTAACTGGCTTAAAAATTTCCCAACATATCCCTTTGCCAGATATCAATTTCTGTTGAGTGGAGGAACCCACACACTGACTGAAATTCATCCGATCCCTGCTGAACCATTCAAATTTCCACCAGCATTACCCAGCTTAACATTTTCCTTATTTATTGCTCTGGCTGGCTTCCATCCCCTGTGTGACCGATCCTCCAGAGCTTCTTCTCTTTGGCCCTTCGGCCAGCTGTTGCCCTCTGACCTCATCACCTTCAATGTGGGACCAACAATCCTGCACTGTACTTGAGGGCTGCCAGGTCGCTCACAACCAGGAGCATCGGAGAGAAGAGGAGAGTGCTGGTGCCCAGGATAGCAAGGAATACAGCAAGTATGATAACTGCTTCCTCTACCCCTGAACTTAAAGTGGAACTAAACTCTCAATCGGCATTAAAGCGGAGCTCCAGGCTCCCCCTAAAAAAGTAACTGTCAGCAGCTACGAATACTGTAGTTGCTGACTTTTTATATAAGGACACTTACCTGTCAAGGGATCCAGCGATGCCCTCACCCAAGCCGATTCTCCAATCAGCTTTGGGTGCTGGCGCTGGCATCTTAAAGTGTTACTAACCCCACAATGGTAAAATCAGTCTGTATATGCAGTAAAGCATGCTTGTTATACTCATTGTGGAACCTAAGGGGTTAATCCTTTGCATTGTGTAAAAAAGGCCATTTGATCCTGTTTTCTCTGCTCCTCCTCTTGTTCAAAGGTAAACGTCTTATCACCTGATAAGACAGGCTGAACTGTAGCCATTCTGCACATGCTCTGTTTAGTGTGTATTGCTAGAGAGTTTTTTTTTTCCTGGGAGAGTGTATGTGATCAGCACAGGGCCAATCAGCACTGTCCAGACAGAGGGTCAGGGGTTTTGCATCCTCCTAGAGCAGAAAGAAAACTCCTCCTACAAGCTTTAACCAGTGCTCTGCTGGACACTGCTAGAAGTCACAAGACTGCTCTAACTGCTGATGAGAAAATTTATTTAGCAGTTTATTTTTACTCAAATAATTGTTCTTCCATGTTCTGTGTACTGTGGGAGACCAGATAGAATGAATGCAGGGTCCTAGGTTTAGTAACACTTTAAGTAAGGGAAGCCATCAGTTTGCGGCTTCACAGATGGGTTCTTATTGCGTATGCGCAAAGCACACTGTGCTTCGTGAATGGTCCCACAATCTTCTGGAACCTGTGAAGTGTCCCAGAAGGCTGCGGGGGAAGGAGGGGAGGGCCGATCTTCTGGATTAGATCACCATGGCACATCTGACCGGAAATGGAAGTGGGTACCTGTCAAAACCAGGTCCCTGCTCCCCCCAAAAAGTGACAAATGTGGCAGTGGAGGAGGGGAGGATGCAAACAAGTGGAACTTCCCCTTTTGGATGAACTTCCACTCTATTTTAATCCTTCTGCTGCTACCATTAGAAAATAGGAAGGTAGATTATATTTACTTGTTTTAAACTATTTTTTTTTACATATTTTCAGTTGCTTCCTAGTTTCTGGTTTAGGCCAAAATGATGTTATGCATCCCAGGAGTCTTTATGGGAATTTTTTTTTCTTACCTGGATGAGGGGCAGATTATTTCAGGAAGTAAATGCCACATAAATGGCCTGCCCTTACTCAAGATGGCCATGGCTCAAAATACTGGGGGGGGGGGTTACAAAGTGATTTTTCCACACAAAAAAGCATGTAGACATGGATGGATGGGTGAGTTTGTTTTGAATATTAAAAATTAATTCAATAGCATTTTTGGTTTATGGTGCTCAGATACAGTTTACATAGTTTCATAGTTACATAGTTAGTCTGGCTGACAAAAAAGACAAAAGTCCATCTAGTTCAACCATTAAAAAAAAAAAGTTATAATCCTATACCCACAGTTGATCCAGAGAAAGGCAAAAAAACACAACAAAACATGATCCAATTTGCTCCTACAGGGGAAAAAATCCCTTCCTGATACCCCGAGAGGCAATCAGATATTCCCTGGATCAACTTTACCTATAAATGTTAGTATCCAGTTATATTCTGTGTATCTAACAAAGAATCCAGGCTTTTTTTTAAAGCAATCCACTGAGCTGGCCAGAACCAACTCTTGAGGGAGTCTATTCCACATTTTCACAGCTCCCACTGTAAAGAAACCTTTCAGTGTTTGGAGATTTCTTTTCCTCCAGATGTAAAGAGTGCCTCCTCGTCCTCTGTGATGACCTCACAGTGAATAGCTCTACAACGAGTTCACTATATGAACCACTGATGTATTTATACATGTTGATCATATCCCCCCTTAATCTCCTCTTCTCAAGAGAGAATACATTCAGTTCCTCTAATCTTTCCTCATAGCTGATCTCCTCTATGCCTCTTATCAGTTTGTTTGCCCTCTCTGTACTTTCTCCAGTTCCCCAATGTTCTTTTTGTGAATTGGTGCCCAAAACTGAACTGCATATTCCAGATGAGGTCTTACTAATGATTGTACCGGGGTAATATGATATCTCTCTCTCTCTGGAGTCTATACCTCTTTTAATACAAGAGAGGATTTAGTTCTGCTTTAATGAGAATTTAACCCATTAAATGCAGGGGTGAGAGGGGGCACACTGCAAGAATGTATATTTTTTTAAATGCTGGACTTCAGTGTAAAAACACAGCATTTTGGGATGCAAGACAGACACAGGTGGCGTGCACAGCTTGCTGTCAGCAGCATATCAAAATCAATGCTGAAATATGCATTGGCCGGACGCTGTTCTGAGCGGCACTCATGGACGTATGCCCTAAAGTCGGAATTCCTGCATTTGGCACATACGCCTCATATGACCCTAAGCCCAGGTTCACACTGAATACGATTTTGAAATAGTGCGACTTCACCTAAAGCTGCATGATTTCAAAGTTGCATGTCAGTGTGCGAATAGTAAGATATCTGTGTGACTTCATGCAAGTCGCACCAGAAATTGCCAAAAGTAGTGCAGGAACTACTAAGTTCGCACCAATTAGAACGGCTGCATTGTGAACAATAGGGTGTGACTTGTCATGCGATTTGAACTGTCAAATCGCACAACAAGTCTCATGGGCGTGAATGGGGGCTAAACACAAGTAGCACTCAGAACAGATTCCAGCTGAATACAGCCACCACTCATTTCAGCCTATCATTGATTTTTAGATGCTGCTGCCAGCAGTTTGTTTGCCGCATCTGGGCTTCTCTTGCACCCAAAAATGACAGTTTTTAACGCTCTACAAACCAAACTTCCCCTGTTCTTGAGCCTTTAAAGCTTCCATGAGATTATAGTGCCTGAGTTTATATCTACCTTAATAAAAAATGTACTGTACTGCTAATAACTAGGAGAATGGATTGGTTACCTTAGTAACATATCCTGTTAAAGCCTTAATTAACACACTGTACACTAATATTTAAAAAATATTCCAACGACTGCGCTTCAAATGCATTTACTATTACTGCTTGATGTATTCATCCCTGTAGGTGGTGTATGAAAACTAGAGCAAGAGCTGAATATTTGACAGGCTCTATCTAGACAATTTATTATTTAAAATAATGCAAGAGTTTGATATTTAAAAAAAAAAAGGGAATGATTCCTATCAAGCTGCGTGCTTTTCTTAATGTGGCTCTCAGTTAATCACAGGAAACAACAACCCATGAGGATAACAGTGTTTACTAATAACTTTTTATTTTTATTTTTTCAAAGGCAGCGCTCATTAATAATATTTGACTTGAATTTCCAGGAAAGAGAGCAGCACATCTTTGTTTTATCTTGATGTGGGTGCTAGTTCTCCCTTCCTCCTCTGCTGCTCCTCCTATCAGTCCATCTCCACCTCCTCTCTGCCTCTTCCCTCTACATACAATGATCAGTACAGGAGAGGAAAGCTCTACTCTATTACTGTACATGGAGGAGGACGATGGGGGATCACCGGCTGCACACAGCTCAGCTTCCCTAGGAGGGTGGACATGTCCCCTGGACTCTGAACTCACCTCCAAACTCACACAACAGGTAAGTGGACCACTCCTCTCTCATCACTGTCTCCTACCTGCTTGTCAAATCATTTGTTCAACTTTATGCAACCTGCCACCTGCTTATATCAATTGTACAAACTTAGTCGCTTCTCTTTAATGCAGTATGCAAGAAGGATAAAAGAGTTGTAAACCCAATTACTAAACCTTTATTTAAGCATTAACACATATGAGTTATTTTTAATATTTCTAAATCTGCAGTTTTTGTAAAATAATATCTGGTGATCTTTCCATGATCAGACGCTTCTTGTTTTAAGGTGACACAGTGCTTTGTCCCTGTCTCCCAAGTGTGTTCTTGTGTCACCTCCCCGTCACACAGGCTTCCCGGAGACTACAAGTGGCTGTTTTAATACAAATTAAGCAGGCATTGTCCTCCTGTTATCAACTTCGGCAAACCCGCTCTGTGAACTGGCATGCAATGTGCATACAAGTGCATGTAGACATGAAGTGGCTGCAAAGAGACTGCAGGGGATCAGCAACACTGGGATTTATAAAGGATGAAGAAAAGCAGAATGCAACTATTTTTTTTTTTAAGAAATTACTGTTGTTGTTGATATACAAGATTTTGATGTATTGCTTAGTTAAGGTTTACATCTACTTTTAATACAAAAATAAAGGCATAGAAATATATTGAGTAAGATGTTTATAGCACTTTATCTATTTATCAGTATATCTATCTATCTATCTATCTATCTATCTATCTATCTATCTATCTATCTATCTAATCTATTCATCCATTCATATCTATCGATCTATCTATCTATCTGTCTATCCTTTCATCCACCTCTATCTATCTATCTATCTATCTATCTATCTATCTATCTATCTATCTATCTATCTATCTATCTATCTATCTATATGAATGGATGTATGGATAGATAGATAGATACTGCAAATAGGATGCCAGATAGATGATAGATAGATAGATAGATAGATAGATAGATAGATAGATAGATAGATAGATAGATAGATAGATAGATATGGATGGAGAGATAGATAGATACATAGCTGGATGGATAGATAGATAGATAGATAGATAGATTGATAGATACTATAGATAGACAGACAGTATGATAGATGGTTAGATAGATGGATATGGATATGGATTGATAGATAGATAGATAGATAGATAGATAGATAGATACTGTAGATAGACAGGCATATGGTTAGATAGATGGATATGGATGGAGAGATAGATAGATAAATAGATGGATGGATAGATAGATAAATAGATGGATGGATAGATAGATACATAGATGGATGGATGAATAGATCGATCGATAGATAGATTGATAGATACTGTAGATAGACAGACAGTATGATAGATGGTTAGATAGATGGATATGGATTGAGAGATAGATAGATAGATAGATAGATAGATAGATAGATAGATAGATACATGGTTCCTAGATGCATGCATTAGTGTAGTCTAAATAATAGAGCTGGTGATGTGACAGAGCCTGTCCGTACTTCTTTATTTAGAGCTGATTTCCTGTTTTCTGTCCCCAAGGAACATGTTCTTTTTCTGGAGTTAATGACATGCACAGTGGACTGAGCGTTTTCATTGGGCCCTTTGCTCTTTAACCCTTGCTGAGAAGCTCTACCTGGATATCACCAGCTCAAGATCTGCATATCTATCTTCTGGCAGAGTGAAGTGTGTCTGGCCATTGGATCATGGATAATGAATGTTCAGCAAGCATGAATCCCAGCTGAAACCCAGCAGAAAAGACTGATCCTGGGCAACCACTCGCAGGGTGCTGCACCTGCGGGAAACATGTGTCAGGACTCAGGCTAGGAACGCCCCAACACCCCATGATGCCAAAGAGAACCAGCTGAGAGGAGGGTGCCTTGCCACTCGCACAGGTGAGACCATTACCCTGCTTCATTCTGTCAAAGAACGCAGAACACATGACAAAGTGACACCATGTGATTTTCTAATTAAATACCGCACAGTGTCACTTGGGAACACATGAAGCGGCTTGCAAAGCTCCACACTGTTATCACATTTTCTATCATTTCTGAAGAAAAGAAGTAATTTCAGATAAAGTTTTCTGGTAGCAGACTAGGACGCTTGAAACCGGCGAACTTCTGCCCCTGTGTATTGGCTTTTGTAGTTCTTTTCTTGTCTTGGGAACAGAGGTCAACCCAGTTCAGTACATTTTCCATCAAGAATCTATTTCTAGGAAGCACACAAGCATTGGGGAATTGTCATTTCCCAGCAGGTTATGTAGTGTCAACATTTACATTCATAGACATGTTTGAACATACATAATAAGGTAGTTCAAAGAGCAAAATTAATGGGCTGAGTGCTGTGTAACCCATAGGAGCCAATGACATCTTCTATGGTAAGAACAGTGGTTGGTTGCTATGAGTTATACCTTATTATTCAAGCACAGAACAATTAGTGGGGTTATTTACCAAAACTGGAGAGTGAAAAATGTGGTGCAACTTTGCACAGAAACCAATCAGCTTCCAGGTTTTATTTCCAAAGCTTAATTGGACAAGCTAAAGTTAGATGTTGATTGGCTACCATGCACAGCTGCACCAGATTCCAGACACCAGAGTGCTCCAGTTTTAGTAAATCTACCCCACTGTATTACTGTATTTGCTGATATTCAACATGTATCTTGCCAACTGCTCTGGAACAACTAAAATCTACCCATAACTATATGGGTGCTTGCACATAATACTGATGTTT
The DNA here is from genome assembly GCF_062004578.1 of Staurois parvus. NCBI lineage: Eukaryota > Metazoa > Chordata > Amphibia > Anura > Ranidae > Staurois > Staurois parvus. The sequence goes on from NW_028317961.1 coordinate 3,301,426, forward strand.
GACCATCCGATTTCTGACCGAAAATTTGTTCCTAAAAATGCAAGGATAAGCAGTATAGATAACGCAAAATGCACGTATTTGCACTTATAGGCTTGTGAAATACTGCCCAGAAATGAATCTAATCACAGCGCATGTATCCTGTGTGTACAAGCACACTAAAAACAATGGTCTGCATCTACATGAGTAAAAAATGACTGTATGCCTAAGAATGTTTTTAGGAATCAGTGTACAAGAGGCTTATATGCTGCTGTGTGTACATGCAAAGCCACAGGTTGTATATGCTGTCTATATACAGTATATAATACGTTTGGATAGTACATTTAGGTAATTTATAAATATACTATCTAAATTATTTTTTTTTCAGACAATATATATATATATATATATTTATATACCATATACATAAATCATATATATATATATATATATATATATATATATATATATATATATATATATATATATATATTATATAATCAGGGTCTGACTATGGAATCAAAGATCACTTTGTCAAGGATTTAGTTTTCTGGACATAAATGTGTAATACCATCTCTTCAGACTCATTAGCTGCACTCTCAGGTATTATGATATGAAATAATAATGTGCTATTTATAGTTCACTGGGAATGTGTGTAGAGATTTAATAATGGAATTACACTTCACTGGTCTCTGACCACAGATGCCAGGAATTCATTTTCTGGGGCAGGAAGGTTATCATGATAGATAGTGACAAAGGTGGGATGTGTTCATTTTGTAGCTTTTCCTTAACATTTACCATTAAACAGCAAGCGTTTAGAAATGTGTTGGGTACATATGTATAAATAGTCTTTTGCAAAAAAAAAAAAAAATAATAATATATATATATATATATATATATATATACATGCACATGAAAGACAGTAAGGATGCAAGGTGGTCCATACTAGCAAAACTGAGTGCAGTTGATTTATAAAGCTGAACTCCGGACACAAAAACTATAATTTGAATATTCTAACTCCGTAGCCACAAAGGATATGAATCCACTTTGTTTGCACCAAACACCTTTGCAAGCCCAGTTATTTAGCTTGTAAAAGCAGCAGTGGCCTTGGCACTTTCTGTACATAGCCTGATCAGAGAGCAGAGTTGTGGGAGGGTGACCCAATAGGTCCAGCAAATACAGGCTACCTGTAGAAAAATGCAGAAGGGGGTGGATACAAAACCAGTCACCCTGAACAAAAAGAGAGCAGTAGTGACCAGACTTTATTATTTCTGCACTTGATTACTGCACAGATCTGGAAAAAAATACACAATTCACACCAACACATAATATTTGCTAATCTTGGAATTCAGCATTTAAAGTATATGTCTTTTTCTGGTTCTTAAACCCTTTCTTTGAGGAAAACAAAACTCCTCCTTGGCAGTGGCGCTGCTCCCATATGGCAAGGATAAATGCTTTTTTAGGTCTAGGGTACTGGAAAAAGCAATTTTACTTACCCAATTCTCCACTCCAACAGGCTTCCTCCGCACTGCTAGACTGGTCCCTACAGCCTCTTCTTCTCTGTGCTCCGGCTGTTGTATGCCCTCTAATGTCATCAAGCACAAGGCAGGGTCCATGGCCCTGCATTAGTCTTGAGAATGCCAAGGGACAGTCTACTACCAAAGTGAAGAGGAGAAGAGGAGAGCGCTGGTTGCTAGGGAAGCAGTGGATTGGGTAAGTGAAAATGCTTTTTCCAGTACCCTAGAGCTAAATAAGCATTTAAAGGAGAAGTGTTGGAATAGAAAAAAACAAACACACATACTCTTTGTATGCTGCTGCATCATCTGATGCTGTGGCTGTCCCCTTCCAGCTTTAAGTCCAATAACTGAGTGATCACATGAGCGTTAATCAATCAGTTCTTGGTCTGCTACCAGCAGGGAGAGGTGAATGTCAGTCCTCTCACTCTGGTCTGCCCCACCAGTGCTTACTAGAGTGCCGGACAGGAGAGGGGGCAGGGGAGGCTGGCTTGGGCCGCTGAGAAGCTGAGCAAGCTGCCGATCAGGCATCCAGACATTATTGTCAAGATACTGGAGCGGCTCTGTGATGTAAGGCAACAGTGGGGTTTAGCGGGCTTTGCCTTTAGCCTGCTATCAGCTGATTTAGCCCACTATCAGCTTTCACCATAGTTTTCTTTTAACCAGGGCTTTTGTTCTCATAGATAGGTGCAGGAACCTCCCCTTTCTGAATCAACCCTCGTTTCCACCACTACCCACCTCCGAGCACCGTTCCTTGGTTCCACCCCCTACCCATCTTCCAGTACAACCCTATTAGAGAATACAGAATCAAGTATCATTTTGTGGTGTTAAGTGATTTGTATGGAATTTGTTACTGAGAACAAGAAGAGTAATAAAATAGATCCCCTGCAGCCAGCAACACTAGACCCCCCAAGTAACAATAGATCTCCCAGCAACAATGGACCACCCGCAACAAAATACAGCCCCCCCACACCCAGAAACAATAGGCCATGGCAGCAACAACAAACAGACTCCTCCCTCAACAATAGATCCCTCCTAGCAGCAATTGATCCCCTGGCAACATAAGACCCCTCCCCCAGTAACAATAGATCCCCCACCGGCAACAATAGACCTTCCCAGCAACAATAGACCCACCTGCAAAAATAGATCCCCACTAGCAACAATAGATTCCCCAGCAGCCAGTATCAATAAGCACTGCAGCACACCCAAGCACCCCTTGCCATTACATATAATCAGTGCTGAAGGTGCCAGAACTGCGTTGCACCACGGTCCCGCTGAAAAAAAGCCCTGCTTTTAACCCTTGCAGTGCAGGGGCAGCCCCACTGTAAAGGAGGATTTTTTCCCCCAGAGATAGGCTATAAGAACCAAAGAAAGAAGTACACACACAGAAGCCAACCATATTAAAGTTATCCACAGCAGCCAATTAGATTACAGCTGTTACTTTCTTTGAGCCTGGGTGGGGGAATACCAATACACATCAAGTATGTTTGTACTACATATGCAATATTCTATGATCCAGTTTTTAGAATACATACCCAGGGCCTGTGTTTGGACTGTGACCTTAGTGGGAAAATAGAGAAGGGGCAAAAGGGGAAGTGAAGAGTGACAGCAGTGCCTTCATGGTTGTTTTAAAATGATACAGTATAAGGTGCAGCATCTACTACACTGGGTGCTTGACTACACTGAGCCTGAATTGGTTAATTACAAAACTTTTACATCAAGGGGCTTATTTACTAAAGCTGGAGAGTGCAAAATCAGGCTTACTTCTGCATAGAAATCAATCAGCTTCCTGTTATTGCCAAAGATTAATTGAGCAAGCCGAGGTTAGAAGCTGATTAGTTTCTGTGCAGAAGTGAGCCTGATTTTGCACGCTCCAGCTTTAGTAAATAAACCCCCAAGTGCCTTGAGAGCACAAAAGTGATACATCCAGTATTGAGAAGGCAAGGAACATCCCAGCAATACTTTGTATGGTGACTTGTGCATATGAAGCAGTGCATGAACAGTGTTTAACCGCCTCCTGCCCGCCATAGAAGGAAAAGACGGGAGCGCGGCGGTTCTCTCATTCTGGGAGGATGTCATATGACGTCCAACTCTAACTGCGCATGTGCACTCCCTAGGACACAGTGGATCACCGATCAGCGGAAAGAGCTGATGACTTTGGCTCTGTCATGTGATCAGCTGTGTCCAATCACAGCTGATCGCATGTAAGTAAGGAAATGCCGGTTATCTGCATTCCTCTCCTCACGAGCTGTCACATTGACAGCTCGTGAGGAGAGGAGAGATGGTAATCGGCATACTTCAGAGGGGATATCTACACTGATCATCAGGGCACTGATGATCAGTGTCCTGATGATCAGTGTAGCCCTATGAGTGCCACCTGTCAGTGTCCTTCAATGCCACCTGTCAGTGCCCATCAGTGCATAAGAATGCCACATGTCAGTGCCTACCAGTGCACATCAATGCCACATATCAGTACCCATCTGAGCTGCCTTTCAGTGCCAACCATCACTGCCGCCTATCAGTGTCAGTCAGTGCCGCCTATCAGTGCTCGTCAGTGCCGCCTAACAGTTCCAGACAGTGCCACCTAACAGTGCCAGTCAGTACTGCATATCAGTACCGCCTATCAGTGCCATATATGAGTACTGCCTTTCAGTGCCCATCAGTGATGTCTGTCAATGCCACCAGTGATGCCTGTCAATCCCCATCAGTGCCACCTACCAGTGCCTCCTCATCAGTTCCCATCAGTGCTGCCTATCAGTGCCCATCAGTGTAGCCTATCAGTGCTCATCACTGCAGCCTCATTAGCGCACATCAGCGAAGGCAAAAAATTACTCATTTACAAAATTTTATTACAGAAACTGAGAAAAAAAAGTTATTTTTTTCAAAATGTTCAGTTGTTTTTGGTTTGTTTAGCAACAAATAAAAAACCCAGCGGTGATTAAATACCACCAAAAGAAATCTCTATCTGTCGCAAAAAGATGATAAAAATGTCATATGGGTACAGTGTTGCATGACCGCGCAATTGCCATTCAAAGTGCGACAGTGCTGAAAGATGAAAATTCGCCTGGGCAGGAAGGTGGTGAAAGTGCCCGGTAGACAAGTGGTTAAAATTAAAAGTTACTAAAAGCAAGATTGCTATGCAATTTGAAGTAATTCCGCATCTCACGTTGAAGTTATCCTGTCATAACTGCCATTTCTGACCTTCTTCTGAAAATACTAATTACCTGGTATTATGCTGACCCACTGGCTTTCTTTCAAAGTTCTTTCGGAGTTGTAGTAGTTCCTAATGGGGCAGAAAAATAATTTCAAGAAAAGAATGTTCACATGAAAAGAACCTTTGCAAAGTATTACACTTTCAATTGGACACAAATACAACTCCCCTAGATTTTAGAACAGCTACAGCTTTTCCAGCGAAAGCAGACAGACTTATTTTGTGTTCAATATTAGTTTTTATAATGTAGAAAAGACAGCATTCAGACTGAGGTTCAGACTTTGCATAACTCAGAAATGGGTCAATCCTAAACAGTAACAGGGTATGACTATAAAAGGGAGGGGGTGAATGAATTTGAGAATGCTCAAGCGAAATGACACTGTAATCATTTCAGTATGCATTATGCATACTTGCATTGCACCACGCTGGACCAATGTAAATATGCAATCCAAATAATTCCTAGAATTAAAGTGATTTTAAACTCTCACCTTGTAAAACAACCCACCCAGTTTCAAATAGAAATAAAAGGCAAACCATTTGTGTATAGATATAAGCACATTATATACACCTTTTCCCCCATTTTTTTGTGATTACATGAATGAGTGATTTCAGCTGCATAAGACCTAGCGGAGGAGAAACTGCAGCACACTAACCTTCCCAGCGAATGGCTGTGTGTGTGTGTGTGTGTGGGGGGGGGGGGGGGGTTCAGCACAAGCCTGATCATTGAAGGAGAGCAGACTGAGTTCTTAGCTGAGCTAGAGACCTGACCATGGTGTGCTCTCCTGCTTAGTGTGGTCAGTTTTTAAGAGAGCAGAGGTACTGGTAGGAACACCTGGGATTTCACACAAAGGAAGCACATGGCACAGCAGGCACATATCAGGAGTATGACTTGTTGGGTTTACATTTTCTTTAAGCTATAATGCCCAGTTCCAGGTAAAAAATATTTTGTTTTCGATAGGGGTGAAGACGTAGAGCCTCTGTCAGGCTTTTATTGTATTTTTGTTTTTTTTAGTAGTAAGTACATGATGACCAATGATGCTGTTTAAACCCAAATAAAGAGAAGATGACTAGCACTCCAGATTTCAGCTTGTAGTATTTTCTGAAGATCGATGTGAATTAAATACAAATCTACTAATCCACCACTTTTATATGATTCACAAGGGTCTTCAGCAATTACTACAAGCTGCAATCTGTAGTGCTGGCCATCTTCTGTTTATTGCTGTCTCTGTATTTCTCCTTATTTTCTGTCAGGACAATCGGTAATGGGAAATCTCTCCAACAGGGACACAGATTAAAACAAAATCATATTTTTCATACAGGCTAAAAATGTTTGAACATTTTTGTTTGCTGTCTGTGCCATCCTGTTCCAGTGACAACTGCACCCCCTGTACGGGTGTCATAGGGATAGGAACTAAGGAAAAATTCCTCCAGTCCAGTCACAGACAGAAATCAAAGCCTGAAAAGTTAACTCTTCACTACTCTAGCCAAAGCCAAAAACATACTGTATATAGAGTTGGACTTAAGGCACTCCAAGGTGCCATTTTAAAATAAATCAGGGACAGTAGCTGTTTGTCTCAGTTTTGTTTTAAAATAGCACCCAGTCTCAGCAATTCTCTTGGGTGCAAGTAACAGAGCCTGGTAGTGCCAGCGGGGAGAGGAGACCGGAGAGCTTTAACAACCCACAGAGCTGCATTAGGAGGACGGCAGAGGTATTGCTGACAGCAGAGGAAGCAGTGAGGGAACTCCAGACCAGACCATACATACCCTTAAAGGGATCTCCAGCTGACCCACTGAGAGTGTATATCTCTAAATGCGTGATTTGATTGCGCATCTGGTGAGTGCGCAATTCTTATATTACCGGCCACATCACCATACCGTTGGATAGATGTTATTGATCACCAGCAATTGAAGATCATCACTGGATCTTCCATAGATCACTTTTATGGACATTTAACCAATAATATTGGCACTTTATTTAGCACCAGTGGTCACTTCACAGTGACAAAGATTTACGTCATCACTCAATCACTTCATGGTTTATTACATACAATACCACCTTGTTGCACACTAGTCACTTTATATTTTACTGGATATTGTGATATTGTTTCATTTGTTTATTTAAGGTTTCATGTGATTATTGCATTTGACACTTTTCATTGTGTGTAATATATATTTATGCTGCACCCATTTTTATATTAATGCTTTGGAAGGCTTTTTTGGTACCTTTTTGGTGTTTCAGCAGCTTAGCCATTTTAGCGCTCACTTACCTCCTTGTGCTTTCAAGTAGATTTGTGAACTGGAACCAGCAGCCATCAATGATCAGTTCCTGGCCTTTGGATCTTGCTACATGGTGTTCCATAAGCTCTCTTATAGTAGATCACACAATGGTTCCATAGTGTGTTTACATTGGAAAGGATCAGACATCATGAGTTATATCACAACAATTCTTCTAAGTAAGAAGGGTGGGGCAGAGCTTTTGCAGCTCTATGCAGCATCTCCAGAGTCCCTGCTGCAATTGATCACTGCTCTAGTGATCTATTGCTGGCTCAGCCAGCAATCAATCATTTTTAGAAGTTAAGTTTTACTGCAAGGCTGAATGGGGTGTCTGGATCTGGTCAATGGAGACAATAGAAAGTGTTAAAACATTGAAACTAGAAAAATAATTTTATATATATATATATATATTTATATCTCTCCTAAAATTCAGTAAATAAATTCCTCCCCTATAAGTGAACACAATATCATTCACAATCATTCAAATATTCAGCATTTCACTAACCTGTGAAAAAGTGGCCTTTGTATAATCTCTGCCCTGTCGAACCAAATTAATCTTATTTTATGCTAACAATTTATGCAAACATTTTTCTCTTTCCCCTATGTCTGTTGCAGTGTAGCGTTAAAGCAGTTCTAAACTTAATGCATATATTCACTTTGAGCTTTATCATTTGGCTATGTAACCTAAAAGTCTCAAGAATGTAATATCATTTTAATCAACAAACTTGTTTGATTATATTTTGCACTAAATATAAGGGGTGTGCGAATTATGTAAATTTACCTAGGGAAAAAAAGTAAAAGAATGCTTTTTACATAATTACTTTGGCCCACCTTTGTCCATACCTGGCTGATGCCCTTGAAAGCTGGAAATCACAGAAGAAGATACCATTACTTTAGTGATCTCCATTTACTTCAAGGTCCCATGCTATTCGGCCGGCCTGATGCATTGTGAACACAGGAGGTCAGCCTTTCAGCAGCATTCAAACAATGCTTTGCATTTTCTAAATACATACAAAGCATTCTGTGATTGGACGAGGTGGAGAGCGGGACATCACTGCCCCATCCTCCACCTCATCCAATTCAGAAAATGTCAAATATGCTCTAATAATGCCAAGCAGCCGACTTCCTTTGTTCAGAATGCATCAGGCTGGAACCACCACGGAACCCAAAAGCAAGTGGAGATCACAGGAATAGCAGTATCTACTTTAGTGGTTTCCAGGTTCCAGGGGCATTGGTATGGTATATCAGAAGAGAAAGAAGGCGCTTCCAAGTGCAGTACATCCACATATTTATTGGTAAAAACGGTTCAAACCGCTCAGGCATATAGAACGTCAATGCAGGGCTCCTGTCACTGTTTCCTGGAGCTAACTGTGCCATCCAGCAGCAGTAGGGAGAGCTCAGGTGCAACTCCAAGATGGCCGCAGCTCTTCCTGGGCCGCTGTGAATCACGTGTTTCGGAGCATGTGCAATAGCTCCTTCATCAAGGCAGTCTTGATGATGGATATATTACACATGCTCCGAAACGCATCACCGCCCACCACTGACATCACTTCCAGGATGTGCGTTCCACGTGGACGGCACGCATTTTACGACGGCCCAGGAAGAGCGGTGGCCATCTTAGAGTTGCACCTGAGCTCTCCCTGCTGCTGCTGAATGGCACAGAGAGCTCCAGGAAAGTGACAGGTGTCCTGAATTGACGTTCTATATGCCTAAGCCTTATCGTCTTTTGTAAGCGGTGTTAACAATTTTTACCAATAAACATATGGATGTACTGCACTTAGAAGTGCCTTCTTTCTCTTCTGTTTTGCCCAGAGTCTGCTTCTACTCCTGGAAGTGCTGCTTTAGTGCCTATTCTCACTGTCTTCCTACACTGGTCTCCAAGGCAGATGCGCCCTAAGAATTCCTCTTCTCTTCAGGTGTGGTATATACATAGCTACAGCAGTGCATACCCCTGGTGGAGCTGCTTGGTTTGATGGGTTTTCTGTTCTTTGTCATGACTCTGAGGACTGCTTAGTCTCTTCTGACACACCTACTTTCCTATATTAGCATATAGGAAATAGGCACCAGACTACTTAAAGTAGTTATAAAGGATCAACATTTTTTTACTTTTGCATTTCCTGGAAGGCAGCTGTTCACTGTATGGTGCCTGACCTGCAAACCTAAGCTGGCTAACGGTGGGACCCAGTGTGTACGGTGGTACACTTAATTACCATCCCTTTAAGGCTGCATGCAGTGATCTGTTTTTGAAGTTATTAGGCAAATAGGCAGTCTCCTCTCTTCTAAACTGCTAAACAGTGGTAGCTTCAGTACAGCTGCAATCGCTCAACAGTCCTAATACCCAGCAAATCTTGTCCTGGACACTCATCTGTCTGTAGTTCTTCTGGCTCTGTCCTCAGGAATCTGGTCCTTGGCAAGCCAGTCTCTATCACTCTAGTCATCAGTAGGTCAGTCCCCAGCCTTCACATTACATTAAAACGGAAATACCAATGAATGTATAGCAGCACTTATTATTATATTTAAACAATTAAAGTAAGGTGTATTTGGATCAAAAAGCAGCAAAAAAGGATCTGAAGGAAAGTGTAACGTTACTTTATTCTGCACAGAAAGCATTAAAGTGATTGTCATGGATTTTTTTTAGAATAAAAACATGTTGTATGTACCTGCTTTGTGCAATGGTATTGCTAGGGTGGCCCCGAACCTGCTCTTCCCAGGTTACTCGCTGGGGCTCCTGGCTCCTACTCAGCAAGCCCAAAGCAAGCCACTTGCTATGGGGTCACTCATGTGGGCTCGATCTGAAGCATTGCTCCCTGCGTCAAATAGACAGCTTGGCCACGCCCTCCAATCCCTTGTCAGGATTTGACTCAGCAAAGCCTCTGAGAGTGAGGAGAGAAGACAGAGCCACTGCAGATGGGCACAGAGCTGGATTGAGTGGAGGCTCAGAAAAATATAAAGGGGGGGGGGGGGGGGTGAGGAGGGAGAGATACTCATACCTAAACATTTTTTTACCTTAATCCAGGGAATTCATTAAGGTAATTAACGCTTTATAACCACTCTAAGTTCACATTAATGCTATATAAAGGGTATAGCAGTATAGCATATAGCTGATAGCTTCCAATGATTTCCAATACCATTTCTATGCTGATGACGCACAAATCTATCTCTTTATTCCTATGCTCACCCCATCAGTTTCCTCATGTATTACTGATTTACTAACAGGCGTATCAGACTGGATGTTACACCACTTTCTAAAACTCAATCTATCCAAAACTGAGCTCATAATATTTCTTCCCCCAAGTGCCTCTTCCCCTGATTTCTCGGTGAAGATCAATAGTGCAACTATCAACCTGTCCCCGCATTTCAGGGTACTAGGGGTAACCCTGGATTCTGAACTGTCCTTTCAGGCCCACATCCAATCCCTGTCTAAATCATGCCACCTCAACCTCCGCAACATCTCCAGAATATGCCCCTTTTTAACCAATGACACCACAAAGCTAATGCACTCCCTTGTTATCTCTCTCCTGGACTACTGCAACTCCCTCCTCATTGGCTTACCTTTACATGGGCTATCCCTCCTCCAGTCCATCATGAATACTGCTGCCAGGCTCATCCACCTTACCAACCATTCAGTGTCTGCTACCCCTCTCTGCCAATCCTTCCACTGGCTTCCACTCGCCCAACGAATAGAATTCTAAATACTAACAACAACTTACAAAGCCATCCACAACTCTGCCTCCAGCTACATCACCAACTTGGTCTCAAAACCTTTTGCTCTCTAGTTCCTGTGTCACCTCCTCCCATGCTCACCTGCAGGACTTCTCTCAAGCTTCTCCCATCCTATAGAACTCCCTACCCCAATCCATCCGACTAGCTGCTGATCTATCCACCTTTAGACGATCCCTGAAAACCCTTTTCTTTAAAGAAGCCTATCCTGCTTCTAACTAGTAAACTGCTTTTTACTTCCTCCATCAGCTCATCCCCCCCACAGCTATTACCTTTCGTATCACTCAACCCTTCCTCCTAGATTAGATCTAACTAGCAGGGCCCTCTGTTTCCTCTTGTACCAAATTGAATTGTAACTGTAATGTCTGCCTTCATTTTGTAAAGTGCTGCACAAACTGTTGGCACTATATACCTGTAAATCCTGCATAAAAATAATAATAATAATCATAATAATAATCACATATGTTCCTATCATAGTTACACCCTGCTTCCTCCCTATAATTATGTAAAATCCTAGTGTTCAGCTTTAGCATCGTTATCTACAAAAATATATTTTTACACTGAATTTATACTTCTGCTGTGTATTAACACATGCGTATTATTGAGTGTTATGCGGCACATTAAAGTGGAACTTCACTTAAAGAAAGGGAAGTTCAGCTTTTTTCTCCATCCTTTACCATTATTGGAGGTTTTTCTTTCTGTTGGAGAGGGTACCTATTTCTGACAGGCAGCCACTCCACCTCCACTTAGATCGCATAGGCCGGCAGAGGTTCAGCTCCCCTCCCCCTTGCCTGCAACCTCTTGACCCAAGAGACTGTGGGTCCATTGAGAAAGCACAGTGCTACTTATGAATCCACAGTAGGAAGCTGCATGTGAAGCATCGGGAAGTCACAGCTTGCTTTCCACATCCAAGTGGACCTGAAGACCGGCCAAGAACTGGCCCAGGAGAGGACAGCGCTGGATCCCTGGACTGGTAAGCACATGTTTATACAATATTAGCAGCTATACAGTAATTTGTAGCTGCTGACTTAATTTTTTTTCCAAAGCGATTTTCCTCTTTAACAGGCTTTTTTTTTAAGCCAAACCATTCATTTCAAAGCACCAAATGCAACATAAAAAGTGAATTGACGGTTTTTCGTAGCCCAGTCCACCACAATAGTAGTACAATAGTTTGTTGCTAAGCATTATGATATGTTATAACACACATGTTGACAAGGTGAATTGGGGTGCTATTAAGAATGAACAGCACCCCAGTGCACTAATTTGCATAAAATGTTTTCACATATTATTCTAAAGCACACACTAACACACTCCTTGCCGCAGCTCAGCAGCGTGAACTCGGACTGTCATTATTCTTTTTAAAGCTGTCTTGTATATTACCATGGTAAATAACCATGTGTTCTAATTGTCAGTCACTTATTTAAATTAGAAAAAAGCATGATTGCTGTGTAATCTGGTAAACAGCCTCTCGCACAGTATATAGCAGCAGTATCTAGGTGACACACACTGTCTAAAATTGACTGTGCTATTTTTGATGCCTAAACCAATATAATTTTGCTGTAATGATTTGGCTAGAACGTTCATGCTAAACAGTGGATCTGTAATTTGAAAGGAAGTCATTGGATGAAAATAGGTTACGATTAAAGCAAACACAATTTATTCGAGTTAGGCATAAGGTCCAATTTTCCAAAACATGGTTATTCTGGTTTTAAACAGCTTTTAAGCAGACTTTAAATACTTGTTATGGGTAATGGGGTTTTGCATTTCCTGTATGGCCTAAGGCCCGGATTATCAAGTGGTACTTTCATTGAACAATTCTTATCTCTCATTCATGAGAAAGAGAATTTACAGGTACTTAAATCTAAACATCGCAAGTTTTATTTTGTTATATTATAAGCTTGCTTGCTGGGCCATCAGACGATAGCAATACAGCACAGATACCTTACCCTGTTTTATAGAAGCGAGTGCAATTCACACATACCCATTTCACAAAAATGTGTATGTAGTACACTCTATATATATATTAAAAAAATGGAAGAATCAGCATACGTGATATAACTTACAATCAATAGGATATGTCCCTTGTGCTTTCCTCCCCAACCACCCCTACTGCTGAAATAAGGGGCTGCCATAAGCTCTCAACAGAAGTGCCCAACAACCATGCCCCCCTCCCCATCCACCCAGCTGTTCTCTTCACAGAATCTTTACTAAAGCTTCTATGAATGAAACATAATCTATGAATAGAGGGGGTAAACCTTTTATTCATCATCCATTCATAGAGCCTATTTCATTCATAGAAGCTGTAGTACAGCTTCTATGAATGGAAGAACTGGATGGAAAGGGCAGGCATAGTTGGGCATTCTTGATGATAGCCTGAGACAGCCCCTTAGTTCTATTAACAACTGCAACACCGGAAGATTACAGCGGCAGGAGTCATGGAAAGAGGATAATTTCACAGAAGAGGCATCAGCAAAGGAGACACATCTTACTGACTATATGTTTGTGCTGATTTTTCTATGTTTTTTTTTTTAACTGCCCTTAGGTGTTAAAGGGAGCCTGTCAGAATACAAAATGCATAAGCCGACTTTCTTTTAAAAAAGTGCAGAGTTGACATTTTTCACCTTCTTTCACTGCTAGATGAGTCAGTGGCCGAGAACAAGCATTAAAATGAGTTGGCACGATACCACTTGTAGGGGGCCAGCAAAGGAACTGCTGGTAGGATTAATGACCAATGCACTGGTGTCCATGTTGGATTTCCTATTCCACATGATTACTAAAGTGGAAATTATTAAGTAAAACCTGAACATGAACACCAAAGTTGGCAATTTGTTCTTTGACTGATTCATACAGTATATGGCCAAATAGAGCAGTAAATGCAGCCTGTGGTACTATGGCTAGATCAACATAGCAATCTTCCATTGAGTGGGACATACTCCATTGACAGCCAACTCAATTGGCACCTAGCAAGCTCATCACTTAGTAACATCTGGTAATGGTAACCTGAAACATTTAAAGCTAAAATACAGGAAGAACTGAAAAATTACCAGTCAAATGTGCAAGACCTATGTAATGGCGGAAGATGTGGCTCATCTGATAAACTGTCTTTGGATCGTTGCAACAGGTAGATAGGGTTAAGTGAAACCCAGGTAAAATCAATAGTTACCCTTGAAGTGCTGCCCTGTTCACCTTCCCCCTGCACTAGAAGGGTTAAATACTTATTTATGCCCAGGGTACCATAAAGAGCAGTTTTACTTACCATAACCCTTGCTCCCGCAGAGTTCTTCCCAGCTGCATGACCAGTCCCCCGAAGCTGCTTTTTTTTTCGCATTGTGGGTCACAGGAACTCTTACATCATCACATTACTTTGCCTATAACATTTTTAGGTTAACAAAAGTGTTAACATTTAGACACCTTGTGGTTTGTAAAAGTCCTTGTGTTAGCCTTGAAATTAAAGTGACACTAAACGATTTCCTTATTCTTCAAAAATAATCTATACACATCAACAACTTAATGGCCCTGTAATCTATTTTTCATGAAATTGTTTCTTACCGCTTCTTTGTAATATTCTCTTTGAACTCAGGAATCTCTTCTTTTTTCGGTAACTACCATATCATTTAGGTATTTGAGCCTTGTTCGCCACCTGCTGCATAAAGCAGTTGGCCTTTATTTTTAACTAATGTACTTTAGGGCTGTTACTCAAGGGACCTGCTTTTCCTCTTACTTCAGGCCAGCTGTCTCTGCAACTTCTCCTACAAATATTGCTATGCTAGAGAGCCCTATATATTTTCTGCTGATTCGCCTCGCAGTGAGGCAGTTATATCACCGTCCTAGCAAGTTAAATGAATTTAGTTTAAAGTTAGAGTTGATGTTATAAACAGGGAACAGGGAAGTTAGGCTGAATTCACACTTCACAATTTTGAATTGCAGGCAGAATTGCTGCGATTCTGCCCGTGATTCCAAATTGCACTACAATCATGTCAAAACGCCCCATGCATGTTGGAGTGCCATTCATTCTTAATGGCACTTCAAATGCCCAAAAAAAGGTCCTGCACCTTTTTGGGTGACACACTTTGTGCAATGCGTTTTGCCACGATCACAGTAAAATTGCACCGCGTTTGAAGTGCTTTTAAAAATGAATGGCATCCAAACACTCATGCATTTTGCCACAATTGCAGTGTTATTTGTAATCACGGGCAGGATCGCAGCGATTCTGCCTGTGATTCATAATCAGAAAGTATGAATGCAGCCTCAATTTTCTATGTTTAAGTCTTCTATGTTTCGAAGGTAAGTTCATCTAAACATGCTTGAGATATACAGTATATAGCTATATACCTAAGTATAAGTTAAAAGGTCCTATAACAAAAAACAAAAAAAAAACAGATTTAATGGGCCACCTGGTCTTTTTCTGCTTTCACTCTTCTATGTTCTATGAATATACTTAAAACATTAAAGTGATAGTCCACTAATGAAGACTATTACTGCATTTTTTTATGTCAGATATTAGAAATTAAAACATTTCTGCCCTTTTCAATTTGCCCTCAGCAAGATTAATTTGAAATAGTAAAACTGACCTTTTTGGTTCATAAAACAGATGTACACTTTGTAACAAAGTCACTAATTATGGTTTACCAGTCTCTCCTGTATTGTATATTAATAAGAATAGAAACTATAATATTATCTTGTGTACCCAATTTCTCACTAATGAATGTGATATTTTCTTGCAATTGCGCTCCTTGTTGAATGATCCAAAATGGACACTGTCAATTGGCTGTATATGTACCACAACATTTGGGTGAATCTAGGAATTCCAGTGGAGATATCTTTCCCCTGAAGAGGAAGGAAATGTCATGATCTGGTGGATATTTAACAATTTTAGGAGTACTTTAATATACAAGGAGACTGTGAGAGCATGTGAAGTCAGCAGGCATGATACATTTTATGCTTACAGTAGATGTAAACCGTAATAGAATGACATTAAGTTTGCTAAAGCACTGTGTATTATAAACTGTTAGCATTTTTAGAAAATAAGATACTTGGTTTTTTTTTTTTGTCCACATTCATAGTGCTGCTGATCATCTGCAATCTCTTTGCAGCCACTTACACTCATGCATTATAGATGCGGCTGCATGGCATTTCACTAGGCGAGTTTGTTGATGGTAACAACAGTGGAATATGCCTGTGGAATGTTTCTTGAAACTGATGTTTGAAGTCTCCATAGACAGCTCATATGAAAGGGTGAAAAGGTAGGGACACAATTCAGAGACAGGGACAGAGCAGTCTCAGGGTACCAATAGAAATTCTGATTGCTTCACAACGATATCAATGTCAGCTGGCTCAGGTGATGTTTGCCTATCTGTAGGTATCTTAAAACTGAAATCTGTCATATTTGGCACAAGCTTGTAAAGCCAAATCTACTGGTGTAGTACCAACCTAATAATACTTTCATATTGACCAGGGCTAGATCCCTTGAGTCACGTAACCAATGCACTTTAACCTCTTCGCACTGGCCACACACAAATGTGCGGTCTCCTGGCATCTGAGCGACCGAACATTTGCATGCAATTAAGAAAAACATATGTGCTGAGAGTGCGCGCCCTGCACGCTCCCAGCACTCATGTCCGGTACTCACGGAAAGGTCACGATCTCCTCTTTCGATCGGGACCTTTCCCAATCATGTGACGGCGAATCACGGCGGTCATATGACCCTAAAACCCCGCCCCGCCTGCCAGCTTCTGAAACCCTTAGAGGGCCTGGAGGCACCGGCGCCAAGGGGTTAAATTACAGCTGTGAACTGTAAGGCCCCTTTCACATGGGTGTCATCCCTTCCAACTTATATTTAGTTCCATTTCGTTTTTCTTCCATTTACATCAGTTTTTCATCCGCTTACATCCGTCTTTTGTCAACTTCTGTTTTTAGGTAGAACAAAAATGCAGACTTAAAAAAAAAAAAAAAAGGACCTAAACAGAAGTGGACGAAAGACTGATGTAAACGAACATCAGTTTGCCCATATGAATGCATCCATTTTTCATCCATCAACAGACACATGAAAAATGGATGGAATGCCCATCTTAGAGGGTCCAGGGTCCTAACTTTCGGAGCCTTTTCAAGTGTCAATAGAAGAGTACACTCACTGGCTCTCTAAAGTATAACTGCATCTTTGATGAAGTGACATTTATATTACCTCTTGCCTACCGGGCACTTTTACCCTGTTCCTGCCCAGGACAAATTTCAGCTTTCAGTGTTGTTGCACTTTTAATGACAATTGCGCTGTTATACAACATTGTACAAATATGAAATTGTTATAATTTTTTTTTTACACAAATAGAGCTTTCTTTTGGTGGTAGTTAATCACCACTGGGGTTTTTATTTTTTGCACTATAAACAAAAAATGGCAAAAAATTGGAAAAAAATTTTTTTGCAAACAGTTAATTTTTCTCTTTCACTGATGTGCGTTGATGAGGCTGCACTGATAGGCAGCACTGATGGGCACTGATAGCCAGCACTGATGGGCACTGATGAGGTGGCATGGATAGGAAGCACTGATGGGCACTGATAGGCTGCACTGATGAGGTGGCACCGATGAAACGGCACTGGTGGGTATTGATAAGGAGGCGCTGATGCTGCTGCACTGATATGCAGCAATGATGGGCACTGATAGGCGGCACTGACAGGCACTGATTGGAGGCACTTATGGTCACTGATAGGCAGCACTGACTGGCGTCACTGACTGGCAGTACTGATGATCGGCACTGATGGGCACTGATGGGTGGCACTGCTGGGCACTATTGGGTGCAACTGCTGGGCACTGGTAGGTGGCACTGATGATGCTGCACTGATATGCAGCATGATGGTCACTGATAGGTGGCACTGATGGGCACTGATAGGCAGCGCTAATGGGCACTGACTGATGCCACTGACTAATGACACTGACTGGTGGCATTGCTGGGCACTGATGAGCAGCACTGCTGGGTGCAACTGCTAAGCAGCACAGATGGGTGGCACTGCTAGCCACTAGCAGGTGGCACTGCTGGGTGGCCTGATTACCAGTGCAGATCTGCTCTGTGACATTTGCCAGTTATCGGCAGTACCTCACAGCGTGTGTAAAGTGCTGCCGATAACCGGCAAATGTATTTACTTTGTGATCTGCTGTGTCATTGGACACAGCTGATCACGTGGTAAAATGCCGCTGTGATTGGCCTTTTACCTAGTCATGTGATCAGCTGTGTCCGTAGGGGGCGCGCCGCTGGGGGCACGCAGGGTCGTGTTCTGAGAAGATGTCATATGATGCCCTCCCAGAACTGGACCACCGCGCTGTAGCCGTCTTTCGGCTATAGCGCGGTTGTAAAGTGGTTAAAGCTTCCCCTGTCTCCAGCAGTTCCAGATCCAGCGAGATATTCAGTAGGGTACAAACTCTCCATACAATTGAATGAAGAGTGCACAACACATGTGTTAGTCCGGTTTAAAAAAATTTAAAAGCGGTCCCGCGGCCTTGTCAACGATATTTTGCTGTATTGGGTCCAGGTGAGTACAGGCAGTCCCCGGGTTATGAACGAGATAAGTTCTGTAGGTTTGTTCTTACATTGAATTTGTATGTTAGTTGGAATAGGTACATCTTTTATTATTTTCAGTTTTGGATAGCATAGGGAAGAGATAACTGGCCACTAAGTGACGCGGGACCTTGGCAGCTATGAAATTAGAGAAAAAAATCTTTGAGTTTTGTGAGTTGGTCAGGAGAGATATGGAACAATTAGCATATTTCATCAGTAGGTATGTATGTCAGTATGTATTATTCACAATATCCTGTAGATTGGGAATGCTGAGTTGCAGAACATTTAAAAAAGCAATGTTTTGGAATGCACTGCACTGGTGTGAACTAAGCTATTGGAACCTACAGTTGCAAGAAAAAGTATGTGAACCCCTTGGGATTACGTGGAGTTTTGCATGAAGTGGGCATAAAATGTGCTCTGAACGTCATCTAAGTCACAACAATAGAAGAACACAGTCTGCTGAACATAATACTACACAAATATTAGATGTTGCCATGGTTTAATTGCACATAACATGTAAACATTCACAGTGCAGGGAGGAAAAAGTATGTGAACCTTTGGACTTAATAACTGGTTGACCCTCCTTTGGCAGCAATAACCTCAACCAAACGTTTCCTGCAGTTGCAGATCAGACCTGCACAACGATCTGGAGTAATTTTGGACCACTCCTCTTCACAAAACTGTTTCAGTGTAGCAATATTCTTGGGATGTCTGGTGTGAATCGCTCTCTTAAGGTCATGCCACAGCATTTCAATCGGGTTGAGGTCAGGACTCTGACTGGGCCACTCCAGAAGGCGTATTCTGTGCTGTTGCAGCCATTGTTTTGTTGAATTACTTGTATGCTTTGGGTCATTGTCCTGTTGCATCACCCATCCTCTGCGGAGCTTCAGTTGGAGGACAGATGGTCGTACGTTTTCCTGCAAAATGTCTTGATAAATTCTGGAATTCATTTTCCCATCAATGACAACAATCTGTCCAGGCCCTGAGGCAGCAAAGCAGCCCCAAACCATGATGCTCCCTCCGCCATGTTTTACAGTGGGGATGAGGTTTTGATGTTGGTGTGCTGTGCCTTTTTTTCTCCACACATAGTGTTGTGTGTTCTTCCCAAACAACTCAATCTTGGTTTCATCTGTCCACAGTATATTTTGCCAGTAGTGCTGTGCAACATCCAGGTGCTCTTTTGCAAACTTCAAACGTGCTGCAATATTCTTTTTGAACAGCAATGGCTTCCTCCATGGTGTCCTCCCATGTACTCCATTCTTGTTTAATGTTTTCCTTATTGTAGATGTGTCAACAAAAGTGTTAGCATGTGCCAGAGATTTTTGTAGGTCTTTAGCTGACACTCTGGGATTCTTCTTTACCTCATGCAGCATTCTGCGCTGTGCTCTTGCTGTCATTTTTACAGGATGACCACGCCTAGGGAGAGTAGCAACAGTGCTAAACTTTCTCCATTTGTAGACAGTCTGTCTTACCGTGGACACATGAACATCAAGGCTTTTGGAGATACTTTTGTAACCCTTTCCAGCTTCATGCAAGTCAACAATTCTTGATCGTAGGTCTTCTGAGAGCTCTTTTCTGCGAGGCATGGTTCACATCAGACAGTGCTTCTTGAAACCAGTAAACCCAAACAGGTGTGTGTTTTTTAAGGGCAGGACAGCTGTCAGCAACACATCCAATATCATCCCACTGATTGGAGTCAATGTTGGCTCACTCCTGGCTCCAATTAGCTCTGGGAGACGTCATTAAGCTAGGGCCTCACATACTTTTTCCTCCCTGCACTGTGAATGTTTACATGTTATGTGCAATTGAACCATGGCAACATCTAATGTTTGTGTAGTATTATGTTCAGCAGACTGTGTTCTTCTATTGTTGTGACTTAGATGACGTTCAGAGCACATTTTATGCCCACTTCATGCAAAACTCCACGTAATCCCAAGGGGTTCACATACTTTTTCTTGCAACTGTATATAACCTACTGTTCATGCATGTTTGATGCAGAAAAAAACGCATTGGATTGCATCTGTTGTAAACCGGCCCGTGAGTGAGTTTTCATTCATTTTTTTAAAATAATCATTAACATCTTAAAAATGTGAAAGGCTAGGCAATGAAAATGTATTCTCTGGCAGTCACCCATTAATATAAATAGTAAATCTACAGTGGGGAAAAAAAGTATTTAGTCAGCCACCAATTGTGCAAGTTCTCCCACTTAAAAAGATGAGAGAGGCCTGTAATTGGCATCATAGGTAGACCTCAACTATGAGAGACAAAATGAGAAAAAAAAAATCCAGACAATCACATTGGCTGATTTGGAAAGAATTTATTTGCAAATTATGGTGGAAAATAAGTATTTGGTCAATATCAAAAGTTCATCTCAATACTTTGTTATATATCCTTTGTTGGCAATGACAGAGGTCAAACGTTTCCTGTAAGTCTTCACAAGGTTGACACACACTGTTGCTGGTATGTTGGCCCATTCCTCCATGCAGATCTCTTCTAGAGCAGTGATGTTTTGGGGCTGTCGCTGGGCAACACGAACTTTCAACTCCCTCCAAAGGTTTTCTATGGGGTTGAGATCTGGAGACTGGCTAGGCCACTCCAGGACCTTGAAATGCTTCTTACGAAGCCACTCCTTCGTTGCCTGGGCGGTATGCTTGGGATCATTGTCATGTTGGAAGACCCAGCCACATTTCATCTTCAATGCCCTTGCTGATGGAAGGAGGTTTGCACTCAAAATCTCACGATACATGGCCCCATTCATTCTGTCCTGTACATGGATCAGTCGTCCTGGTCCCTTTGCGGAGAAACAGCCCCAAAGCATGATGTTGCCACCCCCATGCTTCACAGTAGGTATGGTGTTCTTTGGATGCAACGCAGCATTCTCTCTCCTCCAAACACGAGTTGTGTTTCTACCAAACAGTTCTATTTTGGTTTCATCTGACCGTATGACATTCTCCCAATCCTCTTCTGGATCATCCAAATGCTCTCTAGCAAACTTCAGATGGGCCGGGACATGTACTGGCTTAAGCAGGGGGACACGTCTGGCACTGCAGGATCTGAGTCCCTGGCGGCGTAGTGTGTTACTGATGATAGCCTTTGTTACGTTGGTCACGGCTCTCTGCAGGTCATTCACTAGGTCCCCCCCGTGTGGTCCTGGGATTTTTGCTCACCGTTCTTGTGATCATTTTGACCCCACGGGGTGAGATCTTGCGTGGAGCCCCAGATCGAGGGAGATTATCAGTGGTCTTGTATGTCTTCCATTTTCTAATTATTGCTCCCACAGTTGATTTGTTCACACCAAGCTGCTTGCCTATTGCAGTTTCAGTCTTCCCAGCCTGGTGCAGGTCTACAATTTTGTTTCTGGTGTCCTTCGACAGCTCTTTGGTCTTCACCATAGTGGAGTTTGGCGCGTGACTGTTTGAGGTTGTGGACAGGTGTCTTTTATACTGATAACAAGTTCAAACAGGTGCCATTGATACAGGTAATGAGTGCAGGACAGAGGAGCCTCTTAAAGAAGAAGGTACAGGTCTGTGAGAGCCAGAAATCTTGCTTGTTTGTAGGTGACCAAATACTTATTTTCCACCATAATTTGCAAATAAATTCTTTCCAAATCAGCCAATGTGATTGTCTGGATTTGTTTTCTCATTTTGTCTCTCATAGTTGAGGTCTACCTATGATGCCAATTACAGGCCTCTCTCATCTTTTTAAGTGGGAGAACTTGCACAATTGGTGGCTGACTAAATACTTTTTTGCCCCACTGTATTTGAGACAAAATAATGTTTAAAACTTTTAAACTATTTTGCACATGCAGATTTAAGTGATCCACTAATCAAGTTCTGGGTTAGCATGTAGCATGATGGGAGTGCATTAATAGAATGCACCCAGATGAATCAGTATGAGTAGTCCCTAATTTGAAAATATTCTTAGATATAGATGAACAATGTGTCATTTATGGAACAAGTACATTTATAAAGGGGTGGATGTGATTTCACCAAACATTCACTGCTGATCGATAATTGTCATTTGAAATTCATGAACCTGAAATATTAACCTGCAGTCAATGTTTGGTAAAAACTTCTAGGCATTTTGACTACTTGTAGCTAGTTTTTATACTGCCCTGATAGGGAGGGTTAGAGTTAATGTTGTGCTGTCATTTTCTGGGTCTTTCTTCGCTGGCTTTCTAGGGCCTGACCCACTAGTCCTGTGTGGATATAAAAGGGACATAGGTCCAGGGTCCCAGGCGCATTCTCACCTCCCGAGAAGCCGAGTCCGGAGTCCAGCTGTTAGGTCCCATTCCTGTTTCCAGATGATCGTCTGCTTCTGGGAGCTGTACACCACCTAGGGGGACTGCTGGGAACTGTAGTCTTCCCTGAGGAAATTAGCTGCTGTATACTGCCAAGATGAACTCAGCCAAGCATGGACTCTTTCCTGTGCTGGTACACTAGGGCAGCCACAAGCCTGGGTTAGGGACTAGTGTCCTTAGAGAAAGACTGCACTTTGTTTGAAGTAGTACTGTTTGGAACTTTTAGTAAAGCTTTTGAAACTTTGATCCGAAGTTGTTTAGAAGGTGTAACTGGCACACACATGTAGTTCCCACAGCACACAGCATTTCCTATAGCCACACAACTTCCTCTCATTACTCCCAATGATCAGTCTAGAGGTTGTAGTTTTTGTTGTTTTATTTTGTTTTTAGAGCTGGGATAGGGAAGGGATATAGTGGGATACTCTGAATCAAACTATGCACGATTGAAGACAGCTTTCTCAAGTGGAACTATGTAGTAGAAAAAGACTGGAGCAAAGTACCTCTATAGAAATGCAGAACTTAGTGGACAGTTACTCTTCTGGACACCAACCAGTATTTCCTCTAGCTTACAACCAGCAGCTGACTATGTAAGTCCCGAGGGGGTTAAACAGTGCAAGTCCAAGCATCTATGTAGAACAGTCTGTACTCACAAGGCCCTTGTGAGGTCACCTTCCTCCATGATACAAGACAGGATCTGTAGACATCAGCCTCAGTCAACTCTCAAAATCACCCTGGGTTTCATCATTATGGTCCTTGGGCCGCCCACCTGAGGCCTCCTGGAAGCCTCCCTGGCTGGAACTCCCTTCTCAGAGGAAGAGAAAGAAGAACCCAGATCACATGTGTTCACTGAATATAAATACTAGTGCCCAACATGCTCAAGGGCACCACTCCTTGTAATTGGATGGAACTGCATCTATATTCATGCTGCTGATCTGCATGGGTCAGTCGTGTTCATCCAGAACCATTCAAGGTCATCTAGATATAGAGTAACCAATCACACCAGCAGCAGCACTGTGAGCCGCACAGGATCTTCTCACTAAACAATTTTAGTTTTCCTGTTAAGAAGAAAACCTATATTTTGCCTATCAGTCTCCTGTTAGGCAGGAGACCACACTAATACTAAACTAGACTAAATACATTCTAGCAACCTACCTAGCAGGGTGCTACACATTTAAAAAGCAGATTCACAGCTCTGTTATTTTTTATTATTATTATTATTATTATTATGGCTTTCAATAGCACCAGCAGTTTGTACAGCTCTATAGAATGAGATTCCTAGATACTTTGCTCCAACAAGAGACAGAGAGGTGCAAGACAGCAGTTTTTAATCAGTTTTTTTTCTTTTAATAAAGTAAATGGATTAGTGGGTGGACATCTTACTTGCCTATGCAAGTGGAAAATATTGCTGATGCTTTTAGATGGAGGCAAGTCTTTTTTTGTCCTCCTGCTCCAACCCAGGGTTGGTGAGAATCAATAAAGCAAGGGATATGCACATGTGTTGACCTAAGTATAGAAATATACTGTAAATACATATACTCGATGTGTTTGTAAGATTGTATTTTTTAAGAGGGGGGATTATATAATAATATGAGTAAAATTTAAAACGTAATTGAAAAAAAGTGTTTTTGTTTGTGTCAATTTATCTTTGATACAATGACACAAGGGAAGATTTTAAAGATTTTTAATTTATAAAACTAACTTACATGTACTGCATTTTCACAAACAGTGTTTTCATATGTGAATAGATACAGTGCTTTCTAACACAAATCCTGAGCAAATACCATTAGCACATATTTGTCTGTAAACTTTCAGAACAAGCTTTTTGATTAATTGGGTTAATGCATTTGCCATATTAAAGTGAAAATTAAATAATCTCTGTCTGTCCTCTGTGTGGTGTCACCTTGCCGCACGCAGCATGCATCACGTAATAAGATCTGTGGCTGGTTCATTTTACTGTTGTCATTATTTCTCTCTGTAATGGGAAATGTCAAAAGGAAATCTTCTGTATTTTGTAAAAGTCTTATGCACGTCTTTGTTTTGAATTTACTGAGTAAATGAGTGAAATTGAATTGAATAGCATTGTAACACTGAGTCTCAAAAATATTTGCAGCAGTATTTGTGTAAGTCGTCCCCAACCCAATATTTCAATATTGTGCAGACAATGCCAGCTGATGCTGTTTCTTCCTTGACTCATATACGCAGTCTGTGCTGCAATATGATGAAGTTCCCACTTCTGTGCTACTTCAAAAAGCATATGTGCTAATAATAATACCGTTTTTAAATGGATTTTAAAGTGATCTTCTTGAAGTTAAAGTGGAACTGCACTGTATCTGAGTACCGCAAACCAAAATTGCTATTTAATTCATTGTTGATATTCAAAGCAAACTCCCCCATTCATCCATGCCTCCATGCTTTATTTTGCAGAGAAATAATTTTGAAAAACACCCCCCCCCCCGTGGCCATCTTGAGTAAGGTCAGATGATTCATATTGCTTTTACTTCCTGCAATAAATCTGCCCTTAGCTCAGACATTGGCTGAGCTGAGAACCCTTGCTCCCCTCCTGAAGAATGCTGGGATGTATGACACAATTTGCCAAGGCATGGAAACCAGGAAGTAAATTAAGAAATTAAAAAAAAAAAAAGTTCAAAACAAGTACATATATTATACTTTCTTATGAATTTACTAATGCTAGCAGCATAAGGATTAAATATAGTCCATGTTGATTGAGAGAGTGAAGTTCCACTTTAAAGAAATTCTATGGTTACCTCATATTTTTTCATTTTATAACATCAGCAATGTAATAACAATATGAACAATAGTTATATTTGACAATCCAATATATGTTTACTTGAAAAATCTCCTTTCATGCTATGAGTTTTGCGTGTCTGCTGGCCATCTCTTTCCACAACTTCCTGGATTTCCTACATGCTTTGCAGCTTCTCCTCTGCTATTTACTTTCAGTGTCTAAAGAATACAAATCCCATGGTACATTGCTGCCTGCAAGCAGTGATCCTTGGACTGACCCCTCTTCTGAAACTCCCCCTCTAAGAACCTGTATAGTCCAGAAGGCAGGCTCTGTGTTTGTCAGTACCTACACAGAGGACAGGGTGAATACACGTCACAGAATTCAAGGAAGTAGATATGTGGGGATACACGGCCGGTGACAGATCTCACCACAACGTGGCCCTGCGGGCACTCGCAAAGCGCAATCTGGGAAAGACGTCATATATTGCCCTCCCGGAGAGACAAAGTGTTCGCCCGGCCGTCATTTGACCATAGGCCAGTCAGCAGAGGGTTAAGTGTTGGTGCAAGGCATAAGTCCTTTGGCTCTGAGGAAGAGGGAAAGGCCCTCGAAACACGCTAGCATGTCGGACTCATAGGGGTTTATTTACTAAAGCTGGAGAGTCCAAAATCAGACTCCCTTCTGCATAGAAACCAATCAGCTTCTAACCTCAGCTTGTTCAATGAAGCTTTGGCAATGAAACCTGGAAGCTGATTGGTTTCTATGCAGAAGGGAGTCTGATTTTGGACTCTCCAGCTTTAGTAAATAAACCCCATATTGTCCTTCTATGTGATGTGATGTATCGAGGACTTGAAGCTGATGTGTTATAATAAACTTTGATGTACCTGTTGGTTTGTGAGTATATTACCTACTACTTTTTAACAATAAAATATATTATTTGAGGATAATGCACAAGGCTGGAGTGCCCACTGTTTGTTCTACAGTTGCCCTGTCACATTATTCCCTGTCACACTTTGTCACTGGGGAAAAGTAAACTCAGAGGGCCTGGGTCGACTGGGAGTTGTAGACAGGACGGGACGTTGTGGCAAGGGATGGACTACAATTCCCATAATGCTTTGTGTTTGGTACAGTCATGGGATGCAGGGCAAGGCTCCCAGTGGGCCCGGGCCCTTTGAGTATAATTTTCCTCAGTGACACAGTGTGATAGGGCAGGTTGAGTGGAGTGCAATGTCCAGATTTCAGAAAGTGAGGAGCTGAGACTCTGCATAAGGTGAGCTGCCTGAAGACTGCAGAGGAAATGCATAATGAGTATTCAATGACTGCTTGCCAATGTTTTTTGTAAGTGCCTGTTATATGTGCACCACAGCATCCCCTCTGGCTGTGTCACAGAGCCCTCAGAGCCTAGGAAGACTTATGGAGGTCTGAACAATTCTATGTTGGGGAAAAGGGGGCTGGAAGGGAGTTGAGTATGTACTAAGGTGAGGAGGGGAAACCCAAGGAGGGGTGGTCTGTACTAAGAGGGGGCCTGTATTGACATCTATACCGAGGACATGGACTGGCAGGGTGGTCTGCACTGAGCAAGGGGGTCTATGATTAGGGAAGAAGGGTGTCTGTACTGAGGGGGGGAGTCTACAATGAGGAAGGGGGGTCTGTACTGAGGGAGGGGGGTGGTCTATACTTTGTGGAGGGGGGAGTGTACTGAGGGAAGGGAGTCTGTAATTTGTGGAGAATGGGGTAAAAAAATTATTGGGGGGGAGTGACACCAGGTGATACCAACCCTAGTGATGCCACTGGTTAAATAGGCAATGTGTTTATATATCTTAGCTATGTATTTAGCTGTAAAGTACATTGTAGACCTGCCTTTTAGTTAAACATAATATACATTTGTATTTGTGCCTGCAACTTCTGAAAAAAAATGTCTGTATGATGTGTTAGCATTATCGAAGAGAAGTCCCGTATTTGACAATACTGCCTGCAGCCTCCTAGCTCTGAGTACATTTTGTTGAGCTCTGTAAAAATGTTTCAGTAGATTGCTCTTTCCGTTCAGTTAAGAGCGGGTCTCTAAATCATTCCCTCTATTGGTGGCCAGGAAGAGCTTGCTTACAATACCTATGTATGCAAACACAAGGCTTTTTCCAGAAAAAGTAGCTCATCTTTTTAGCATATTTTCATGGGCATCATGGATAAGCACAAATGTATATTTAGTGAAATTATAATTAAAGTGACCTTGTCAGGACATAAAGAAAAATAAACCTTCAGTACCCTGTTATCAGGGGTGTATTTACCACAAGGCAAACAAGGCATTTGCCTAGGGCGGCATTTTTAAGGGGGGCAGCAGCATTTTTCAGGGGGGGGCAGCGTCATCCCCCAAAAGAAGGAAAGGAAGAAGAGACACACGCAGCACGGAGACCAGGTGGGATCTGAGAGAGGTTGTGGGCTGCTTGATGGTGTATACGTGTATGCAGAGCCTGACTCCTGTTCCCGGGGATGTCCAGAGCTGTGAAGGTGAGTGTTATCTCTTGCCGGGGTGGGGGGGAGTTGCCAGTGTATGGAGGGCGGTGGTAGTGGAAGGCTTTCTGGGGTGGGGGTGGTGGGGGGGCTGGGGTGTTGTTGGTCACTGTCAGGCTCTCGTGGGGAGGGGAGCCAATTTTTGTGTTGCCTAGGGCAGCACGAAACCTAAATACACCACTGCCTGTAATAGCAGCTTAATGCTAACCTTCTGTGTTAAACCTCCCCTCTATTGCACTGCCCTGGACACCCCTACTATCTAACACTTCCTGGTGTGTCGGGTAGCATGTACCCCTGTTGAGCACTGTGATTCCTCCTGACAACCATGCCAACACTGTGTCCACCACTGTTAAAATGTCAATCACGTCTCTGATAGATCTCTAGCCCACCTCCTCTTAACCCCATCCCTCCTACTGACGTTTAGAACCACCCATCACATTTTGAGGCCAATAGGAAGGCATGGTTATAGTAGGAGGGACAGGTGTCAACCATAGGGGCTTGTTATTTGGAAAATTGACAGCCCGAGTTTTTGTAATACCCAGGAGACCGTAAACTGAAGATTTTGACAGGCAGTTGGAGGACCATCTCTGTTGACATGGGTCTCCCTTAGATGTCAAGGTAGTTCACTTTTGTACTTAACTCCAGTGGGATTGTCTTTAAACTGTGTGGCACCACTAAATACCAAAGCCAAACATTACAAATATCTGCCTGCATTTGCAGTTCATCTTAAATTGGGTTTCTCCAGTAGTCCCAAACCATGGGAGCACTGGCTTTCTGTGAACAAAATGTTTTCTTTATGGTACGTAAAGCAGAAGGAGTTTGCGTTAAGGTCATATATAGAAAGCTAGGATACTAAACATTCGTACTACCCCCGTATTTTCCTTACTTATAACATAAGTACTGGTGCCATCCAGTAGCTATACTCCCTCTGCATGGTCCCTATTGGGTATGCAGCATCTTTCTCCTTTGGAATGACTAGCAATATTATGTTTGTTCATTAAATGGGCCAATTATGGAAGCACATATCAGGTGTTGAAATGGTGTGAGGAAGAGTGTCAATCAGGTGAAGTGATAGTGTGGGAGCAGGAATGTGTGTCGGGTGCAGTAGGGGGGTAAGTAAAAGAGTTTGTGTCAGTTGCAGTGGTGGTAACTGCATGATAATGTCTTTGGATATTAAATATTGATACATGGGCAGTAGCAACCTAATGGCATAATCAACTTGCAACTTCAGCACATGCTCCAGGTACCAGCACCACTGCCCTTTGCAGCTTGGTTGGTGGTTTTAAAACACAGCAGGACCATCCACAAAGTACATTAAAATGCTTGTAAAAACTGTAAGTCCTGCCTTGGCCACTGCGCATATGTTAGTTATGGGCACCATATTGGTTGTAGTAAAGACAAAAGACGCTGTTACACATGAGCTCTGGTATCTCCATTTTACTGGTCACCAATGTCAAAACACCTAAACACCTATATGTGCAATGACTGTCACATCCTGACTTAATATTTGGCATCCATTTCTACATAGAATTGAAAAGGAAACATACACAATAGGAACATCGTGTTCAAGGACTCCAACCTTAACACTTTTTTCATTTTAATTTCAGGGTATACTTTTTATCCAAATGCATCAGATAAGGACATATATAAACCTATGTTTATGTTAAAAATATTTTGAAGTTTAGAAGAGAGAAGTTACAAATAAAAAGACAAAGATAGTGTAGAAATTAACTCAAGGATATCCTGGTAAGACAAGTGTAAAGCTAGGCTCTGATGTCTTTATGAAATGGAGCTTTTCAAACCCCACTCTTGGTCTTTGTTTTTCTCTGCTCACCTAACCCATTTTACCTTCATTATTGTTTTAAATATGCACTCGGTATAGCAGATTAAGACTTTAAGCAGGGGTTATCTAAAGCCTTTGTTACCTGGGGAACACTGTGCAGAGGCCTTCATTCACTCTGTGCTCCAGGATGGTTTCACACCTGAACCATGTTAACTAATGTGCACTCTTTCTATTTTAAAAAGTGTTTGTAAACCCTCACAAAAGGCAAAACATTTGTGTATATATATAAAAAAAATTTAACTACCTTTTTTTCCCTTTTTTATATAAGTGACCACATTCCCTCTGTTCTCAGCTGCAGAAGAGCGGGGAGTGGGGGGGAGGAGAAACAGCATTACACTGATCTTTCAAGTGACAGGCTGTGTGTGTGGGGGTGTGGGAGGGGGTGTCAGGACAAGTCTGATCATTGGAGGAGATCAGACTTTGTTCCCAGCATAGCTAAAGAACTGACCACAGTGTGTTCTCCTGCTTAATGCGGAAAGCAAAGGGACTGGCAGGAACACCAGGGATTTCACACAAAGGAAGCAATACAAAGAGACCATGATACCTTTTCTTACAAGTACATGGTACAGCAGGCACATATCATGAATATGAAATGTTGGGTTTACATATTCTTTAACCAGTGAAAGCATCCAATCGGTGTACCCAATATTTATATAGTACTTTGTACTGGTTTGATTGTATTTTTTTTTGCCAGTTGCCTATTCTGTTTTTTAATCCAGTACTCTGTGTCACACTTATCAGTGCAGTGGAGAATCTCTTCTCCCTGGCACATGATTGCCAGCACTTCTGGGTTTCATACTGGGCACTGGCCCAGTATACAGATCTCAGTATACAGATCTCCTGAACTAATAAAATGACTATTCAGAAAACAGCTCTTCTGAATAGTGCTGCCTTAAATTGAAAGTGATTTATGGCTCAGTATAGGAGCAACATGCTGCCATGTTTCAGCCAAGCTCCCATGCTGCAGGCCTTACTTGTGACTGTGCCTCATCAGTCCTCTGTTCCAGCCTTTGGGTACTACATGTCTCTTAGTGTGCTCATGGTACTCCTTGACTCAAGTGCACTGCTAAGCATCCAGGGTCATCAAGTGTATGGCCCAATGCACCCCAATGCTCAAGCCTACCTCAGAACATCTTGTGCCATCTAGTGACTCCAGTGTGTCCTTTACGCCCATGACTCCAAGAGTGCCCCAGCACTTCTGTCTCATCTAGTGATTCCAAGGCTCCACTGTATGATCCTGTAAGTGCACCCCAGTGCAGGTTGTCTCTTTTAGAACCTCATAGTGCACCCTGTACACTCCCATAATACCTGTGTGTCCATGCAGCCTCCGATACGCTTCTGCGTTATCTGGACAGTACTTCTTTCAGTGGATATGGACCATCGCCCATGGCAAGCTGTTCCCTCTCCTCCATTTCCTCTGTATATCTGAGGTCTGTGTTTATACTGATTGATTTAATGAAGATACAGTGGGTGCTTGCTTCGGCAGCACATATACTAAAATTGGAACGATATAGAGAAGATTAACATGGCTCCTGTGCGAGGATAACATGCAAATTTGTGAAGCGTTTCATATTTGTTATAATCTCGCCCTCCCTCGGGAGATAGGCTAATGTTCTGTAGGCCCGTACCTTTGATCCAACTGCCCCATTGCTTGTATTCTCTCCCAGTCTCAAGGAGGGTCCTCACACCCCTCTTTACAGACTTCATGCCTGGGTGACTGGCTTGCCAATTCCCATCTCCTAGCATTTTGTGGGAAACTATACTTCTCATCCCGTCATGGAATTTGAAAAACTGTGCTATCTTGGGGAGATATGCAGGCATCCAAACTCAACTCTATACAAGCTGCTCCAATCTTTTTCTAATACTGCACTACCTATCTACACCAGGGAATGGTTTGCTAAGCTGGGTCGCGGTATCTTCACAATTGACTGTGAGAAAAATGTTAAGATCCTCTCCCAATGGTACAAGGACTCGATTACTTTTCAATCCATAACAGGGTCAACAACAAATCCTTGACTCCCTCTCCTGAAATTGCCCTGCTATCCATCCTCCCGTGTTCGATCGCATCATAAAAACAAAGTCTTTCACATTTTTTTAGTCGGTTGCCAGACATTTTTGGAAGTCCCACGTTACACCACCTATTACACAATGGATAGTTACAGTCAACTATTTCATGCTCATGGAAGAAATGACAGTGACTGACTGCAACTCTTTTGACAAATTCAAGAATCTTTGGTATTTTTGGATCCAGTTCTCCTCCTCTGACTCCATCATATCCTTCCTCCCTCGCTCAGGAACTACTCAGTCTTCAGTTAACACACCCCCTGACAGTTGAATGGCAGGACATTTCAGTCTGGCTTTTTTTAATTCCTCAATATGCAATTCTCATTCTCCTTACTCTGCTCCATTATACACTTCATACCCCCAGGATCATATTCTCTTTTTTTTTCTCTCTTTTGCTTTTTTCCACCCCTATTTTTAGTTATGCCTCAGTTCATTAAACCCACTGCCGGTTTCGAATAGTTGATATCCTTGTTCAAATACTTGGGACCAGGGGCGGACTGACAACTCATGGGGCCCCCCGGGCAATAGGGGATCATGGGGCCCCTGTGTCCTTGCCCAAACTCAAAAAAGCCTATGAAAAAGGTACCAGGGGCATCTCATGGGGCCCCCTACTAACCCTGGGCCCTCGGGCAGTGCCCGAGTTTCCAAATGGTCAGTCTGCCCCTGCTTTGGACTTACACCTCCTGATCTCTTTTGTGCCTTTAGGGCCCCTTAATGCTTCGTCAGTGGTACTGCTGAAACGTATTTTATCTAGGGCCCAAATTTTTATAATTATAACTCTTCAGGATGTGCTCTTATTCCCTTATATTTTATTACTTGATTTTTGTACCTGGAATTTGCTTTTTCGCTGTATAATGTAGTTACTTCTGGAAAATTAATAATAGATATATTTGCCTTTAGTTGATGAAAATAGTTGGGAAGAATATGGATTTTTTGTTGGAACAGCACTTATTTACTTATAAAGAAGGCAACACTACCTTATTAGAAATGGATAATCGGAGGTTGGATCAGTTAAACGCTGAAACCGTACAGTGCCTGGCAACTAAGGTTTCTTTAAAAATGTTTTTGACACATTTATAATTGTAACAGTACAATTTCCCCAAATGTTCTGTTGATAGAAAATAGGAGTCACTCACTATTCCTCAGAGTAATG
This sequence comes from Staurois parvus, assembly GCF_062004578.1. Lineage (NCBI taxonomy): Eukaryota > Metazoa > Chordata > Amphibia > Anura > Ranidae > Staurois > Staurois parvus. Next base: position 3,334,279 of record NW_028317961.1, read on the forward strand.
CAGCTGAAATACAGGTATGAATCAAGGAAAGCATATTTCTATCTTTATTCATGTAGGTTATATTTTTTTCTCACATTTCAGTAGAAATGACAGGAATGCCAGATTTTAAAGGAGGCAAGGATGTGCTCTGTAGATTTGTTAATTTCACAACTCTATGTAAGCTCAGAAACTTTCAATGACCTGTTACATTTGGTTGCATACCATATGATGGAAGCTTAGGCAAGCTTGCTGCCTGGGCATCCAGTCATAGGGGTCCACCTTGAAGTTGTAGCTAATGCAAATGAGATGATGTGTGACAGTATATAATAGAGCATAGAGAGAAGGTTTATTGCTTTGCCTAGGAAATAACAGCTTATAAATAGGTGGACTACCAGTGCCCTAGTGTAACCTACGACGTATACACAATACAGGACTCCAGGGCCAGTGCCTAGGGCAGCAGGGTAAAGAGGCAGTACCATGCCTTACAATTAACAGGCTGTGGTATCTTGGTAAGTTATTTTCTCTCCTCTGGCTACTTCTGGATATAGCTGGGTAATTTAGCAAGAGAATTGTAAGGAAAAGAGGGTGCAGGAAGGTGTGAAAAGTGTCAGTATGATCTTTACAGTTGAGATACATTAAACCATCTCTCATTGTTTTGTGTTATGTACAGCGTGACAGCATGCTGTCTCCAATAAGATTTTCTATCATTATTTTTTATTAAAAATAATTGCAGGTTACACAAAGGGTTTCATTAGTCAGGTATGCCTAGGGCAAAATTTGGTTTAAATACAGCCCTGAGTATATCGTTAGACGGTATCCTGCGAAGAACTTATGCACTATAGCAGTTAATTGGATTAACAGAATAAAAGAGGTGGATGTAGAAGGGAGCCCACTTCTGCAGTTTATATCTCTCACTGTAATGGGAATATTAGTTGACACGTATATTTCTTAGTCGTACAGTAGAAGGCACAGAATCTTTAGGGCTCTTTCGCACCATGGAGCAGAGATGTCAGTTTTTCTGCAAGGTCACAAAGAAATCAATTGTTCTCTATTTGCCCTGTTCACCCCACAACACTGGTATCACATTTTCTCTGCGCAGGAATCTGCAACATGTATAAAACTCATTGAAGCGTGCATGAAAACTGATGTAAACTTTTGTCTATGTAACTGAAATCTGCACGTCAGTTTCAATCAGTTGTTATGCACGTTGGTGTGAACGAGGCCTTAGTCATTAGCCATGGGTTAAATGCAATTACCTTCAGGTGATTAGACACTGGCAAAAAAGAAGCCTACTGGAACACCACCATTATATACTCTCCCACTCCAGCAAGCCTCAGTTTATTGCTATTGTCCTTGGGTGATGGACCCCTTGGGGAGGGCTGCCCGAGCCTTGCATGTAGAGTGCTATTTTTTCATGATAGTACTATTTAACTTGCATACTGTTTGTATACTGGTCTGATTTGACCTATTCATACCATGCCATTAACCCCTTCTGTTCTTCGGTCGGTCTGTGAGTCATCTTTGCTGTTATTCAATCACTTGTGGCCCATAGTGAGATAGGCTCCAGGGCCCTGGTCAAAGGCTATCTTGCTCCTCCTTTGCATGAATGCCTTGATTGTTCTCACTTGGTCATTTATCTTGCCTACTCTGCAGTTGGGTTGTGGGTCTGCCTTGTTGGTGTGGCATCTTCCCAGGTCAGTCAACTCTCATTGTGTGATTTGTGATCAGTCTGCCTTTTCCTCTGTATGCAGTGGTGTACCATATTCCTTTGGATTTATTGATATGTGGGGAGGTTCAGTCTTATGGAGTATCTGCTAGCATGGAGTTGTTTGCAAACTTTTCCTAATAATGATCTCAGGACTTTCAGACATTGGGTCTCGGTCACCTTTAGTTTGGCAGACCTTCACTCTGATTGCTGCATCTTTTCCCTGGGATTGTGGCAGTGGGGGCATCAGTCCCATACTCCTTCTGTTGGGTATAAAATTCTGCATTACAACCAGCAGGCTGGTCATCGCTTGGGACCTTCTTACCTCTGTGGCGTTAATGGAATGCCTACTGCCTGTTTTCTTTTTTCTGGTGCCCCTACACTTACTTTTCTTTTTTCTGGAAACTCATTGCCTTTTTCCTAAGTTTAATTGGATGCTATTTCCAAGATCCACAGTATGCTTTGACTCATGTTGACACCAGTTTCCAGCTGGCAGTTGCTACAGCACCCATTTACTTCAGGCCATCTCCAGGAACATGTGTGATGGTAATATTCTACATGATTTGTTGTGGGTGGGGGGGGGTGCTAGATTTGGCTCTCTCAGTCTTCAGGTTCAGGCATGTACTGCATTGTATTGTTTCCAGTCCCAGGGATCCCTAATATTCACAGGAAAAGCTCTGGTGAACTTGTGGTTTAATTTTCTTCCTGGCCTACAATCTCATGTCCAAGAAACTGACCTATCATAAAGCGCGCTTTCACTAGTCCAATCACTGGAAGGTAACCTATGATTAATGACTAAAAATTCCATGTCCTGTACTATACTTCTACATACCTCTTCATGAAGCAATGGGTCCAGATGTCATATTGTTCAATTTCTACCTACTTGAGAATGAAAACGGCATGACAAAGACTTGATCTCTATGTTTGCTTAAGAAATCTTCAGTGTTGTCATGTTGGCCTCAGGCACATGAAACTGTCTTGGAAATTCGCTTTAACGAATTTCTCCTTACCGTGAGTACTCGCAGTTGGATGCGCAGAAATCCCCCATAAAGCTGTGTGAATCTCGCTTACCACGACTGCAGCCAAACTACACGATTCCTGCCCATCCAAATACTTTGGTCCTGTTGATTTGTAGGTGATGGAGCTCCGTTACCCTAGAATGATCACACGACACTCTAAGGCTGGTTGCAATCCACATAAGGGCTGATTTTAGGCTCAGCTCTCTGTTTTATTAAGAATACACACATGCCCCCCACATGAATAAAGTCAATCCCTCCCACCGAACAATACAATGGGGATTGCCTATACAGAGGATGTACATTCCAATTGGAGCATAGCCTTTGCTATTATCTATCACTGGTCCTCCCCCATGAACCTTCTGAGGTCAGCAGACTTCCTCCCCTTCCCCCCTATGAACCATCTGAGGTCATATTTCTTGTCCTACTAGCTTCTATTGGTATGTAAAATTCTCTGCACAAGCACTCCCTAAAAATATCAGTCTGTACCTGGATGGGCCCGATACGATCTTTATTAAAACACATCCATCCAAGATACAGTTTCAAGTTGGTAATGGGTTGTAAGATATGCATAAGCCTACACGTGGAGTTCACACCGCTTGCGCATTGCGTTATGAAGCCCACGTGGTACCATGCTGCTGATATGTGGATACAGGCCCACGGTCTACTGACAGCAGCATTCGCATGGAATGCCGTGGTGGTATACACGCCGGTCTATAAGCGCAGATCTGCCATCTCATCCATTACCAAGCTGAGTACTGTAATACATACATTGTACATGCGCATGGCCCAATTGCAGCCTTCAGAGCTTTAATTAAGCCACACGAGAGACATATGAATAACACGAATATATGACACATTTAAAGTTCGACCAACAATACAAAATTTCCATGACATTCCCTCCTGTTTTATCATATTCTCCTCGTGTCCCTTCTTGATCTTCTTCAGCTTGATGGGTGTAGTCTCAAACTTCAAAGAGTTCCTGTAGTTGTCCCTGAGAATAAAGCTCCACGGGGTACCTGAAACAACAAGACCCGACGCAGACTCGACGCAAACAGGCTTGATTGAAGCGATGATCCTCAAGAGCGTTGGAACCTTCACTACAGGAAGGCTCTTGCAAAAACCACAAACAGACTTGTGGTATGAATAAAGCTTGTGATCCCACGGTGGTCTGGGGAGATCCAGCAACAGATTCTCAAATTGCCCCTGCAGACGGGGCCACACAAGGCTGGTCTCGACCCAGACAGTTTTCCAAATCGCAGACACAAACCATGATGAGGCTTGAAGCTTGCTTGAAGGTCTTGGAGAATGTGGTCTTCAGAGAGATAAATTAGAGGGAAGCCAGGACGTAATCTGTAGAGAAGGTGGATGGTTGGTGAGGTCTTCCTCCGATCAGTGGTTGGAGTGGGATCCCCGGAGCGGGCATGGAGATGTGGTCGTCTGCCCGAGCTTGGCTTACACGGTCGATGAGGCAACAGGAACATCTCACCGCGGCATATAAAAGGCAGATGAAAAAGAGAAGCATCAGGATATACACTCCCACTTCCTTCAACCAAGATCCGATGGAGAACAGGAAATCTCCCAATCCTCCCAAACCCTTGAACGGATTCCAACCCTCACTAGCTATAGCTCTAGCTTTTCCCTGTAGTTCACTAACTTTGTCCATATGGGCCTGGACCTTGTCATCGGTGTCTTCTATCCAAGTACAACAATCCTCTCCGATGAACTCACAGAACCCCCCTTTGGCGGCTAAAAGATAATCAAGGGCCATCTTCTCCTGAAGCACTAAAATTCCCATCTGCCGTTGTTCTTGGGCAATTTCTCTGACAGCCTCTACGGTCTCGTTAAACATACTATCCACGATGACAGAAAAATTGTTCAGGCGCTTCATAAGTTCTATTCCCCATCCTGTCCATGAGGGGAACCAAGCCCATGCCTGGTCGCCCTCAGAGAACAGTTCCCTGCGAACTCTCCCTGCCATCCTTACCTTCTTGTGGACCATCAACTCTTCATGGTCCATCACTACATAGGATGCGGGGACTAGCTTTATGAGGGCACACGAACCTTTCGCGTTCTGGGGGAATGTTCTATAGGCTGCCGAACCACACAGAAAATAGTATGGACCTGTCAGAGCAGAACAGGAGGAGTTCCTCGTTCGGCCTCTGGCACTGAGCAACAGTTGCACAGACTGGGGGATTGCTCCCTCAGTCTGCACATCACATCCGTCCTTCCAACACACGTGGTCTGGTCGGTCAGTGTGGTTACTCAGAAAGGAAGTCTGGTTAGTCAGATTGACAGTTATACCTCCCTCGCAGGTGGTAGTCCCAACAAACTTGTTACCTGTGCCAAAGCTGATGTTAAAGCACACCTGAGGGCTGCCTAGCTGCCCAGTTACCCATAATGGACTGACGAGGGCCCTACAGGAGCTAGAGCTAATATTGGTGCTGAAACTGATGTTACCTGCTAAAAATGTGTCATTAAGTTCTACCGACAAATGTCTACGTGGGGGCTGACCAGGGGTCCCTTGCTTTTTCATGCCGACGCGGATGTCATATAGGGCATGAACAGCGGCCATTGCGGACATGTGATGACTGGGTGGGGGCTTAGAGCATACCCAACAGTTGGTTTTGTTGGCGGTTCTGGCTAAACGTAGGTGCATTTTAAATAAAAGGTTGGGGTATCTGCCATCTTTTCCTCCGTTCACACACATGTAAGACATACAAACAAAAAGAAAAAGGAAAATGACACCCCTCATTCTCTGGTGTAGCTGAGAAGCTTCTTGCAGTGGCTTGCGTGCACCCAGTTGTCTCGTCCCTCGAGCTTGAGTGAGGTAGGTGTCGTCAGCTGGACTTGGTATGGTCCGGTGAACCGTGGCTCGAGTCCGGTTCTTTGATGTTTCTTTAGGACGACCCAATCACCTGGCTCAATAGAAAGAACACCTGTTATTGTATTTGGATCGGGGAGCGATTCGCGAACCCGATGGTGTATCTTCTGCAGCTCCCGTTGCAGAGATTGCACATAACCTGTAAGCTGTGAATGCAAAGACGACAACTGTTGAGGAAAGTACAACCCTGTTTTGGGAGGTCCCCCAAACAACACCTCGTAGGGTGACAGCCCATGTGGTTGCCGAGGGGCATTCCGGATGGAATAGGGGGCAATGGGGAGACACTCAGGCCAAGGTTTTTGGGTATCGGAAGACGTTCAACCTTACCGCTACTCTCGGGGTGATATGGGGTGTGTCGCCGCTGACTCCAGTTCCACCAAAGAAATGCAGTCGTGTCCTTTGGAAGAGAGATTAGTAGTGGACAAAGAAGACATGTTAGCAGAAGAGGTGTTAGTATTGTTAGTCGTGTTGCAAAATTCAGCACTGTCATTGCTGTCCTCCCCCCCCTTCTCATCTTCCGACACAGGAAGAAGAGAAGCTGGGTTAAGAATAGTGCATCGTTTGATAGTGAGGTTAGTAGGGGTTAGGAGGGCTTTCCCCTGAGAGGGGTACCTTGCCTTGGATGTCCTGTTTTCGCAGGACCGTTCTTGCTGCACTGGTGTCGGTGAGGCAAGGGAGGGGATATTTTAATTCCTCTAGAAAAAGATGGATCTGGGCCGACACCGATTTGTCAACTTCCTATGAGAATTCATAGGAGTTACTTACCATGGTGGTCATAGGGGCGGAGGACTCATCAGGAATGAACTGCCACCGACCTTTAGGTAATTGGGGACAGCTCCTCCTCATGTGCCCCGTTTGGTGGCACTGGAAGCACCTGGGTGGGGGCCTATCCTTCCTGTGACCCAGATCCCTTGGTTTTTCGTGTGGGGTCTGGGACATAAGAACTTTGGCCTTGTCTTGTTTTCTTCTATCCATTTCCCTCTCTATTGCCGCAAGAGTGGAAAGGATAGCAGGGATAGACATCTCATTATATTCGGGTCGGGCCAGAACCAGCCTTTCCCGAATTTTAGTATCGATGCCTTCCAAAAATTTGGCCCGCAACAGAATGTGCGTCGCGGTCACCTTTACCCCTTCAGTTGGAGCATCAGGTCCAACTTCCAGATCTGCATCCAGTGCCGTCTGCTTGAGACGGCGCCAGAAGCAGGCGCTTTCCTCATTAGGACCCTGGGTGAGCTTCATCATGTCCGTAGTAGAGGTAGCACCATACATTTCTGGAAGCTTTGCCTTTAGCTGTGTACAGAACTCTTTGCCCCCTGAAGTCATCTCCTCATGCGTGGTTATAGAGCACCCTGCAATCACTGTACTGGCCACTTCCATGCCCACCTTTGCCCGTAGGATCTGTGCACAATCTGACCCGCTCATACCATAGCTGAACTGGTTTTGTCCAAACATTCGAGCAAATCCTCTCGGATTGACTCGATAGTCCGGGAGCTCAGCCAGAATAGTGCGGATCTCTGCCGGGGTGAAGGGGACATGCCAAACTACCCGTTCCCCTAAAGTCCGTTCCCCCCGTGCATTGGGAGGACCTTCAAATTGCTGCACCCTGACTGGATAGGCCTCGGTCCGGGAAGAGTGCAAGGGCTGACCCAGCTTCATCGGTGGGCTTAGATTAACCACCTCGCTTACTGCACCTTCAGGTTTGAGGTCCCTCAGATCAGGGTATAGCTGGGGGGCAGGGGTCTGATCAGTGGTTCGTAGCGCTTTGATGCAATCCGCCCTGTTTTTTTAACCGGGTGTCTATTCCCCTTGATTCACAGATAGTCTGCAAATCGGTTGTTGAGTAGGCTTCATAGTTGGAAACAGAAGGAGCTGGGGTGAAGCAGGGAGAAGGGAGAGGTAGAGGCAGAGGCTGAGGCATAGAGACAGAAGACACAGAAGGTATGTCAAGAGTGACGTCACTAACAGAAGAGACAGGTGCAGTTATACTTATCTCAGCCACTGTTGGTTGTTGGGGAACCCCAGCAGACCCTGATCCTGCCTGCCTTAGTAGAGTCAGCCCTGAAAGAGCTTCCTCCACCTCTGACACTGGATCCTCCTGTTTTATTCCCTCTGGAGGCCAGGTATACATCACCTGGTTCTTCCGGACAGACACCAGTTTATGTATGCCCTGCTTCCCTAATCGGATTGACCTGTGAAGCCATAGCTGTGCGATCTCTAGTTCTGACGCCTGCATCCGTGGTTCAAATTCAGAGATGAATTTTTCCCACCTCCATGCGTCAAATGTACCTTCCCGGGGAATTTCCCATCTGGTACCCTTCGACCATTTATTCCACCTTTTGAGGGGTTCTGTAGACTTCCCCCCCAAACTCACCTTCATCAGTTGTGCAGCTGTCCTTACCCTGAAGAGGGCTGGTTCCCCCTCTCTCTTCATGGACTGACTACTGCCCATCGTGACTAGTCACTGGTATATATCCCGCGTCCGGGTACCTGTTTACCCCCTGGAGCACTCGGTGGGATCCTACCAAGAGGCCTGATTCCACCACTTTCCCAGCACAGCGTAATTTATGTGATACTTATCGATCACCCGAAGCGCATCAAGTGGCGGTCAGACTGAGAGCACACCTCCCACTCCCACAGCGCAATTTGTGTGATCCTGACCACCCGAAGTGTTTGTGGTGACCAGGACTTCCCTGGACCGCCCACTCACACAGCGTAATTTATGTGGCTCTCATCACCCACTGTGTTTGGCAGGCCACACCGCACAATGATGAAAGTGGCTTTTCTCTCCCTGCACACAGTAGCTAACACAAGTCAAAACAAAAAGAGGGGTTCTTGGATGTTACTTAGGGGTCACTGGTTGGGCAGAAACCTGCTAACTGACCTTTAGGAAATTTGTGTAAAGAAAAAAACTTTCCTAATACACACAGAAAAACCCTTTTTCAACCTGAAAAACTGTTAAAAAGGACAAAGTGGATCCTTATGAAAAACACGGGACGTTTCACAGTAAAACAATTACACAGAGGTAAACCGAAAAACTGCGCCAAAAGTAACCTTGTTGCTGACGCAAAAATCACTCCTATCAGCACCGCTAAACGATCCACGTTATACACGCAATCTTTACTGCAACCACCTAGAACCGTTTACACAAAAAGTCTGCTGGACGTGAAACACGCGACACAGCAGCTTAAAACAAACCCGCTTTACAATAAGGAACTACTTTTAACAGGAAAAACACAAGAAAAACATAATCACTATACAAGAAATCTATGTGCAAAAACCCAGACTACACCGCGCTCACTAAATGTGGAACACGTGAAGGGAAAACTCGCTTAACACACTTTAAATTGGCCGGCAATACGCAAATTTAAAGCTAAAAGCAAACAACTTAAACTGTAAAAAATTTGGATTAAAAACACAATATGGGTCAAATGCATATAGGAAACTTCATGCACATTGCATAGAGATTACTGCACATTTGGTAGCCAACAAAATGGCCACCAACAGGGAAAGCACATGGTAGCCAACAAAATGGCCACCAAACAAAAAGAGTCCATGTGGTTAGTCAAGAAGATGACCCCCCACAGAGGAGCACATGGCAGATTCTAGCCTCAAAATTGCCTCTTACATAAAACAGACTTTTAGACAGAACATACACTGGACAATTACACAACAATATGAAGCACACATACAACACAATTTGGGCACAATCACAGAACGGACATAAAACACCAACATATCACACTAACATGCACATGTAACAGAAAGGACCCCCTGCTGCATGCTTGCTGGGAGCAGTAGTACCACAAAACATTGTACAGATCACATACACACAGAGATCTTACAACAGTTAACAATTAACCTAAGCCTTTCAGCACTGTAATAATTACCTCACGTGGAGGGGGTAGAGCAATTACCACAGTACCTACAGCCCACAAATACTTACCTAACACTATGCAACAACTTTTACCCACTAAAACATATACCCGTTTAATTTTTGGTTGGAAGATTTTTAAACTTGACCAAATCCAGCCAACCAAACCCACCCCCCTGCTGCTCTCAGCAGAGACAAACCCTCGTCTTTTCACCCACAAATCAAGAGTTTAGGACAAAAAATGAGGTCCTTGCCAAGCGGTATTTCTTGTTAGCTAACAGAGAGCGAAATCAGCCACACGAACACGCAAAAAGCGATCCTCTTAATGGCAGAGAGACCTGAAATGTGCCGGCATACTTTTTGCTAGTTCATGATGGCCATTCCCCCCTCGTTCTAGGTTAGCTACGCAAGAATACGCGTTAGTATCCACCAGGCTCGCCAAACTGTCTTGGAAATTCGCTTTAACGAATTTCTCCTTACCGTGAGTACTCGCAGTTGGATGCGCAGAAATCCCCCATAAAGCTGTGTGAATCTCGCTTACCACGACTGCAGCCAAACTACACGATTCCTGCCCATCCAAATACTTTGGTCCTGTTGATTTGTAGGTGATGGAGCTCCGTTACCCTAGAATGATCACACGACACTCTAAGGCTGGTTGCAATCCACATAAGGGCTGATTTTAGGCTCAGCTCTCTGTTTTATTAAGAATACACACATGCCCCCCACATGAATAAAGTCAATCCCTCCCACCGAACAATACAATGGGGATTGCCTATACAGAGGATGTACATTCCAATTGGAGCATAGCCTTTGCTATTATCTATCACTGGTCCTCCCCCATGAACCTTCTGAGGTCAGCAGACTTCCTCCCCTTCCCCCCTATGAACCATCTGAGGTCATATTTCTTGTCCTACTAGCTTCTATTGGTATGTAAAATTCTCTGCACAAGCACTCCCTAAAAATATCAGTCTGTACCTGGATGGGCCCGATACGATCTTTATTAAAACACATCCATCCAAGATACAGTTTCAAGTTGGTAATGGGTTGTAAGATATGCATAAGCCTACACGTGGAGTTCACACCGCTTGCGCATTGCGTTATGAAGCCCACGTGGTACCATGCTGCTGATATGTGGATACAGGCCCACGGTCTACTGACAGCAGCATTCGCATGGAATGCCGTGGTGGTATACACGCCGGTCTATAAGCGCAGATCTGCCATCTCATCCATTACCAAGCTGAGTACTGTAATACATACATTGTACATGCGCATGGCCCAATTGCAGCCTTCAGAGCTTTAATTAAGCCACACGAGAGACATATGAATAACACGAATATATGACACATTTAAAGTTCGACCAACAATACAAAATTTCCATGACAAAACTATGATCTGGGTCACTCCTATTTATTACATGGTGTTGGTTTTTTTAAATGACTGGTAGAGTTATGTGCAACTTACCTGCAATATGTTATTACCCCCTCCTTGTGATGTGGTAACAGGGTTTATTCAATTAGACCTCTTACCTACTGTATTCAGCTGTGAAGTCATCCAACATCTGCCAGCCAAGACGGCTGAAGACTGGCATCTGGCCAACAGAGAAAAGATACTAGCGTTGGCAAGGGACCTTGTGGGCCTCGCACAGTTGGAGAATAGATGAGTATTCCTGACACTTGTCTTTCCTTAAGACCACCTGGTTTCTAACAAAGTTGTCAAGGTTTACATTTAGGAAACGACACTTCCCCATGTTTACAGTACAGCTGCTATACTGCAAATGACTGCCTGTTGCGATTCCCTTCTTCATGTTTACTTTACCACTGCTAAACTGCATGTGATTGTCTACAATATGCAACCATATGAAATTCTCTTTGTTTAGTTCTAATTGATTCATTTCTTCATACAATATGATATTATACAGTATAACTGCAATGCATATTATAGAGTGATTGACAAGATCGAAGTGTATTTAAACTCTAACAATACATTTCTCTTGTTTGCTTCCTTTTGGTCTGTTAAATATAGCTTTGAATGTGTTGTATTTGATCTGTCTGTCTGTTCATACAGCCAGAAATCCTGTGAGCCGATGACTTCCTGTAAACTCTGTCTCTGGACTGTTATCAGTTAGCATCCCTGCTACATCTGTGGACTACAAAACATCTCCCATCATTGTGGAAAAGAGAGGGAGGTGTTATGTAGTTGTAACACAGTGTTATGTAGTCCTAACACACCCCTTGTCCTAGGGTGACCATGATGGAATGAACTTTTGAGTAAAATCTAAAATATCCTGATTTTAAAAATGATCCCTTGGTCTTCCTTTTCTCTAGTTTTTATGGTCAGGCCTATACTTGATGTGTGTGTTCTCTTCTGCTCAGTGGCTGGATTTCTAAAGACTAAGGTGTATAGTGGTACAGCATACTGGCCTCAGACATATCAACATAAAGGTAATCAAAGTGTTTATCTGGACAAAAAACATATTATGTACATCTTTCACAGAGAAATACCTGTTAATCCTGTCACAAATCCAGTGAACCCATAACTTCCTGTGCTTAAAACCTCAGGGCTAGCTCTCACCAGGATGTGGTGTGCGAAAGGCGCATCACCTGCACATTCCCCGCACTACATTCAAAAGCACTACCCTTGCGATCTGCATACGGACACCAATATAATATTAACAGCACTCCAAACACAGATTGCAATGCAGTGCATTTGTGGTCACCAAATTACATGATACTTCATTACTTCTTCTTCTTCCCGGAGCGATTTGAAACCCTTTCAAAAGAATGGACTGCAAAATCTCACAGCACAGGATTGTGCAGGAATTGCAGGGGAATGCGGCACGCATTCCTGTGTGATCCTGGTGTGAATCAGCGCTCAGTGTACCCATGCTGCACTGAAAATTCAAACAGCGTTTACAGCCCTGACTTGTTCATCTGTGAATTGCAAAACTCTCCCACCATGTTATAGAGATAAGGTAGGAGAGAGGTGTTCTCAAAAACAAGAGCAAATAGTCTACGGTGACAGTATGGGTTTTCTATAAATACAGTAAAATGTTAAGCCCTGTCATGTACATAGGAAGTGTGTTAAATACTGGAAAAAAAATGAATGCAACCATCACATATAGGGTCTGATAAGCTACAATATACTACATGTTCATTAGTGGGTTAAATATACTTTATAGTGATTGTAAAGACAGATTTTTGTCTTACTTACCTGTTCTGTGCAGTGGTTTTGCACAGAGCAGCCCTGATCCTCCTCTTCTTGGGTCCCCCACCAGCGTTCCTGGCCCCTCCTTCCTACCAACTGGCCATACAGCAAGCAGCTTACTATGGGGGCACCCAAACAGGCTCTCTCCCAAGCCGCTGCTCTATGTGTCCATTCATACACAGGTGTGGCATGGCCCCAGCCCCAGCTCTCTCCTAACTAGCTCATTGCTGTTGCTTTCCCAGTCAATGAGGAGGTAGAGACATCTGAGGCTCTTGTACACATCACTGGATTGAGATGGGGCTCAGGAAAGTAAGTAGACAAGTGAGAGTTTTTCCAAAATGTGCTATGAGGCAAAACTCCAGTATATCCCACAAGGCTAAAATTATACCCTGTATAGTTTAGTATTTACTTTTTAATTATTTATATATTTGCAGTTTGGAGATTATTATGTATATCAATTTGAATATTCATTCAGATACACCGATGGCTACTATTACTGTTGTTGATAAGACATAAAGACATAGATCTTGTTAAGTTTTTTTATAGTTCTGTGCACGACCCTCTCTTTTATTTTGTATGCATCAGTAATTTGGGTTTATTTTATTATTCCTTGAGTGGTGTATTATATTCATGGTGGCACATAAACTCAAAGAACCCAGCATGCTTCAGATGGTTGTGGGTAAATTATACAATGACCATCAACTTCAAAAAATGACACAGAATCTGAGAATGGAGATTGGGCAGATAATTGAAAGGTCAACTCCCTCCATTCAGAGATCTGGTTTCTTTAATAACAGGCATCCCTGAACAGACTGCATTAATATATTTACCTAATTGGAAAACATATTGTAAGGAAATCAGCGGAACCTGGCATCAGGACTTCAGCACCAGTATCGTTTAGAAGGTTTGGTCTTTAGAGTTGGGGGATTTGGTGTAGAAGAGGTGAGTATGCAGACAAAAAGTGAAAGCGGTAGTAAACTGGAAAATAAAAACTTTTTCCCTGCAAGGCATCACGTACTAGCACATTATTTGAAAACATGGAAATGGAAATGGAAACAAGGCTTTCATTTTCACCCAGTCTTCCTTCCGGGCTCGTAGGCTCTGGTCCTTTGAATGGCTGAGCTGCAATGATGTGCATGTGCGCCAGAGTCACTGTTTACGGTGCACAGCTCTGAAGGGAAGGCATGGGTATGTCGTTTCTTCAGAGCGCATGCGTTGGCTACTATACAAGTAGATATCTCCTAAACGGTGCACGTTTAGGAGATATTTACAATACTTACAGACAAGCTTTATTATGGGCTTACCTGTAGGTAAAACATTAAAAATTGACTTTACTACCACTGTAAGTTTACATAAGGAAAAGATGATACTATAGTTACAGGTCGAGTTAGCATATGAGTTAGTGTTAGGGTTACATGGTGGGTTGGTGTGAGGGTTAATGTTAGGGTTACATGAACAGTTAATGTGAGGATTCTTGTTAAGGTTACCAGAAGGGCTAATGTAAGCATTACTATTACAGGAAGTTTTACTGTAAGTGTTAAGTTCCTTACACACAAGGGAGTCTAGGCGCTGTGCCTCCTTTCTGGCAATGTAATGTTCCCACAGGCAGGGCCGAGGATAAGGGGGTACCACCAGTCCTCCTGTACGGGGCCCAGGTCAGCAGGGTGGCCCAGGCAGCTGGGTGAATTGGATGTGGGAAAGGAGGTTAATCAGCACAGCAGGGGAGAAATTATTGGAACCAAGCCTGCTGGCTTTCAGCTGCTTCAGAAAGAGCCATACAGGGGATCAGTTCAATGAGTGATTGGTACTGATAACTCACTGTGTTCATTCATAACTGAAGCACAGTAAAATGTGTTTTTTTTTTTGAGGGGAAGGGGCCTATCAGGTTGGCTGTATGGGGCCCCATGATTTCTAACAGCAGCCCTTCCCACAGGTACAACTCTATACTGCTTTTAGCCCAGCCATAGACTTTGATAGTCTATAGATAGCAGGGCTGGATGCTGCACCTGTCCATCCTGGTTGCACTAAAACGCTGGGAGGGACATACAGCAGCTAGACAGCTCTGTGTGTAAGGGGCCTTAATGTTAAAAATGACAGCGTGGGTAAGGTTAAATGACAGAATTATAGGGAGAGATACTGTGAGGAGGGTTTAGAGTAGTGGATCAGTCTCAGGGCTCAATGCACAAAAATAACAACTACAAGAGTTGATCTCCCAACACTGAAAGCTAAACTGTAACACTTTAATAGATCCTATAAGGAAAAGGGGTTGAAAAATATGTACTACATAGCATTAGGAAATATTAAAGTGAAAATGTGATGGAAGTTAAGTATGACCTTTTTCATGTCTAAATAAACAGTTTAAAAAAGCTTTCAGAAAAGGTGTAATTCCATTTCATTTGACCTTAAAGTAATTCTAAAGGTTGGCATTTTTTACCTGCTCTATGCAGTGGTTTTGCACAGAGCAGCCCCAATCCTCTTCTTTTTTGGGTCCCCCCAATTGCGGTCCTGGCCCCTCTCCCTGTTGAGTGCCCCTGTAGCAAACCTCTTGCTAAGGGGGCACTCGTGCAGGCTCACTCCAGAGTCATGCTCCTGTAAATGGACATTGTCCGTTCACACACAGAGCACAGCTTGGCCCCATTCCCGCTCTCTCCTCATTGGCTCACTGTTGTGTGAGCCTATGAGGAGACAGAGACCTGGGAGAGCTGTAGCTCTCATGCACATAGTTGGAACGAAACAGGGCTTAGGTAAGTATAAGGGGGGAGGGGAGGCTGAGGGGGGAACTGCACCCAGAAGGTTTTTTTACCTGAATGCATAGAATGCATTAAGGTAGTAAATCTTCTACCTTTAGAACCACTTAATTAAGTGCAAAGCTTATATTCCCATTGATATAAATCATGTTCTCATAAACGGGAGATCAAAATACTCATTCTTAGAGCTGTTATGACTATATAAGTAGTTGAAGAATGTTAATTTGTTCCTCACCTCATTTATTATGATGTGAATGTGGTGCTCTGATCATTTACGTTGGCTTGTTATATTTGTATTTGAAATGTAAAGTGCTTTTCACTGTTTATATGTTGGCATGGTTTATGTTAATGGAAGAATCAATATATGCTAGACAGAAAGTGCGTGCTAGCTTCTGTCCTGTCATATTACAGTCTACAAAATGAATATTAGAATATACTTGCTACTGCGTTTTGGTCATCCTAGATTCAGCCTGGTAGCTAAGTGAAGGGATTAATATACTTTAGTTACCATAAATACTAGGATTTGTTAGCATAATTAGGTAGACGTGCAGTGTTTCAAGCTCATAGGCAGAACAAAATTGCTGAAACTAAGCAGAGAATTATGACATCAGCTCTAATGACAGCAAAAACAAAAGAGAACCTGTAGTTAATTATGTTTTAGATATTGTCATCAAACTTTTATAGATAGAAAATGCTCTGGATTGCTAAATCTGATTTCACCTACTTGGCGTCCCACACCCCCCTTCCTTGAGCAAGCTTGTCTATCTTGAGAAAGCAGCATTTTTTCTCTCAAAACCTCACTTTGCTCTACTTTTTGTCCTTGTGCAGTACCAGCTAGTTTTTCAGAATATCACAATGTGTGGGCTGGGATCTGAACACGGTAGACAGGATCTGGTTGGACATTTTTTATCTAGCTTTATTCTCTGCTGTTTAACCAGGTATAACTGCTATTGCCATTTTTTACACTCAATATTTGCATGCTAACAGGATATACTGTATGCATGAATGTGTAAGGAAATTTTGGGGAAAGGTGGGGCTCCAAAAATTCAGGTGATTGTTTTGTATTTGTACTAAAGTTCACCTTTACCATTCTAGCCTATTGTTTAATTATTTTGTGGTTGATAATTATGGCTTGCCTATTTGACAGTTGTATTTCTCCTTTTTACATTTTATTTCTGAACACAGTTTTACTTGAAATGTGCCAACCTGTAACTAAAGTGAACCCTATTGCCCATAATTTGTATAAAAGTAAACTGTTTATTCCAAATTAATCTGGTGACCAGTTATGTGACCAGTGCTAAAGCATTGGTCATTTGGTTTCTGTTTAAATTCCAATATCCAACAAAATCAGATTGCATACAAAATAATTAAAAACATTTTAAAAAAGCGAAGAACAAAAATGTCTCTGTTCAGCTTCCAATGCTTCTTGGGAAGGAGGGAGGTGGGGGTGATATCACTGTACATAGTAAAGCTTGAAATCCCATGAGAATGAACCCCTACAATGGACTGGAGTGCATTCTTTTCATGGTTTATTCCTTAATAGGAGTGCATACTGGTTTTGTACATATTTCCTTTATTTTCTACAGTCAGAACTTACAGAACTGTAGTCTGTTTGTAACACATTCAGTCATTTAAGATTTCAGCTGTGCTTAAAGCGGATCCAAATCTAAAAAAATAAAAGTCAGCAGCTACAAAAACTGTAGCTGCTGACTTTTAAAAAACAGACGCTCACCTGTCCTACGATACAGCGGTGTCCTCATCACAGCTGGTTTTACTGTCCGTCCTCTCTCCTTGGCACTGGCATCTTAAGTGTGGGTACTTAAGCTCGCGGCTTCACAGCAGGGTGCCCACTGTACACGCGCGAGTAGCGCTATGCCTTGTGAATGGTCTTGTAGTCTTCTGGTACCTGTCACATGTCCCAGAAGACTACGGGGAGGGAGGAGAAATTCTGCTTCCAGTCACCTAGGGTACACGCTCCCCAAAGGTGCCAATCCTTAACGGAGAGCGAGGCACAAGGCCTTAAAGCAGATGTTCCCCTTTAGGGTGGAGCTCCGCTTTAAAGAACCAATTGTTTACAGAACTGGAATACATCCACAAAACAGTGACTCATTTCTTATCAAACTGCCTAGAAAGGGTGGCCATACACAAATAGGTTTCTTTTGTTGCAGCAGATCCTCCATTCATGCTAGACAGCACAGATGGTGAAAGCTCCCCTACCGGATATTGTATTATGACAGCTGGTACCCGTGGCTGTCAGAATACACAAACAGCTGCTGCTTCTGTTTGGGTGCAGTCACTGTTAGGCCAACAATTTTCCACCCTGCTCCTCTGCAGAAGTTGACTGAATAATTTACTTTTGCTGAGCTGAGTAGTGTCATCAGGGACACTCAAGGCTTGCATTTTGGCTGACTGAGCTGGAATCAGAAGAAATTCGAGATATATATAGCAACCTTAAAGTATAAAGGCAACTTTTTTTATTTTAGATTATCTCTTAGGGAGATTCACCCTATTTGTTATGTTTACGATTATTACTGAGATGGAAAGTCCTGGGTTGTCTTCCGAACAGGAATAGGGAGGATTTCTAGAAGAACACTAGTTCTGGTGGCCCTGGTGACAGCCAGGAATTCCCTCACTGTGGAGGAATATCCTCTCCAGGGGCGGACTGACAACTCATGGGGCCCCTGGGCAATAGAGGATCATGGGGTCCCTGTGTCCTCGCCCAAGCTCAAACCACACCCAAAAAAGCCTATGAAAGGTACCAAGGGCATCTCATGGGGCCCCCTACTGACCCCGGGCCCTCAGGCAGTGCCCAAGTGCTCGGATGATCATTCCGCCCCTGATCCTCTCACTTTCTGTTTTGGTTTTGGGACAGTGGGCACAATTCACTAAGCGGTATCTTACCGCATCTGAGTATGTGGTAGGATACCGCACAGCATTTTTTAAAAAAAAGATTGAATTAACTAAAAGAACTCTACTCAAATACTGCATGAGTTATTTTATCAAGTCATGAGGTATTTTAGTAGTGACAACCATGTGTTAATGTTTCAGCTGCCAGCAGGGTTCCACACTGAAAACTGAATGTAAAAGAAATAATTGCCGGCAAATAAAAAAATAATTTAAAAAACAGCGTGGGGTCCCTCCCCCATGCATGCCAAGCCCTTTGGGTCTGGTATGGATTTTGAGGGGAACCCCCACCCCAAAGCACCTTGTCCCCATATTGATGGGGACAAGGGCCTCTTCCCCACAACCCTGGCCGGTGGTTGTGGGGGTCTGCGGGCGGAAGGGTTATTGGAATCTGGACGTCCCCTTTAGCAAGGAGTCCCCCAGATACCCTCCCCCCCATCTGAATGAATATGCAGTACATGGTACAGCTACCCATTCACAGAAAAAAAACTGTAGTGTGGAAAAAGACAGGAGGCAGTCTTTGACAAGTCCTTAATAAAAAGAAGGAAAATAAAAGAATGTCCCCTGAATTAGATCCAACGTCAATCACGATGCCTGCAGCCGCCGCTAAGAAAAGGAAAAAAAAGGCTTCACTCTCTACGCTGGCTCCAGCCATCTGACTGCTCCGCTGTCTTGACAGTTCTTAAATATGTAAAGGGTGGGGCCACCCGGTGACATCACATATGTGACCCCACCCCGTGTGACATAATTGACCCAGCATGCCCCGGTTGAAGATGTCACAAGGGGCGGGTCACACACGGGATGTCACTGGGTGGCCCCGCCCCCATGTTGAGGGCATGTGGCCTGGTATGGTTCAGGAGGGGGGTGCTCACTCATCCCCCCTTTCCTGACCTGCTGCATGCTCGGATAAGGGTCTGGTATGGATTCTGAGGGGACCCCAGGCAATTTTGTTTTTTAGATTTGGTGTGGGGGTTCCCCTCAAAATCCATACCAGATCCAAAGGGCTTGGTATAGATGGGGGGGACCCCACGCTGTATTTTAATTATTTTTTTAAATGCCGGCCAATTTTTTTTTTACATTCAGCCGCCATCAGTGAACCCCACTGACAGCTGATGACAATCTTCGTTTGCTTTGAGGTCTTTTAAATCCAACTGAAGTCTTACATCTTTGTATGTCTTTATAGTCCTGCCCTTCTACAGTATACGTTATAATGTTTGTGATTCATTTTTGCTTGAAAATGCCTTAAAAAAATTTTCAGAGTGAAAATGCTGCTTTCTACTCTTCTTTTCTATGCTCTGTACTGGCAATGCTGAGTAACAGCCAAAACCCTCATGTGTCCTCACAAAGATTTGTATTGCTGAGGAAGAGAGCTAGTGTTTCTGGGTAGGCATCCTTGCTGGCTGATATGAGAAAAAAAAGAGTTTTTCCTGGCTTATAGTGTCAGGTAGCATGGAAAGTGGGGCAATCTGTGGAGCTTTACATACTTTACATCTAAGGTTAGGTGATCATTTATCTCCTAAAATCAAAAACCAGAAGGCAGCACATGTCCACCATTTGTAGAGCATCATGTCTGTGTGGGTATGAAAACCCCTGCAAATTCATGCCTGTGTGGGTATGACAACTCCTGTAAGTTCCAGAAACATGAAGAAGAATGAAGTGTAACAAGTGAGGACAGCAATTTAATCTAGTAAGTATTTAAAAATGTTCTCTACTGCCATGAAGAGTTTATGCATCAGTATATACGATTTAGAAACATCATCTTTAGAGATAGTATATCTCTAGTTCCCTCTCTCATTCCACCATATACAGTTGTGTTCAAAATAATAGCAGTGTGTTGAAAAAAGTGAATAAAGCTCAAAATCCTTCTAATAGCTTTTATTTCCATACACACAAATGCATTGGAAACACTACACATTCTATTCCAAATCAAAATATGAAGAAAAATATCTCAAATTTGTGTTGTTCCTCTAAACAAATTGAAGAAAAGTGAATATTAGACTGTTCAAAAAAATTGCAGTGTTTGTATTCTTCTTTACAAACTCAAACATTCACTATATAAACTGAAAAATGTTTGAAGATTTTGCTTTCCTTTGAATCACTTAATTAATATTTAGTTGTATAAGCACTGTTTCTGAGAACTGCTGTATATCTGTGTTGCATGGAGTCAACCAACTTCTGGCACCTGTGAACAGGTATTCCAGCCCAGGATGATTGGTCTACATTCCACAGTTCTTCTCTATTTCTTGGTTTTGCCTCAGAAACTGCATTTGTGATGTCACCCCACAAGTTTTCTATTGGATTAAGATCCAGGGATTGGGTTGGCCACTCCATGACGTCAATCTTGTTGGTCTGGAACCAAGATGTTGCACGTTTACTGGTGTGTTTGGGGTCGTTGTCTTGTTGGAACACCCAATTCAAGGGCATTTCCTCTTCAGCATAAGGCAGCATGACCTCTTCAAGTATTCTGATGTCTTCAAACTGATCCATGATCCCTGGTATGCGATAAATAGGCCCAACACCGTAGTATGAGAAACATCCCCATATCATGATGCTTGCGCAACCATGCTTCACTGTCTTCACAGTGTACTGTGGCTTGAATTCAGTGTTTGGGGGTCGTCTGACAAACTGTCTCCGGCCACTAGACCCAAAAAGAACAATCTTACTTTCATCAGTCCACAAAATGTTGCACCATTTCTCTTTAGGCCAGTCAATGTGCTGTTTGGCAAATTGTAACCTCTTCAGCACGTCTTTTTTTCAACAGTGGAACTTTGCGGGGGGCTTCTTGCAGATAGCTTGGCTTCACATAGGCGTCTTCTAATTGTAACAGTACTCACAGGTAACTTTAGACCTTCTTTGATCTTCCTGGAGCTGATTGTTGGCTGAGTCCTTGCCATTTTGGCTATTCCTCTATCCATTCGAATGGTAGTTTTTCGCTTTCTTCCACGTCTTTCAGGTTTTGGTTGCCATTTTAAAGAATTTGCGATCATTTTAGCTGAGCAGCCTATCATTTTCTGCACTTCTTTATATGTTTTCCCCTCTCCAATCAACTTTTAATCAAGCTACGTTGTTCTTCTGAACAATGTCTGGAACGACCCATTTTCCTCAGAATTTCAGAGAGAAATGCACTGTAACCAGCATGTACAACATTTGCTGCCTTCCTTCCTTAAATAAGGGCAATAATTGCCACCTGTTTTTCAAAGAATGAATGACCTTACTAATAGAACTCCACACTGCTATTATTTTGAACATGCCCCTTTCAATTAGTGATTCAATTACACAGAATCAGCAGCATGCATGTCATGACTGTTGGGTCTGTTGGATTTCTATTACTCTACTACACCTGCTAGTAAATTATTTGCCATGTAGAAATATCATTTCTACCAAAAACAGTGATTGATTAGGTTAGTGATGTCTGGGTGCTATTATTTTGAACACAACTGTATAAAGGCAAGCCATGAGATATATATGAAAGAAAGAGGGTGTAAAGCATAGAATCAGAGATTGCAGGAGCATTCTTTTTGCATGCATAACGTTTCAAAGGAGGTAAGAGCTCTATGCAAGGGGCCTTTACATTGTAGGGTGTGGTAATAGTCCTTGAGTTGGAAATAGGCCAACCAGTGTCCCCAGGGAGTAAGCCAGGTGTTCGGTCAGGAAGGTAGGTGAGTGAAAAAGAGTCATAGGCAATTAACATTTTTTAATAAAGGAAGGAACTTGTGTCAATGATATTGGGATGGGTGCACCCACTGGAGGGAGGTGAGATAAGGTAGGGGCAAGAGAGTCTCAAGCCATACCTACGGTTCATGTTCAGTATTAAATATCCAGACTCGCAGCCCTGTGAATTAGGAAGCCATTTTAAAAAGTTCTAGATGGGGCAAATTCATTCCTTGATTATTAAGATGTATCGAAAACACCTACCCTCAACTTCAGTAAGGCAAAGTACAGAGTTATGGGGACAATGGTAAATGATAAACTAACTGCAATATTGGACAAGTCTTACAACAAATTCCTGAAAACACTGAAACCCTGGGTGTCTTCACAGAGCTTCAATGTACTACTTGTGACCTCCTAACCTATCTGAATGAAGGCGAGCCCCCATTCCCAAATCCTTTTTTGTTATCTCTTTCTTTCTCTTTCCTCTTTTTTCTTTCTTGTATACTTTCCTCATTTTCCAATAATACAGCTGTGGCAGTAAGGGGGGATTGGAGGATGGAAGATTTCAACTAAAGCAGCACAAGAGACGCTTCCCATAGTAAGAACTGTCTCTTGTGCTAATGGAAATTTAAAAAAATGTTCAACTAAACTTAGGCTTTAAGCAAACAATGCTACGTTTGTTAGTAAAATGGTGCCAGACCTAGGGACTAGGAACAAGTACAAATATGTACTGTTGGCTTATGCTTTAATCAAAATAAAGCAATAAAGAATTATTTTAAAAACATGTAAATTCACGCATTATAATGGTAGTGAAAATCCATAACAGTTAAGGTGTTTGGAGATGACTTTTAGTAACAAAGCTTTCTAAATGACAACCTATATATTTTATGTGTAACTGGAAGACCTATTTTTAAACTGTCACCTTTGTTGGAGATTCTAAAGGGGGCCTAAATTTAAAAAGTGGGAACATCTAGAAATGTTAAAGCAGAGTTCCAGTCAGTTTTGTATTTATTAAAAGCCAGCAGCTACAAAAACTGTACCTGCTGTCTTTAAGTAAACACACACTCACCTTTTCAAGGGTCCAGCAATGTACTCACCCACGCCGTCCATTCTCTCCTTCTCTCCCCTGCATCGGCATTAGAACTGTGGGCACCAGGCTGTGACCTGTGACAGCTTGCAGCTTCACAGCCGGGTGCCCACTGTGCATGCGTGTGTCGCGTTGCGCATTCTGATTGGTCCTGTGAAGCTTCCCAGAGGACCACAGGAGGAAGGAGGGGGCCGAACTTCCAGCTCACTTCACCACGGCAAACTGAGCCGGAAGTGGGAGCGGGTACCTGTCAAAAACAGGTATCCATTCCCCCCTAAAAGGTGCCAAATATGGCAGTGGAGGAGGCAAACAAGCGGGGCTTCCACTTTTGAGTGGAACTTCGGTTTAATTGTGCCTAAGTAGTATCCTGAAAATGTAACATTTGACTGGAATTTCGCCTGAAAACTAGCAGATAACTTCCTGTGACATAAGCGTTATAGGTTTATATCTTAGGTGTGAAAGGCACTGTGCCTGAAACTATTAGTTTGAAGTGAGGTTTGGTGATACCACTTCTGTGCTGCTCATTGTTTTGATGAGGGCTTGCTGGAGAGAAAATGAGAAAAGATGTCCCTAGGGACCTACAGACAAGCATCTTCCATTCATTCCATGCAACTGTGTTTCCATATTTTTCCTCCATTAGTCATAAAATCACCACTCATCAAGGGGCTGTTCTAACATGAGGAAGCAAAGTCCTGCCCCTGTCAAGTGGCTACTTCCACAGAGATATAGTAGTTGTAGTAGTTGCAGTGCTGAGATGAATGTCTTTATGATAAAGTAGCCCTTATGTAGCTGAACATTGACAAGGACAGGACTGAGTGGGAATTCTCTTTGTTCTTTACTAAAAGACATGTTGCTTTGTTCATTTATGTTTATTTCTTTTTAGTTCCCTCTATTATTTTGTGACAACCCAAAATGTGTGATTTTCTTTTACTTTCACTTTTGATTGCTGTAAATAGGACAAATAGAAAGGGTGAATCTCCCTAACAGGGACACAGACAACAATAAAAACTGACAGGTGTTCTAATCCCTCTCCACTCTATCCAAAACTAAAAAAAAAGTTTTATATCTACTTATACTTTATAGTGTTACTAAACCCACAACAGTAAAATCAGTCTGTATATGCAGTAAAGCATGCTTGTTATACTCACTGTGGAACCTAAGGGGTTAATCCTTCGCATTGTGTAAAAAGGATGTTGATCCTGTCTTTGATCTTCCCTTTCTGCTATTGTTCCCAATCCATCCACTGATAGAACAGAGCCTTGGGGGCAAGCTACACATGTTCAGTTTGGTATGTATTGATATAGAGGTTTTTTTGTGCTTCTGAGTGTGCATGTGATCAGCACAGGGCCGATCAGCACTGTCCAGACAGAGTCAGGGGTCCTGCAGCCTCATAGGATAATCAGGGGAGAATGAAAACTCCTCCTACTTGAACCAGTGCTCTGCTGGGCACTGATGTAAGTCACAAGACTGCTCTAACTGCTGATGAGAAAAGGTATTTGGCAGTTTATATTTACTAAAATAATTGCATTTCCATGTTGTGCGTACTGTGGGAGACCAGATATAGTGAATGCAGGGTCTTGGGTTTAGTAACACTTTAACTCTGTACAAAGACATAGCCAACAAACATTTATAACATCAGTTTTGCTGTGTGACTTGCTTTGTTTCTTGTGCATTAGTGTGTTTAAGCAACATAATAACTGCATATCACCTTTGGTGGAACTAAGGTTGACAAACCAAAATTTGTTTCCAACATTTAAATCTTTTTACAGGAGTATCAAAATAACTGTTGGTATAAATCCAATACCATCATATATGATAAAATCAAGGCACAGGAAGCTTGGCAACGCACTGCAGAGTTCCATACTATATTCTGAAGACTGGTTGGCTTCTTCTTAAAAACAGGAAAAGAAATCAATACTTTTAGAGACATTTATATTTTTCCACTGACTGTATTGAAAATCAGTTTACATGTTTATGGTATGTCTGTAAATTTCTGGAGATTAGATAACCCTAGTGGAGCTATACAGTATATGCTTTACAAAGCTACAGTGGCAATAAAGAATTAGCCTGAATAGTGCATTTCAGTTTGTAGTCGTATATAAAAATGACTCAATCATCTTTTCATGTACGCATTAGATGTACATCCAAAAAGTATGTCAGCTAACACTCCTCCGCTGTCTAACTTTATTTGTTAAAGTAACCAAATGCTTACAGATTTCTACGTGGTTGATGATGAACATAGTCTGATCAGATGATTTTTAAAGCATCTGGAAGGGTCCAAGCGAGGTCATTGCCTAATACATATGCAAACTCCTTCTGTCATGTACATATGGTACTATTATTTGTTAATTTGTATTTCCGATTGGTTTAAATGTTGTAATGCTAAAAAAGTGTTCTGTGTATCTTACTACAGCGAGCTACATTTTTTTTTTTTGAACAATGGTTATATTAAACAGAACCTGTCAAGATGATCTTATCACAGCACTGGATGATGCAAATCTGTGATGGCCTGACTCCCTAAAGCTGTAATGCTGTAATAAGCAGAGTGTCTGCGGTGTGAGGCATTTATAGCCTCAAGCACTGGCCTTTACTATGACAGGTAACAGACATTAAAACAGGTTCCATTTTAATTTGGCAAAATGCCTAAAATACTACAGATAAAAGCACAGAGTTCACAAGTGGTGAAACATAAATTATTCTAATGAAGCTGCTTACTTGGAAGAGCAACAGAGAAAACTTCATATGAGCTATGAAATGGATAGGAGCCTGATCTGAAACACATCATCAAACACAAAGAAGGGGTATTTACTAAAACCAGAGAGTGCAAAATCTGGTAAAACTCTGCATAGAAACTAATCAGCTTCCAGATTTTATTGCCAAAGCTTAATTGTACAGGCTGAAGTTAAAAGCTGATTGGCTACCATGCACAGCTGCACCGGATTCTGAGTGTTCCAGTTTTAGTAAATCTCTCCTAAAATCTTTGGAGGCAAATCACACATGCAAATTTTGAAGGAAAAGTGTACAAAATGGAACATTGTGCTAAGGAAGGTATATTTCTTGGCTAGAATGAGTCTCAAAAGGGTTACAGAATTCTGCATTCAAAGAGGCAACAATCAGCAGAGGTGTAATTAATAATGTAACACCTAAGTCTCATGAAGTGGCACAGTCAGCACCATCTAAGTGACAGTCTGAGCAATAAGACCCACTAGTACTGCAGAAAAAGTAAGAGAATATACTTAAATTGAAATCGGCGGCAGTGTTTTATCCACTGAGAATGAAGAAACTGAACCGCCTGCAACCTCAATCAGAAAATCTCTAAGATTCAATAAGGGCATCTCATTTGGATTCTTGTCATTTGGTTTGTTCAGCAACACAGCCTTAACCAGCTTTATGGTGAGAAATGCAAAAAGCTACCTGTTCATGAGAAGCAAATGTGGATTAAAGCTGTGGATGCTATGACAAAGGCAAGCAGTGGGGTGCTTTTATACTTTGCAATCACTGCCAAAGCCAAAGTTTGGAGAATTCTGAAAGATGTTGGGAATTAAATGAGAAGTAGCTGATGAAAGGGGTGTTAGAATGCCATTCTCATATATTATACTAATGATCATTAGTTTCTTCCACTAGCTGGCAGTGTTGAGTTAATGCTTTAATAATGTATTGTACTCTTTCTGAACTACATGGTTATGATGTAATTTCCTCTCTCTGTGTTCCTTTTGTTTTCCCATTAAACAAGAAAAGTATTACGCATGTGTCAAGTACTAGACTGGTAAGAGTCATATCAACAGCAGCTTTCCAACATCTATACAGCAGCTTTTCTCAAAACTTTCAGGGAACCTTTATTGTGTTTCACTGTTGCCTGCAGATATTCACAGATGTACCATTCTTAAGCCCTTTGGCAGATAAACTGTCTTTTATTGGGGCCAATAAAGAGGAGGTGTGAGGTCAGTGTGATGTCATAGGATTCTCTGACTCTGGATGAATGAACGTCAAAAAAAGAATGTTGAGTTAAAGCTGGTACACACGGGCTAGTATCGGCTGGTTGAACAGAAACCAGCAGACATTTGGCCAGTGTGTACAGCAGTCTGTCCAACAGAAGCTGGTATATTGACCACCTTTTGTCAAACAGACATGGTGGAGGACCAGAATTTAATTGGCATATTTGCAGCCACTGGCTGTGAGCGCTGATCAGTGTGTTCTGGTGAGGGAGGGGGGGGGGGGGAGAGTGCTCCTGTCAGTACACAATAGGTCAGCAGGGGAAATCGCAGCACTAACATTGCTTACTTAGTGCGGTAACCTCTCAGTTTTTTTTCCGTTCAGCACGCTGGGTTGAATGAAAAAAAATCTCCTGTGTGTACCCCACATTAGTTTTCTAATTCAGATCTCCTGGTAAGAGTCATATCAACAGCAGCTTTCCAACATCTATACAGCAGCTTTTCTCAAAACTTTCAGGGAACCTTTATTGTGTTTCACTGTTGCCTGCAGATATTCACAGATGTACCATTCTTAAGCCCTTTGGCAGATAAACTGTCTTTTATTGGGGCCAATAAAGAGGAGGTGTGAGGTCAGTGTGATGTCATAGGATTCTCTGACTCTGGATGAATGAACGTCAAAAAAAGAATGTTGAGTTAAAGCTGGTACACACGGGCTAGTATCGGCTGGTTGAACAGAAACCAGCAGACATTTGGCCAGTGTGTACAGCAGTCTGTCCAACAGAAGCTGGTATATTGACCACCTTTTGTCAAACAGACATGGTGGAGGACCAGAATTTAATTGGCATATTTGCAGCCACTGGCTGTGAGCGCTGATCAGTGTGTTCTGGTGAGGGAGGGGGGGGGGGGAGAGTGCTCCTGTCAGTACACAATAGGTCAGCAGGGGAAATCGCAGCACTAACATTGCTTACTTAGTGCGGTAACCTCTCAGTTTTTTTTCCGTTCAGCACGCTGGGTTGAATGAAAAAAAATCTCCTGTGTGTACCCCACATTAGTTTTCTAATTCAGATCTCCCTGTTGGATGTTATACAAAGTCCTGAAAGTGGTAGTAAAGGCTAATTATAACTATTCTTAAAAACATTCTGTACCACCCTCTTCCTACCTATCTTGCATACTCTGTATGAAATAAATATTTGTGTACTTACCTTTTTTTAATCCTGTCCAGGCCAGTCATGTGATCCAGTACCTCCAGCTCCACTCTGTAAGCGCATGACAACAGCTGGGAATTACAGGCACCGTGGCATCATGCATAAGCTGCCATGGCCCAGCCATTGTCAGTGATCCCTTCTCTTAGCTGCAGCAGCTGCTCTCTGATACAGGTGAGCCAGAGCTGCTAGATCATGTGACTGAACTAGATAAACAAAAGGTATGCACAGATCGTTTTAATGCAGGAAATTCAGAATAGGTAGGAGAATGTTTTTTAAGAATAGTTAGAGTTAGCATGATCTTCCACTTTAAGGTTGGCCAAGAATGTTATTGGATAGTGAAGGAACAGCTGCTCACTTATGAGGCTCTTTTCCAATCAGAAAGCTCCATTTGATGACACATCACTTTGCAAAGCAGTATAACCTGATTGGACTACAGTGCTGCCTCTTCATCTCATAGTCTACAGTGCTTTGAAAAAGTATTCATCCCCCTTGAAATGTTCCACATTCTGTCATGTTACAACCATAAACGTAAATGGATTTTATTGGGATTTTATTGGGATTTTATGTGATAGACCGACACAAAGTGGCACATAATTGGGAAGTGGAAGGAAAATGATAAATGGTTTTCAAACTGTTTTACAAATAAATATCTGAAAAGTGTGCATTTGTATTCAGCCCTCCTGAGTCAATACTTTGTAGAACCACCCTTCGCTGCTGTTACAGCTGCAAGTCTTTTTGGGGATGTCTCTACCAGCTTTGCACATCTAGAGTGACATTTTTGCCCATTCTTCTTTGCAAAATAGCTCAAGCTCTGTCACACTGGATGGAAAGTGTCTGTGAACGGCAATTTTCAAGTCTTGCCACAGATTGTCAATTGGATTTCGGTCTGGACTTTGACTGGGCCATTCTAACACATGAATATGCTTTGATGTAAACCATTCCATTGTAGCTCTGGCTGTATGTTGGGGTCGTTGTCCTGCTGGAAGGTGAACCTCTGCCCCAGTCTCAAGTCACATAAAATCCCAATTAAATACGTTTATGTTTTTGGTTGTATCATGACAAAATGTGGATAATTTCAAGAGGTATGAATACTCCTTCAAGGCACTGTAAATGCTGGTATGCAGAGGCTAGTACAAAGACAGACGATTGAACTACTATTTCAGACATTTTTAAGTATTTCTTAGTGAATGCACAGTGAATGGTTGTGTTTTAAATCTTCCTATATTTGCACTTCAAGTTTTCTCTTGTACAAGGCTTAGCTATAGCAACAAATAATATTATCTACTTGTTTTCGGAAGAGAACAGTGCAGTGTTGCGTACAGCTGAGCATTTTGGCTAATGCTAATTCTGAAATGAAGCAATAGAGAAATTAATCTTTTCGAGGTGACACTTTTGTTCCGTAGTTTAGAATAAGATTAGATTATTTTCATTTTCATTTTACAATGCCTTATTAATTTATATTTATCACATTATATTTTAAAGGTGTTCAATTAACTTAGCATACGACATTTTCAAATTAATATGTGTCTGTACAGCATGCTCTGCATGTGGGTGGTCAGAGCCACAAATCGTGTTTGCTTTGCCAGTGTATTCCCAGACTATGTCAAACTTCTGCTTCCAGAGTAGAGAAATGGCTTCCATTTCCTTGTATCGTAAACACGTCTTAGATAAATAATCGCTAGCTGCAGTCTCTTTTTTTTTTTAACAAACTTTTCTGATATGTTAAACATTTACTTGCAGCAGTAAGAGAATTTCATTCACACTGTATTTCTGGACATTTTACAGAAGCCATTAATGAAGGCTTTTCTGTGTTTGCTGTGGCTCTTCCACTTGAGCAGTTCCTTGGTAATTATATATAAGAAGGTCCTTGCCGATATTTCATCTCGCTGTTTTAGGTTCTCATTGTTAAGTACTACAGACAGAGACCATATTTTGTTTGCATAAGAGTTATAAAAAGAAGCAGTGGGTTTATGTGGAATAACATTTATGTGTTAGAGTATGGTACTTTAACTAAAAGGAGATTGGTGAAAAGCAGGGGATTTAAAGCTGAACTTCAAGGGAGCTATTTTACCTACCAAAGTAAATGTATTCTGTCCATCCAGTTCTGAGATTTACACAATATTGCCACACAACAAAGCCAGGCAGATGATGCCCCTTTTTCTGTTACAGTTATAGACTAAAAGAGAGATGCAATGGGGTCTTCTCTCAATCCCCAGCCTGTTGACTGGAAAGAACAGCATGAGTGTCATGAACTCACCTTTCTCTTCATCTGCTCTCTTCTCCTATCAGCATGTTCCATGTCACCACATTTGCATGCAACACACTTGATTGGCATATAATCCAGCCTCCACCTAATCTGAATGCTAAAGTATAGGGAATTGCAAGAAAGCAAATCAAATGCAGGTCTTTACACTGGTTGCATTAAAAAAAATAAATTTAAAGTGACACTAATTTCTAGTTTTAAAAAATTCTATGCATGTAGGTATTCTTAGAGCAAGAGGTCCCAGCCTCCTGTAAATTCGTCTGACTTTCTATTAGAGGGTGGTTACATTTGTTCTCCATGTTCCCACTGTTAGCGATCAGTCAAACTGCCCTGGGTTTGCTTCAAGCAAGGTTTTACAAAACGTGGATGCTGAATACAAACCCAAATTTAGACGTGAAGGGGTTAAAGTGAAACATTAAGGCTTCATGTACACAAGCAGCTCCTAAACTCGAGTTTAGGAGCTTTTGGCATTTTTTTGCCAAAGCTCTTAAACTCAACTCCATAAAAGCCTCTGTGTCCATGTACACATAGGCTTTTAGCAGAGTTTAAGATCTGCTGCATTTAGGTAGTTTAAACCTCCCTCTCCTAAACGCGGAAGAATCGCATTCAGGATAGGAATGTTTTGCGTTTTTGCCACGATTTGCGTATTCCTGCGCCTGTGGTCAGGGTAGACTCGGGTACATGAAGCCTAAACATACCCAATTCCCTTAAATAACATGCCTTGGGGGTGCACTAATCCTGCCTGTGAAGATGTGCATCTCTATCAAGTACATAAAGGGCTGCGGTGGCAACAACATTTACAAAACAGCAGCAGGGACATTTAAAAAAAAAGCATTTTAAATGACAATTTAAAACAAATCTTATACCAAATGACATTTTCCTGCTGGCTTGCTAAAAAAAAAAACACACAGATCTCCCTCCCCCCAAAGGTCCCCCACATACAATGCATAGCAGTAGTGGATGTGTATTTGGAAAATTAGTTTATTGTATGGCATCACTTTAACTGGAGTTTAGCCTTAATGTGTATAAGGATATAAGTTGTGTTTATGCAGAAAATAAAGGAAGCTATTAAAGCATTAGTAAAGTCGCTTTTTCAGTTGTATCTACAGCTTAGCCTATAATAAGCCTTACCTGTAGGTACTGTAAATATCTCCTAAACGTGTATTGTGGACAGACAGACGGGGAGAGTGCAGCTCAGCCAAAAACCAGGATGCTGACCAGCACCTGCCATGGAACAGGAGCGTTATATGCTCCTGACAGTAAGGAACAAATCCAAGTGTTCTTTTGTGAGTTTCCTGGGCTATGCATCCAGTATTCGGTATGTCCTGCAAACTGTAGGATGGAGAGGAGAGGGCAATAAAATGAGCAGCTGAAAAACTAAGCATTTTTTTGCAAAATGGAACAATACATAGTAATCTAGAAGACACTCTAATTCTTGGGGATGGGAATATTTGCCAAATATCAATAAAGGTGGAAATAACCCTTTAAATAGTATTTTTCTTGTTCTGACTGTATCTACATCAAACCGGAAAGAGGAACATTTGAGGAGCAAACAGGGAATTGGTTTTCAAAAAGGGACAGACCCTCAAAATAACAAATGGGGGCGATGGGAGATGCTGAAGCTTAAGTGACTGTCAATTGAGGCAGGTAATTAAAGCTCTAACTGAACATTTTGGGCATTAAAATTATTGATAAGGTAGTGTGGGAGTGACATCTCACTGGCTCAGGGGAGCCATTTCATACAGACTGGCCGTTTACCAGCATCAAAATCGCCAATGCCTAGATTGACCTTTAATTATCAACCTTTGGCTTAAAGGAGTTCTATGGTCACAGCATGCACTTTCATTTTATAACATCAGCATTGTAACAACAATGCAGACAATAGTTAGTTTTGACTATCCAATATAAGTTAACATGAAAAATCTAATTTCAAGTTGTGATTCCTGCCAGTCTGCTGGTCACTCTTTCCACAATTTCCTGGATTCCCTGCATGTATGTAAGCTCCCCCCTGCTGTTTCCTCTCCATTTATAAGGACTACATACCCCATGGTAGCTTGCTGCCACAAACAGTGATTCCTGTACTGACCCCGCCTCCTGAATCTCCTACTCTCAGATCCTCAGAGGCAGGCTCTGTGAAATGTGTGACACAGCAGTGCCTACGCACAAGACACAATGAATATGTGCCACATAATTCAAGGAAAAAAATGTGTGGGGATCTTCAAGAAAGTACTTTTTCAAACGTCAATATTGTTCAAGTAAATAGGAGTATGCTAGAAAATTTTGAAATACAGCGTGGAAATGAACACATAATTTTATATTTTGACCATAGATATGCTTTAATGGTGTAGCAACATTGCTGCATGTAATACTTTTCTCCAAAAATGTTGGAAAATGTGGCAGTTGTGCAAAAGCTATGAATGCCATGGCAGACCAGTTGAAGAACAATGATATGAGGTGTTGTAAATTGTTCATTATAAAAGGATAAATCACTACCTGACTCTTCAACTGCAGATTTCCAGCTGCTTCAGAATGAAATGTGTGGTTGTAAGATAGAGTCATATCTGTGGTTTAGGATTTGCTGGTCATCCCCATAACTGCGAGATGCATTAAAAGATTATATCACTATGGGAGCTGAGCAAGGGAAGGAAATGTAGTTCTTTCAAGGTGCCATATTTTATTTTGTGTCCTTGTACAGGCACAAGGCTGCTTTTATGTTAGCATCTGCATATGAGCAAACAAAAAAAAGAAGGCACCATTGCTTTCATACTGAGTTTAAAGCAAACCTTTCCTTTGCCAATGTTCATAGAAAACGCTGCCAGATATGAACTATTCAGCTTATAAACAAGTCACCGTTGTGTAATCTGTGAACAAAAAGTCAGTACCAGTCTGTCCTCAGTGACCCAGTTATTCCTTCATCAGGCTCCGCTGTCTTGCCTCTTACATAGAGAAGGTAAAGTCAGGCTGGGAGTCATATCTCATTATTCTCAACACACATGTTCCTGAAGATGGCTGTTCCTGATGGCACACGTTCCTGAAGTATTGCTGGGTGCTGCAGTGACCACAATCTGGAGACTGTAGACAATAAAAGTGAAGAAATGTCACCAGCACAGCAAGAATTCCTCAAAATGGGTCCAAAGCTTTATTTTATGGTCACATGTTAAACACAAAAGCACAGTTTCAGAGCCACTCAGGGCCCCTTCATCAGTCAAGCTTTGGACCCATTTTGAGGAGTCCTTGGTGCGCTGGTGACATATCTTCGCTTAGGTTGGGAATCATAGCCCATAGTCCTTTCTGGGGGGGAGTGGTTAAGGATGAGGGCTAGTCTATTGATTTGCAGTGAAATCGAAATTTGAATTTTAGTAACAATACAATTTAAGCTTGCTATAAACATTAGTAGGATCAAGAATATAAGGGTAGCGCTGTTCCTAAATTTTAGGAACAGCGCTACACCCTTATATTTTATTCCAATACACATTCTAGTTAGAGAGTAATAGGTGTTAGCAGCAGTCCCTACCATTGCGCAGTACCATTTATATATATTAGTAGAATCAAATCAACATTTGTTTTTGAGTGCGGTGATCAAAATATTAGAAGGAGCAGGATGGAAATTTTTTTCTTAAACTGAAAAATTTCTAACAGTGAATGTGATTTTCTTTTGGAAAAGCCTATTCATTCCAAAATAGAACGGTTGGTAATTCAAAATCGTAATCCAAAACTGAAAGCAAAGGAAATTTTGAAGTAATTTTGAAGTGCGATTTATCAAGTTATCGACTGCAAATCCAATAGTCCATAGTCTCTAGTCCAATGGTTGTCAATATATGAGCGAAAGGGGGCTTCAAATGCAACCCCTGAAATCACCAAAGGGCAACACATAATGTTTAATACATGTAATGCTTGAGAGAACTGTCAGAAACTACAGATCTAATAAAGGAAGTGAGGTTCAGAGAGTGTGGACATGCTACATTTTTGGCTTGGGATATGGAGCAGAAGACAATATGAAACTAAGAGCATGTGACATGTGGCAAGTAGAGATTGTTGCTATTACCCTAATCAATGTTCCCACTATAGACTGCTGAGGTCCGAGGGTCACACATCATATAACACACAAACACTTCCAGCACATAGTGCAGTGAACCATCAATGGTAGTGCAATAAGGTTCATTGTATAAAAAACATACAGCCAAATGAATACTCACAAAAGTAAATCATAACAGCATTGTGTACCACCAAATTGCAATCCAGTAAGGTATTAGCATGGCCAAATACACTGTATCCCGGCGCTGGTGAGCAGACACATTTCAGGGAACACACCCCCTTCATCAGAGCTAAAAAGCTCTGATGAAGAAGGTGTATCCCCTGAAATGTGTCAGCTTGCCGGCGCACTGATAAAGTGTATTTGGCCATGCTAATACCTTACTGGATTGCAATTTGGTGTTATGCAACACCTTTATATACTTTACTTTTGTTAGTATTCATTTTGCTGTATGTTTTTTATACAATAAACCTTACACTAGGCCAGGGGTCTGCAACTTTTAAGACATAAAGAGCCACTTGGACCCGTTTCCGAAGGGAAAAAAAAGACTGGGAGCCGCAAAACCATTGCAACATTTAAAACAAATCCGACACTGCATATATTGTTTCTTACCTTAATGCTATATACAGGATCGTGCAGTTAGCTTCATCCCCCATATAGTAATTCATCCCCCATAGTAATTCATCCCCCATATAGTAATTCATCCCCCCTATAGTAATTCATCCCCCATAGTAATTCATCCCCCATATAGTAATTCATCCTCCATATAGTAATTCATCCTCCATAGTAATTCATCCCCCATATAGTAATTCATCCTCCATAGTAATTCATCCCCCATATAGTAATTCATCCTCCATAGTAATTCATCCCCCCTATAGTAATTCATCCTCCATAGTAATTCATCCCCCATAGTAATTAATCCTCCATATAATAATTCATCCCCCATAGTAATTCATCCCCCCTATAGTAATTAATTCCCCATATTGTCTCAATTCACTTACCTTTGCTCCGCGCGTTCCTCTCACTGTGTTCCCGCGCTGTGTTCCGGTCTTCAGGGCGGACTGTGAGAGGAGTTCGTCACGCTGCCCCGCCTACATCCTGGCTGCCCCGCCTACATCCTGACAGCTAATGTTCCACGCTCTGCGGGCTGGATTAAAAGAGTCCTGACTTTTGAGGCGGCCGCCCGAGAGGAGGGAGGGGAGCGGGCGCCCGGCACACAGAAGAGCCGCATGTGGCTTGCGATCCGCGGCTTGCCGACCACTGAAACCCTATTGCCTGTCACCTGGTGGGCAGTGTGCTCCGGAGCCGCAGCAAAGATGAAAAAGAGCCGCATGCGGCTCTGGAGCCGCGGGTTGCCGACACCCGCACTAGGCATTTGCACCCTCCTGTGTGCTCTTTCACAACTGCACATCATATGCCAAAGTGCCGCCTGCGGCCCTAAGGGTACCAGGGCTCTAGTCCATCCCAGAAACAAGTAATAGAGGATATCTATGGTCCCACATACTGTATATTGGAAACATGGAGAACAACCATAGACAACTTCTAATAGTAAGTCAGATCACAGCAGCAGAAATAAAGGAATTTTCTAGCTTTGGAGGAAACAGAGCAATAGGAGGAACTTTTTTGAGTTAATAATGCATACTTGAATAGAATTATTTTAAACCAGAGTTTAGTGTCACTGATGTATTATGAATACAGGGATACATTCATTCACTGTTTGTCTTTGATATTTGCCTGGAGTTCAGCTTTAAATAGGTAATTTACATTGGAATGACTCTCCGGAAAATATTCTTGGTTTTGATTTGAACTATAATTATGGTTTAATTAATAATGTGTTTGCTTTTCATTTTTCTGCTTTACAAATGAGAAAACATTGAAAACTCAATTTGAATGGAAATAAATATCCTTACTGTTTGTCTTTGTTGTTAAACAGCCAAGGTAATTTGTATTTGTATGGCTTTTCTAAAATGTTGTTTCTAACTTGTTGGGTTCCAGTACAGTTTTTTTATTTTTTTTTAATTTGGGTCATTAGGTTGAAGCTGAACTCTGGGATAAGCAAATATTGTCTAAATACAGTATAAGAGGCTTGTGTATGCTTAGTTGAATCTTGGCGTGCTTTGTGTATTTCTACCAGAAATATGCAGTAATCCAGTGTGAAACCTTGTCTCTGGGCTTCCTGTAATAAAGACCGTTCAGTGCTGCTCTCCCTCCCTTGTTCAGGGTGACTGGTCTTGTCTCTGCCCCCTGCTTTAGTTCTCTACAGTTTGCCTGTAGTGGACAGGTTTGCTAGGCCCCTCCCACAACTCTGCTCTCTGCAAAGGCTATGTACAGCACAGTGATTATATCATTGCTACTTTAACAAGGTAATATCTGGACCTGCTAAGGCATTTGGCTTTCACTAAATGGATTTATATCCTTTTTGACTATTAGGTATATATTTTGAGTAACATTTTTGTGTCTGGAGTTCCACTTTAAGACATGTAATAGCCACTGATTTATTCGATTCCACTGTTAATTTTTTTCACTAAAAAAGCGTGTTCTCCCATACTTACATTAGATTTATATTAGACCGTGCCTCTTAGATTGCGTCTTTAAAAAAAAGGTGGGTGCATTTTTAGATGGAATAATCCATGAAATGTCTGTCTTTTAGTATCAGCTTTCAGTTTTAATAATGGAATTATTTATACTTCGTGCACAAATATTTTATTCATGTTTTTGTTATTGTCTTGCTGTTTTAGTAGCTGTCTATAATGAGGCCTGTTCTCTTGGTATTTGTGCGTGAAAGACTGCTGCCTGTTATAAACATGTATTTTGAATGTTGCCAAGAATTAATTCAATTCCTGTAAACTGGAGTCACTTAGCAAAGAACAACCTATTGCTGTGTGGGGCCAAATCTCAGCTTAAAGCTAAACTCCATTCTTCCCTTTAGTCTTCCACACTTATACAGGCGTGGAATTATATTCTCTTCTCGTGGAACTTTTATTCTCCTATATCGAAATTGCTACTATGATTTTTGTGCACACTGTGAGCGGTGTGTGTTAGAAGCTGCAGCAAGTCTGATACAGCTCCCCTCACTTTCTGATTGGAGGACATCCAGTATCATCTAGAAATTTCCTCCCCAGCCTTACTGTCCTTGGCCTGCACCTTTCATTCACTGTATTTCTTTCAAACTTTGAGGTTCAGCATCACATGTGGACATTATCTAAGGCACTCTGGGTTGAAATATCTAGTAAGTTGCCCATGGATACCTACTCCTCCATTCACCCAAAAAGGCATTTTGATATTTGCAACATCTCCCAAAAGCCCGTCCATTGCTTGCATCGGGACTGAGGATTCTTAAGAGGAGTACTAAGGCAGAGTGCTGTGATCTTTTCAGGAAGCCATGTACAGCACCTTACTGGCTTTTCCCACTGGCCATGATCTGTCTACATTGCCTGGAAAAGCACCCAGTGATGGGTCATGAGATCTTACTTGGTCTAAAATAGGATATGTAGTGAAAATGGAGAGGCTTCATTTAAACATTTCATTAGCACATTGATGGGGGGATGGGGTAGAATAACCAGGGAAGGCTAAATATATGAGGAGCAGACTTTAGCTTTAACTACTTGAGTTCCGGAGTCCCCCCCCCCCATGACCAGTCCATTTTTTGCTATTTAGCACTTTTGGTGATATTTGATCACCACTGACTTTTTATTATTTTTTGCTATATAAGCAAATAAACACGAACAATATTTTTTTACTTTCTGCTACAAAACAAATCCAATAAAAATAATCAAAAAATCAAATTTATTCATAAATTTTGTCCAAAATGTATTCTGCTACATGTCTTTGATAAAATAACAAATCCCAATACGTTTGCATGAAAGCTATAGAGCCTACAAACTATGGTATAAGTACTGGATTTTTTATTTATTTATTTATTTAATGATCCTAGGCTTGCGGGTTTTAGCACTGCATTGTACAAATGAAAAGCCAAATAAAGTGGAGCCTTGGGTAGCAAAATGGTGGGGTGGAAGTCCTTGTGTTATTGTCTTCTTGATTCTTTATCATGTAGCAGACCAGTAAAACCAGCTAAGGGAGCACAGACTGAAGCTGGCTATACACTAGTAGAATTTTGTTTCAAATTTTTTAAAATTTAAATTTGGTGAATGAAAGTGGGTTTCGTTCGGTAAAGTCCATTCATTCCAAAAATGAATGTTAAAATCAAATTTTTTAAGTACTTTAGAATGATTAAGCTGTCAGATGTACTGAGAATTTTCATACACATATTCATATGAATGTTCGTACATGCATTGCTTTGAAACTCTAGTTGTATGTGGAAAGCTTTAGACTTCAGAGTTTGAGTGAAGATCACATGGAATCAGTGTCAGGCTCCTAACAGCATACTCACACTCAATGTAACACTAACTATATAAAATCAATCCAGTATGGATACTCAGACAAAGCCCAACCACAAGGGTGTGGCTTATGAATTTTAAGGGCAGTGCCCTCTTCATCAGAGCTAACTGAGACATCCTTATAGCAGTACATAAATAGTCATCTTGGAAGGAACGATTGAATGTAAGTCCCACCCCTAAAGAAAGGAGGGGCCATGATGCACCACAAAGAAAAACAAAAAGTGTTAACATTTGTCGAGCAGCAATCGAAGCAGATTGCTCGACTAGCCTTCAATGCATACATCAAAAGATAATGATAATACTCTATACACAGTAAGCCATATAAATATGAATATGCAATACTGCATATAAAGAGCATCCAGTGAACGAATACATAGATTAATAAATAGCTCTCGGCTAGCCCTGATGAAAGGCACTGATCTTAAAATGCATAAGCCTTGTCCTTGTAGATGGGCATTTTTTGAGTATCTGTACTGGATTGGTTTTATATGGCTTAAGTTGTACGCTTTGTGAGTATTTTGGAAGTGAATTTTCTAAGTAATTTTTATGATAATGCACTAGGCTGGTTTTTGTCTTTGTTTCAGATATATGTTCTAAGGTTGGTGTAAGGATGTCATTAAGTCTTAGGTACTGCAGAGTTTTTCAAGGACAAATGTTTTCTCTGATGGGATTGGAAGATGTATACTACTCATGATTGTTTCTATTGACTTTAAAAGACTTGAGGCTCCTGTTCACTTCTAGTTCTGACATTTTTCATTACCATACTTGTGTAGCACCCTCTAGTGTGCTGCTTAAATTGTGTAGGCCATGTAATTAAGGTTGGGTTATTGCAGGTCAGCAGAATGACTCTACAGGTTGTGGCTCTATCACCTCCTCCTCACTCTTGAGGATCATAGAACCTTCCAGAGGTCGGTCAGAAGGAGGGGTGGAGGCCTAATCTGCATATTCATGGGAGGGGTCCTTCATTCCCAGGTTTGTAGGCTGTGGTAGAGTGGTGGACTGGTCTATAAATATGGGAGAGTCAGGCTGACAGGGAAGTCGGGTGGAAGATGGAGTGCTGAGACTGTTGGAGTCTAGGATGGGTCCCCTAGGTTTGGGGGGGACTGGCCTCTAGGCTGGGCTCAGGCTGGCTCAGGAGGATACATTCCGAGGAGAGGTGTGGAAGGGATCAGGCCTGGAGCAGCAGGGGGAAAAGAAGACAGTCTGAGTACAGCAGCACACTTTGGGTTCTACAAGGGGAAAGACTGCCACACGTAGCAAGTTTTCCAAGGACAACATTAAGCTAAATCCTTTTATCCTTGATCTGGGAGATCTTCGGCAGCTTTCAGGAAAAGAACAGTCCAGGATCTGCTTTGTACATAAGAAGGAAGTGTCCCCTTCCATTATTTCAAGTTGAATTGGGCATCCCATAATCCTTATTTCCCTGTCCAAGTTGAATTCCCCTTAGTAAAACAACAAAACCAAGTTGATGGACTTGTCACTGTCTTTGGATGCAAGTCTGTGTAAAAATAGCAGTTGCCTGGCTGTGCACAGGAAAGCTTAGGGATACTCACAACACAGCGGCCCTCACGAGGGTAGCGGTACACTTGTCTTAGCAGCACATTGAAATAGATTCCATTAAAATAACTGTAATGCTAATTCATTTTTGTATCAGGCATTGCAAATGCACATTATGCAGGTCTTAATATTAATAAAAACTGAAAGAGAAATTTTGTGAGTGCTGAAAGCTTTTATAGTGTCTCTTTAAAAAGTAGTGTCAGAAGATATGCACAAACCACTTCTGTTATGTCATCAGTTTTGTTGTTCTTCAGTGAGTTTGCAGAAATTCCTGGATATGTATTAAAGCTGACAGCACAGGTTAGGCTATTTTGTGCTTTTCTGTTGCAATTGTTTTGTATAGGTTGCATTAAAATAGCTGAACATGAGTGGTTCAGATTGACAATAACATAGCATAAATACCATCTAGATAGTAACATCTCAATTAAGTTCAAGGGTACTTGAATGAAAACCATTCTGTAGCGGTCTTTTCATTTTTAGCAGAAAAACTGTCAATTACTGTAGGCTCTAATTAGACATTTAGCTCAGGCATATTTTTTTTTCTATCTATCTATCTATCTATCTATCTATCTATCTATCTATCTAGGGCTTTTTTTCTCATAGAATAGGTGCAGGAACCCCCCCTTTCTGAATCACCCCTTGTCTCCACCTCCTACCTACCTCTGAGCACAGTTACTTGGTTCCACCCCCTACCCACCTCCCAGTACTACCCATTTTAGAGAATACAGAACTAAGTATCATTTTGTGGTGCTAAGTAATTTGTATGGAATTTGTTAATGATAACAAAAAAAGCAGTAAAATAGATCTCTTTCAGCCAGCAGCAATGGCCCCCCAACAACAATAGATCCCCAGCAACAATAGACCCCCAGCAACAAATAGACCCCCCATAACAATAGACCTCTGCAGCATGGTGCAGAAGGAGGTTCTGCCAATCACCGCATGTTTCACACCCCTTCAGCCTGTTTCTATTGTTTGTTTGTGCTTAAAATTACAGGTAGGTGATGCCTCCTTATCCAATATCCTGCCTCCATTGTGTTTAGTTGTTTAGTGGGCGTGGGGGACGAGTGAGGGAGTAGGATGTCATTTATCTGGAGTGTATACGCCCACATGTGTGACTATAGTCACGTGAGCTGCTCAGACAAGAAAAAGGAGGAAATGAAGCATGTTCAGCAGACGTGGCAACAGCTGAACTACAAAATCTCAGGCGCAACGGGGACACAGACAAGCAAGGAAGGACAATGAACAGTAAGATCAACCACTTTTTTTGTAGAATATAGAAAACAAATCCCATAGTGCCTGAGTAAGTATGCACAGAATATAATACAGCATGTTCTGATAGTTTTTAAAGATTTGGGTTTAATTACACTTTAACAAAAAAAGGTCTGCTAGGCAGGGAGATAGGAATGCAAGTGGAGATGTGTGAGGTTGGCACATTGTGGAGTCATAAGGGGAATGGATGTGTTTTGTTTTAATTAGGGACTAGCAAAAGATTTCTTCATCATTGAGCAGGATGGAACTCAGTAATCCCAATGGGGTTAACAATTTATATCAATTAACAGTGTTGTTTTGCAGCATAGATTTTAAAACACAGATCACAGCATTTAGAGTGGGACAGTGAAAGTTATCCTGATGCATGCAGCACATGGAGGTAGGAGCTGAAACGACTCCAATCTAAGCTTTTATGTGCAGTTATATTCACTTTTAATGAAGAATTGCAGCAGACAGCTGGTATAGTTAATATTTTTTTTATCACCAATTTCTAAAGGGCTCAAAACAAATTCAGACAGTGAATCCCCTGGCATCTCTATAGCATGAAGCTCTATTAACTTCTTGCACATAATTTCTTGCCCTTCTTATGAATGGCTCTGTTAACTTTGTGATAAGAATGTGTAAGTTTGCATACCTCTACTTCCTCAGCTTCTCCCTTAATGTGTATGTATAGAACAAAAATTTTGGTACATTTTTGGATGTCTGTGTCCCTTTGAGGAAATTTCCTGTAACTTCCTTTCCAGGAGATATAACACGTGAGATACATTATTTGCAAGAGAGATTTACCTTTTTAGACAGTTATTACCCAAACAGATGTCACTGTTGGAAGATTTCCCCTTTACTCTTGTTCCAATGACAACGTAAAATTTTTATTTTTGTATAGTAGTCTCCCTAGTGGATACATAGACAGCAGTAACAACCCACAGGGGTTCTAACTCCTAC
This sequence comes from Staurois parvus, assembly GCF_062004578.1. NCBI lineage: Eukaryota > Metazoa > Chordata > Amphibia > Anura > Ranidae > Staurois > Staurois parvus. The sequence continues at coordinate 3,376,925 of NW_028317961.1, forward strand.
TCTATCCAAAACTAGAAAAGTATATTGGTTATATATACACTTTAATATGCAATTGTTTCACATTTTTAAGTAAGCTGCAGTTGCTCAGTTGTCACAATACTGAGTCCAATTCTTGCTACGGTTCATCATTTGTCTACTGAAGATGTGCATTTGATAATACTGTATGTGTACATCTGAGGAAATGAAATATCTGAAATATTATCGAGTGCCTATCTGTAGAAGATGAATGACATGCCATCTCACTTCTAAAGGTACATTTACAGCATCTTTATCTTTTACTGGAATTCTTGGATCTCTTCATTATTTAATGTGCTTGCCTGCAACATTGTGTGTCACATTTAGTGAAAAGCAGACACATAATGTTGGACTCTTTTGTTTTGCACTGCATATAGAACAAACTCAAAACTCAGATGCTTTGCTGTAATTGTAAATAAATTCCAGCAGGTGCCTATGGATTCACGAACTGACCATCCACAAGCACCAACAGCATGCAGCTCTGTCACAACAGGCATCTTCTGTTCGAACAAATGTTCCTGTTAATGTGAAGGGAAAAAGAAGGAATAATCAGGCTGCCAGGTTATGATGGTAACAAGTAGTGATGGAGACTGGCCTCTAACCTGCCAGACTGTTTACTCTTGCCAAGACAAGTAGGTTGGCAGTTGTGCATGGGACCTGTAGACATTAAATTGTCATTTTATATCTGTAGATAGCTTAAAGTAAACATACCATAAAGCAGGACAAATCCAATTGCGCATGTGATGGAAAATCCAAAAGGTGAAAAACACGTGTCAAAATGAATGTAATATAATTACATTATAATTAATATAAATTCAATCTTAAATTTTCTTGTAAAACTTTGATTTGGCCCTACTTCCTCTATCCTCAAGTCAGGGATAGTTTAGATCAGGGCTGCCAACCATACAGAAATTGACAAACAATTCCTAAAAAACAGACAGAATATTAAAATACATAACTACTGAACATAGTAATTATGGCTTTTTTTGTACTTGAATATCAGCCATATCACAGTAATTGTTATGTTATTCTGATGCCACATTATCTGGTGGTAGGTTCCAAAGTATTGTAGAAATAGCGTACATTGTGAAGCAAACTAGCCTTATAACCATTTTTCTAGTACAGTGGTCTCCAAACTGCAGCCAGCAGGCTGAATTTAACCCTTTGCTTGCCTTTATCCGGCCCTAGGGATACAACTTTTTCCACTAATGTGAGGCCCTATTCCTTCCACTGACAACAATGATGAGGCATAAATTCTTTCTCTGACACCAACAATGTGGTGCTATTTCTCCCTGGCACCAATTAAGGTGCCCTATTCCTACCACTGGTACCAAAAGTGGGGCACAATTCCTTCCAATGACATCAACAATAGGGCACTTTTCCTTCCACTGACTCCAACTTTGGGGCACTTTTCCTTACACTGACACCAATGATGGGGCACGATTGCTCTCACTGACAGCAATGATGAGGCATTATTCCTCCCACTGGCGCCAACAATGAAGCACTACTCCCTCCACTGGAACCAACGATGGGGGAACTATTCCTCATACTAATACCAGTGATAGGCATTTTGGTAATTTTTTCCTTCTCTCGCTGACCACCAAGCCTGCGGTATTATCTATTCCCACTGGCCACAATCCTGGCCCCTTAAAGTCTGGAGAATCGTAAATTGGCCCTTTGTTTAGAAAGTTTGGAGAACCCTGTTCTAGTACATAGACAAAAATAGGAAGGCCACACACCGATAACATCACTTGGCTCAATGAAGTTTATTCAGCTATACAACTAATCCAACTCCCTGCCTGGAAGCAGCCCCTCTCTGACATGTTTCACATTTACCATAAGGATGGAACATGTCAGAGATGGGTGATCTCCAGGCAGAAACAATTTGCATTGGTTGTATAGCTGAATAAACTTGAGTGATGTCATCCGTGTATGACCTATCTTCTCTTGTCAATGAAATTTCATGGAGAATGGACTCGCACCAGACAGGTCTGCATCAGTGTAAATTTAGAGCAGTTGTGCTTTCATGATGCTCCATTACTCTAGTGTTTAATACCAATACTCTAATGAAGTTATATCACTGTTATCAGTTTAGAATCATATTTGCATTGTATCTACTTTTTGTTGGTTTTGCTCATTAAAAGAAATCATCAAATTGGATCCAGGAGTCAATATGTAGGAGGAAGAGATTATGAGGCAGACCCTCGTTTCTTTGTGCCCCATTTCCAACACCAAAAATGTGTTCCTTCGGAAAGATTGCCAGTGTGTAATATACAGACACTGCACTGTCATGCTGCAAATGCTCTGCAAAATTTTACACTTTCAGGTAAAAATATGCTTTGAACTGCCTTTTTTTTATCATCTCCAGCATTGCAATGTTTATAGGCTTCAGCACTTTGTGTGATGTTGTATGGGGTTTGCGTTTTATTCCAAAGGACAGATGGGGAGATGATAACCTGGGTTGGGCACAGTGCCTATTGCAGCCATTCATTATTTGTGAATGTGCATATATCATTTTTAAACTAATGTTTTTCATAGCAATGTCTCACTACTTATACTGAGGTCATGCTTAGCCCTTGGCTGGTAACAGACCTGTATATACTGTATATCCTGTCTATATATTCTCTCATAATAAATTTTCAGAATGTTTCCAAACTTCCTCTCTATTTTATGCATCACACTGTAAATTTTAAAGGGCTGCAGAGAATTTTGTAATGCAGGAAATAAATTAAAACGTGCAAACTGTGAATTTAATAGAGTATTTTGTTGAGAAATGGAAAATTATATTAAATCTATATAATGAGGACTAGCAAATATTCCTGTTCCAAACAGGATGAAATATATAGCAGCAATGGGAGGAATTGTGGAGTGGTGATCAGAAGGACTTTGGAACATTGACTGGGGGGTGTTTTGCTTTGTATCATTTAGGTCACTGCAGTAAAGCAAGAATGTGTTTTTACTGAACAAGAATGCTGTACACACAAACTACTGAAAATTGTAGGAAAACAACACAATTACACAAATGCATACAACACCCTCATGCATACGTTCCTAGCAAATAAGCATTGACAATGGTTAGTGTAATAAAGGTGTACACTAAAAAGTTCACTTATCTTGGGTTATAGTGGCTTCATCTCTGTAGGCAACCAGGACACCAGGCTATTCAAATGATTACATAAATCAGACACTGGCATCATCCCCAGGTGAAGTTCCTTCTTTGGTTTTGTGCAGTCCTTTCTGGCACAGACTTTCCATCTTAAAGCGGAGCTCCACCCAAAAGGGGAAGTTCCGCTTTAAGGACTGCTCCTCTGCTCCCTGAATTTGACTGGTACCCGCTCTGACTTCCGGTCCAATCACCTAGGCGATTGGAAACAGAAGGTGTCCTCCCTCCCTGGAGTCTGTTGTGACACATGAGAGGTCCGAGAAGACTACAGGACCATTCAGAAAGTGCAGCGCTACTCGCGCATGTGCAGTGGGTACCCACACTGAAGATGCCAGCCTCCTGAAATACAGGATGGCCGGTGAAACGGGCTGCGGGGGACACACCACGGGACTGAGGGACAGGTAAGTGGCTGTTTTTTAAAAGTCAGCAGCTACAGTTTTTGTAGGGTGAGTGGAACTCCGCTTTAATTCTTCAGTTGTTATGGACATTCCTCTCAAGTCCTGTGTGTCCAGTACATGGCTGTGTCAACTTTTTTGTTACATCCTCTGTTTCTTGCCAACATTGCTTCTGTTTTACTAGCCTCCATGAACAGTCAAATAGGTTAATTAGCATTGAATAGAGAAAATCCAGCTTTCAAGCTAAAATTATGCATTTTCCATATATTATGCTATAAAATAGCCATGGCAACACAGGGGGACTGTGGTGCAATTACAGGAGGGACTGTGGAGCAGTGATAGGTGGGATTGTGGAGCAGTGATTAGAAGGATTGTGGACACTGGCATAACAACAGGGGTTGCAGAAGTCGTAGTTGCAACCTGGCCCCTGCTCCAGGGGGCCCTGGGGACTGCCTGTCACCTGCTGCTCTTTAACCCCTTTGCGCCAGTGCCTCCTGGCCCTTTAAGAGGTTTCCAAAGCCAGGAGGCAGGGCGGGGTTCTAGGGTCATGTGACTGCCGTAATTCGCTGTCATGGCGGTTACATGATCAGAAAAGTTCCCGATCCCAAGGGAAAATCGGGCCGTTTCCGTGAGCTATGGACATATGTGCTGGGAGCGAGCAGGGTGTGCTCTCTCAGCACATATACATTTTCAAATGGTACGCAAATATGGGACCGCTCAGTGTCAAGGACCAGATGCCTAGAGGCCGCATATTTGTGTGCGCTCAGCGTCTAAGGGTTAAAGCAGAAGCAGAATCTTCCCGTATATCACAATGTGCTGTTTTCCTTCTACTTTGCTGAAAGAGTTAACTTCCACCCCTTAGTCATCCTGTCAGGAAATCTTGCCCCATGCAATATATATTCTCCCTCTGCCCAGCCCCCTCCTCATATGCCCTGTGATGTCTTATCTAGAACTGGACACATCTCCTGGGGCTGTCCAGTCAGTGCTCAGTGTAGGGCAGACAAGAATTTGCCCTGGGCAGGCTCTGTAGTCCAAACTCTGTACAGACAGGTAAAATGTGTTCATATGGCAAATGTTCACCAGACAGCAGCATTAAATTTCACATTATGGACACTACAGTCTTGCCTGCAAAGTGCTCTGGGAATGGTTAGGACACTGGCTGCCTGTATAATTTGAGCATGTGTAATGGAAATGTACTTCGGTGCGCAGTAAGCCAAACTTGTTTTTTTTTTTACATACAGACAAAAGAGAGAGATGAACACATAAAAAAACCGGGACTGGTTCACACCATGCCTGCAAATGAATTGCTCAGGAACGTGCTGTGTGTTCCTGTGCAATTCACACTGCAAGCAAAAAACACGCCATTTGCGATCTGCAATGGGTGTCAGTAAGAAGTTAATGACACTCCAAACACAGGTCACAAGTGCAGAGTGTTTGCCTACACCAGATCGCATGGTACTTTTGTTGCAATGCATTTTAAAAAGTAGTGCATGTACTACTTGTTGTACGGTGCAATTTCTTTCCATTCAAAATGAATGGGGTGAGATCGCACTGAACAGAACTGTATGTGAATTGCATAGGAACTGCAGAGTGTCACTATGCATACCACATGCAGTTTCTGGTGTGAACCAAGACTGAACTAATACAGTGAGATTAAATGAAGATGAAAAAAAGGGAAAAAGAAAATGAGAGAGTGAAGGGGAGAGAGAGAAATGGAAAGAGAGAGATGGTGGGGGGGGAGAAAGCTGGAAAGAGAGAATGAGATAGAAGTAAAGTTTGAGAATTTAGGAGACAGAGACATCAAGAGCAAAGGAGTAGAGAGCAAAAAGGAAAGAGAGAAAGAGAGAGAGAGGGAGGGAGGGAGGGAGGGAGAGAGATAGAGAGGAGGAGAGAGAATAGGAGAGGAGAAGAAACAGAATTTAATGATTTCACTGGGGAGATGGAAGTAAAAGGTTGTAATATATTCTTACAAGCATTTTTACATTCTACACTGGGGTCTGCTTACAAGTATTCAAAATAATTGGAGAGGTATAACTAAATGGGGACAGGTTCTCCAAAATCTTTTGAATGTCCCTCTCAGTATGTAAATAAAGATCTAAAATAACTTCAAGTATGTTGGTGCGTGGTGGAAGTGGTGGGTGGTAGTGGGGGGCCCCAGGTCAAATTTTGCATCGGGGCCCACAACCTTCAAGTTGCACCTCTGATTGTGGAATAGTGACTAGAGAGACTATAGAGTGATGACCAGGAGGTACTGTGGAGTGGATATAGGAGGAACTGTGAACTGAGACTGAAGGGCTGAGTGGTGTCAGTAGGGAATATGGAGTGGTGACAGGAGAGACTATGCAGTGATGACTGGAGGGCCAGTGCAGTGGTAATATGGGGACTGTGTAGTGGTGATAGGTTGGACTGTGGGATGGAGAAAGGGAAGACTGTGGAATGGTGCCAGCATTTGTGGAACAGTGACTGGAGGGACTGTGGAGCAGTGGCAGGAGAGACTGTGGAGTGGTGACAGGAGGGACTATGGAGCAGTCACTACAGGCACTATTGAGTGGTAACAGGGATATTGTGGAGTGGTATTAATGGTGATAGGACTGTGACTGTGTAGTGGTGATAGGAGGAACTGTTGAGTGGTAATGAGGTGACTGTGGAGTGGTGACAGGGAAGACTATGAAATGGGGACAGCATTTGTGGATCAGTGACAGGAGGGACTGTGGGGTGGTGACTGGAAGCACTCTGAAGCTGTAATGGCGATATTGTGGAGTGGTGACCGGGAAGACTGTGTAATGATTACAGCATCTGTGAAGCGGTGACAGGAAGGACTATGGAGTAGTGACTGGAGGCACTGTGAAGCAGTAATGGAGATATTGTGAAGTGGTAATAGGAAGGACTATGGAGTAGTGGAAGGAGGGATCTCCTGGAAACAGTGTGAATGGAATATTAAGGGACACACCTGTTCACACAGCCTTTGTAAGGAAAACGTCCTCGCTGGGTCCTTTTCGTACTGCACATGCTAGCTGTGGCCTTATTCATTCTTATAGGCAATCTGAATTCATGGTGATTTCCAAAAATTCAGCAGAGTACATCTCGCCAATTGATAAAAATGTAGTTGTCCATATGTATGTATTTATGCCTGCCCTTATGTGATATATAGTTATTCTCATGTTTCATTCTTCTGCAGCTCTGGAATTGTTGATAGTCCCCAGTGAGGGGGGGTTAAATCAGAGCAACTTCTGAGGACCTTTATCAGTTTGGGGTGTAGCTGCTGTTTATCTCTTAATAGTCTAATGGCTTTTTCCTATACTAAATATATTTTACAAAATTGTACTTTTTGAAACTTTTGACTGTAGGTTTTTCTTTCTACAATGAGATTTTTTTGAAGGGGTGAGGTATTGTTTAACAATAGCAGAAAGCTGTATTCCCCTCCCCCCTAAAGCACGCGCATAGCACCCCCATCGTCAAAAAGCCCTCCCTGGATCCCGCGGACCCCAACAACCTCAGACCCATCTCCCTGCTGCCACTCACCTCCAAGCTCCTTGAACGCATAGTCTATGATCGCCTAAGCTCCCACCTTACAGACAATAACCTCCTTGACCCTCTACAGTCTGACTTCCGTCCCCTACACTCCACTGAAACTGCCCTCCTCAAAATCACTAACGACCTACTAAACGCCAAAGTCAAGGGCGACTACTCTGTCCTCCTTTTCCTGGACCTCTCTGCGGCCTTCAACACAGTTGACCACCCCCTCCTCCTTAATAAACTACTCTCCCTTGGCATCAGAGATACTGCTCTCTCTTGGTTCTCATCCTACCTATCCCGACGCTCCTTCAGTGTCACCTACAATGGTGCCACCTCCCCCTCCCTCTCCATCTCTGTTGGGGTCCCCCAAGGCTCTGTCCTTGGACCCCTTCTCTTCTCCATCTACACCTCCTCCCTGGGCAAACTCATACACTCTCACGGCTTCAACTATCACCTCTACGCTGACGACACCCAAATCTACCTCTCCACCCCTCTCCTCACCCCCACTATCTCCGCCCGCATCACTCACCTCCTAAATGACATCTCAGACTGGATGTCGCTACATTTCCTCAAGCTCAACCTCTCCAAAACCGAGCTCCTCGTCTTTCCCCATGCCAACACCCCCCCCCCCCATCCTACCATCCTATCCATCATCACCAACAACTCCACTATCACTCCCGCCCCGCAAGCCAAAGTCCTTGGCGTCATTCTTGACTCCAACCTCTCCTTCCAACCGCATGTCAAATCACTCACAAACACATGCAGTCTCCATCTTCGCAACATTGCCAAGATACGTACCTTCCTCACCCTTGACACCACCAAACTTCTAGTACACTCCCTCATCATCTCACGCCTTGACTACTGCAACTCTCTTCTCACTGGCCTACCCAAGTGCAGGCTCTCTCCGCTCCAGACCATCCTGAACTCAGCGGCTAGACTCATCCACCTCACCACCCGCTCCACCTCTGCCACCCCCCTCTGCCTCTCCCTCCACTGGCTCCCGATTGCCCAACGCATCAAATTTAAACTCCTAACCCTGACCTACAAAGCCATTCACAACACTGCCCCTGACTACCTCACCAACCTGATCCCCAAGTACCGCCCTACCCGTACCCTTCGCTCCTCACAGGACCTCCTTCTATCCTGCTCCCTGGTCTCCTCCTCCCATGCACGACTGCAGAACTTCTCCAGGTCCTCCCCCATCCTCTGGAACTCACTGCCTCAATCCATCAGACTGTCGCCTTCCCTCCTCACATTCAGGCGCTCCCTCAAAACCCATCTCTTCAGGGAAACCTACCCCACCCTCACCTAACGGCCATTCTCCCTCTTTCCTCCCACCCCTCATTCCCCTCAGCCACTTCCTACTGTACCTTTACCCCCTCCCACCTAGATTGTAAGCTCGAAAGAGTAGGGCCCTCTTACCCCTCGTACGTTGTTTGTTGTTGTTGTACTGTGCCATGTATTGTTCCCCCTCTATTGTACAGCGCTGAGCAAACCCTTTGGCGCTATATAAACTCGTAGTAATAATAATAATAATAATAGAGCAAGCAGTAATACTATTCCCAGGGTGATTTCCATCAATTGTTTCCAGAAATAACACTGACATACAGTATTTCACAAGCAGTATCATTACTCTCGTCTTCTGTATGCTCTCTCCATAGTAAGGCAACACAGCCATCCACATTTCAGAAAAGAGGATTCCTTCCCTTAAAGTTGGCTCTTCCAACTTTATTCACCAGATATATTTTATTTATTTATTTACTCAAAACTTTCCTTGTTCATGTCCTTACTTCCTAAACAAGTTAATGGAAATAATACAATAAATAAAATCTTTAATAATTATATTGCATGGGATGTGAATGTTCTGAACATTTATGATGTGTGTAAAATATTCTTAATAGCTTCTTTATTTTTATGTCTTATTTTTTGTTTTATTGGTTTATTTTTGCCCAAGAATTCTTAACAAAAATCAGTGATATCAGCCTGATCTTATGTTTACTCTTTTACTCCGTTAAATTGAAATGGAAAAAGTCCAGAGGCAAGCCTACATAGTCCAGAACTAAGTCACACAATCATTTGTTACAAGGCAGCAGCTACTACATTGCAAGACGAATCACAACAGAAACATGTTAAGGTGGTAAATGACATATCTGCGTGTAGCTGTGCTGGCACAGAATGTGTCAAATAGGATGAATGTGCAGAACAGCTTGTTTGAACATATTGTAGCTGATTTTGCAAATCATAACAGTTTATGTAAAGAATATCAGCTGACCTTGACCAGCAAATCTGTAGACTTGTTTTGTGAATGTAATGAGGTCAAGCCAGAGGCTTCCAAGTTTACCCTAGAGTTTCAGTTGTCTTAGAGATATTTAACTCTTTATTTAAGATGTTATGACAATGCTTTTTATAAAGATGATGTTGTTGTACCTATACTTGCTGCAAGTTGAGCAAAAACTTCAAGCAATGCTAATAATGTTATATACATGTTAACAGTTATGTGGCCCATAGTAATTAGAAACAATAAAACTACACTTTTGCACAGAATTAAACGTTTGCCTTTTTTTTAAAAGTATAAAAAAAGGTAATACTTAGCCGTACATGTCTGGAAACTATGCTGTATAATTTTGTATTATTTTTCTTTCTCCCATATGTCAACATATATAGAAATGGTGCTAACAGAAAATTGTATGAAGTGTGCCTTTACATTAAAAGTACATTGAATGGGTTTAGATTATTTTGCCTTGCTATGCTTTGCATTTGTACATTTTGTTCTGCAAATTGCCAGTTAATAGATGCACAGAAATCATTTGTGCATGAAATTGCCCTGCTTGCTTCCAGAGGCTTGGGTACTGTCATCATTAAGGCTTCAGGGATAGTATTTTCCTGTATGGACACATTAGGAAACCAAGTGCATGTCAACAACTGTTGATTGCCTGTTTACTACGAAACTACCAGACTTACCCTGGCACCAAAATATTGCTTTGAACATGCCAATGATGCTTTTAATTACTAAACATGTCTGGACAGGTGCCTTGTTATATACCTTCTCTGAAGCAGAAAGGATGGAACCCAGATGTTAGTAACCATGGCAGGCAGAAAAACTAGCATAACGTAAAATAATATAATAAATGTCAGTATAGTTAAAATAATAAATACTATGACATCATATACTGTAGTAAATAAATTATTTTAGTGTTATATATCTCAAATGAAATAGGCTGCAGGCCATGTATGCGGCAGATTCACATATGTGTTAGAATAATGTATTTTAAACTGCCACTACTGTGATAGAACTGTTTGCATGCAGCGCACATGGTGGAGTAGATATTCCAAAATTATATAAATATAGACTAAATACAGACTATACATATATATATATATATATATATATATATATATACACAGTATACATACATAATATATATATACATATATATATATATAGTACATACATACTATATATATATATATATATATATATATATATATATATATATATAAATATATATATATATATATATATTATTGGTCAACTTTTGAAGAACAAGTATCCATAATTAGCATCATGGATTAGGTCTTACTATACGTCTTTGCAAGTGTCAGTATTTCTAATTAACCACTTGACCTCCCGAAGGGAGGAAATTGCTTGGTCATGCAACACTGTACCTAAATTAAATTTATGTCATTTTTTTTTCACACAAATAGAGCTTTGATGGTATTTGATCACCACTGCATTTTTTATTTTATTTTTTATTATGTAAATGAAAAAAGACCAATATTTTCTACTTTCTGTTATAAAACATATCCAATAAAAAAACTAAAAAAACTAAAATTTCTTCATTCATTTAGAACAAAATGTATTCTGCTACATGTCTTCTTTAAAAAAAATCCAAATAAGTGTATATTAATTGGTTTGTTTGAAAGGTATAGCATCTACAAACAATGGTATATATACTGGAATTTATGCAGCTATCACATTCTACTAGTAATGGCGGTGATTTGCAACTTATAGTGAGACTGTGATAGTGTGGAGGGTAGACTGGTGCTAACAGACTCTCGCTGGGAGGTACACTAACTGACTAACTGACACTGGGAAGGGGCAATTAAGGGGTTAACTGTGTGCCTAACAAGTGTGTGTAATATGTGCTGCTTTTACTAAGAGATCTGGCTGTTTTTTCTCCCTGCTTTGCAGACAGACTGCTGATCTGTGTACAAAGCTCAGAGTGTTTTTAAACACAGAACTCTGTGCTGTGATTTGCTACTGCTGATCAGCAGTTCTTAGCCATACATTATTGGCTGGAATCTTCTGACAAAATTCCGCTGTAGCCAGTGACATCATGGGTTAGCACATGCACAGCCCAAACCTGAAACCGGCTGGATTATGTATATCAAAAGTATATATCCCAGCGCCAAAAAAAAAAAGAAAAAACTATATGATTATGCAGCTGTGCACCAGTGAAAAAATACCAATAATAAACAACACAAAAACAGCGCAAAATCTAAAATTAAAATAACACAAATAGATAAACACTAAATTTATAACAAGTGTCCGTGAAAGAAAAAAAAAAAAAAATATATATATATATAAGTCCTTATTCCCATCAAAACCAATAAAAAATCAATCAAAAATCTTCCAAATGTGCTTTCACCTATCCACCACGTGAGAAATAATGTTGACCGCACTTCCGGTCCGCCGTCATTCTGGTTAACGTCACTTCCGGTGTTTGGAATACACGCCGGCTTATGCGGTTCAAGCGGCCATCTTGGAGGTGGAAGACTGTTCATCCTCTGCAGTGACTATAGAAGCGTGAGATCCCTATATCTACATTCTGAAAATTTGTTATCTTGAAGCCATTGAGGCTATTAAACAAGGCTTTTAATTTTATTTAAACATGTGAGTAGCCTTATTCTATCTTTATATTTTATATAGAGTGGCAGTATTACACTATGTAGTTTTTTTCTCTGCGCACTATTGAGGAATCCATGGAGAAATAGAGTGGAGATGAGGGCTATACCATAGCAGGGTGAAGAAGGAGATTTGAGTTCCTTTGGAGGGGTTATAGGATCCCTTATATCCTATAAGGCTCACTACTCACCTCCATCTGGTGAGTGCGGTCAACATTATTTCTCACGTGGTGGATAGGTGGAAGCACATTTGGAAGATTTTTGATTGATTTTTTATTGGTTTTGATGGGAATAAGGACTTATATATATATTTTTTTCTTGGACACTTATTATAAATGTAATGTTTATCTATTTGTGTTATTTTAATTTTAGATTTTGCGCTGTTTTTGTGTTGTTTGTGGATTATGTACTGTATATGTATGTGATCCAGCCTGCTTGTGCCACCCGTTAACAGTAAATTTACTGTGGGCAGGCAGGAACTGGTTAAAGTGTCGCATGACCTTCATGAATTTGTTGCATGGCTCTCAGCAGCATTCACACCACCAGTAATTGTTGTCTTTGCTGGGGAGTGGAGACTCTCTCTATTTTTTCAGTGGCCAGGAAAGTGATGGCAAAGTCAACATTTACAGTTGAGAATAGGAATAGATGATAAATATTCCAAATTTCCAGTTGTGTGCCTGAACCAGAAAATGTAAATAAATGTATCCAATGGGACACAGAGAGCAAGAGAAGAAGCAGAAAAATGACAGAGGTGTTAACTAGAGATGAGCGAATTATTCAAAAATTCGATTCGGCTGATTCGCCGAATTTCAGGAAGAAATTCGATTCGATGCGAATTTATTCGCTACGAAGTTAACTTATAAAAAGGGTTTCTAGGCTTCATAGAGCCTTTAAATTAGTGCAGAACACTGTACCTTTAATTTAAATGCCCTTGGAGATGAGGAAGGAGAAGGAGAAGGAGAAGGATGAGAAGAAGGAGAAGGATGAGAAGAAGGAGAAGGAGAAGGATGAGAAGAAGGAGAAGGAGAAGGATGAGAAGAAGGAGAAGGAGAAGGATGAGAAGAAGGAGAAGGAGAAGGATGAGAAGAAGGAGAAGGAGAAGGATGAGAAGAAGGAGAAGGAGAAGGATGAGAAGAAGGAGAAGGATGAGAAGAAGGAGAAGGAGAAGGATGAGAAGATGGAGAAGGAGAAGGATGAGAAGAAGGAGAAGGAGAAGGATGAGAAGAAGGAGAAGGAGAAGGATGAGAAGAAGGAGAAGGAGAAGGATGAGAAGAAGGAGAAGGAGAAGGATGAGAAGAAGGAGAAGGAGAAGGATGAGAAGAAGGAGAAGAAGAAGGATGAGAAGAAGGAGAAGGATGAGAAGAAGGAGAAGGAGAAGGATGAGAAGAAGGAGAAGGATGAGAAGATGGAGAAGGAGAAGGATGAGAAGAAGGAGAAGGAGAAGGATGAGAAGAAGGAGAAGGAGAAGGATGAGAAGAAGGAGAAGGATGAGAAGAAGGAGAAGGAGAAGGATGAGAAGATGGAGAAGGAGAAGGATGAGAAGAAGGATGAGAAGAAGGAGAAGGATGAGAAGAAGGATGAGAAGAAGGAGAAGGATGAGAAGAAGAAGAAGGATGAGAAGAAGGAGAAGGATGAGAAGAAGGAGAAGGATGAGAAGAAGGAGAAGGAGAAGGATGAGAAGAAGGAGAAGGAGAAGGATGAGAAGAAGGAGAAGGAGAAGGATGAGAAGAAGGAGAAGGAGAAGAATGAGAAGAAGGAGAAGGAGAAGGATGAGAAGATGGAGAAGGAGAAGGATGAGAAGAAGGAGAAGGAGAAGGATGAGAAGATGGAGAAGGAGAAGGATGAGGAGAAGGAGAAGGATGAGAAGAAGGAGAAGGAGAAGGATGAGAAGAAGGAGAAGGAGAAGGATGAGAAGAAGGAGAAGGAGAAGGATGAGAAGAAGGAGAAGGAGAAGGATGAGAAGAAGGAGAAGGATGAGAAGAAGGAGAAGGAGAAGGAGAAGGATGAGAAGAAGGAGAAGGAGAAGGATGAGAAGATGGAGAAGGAGAAGGATGAGAAGAAGGAGAAGGAGAAGGATGAGAAGAAGGAGAAGGAGAAGGATGAGAAGAAGGAGAAGGATGAGAAGAAGGAGAAGGAGAAGGATGAGAAGATGGAGAAGGAGAAGGATGAGAAGAAGGATGAGAAGAAGGAGAAGGATGAGAAGAAGAAGGATGAGAAGAAGGAGAAGGATGAGAAGAAGAAGAAGGATGAGAAGAAGAAGGATGAGAAGAAGGAGAAGGATGAGAAGAAGAAGAAGGATGAGAAGAAGAAGAAGGATGAGAAGAAGAAGAAGGATGAGAAGAAGGAGAATTCCAAGCCGGCAAAAAGTGTATCTGCAGAGCTCCGCTATTTCTTAGGCTATTTCTGACAGTTCTGTGACATTCACTCCATACAGCGGTTGAAACATTGTATCTATTTGTTTCCATAAATGGATCCATTTATGGAAACAAATAGATACAATGTTTCAACCGCTGTATGGAGTGAATGTCACAGAACTGTCAGAAATAGCGGAGCTCTGCAGATACACTTAGCGGAGCTCTGCAGATACACTTTTTGCCGGCTTGGAATTATTCTTATTTTCATCCTACTTCTTCTTCTTCTTCTTCTTCATCCTCATCCTCTTCTTCTTCTTCTGAGGATGAGGATGAGGATGAAGAAGAAGAAGAAGAAGAAGAGGTAGGATGAAAATAAGATTAATTCCAAGCCGGCAAAAAGTGTATCTGCAGAGCTCCTCTAAGTGTATCTGCAGAATAGAGGAGCTCTGCAGATACACTTTTGCCGGCTTGGAATTATTCTTATTTTCATCCTACTTCTTCTTCTTCTTCATCCTCATCCTCAGAAGAAGAAGAAGAGGATGAGGATGAAGAGGAAGAAGAAGAAGAAGTAGGATGAAAATAAGAATAATTCCAAGCCGGCAAAAAGTGTATCTGCAGAGCTCCTCTATTCTGCAGATACACTTAGAGGAGCTCTGCAGATACACTTTTTTCCGGCTTGGAATTATTCTTATTTTCATCCTACTTCTTCTTCTTCTTCTTCTTCATCCTCATCCTCTTCTTCTTCTTCTGAGGATGAGGATGAGGATGAAGAAGAAGAAGAAGAAGTAGGATGAAAATAAGAATAATTCCAAGCCGGCAAAAAGTGTATCTGCAGAGCTCCTCTAAGTGTATCTGCAGAATAGAGGAGCTCTGCAGATACACTTTTTGCCGGCTTGGAATTATTCTTATTTTCATCCTACTTCTTCTTCTTCTTCCTCTTCATCCTCATCCTCTTCTTCTGAGGATGAGGATGAAGAAGAAGAAGAAGAAGAAGTAGGATGAAAATAAGAATAATTCCAAGCCGGCAAAAAGTGTATCTGCAGAGCTCCTCTATTCTGCAGATACACTTAGAGGAGCTCTGCAGATACACTTTTTGCCGGCTTGGAATTCTTCTTATTTTCATCCTACTTCTTCTTCTTCTTCTTCTTCATCCTCATCCTCTTCTTCTTCTTCTGAGGATGAGGATGAGGATGAAGAAGAAGAAGAAGAAGTAGGATGAAAATAAGAATAATTCCAAGCCGGCAAAAAGTGTCTCTGCAGAGCTCCTCTAAGTGTATCTACAGAATAGAGGAGCTCTGCAGACACACTTTTTGCCGGCTTGGAATTATTCTTATTTTCATCCTACTTCTTCTTCTTCTTCTTCTTCTTCTTCATCCTCATCCTCAGAAGAAGAAGAAGAGGATGAGGATGAAGAGGAAGAAGAAGAAGAAGAAGAAGAAGTAGGATGAAAATAAGAATTCCAAACCGGCAAAAAGTGTATCTGCAGAGTTCCTCTATTTCTGACAGTTCTCTGACAGCTCCTTCACATGTACAGCGGTTGAAACATCTGTTTCCGAATAAAAACATCTGTATCCTAAATGGAAACAAATAGATACAATGTTTCAACCGCTGTACATGTGTTCCTTCTGTCAGAGAACTGTCAGAAATAGCGGAGCTCTCTGCAGGGACACTTTTGCCGGCTGATCGGGAAAAATCCGATTCGCGCACCCGAAGTAGGCAAATATTAGGATTCGACGCGAATCGAATTTTTCCTGAAATTCGTATCGAATTCCGGTTCGCCTGGTTCGATTCGCTCATCTCTAGTGTTAACCATTGACCACTCTTTTAAAGTAAAAAAATTATTTTGGCTTTACACTGTCCAATACACTGACATAAATGATCTTGCTGTTCTGTGTGTATCAAGCACTGGTTCTGGCAACATTTACATTTTCTATTGCTTATATTATTTATATAGTATGGATTTTGTTGAGCTTGCTGGTAGTTCTGCCAAAGTGATGCATGTAGGTGACATCTGCATTACATATTTAATTGAGCTTCCAGCTGTGGGTCTCAAGTTAGTGTACTATTATGGAACAAAGCAGCAAAATAGTTTTATAATAACCTCATCTGTAATAGAAAAAAACCTAAGCAAAAATAAGTATAGTCAATTCCAAATAGCACATATAAGTGGAAAAAAAACACAGTGGGGGAGGTAAGAATAAAAGGGAAGGCAAATAAATGAAAAACAAGCAATCACTGGAAATCATATAATTATTTCAGTGGAAAATGAATATATTTTGTTGTCAGCTAAAATAAAAATATCACTTGATAGTTTTGCTTCTGTGTCTTAATGTGTGCAATTCATAGCACACAGCAGATACAATACAATGAAAAACTGTACCGAGTCTAACCTTAAATCTTGTCTCAGTGCATCATTTTCTGAGTGGGAGGTGTGATTTAATCCAATGATGAAGGCTGGTATTTCTACAATCCCCTAAAGCTTTAATGCTCAGTGTTCGAATGATACAAGAAATGTAGGTCAATGCCAGCTGTTTGTTGAATATAGGTATTTACATTTATCCCTGTTTTTTTAACATGTTTCATGTAGGCACTTGCATAAAATGAACACATTGTATTTCCTAGCTCAATATAATTAAAAGTAATTAGAGAAGTGTAGTAATAAGGTTCTTCAGAAGCAGACATGAAATGGAATCTATAAATCTAATTTTTCATTTATGTGTAATATATATCAATGGGATTAGTTAAATGTAAATAGTGGAATGTGTGTAATCTGAGGTCGATCTACTTGTTGCTTCTTTAGTGCTGCTTAATAAATGTTCTCAAAACACCACTCATCCTCTCCATATTCCAGTGCGAATATCCACATCCTCCCCCAAACCTAGGCAGTGTTCCCACTTTCTGGGAGCCAAGGCCATCATTGTCACACCCCCTAAGGGTTTGTCATGTAGTTTGGGCAGGAGAACGCTCTAGAGAGTGTCACGCAAATTTCACAACATATGCACCAGTTTTCTGTAGCATTGAGCACTGCCAACTTTGGGTAAAAAAGAGGAAGGGTCCTGCTCATTATTTGACACCTGGGACTTAGGTATGTTTGGTAAAATCTTTGACAGTAAAATGGAAGGAGTGTATGTGTTTGGTGTGCGTATGTTTGGGAATGTGGGTGGTAAAAGCTACAGTTTGGTCAAAACTTAAAGTGGAATTGTAGCCTAGATTTTACTAAGCTTTAAGCTAACATCCCCCTCCTAACACCTCCTAAGAAATATGTTATAGAAGGAAGATGTATATACTTACCTATTCTCAGGGCATTATCGGCTCCTAGCAAATAGATTCTGAGGAGAGGAGGGCCAAGCAACAATGAATGCTCAATAGTAGGCCTATCAGTGACATTAGCACCCAGGCATTTCATCTGTTGTCGGTAGACATATTTTATTTGTTTAATTTTTATTTGTTTTTCGGACAAAATGTTTGTTTTCAGAGATTTGGATGTATCTGAATTTCTAATAGACATAGAAATAAATTGCAATGAATCTGAAAAAAGCTGTAACGGAGAAAAATGAATGCATTTGTTTCATTTGCATTATAAAATTCATTAGATACATAACACATTCATTGTGAATAGCTGACTGTTAAGGAATGGGTGGATACCGCGTCCTCAGCAGCCAAGTCTAATCTTGGATTCCCTGCTGAGAGCAGAATGTAGACAGACAAATGCCTACATAAAAAAAAAAACAGCATGGGGGTCCCCCATGAATCAATACCAGGCACTTTGGGTCTGGTATGGATTTTGAGGCAAGCCTCATACCAAAATTAAAAAGAAAAACGTGGGGTCCTCCCAAAATCAATACCAGAACCTTATTCCAGCACCAGGAAATGGGGGGTTCCCTCCTGAACCATACAGGCCACATTTCCCCAACATGGGGGGTGCCTATTCTTCCTATGTTGATGAGGACAAGGGCCTCTTCCTCACAACCCTGGGTGGCGGATGTCGAGGTGTCGGGGTGACCATTAACCGCTTCCCGTCCACCCTATAGCAGAAGTACTGCTATACGGTGACACTGGTGCACAAAATCACATATATATACATGATTTTGCATCTCCAGGTAGGGGGCATGGCCGTGGCTGTCAGTCACCAGGTCCCAGCAGGTGATTTCTCACCCGTGGCCAGTGATTGCCGAGCATATCCGACGGGGGGAGGAGAACTGTTTGTAAACAAAAACAGTTCTCTCCCCTGTCAGATCCTGCACACTGCTTTGCATGGCTGTGCACAGCACAGCCATACAAAGCAGTGTGCTTACAATGAAGCACAGAGACACAGCCCCTAGTAAAACAGCACACTGTTAACCCTTATGATCGCCCCACGTGTTAACCCCTTCCTGCCCAGTGCCATTAGTACAGTGTCAGTGCTTTTTATCATGCCCGCTTCAGTCCTGCTATAAGTTGCTGATCGCAGCCATAAAAAAAATCCCAGTATATATACTGCCATTTGTAAATGCTATAACTTTCACACAAATCAATTAATTTACATGTATTGGGATTTTGTTTTTAGCAAAGACATGTAGCATAATACATTTTGGCCTAAATTTATGACAATTAGATTTTTAACATTTTTTTTATTGGACATGTTTAATAGCAAAAATTCAAAAATGTAGTTTTTTTCTCAAAATTGTCAGTATTTTTTTTTTGTATAGCGCAAAAAATAAAAACGCACAGGTGATCAAATACCACTGAAGGAAAGCTCTATTTATTGGGAAAAAAATATGTAAATTTCATTTGGGTGCAGCGTTGCATGACCGTGCAATTGTCAGTTAAACTAACGCAGTGCCATATTGTAAAAATGGTCTGGTCAGGAAGGGGGGTATATCCTCTGGAGGGCAAGTGGTTAACAAGGGGGCCCTCAAATCCCAGCCCCCCCCATGTGAATGAGTATTGGGTACATGGTAGTGAAAAGTGAATAGAAACCAAGAGACAGTTTTTTTTAAGTAATTTATTTAAAACAAAAACCCAAAAAATAAATGTCCCCTGAAGTAAATTCAATGCCAATCACAATGAACATGAACCCGCAACATTTTTTTTAACCTGCAAAAAGATGTGCATTTATTATGTTTTTTTAAAAAGGTGAACTTATCCCTTAAAATCAATAGCTGTACGATATTCATTATCAGTTTAGGAAATAAAGACTATTTAAGTTCAATGAAATCATTTTGTATCTTGCTCCTACGGTATTTAAGAAATATTGCTAAAACAATACAAGGACTTAATATGCATTTTCTTATAACTGCCTTTCATGATCTCATTATACTATTTCCTAGCAACCAGATTTTAAAGCAATAAAATGTAAAATCTACAATATTGAATCAACCGCATGCTAAGTAGTAAGCGACTGTGAAGCACATTTGGTTTATGGCTATGATATAGTCATTTAAATAACATATTGTCTATCCAAAGTCAACGAGTAAATGGGTTCCTCACTTGATTTTGGAGGGTCTCTGGTGTCCTAGAATAAAGCTAGTATGTAATTCCTAAACCAGCCTTTCTCAACATTTTCAACACAGAGCAACCCTTGAAATAACTTACTGGTCTCAGGGAACCCCTGCTAAAAATTGTTATATTTACAACTCATGATACATTAATGTGACGGACAGTGAGAAGGATGCTCTTTACACATGTGCTCATTGGGAAGAATTTCCTCGTTACAGATAGCAAAAAAGATCGATGGTGTCAGTGTGAACTTATATGACAGGCACAAATTGCTCATTGCTACCTCTGGAGGAACCCTAGTTGAGAAACCCTGGCCTAAACTATTTTTCTGATATAAATTTACATTGGGAAAGGTGAATACAGATTCAGTTTCCCCTTGTGGCCTTATTAAATAAAGATTAGTTATACTGAAATGCTAATTTTTAAATGCAGGAATTAATAGCCACTATTTAGAACTCTGAAGTAAGACCTAGATTAATTATACTCTTAATGTTTATATTGCACACATATATATGATTATATATATATATATTGATCTTTTTTTGGGGGGGGTGGCAACAAGGTTATCTTTTGATGGTACTGTCTTTAAAGAGTTTATTTAATGTTACATACATTTAAGTGCAAAACAAAGATATTAAAACAAAGAGGGCGCAAATGCCTAGCGCATTAACCTTAACCGTTTTATTAGAACATATAGTAGACGATAGATATATTCACAAGTCTAGTGAGCTGTAGGCATGTAAATGCATAAAGTGCACAGTGTAAGAGTCCGCTCCCCACCTCTGCCTGGAGACAGGATGATAAAGAGCAGCTTACGTGTTTCAGGGACCCAATCCCCTTCCTCAGAGCTATGGCTAATCATAGCTCTGAGGATGGGGAATAGGTCCCCGAAACATGCCAGTTGTTTTTGGTCATCCTGTCTCCAGGTGGAGGTGGAGAGCTGACTCTTACACTGTGTGATTTATACATTTACATGCCTATAGCTCACAAGACTTGTGAGTATATCTATTGTCTACTATATGTTCTAATAAAATTGTCAAGGTTAATGCCCTAGGCATTTGTGCCCTCTTTGTTTTTTTATGTTTTGTGCATTGTTGGATTTCCCTGGCTCCTGTTTCTCCAGTGAAAATTGAAAGTGAGGGAAGGGATTAGGGTTGCCACCTCATCCCTTTAAAACTGAATAAATATTAATTACACAGGTTCTGTGGCTGATTAAGGTGGCAATTAAACTCATTTAGTGCCTTATCTGCATTTAATTATCCTCAGAACCTGTGTAGTTAATATGTGTACAATTTTAAAGGGATGAGGTGGCAACCCTAGAAAGGACGTTGGAGCCAAATACAGCACTGGAGAGGTGACATGGAACCAAGTAAGTGGTTGTTTTTTTTTAATCCAAACAACTTTTATTGTCAAGATAATAGAGAAAATGGAACAGTACTTACAGAATCCATGATGACATTACTGCAACAGCAGGATTACACATAAATAGAACAATGTGGATACGCAAGCCCTGTAATAAACAGAATAACAGAAATGATAATCAAACAAAACAGAGACCACAAGGATCCAAAACTTCCTTGACAATATTTAGCTTTTTCCTTTTTACGTCTTATTCCTTCCTGACCAGACGTAAACAGAAATGGGGGAAAGGAACAAAGCCCAAAACATTATTATTATACAGGATTTATATAGCGCCATCAGTTTGCTCAGCACTTTACAATATAAAGGGAGACAATACAGCAACAATACAGTTCAATACAAGAGGGATAGGAGGGCCCTGCTCCTTGGAGCTTACAATCTAGGAAAAAAGGCTAGTGGTACAAAAGGTAATAACTGTGGGGGATGGACTGGTAGGAAGAGTAGAAGATTCCAGTATTAGCTGAGGGCAGGATAGGCTTCCCTGAAGAGATAGGTTTTCAGAGATCTCCTAAAAGTGAGCAGAGTAGGCGATAGTCTGATAAATTGGGGTAGAGAGTTCCAGAGGATGGGGAAAGCTCTGGAGAAGTCCTGGAGACGAGCATGGGAGGAGGAGACAAGGAAGCTAGAGAGCAGAAGGTCGTGCGAGGAGTGGAGAGTACGGTTTGGGTGATATTTGGAGACAAGATCGGTGATGTAATTTGGGGCAGAGTTATAAATGGCTTTACATGTTATTGTTAATGTTTTGAATTTTATCCGTTGGGCAATGGGAAAACATGTCTTCAAACAATAAAAAAACAAGTGTTTATGGACAGAGGGATTGGAAGGGGGGTTTGGGACAGGTAGTGAAAGAAAAAATCTTTCTGGTAGGGTTACCAAGTATTATTTTAATAAAAACTTCAGTCATAAAAATATTGAAAATGACTTTTGCAATAGCATTACCGTGTGAAAACGTATATTAGATTTTAGTGATTGAATTTAAATCTACTTTTATCAAGGGTTAAACTGTTTGTTTTACTATATTTAGGTTTGCTTCAGATACTTCTGTGTAAAAAATATTTACAGTTTTGGTTATCTATAGTACAGTGTATCCATTCTTGTTAATATTTTAACAAGTATGTGACCGTCTTTCACATGTGTGGCCATTCAAGTGGAGGCAAGAGGTAAAATACAGGCTGTTAAGCCATGGTTTTACTGCCCTCTTACCACCCAGATAAAAGATTAAATGCATCCATTTGGGGCCTTACACATGCTTTGCAGTCAAGACCAGAGTTACTTGTGGATGCGTTTACATTGTGAGTGTAGTGATGTCACAGCACTTCCTGTAAGTGTAGATGCCTGGATAAAGCTGTTACAGCTCTGTCCAGCCTCTCCCTGTAACAATAGATGTTTGCTATAGTGATCTGCTGTTGAAAAGGATCTTGTCTCCACTGACCGGATCCAGACAACCCTGAAAAAGTGACATAACAAAAAAAGTAAAAAAAAAAGAGCTAAAAAATAGAATAAATTAGAATACAGTGTATATCCTAAAAAATTAAATACAAATATCCCCCCAGATTAAGGTTGAAACAATTGGCTTTGGATGATCTGGATTTACGTTCACAGCACTAGCATCAAATGCTCACATAAATGAACACAATGCAACGTAATTTTGTAATTGCAGTTTTTATTGGTTGCAAGCCTGTGAAAAGTCGCAGTTGCAGTTGTACCCTTGTCAGCCTGACTTACTCTTAGCTTAATGTTACACTAACCATTTACACAAAGCATTCTTCTCCAAATGTGTGTTGCAATGATGCATTGAAAGGGGAACAAAGCCCTCTTAAAGTAAAATTAGTATGTCCACTTTGAGCTTTACCATTATGCTATGATTTTGCACACCTGAGCAGCAGTGTTTAAAGTGATTGTAAAGGCATATTTTTTTTTAAATAACAAATATGTCATTCTTACCAAGCCTCCTCTTTTCAAGACCCCCTCTGGCGTTTCTGGCCCCACCCTCTTGCCAAGTGCCCCCACAGCAAACACCTTGCTATGGAGGCACCCAATCAGGCTCTCTCCTGAGCTGCTACTCTGTGTGTCCATTCACACACTGATGTGGCTCGGTCCTGCTCTCCACTCTCTCCTCATTGACTCGCTCGCTGTGATTGACAGTAGTGGGAGCCAATTGGCTTCTGTTGCTGTCTTAGCCAATGAGGGGGAAGAAACCTGGGACAGCCGAGGCACTCTTGCACATCGTTGGTTTGAGATGGGGCTAAGGTAGGTATTTGGGGGGCTGGGGGGGCTGCTCCACACAGAAGGTTTTTTACTATCATGCATGAAATGCATGAAAATAAAAACTCTTGAGCCTTTAAACCCACTTTAAACATTTCACCCATTAAGAATGACATACCGGGCTTTCATAAAAAAAGTACACTACTATCTTTTGCATTCATTTTTTTCCATTCATATTTGTGGAGGAGGACTTTGTATATACAGTATAGCTAGATATCTTATATATAGTTTATAGCTACCCAAGGAGGAGTAGAAGGGTGTACAATAGCAGGAGAGAGTTTAGGCAACAATATCCAGTATAGAGAGTTGATTAAGTAACCTATATTGTAACAAAGGGTAAAGCATTGTAATGATTAACCAGAAAAAGGAGGATCTCTCATGACCAGTGATAATGTTCAAATATCACCTGATGATCCAAGCAGGATTCTGAAAAAGAAAGACATTAACTCCCATAATGTGGGGAGGTAACAACAAACTTTTGGATGAAAAATCTTCTTTACAATCTTTTCACATAACGTTTGAAGATGAATAATCAATAGTCTGCAAGTGTCATTAAAAATACACATAGAAATTGTTGTTTCATTGTATTTACCACTTTTATTTACAAATGTCATCAGTTAAAGAAACCTTACACGTATAAAATATATTTTTTTGGTAACATGTATTCTTGTATAAATCCCTTTAACCCTTAGTTAACCCTAAGCAGCCTTACTTAACATCTGCCTGCTCTTCGCCACTTGGCTTTTATTTTTCTGCCGATCTCTATATTTTTCATTATTATATTCTTTTTTTTTTATTTGTATTTTCTTAAAAAAAATTCATTTTCAAATAACTTTGCCTTACTTTGTAACACAAACATCAGTTTTATAAAATACATAGAAAGTAAAATAATAGTTTAAAACAGTATTTTGAAAACAAACCCTAGTTTATACCCAAAAAACAATGTATGTATTACTTTGTTATCTTAAATGATTATGTTTAATTAATAAACTATATCACTTAATAACCAGGCCCATAGTTGAAATGCAAAAAGTGCTCTTGTCCACAAGGGGTATACAGTACATACAGGTACAAGAGCTAAATTAGTTAAAATGTCTGGCAAAAGCAGTTTTAGTGTCACACAGCAGAAATTTGTATTTTGTTTTGTATAGTGCAGCCAGAAGTGAGGAATCCTCAAGTTGTTCAGTTCTATAGTTTAACTGGTTATCCCATACTCCCTATCCCTATCCATGTTCATTGTTCCCAATAAAAAAAACAAAAAGGAACTCCTAGACTTCTCTTTGGAGCCAGTGGAAGAGTGCAGGAAATGCTGTGTGCCTGGCTGTCTGGCAAGATGCTTTTATTTACAAATATACTAGGTAGTGCCCTACCACTGGCTAGACAAATCATTAGTGCATAACATTTCACAGGAGTGCAGAGGAGAGCATCAGCTCAAAGATTAGCCGAAGCTAGAATGCAGTTTGAAAGTCCATGAACCCTACTAAGTGTGGGATCACCTAGTGGTCAGATCTTGACATGTCATCCTCCTTCAGATCCCTGGAAGCAAGCAGAAAAACACATCCTACTGTATCTACTCTACAAAACTATATACAGCATATATACACATACCCTGCACAACAGGATCTTCCACTGCCAGGGTCACCTAAAAATGAGCAAAATATCCATGTTCTTGAAATGAGGATTGGCTCTGCAGGCCGAATCCAGTATCACAAAAAAAAACATCCAGTGGATACTGGAGAAACGTATTCATCCCCTGATATCACCAAAGTCGAATGTGCCACCCCCCCTAACTTTGTCAAATATAAAACTTTCTTCAAACTGGGGGACTGAGCAAACAAATCGGTCATGTCCATGTCCTTTTTCCCTAAAGAGGATGTTCCTTTTTATAACCCTCCCCTTCTGTCACTTTTTTTGTGGGGAGGGGGAGCAGGTACCTGGTTTTGATTGGTACCCACTCCCACTTCTTGCCTGATCACTGCTGCAATCCACCGGGGGTTCTCCTCCCACCCACAACCTTATGGGATGCCACCCATGTCCCAGTGAGCATGGGCAGTGAGCCGCTGACTGTGAAGCCACAAGAAATCACAGCTGGTTGCCCACAGTAAACATGGCAGAAATGGGGACCCAAAGGCCGACAAAGAAGCTGTTCGGGTTAGCAGGCACTGGACCCCTGGACAGGTAAGTGTTTTTTTATTAAAGCTCAGCAGCTACAATTTTTGTAGCTACTGACTTTCCATTTTTTTTCTTCAAAAAGGCTGAAGAACCACTTTATGAGTCGCTGGGGAATTTGGTCCTATTCCCCCCTTAGAGCACACACAACCAGGCACAGAACATTTCCTGCACTCTTCCACTGGCTCCAAAGAACAGTCCAGGGGTTTCTCTTTGAGTTTTCTTTTGGGGGGAACAATGAACTTGGGTAGAGACAGGAAGCATGGGATACCCGGATAAACTATGTAAATGAACAACTTGAGAACTTTTCACTTCTGGCTACACTGTACAAAACAAGGAATGACCCACAGGATCTCTATGCTGATGGTGACTTGTACTCCTTCTAGAGTTTAAAGTTACACACAGTCATTACTCTTCAGCACTGGAGTCAGTTACTCACACACCCACAGGATCATCAATTGGCTCTTGCTGAAATCCACACCACTAGATATATAAAATTTCTAGAAATTTTGAAGCCATAAGAAAATGGGTTTTTATTTGGAAAAAAATGGAAATGTTTGGAAGAATTAAAAAAAATAAATATCAGTATGGAGTAATTTACAGGGGGTGTAAGGTCCACCTAAATATTTTAGCTCCATAGCAAGGTTTCACTTTTGAGTGGTGTTAAAAAAAATGTTTTCAGACTCTAGATGTTGGTCTCACTATGGTTCTAGAATCCTCTAGAGGACAGGGAAGCAACAGAGCAGTAGCTTGTGAAACAATCAACCCCTGCTCCTCTGATTACAGTGGAGCTCAATAAATATACTTAGCAGCCTACTCTACATTAGAGGAAGCTCTAGCTCTAGCATGCATATATCTCTTTTAGTTGGTGCTTTGCCACCAGTTTGTTGCCGTAACATGTACATCTTGGACTTGTTTAACATTTAGCTGTGTATTTATACCATTTCTGTTCTTTTGCACTTTGTCTGAGGAATCAGTTCTTAGTTCAAAACTTGCATCACCATTTTTTTTATGTATAGTTTGCCTACATAAATCTGGATCCATACCCATAATTAGATATAAATGAAAACAGAAAAAATCAATTCTGATACTTTTGTATTGTTTGAAAGCTGTATGGTTAAATGACATTATAACATTTTCACCTTTTTTGTGCTCCTGATATTCTGAACATTGAATTAAGATTGCTGTGTGCTTGCACAGAGAAAGCTTTAGTTCAGGCTACCATGATAGCGACAGAACAGTGTACAATTTTAGCATTTGATGAAAGTAGAAAGTAAAGAGATAAAGTGATAGCTTTTGAAACTTAGATTTGAAAAGTGTGCCAACAAAAACGTCTTGCTTCTTATAATAACCTATTAGAATTATTGTTTTTAGTTGCACAGATGAAATAAATTGGAAGCTGACTAGCTACTTTGGGCAACAAGTAATAAGCCTCTTTTTTGGCCAAATCAAAATAATAAAAATGCAAGCTTTAAAAAACATTTATTCTTTTTTTGTCATGCATGATACAGTGCTTGATCTGACGGTCACATATTTATACACAATCTTTAAAGAGACGTGTTTGTTCTTTCTCCAACACATGAACAGTATTAGCTCTTGGAAAATTTAGGATTTACAGATAGAGATTAAGACTTGCTAATGTTATTGGAGAAATGACACATGGTTTAGAGTTTGTCCTAAAACACTTTGCAGCTAAGTGCATGCTGGTGATAATGAAAGTCTTTTTGGAATGCTTATATACCTTTGATCAAAAGCCTATAATAAAATAGGCCTCTTTTTCAGGTAACAATTTGAATTAAACATATAACACCACATACAATTTACATCTCTATTTAGGCCACAGTTCAAAGTTCTGAATTTCTGAATAGATTTAACTTCTTGTTCGATGTATGGAAGATGAAAGAGGACAAGACCTGCAACAGAAAATTAACCTATATACATTCACAATTAATGGCAAAACTGATGTTCCTGTAGTGGCCCATTTCTGCAGAACTCTGAATTATGGAACTGACAGGAAACTTGTAAATCTATGACTTTTTCATAGATCTAGCATGCAAATTCACACCTTGTATGAATCAGTATGGCAATCTATTACCAAATCACTTTGCCAGTCTAGGCAAACTAGATTACATGGTCTGTGACTACATCTATTATAGCAGACAGCCAACTGTTTTCAGTGAGATGTGAAATAAGAACAGAAAAAAGGCTGCCTCCATAAATATATACAGGGTTGGACAAAATAACAGAAACACTACAGGATTTGCAGGTGTGAAAGTGACAATATGTTTCACATTAAAAGAAGAAGTGATTTTACACTCTTTTGCTTCCACTGTGTGGTGAGACACCTAGCTAACAGGTGGGAAACCTTACTTTTGTAATTTACTGCATGTGCTGCTAGTAATATAGAGTCATGTCAGAGCTTACTGAACTTCAAAGAGGGCAAATTGTTGGTGTCCATTTAGCTAGTGCCTCTGTGCAGAGCCCTGGATAAAGGGGGTAACACCAGTCCTGTATGGGGCACCTACTACCAGGGGGGCTCAGGCAGCTGGGTGAATCAGATGTGGGCAGGGAGGGTGATCGGCATGTCGGGGGGGGGGCAATTACTGGAACCGATCCCCTGCTCTCTCTGCAGCTGCTGAAAGCTGGCTTCTTCTTCTTCTCTCCCTCCGGCTGGCTTTCTGCTGCCCTGGAGAGAACCATACAAAAGATCAGTTCCAGTAATTGTACCCCACTTCTTGCCGCGCCCATCACCCTCCCTGCGTACCACATGTTTTTCCATGATTCCCAGTCCCCCCTGGGTGCCCCCACCCCTGCAGTGCTT
The DNA here is from genome assembly GCF_062004578.1 of Staurois parvus. Taxonomy (NCBI): domain Eukaryota; kingdom Metazoa; phylum Chordata; class Amphibia; order Anura; family Ranidae; genus Staurois; species Staurois parvus. Next base: position 3,405,425 of record NW_028317961.1, read on the forward strand.
CCAGATTCCCTCCTTTCTTTCCCACTAGCAGCTGCAAGGACTCAATAGGATCTTTCAGGATGGAGAGTGAGGTAAGGGTCTGGTAAATTTGTCACATTTACCAGCCCCTTTCTTTTCTGAATGAACACAAGTGATCTGTACCAATCACTGACTGACTTTGTTAATTTATAATTGAAGCATGGTAAACTGTGTTTTGGGGGGAAGGGGGGCATATCAGGTTGGTTGTATATGACCCTCTGGTTTCTGACAGTAACCCTGCCTCTGTGACTGAAATTGCCAATTAATTTGCGGTGTCGCGAGGTACATTATCAAAGGTTATGATGAAATATACATTTTCCAGGAAAACATTGTCTGATAAGAATAAGTGCTGTTGACGTGGTCAACTGACCAAAAGAGACAAAAGGACATTGCACAGGATTGTAACCTGGAATAGGAAAACAACTGCTGCAAAAGTGACTAGAGAGCTTAATCTCAGTCTTCATGGAACTATACATACAAAAAATGTAAAGTTTAATATCTCTTGCACTCAGGCAGCTGAGCCCATTCAACATAAATACCAGTATCTTTCCTCCACCCCTGAAGCCGGGTGGAATGCTATCGTAAACACAAGTATTAGCACACAAGTGTATGTACAAAATAGAAAAGTTTCTATTTTTTGCATATGCTCACATGTTATACTCATGTTACAGCAGAGGAATCATTAAAAGAGAAACAACAGGAGGACAAAGGCAGGACAAGGAGTCAGAGAAGGTAGTTATAAATAACCCAGAAGACAGGAAAATTATTAATTTGGCAGATTTTCCACTTAAAAATGAACATATTACATTACTTAACAAGGGAATGTCTTTTTCCCCGGTGGTCCCCATGGATGAATTTGAAGTCTTTAAGGATGTTAATTTATTTTTGAGAAAGGTGTTTCTAAGTTTGATACATGATAAACCCAAAATACTAAATGAGTTAGACTCGGATACACCCATGGAGGACAACAAAGTTTTGGAAATGCTAATGTCACTGGCGGAAGAGGGGAGTTTGTGTGATGAAGATGATCAGGAAGGGGACAGTCATCTGGATATGATTAGAAAGGTTAATTTAACTATTAGATCAACAAAAATGCCTAAAATACGTTCTAATAAAAGGATTGCAGTATTCCTGGATCTTGTAGCAGCAGATCTTAAAAATCTTGAATGTAAAATGCCATTGGGTAACAACCTTACTAAAAAGGAAAGAAGAGCACTTAGAGAATTAAAAGAAGCTAAAAATATTATTATTAAAAGGAGTAATAAGGGTGGTAATGTTGTAATCTTAATAGCACATAACTATGTAAAGGAGGTTAAACGCCAGTTAGGTGACTCTACTACTTATCGCAAATTGAGTGTCAACCCCTTTCCTATTATGATTAAAAAACTAAACTCCACTCTGGCACTGGGTAAAGAGGCCGGCCTATTAACAAAAAAAGAATATGAGTATCTTAGGATTGAGGAATTTATTTATCCTACCTTCAATATTATCCCCAAAATCCATAAGGATTTGGTCAATCCTCCAGGAAGGCCTATAGTCTCTGCGATACAAGGTCAGAGGACAGGAAAATATATTGACCTTTTTCTTAAGGATATGGTTCCGAATTTATCCTCTTATGTAGAAGATACGAAGGATGTATTAGCAAAGATACAGAATTTAAAAATTGATGAAGATTCTATGTTGGTTGGAGTAGACGTTGAATCACTTTATACATTTATTCCACATGAATGTGGGTTACGATCAGCTCAATATTTTCTTGATATGTCATATCCAGAAATGGGTGGACAAAATGAATTTATAAGCGAGTTATTAGATTTTGCTCTACATCATCATTTTTTTCAATTTAATAATGCCTTTTACTAACAGGTAAGAGGCACCAATATGGGAGCACCTAGGGCTCCGGCATATGCATGTCTGCATTTAGGGTTCTGGGAAGAACAATTTGTCTACAGGTCACATATGTTTCTCACTCATGTTCAAATTTGGTTGAGATAGATTGATGACGTGTTCCTTGTCTGGAGAGGGTCATTGGAGGAATTAAAACTCTTCTTGGAGGAGTTAAACGATAACCCTTTAAACATCAGACTTACGTATATCTTTGATAAGTGGCAAATTTCCTTCCTTGACCTTGACCTTAGACTTGAGGGTGATGGGTTAGTTACTAAAACATTCAAAAAACCAACTGCAGCTAATACTCTACTTGAGGCAAGGAGCTATCATCCACGCTCACTGATTACTGGGATACCTGTTGGTCAGTTTCTGAGGTGTCGCAGAAACTGTTCCAACATTAATGATTTCAGATTAGAGGCTCATGACCTCTATAAAAGATTAAGGGAACGTGGATACTCCCATTCTCAGATTAGGAAGGCAAGAAAACGAGTATATCAAATTGATCGGAAAACGCTACTATCTCCAAAAGAGGAAGACAGTTTAGGTAAACAGACTCCACAACCGGTTAGGATGATAACCCAATTCGGAGCACAATGGGGGGAAGTAAAACACGTACTTGAAAAACATTGGACATTCTTACGCAATGTCCCAATTTAGGTAGAATTGTGGGTGATCATCCTTTATTGGGGGCAAGGAGAGCACCAAATCTTGGTGATTTACTTATTAACTCAGATTATCAGCCATTAAAACAATGAACATGGCTCAAGTCATGCACCAAAGGGATGTTTAGGTGTGGAAAATGTCAGATCTGTAAATTTGTAGATCATACCGATTCTCTGATTCGAATAATAAGGCTCATTTTAAAATTCAAAGCCTTATAAATTGCTCTACAGCTAGAGTACTATATATGTTGACTAACCCATGTAAAAAAATGTATATTGGTAAAACTAAAAGGTAGCTTAAAGTATGAATAGGTGAACACTTTAGAGACATTAAATCGAATGATCCTGAGAGTAATTTAGCTCAACATTATGCAAAATACCATGGAGGTAAATTAGAGGGTACTAAAGTCAAAGGAATGTATACACTTAATTTCCCGCAGAGAAGAAGTGATTTTGAACTTTTAAAACGTGAAAAACATTGGATATATAAACTTGATACTTTATTCCCTAAAGGGTTAAATGTTGAACTTGACCTCCAAGTATTTTTGCAAAAATAAATTAATATGAAGATTTGTAATGTAATTCCGCCTTTTGCCCAGTTTGGGTGATTAAAATAGTTATTAAGAACTCCATTATAATGATATTGCTTGAATATAAGAATATCTTTTCCCCACTGTGGAGCCAGGTAACTGTATATTTATTTATCTATTTTCTTTGACCAGTTTTTCTCTCTATTATTTTAGTTTTTTTCCCCAATGAGTTAATTTGCCACCAGATGATTTACAAGCCTAATATAAATAATGCATGTGAGGTAGGCATCTCATTGGTCCTGACGAAGCTGAGTAAGATACGCCCATCGGCAAAACTTGTTGACATCACACGTCAGTTACGTCACTTCCAGTCAGATGCATTGGCACCATACACATAGTCCTGCAGGGGATGCTGTAATACACGCTGGCATTCGGTGTTCACCAGGCTGTACGAGTACCAGGATGGGAGCAGAGCCCGCCTGCTTCTAGTCCCGATGGTGGCGGCTGCCTCCAGGACCATGGGCAGTGATCCTGATGAGAGAGACCTTGCAAGAATATCACCTAAGGCATGGGTGGTGAGTGATACACAGCATATCTAAAAGGAAACACGGTGCAACAACGCCATTGCCTTTCTACCTAAAGTGACAAACTCACTGACTTTCAATATGTCACTTATTTATTGCAGGATGGGGACATCATGTTACACAACTTGAAAGGTGCACAGCACCCTAGGTTTATTACCAGGCATGGATGCTCCTGTACTCTACGTCACAGTATCAGTATAAAGGAGGTGTTTAGCCCGCACGTTGCGGTGAAGAACTCCTTTACACATTGGCAGGGCCCTGCCATTTCTACTACATTGTGGAAGTTACATGGTGACAATTTCACGGCTATTAAGTTCATCTTATCAAGTATTGTGGACATGACTTCTGCTGTTTGGAATCTCACCACCTATATTTGCCTCATTAAGCCTGCTATAACTACTACTTGATTTGGTACTATCCAACTAGTGGTTGTGGGGGTAGATTCTCTCCTCAGAAATTCTACACTTGTTTAGGTTATTTATTAGGCTATCGTATCCACTGTCATTGGTACTTATGATCAGCATTAATACTGCATTTTTATGCTCAGCGATTTGGTACAATTTTTTGAAACACCCCCTACATGGTGGTATAACCATTGTGTCAGTGTTGCATATATATTAGACTATTTGTCACTATATTTACAGCACCTTACTATTTAGAACGGTCATGACGTCTGTTTTTAATTGATTGTAGGCCATATCTTGATCTCCTGTCTCACTTGAGGTGATGGATAACTGAGGTATTTACCTTAAATGTCTACATATGCATTGTGTAATAAAGCATAATTTCTTGAGTAACTCTGTGTATCGCTTTCTGTCCATAATGTAATCGCTTTTTCTGTGAATCCCTTTTCACATCCCCTTGTTTTTGATGTTTGGTTACTGGGCAGATACTGTACGTTTTAGTGATACACGTTATTTATGAGCCTCTTATTTCCTAATTTTACTATTGTTGGTTAGGAAAACAGCCTGAGTAGGAAAGAGAGTCTATATGAGGAAGAATTAACTGTGAAGAAACGTATGCTGTGTCAACTGAATCCTTCTCAGTAAAAGTTCCAAGTTAACTCAAAGGTGTCTGGTCTGACGTTCATATAAAAGGGATGCATGTAATTGCATATCCAAGGAACCAGGGCTTGTACAACAAAAATAGGATGATGAAGAGAGAGAGAGGGCTACCATGCAAGGGTTAACCATGCAGAGGAGTTAGCGTGCAATATGGCTCACATACCATTGCCATGAGTAAATAGGGGTGGTGGAGAATGTTATAGCAGCCAGTCAGTGGGTTCTTTGTACTTGGCTTGGGAGATGGTAACTCTGATAGTTAGGGGGTCAGTAAGCTGAATCCCCCCCAATGACCAGTATCCCATACTCTGGACCAACATTGTGGCACAGTGAAATTATGCACCTAGCCTGGAGGTACGGGAAGAAGGAGAGAGTGAGAAGTGGATCCACTAAAGAATTAAGCTTGTTCACAACAAAGGTCCACGCTGACAGAGTGGCAGGATTCTCACATAGTCACTGGGAGAGAGGTGGTATCGTGTCCAACTCAAAATGCTGCATTCGTAGAAGAGGAGAAAGTGTACAGTGTCACAGGAAGAGTGCTTACAGAGAAGTGCTTAGAGTGTTACAGTGGAAATGTACAAGGCAAACGGCTTGCTCTTATTTTAGGGTGCGGCCTTAATGCTGATTTCCTGTGTATTAACAAGCATGTTTGCGAAGGGTCCCCACTTTGGGAGTGTTAAGCTCTGCCCACATGCAGGTCTTACACCCAGAACTGGTGTCTCTAGCAATGGGATAGGTAACTTGTGGTTTCAGCTGAGAAAATGAGTCCTTATTTATATCTAGAAGCAGAAGAGCCAGTTGGAGCCAATTGGAACATGATGCTATCTACTGAGAATAGTTACAAAAGCTTTTTTAAAAAAAGCTTATGAGCTTATGTAGCATTTTTTTTTTTTGCTATTTACCTCTGATACCCTATTGGAGTCTCCACTGCTAACTGAGCACACCACTATGACAAATGTAGCCATGTAAGTTAAGCCTACATCTTTGTTTAAGTGGTTCAGAGGTGTGTGTGTGCATGAGTGTGTGTGTGTATATATATATATATATATATATATATATATATATACTGTCCACATCGTCCAATCAGAGAAAACCGTTATAGAGATAGAGCAAAGCGACCTCTGAATGGCACTCGTACCAAGCTGTAGACCTCCTGTGTACTATAATCAGCGGGGTAGCCATTCAGCACAGAGCAAAGAAGCTAGGGAAAATCACTGTAGTTGCGGTTTCTTAGACAGTGATTTCCAGCTTCTAGAGGAATTGCAATATATCTATATATGAACTTTAATGGCATCCCAGTCTTAGTCTGTAGGGTTCAATAATGAGTTGGCCCACCATTTGCAGCTGTAACACCTTCAACTCTTCTGGGAAAGTTGTCCACAAGGTTTAGGAGTGTGTCTATGGGAATGTTTGACCATTCTTCCAGAAGCGCTGTAATTCATCCCAAAGGTGTTCTATCAGGTTCAGGTCAGGACTACCCATACTCACTCATCCATGTCTTTATGGATCTTGCTTTGTTCATTGGTGCAGTCATGTTGGAACAGGAAGGGGCCATCCCCAAATTGTTCCCAAAAAGTTGTGAACATGAAATTGTCCAGAATGTCTTGCTATTCTGATGCCTTAAGAGTTCCCTTCACCGGAACTAAGGGGCCAAGCCCAACCCCTGCAAAACAACCCCATACCATAATCCCATCATACATTACCCTTGGCACAATGCAGTCAGGCAAGTACCCTTCTGCTGGCAACAACCAAACCCAGACAGGTCCATCGGATTGCCAGACAGAGAAGCATGATTTGTCACTCCAGAAAGCAAGTCTCCACTGCTCCAGTGGCGGCGTGCTTTACAGCACTGCATCCAACGCTTTGCATTGCACTTGGTGATGTAAGGCTTGGATGCAGCTGCTCAGTCATGAAAACCCATTCCATGAAGCTCTGTACATACTGTTGTTGTGCTAACCTGAAGGCCACATGAGGTTTGGAGGTCTTTAGCTATTGACTCTGCAGACAGTTGGCGACTTCTCCGCACTGTGCTTTTCAGCATGTGCTGACCCCGCTCTGTCATTTTATGTGGCCTACCTCTTTGTGGCTGAGTTGCTGTTGTTCCCAGTTGCTTCCACTTTGTTATAATACCACTAACAGTTGACCGTGGAATATTTAGTAGCAAGGAAATTTCACAGATGGATTTATTAAACTTTAATTCACTGAGCTCCTGAGAGCTACCCATTCTTTCACAAATGTTTGTAGAAGCAGTCTGCATGCCTAGGTGCTTGACTGTATACACCTGTGGCCGTGTAGGTGATTGGAACACCTGAATCCAATGATTTGGAGGGATGTCCCATATACTGTATATATAGTGTCTCACAGAAGTGAGTACACCCTCACATTTTTGTAAATATTTTATTCGAACTTTTCATGTGACAACACTGAAGAAATGACATTTTGCTACAATGTAAAGTAGTGAGTGTACAGCTTGTATGACAGTGTAAATTTGCTTTCCCCTCAAATTAACTCAACAAACAGCCATTAGTGTATAACCCTGTATAATAATAATTAATGTCTAAACCACTGGCAACAAAAGTGAGTACACGTCCAATTAGCAATTTTCTCTCCCTGGAGTCATGTGACTCGTTAGTGTTACAAGGTCTCACTTGTGAATGGGGATCAGGTGTGTTAAATTTGGTGATATCTCTCTCACTCTCTCATACTGGTCACTGGAAGTTCAGCATGGCACCTCACTTTAAATAACTCTCTGAGGATCTGAAAAAAAGAATTGTTGCTCTACATAAGAATGGCCTAGGCCAGTGATGGCGAACCCGTGGCACGCGTGCCACAGCCGGCACGCCGAGCCTTATCTGTGGGCACGCCAGGAGAATACCGTATTTTTCGCTCCATAAGACGCACTTTTTTTCCCCCAAAAAAGGGGGGAAAATGTCAGTGCGTCTTATGGAGCGAATATAGAGCGGCCGGTCCGGTATTTCCGTTCAGCTCTGCAGTGGGACCGTACCTGTCCCTCTATCCAGCGGCGCGCTGTCTTCCCGGCTTCTGTAGTGTGCGTGACAGCCGGGTCCCAAGTGCGCATGCGCAAGAAGCAGTGCTCTTTGTGAATGGTAAGGCGGTACCTGGGACACATGACAGATCCCAGAAGCCGCCAGACCAATCACAAAGCGCAGCGCTTCTCGCGCATGCGCACTGGGCATCCAGCTGTCCGACGAGCGCCCACACTACAGAAGCCGGGAAGACAGCGCGCGGCTGGATAAAGGAACAGGTAAGATAAAAAAAAAACTCTGCGGAAGTAAGAGCGGGTACCTGTCAAATTCAGGTACCCGCTCCCCCTCCCTCCCCAAAGGTCAGCAGTCATCTGTACTGTCCGCAGTCTCTGGTCATCCCTGTGCTTTCCGCAGTCTCTGGTCATCTCCTGTACTGTCCGCAGTCTCTGGTCATCCCTGTACTGTCCGCAGTCTCTGGTCATCCCTGTACTGTGTCCGCAGTCTCTGGTCATCCCTGTACTGTCCGCAGTCTCTGGTCATCCCTGTACTGTGTCCGCAGTCTCTGGTCATCCCTGTACTGTGTCTGCAGTCTCTGGTCATCCCTGTACTGTGTCTGCAGTCTCTGGTCATCCCTGTACTGTGTCTGCAGTCTCTGGTCATCCCTGTACTGTGTCTGCAGTCTCTGGTCATCCCTGTACTGTGTCTGCAGTCTCTGGTCATCCCTGTACTGTGTCTGCAGTCTCTGGTCATCCCTGTACTGTGTCCGCAGTCTCTGGTCATCCCTGTACTGTCCGCAGTCTCTGGTCATCCCTGTACTGTTAATTAGTTTGCACTACTGTACGAGTTTTTTTTTCTAAACCAAAAGCTCGATATTCAGGTTTCATTGCAGTGTTGGCACTTTGAAAGAAATAAGTTGGTTTTGGGTTGCAGTTTGGGCACTCGGGCTCAAAAAGGCTCGCCATCACTGGCCTAGGCTATAAGAAGATTGCCAACACCCTGAAACTGAGCTGCAGCATAGTGGCCAAGACCATACAGCGGTTTAACAGGACAGATTCCACTCAGAACAGGCCTCGCCATGGTCGACCAAAGAAGTTGAGTGCACATGCTCAGCGTCAAATCCAGAGGTTGTCTTTGGGAATTAGACGTATGAGTGCTGCCAGCATTGCTGCAGAGGTTGAAGGGTTGGAGGGTCAGCCTGTCGGTGCTCAGACCATACACCGCATACTGTATCAAATTGGTCTGCATGACTGTCGTCCCAGAAGGAAGCCTCTTCTAAAGATGATGCACAAGAAAGCCTGCAAACAGTTTGCTGAACACAAGCAGACTAAGAACATGGATTATTGGAACCATGTCCTGTGGTCTGATGAGAGCAAGATAAACTTGTTTGGTTCAGATGGTGTCAAGCGTGTGTAGTGGCAACCAGGTGAGGAGTACAAAGACAAGTGTGTCTTGCCTACAGTCAAGCATGGTGGTGGGAGTGTCATGGTCTGGGGCTGCATGAGTGCTGCCAGCACTGGGGAGCTACAGTTCATTGAGGGAACCGTGAATACCAACATGTACTGTGGCATACTGAAGCAGAGCATGATCCCATCCCTTCGGAGACTGGGCTGCAGGGCAGTATTCCAACATGATAACGACCCCAAACACATCTCCAAGACGACCACTGCCTTGCTAGGGAAGCTGAGGGTAAAGGTAATGGACTGGCCAAGTATGTCTCCAGACCTAAACCCTATTGAGCATCTGTGGGGCATCTGTGGGGTATCCTCAAACAGAAGGTGGAGGAGCGCAAGGTCTCTAACCTCCAACAGCTCCGTGATGTCATCATGGAGGAGTGGAAAAGGACTCCAGTAGCAACCTGTGAGGCTCTGGTGAACTCCATGCCCAAGAGGGTTAAGGCAGTGCTGGAAAATAATGGTGACCACACAAAACATTGACACTTTGGACCCAATTTGGACATTTTCATTTAGGGGTGTACTCAATTTTGTTGCCAGCAGCTTAGACATTAATGGCTGTGTTATTTTGAGGGGACAGCTAATTTACACTGTTATACAAGCTGTACACTTACTAATTTACATTGTAGCAAAGTGTCTTTTCTTCAGTGTTGTCACATGAAAAGATACTGTATAATAAAATATTTACAAAAATGTGAGGGGTGAACTCACTTCTGTGAGATACTGTATTTATATATTAAATATATTCAATTCTTTTCTCTTATTAAACAAATTCATCAGGGAAGTAAAGTGAATTCTCATAATGATTAATATAGCACAACACCTCTGTATTCAATTAAATTATGTTTGTACATGTTACAGACAATATTCAAATATTAAAATAATTTACTATTCTGTTTTAGCAAAACAGAAGGGCATAGGCAAGCCTATGGGACATTTGATATGCTTTGTCACAAGTAACACATTGTCCAGTCTGCTCCACTGACACCGCAACACTGTCTGATTCTTTCATCCATCATCACCACACTGCTTGATTCACTAACCTGTTACCGCTTTATTGCCAGCTACAGTGTTTTCATCACTGTTTAATATGAAACATCACAGTACTGCGCAGTCCACTCTGTTACCAATACAACTCTGCCCCATTCACATAACCGGCTATCATCACACTGACACTTTATGCCTCCAATCTCACCACCCAGCCTACTTTAGTTCCACCACAACACCAAGCAGCCCATTACACCATTATTACTACACCATTGACTAGTATCCATTATTATATATCACTATATGTTGTTGCTTGACACAGGCATGTTTTGCAAAACTAACCCACCAGAACAAGGATCCTTATTTAAAAAAATGACATATATTTTCAGCTGATGTCAATTAGATTTGAAAATTACAGATACGTTTCTAATAAAGATCCTTATCTTTGCTACAAGGTTTCTGCACTGAGCCTACTGACAGGTTTATTTGGTGTGGCAAATATATACCGAAATTCACAGAAAGCCACATCAGACAGTTAGAAACTAGCTTTCTGAGATTTGGCTGCAAATAAAAATCTGAATTGTTACTAAATAGTGCTATTACATACTGAAAATAAGCACAATTTACTGAATAGGCCTGTTATTCATGCCTGTGTCTATACAATGAATGGTCATTGTGACCCACAATATCTTTCTTTTACTCTGCACCAAGACTTGAGAGCTATTTAGATTAGTCTTGGTACTTTAAGCGCATGATTAAACATTTGTTTGCTTATGAAGTTATGTGCTTTTGAGGATGTTTGTAATCCACAGAGAGTGTGTCATTTTTCCTTGTCCATAAAAAGCAATAGTTTGTATGGGTACCTTAACAAGGGCAATGGTTGGGAAAGATGTGAGAAGCACAGAGATAATCCAGCAGTGTGCGCAAAATACAGCAGAGCTCAATTCTCAGGTTACAGGTTCTCTGTGGTTCTGTTGCAATTTTACAATGCAAATATTAACAGTTAATACAGTATAAGTACTATGTAAATAAGGTTCACTAGTAAGTCTCCTATGCACAACGTATCGTCTTCTGATATTATAATGACATATGTTAACATGTAGAATCATGAGTATATAATCACCCTGGTGGTATTGCTTTAGACCTCTTTGTTGTGAATTAATAAATGCACCTACTGTTTAATACTCTTGTTCACCATTGTTAATTTGCCATGATTTTCAGTGCTGTTTTGGGGAAACAGAATTTCTTTGTGGTAAACCATTCATTTCTCCCATCAGTTCACACTTAAGCACCCAGTGTGTGATTTTCTCTGAAAGACCCTTATCCATTTTAGATATACTGTATTTTGAACAATTTATAATGTATTATTGATTGACAGAACACATGAATCTTGTTTTTTATTCACATCTCATCAATAGAAGAGTCCCTGCTGAGGATATGTAAGATATCTGGCCTCGCTATTTTTCCTTTTTTCCCTTGTTCATAGTATTGTGTGCTCAGTAGCAGAAGAGAGATAAGTGCAAGCAGGAAAATTACTTGGCCATGCAGAAAATTTAAAATGACTCATCGAACAAGGGCTCCCAAGAAAACGTTTCCTCTTTGAGAAATTGAAAATAACCTTACCCATACTTGTCTTTATTACAATTCCCCAAATATGAATTGAAGCTATGAACTGTGATGCAGCTGGGACCCCTTGGTGACTGCCTTTAAAAAGCTGCTGTTGTCAAGCTGAACACTTGCAGGGTAGGAGGTAGCCTTCTGCAAAAATTAAGTGTTCCACAGTGGTTTGGAAAATAAGCAAATTCAATATATATATTTTTAAATTATCAATCATTATATCTTGACTGAAAGGTGATTTGCAAAGTATGCTTGCTGTATGCAGTATTTAGATTACACGTTTGTACCTAATTTAGATGTTTCAAGCCAGTTGGCACTTTCCTACATATAAAGTATATAGTGTACTAGTTTCATGACTATGATTTTAGTAGAAGTTACAGTGATTCAGTGCCCTGAAATAAATATGGGAATTGGAGATTGCCCATTCCCATTGGTGGTTTCCTAACCAGCTACAGTAAGTATCAAACTTATATTTCTCTTGAATGTAAGCCATTATGCTGGCCATACACAGAACATTTTGGCTATTGAAACTGGATTTTTTCCCTTCCTCTGGATCAACTGTGGGTAAAGGGTTCTGCACATGGAGGTTTTATATTTTCTATTTATTTTATTTTATTTATTTATTCGTTCACTCATTTATTTCTATTGCTTGAACTAGATGGTCTTGTGTCTGTTTTCCCCAGAGAGTCCATTCAGATTTTTGTTTGTCCATCTACAGAACATATTTCATCTAAAGTGGGATTCCATTTTAAAAGTAAACATAGGCATACATAAAATTACTATGCAATAATTTGATATTAAAAATCAGTATCTGCTCTCATGGGGTACATGTACCTAATGTGTCACTAGGGGTCAAATATAAAGTTAAATCAATGTCAGACAGCTGGGTGAGGCAGGCATAATCAGAAGTTCTAGTCCAAGTCCTTTTAAAAAGCAATACAAATTGCAATTTAGCCAAAGAGATATCAGACAAACAATACCTTTGATCAGACACAGACTGATTTCTTTTTTTTTTTTTTAAACTAAAACAAATAGGTTGTTCACTTTGAAAGATAATTTTCAGTTTACAAGGGAATTTTATCAAAGGAGGTGAAGCTCTGCTGACTTCCATCATCAAAACATATGCTATCAAAAATCCTGTGTTTCATTTTCCTTGCATGTGACTGGGTATCCTTTACAAAGTGAATTTTTTCCACATTCATTACGATAAAGTAAAATTCCCTTGCAAAGTGAACATCCTATTAGCCTTTAGTAAATCAACCCCCATGTGTCTAAATCCATTGAAGCACTTTCGAGAACTGGTATGTGCTGTAGCATGACCTCAAGTGCAGTGTGGGTGAAAGCCCAAGGCTAAGTAGTACAACTGTTTTTATACTTTCTGACATTAAACAATGCAAGTACTGAAGATTTTGATAGCCATCAAAGTCACTAATCATTCAATTATTCAAACATTGATGTTAAAGACCATTTGGATGTTCCAGATCATTTTTGAAACAATGAAAATGGGATTTTTTTTTATAAATGTACACAATGTTAGGTGTTCAAACAACACTGCATACCAGTACAAACTTTTCATCCAAACTGTGAAGTATGGTGAGGGTTTTATAGCTGCCTTACTAGCTTAGAGTCAAGACAGCTTCAGTTAGTAAGTGGATTCCTAATTTATAAGAAAGTAGGATCTAATATTAGGGTTTCTGCAATATTGGTCACTTTAAGTTGTCAGTTAGGACATAACGCACACATTTACTCACAGAAGTTGTATTCAACAATGTTGTTTAGGATTCAATAATGACTCTCTATATATATATGATTTACTAAGGGAGGAAAATGTTTTGCTTTTTTTTATTAAAGGTACTAATCTGGTGACCTTGGAACATTCCTGCTGATGATGCTGGAACACCCACTCAGGCCACCATGGTGCCTCTTAGAAATAAAATGCCATTACTAAGAAGTTTCTTCCTGAGGCCAATGAGAATTTAAACCTGCTTTGGATGTTTAAATGTGATTGGTAATGCAGGAAGCGGAGAAAGGAAGGTAATCAGTACTGGCATCTGGAAATATATTTCAACAGTCCTTCTACTGACCCATTATGCAGTTGAGTGGGATTTAGCAGAATTTAGAATACGGACTACTGAGCAAACTTTTCTTTGAGTACAGTTGCTGTATTTACTAGATAGCTTCAAAAGCTCTCTGAATGCTTGGAGTTGCTGTTTAAATAAGTCTTCAGTGTGTGGTAAATCAAAGCTTACAAAGTATATATTGCAAATAATATGTTAGTTACACTTATGCTGTTCAACTCCCATAGAATTCAAAGGAGAAAATCCAGATAACTTGATTCTGACCTGGATTGTTGGAAAGAAGAGATTTCTATACCTTTCTGCTCCACAGGCTTCTCTGTATGGCTTTATGAATTACATTTTAATAGAGAGCACTATAGCCAGCTGATATTTATATATGAGAGAAAACTAAGAAAGGAAGCTTTTGTGCTTTGGTATGAGAGAAATGAACCTGGGTTACCTAGCAACACCTGTCATATTGGCTTGGAGGGGGAAAAAGAAGCATTTTGTTTGCACAAGCTTCTAATCATTATTAGACCCTTATTGATGAATCATTCACTATATACATTTGTTTTTCTGTAAGCTGTTGTTTCAGTTTAGCATTTCTTTATGCATATCACCCTTTCAAGCTGTTTGTAGGGGCGTCAGCCTTTATGTTAATGGATGACAGGGGGCACATATTGCGGTACTGAGAATGATAAAGGTAATTTAGCTCTGTTCCATGTGTGGGAGGCAGTTCAAATACTGTTCGGATAGGTGTCTATAAGCATAAGAAAAATAAGCAGAAAAGAAACAAGCTAACTTCTGAATGCACTTATCACAAATAGAAAAAAATAAACAAGAACATTTGCTGCTTGTTAGAACTCCCCATAAGGCTGAAATTCTCATTATAGTCAGAAAATATATAGAGCTGTAGACATTATTATATTTTTATACTGCAAATTATATTTTTTGCTTTCTACTTTGTTTCTTATGAACTGGTCATTTAATAAAGGCAAATACAAGGACAAAAGTCAGCATTAGAGAGTTGGTGACAGCCAGCAACAAAAGGTCAATATACAAAACCTCTAAATAATAACATAAACAGTGTGCAGCATCACAAAAAGGAAAGAAAAGCGTTTACATAAGTAAGTCCATTTTCATGGTATGTGCAAACACCCAGTATGATAATAGAATAAATATTTATTATAATTGCATTTTCTGTAAATTGCCATTGCATTATAATGTTGTTACTGCTATGAGTACTAAGGGAGGCAAATTATTTCCAGCATGTAGTTTTTCTGTCCTATATACCCAAGATGAGAAATTTGCTTATTGTGTTGAGGTATTGTGGTGATCCTTAAATATTGTGTAGGGCTATCTTTCAGTAAAACTGTGGTAAGGCTATAGACATTTAAATATTTCCATATGCTTAACACATCTTCATAGCTGTGGGCACTGTGGCGTAATCCATCCTCAAATTATACAGCAGAAGGAACTTTACCTTTGAGCTGCTTAGCCCATTCTGCACTCCCCTCCCAGCAGTGACTTGGTAACTTTCCACCCTGCTATACTTTAATGTAAACAAAGGAAGGTACACATGATAAGGTGTAGAGTACAGTGGTCAGGACTGGCTTGGATAACTTCACTGCACATCTTGATAATTTTGAGGATAAGTATCTGCACAGTGCCAGCAGCTGCATAGGTCAATGAGGGTCATTTTTTAAAGCATATATACTGCTGGTTAAAGCCTTAAAAAAAAAAATCAGCACAAGGAATGATACTTACAATCAATGTGAAGTGCCCCTTGTGGTGATGGCTGAGGATTTAGTTGACATCTTCTTGCTCTTAACCGCAATCCCCCCCCCCCCCCGCAGCCATAATCTTACAATGCTGCATAGGTAAACAGAGTCAAGGGACCTATCATAAGCACTCATTAACAGCTCAGAGTGCCCTTCCCGCCCCTCCTTCATTCATAGAAGCCATACTATAGCTACCATGAATGAATAAAAAGTTTTCTATGAATGGAGAAGGCACATCTTTCATTGATCTGCACATCCTCTATTGATAGATTATTTTTCATCATTTTAATATTTGAGTATAGATCCGTTTTAGATCAAAT
The DNA here is from genome assembly GCF_062004578.1 of Staurois parvus. NCBI lineage: Eukaryota > Metazoa > Chordata > Amphibia > Anura > Ranidae > Staurois > Staurois parvus. The sequence continues at coordinate 3,421,370 of NW_028317961.1, forward strand.
GGAACATATAACGTTCCACTTGTGGTATTGAGTTTCATTTGCAACATACCAATCATGTACATACTGTAGATGTGACTGGGATGTTCTTTTAGAAACTTTTTATTAGTTTTAGGATAAAACCAAACACATACATACTCACCCCCGCAGTCGTACTCTTACAATGCTGTGTGGGTTAACAGAGAAAGGACCTGTCATAGGCATTCATCAAGAATGCCGACTATACCTGTCCTTTCAGACACAACCAAAGCTGTACTATACAGTATCTCCTATGAAGGCAAAACAATCTATGAATGGAGAAGGCGGAACCCTCAGTCATCCTCTATTCATAGATTGGGTCTATTAACCCCCAAACCCCCATGGCTCCAGAAGATTACCACTTTGGGTTGATCAGAGGATGGAAGCTTTTAACTAAATCTGCAACCATTAGTACATATTGATTGTACGTACAGTCCCTTGTGATGATTTTTTTTGTAATGTTTTAACTTAACTTAGGCTTTAAAAATATGTAAAATATTTAAATGTTTATAGCCTTGCCACCATTTAAGGGTGATTGCAATGGTGTAAGAACAGCTGTGAATGACCACTGATGGTTCTTAACCCATGATTGCCAATTCCTATCCCTATTCTTTCTGCAGTTGTCACTTACCTAGAATACTCCTAGGATTTGACTTCCCAGAAGCACTATGTGTTTCTCCAATCAAAAAAAAAAAGTTTTTATGCATTCTATTTACAGTTGTGCAATTATAGTTTTTGATAGAGTTTCAATGGCTTGGGTAGCTATGATGGAGGGGGATGTAACAGCGGGGGACAAAAGACATGATTACCTTAGGAGCCACAAGCACTAATGGTATTAAAGGAGGATGGCTCTGCACAGCTGTCTTAATTCTAGTGATCTGCACATCACACAGAAAAGATGAAACAAGATGAAATATTTTTGCTTGATTAACTCTACTTTAAACATAGATAACCTTTTTTTTGGATATCTACTGTAAACACATTCATCATTTACCCATTAAAACTGCAGGAATCAAAGTCAGAACAATACTGGAGTTTTAGCCCAAAGCAACCAATCATAATTCTTGTTTAATCATTTTATGAAATGAAAAGTTAAACTTGGCAGCAACTTGTTATTGTTATTTTCTTTATTTCATGTGAATCAGCCCATTGGAGCCCAAAGGGTTTAAGTGCCTATAACATATTTCCTGTGAAGATGATAGTAAATACTTTCACTGCTTGTGCTGCTTGTGCTGTAATAAAGAAAAATTGCTGCCTCAAAGGCTGACATTTCCGGTGCTGTCAGATTGCTGGTCCACTGCTTTGTTCATTGGTTACTCCTAGTGACTGCTACATAACTACTGTGTTCTGTAGTGTTGTGAAGGTCAGAGGTAGGAACAACTGAGCCCAGCAGGGGATCAGAAGAAATCAGAAGTGTCAGTTTCTGAAGTCTTCAGGGCAAATTTCTCTTCATTTACAAAGGCATTAGTCAGTGTGGACAATAGAAAGGGTAAGCATATTCAATCTTTTTTACAAGGAACTTTTTTATGGGCACATTTTATCAACCCCTTTGCACTTGCACTATAGATATTTATCTTATTTTTACTAATTTTATACAAGTTTGCAAATTATTTTACATCAGTATTTATGCTTGCCTTCTGATACTTTAAACTCATTGTTTCTGTACTTGCAAATGTGTGCTTATTTAAGCACAGAGAGAATTGTCTAGGGTGGAAGTGGAGAAAAATATAGGAAAGGAGAGTGGGTACGGATAGAATTGGGGGGAAAATTACCAGAAAAGAGATTGAGCAAGAACGGAATTTGGTGGTGAGTGATCATAGATGGAAAGAGAATAGGCTGGGATCAGGGGTGGACTGACAACTCATGGGGCCCCCGGGCAATAGGGGATCATGGGGTCCCTGTGTCCTTGCCCAAACTCAAAAAAGCCTATGAAAAAGTACCAGGGGCATCTCATGGGGCTCCCTACTGACCCCAGGCCCTCGGACAGTGCCCGAGTTTCCAAATGGTCAGTCTACCTCTGGCTGGGATGATAATGGAAGATAGTGAAGGAAACCAAGTATAGCTTAAATTGGAGGAGACTGACCAAAGAGTTCAGTTTCGGATAAAAATACAGGAGAATAATGGGTGGATTGGAAATTATGGAACTGGAGGAGAATAATTAAAGTGCACAGAAGAGCGGGCTGAATAGCAATGAAGAAGAGTGACCACTGAAGGAAGGAGAGCAAGTACAGATAGAAGTGAATTCCAGAATGGTGAGGGAGCATAGATGCAAGTGGAGAATAATTATTAGAGAAGAAAACAGATATGGATGGCATTAGACTAAAATAACTATTGAGGAGAGCAGGCATGGTGGAAGTAAGGAGGAAAAACTACTACAGAGAGGAAAATAGACATAGAAACAGAAACAGTGAATAGTGCCATAAGGTGAAACAGGATAACCTAAATGTTAAGAAATTAAGCAGATCTGAATGTGTGTTAAAGGTGAAATCGATGACATACTGGGGGGAGATTTACTAAAACTGGTGTGTACAGAATCCAGTGCAGCTGTGCATATTAACTAATCACCTTCTAGGTTTTATTGTCAAAGCTTAAGTGAACAGGCTGACATTAGAAGCTGATTGTTTGCTATGCACAGCTGCACCAGATTCTGTGTGCACCAGTTTTCTCTCTCTTTGGGTCAAATATGAATGATTGCACCCTCCTGTGATCAAGAAGAACCCGTTGATACAGTTCCTTACCAGGTGCTTATGTTAACGTATATGGTAATGGCAAGTGTGAATATGCAGATGGTGGGGGCACATGGAGTAGGCAGGTGCTGACTGATGGGTCACAAAGCAAGTCAGCCGATGAATATATCTCTGCTATTATAGACATAAAATTTCTAGGACCACAATAGTCATGGTTATTGGGAAAGCAATTTGCAGTAATTGGTGGTGAAACAGGATCACAAAGAGCACAGAAAGTAAACCCCATTGAGCCATGTGTGAGGAAGGGCCCAAGTGGAGGAGTAAAACAATGCTGTTAACAGTACGCAGCCCACAACCAAAGTCTAATACACAGGAAAAATACTGCTTTCAGAGGGACTGACTGATAATCTGATCATTAGTAGGCAACATTCGAGAGCCTACCACGACAGTTCATGTGAAATTATCTGAAAGGACTAGCACAAAAATATTACTTACCAAAACCAATGATTTTCATTTAATCAGTACAGAATTTGTCTGAAAAAAAATTGAGTGACCAAGACGATGCAATACAATACATTAGGTCACCTCTGAAGTTGTATTCTTGGATGGCCCATAATTCCCTTTAATTAAACTGTGATAAGACTGAATTCATGCTTATTGGCAACCCCATCAATTGTGTAAAGCCAGTCCTGGTGGTCTATCTATCTATGACTTGAGCTTCAGTCTAAATTGAAAAAGCTAGGGGTGATATTTGACACTAGCCTAACCTGTGATCCACAGGTACAAAACCTTGTCAGAACATCTTTTTTCCACTTGAGAAACATAGCTTGGCTGTGTCCTATGCTATCATACACTGTAGCTGAAAATCTGATCCATACATTTGTGTTCTCCTGACTTGACTACTACAACTACAATACGTACTCAACTACAATATGTACAAAAGTCTGCTGCCAGAATCCTCACTAGGTCTGGTACAAGTGACCATATTACCCCTATCCTGGATTCCTTGCACTGGCTTCCCATCAAGTTTTGCATAGACTTTAAGATCCTCTTGCTCACCTATAAGGCTCTTCATGGCTTGGCACCCCAGTATCTTTTTGAACTTTTATCAACTTACATCAAATTCTGTTCTTCTGTGTGTCCTCCTTACTCACCTACACTCAATGGGAGACAGAGCCTTCTCCTGCTATTCTCCTAAATACATTCACTTTCAATAGATATCAGAGATTCATCTTTTCGAAACTCATTCTAATCAAATCTAAAAACTTTTTTCTTTAGACAAACTTTCACTTAATGGTCCCTTTTTTCCTTTGTTTTATCCTATGTATTTCTTGTTTTTCTTTCACTGGAAGTACAGTATTTGTTACAATATTACTGTTTTGACCCGTTCAGAAATTTTGAGCTTTCCTGTGTCCTGTGAATGTGTCCTATGTTAATTCAAAGAGGCGACTTAACCCTCCTGGCTCATATGGACTACAGAATGATTAGTCTTTATGTTGTAGAGATTTGAAAATGAGAGTGGTGAGTAGTTTGGCAAAAGATACTAAGCAGGGCTGACAACATTTAGTCCACAAAAATGTTGAATGCATTTTAAACATGTGCATTTTTGTATTTGTGGGGTCTTTAAAAGGATAGAACATCTATATATGGTCATGTATTGTAGAGATCTACTGAATATTTTTTTATTTTAAATTGAAGTAGTTACACTGTAAGTAGAATTAGCATAGCTTTTATTTTAACACTTTTAATATTCAATTTGCTGTTTTGATTTTTAGCAGGCCTGACATAATTCCTTGGGATTGGATAAAACTTTTACATCTTACATCTTTAGAGGCAGAAAAAATTGCCAGCTGCCCCTAGCAGCAGTGTTGAAAACATCCAGTGTGCACAAGGCCTAAAAGTCTAACCTCAAGCTAGAACAGTCGATATACAAATCCTCAACACCTTGATGAACGTGTTGATGCCTTTGTGTTTCAATTTCTTTCCAGGTTATTATTGCTGTCTGTGCCCCCCTGTATTTGTACTGTTGACCATTGCTGCTGAGAAAGAAAGTGACGAGAAATCCAAAGGTCTTACCCAGAACAAGATGTAAAGGGAAATCTTTTGATGTTGGCACCTGTTCCTGGGACCAATGTCCCAATGTCTTAGGGGAAAATTCCTCTCAATTTGGGGATTTCCTCCAACTTTGCTGCATCTTTGAGACAGGAAGGGGAGGGAAAATTCCACAAAGGTTCAAAGACAGCAAACAATTTACCTGGTACATATTTTAACCCTTCCTTTCTCTATTCAAAACTAAAAAACACTTTGGGGTATAGATACACTTTGAAGTGCTTTTATAGCAAGACCTCGATTCATCCTACTATACTCTGCTCTCTAACCCCAGCAAATCTGTAAAGGCAATCACCATACCTCCAATGCTGGCAAATAGCTGTATATTTTCCCAGCCTTTCCAATCTCTTCCCCTGCCTATACATGTACTGTACCTCACATCTTACATAAACCAATAAAAAAAAGGAATTGAAATACATTTTATTTGACATGACAAAATCATTCCAATACCATTTTACTTTCAAAGAATATGTATGTAATTAAAGTACTAAATGAGAGTTTTACGGCGAACATGCAGTAATAAGCTTGCTGCCTTTATACAGGGTGCCAAAGACAAGAAACTTGTCAATCTTTAAGACAGCCAGGCATTTTGACACTTGCCTAATAAATGCTCTGAAATATTTTCCCAATGTACAATATAATGTACTTCATATTTCCCTTACCTTGGTAAATGTGTGAAGGCAGACAGAGACCTTTAGGGCATTAACAATAATACGTAAAATAAATAGTATATATACAGAGGTACTGTATGTGTTCCCTAACAGATCTGATTTATTTAAAATGTTTTGTAGAGGCCTCTGTGTTCAAGAGTTCCCCAAGTCGCATTATCTGCTAAGCTCTGTTGAGTAGGCTTCAGAGTGCTGTGTCAGGGGTGTAGAGAATATTAGACTTGAGAACTCAACCTGTTTTGACAGGCCAGTCCCTAGTAAGTTTGTCATCAGGAGGTTGGACTAAACCTTAACAAATCAGATGTGCATGGTTCTAAAAGGGTCCTTTAGCAAGACCATCTGGATCAGCAGGCTGTGGACTCAACTTTTGTCCCTTTGGCACTTATTGTGCTGCCCACTGGACCCCTCCTTATTTGTAGCCTCTGTTTTGTTCCTTACCTAAGACAGTGACAAAAAGCGTGGCTGGATGGTGTCAGAGCTTACACAGGGTTGGCGTTTGACTACTGAGCCTCAAACACTGCATCTTGATATAAGGGCACATGTTCCCCTATACCAGTGTGGGGTTCTACTGGACAATTGACCATTCCAACAGAGGCCATGGAAGTTGGCTAATGCTGCAGCCTTTGTTGAATTCTTTGGCATTCAACACATCTAGGACGATCAGATTCCTGTCCATCTTCTGCCTCCTAAGTCACTGCTGTATCCTGTGGTGTAAGGGTCACAAGATTAAGCCACAGAATGGTGGGGAAATAGGCATCTGGTACTTCCAGAAGAGAGGAATGCAGGGTAGTCTTATGGATGCTGCATCTTTGGAATGGAGACAGGTGGGAAATATGGGTTGGTGGAGAGGTGAGTATACAACCTTATATATATTGCAGGAGAGTGCCAATTGCATTTGTTGAGGGACATGATAGGGCCTCTTTAAGCTCCGCACAAAGCTACTTGTACTAAAAGTAGATTTGGACATGAATGGGATGTTGACAAACTTTTACCTGCTACTTTCCCTGTCTTTGATGATCCTAATAGAACGTATAGTAGCTATACATACAGTAAATAAACACTGAAAAATTGGACAAACCTAGACCAGAAATCTATTAATTCTAATGTTTGTTAAAAGTCCAGTTTGTCTAAAACAGATTGTTGAGGTGAGCTCATCTGGGCCACTAATCATCATCAGCACTGTTATAATAGAACAGAATAATTGCCCTTGATCATTCCACAATAGTGTTCAGTTTGCAGTAATAATAGTGTATAAACACTATTACTCTACATGGCCTTGAAAAGTATGGATCTTGCACAAATCTGGGGCTAGCATCTTTTTTGCCAGCATGTCTTTTCCCTTCAAGTATGACCATAGTGTCTGATGTGAAATGAAATCATATTTTCATTGTGTTATATTTTGGAAAGATAAGTGCTGTGTATTGCTTGTCAAAACCAGTAAGGAAAATAATCAATTACTTACAGCAATTAAACCTGAGATCCAAATAGTTCAGATCATGTACAGAACTGACAGCTACTAAACAATATGCAATAAATTGCAAAGTAATTCTGTTGTAGTAGACTAAATAGCGGACATTGACACTGATTTGATAAAAGTGGTATAACAATCAGTTTGAATTCTCGATAATGGTTTTAAAAATTTGGCTCAGTTTGCAAGTCATTTGTCACCTAAGTAGCTATTACCAATAACACTGGCAAAAATGAGTTCGCTGAGCCTGACACAATTTGGCAAGACATAAATTGTTTCTTTTTTATGCTGCCTCAAGTAATGTTCTACATGCGGTTATTCTATGGCTTTTAGCTGCACAGGCAGCTTTCCAATTCTTTTCTCTTTTTCCTTGTTTTCAGTATTGTACATTATTGTATCGTGTTCACACTGATTATGAATACTCGTACCCAGGTTTCAATTTGCTTTGAAATTGCACAGTGCCTGAATATTTAATCACTGTAATTTCAGCAGATAACAGTCTATAAACCCAAGGTAAGTACTTGCAGTTTGTAAATAGCCAATCAGTTTAACAGATCAGGGTTGAGTACTGAGCTTGGAGAGACCAATAATTATTTTCCTTCTGTAGTGTTATGTCTTTTCAAACAAAGTGTATCTCTAGGCAAAACAATCTTGTGTTTTGTGTGTCTAGACCTTCTGTCACATTTTTATCCCTTCTATATTAGGGAAAGTAGTTGGACTGCTTGCTGTCTTGTAGTTTGTGATGATAGGCATGTGGAGATTGGTAGGCAACTCTTTTAGTCCTGAGGACCCTTTAGGTTGGTCCCTGTGAATTCAGGGAAAGAAATTGAAGGATTGAAAGCGCCAATCCACTGGTAAAAGTCTGAACTCGAGCTGGAGCAGCTGATATACAAAGTCCTTAACACCCTGATAAAGGGGAATCCCTGTAGTTCCCGAAACACAGTGGGGTATCTACTTGAGGAAAAATGCAGCCTGTTCTGAACTTCTACCACTGGATTGGTGCCTTTGTCTTCCATATTCTTTACAGGTTTTTATTGCCGTCTGTATCCCCTGTATTTGTACTGTTGCTGAGGGAAATCTTAGGGACAAATGTCTAAGAGGGGAATTCCCCTCACTTTGGGGATTTCCTCTAACTTTCTGTTGGATCTCTGGGACAGGAAGGAGTTCACAGACGGCAAACAAATTACCTGGTAGTTTTTTTTAACCCTTCTTTTTTCTATTCAAAACTAAAATAAACCTTTTGGATATAGGTACACTTTGAAGTGCTGTTATAGACCCAGATTCACCCTACTCCACTCTGCTCTATGCTCAGCAAATTTATAAAGGCAAACATCATATTTCCAATGTTAGCTAATAGCGGCATACAATTTCCAGCCTGACTACAGCTAGATTACTGGTACATCATGCAATACTCTTCATAATCTAGCCCATATGCTTGTTCTGGTCATAGGAAATAATGGTTCTCTCTGAAAAATGTTCCAATCTTTGTATGCAGTGAACCATTTTAAAAGTGACCATTATGCCTCTTTCATTAAGGCGATACTAGTATAACAAACATATCATACTTACCTGCTGTGTGCAGTGGTTTTGCATAGAGCAGCCTGGACCCTCCTCTTCTCAGATCCCCTGACAGAGCTCATGGCCCCTCCTTCCAGTCGGGTGCCCCCACAGCAAGCAGCTTGCTATGGGAGCACCCGAGCAGGCGTGCTCCCAAGCCACAACTCTGCATATCCATTCACACACATAGCCACGGCTTGGCTCCGCCCCGTTCCCTCCCTTTCCCGATTTTATCACTGGCTGTGATTGTTGTTCACAGGAAAACCCATTGCTGTGGGCTGGGAACCACCATGGCCAGTATCATCACTGACGAATGTACGGCCATCTTTGAAATGTTTACATCATGTCTTACGGCGGCTGAGTGTCTCATCACCATACTGTGCTTGAAATCTTCTATAGATGTCCATGGGTTTTACGCCTTCATTCACAAGAAACTTCATCACCACACTTGTTCCATGCATGCACCAACATTGTTTCTGTCATCTTGATTAAAAGTCTCTGGAACTGGCTCGCAACATGTGCGCCATCAATCAGTAATAGGACACACTTGCCACTCACTACTGCATGTAGTACCTCCATGCTAGAATCCCTTTTTATACCTGTTAAATTAAAAGTCCCAATTTGACTTGGGCACCCCTCATACAATGGCCCATAGTCCATTATATTATGATTGTAAAACACAAAATCAAAAAGGATGAGTGGCAGGGTGGAAGCATCATACTAAAACAGAAGAAATGGTCTGATAGTGGCCAAATATACATTTACCAATGCTGTGACCAGCTATTGAGAAGACTATAGAGATTATAAAATATGTTAAACCAACATTTCATATTCCTGATGTTTGTCTGTTGTACCATATACTTGTGTTAAAAAGCATCCTATTCTCTTTGTAATTCTTCCTTTGTATGAGATACCTGGTGATCCTGCCATTCTCCCCTGCTTTCCTATTTAAAACTGATCATGGTAGGCATGAGAGCACATCCATCCTAGCATGGTCAGTTTTCTGGCTGTGCTGGTAGAACAGCCTGCCTGTCCTCCAATGGTCGAGAATTTTTCTGACATTCCCCCCACCTTGCACAACCATTCACTGGGAAGATTAGTGTCCTGCTGTTTCTCCACCCCCACCTCTCTAAGCCTCTTATACAACTGGGAACAGAGATTGCATGATCATCTATAACAGAAAAGAAAAAAGAGATGTATTTATAACAATATTTACAGTATATATATATATATATATATATATATATATATATATATATACATACACTATATTGCCAAAAGTATTGGGATGCCTGCCTTTACACGCAGATGAACTTTAATGGCATCCCAGTCTTAGTCCATAGGGTTCAATATTGAGTTGGCCCACCCTTTGCAGCTATACCAGCTTCAGCTCTTCTGGGAAGGCTGTCCACAAAGTTTAGGAGTGCATCTATGGGTATGCTTGACCATTCTTCCAGAAGCGCATTTGTGAGGTCAGGCACTGATGTTGGAGGAGAAGGACTGGCTTGCAGTCTCTGCTCTAATTCATCCCAAAGGTGTTCTATCATGTTGAAGTCCGGACTCTGTGCAGGCCAGTCAAGCTCCACCACCCAAACTCACTCATCCATGTCTTTATAGACCTTGCTTTGTGCACTGATGTGCAGTCATGTTGGAACAGGAAGGGGCCATCCCCAAACTGTTCCCAGAAAGTTGGGAGCATGAAATTGTCCAAAATGTCTTGGTATGCTGATGCCTTAAGAGTTCCCTTCACTGGAACTAAGGGGCCAAGCCCAACCCCTGAAAAACAACCCCACACCATAATCTCACCTCCAACAAACTTTACACTTGGCACAATGCAGCCAGGCAAGTACCCTTCTCCTGGCAACCGCCAAACCACGACACGTCCATCGGATTGCCAGACAGAGAAGCGTGATTCGTCACTTCAGAGAACATGTCTCTACTGCTCTAGAGTCCAGCAACAGCGTGCTTTACACTACTGCATCCGGCGCTTTCCATTGCACTTGGTGATGTAAGGCTTGGATGCAGCTGGTCGGCCATGGAAACCTATTCCATGAAGCTCTCTATGCACTGTTGTTGTGCTAATCTGAAGGCCACATGAAGTCTTTAGCTATTGACTCTGCAGACAGTTGGCAACGTCTGCGCACTGTGCGCTTCAGCATGAACTGACCCCACTCTGTAATTTTCCACTTTGAGGCTGAGTTGCTGTGGTTCTCAGTTGCTTCCACTTTGTTATAATACCACTAACAGTTAACCGTGGAATATTTAGTATCAAGGAAATTTCACGGATGGACTTATTGCACAGGTGGCAACCTATCACGGTACCATGCTTGAATTCACTGAGCTCCTGAGAGCAACCTGTTCTTTCACAAATGTTTGTAGTATCAGTCTGCATGCCTAGGTGCTTGATTTTATAAACCTGTGGCCATGGAGGTGATTGAAAAACCTGGATCCAATGATTTGGATACATACACACACACACACACAAATGTTTTGCCTTTCTTGCCTTTCGTTTCTCCTTAAAAGCAGAACTTTACCTATAACAGCTTGATAATAATGATGTTCTTTAGCAAGGAACATACATTCCACATTAATAAATAAGCTACCAAAATCAGTGTGTGCTGCAAATTGCTCTTATTGTTCCTGTTTCTTCTTGCTGGAGGCTGCCATTTTGCTGAAGCCCAGAGCCCCTGAGCAGCATCAAAGTTTAGATGGACAACAGAACAGCCTCTACAATTTTGGCACAATGCCAAAAAATAGAGAGCAACTGAGCATGTGCAGAGCAGGCTGAGACAGTGGGGTTGATTTACTAAAACTGGAGAGTGCAAAATCTGGTGCAGCTCTGCATAAAAACCAATCAGCTTCCAGGGTTTTTTTCCATAGCTTAATTGAACAAGCTGAAGTTAGAAGCTAATTGGCTCCAGATTTTGCACTCTCCATTTTTAGTAAATGAACCCCAGTGTATTACTGGATTTTAAACAGTATAGGCCCCTATTTTTAATGTTTTACATAGCTATACATGAAAAAGGGGCCAGTGCGAAGTGATCTAGCACAACATAATTTTCTGACTAAAGTTCCACTTTAAACTGAATGGGTTGTTTTGCAAGGTAAGAGTTCACATACAGTAAATTTTAAATTATATAGTAATATGGTGATTTAAATAAATAAATCAATTATAAAACATTGACTTGACAATATGGCATGTGGGAGGGAGAACAGGTGTTTGACACCTGGAAATTTAGTACCTGATAATAAAGACCTCTTGTGGCCCCTAGAGAGGTAATATGTACAAATGCTATTCTTTCACTGCTCAGGCTTGGTGACAGGGTCACTGTCCAATCAAAATCTTGAAATGAGCTTTCTTAATATGTCCTAGCCTGCAACAATGGATGGATTGTGAGACTTCAGAAGCACTTATTGAAGTTCTTAAGTTTTTCCACTAAGTCTCTTCCAGTTCCTGGCCAACAATTTGACATATGTGGCTTTGGTGGGCTTGTGAGTGAGATGAAGGGTTTACTGGGTGGCATAGCAAAGGGCAGAAAGTATAAGAAGTAAGTCAGAGGTGGTGCCCTCAGTCCTCCCCATGCTGAGGATTAAGAATGCTAAAGCACTGTAGACTGCTAGGGGGAGGTGAAGGCTGGACAGCACATTAAAGCTGGCAGCAGGAGAGGGGCAGTGACTAGGTGCCCTGCTGGGCATCAACACACTGCCAGCCAAGTGAACATTGAAACCACATGTTGCTGCCAGGTAAAGTTATGTCTTTCAGGAGAGGTGAGTGTCTTCTCTAGAGCTGTGCAGAGGTGCAGGTTTTGTATCTGACACCTTAGTAAGCTGTCAATTACAGAAAGTATGGCAGGCTGGCAGCAGCGGTATTTTACTGCATGTAACAGGTGGACACACCAGAGGACCGATGGGCCATTCTGAACCTTACTCTGCTTAAGGTACAATGAGAGAACTTTCTGAGTGCAGCAGAGTTGCAGTGGTTGCTGGATGACATTAGTAGCTTGATGATTGGTTTCCCTTGTTGCCTGGAACTACGTTATAATTACATAAACTCTGAATTCTGTGTACAGTAGTGTTCTGATGGTCCGTACACCAACTATACAGCAAATAAGGAATGGTTTAAAATTACTCTAAAATAATTGAGCTGAAAGGTTTTGCAGATACATCAATATGAGAAACTTACTAGGAGACATTTACTGTAAAAAATGGGCTGACTGTGTCATAAGCACTGGATAAGGCCATATGGATTAATGAAAATATAGCTCTTGAGAACCTTTTTTGTAATTCTTGAAATATTTCCAGTAAAGCAATTCTATGTTAGGCAGCAAGATTCTTTTATAGCTGTACTTGGCCACTATAGCCATTTCACTGGGGATATCAATGCTAAGCAGAAAAGTGACAAGTCGAATCTGTAGAAGAAATAATATTCTCTAGGAAGAAAATTGAAGTACAGTAGAATTAGAGCATTAAAGGGGAACTGCAATCAGAATGAAAATGACTACTATCCTAACATACAGTCCATTGACATATACACTTACTGGCCACTTTATTAGGTACACCTTGCTAGTACCGGGTTGGACCCCTTTTGCCTTCAGAACTGCCTTAATTCATCATGGCATAGATTCAACAAGGTGTTGGAAACATTCCTCAGAGATTTTGGTCCATATTGACATGCGTTACTGTTGTCTTTCTATCATCTTGAGCCAGTCTGTCCATTCTCCTCTAACCTCTGACATCAACAAGGCATTTTCGTCCACACAACTGCCAATCACTGGATATTTTTTTTTTTTTTTGGACCAATACTTTGTAAACCCTAGATATGGTTGTGCATGAAAAATCCAGAAGATCAGCTGTTTTTGAAATACTCAGACCAGCCCATCTGGCACCAAAAATCATGCCATGTTCAAAGTCACTTTAACCTCCTTAGCGGTTTTCCCGAGTGTAGCTCGGGGTAAAATTTCAATACCAAGAGTGGTAACCCTGAGCTACACTCGGGCTTACCATGCGGCATTCCTCAGGGGGTCCCCGCAGCACTTACCTTGTCCTTTGCTCCCGCGATGTGTCCCCTGCAGCGTCCCCGGCCATCTCCTCCGGCCGATGCCGGCATCCGGCTTCCGTGTTTCGGTCCCTGTGACGTCGGGACGTACGGGCGCCGGACCGGTGGGAAATTTGAAATTTTTATAAAATGTAATTTTTGCTGTTTCAATGCATTTCAAATATATTTTGTCCCTACTGCTTTGTCCTGTGCCCTGCCTGCATTTTGACTGTTCTTTCTGCCTGGAAACTTAGAAAAGTCCATGGCGTCCAAAAAGCGTCCCTATGGGATTGATTTACTAAAACTGGTGTACTCAGAACCTGGTGCAGATGTACATGGTAGCCAATCAGCTTCTAACTTTAGCTTGTTCAATGAAGCTTTGCCAATAAAACCTGGAAGCTGATTGGCTACCAAGCACAGCTGCACCAGATTATGTGTGCACCAGTTTTAGTAAGTCTCCCCCTTTACGTCAAAAGCGGTTTTAGAACACGATAATAAATCAGAACCACTTGCAGAATTGAGTGATAATGATTCGTGGGGAAATTCGTCATCAGACACTGAAAACGATTTTGCGACTTTGCTCAGCGATGTGAGAATTTGCCTCTGTATTTCAAATTTCAGTGTTTTTGGTTTGATTATATTATTGAATTAAATGTATTATTATTATATTATTATTTTTTATGATTATTTTTTAAATTATAATTTATGATTTCGTGTTTCAAGTTTTATCATATCCGGAATGTTTACTAGACTCTTGTTCGGACAGATTTCAGTGAGTTATTCCTAAAAATTACAGTCTACAATAAAAAACTACATGTTTCCATGCAAAAAAATGGTACCGCTTTCAGCACAAAAAATCGGAAAGAATCATACCGACGAGGAGGTTAATCCCCTTTCTTTCCCATTCTGATGCTTGGTTTGAATTTCAGCAAGTCGTCTTCACCTCATCTACATGCCTAAATGCATTGAGTTGCTGCCATGTGATTGGCTGATTTGCAATTTGTGTTACCAAGCAATTGAACAGGTGTACCTAATAAAATGGCCGGTGAGTGTAATTGTTACTTCATTGTGAGCTATGACAGTGCCTCCTTTGAATAAAAAAGAAAATATGTCCCAGCAGCTGAAAGAAAGTTCATAGTTGGGGATGAAAGAACCTTATAAAATCTGCTAAAGTTCTTCCACTTTGTTCTGCAATCTGAATCACAGCTTGAAACATGTTCTACAGTTTGTGCTTCCTTTCACTGTTGGCATTTTGGAACAGCACCGCTGGACAAGTCACAGTATAAGAAAGCTGGAAAGGAACACAAAAATATATATCCTTCTTTTTTGTTGTTCTTTTTTTTTTATTAATTTTTTATATTTACTTATTTATTTTTGAGGAGCTGCAGTATAGAAGCAGCACCAGTAGCAGGCAAACATGCAAATAAAAAAAAAATCATTAACCCATCCTGGTTTGCACAGGACAAGGCTGCAGTGATCAGCTCTGATGACTGTCTGCTTTTGTCAGTTCAATTGGTCAGGGAAATATAAGAAATTAAATGAAGTACCACTTTGGATTATCAAAGTAAGATGCCATTTCTTGGTTTATTTTATTTACATGAGTGCTGAACAGAAAACAGTCATGACTATTTCTATTTTATAAATAATCTTCCTTTCATTTGCTGCCAACACATCTGCTTAAGCAATCTGTGTAGGTTTTCTTGGAAACACAGAAGTGTTGCGTTGGCACTTAATTTAACAAAGTGTAAATATTTAGGGCAAACTCTAATCATTCAAATGATACAAAATATATGTTTAGTATGAAGTATTTTTATGCCTCTTTTAATTTAAGATGCTTTCACACTGCCCTGCTGCAGTTTCCCCACATCGTGGGTACAGCTAATTGCACCTGTGGTTTTAGTACGGGTTTCCTGCACTTTCCCATAGACATCTATTAGAACAGACATTTTGGTGCATTTTTCAAAATTCCTGCATGCAGCATTCTTGCTGTGCTTTTAAATAACGCACCAAAAACACCTGATCTAATCAAAGTCTATGGGAAAGCGCGGGTAACCTACATGAAAACCGTGAGCACACTGCACAAGGCAGTGTGATAGGAACCTTAAAGCTGGACTCTGACCTTACCTTCAGTTGTGCAAAGTTTTACAGGTTCTTCTCCTGTACTGAAATTGTTTACTCTGATTTTCCTCCATATTTTCTCACAGTTTGCTTTAAAAGCTGCAGCAAGTCAAATAGAGCCTGCCGCATTTTCTGTATAGAGGACATCCAGCATCACCTATCACTTACCTCTCCAGCCTTCTTGCTTCTGACCTACCTGTCCCTTTTATTCACTGGATTTCAGTTCTTTTAAACATGGAGGCTTCTTATCTTATATGGATGTTACTTAAAGCAGGTTGTAATCAAAAACTGTCTGGGTAGGAATGCCCATTCCTCAAGAGTGACATTAATCCATTAGGGCATTTTAACTAATTCAATACTGGACACTTGACCCCCCCCCCCCCCTTCCTGCCCAGGCCAATTTTCAACTTTCAGCGCTGTCACGCTTTGAATGCCAATTACAGTAGTAATGAAATTTCTATCATTTTTTTACATTTTTGATAGAGCTTTCCTTTGGTGGTATTTTATCACCAGTTTTTGTTGTTGTTTTTTTGCTATATAAACAAAATATTATCAAATTTTGGAAAAACACTTGTTTCTTTGTTTCTGTTTTAAAATTTTACAAATAAATAATCTTTCTTTATTAATTTAGGACAAAATGTATTCTACATTTTATTGGCACAAATAAGTGTATATTATTTACTCTAGAGTCTACAAACTACTGTATGGTATATACAGTACATCTGAAAATTAATTAATCCTGATGTATTGACAGCCTGTCTCATTTCTTGAGGTCCTAAAATTCCAGGACAATAAAAATATCCCACAAATGACCCCTTTGTGTAAAGTAGACATGCTAAGGTATTTAATAGAAGGCATGGAAAGTTTGAAATTGTAATTTTTTGGGAAAAATTAAGAAAATAAATATTTTTTTCACTATTTCTTTTACATACTGTCACCAGAGCAGTACAGCATGATCATATGAATGCTGTGGCGGTGATCAGGAATACTGACTGTTGACAGTACATTAAAAACATTTTTTTTAATTTTTTACTTTTTTTTAACCATTTTTTTCATTTTTATATTATTTTTGTTACATACTGTGACCAGAGCAGTGTTACCATAGTGACACTGTAATACTCTAGGGAGGTGATCAGGATTTTTTTTTAACACTATGATTGCTTATAACAGTGATGATAACTGTTATAAGCAATAACTATATAACTGTTATAAGCAATAATTTTTATGAATGGCATCCATTCATAGCCATTATGTTGTATTGGGATAGCTGTGATTGGCCACAGCTATCACATGGTCGAATTACAGAGATCATCATAATAGTACACAACGAATGGCTATGAATGAAAGCCATTCATTGTGCAAAACTGTCATGTGATCGCTGTGATTGGTCACAATGATCACAATACCGGGGCACCCAGTACGCTGACTGGCAGACACAGTGGGTAACCGACTGAGCCACTGAACGGCTTCTAGAGTATACATGAGGCACACGGCTGGGAGGGTCATTTGATGTCCTCCTGGAACCAGGGAACTCCTGCCCAGTCTTCATATTACTATATGCTGGGTGAGAAGTGGTTAATATTTGCAGAAGATCTAGCACCAGGACTGGGAGCTCTTGGTAGAGTACCGAGGTGGAGTGCTGAGATGTTTTAGGAAGCGATATACAGCGCATTGACAGTCCCTCCAACCAGTCATTGTCGGTCTCCATTGCATCAGGAAGCATAGAGACCCAGTGATGGTATCACTGTGTCTAAAATAAGGTAAGTAATGAAAACAGAAGGTTTTTATTCGTTTTTCTTTTTAAATGTCAGCATTTCGAGAGGGGAAAGGAGGAAACAGATGAAATTCAAGCAGATTAAATACTTTTTAGGTTACAGGCAGCTCTTTGCAAGTGTACCAGATGTGATTTTATTTAAATCTGAGCAGATTAATTACATAAAGCATTATTACCTTTAACACATTAAATAAAATAATTCCAGGTATGGGTATTTTTACAAAGTTACAATGGTTCAGGTTGGACCAATGTAACTATGCATGTATCATACCTGTGGAATCCCTCTGGAAGCTCTAAATCATTGTAGTAGGCACTGATGCTTCAGTGATAAAGACCAGCTTCCGGGTCCTATACTGCGTTGCTGCCCTGCTGCATTGTGCATTTTCAGAATGAATGAAAATAATTCTCTTTTTAGATGAGATCTTGTCCCACCACTCCTCCTCATCAAATCAGAAAACACTTTGCAAGCTGGGCTGGGTAATTATGTAAAAACATCCATACTTGGAATTCAGCTTTAAATCTGAAAACAATTAGCTATTGCTCAAATACATTCTTTTTCTGTCCACATTTTAGTTACTGTATTAAATGATTGAGTTTTGTGGTACTGCACATTCTCTGCAACAGCTACAACTCCATGCAAACAGCTAAATATTCAGTTGCAATACAAATGTACAGTCCTACCCATCAAATAATGGATGTTTTCACAGCCTTGCCGCCCAGTAAAGCCAAGTTGGTGACTGCAGTTTACTAGTACAGCTAGGTTGCACCTAGTGATGGAGGAACTGAAGACTAAGAAAATACATTTCTCACCTATAGACACCGTGTTCCTTATTAGCACATGTGCTGCCCCTTCCTCCCCCAGTTTATGCTCTTCTGTTCAGGGGAAAATGATAGGCCAATTTTTTTTCTGAATACATATCTGCAATAATTTGTGTTTATATAAATATCTGATTGGAGTTCTGCTTCAAGAAAGGGTCACTACTTCTGTAGTGTGAGTACTGCCTACATTACATTCAATGTAAAAGACTTATTTCAGAGTGTGATGGTAATATATATCAAATCTAGTTTAGCTTAAATCTTAGATATAAGTTTAGGAATGGAAGATGAATGCTGTAAATAAAGCTTTGAAAAACAGCTTGTGGGCTCTAGTTAAATTATTTGAAGCAATGCATTGTCAGGCGTTCTGTGAAAAAACAGCTCCGTTTTTATTATTTCTTTTCATACCACTGTGCTTTTGAGTTTCTAATAGCAGCAGAATGTGAACGGAGGAGACAGGCAACTGTTCTGTGCTGTTGGATCCCTTTATTTGTGCTGTCTGTGCCTTAACTCATCAGAATAGATGAATAGTGAATAGCAGGAAATAAGAAAAATGTAGATGTATATACAATATATATGTGTGTGTATGTACTGTATATATAGTATATACTATTATGCATTTGTAGGCAGTCAACTTTCTGTACTGCGGGTGGCGCTCAACCACAACTGAATTGCAGAGGGAGAGGAAGTCAGAAGGAACATGTGCATGTGACTCTTGGGGCAGGCAGAGTCTATTTAAGACCCTGGCTCCCAGGCTTGGCTTGCATTTCTGCGAAGTGGGCAGTGTAGGGATTGGTCACCCATTTGACAGGGACAGTGAGTAGGGAAAGGTTCTAAATGAGTAGGGAAAGGATAAGGACATGCTATCTTTTCAGGAATCCTCCCTTTTGGGTGCAGACCAGACAGGCCACATTCTACATTTAAAAACAGGCGCTGTTGGTGCATCTGAAACCTACGCCACTATACATTGCTGTTACATCTGTGAGTTTCCCAGCCGGGTTCCTTCCCACTGTGTTGTTTGTGAAGTTTAAACATGCACTTTAATACAAGCTCTCTTTACTGCAAATGAAAATGTGTGATTACTGATGTCGCACAATGCTGCACCTCCTCACACATTTATCATGTGCGTCTCCTTCAATAAAGTATTTGTGGCAGGTTAATAGATCTGTGTGTTTGTATTCCTTGGCAGCCAAGTGCAACAGTTTGCAAAGTTCAAAAAACAGATTTATTACTGTAGATGAGACAGATTTACACTCTAAACAGGCACATAATTATGAAGTGTTAGAGGAGCCAAAGGAGGAATTTGTGACTTAGGTTTGGGTTTTAACCTCAATATAACTCATGATGCATCTCACTGCTCCTCCTTAGCACTGCTTTGCCTTGTTGCAGGATTGAGAAATGTCCCCCACTGTATTTGTATGATCCTCATACAAAGAGGTGTACAATGGGTAATTTTGTCCTTTTTTGCCTACGAGCATGTCGAAACTCTATTCATGTCTGCAGCAGATGAGATTTTCCAAGCTGATTAATCTGTTATTGACATTAGTTTCTCTGCAAATAAAACTTTTGCCCAGTGCAAAATTTTAACAAATTAATATTTAAGATATGACTACCCTACACCTTACTTTTCTCAAGTTGCACTGTCAAGTTATCATTTGTGCAGCCATGTTTGAAAACTGTTTATGCAGAATTTATATAGACTGCAGACTTAATTCACAAAGCTACAACAATGGTTATTTTCATAAGCTGAAAATAAGGATCACATGGATGTAAAATAAAGATTACTATAGCAAAAAACACTTTAAAGCTTTTATAGTGAATTGAGTCTTGCATTATTTAAGCTTTGTAAAGGCAAGTTGCACTCTCATTGCATCAAAGCTTTCAAAATCTTTATTGAACTTACAGCGCACATCTAAGCCCCAGCTGAGAGACCCACCCTTGTAACGTGTTTCACCCATCTAGACTTAATTGTAGAGATCTCCTAAATGAGTGGATTTCTCACATGGAGACTTGGATGTGCACTGTCAGTTCAATAAAGATCTTGAAAGATGTGACATCATTGCAGTGAGACCTTCCTTTATAAAGCATGTGCATGGAGCTGGAATGGGCTCCAGCAGCCAAGCCCATCAATTGAGGGACCACAATGCTGACTTTGGAGCAATGAGATTTGGGTGTGGTTCAAAAGCTTATGTGATTTATGTTGAGTTTAGTATTAATAATTGACTTTGTTTTCAGCTACATACAGTACTTACTGTTTGCAATATCTTTAATAGGTCTGGCACTACAACTTTTCATTTTTTTTATTTTTGTATAAGTGTATTCATCTGGTATTCTGATTAAACAATCTTTGCCAGATATAATAAATGTTTTAGCATGAATCATTTAAATACTGAACCAGTTGTTTTTGCCACTGGAACACACGCTCCCTAGAATTCCTCCTAGAATTTACCTGATCTGTTTAAAATGTGTTATGTAAGTGTTTTACTGGTTTACTGTATTTAGTATCTCAAAGCAAAGCAGTAACAGTTATAAATGGGGTCATGTTACAAAGACATACCGGATATTAAGTTCAGATAATGATTAGCCTAAATGCAGCAGTGTTAAAGAAAGCAGTTAACAAGAGCAAAATGACACATATATGACCTTTTTGTAACATATATCCTAAAATATCTGTCTCTGTACACTACTGAAGAGATTATATTATATTGCTGCTGGAGACGTAGAACAAAATGAGGAGAAAGGAACAAGCCTAATAGCAGCTACTGGTGGCTGATTCTTGCCTATCACAACAGGGGTCAAGGAACAGCAAACATCAAAGCTGTAAAACAGTGAAAACCTTCATTGTATTTTCTTCAGAAACCTCAACTGGAGGTTGTGACAGTCCCAGTATGGAGCTTGCTCAAGAGCTTCCATGAACAGAAATCTGACTTGTTTACACATCGCTTAATAAAAAAATGATGAAAGAAATGTCTTCTTCAATTCAGCTTAGTGTAGGAGATTGTGAAATAAAAATGTCTGTTAAAATGTTGCCTGACAATCACACTGTCCAGCTTTTGTTGACATGTTTTATATAGGTCTAAATGGTATGTTCATTTTAATCCAGAAAAAAAAAATCTCAATCGGTTACCCCTTTCCTTTTTTTTATTAAGTTTTAACAATCCATATATTTACATAATTCATAATTATTTAATCTCCCACCACGCCAGTAGCGATTACGGTCACAATTTACTTTGGTATGATCCAGTTCTCATGCCACCAAATGGTCCTGTTGCCAACATGCCACCATTGTAGTCAGTCAAGGACTATTTGAGAGATTGCTTACCAAGGACATGGTCAGCATCTATATCACCATATTAGGTTGTCATGTTTTTTTTGTTCTTGCTGGAGTTTAGCTTTAATTGTAAATTTTAATTATGACAGTAGAAGTTATTTTACATTGACATATTTGTAAAAAAAAATGTAAGAAAAAAAACATTGTGTTATTTAGGGGGCACATGTTCCCTTAGTATACAAGATGAAGGTGTTTACTGTGAATGCCCAATCATGTGCAAGAGCAGTAAAAATGTAATCAAGTGAGCACAGTTTATTAACCAAGCCAAGTCAACATTTGTTTGATAAAATTATCAATCTGTCCTCCTTTAGTCAATTAGAGAGGGGTAAAAAAATATATATTTTTGTGCTGTGCAACTCCCCCCGGGATGTACTCATAAAGTGGTGAGTCACTGCTTTTTTTGTTATTCTTTTGACCTAGGAAAAAAATTAAATTGTCAAAATACATATTTTTGTTGATATAACTATGAAATATTGCATGTGAATATTATGTGCCACTGCTGCCCTCTCTCCCTGTAACAGCAGTATGGGTAGAAGTTACCTTTACTAGCTGTCAATTTTTGAAAACAGAGCAGCCATGCAGGGCTCCGCCCACATGGCCACATCATTCATTCACAAAGTTATGTGAATAAATGAACTACAAGTCCCGACTGCTTTTGCTGCTGTCGACTTGTAGCTGTCAATTAACTACCAAGGCACTGTTGAGCACTGTGGTAGTTCTTTGAATCTTGCTATCATACTGTATATGCTTGCCCGTATGGGATGTATGGGCACACAGGTACACTAACAGGTAGGCTGGCAAGTTGAACTGGATATTTTTACTTATTTGGAAATTTTCTCACGTAGTGACAGCCCCCCATGTTCACTGTTTAAAAAGCCAGTTATAGACCTGGGCAGGTGATCAGTTTTTTCTCTGTATGCTTTGTAGGTTCAGTGGGTGCACTGGACTCCCTAGCTGCCGTTGTGCAATAGGCTGGGTGTCAGGTGCGCTCCCATAACCTTTTTAATGAAGGGTGGGGCTCCCCTCATGTTTATCTGCCCTTGTTTCTATCCATTTAAATGCATGTGCCTCCACTGTCAGGACTCTTTAGACTTGTAGAGTTAGGACCACAGATACTCAGGGTGCCGTGACGCGGCTCTGTGGCTTACGTATGTATTTGCAAATGTGTGCTAACTAAACCCCTGTTTTTAAACGCATGTTTCCAGACAGGTTAATTTGGTTTTTGATAGTTGGCTAACTGGCTGACAGTTTGAACTGGCTTTTCTTATCCCCCTTGTTGATAAGATGTACATATCCTTGTTCCTTGCCAATAAAAGCCGATATTAGATTGGGGTAGGCTGGCAAGTTGAACTGGATATTTTTACTTATTTGGAAATTTTCTCACGTAGTGACAGCCCCCCATGTTCACTGTTTAAAAAGCCAGTTATAGACCTGGGCAGGTGATCAGTTTTTTCTCTGTACACTAACAGGTTTGCAGGAGTCCTTCATGGCACCAGCGATCTGCTGATTGCTGGTGCAATGCTTTCTAGGCTAAAAAAAATAGAAAATGCACATTTTGTATCTGCAATAAATGGACATTTTTTTTAAGTGAGCTTATCCTTTAAATTGAAAATTAAAAAACTAACTTTGCAATGGGACTCATCCCACACTGCTTGTTTTTGTCTAGGGTACCATGATAAAGCACTTTTACTTACCTTATCCCTCATTCACCTGGCAGTCAGTGCTCTCTTCTTCCATCTCATGCTTTTCGTTGTAGGTTGGTCCTCAGCATTCCCACTTTTAATGCAAGACTGCTGGTTCTGCAATGTATGTGATGATGTCCAGGTGATGGACAGAGCATCAAAAGTGAATTAGAGAAGCAGCTTCTGGGGACTCTAGGAAAAAATAAAAATTTAGCCCTTGCAGTTTGAGGGAACCCAACTGAAACAGTAGCTGTTTCATTTCTTTGGAGTTCATCTTTAAAGGAACCTTCGTTGATTGTGTTGTACACCTTGTACAACCTTCCTGGACAAATTTTTTCTATAGACAAGAAGCTATCTTTGACAACGAAAGACTTCCGGTGCTGCTGTCCCATAGGGAGGTGCAGTAAGGAGATCCTGAACACTAGGAAGTAAACCAGAGTCATGTCTGGTAACACAATGGGGGGAATTTACTAAAACTGGATGATATAACATCTAGAACAGCTGTGCATAGTAACTAATCTGTTTATAGCCTCAGCTTGTTCAGTTAAGCTTTGAAAATGAAAAATAGAAGCTGATTGGTTGCCATGAAAAACTGCTACAAAATCTCTATTCCAGTCATAGCAAATTCCTCTCAATGTATACCTGCAATAATTTGGATCCTGCCACTGAACTCCATATTCCTGAACTGGACTGATACAGCAACTCTGATACACTTTCACACTGAAATAATTTGCTCTGATGGTTGTTTATTATTCAGGTTATCACTACTCCCACTTCTATATTTAGTAGCCTTTCTCTAGTTTACCCTAGACAAATTACAGCTGGAATCTTATTTGCTGCCATGGGCTAATAAACACTTTTCTTGCCCCCAGCTCTTATAAACAGCGAGTCTCTTGTTTCAATTAAAAAAAATAAATCCAGGAGAACACTAAATAGTGCCCACAGCAAAATGTGAGATTATTCTATTGTGGGTTAGAAAGGGAAAGTATCTGGCTTTGTTTATTGACCTTCTAGTATAATTAATCATGATTCATAAGAGTTGTTCACGGTTCAGCTGATATATAATTCTGAACATTTAAAGGTGAAAGGGATTGCTGAAGTGGAGATGATAATGAGGATATTGAATATTGATTGTATCTGTTTTTCAACATCATGCAGTAATAAAATATTCTACATGAAGTAGCAATAAGTCTATAGATATACTTGATCATCAGGGTAATGCTTGAAACATACTAGTCACGCAAACAAACCGAGTAATATTGGACAATCCATCTTCAGTCATTTTTATCATTTAGCTTAGAGGAAGAACAACCACATCCCATTTTCAGCAACAGTATAAAGCCCTTAGGAAATGAGTGATGTATTAGTATTTACTGTAAAAAATGGACTGAGATATTCTTCAGTTTGAAAAAATCAAACAGGTTATGTTAAGAATTTACGTCAGCCTTAAACATGTATATTTAGTGTATTATTTATACAAGATGTATAATCATTAAATCATTAAACATTCATATTATGATAGTTACATCATTATCAATCATTTCTTTTAAAGCCCAATTCCAGCCAAGTAAAAGAATAATGGATAAAAATAATTATGAAAAAATTATAAATGAAAAATAGAATAACATACACAAACACAGATAAAAGCAGTAAACATCCCAAGAAGATATGGGCTAAAAAGCCACATTTGTAAATAATCAAAATTTAAATAATAATATATGCAAAAAACGCGTACGAAAACCCCTCCCAAAAAAGTATATATTATTATTTAAATTTTGATTATTTACAAATGTGGCTTCTTAGCCCATATCTTCTTGGGATGTTTACTCACTTTTATCTGTGTTTGTGTATGTTATTCTATTTTTCATTTATAATTTTTTCATAATTATTTTTAGCCATTATTCTTTTTTTCTTTCTTTGTTTCTCCTTTTATTCCACTTTGCTTTCCTTTTTTTCTTTTCCTCCTTTCTTATTGTTCTCTGAGATCACTATTTTTGATACAATGATTTTATATGTTTTGTTACAATGTATTAGTAGGCGTATCCTCAGGATTCAGGAGTGCTGATTAGGACAGGTGTTCTTTACTAATTAACACCTATATAAGACAGCACTTTTGTTGCTTTCTTCGTTATGATTAAGCACGAGAGCATGTGAAATGCATTAACAGGTCCTGTATTCATGTCCTGGTGTTTTGTTTGTCCTATGGATCAATAAATACACACTATATTCATCTATCCTCCTGTGTGCGGCTGACCCTTCTTCCTATTGCATCATGCGTGGTGGCGAGCCAGAGCCTGCATCTGTTGTGGATTGATCTGGATTGTTTGCCTGAGCGATATACCTCTGTTCTTTAGATCCCGAATGATGCCTGAACAACGAAGGCTCCATCTTTTTAGAGAAAAAAAGTGGATGAAGACATGTCAGAGATGACACTATGTTCTTTGTGAGAGATTTTAAATATCTTTAACCACTTGCCATCCGCCTGCTGTTTATAAATGGCAGGGCGGTGGCACTCCAGGGGTGGGTTGCCGTTCATAAACGGCACCCGCCATTTCTAGCTGTGCGCGCTCCCTGGGAGTGGGCAGCACCGCAATCCGGTGCCCGCTTTGTCCTCCGGACACAGTGAAACACCGATCATCAGATGGGACCTCTGTACGAGGTCCTGGTGATGTGATCACTAATTGGCCAATCAGTGATCACATGCAAAGTAGTAAGCAAGATGTCACTTGTGATATCATTGCTTACTATGTGTGAAATCTGTGACTGATCACAGAGATCACATGGTACAAGGCTATTCACAACAGCCTTGTACCATGTGGCAAGCTGTGACCAATCACAGCTCACTCAGTAGTTCTCAATGGCTGCAAGAATGCAGACAGAGAGAAAGGAAAATGATTGCTTTTACATCCTATATGGGTGTAAAAGCAATCACTGTAAAAAAAAATAAAAAAAAAATCTTCATCACCCCCCACAAGTAGTACAGTGTCACCATGGTGACACTGTACTGCTAGGGTGACAGTATGTAAAAAAAAAAACATAAATAATAATATAAAAAAATTAAAAATGTAAAAAAAAGTTTAAAAATTATAATTTTTGGTTATAAACGAATTTGGCTTATTTTTTTTACTAATTAGATAACGGAATAAATTTTGGCCAAGATTTATGATGAAAGATTATTTATTTGCTAAATTTTATAAGAAAACACTTTCAAAATTTTTGAACTTTTCATTTACATAGCAAAAAAAATAAAAATCCCAGCAGTGAATAAATACCACCAAAATAAAGCTTTACCTGTCTCAAAAAAATGCTAAAAAATTCATATGGGTACAGTGTTGCATGACCGCGGAATTGTCATTCAAAGTGTGATAGCGCTGAAAGTTGAAAATTGCCCTGGACAGGAAGGGGGAAAAAGTGTACGGACACGAAGTGGTTAAAGAGTAACTCCACTTTTGTTGAGAAAAAAACATTTCCCTCTGAGTGATCTATATACATTGCAAAACTTTTAACATACTTTGTTGAATATTCCTACCTTGTTATTTTGAAGAAAGCGATAGATGTTTGTCTGAGTGCAAAATGAATGGGAATGGGAGTGGTTACTAATTATCAATCAGCAGCTACACCTGCAGGGCTTTAATGAGGAAAATTGCTGCATCTGCATCCCTTTGACAGGATTTCTCTTCAGGAGTATCTCACCAAAAATGAAATTTGTTTGCAGTGGATGCATGAAATCTAACTTGTATCTTAGTGCACACTTTTCTTTTTCAATAAAGTTTATTGAAAACAAGTTTTTCAAGACAGAATGATACAGATGCCAACAAGGTAGATGTCAAATAACAGTATCATATCGTAAGACAGAAAAAGGGATCCTACCCCCTTTTACTCATCACGCAGCAGCCTGTCACCATGGAGATGATAAACCATAGTCAGCTGCGCACAAGGAGTAGGGTGATTCTCACTCATAGTGCAGAGAGGTCCCAGCTATGCCTAAATAGATAACGTTGAGTTCCTAGTATCACAAAATATCTTACGATTACACATTGTATGGAATGGAGCTAAAACATGTGAAGAAAGAATGAACAATTACCATAAAGCCATGTAAGGTCCCCGATGTCCAACAACCTCCATATTAGGCTAGGGAATCCTTCATATTTGTACCAATACATTGATAAAAAAATCAGTATAAGAGGCAGATAGTAGAAACAAAAGAAGAATGGAGAAAAAGAGATAAAAGAAAAGTGAAGAATGAGACTGATCACCCCATTCCCACCTACCGACCCCCAGGCCATTAGGGGGATTAGAGATATCTGGGATTCAGGGATTCTATATCTTTTTAAATTGGTGCTGTTTGTCCTGGAGGATCCTGATCAATTTATCATTGATCATAATATAGGAAATTGTATACTAGTGCATGATTGACCACAGGGGTTTTCCACACTCATGCCACAGTGATCTTGGCTGCCGAAAAGATGTAGAAAGCTAGATTTCTGAGATATTTGGGCACCTCGCTCGAAAGGTCAGAGAATAGCTCCGTCTTGGCATTTTTGGGGATATTCAGTCCAGTTAATGAATAAAGTAAATTGAATATTCTGGTCTGGATCCATTGAACCTTGGGGCATGTTCACCAAAAGTGGAACATAGTGCCCTCTTGGCCACACCCCCTGAAACATAGCAGTGAGGCATCAGGTTAGATCTTAGCCAAATGTGTCAGAACAAGATATCAATGGGACAGCACTTTGTAATTCACCTCCGCCAGGGAAGTGTTCTGTGCACCATGGTTGACCATCGGGAACAGACGTCCTGCTCTATGGTTTTCCCTAGCTTCAATTCCCAAGCCATTTGGTAATGAAGCTTAGTGCCTTGGTCTGCAAACAGGGAGTATAACTCCAAAATGCTGGCGTACATGCCTGGGTAGCGTAGACACCTGTGCTCATAGGAAGTCCTAGTGGTAATGTCTACCTGATCTCGACCCAATGTCTTTAAAAAATGGATAATTTGACAAAGCCAGAAGGTCTCCGGGAAATAAGAAAGCTGTTTAATTCCCTTGTGGTCTAAAAAGTGGGCTATTCTTTAAAGGCCCTTGTTGACCCACCATGCAAAATGTTGAGGGTTCTGTCCAGGGACAAAGCAGGGTTTACCAAAGAGTTTGTGGTGACTTCAAAGGGTATATCTTGCACACTGTGTCCAGAGGCTTAGGAAATGGGAAAGAGAGGGTCTAAGAATTATCCTACATTCCCTAGGGGATAACCATAACAAAAGGTCAATGGAGAGCAAAGAACTAGCTTGCTACTCCAGCCTTACCCAATCAGGTTTATAAGCTGTAGAAACAATTTGGTAAAGCTGGCCCAACTGTACGGCTCTATAATAGCCAAGGAAATGGGGAACTCCCCCCACCTCCCCTCTATTTAAATACATACAGTGTAGAGTGAGCTACCCTACAACCCAGAGCTCCAGATACATTTGGTAATTAGAGATTATAGTACTAGTGGTACTGGAATCAGTAAGGACTGAAAAAAAGTATTTTATGGAGAGTTGTAATTTTTAACACTGTTATTCTGCCCTTCCAGGAAAGAGTGTTGTGTTGCCAGGTTTGTAAATCCCTCATTGTGGCAGAATAGAGAAGGGTGTAATGGGCTTGAAATATTGCAGAAATATAAAACGTGAGCTTCACTCCGAGATAAGGGAGACCCTGCGTATACCAGTGGAAAGGAAAGGAAGCACGTACTGAAGCTAAAGTAGACATTGACAGGTTTATGTTTAGTGCCTCTGATTTAGACTGATTTACCGTTAATCCTGAGATATCATCAAAACTGGACATAAGAGAGAATAAATTGGGTAGAGTTGTAATAGGGTTCGTAACAAATACTAAAAGATCAAAACAAAGCACAGTTATGAACCTTTCCCTCATTAAGGACCCCATGGATTTTGGGGTTAGACCTTATAGTGACAGCCAACATTTCGATCACCATTACAAAGAGGAGGGGTGAAAGGGGGCAACCCTGTCTGGTTACCATCCTGATATGCAATAGGTCCAACCTGCACCCATAGGCCAGAATATGTTCTGAGGGATTTGAGTATAAGACATTAAGCAAGGTAAGGTATTTAGGTCCAAAATACCACTTCCATAGTATGTGGAACAGAAAGGGTCAAGACAGGGAGTAAAAGGCCTTATGCAGGTCCAAAGACAGCAACATTCCCTCTCTGGTTCTGAAGCCATCCCAATTGGAGTGCAATAAAGATATAAGGTCTATGGCATGGTGGATCTGGTCTGCGGCCTGTCATCTTGGGAGAAACCCACCTGGTCCACATGAATGTATCTTGCCAAAAATGTATTGTGCTTGTTAACATAGATATTTGTCAGTAATTTTAAGTCTGTATTGATGAGCAATAATGAGTAATAATTAGCCACATCGCTGTGGTCTTTCTCCGGCTTTGGCAAGAGACATATATGGGCCTTATTTAAATTCTCGTTCAGATGAAACTCATCCTGTAGGGCAGCAAAGAAGGTTATTATATGAGGTGCTAAAAAATGGGCAAACGTATAGTAAGAAGCTGAGAAAACATTCAGGCCCAGAGTCTTGGATGCATTGACCTGTTTTATTACCTACAGTACCTCTTCTATACGTTATATCACCTTCCATCGTTTCACGGTGAGAGACCGAAATGGACGGGAAGGGCAAATCTTTTATAAAATCATCTATTGCTCCTTATACAAGGTGGTGTAGTAGGTGTGAAAAAGTTTCATAATCTTTTGGGGATTCTGAGCACGGATCCATCAGATTGTCTGCTTTTGGGTATTATCATTCGGCGGGGTTGAGGAGTAAGCTTGCTGGCCAATAGTGCGCCTGACTTATCTGAGTGGGTGTAAAATTTAGCCTGCGTTCATGCCTTAGTCATAAAACAAAAATGGAGCGGAGTTGATGTTTCAAACATCTGCCATCTTTAGCCACGCATGCTTAGTGCAGACTTTTGGGAAAATTAGTGAGCCAATCACACAAGCAGGAAATGATGTTGCTGGGGGACATTCTATACACATTTTGTGTTCAGAACACTTCTAGGTAGCCATATTGCATTGCATTTTACATATAATTACAGAGCTGATGATTGAAAAGGAAAAGTAATTTTTAATACATTCAATAACAATAAGACATGTGCTGCAATTGTATATGCTATATTTTTTTTACTTATTTTTTTTTCCTGTGAAAGTGGACTTACCCTTAAGGAATGCAAACAAAGAATATGATATAGATACAACTAACTGAAAAAAATTAGGGACTTTGTTGATAGAAGATTCACCTGTATTCTTGTAGAACTGTAGCCACATCGTGTAGTAAAAGCCAATGTTTCAGTTTCCCCGCTGATCATTGCCATTTATTGGAAACCTTTTCACAAAGTACAGTAAAAATGGTAACAGGCAATGTGTAAAACAATGTTAATCCTACCATGAATTAGTAAGTCTATTATATTATTTCACTGTAAATCCATTCTGGGACAGAAATCACTTTGTCTGTGATACTATAATGTACATAGCACATTCTCTAGCACACAGGTAAGAACTACTGCTGCAATGCAGTACTCCTCAGAGGCAAATGCACTGACCATTGCTCTGTTTGCCTTTTCCACAGGAAGATATGCAGATTTTTAAAAAATTTAAATTCCAAGGACTGTGCTCGCTGAAATCTTCTGTTAACTTACATAAAAGAGGCATTTTAAAAGGGACTCTAGAGTGCGCAATTTGGCTTATAGTTTTGGAAGTGAAATTGGTTACAAAGTAAAGAGATGATGTTCATTAAAGGATTAATTTACCTTTAAAAAAAATAAATAAACGCTCATCTTTTTTGCAGATGAAAAAAAATGTGCATTTATTATTTTTTTCTACTTGGAGCCTGTAAAGCATTGCACCTGTGATCAGCAGATTTTAGGTGCCATGCAGGACTCCTGCAGCTTTGTCAGTGTATCTGTTTACTTGTACCTTGTATGAGCAGGCAGACATACACTGACTCAATGAACTACCTAGAGCACTCAACAGCACCATGATAGTTCTTTGAGACCTACAGTGGTGCAGTAAAGGATTCTTTCTTGCAACTCAACCATGCACCTCATTTTTGTTCAAGTATTGTCATGGTGTGCTCTGTAAAAACAACCACACCAGGGCATGAAGTTACACATTATCTGGATCCGCCCAAAAATTAAACTATTTTGGCAAGCAGTAACTAGCACCATTAAACATCTGACGAACATTGATTTAGCGGAAAGTCCGGAGGTGTGTCTGCTGCACCTCATGGAATATCACATCAAAAAGTACAAGGCTTCCTTAACGATTCAGTTGTTGAATGCTGCAAAGGCCTTTCAGGCCACCTAGATACTGTGGCAATGCTACCTTTACACTGATGCCTGTTTACAGGAGATTTCACAATCTGGCTAAAGTCCTCAGGACTCACCCACCGACACCTGGCCCTGGGAGAGAGATAACATTTCTGCCTTGCTTTTCTGATTCTCAGCCAAGCTACTTTCTTTCTGTGAGCTAAAGGCCACTGGTCTCATTCTTTTCTTCCGCACTCCTTTCTTTCCCTTACTTTCCCCTCCTCCATTTCCTGTCTTCCTCAATCCCCTTCATCCCTCCACTTCCTGTGATTAGTCATGAGACTTACATATGCAACTTTATGCTGCCTTCTTGCCAGTATTCCCAGCCTACATGGCGATATATTTTCGTAAAGTTTTTTTTGGGGGGAGGGTTTATTTGGCTCCTTGGATCCTTTTGGTGACCCTTTACTTTTATCTGTCATATCGGGTTGCATCTCACTGTTTGCATCTGTATGAGTTTGCCAGAGGCGCCATTTTTTCATTTTCACAGCAACATCTAGGTTTGGTCGTCTGATAAATGACCTGAAGTCTACTCCACTCTCATGTGTTAATTATTAATCAGTAGAATTAGCTGTTTAGCCATTGCTACTGTTGTCTTGGTTGATTGTATACCATTCAGTGCTTTCTTCCTCCTTATATTGTACTATGCAACCATTTTTCTTTGTATCCTGAACAATTCTTCTGGCAGTTGTGGCTGCAATCTTTGTTGGTCTACCTGGCCTTGGCTTGGTATCAATATTCCACTTATTCATGTTAATAAGTGATTGAACTGAATGGCATATTAAAGGCTTTTGATATCTTTTTGCGTTCTTTTCCATCTTTATAAAGTTCCATTACCTTGTTACGCAAGTCTTTTGACAGTTCTTTCCTGCTCCCCATGGCTCAGTATCTAGCCTGCTCAGTGCATCCACCTGAGAGCTAACAAACTCATTGACTATTTATACACAGACACTATTTGTAAAAAGCCACAGATGTGGGAAATTAATCTTTATTTGTTAGTTTAACCTGTGTGTGTCACCTTGTGTGTCTTTACCAAGGCCAAACATTCTAGGGTATGTAAACTTTTGATCAGGGTGATTTGGGTGATTAATGATTATGATTTAAAAAGGAGACAAACACTACACCGCTATTACTGGGCGTGTCATCTTTCCCGCATAGTCGACTGGCACATTCATTCTGCTTCCAAAGCCTGGGTCCTTTTGGAGAAGGCCTTTTCGCCCACTCCCCTTCCATCGATCCCTTGGCTATTGCCGAAACACACACCTCAGGTTCTCCTCTCCCATCCTTTGATAGGTCCCACGTTAGAAGTTTTCCGCAAGGCTTGTAAAACGTCGTCCATTTCGGACTCTCCTAGTCCCTTGACGTCGATACGCCTGAATCCAGATTTTCCCCCAGGGTTGCACAAGGATTTTTTATCAAATTATTGGCCACACGATCAGATTCAAGTAAAACATTTTATTCACTCAGGCAAGGTGAAATCATTACAGGAGCTGAAGGTTAGCTTGAATATCCGCGAATTCCCTCTCTGGGCCTTTCTTCAGATTAGACACTTCCTGCTTTTCCATAAATCCCGCCATAATTGGACTCGCCCTGTTACTCCATTTGAATCCTTATGCTCTAAATCCGAACCGCGGACGCATTTGATCTCTGAGATTTATCCTCTCCTAGGGGACAGCAGGACTTGCACTTCTTTCCCCTCTTGCCGTGCGTGGAACAGAGACCTAAAGACGGATTTATCTGAGTCGGATTGGGACCGCATATTTAGGTACTCCCACACCTGCTCGAGTAATGTTTCGACGCAGGAAAATGGCTACAAATTGGCCACTAGATGGTATCGTACTCCCTCCAGACTTCATCGGTTTAACTCATCTGTCCCTGACGTGTGCTGGAGATGTGGGACACCTGATGGCTCTTTCTTACATATTTGGTGGTCCTGTCCACTTATTCATCCATTCTGGCAGGAGGTTCACCGGTTGGTGACTTCAGTGACCACTCTGCCCATAGTTTTCTCTCCTGCTCAGCTATTGCTTCATCATACCCCCATTCCTAGGAGTCAATATTTCAAGTCCCTAGCTATGCATATGATCAACGCAGCCAGACTCTGTCTTCCTGTGCTGTGGGGCTCCACTCACCCCCCAACTATACGCGATTGGCTCAATCGAGTAGGCAGAGTGGCGGAAATGGAGGAACTGATTGCGACTGCACTTGACATGCCAACTAAATACTCACATGTTTGGGCCTGCTGGACCCACTTTGTAACTACCCCTGAATTCAGATCTCTCATGGGTCGGGATACCTGATTGAGCTCAGCCATACCTCTGGTTATGCCCTTGGTTCGTTCATAATCTGCGTGGTTATGACCTCCTTTCCGATAATTTATATTTGCCTGCTTAGCTTTGGTGAGTGTTTAAGTTCTTGACACTCTCATTTATGATTTCCAATAGCTATATTGACACAAACTTCGCAGCCCAGACCTTTCGCTTCCCTTGCTTCGCCCCCCCCCTTTTTTTTTTGTTTTTCTTGCCTCTATCCCCCCTTCTCCCTCTCCCCCCCCCCCTTTCCCCCTTTTCCCCCCCCCCCCTCTTTTTTTTTTTTTTTTTTTTCTTTTTTTTTCTTTTTCTCTTTCTTCCTCTTTCTCTCCTCTCTCTCTACTATGACTCCCATTCTTTTCCTTTTCTTGTCCTTTTCTTTCTATTCTTTTTTTTCTTTCTTTCTTTCTCGACAAGCTCTCAGTCTTCGATCAGGCTTAGTCTTCGTCTCATTCAGGAATACTTGGTATATGGTTAGCTTATCTCCTCTAGGGTAGTCAATGGTACTCACGACATCTTCTCTTATACTGCGATGCTCAATTAGCCTTATGATAGCGTACTGCTTTTGGTTTAGACTCCGAAGGTTCATTTCCTCCATGCTTAGGCCAGTACGCCAATACTCAATTGTTGGAAGTAAGCTGTGATTACCTTCTATATTGTACATTTGTGTAACTTGAGTACTACAGGCCTATCTCTGCCGTACCTTGACATGCTTATGTTTTTCACAGTGTCGCACTCTACCATGTTGTTTCGTCTTGTATTTTGGTTTAAGCTGTGTCTATGGCCTGATTGATGCTGTGTGTGCATTTCTTTATATTTTCCTGTAACATGTTGTCACTTCTAAATAAACTTTTATGGAATAAAAAAAAAAAGGAGACAAACAATTATGTAATAATAAAATTATGTCATATGATCACTATCCTTAAATAAAAGAAAGTTTTTTGTATCTCAATGTTACTTATTGAAAAAAGATTTTTTAGAAATTAACAGAGACAACGGTTGAACAAAAGTCACAACATAATAAGTAGTCTCAGAGCGATAAAGTGAACATGGGTTGAACAGAAAACGTTTGAGGCAATGCTTAATCTATGCCCAAAAGGAGAGTAAATCACTTATAGTAATGCAAATCAGGTGATTGAAGACCGGAGCACCCTAGTGTGAAGAAGGCAAACCCAATCTAAAAAAATCCGTAGCAATAACATGTCGAAATGTACTATAGAGGACTAACACAGTGGTGGGATTGGGAAAAGGGATGGGAATCATGAGGGAAGCCAGACATATGAGACATAGGATAAAGGGAAAAACCACTGGTCACTAGTTTGAGACTACAGACAAAGTCATTGTCATCTAAGGCATTAGGAGCATCGTAAAACCACAAAGTTGTGACCAATCACATATAGTAGAAAAAGAAAGAAAGGGAAGAGTAGAGGTAATAGAGTAACAGATGAGGAAGGACAGAGGGTCAAACCAGGGCTCATCAAGGAATGGAAATATACCGAATCTGTGGGTTCCATAGGAAATCAAACTTTTTAGTATTGTTACAGAGGATACAGGTGAGTCTGCCGTTAAACATAATCCAGCTGAGTTTATTCTTGACATAGTCAAGTGGAATTACTGACTTTTTCCAATACTCGGCTATGGTAATTCTAGCCACCAACAACATATAAGTTATTAATTTTTGTGATTTTCTGGGGACTCAGGAAATTTATGAAAAAAGGTTGTCTCCGGGGATCTATGAATGTTCACATCCATCACTGAATTGATTAAATTAAACAGGCGGATCCAAAATCTAGTCGCCATCGGATACTGGCACCAGATGTGGTACATAATCCCCATCTGGCTGCAATGCCGGAAAGAATGTGGTAAAACAGAGGAGTGCATTTTTGCGATTCAAGTAAGGACCAAATACCACCGTAGTAATGTTTTATAGTTCACTTCAATTAAGGTAGGGTTGATGGATACTTTAGATAATATGAAGGCAACATCTTGCCAATCAGATAGGTCAAAAGTGACATTCAGGTCCCATTCCCACCCACTGGATCATATAAGGGTCAGTGAAGATCAGTGAAGAGAGTGTTTAGTGCAGAGACCTGACCCCTCATGATACCCCTTGTTTGGCATGAGAGTTCAAAAGCTGTAAGCATAAGTGGCCCATCTAACAATTTGAGCTTAGAGCGGATAAAAGAGACATTCTGATTATACCTAAAGTTCTTGTTAGAGGGCATATGTAGTGTAACTCTAAAGTGCTGCAGAGAACAGATACGATCCCCATTGAGGTAGTCTCCTATCCCTAACAGCCCTTTATTGATTCACCATTTAAATGATGCAGGTACCAAGCCAGGTAAAACTCCGGGTTGCAAAAGACAGGAGCCAAAGTGTATGCGGGGAATACAGAGATTTACGGTGATGCACTCTATCCCAGACAGCCAAAGAATATGATAAAATAGAGCATAATATAGGAGGGCATACCCTGTTAGGAAGCCATAATAGGGAGCCAATGGCAATACGGTGACAGGAAAGAGCTTCAATAGAAACTCAAAAAGGAGTAGTCCCTTTAGCAGTGGTGTCGGCCAATTGAGCGAATTGCACAGCTTGGCAATAGGCATGGACGTTTGGGAGGCCAATCCCACCTCTCGGCTTGTAGGCATATAACATCATTTTGTTCATCCAAGGTCTTCTATTGCCCCAAATAAAGCAGAGAACTTCAGCCTGTAAATGTTGTAACTCACCTAGATAAGGAGTAATCTAGAACCAAGATAAGGAGTAATCTGCTTAGTGTAGAAATCATCTCTAAGTTTTTTAAGTCTGCTTGATAGAGAGAACTGATAGAAGTGGGTAACTGGATCCCTAGATATGGTATGGAGTCGTGTGCTCATTGAACATTGTAAGTATTCCAGAGAGCTTGTTCCACTGAAGAGGGTAAAGAAACATTAAGAGCTGTCATTTTTTGAGAATTTAGGATGGCCCAGAAAGGTGAGAGAACTGGCGTAAAAGAGACAGTAGATTAGGTATGGTAATTTGAGATGCAGTGATATACTGTACATAAGAACTTCATCAGCAAATAGAGCACATTTATGTTCCTGTTACCCACAACAGACACCATGGATATTGGGGTGGGAACGAATTGCCATAGCTAAAGGTTCAACCGCCAGTGCGAAAAGCAGTGGAGAAAGTGGATAGCCCTGTCTAATGCAAAAGACAGTTTTTTGGCATGATCAGTCATATTTTCAATAATAATGCCAAAATTTCACAATTTCTGCCAGGGTATGCAAGCTTTGAGCACCACTGTAACTCCTATTTCTGCTATTCTGTTTGTAAATTAAAATCCTGCTGTTTGTCCAACTTCCATATCAGGCTAACCCCACCTTGTGCATTCCACATCTACTCTTTCTGTTTCATCTCTGAGCAACTGTATTGGCTATATTTTCTACTGACTCTGTGTCATCTTCATCACTCTTACTGCTCCATTTTACACCCAATCATTCTGATCTATGCTCTATTCTCCTCCAACCTTGTATGCTCCATATTGCACCAACTCTGTTGGGTCCATCTTCTACCAACTCAATCTGCTTCTTTAACCTCCAGTGTTGTCTGCTCCATCTTCTACCTACTATGTTTGCTCCATCTTCTACTCCCTCTATTGGCTCCATCTTCTTCTGTTTCTGCCTGCCTCATTGTCTGCCAATTCTATGGGCTCCATATTTCTCCTCTACTGGAGGCTCCATCATCAACACTGTCTATTCCATTATCCACCTACTTTGTTAGCTTCATCTTCTGTTCACTTTGTTCAGGCAATGCTCATAAGCTACAAATTACCTCCCCGGAGAATCCTCCCATCCACTGCCCTGCCTATGATGAATCACTTGCAACATCATGGGTGTTTTAAGCACAGAGGAATTAACAAAGGGTGTCTGAGACAAACGTTGCCTCAGCTGGAACACAGTTAGCTTTTATACTTTTGTACTTGTTTCAGACACTTAATTCTGCCTACAGTGTCAGAGAATTGTGATACTGCTACGTGCCTATGCATTTTAATTATGCACCATTGCGTAGTCTAGAAATGTATGTGAACATTGTACATGTACTTATAGATCTGTATATTTCTCACAAATAGCTTTTTATTTCAATCCAATTTATAAAAAGAAAGTAATCACACTTTTACAATGGATTTGATTGCATTATAAAACATATATATTAATTTATCTCCTTTTATGAAAACTAGACTATATCATTATTATTTCTAATATGTGTTTCACTCATTTATTTTAAAGGATTTTCTGTTTTCCATTTTCTGCAATATTGGGTTAGAAAAACCTAAATATTTTTACTTTTGTCCTTTTTCAGACTTGCGGAACTATGATAGCAACTGGTGGAGTTATAACAGGACTGGCAGCCTTAAAAAGGCAAGATTCAGCCAGATCCCATCACCTCCTTTCCCGACCTACATCTCCACCACCTGAGAAAAAGCCTGTAAGACGTCGTCCAAGAGCAGATGTAGTGATCGTCAGAGGGAAGATTCGACTTTACTCTCCTTCTGGATTCTTCTTAATTTTGGGGGTCTTGATTTCTGTGGCAGGAATTGCAATGGCAGTGCTTGGTTACTGGCCTCAAAAAGACACATTTTTAACACCAGAGCTTGCTTTAGAAGTTAATAAAACAGAAATACTTCGAGAAACTGGGATGATGGTAAGATTTTTTGAGCAGCATCTGCATTCTGAGAAAATGAAAATGTTGGGTCCTTTCACAATGGGTATTGGAATATTTATCTTTATTTGTGCTAATGCTATACTTCATGAAAATCGTGATAAGGAGACAAAGGTTATTCATATGAGGGATATATATTCAACTGTTATAGACATTCATAGCATGAGGATCAAAGAACAGAAACATCTAAATGGAGCTTTTTCAGGCTTTTATGGAGAAGCTGAGTTCCGTCATTCTGACAATCCTTGTGCATCCAAATTGGCCGCCAATACTATTGCATCTTTTCCTGGAAGCTACAGGAGTTGCAGCTCTATTGATGATGAAGACAGCTTTCCCAGGGAGAGCAAAGGTTTCACTAATCTTCTGCCTCCGCTTCTTATGGAACGATCAGGCTCAGTGTTTGGCCTTCATAGTCATTCTAACAGGAGTGGAGATGATAAAAATAGCAGCTCAAAAAAATGTGAAACTAAGTCCATAGTGTCATCTTCAATCAATGCTTTCACACTGCCCGTAATAAAACTGAATAACTGTGTCATTGATGAGCCTGATATAGATAACATTACAGAAGACTCAGAAACCAGCAGTAGCAGGCCGAGAAAAGTATCAATGGATTCATTAGCATTACCTATACCAGATGATGGAAACAAACAATATAAACCTCCCAATACACCTTTATCACGTAGCTTCTCTATTATGGAACCACTCAGAAGTGACTCTTCTTTAGCTCCTGCACAAAATAATGGTAAGCTTTTATCTCCAGGTGCTGCTCCAAAACAAT
The DNA here is from genome assembly GCF_062004578.1 of Staurois parvus. Classification (NCBI taxonomy): domain Eukaryota; kingdom Metazoa; phylum Chordata; class Amphibia; order Anura; family Ranidae; genus Staurois; species Staurois parvus. The sequence continues at coordinate 3,460,782 of NW_028317961.1, forward strand.
TTGGATCCAACACTTCTTTGCATATTTTATCTTCACATTCTAAATCTTTAGACTTAGACAGAGGTCCTTCTACACTTACAGTTCAAGCTGAACAAAGAAAGCATCCAAGTTGGCCAAGGCTTGACCGCAGTAACAGCAAGGGGTACATGAAACTTGAGAACAAAGAAGATCCAATGGACAGGTTGATTGTACCCCAGGCCCCTCCAGCAAAAAAAGACTTCACTAATAAGGAAAAACTGCTCATGATATCAAGATCACACAATAACTTAAGTTTTGAACATGATGAGTTTTTAAGTAATAACCTTAAGAGGGGTACATCAGAAACAAGATTCTAATATTTAACTAAAAACTTGTAACTCCCATATAAAATATAATTTGGATGTGTTGATTTACTGTATATACATATATATATATATATATATATATATATATATATATATATACAGTATAGAGCTAATGGTACTTGTTTATGTTCTCAGGCCTGTAGCAGGAAATTCTCAATAGCATATATGATTTCATCCGATGATAATTCCAATGTTGTGTTCACAGCTCTGTGAATGACAGATTACCAAGCATCATTAGTGGATTATTGGTTTGATTTACCCTAATCATTTTGGCTAAGCTTGCAGACAGACATACCTGAGCCAGCCTTATCCAGGGGAAACAATTGTAATTGTTTATAAAATTCATTTAGAATAATTGATCTTATTCCAGAAACTGACTGGCCAGTGGCTGAGGTCACAACTTGCCCCACAGACACAAATTAATTTATCTTATGTTGTAAATCAAGCAGCAATCATCTCATACCTATGGATAGTTGAAGCATCTAGCATTTTAAGGAGCAGTCATTCCTTATGAAATTATTGATGATGCTGTGAACAGTACAGCTGTAAAGAAACAATGGGAGAACATTTATTTGCCATTATATTCTTTGTAAAATGTAAGTGCCATTAGAATAACTCCTCCCACCTCCTCCCACTCCTATTGGCCCATCATTGTGATGTATTAGAGACCTGTATAAAAATGCAATTGTTCTACAGACCACGTCCCTTAAAAGAAAACACTCATGCAAGAATCTAAACATTCAAATTATCATAAATGCATAGCCTTAAATATAAAATAGTTAGATCTGACACAATGAAACATAGGTGACATAAAAACAAAGTGACTTAAAAGGTTGACTGTTGCTATTTTTCTCCCTGACTTTATGCTGATAGCATGTTGTCTCCTGAGTGTGCAGGCCAGTGTTACATACCATAACTCAATATAACATAGGGTTAGAAATGTTGAGAACTAAAAGAGTTTGCATTTTATACTGTTAAAGCTGCATAGGAACTTCAAAACACCACAGCAGGAGTTAATAAAAGTGTCTAAGACAAACTTTGTCTCAACCGGATTGCATTCAATCAGCTTTTGCATTTTAATTTTCTAAACTGTGTAGAAAAAAAATTAAAGATAGAAGCTAATTAGTTGCTACGGACTATTGAACTAGTTAAGATTAAACTTGCTTCTGACACTTTTTATTAATTTTCCTGAAAGTGTTATTACCAGGAGTTCAGCCAGTTGATGGGACAGTCAGAATTCACAGGGCTTCTCACTTCTGATACGTAGCTCCTCCAGAGTCATCCTCCGGCTAAATAAGTAAAGCTAAATAAAGGGATACTGTAAATATATATCTTTCAGCCTTCAGATTTATAATAAGACTAAATATTTAGATTTTACATAACTGGCTCACTTTAACCCAAAATAAGGATCCTCCTTAACTAATGATACTGACTTTAAATTTGGTTCATTGCTATGGCTTATTGTACTTTGCTCTTCATCATTAGCCTTTGTGCTTTCTAGCTATTTGGACAGTTTATGGTGTAAGGCTTATCAGCAGAAGAAACCAGTTTGAGCAGATTATGTTCTTACTGATTTTTGGATATCTTTAAATATTGTTGGATCTAGCCTGCCACCCATATTTACTGTTTTTTTGTAAGATTCAAAAGAACAAGAGTCTATTCTTTTTTAATAATGGATACCAGTCTGGTAGTAGACCTAAGCCACCTATATATGGTTTGGATCTTGGCCTGTTCAGCAGGGACCGGCCGAGATTTGAACCATCTATGGGCAGGCTGATTGTACCCAATTCAATTATTGCACGACTTAGGCGCAACCAGCATGTTGGATTTTTCATGTGATTATTGCCAACGGCTATGGCCACTAGCAGTTATCACTGTGTTCAGGGGATCTTGTGATTTTCTTTCTTGCAAGAAAGAAAATTGCATCGTCTATGGCCTGCCATAGATGGTATCATCCAATATGCATAGTAGACAATTGATGCTACTATCCAATATGTCGATATCAGCACAGGAGTGTTTTTTGTTGGGATGGCTATGGGTAACTTTGCTGACCTCGGGGGGGGGGTACAATCTGGTTACTCTTTCCTGTCTTGTTGATTCTTAAAACCCATACCAAGATATGTATTTTGTTAAAATATAACATACCACCATGATTTTAAGAGTTATTCTTAATAATACTCCCTTCTCACGCAAGCACTTTTTTACAAGGAGTTAAAACATAATCTTAAAGCAATTTGCCCCTATGTCACCTGTCACATGTTCCATTCAGGCTAAAGTGATATTTCTCAAGAAGAGACAAACAAGACAAATGCACATCCATCTCTGTGGTTGTGTTACACTTGCAATTGTCCAGCATTTATGAATTTAATAAGCTATTTATAGATGCAAAAACAAAAATTCTTATGATTTACATAAGGTTAAGAAATGTGCAACAGCTTTATGTCCCAAGTCATTTCCACTGTGTTAAAGCCTACTTACAGTGAATTAGATATGTCCCTTGTGCAGCTGGCTGAGGTTTTAGCTGAAATCCTTTGATCCCCCCTATCCCTGCAACAGTAATCTTCTGGTATTGCAGGATTAATACAATCTGAGGGACCTGTCATATGCACTTGTTAAGAGTGACAATAATGTCTGGCCTTTCTGTCTACCTCCTCCATTCATAGAAGCTTTACTATAGCTTCCTTGGATGAAAAACGCTCTATGAATGGAGGACCAGAAGATGAATGAAAGGTCCACCTCCATTCATTAACAGATTGCATTTCATTCATGGGAGATGTAGTAGAGTGTCTATAAGTGGTGGAGGGGTGGAATGGATAGGCATAGTCTGCACAGTTGATAAGTGCATTTAACATGCTCAGCTCCTATTAACCCCCTCAGTGCCAGCAGAATATGGCTGCAGTTATGGGGGGAGGGGGAAGGGGGGGTAAGAGGACTAAACCTTTAGACAGTAGCACAAAAGACACTTCATTGTTCTAATAAAAGAAAAAAAAGGTTTTGACCAAACGTAGACTTCAAATATGAAGATTTTGTGAAAAAGCAAGTTATTTTTTTCAACAAAGAGGACATTTGTTATATTTGAATACATATAATTTCAATTCCATTTGTTGTTTAAGGAACACATTAAAACAATTGTGAAGTAACCCATGTCCTATTTATAACTTTAACCTTAAAGAGTATGTATTGCCAAAACCTTTTTGAAATTTTGGATAGAGTAGGGAAGTGTAGTACATCTAATACATCTGCCATTTTTTTTTATAATATCTGTGTACCGTTTGAGAACTTTCCTTTCATTTTCTGTCCCAGGGATACAGCAGAAAGTTAGATAACATCTCTCAAATTAATTGAGAGGAATTTCTCTCTTGGAATGCTCTTCCCAGAATAGGTTGTCCCCTATGGAAGATTTCCTTTTGTTCTAGGGACAACCCTCTATTATCTTTTTCAGTGACAATGGCCACCAATTCAAAAAGAATGGTAAATCTTACCAATGGGGACATAAACTAAAATAAAAACCTGACAGAGGGTCCAACCTTTCCCCACACTATCCAAAATAAAATAAAAAAAGGTTTTGTCTAGATATATACTTGTACCCCTAGCCCCTGTACTTGGACAAAAGGGGAAAGTACACAAACAACTTCTCCAACGCTCAAAATCAAAGTCAGTGGACTGGAATATATAGTAGAGATAGTATTCCTCTGGGTTAGTGTTTAGGCGGTGCAGCCTTCCTCAGACGGGAATCCAAACACAAACTGAAAGAGAACACACAGTGGGTGCAAACACCTAGCGCATTACCCAAGACTTATTGGAAGAAATCAATAAAAGCCAAATGCTTACTCACAAACAAAAAAGTAAAAAGCCTGACATGAATGATTGATGGTCAACCAGCGTAGTGGGTTCCCAACTGCTAGTAGTGTCAGCAAGCTGACACATTTCTGGGACATGTTCACTTCCTCAGGAACGCGTTAACTTGCCGACACTGCCAGTAGTTGGGAACCCACTACATTGGTTGACCATCAGTCATTCGTGTCAGGCTTTTTACTTTTGATGTTTGTGAGTATACATTTTGCTTTTGTTTATATCTTCCAATAAATCTTGGGTAATGCGCTAGGCATTTTTGCCCCTTGTGTGTTCTCTTACATAAGGGAAAAGGGTTAACAAAAATATAACAATACTTTTATTAATGTATTTAATGCACTGTAATTGTAGTTTTTATGAACAGTTGCCTTTATGTATTCCTATCTTTTGCATCTTTACATTTTCAGTGTTACACGGTTAGCATCATATTAATAATACAGGCAAAGTTACAATGAAATATTAAAATGTAAAAGTCTTCATTACTAGCTGAGGAAAAGACTGTACGTATCTCTTGCCTAAGCTCTCACAAATCCCTAAGCTGCTGCTACAGCTAGAGTAAGTATTGACGTTCTCAGAAGTCAAAGTTTCCTCAGTTGCTTCACTCTCACATGATTGTTTTTGGGTCAGATGATTGACCCCTTAGGGACCAAGAACACTGGAGACCAGGAATGGTAGGGTGCCACATGTTCCCCCATACCTGAAAATACCGGTCTCTAGTAGCAGATTAGGATGATGGTGATGGTAGTCACCCCTTTGAGTTGAGGGTAAATAAAGCATGCTTATTCTGCCTACTATAAAGTGAACCTGTCACTTTGGGCAAATTACAAATTCACTTTAACTATATGTAAATATAGAGAAGCATTCAATGCTAAATGTTTATGAGTATTACCCAATTCTATTTTCTATAGGTGCTACTGTCAATTTAGCTATCTTTTGAAATGTCTAATAGCTGTTTATACATTAGAAGTGTTTATATTGATATAAAGGTGTATATATTATTTTTTCTACTATCAGAAATTACATATTGTGACCAAATGAATTACATTAATAATAAACAGTCTTTAGTTTGGTTTGTGTAAGCCAAAGAAGAATAACAATGAAATCCTATTCCTTTCATTTACTGTTTTCAAAGACATTCTTACCAAAGCAGTTGTGTGTTTATTCTGTACTCTATAGTCTGTTTCACATATTGTAGACAAAGTTACTGATAGGAGTGTTGCTACATGGACATTGTTATTGAACAATTATATGACACAACCTAAACCAATCAGTGAGCTGCTAATGTTACTTTTAGCAAACTGTGCTAAAATCAGGTATTTCACTCAGGAGTTCTCAGTAATCCACAGCAACCAGAATCTAGAGAGCTAGATGTGTACATAATAAAGCCTGGCCATGGCCATATACACTATATTTCCAAAAGCATTGGGACGTCCCGCCAAATCATTGGATTTAGGTGTTCCAAACACCTCCATGGCCACAGGTGTCAAGCACCTAGGCATTCAGGCTGCTTCTACAAACATTTGTGAAAGAATGGGTCACACTCAGGAGCTCAGTGAATTCAAGAGTGGTCCTGTGATAGGTTGCCACAAGTGCAATAAGTCCATACGTGAACTTTCCTTGCTACAAAATTTTCCATGGTCAACTATTAATGGTATTGTAACAAAGTGGAAGCAACTGGGAACAACAGCAATTCAGCCACGAAGTTACAGGCCACGTAAAATGACAGAGAAGGGTCAGCGCTTACTGAAGCGCACAGTGCGCAGAAGTTGCTAACTGTCTGCAGAGTTAATAGCTAACGACCTCCAAACTTTATGTGGATTTATGTGGCTTTCAGATTAGCAAAACAACAGTGCGTAGAGAGCTTCATAGAATGCGTTTCCATGGCTGAGAAGCTGCATTCAAGCCTTACATAAAGTAAAGCTCACCACCACTGGACTCTAGAGCAGTGGAGATGTGTTCCCTGAAGTGACTAATTATGCTTTTCTGTCTGGCATTCCAATGAACGTGACTGGGTTTGGCGGTTGCCAGGAGAACTGTACTTGTCTAACTGCATTGTGCCAAGTGTAAAGTGTGTGGAGGGGAGAATATTGTGTGGGCTTGTTTTTCAGGGGCTGGGCTTGGCCCCTTAGATCCAGTGAAGGGAGCTTTTAAGGCATCAGCATACCAAGACATTTTGGACAATTTCATGCTCCCACCTTTGTGGGAACAGTTTGGGGATGGCCCCTTCCTGTTCCAACATGACTGCACACCAGTGCACAAAGCAAGGTCGATAAAGACATGAATGAGCAAGTTTGGGGTATAGAAACTTGACTGGCCTGCACAGAGTCCTGACCTCAACCTGATAGAACACCTTTGGGATGAATTAGAGTGGAGACTGTGAGCCAAACCTTCTCATCGGACATCAGTGCCTGACCTCACAAATGTGCTTCTGGAAGAATGGTCAAACATTCCAATAGACACACTTCTAAACCTTGTGGACAGCCTTCCTAGAAAAGTTGAAGCTGTTATAGCTGCAAAGGGTGGGCCAACCCTACAGACTAAGACTGGGATGCCATTAAAGTTCATGTGCGTGTAAAGGCAGGCGTCCCAATGCTTTTGGCAATATAGCGTATATTCCTATTTCCAGTCACATTCGGACTTCTAAGGCAGGTTTGAATCTAATTGGTGGCTGTGAAAAACATTTTGGAACTGACATTCTTATTACATTAAGCATTCTGTATGTGAGAAATGGAGGGACCATATAAATTATTGGATGAAAAAAGTGGTTCTGGGCAGATAAACTATGAATGCATCAAACATTCTCCTAAAGCTTGGCCTGACGAATAGCTGCTGGAAGATTTCCACATTCAAACTCTTTTTCATACACTCAGCACAAACAGAATGCAGAATCAGCACAATGAGTGGATATTTCTAAGTCCATGCATTTTTAAAGGTAACTTCCAACATTCCCCTCAAACAGTGAGGCTCAACTTATTTGGTGTAGGGGGCCTTGAATCAAGACATTGACATTACCAAAGGGCAACCCATAATATTCAGTGTATATATTATTACAGAAAAATGTGGACTTGCAATAAGGGAGACTCTGGCATGCTACAAGAAATGTTAAGAGACTGTGGGTTTGATTTACTAAGGACAAGTAGGCTGTGAACTTTGAATGGGAATTTTCCCCAGGAAAAAAAACATGAACATGATTGGAAGATGGAAAATTCCCATGAAAAGTGCAACTTCCATTGCAAAGTGAACAGTGTAATTTTCTTTAGTAAATCAACCTCTGTATGTATATTACAGGGGATGGTGAGAGACTGACTGTGAATTTAAGACAAGTGTTGTTGGCGACTGGAGACATGCTTCAGGAGACAGTCAGAGATAGAAATACATGGAGACTGGAGATACATTGGACTGTTAGCGATCACTGCTATTATGCTAATATAGCTTCTTTCCACATTTGTGCTCCCTAGTGAAACCCCCAGCCCCCCAGAAAAAAAAACAATATCTGCCACATCTGATATTTCTCTAAAAAAAACTATTAGAAAATATCAGTGTAAAAAGTATTAAATGCAATGGTCAATGCATAAAATATAAGATAGAAAGAGTGAAAGTACACCAAATAATTCTCTTACTAGAGGTCGGTCCAAAGAATATTGTCCTTCATGGGTAAGCACCAAAACTTAGAACACTATCTTACTCTCTTTGGAGGCTTTGGGGGCTGTATAATAATTGCTGACAACAGGACCTAAAACGTTTGGGTCAGCACAAGTCATCAGGCATTCTGGCTGTTGCCCACATGGCAAGAGAGCGCTTGTATGCTGTGCTATCCTGGTACAAACCAGTAGGCATTTCAGCACTGGGCTGGTAATGCAAGAGGGAAGACCAAAAATTTGGGCTCAAACTCAAAAACATTAACCCAGTGCTGCTGATCACTGGAATGTATTCCCTTCCTCACAGATGTAATAAAGGACTACACTTGGCTCATACCTTCTTACCACTATTAAAAGCAAACACTGGTTAAAAAAGTAGCCTTCTTGTTCATTACTTTATTGTGAAAAAGTAATCCGAAAAAGATTCCTACCTTTCCTATACTCGCTAAGTTTCTGCTTTGTTAATAAAAAATAAATAAATAGAATTTTGGGTAGTTATGAAGGTTAGGGATCAGACAGGCTCTGCTGTGAATTGTCTAATATTCCTGGATACCTGCAAGGTTGGTTCATTTAAAAAAAAAAATTGTTTCATTGTCACATCCTCATTTCAAGATTTAATGGTTCACAATTTATTCTTTCTGAAATAATAAATTCATTCAGACTTATTTAGTGCTATAAAAATAATATAAAACATACAACTTCTATTAGCCAATTGTCTTTTGTTAATGTGAACTGAACAAAGAATGCAGCCTGCTAAGTTATTACCCTACTAAACATTGTCATTACTTGAGCTGCCTTAATAAATAGTCCTATCAAATCACTGGATGATAAGCATTAAATTAACCTCATATTTTACCCATTGTATGCAAAGTAACACATTAGCTTTATAGGAGGCATCATGGGCAAGCTGTATTACCCTTACCCTCACTCTTCTACCACCCCAATCTGTTTTCTGAGCATCACAAAACCCCTGTGCAGTATTAGACCTTTTTAACAAATGGTAGTGTGGAGAATTTTCTATAGTCCTGTGCAGGTTTCAAATTCCAGAAAGTCCAAAGCTTCACAGAACTTAGCATGCACCTCCCCACCACCATGTCATGGTGTTTGGGATTGGTGATTGGCCACCCAAGCATCCAGTGGTGCATTATGGCAGGGAGAGTGTCATGGATTCTCTCAAATTTTGGAAGTATTTAAAAAAACTTCATTGAGTGTCAGTGTGGTGAGGAAGAATGGAGGAAGTGAGCACATGCTATCTATGGTAGCTCCTACAAAGCCAATCTGGTATTTTCCTAATATGGAAAATGACTGGTCTACTTTAGATCTAGAAAAAGGAGTAGTTCCATGCGATAGCTGTATTACATATAATTGTTTCTGAATAAGTCCCTGATTGATTATTCCAATGGAACTATTTCCATATACAAAAGAATGTGAAAACTAGCTAATGTCCTATACCTTTTAAGTGGACGTGTTTTTTTTCTGCTTTCAGTACTGCTGAAGGTTCTTATGCTATAAATTGATAAACTTTGTTCCCTGCAAAGTCTTGACTCCAAGAGTGACAAATCACCAGGGATAATTTTAAAATGTTTCAATAGAAAAATGAACCCTTGGTAATTGTTAACTTGATAGGTTATTCCCAACATGCTCCTGATCTGCAATAGGGTATCCCAATTAGAAGCGCAACTCATTGTTTGCTTAGACCCATCTCACAAACTGCGAAACAAGGAAAGACCCTACCAGGCAATGGATGTAATGGTGCAGGGTACCTTTGGTATTTAATATAGTAAGTGGCATTAAAATCATCAAAGCCAGGCCACAAATTGTAATTCACATGCATGAGACACTGTGATAACTGTAGCTAACTAAAATGCTTTGGGGTGAGGTCTGATTGTGGAAGAACCAAAAGTAGCTAAATAGCAGTGCTGAAATTAAAGTGGACGTTTACTCATAACAACTTTATTTAAAAAAAAAATGTTCTTTAGCAATGAACATACATTCCAGATTAATAATTATGCTACCAAAATTAGTGTGTGCTGTGCATTGCCTCCAGCATTGTTCCTATTTCGTCTTGCTGGAGGCTGCCATTTTGTTAAAGCCCAGTGCCCTGAGCAGCAGTTAAAGCAGAACTAAACCCTCCTATCCTTTTCAGCCAAGGAAGCTGCATCTGTTTGATCAGGAACTGACATAGTGCTGTGCATATGATCAGTTACTGTATAACACCAGTCTTTTGATGGTTTGACAGTTTGGTTGAGAACACAAGCAAATGTGACAGTGAGCATTGCCGGCATTCAATGGGTTTAGTTCTGCTTTAATCTTTAGACTGTCACCAGATTGGGCTTTCGGCACAATGCCTAAGCGCTTGTTCACACCATAGTGAAGAGATGTCAGTTTTTCTGCACACGTTCTGCAAGGGCACCAAAAAAAAAAATTGTTCTCTACATATCCCTGTTCACACCACAACAATAGCATCAAATGCAGATTTTTTTTTCTGCGCAGGAATCTGCAACATGTATAAAACTCATTGCAGCATGCATGACAGCTGAGGTCTCGGCACGTGAAATCTGTGCGTCAGTTTCCATCAGTTCTTCTGTATGTATGTTGTGAACGAGACCTAAAAATGCCTAATAATGGAGAGCAACAGAGCATGTGCACAGCAGGGTGAGACAGTGTATTGATGGATTTTAAACCATATAGGCACTTATTTTTTATGTTTTACATAGCTATACCTGCAAAAGGGGCCAGTCTTCAAGACTTAATTTTCTGACTAAAGTTCCACTTTAAACAGACTTTCCTATGATAGTCAAAAAAGCAAATTAAAAATAAAAAAATAATTGGGCATTCTCTATACCAGCGTTTTTCAACCACTGTGCCGCGGCACACTAGTGTGCCGTGAGATATTGTCTGGTGTGCCGTGGGAAAAATTCCAATTTCATCTGTAACATGTGGCTTCGGCTCACAAATAGACCAATCATTAGAATCTAATGATTCAGTGGTCGGCAAGCCGCGGCTCGCGAGCCACATGCGGCTCTTTACCCAGTCTAATGCGGCTCTTCTGTGTGCCGGGCGCCTGCTCCCCTCCCTCCTCTCGGTCGGCCGCTCCCCTGCCTCCTCTCGGTTGGCAGCCCCAAAAGTCCGCGCGGACCTTTTAATCCGGCTTGCGGATGTGGCTGTCAGGATGTGTGTAGGCGGGGCAGCGTGCCGAACGTGAGGGGAGGGGAGCTAGGCTCCTCTCACAGTCCGCCCTGAAGACCCGAACGGCGCGGGAAGACAGCGAGAGGAACGCAAAAGGTAAGTGAATTGACACGGGGGACTTGGCTTACTAGAAGGGGGGGGGGGGAATAGTACTGTGGGGGATGAAATACTATATGAGGGATGAATTACTTTATGAGGGATGAAATACTATATGGGGGGATGAAATACTATATGGGGGATGAATTACTATATCAGGGATGAATTACTATATGAGGGATGAAATACTATATGGGGGGATGAAATACTATATGGGGGGATGAAATACTATATGGGGGGATGAATTACTATATGAGGGATGAAATACTATATGGGGGGATGAAATACTATATGAGGGATGAAATACTATATGGGGGATGAATTACTATATGAGGGATGAATTACTGTATGAGGGATGAAATACTATATGGGGGGATGAAATACTATATGAGGGATGAAATACTATATGAGGGGATGAAATACTATATGGGGGGATGAAATACTATATGGGGGATGAAATACTATATGAGGGATGAAATACTATATGAGGGATGAAATACTATATGAGGGATGAATTACTATATGAGGGATGAAATACTATATGGGGGGATGAAATACTATATGGGGGGATGAAATACTATATGGGGGGATGAAATACTATATGAGGGATGAATTACTATGGGGGATGAATTACTATATGGAGGATGAATTACTATATGGGGGATTAATTACTATGCTTACTATGGGGGAATATTACTATACTTACTATGGATGACACATACACATCATTCATCTACTCTTGGTCCGGCCCCCGGGTCCAATTATAAAATACTTTATTATTTCATAATAAAGTAATTATAAAATAATTTCTTTGTGTTTGATTCCTATTCAAGAGAATTACTTTATATATAGTCAATATAGGCACAGAGGTAAATTTTTTTAACATTTTCTAATGGTGGTGTGCCTCGTGATTTTTTTCATGAAAAAAGTGTGCCTTTGCACAAAAAAGGTTGAAAAACACTGCTCTATACACAATATGAACAAATGTTTTTATAGCAAATTTAGCAAAAAAATATACAAGTGGATAAAAATATACTAAAGTCGAACTTTACTCAGAAAATTTAATCCAGCTAGATCACTTTAGGCTGACTCCTTTTGCAGGTATAGCTATGTAACACATTAAAGTGCATACACTGTTTAAAATCAAGTAATAGACTGTTTCATCCTGCTCTGCACATGCTCAGTTGCTCTCCATTTTTAGACATTTTTAGGCACTGCTGAAATTGTAGAGGCCGATCTGCTGACAACAGGAATTAAGTGGAATTACACCCTCCTATCCTTTACAGCCAAGGCAGCTGCTTCTGTTTGATCTGCAACTGCCATGGTGCTGCACATGTGATCAGTTATGACACCAGCCATTTGATGGTTTAACAGTTTGCATGAGGACTCAAGAAAATGTCACAGTTATCAATCCCCGCATTCTGGGAATGACAATGTTTTTCAAACCATTAAATCAATGGGTTTACTTTCACTTTATGATTTACTGCTGCTCAAGTGATCTGGGCTTCAGCAAAATGGCAGCCTCCAGCAAGAAGAAACGAGCAATACTAGAGGCAATTTACAACACACACTCATTTTGGTAGCTTAGTTATTAATGGGGAATGTACAGTATATTCCTTGCTAAAGAACATTATTTTTTATCAATTGCTATGGGTAAAGTTCCACTTTAAGAAGCATATTTAGTGACCAGTAACTGTCTTTGTGCCAAAACGTATATATATGTGATGCTGTCACTCCCCAGTTAATGCATACTGGGGAGCTGCAGGAGCTTGGGGTGAGATATAGTAACCCTTGGAGAGAAAGTATATTGCCTTTTGTTTAACTGTATTTATTTTTTTACTACTGCATAAATGTTTGCATTTTTATTACTGTTTTAACTGCATTTCTATTTTACAAATAAATAACCTAAAAAATATTTCACAAATGGGTCAATGTGACTTATCTCTGCCAAGTGGGAGCATAACCCTTTTTTGTGAGTAAGTCTACAATACAATCTATACAACTATTACCTGACCCTGCATTAAGCTGATGTCCTTGCTTAAACCTCACCTGTTTCTGGCTGCAAGCTGCAAATATTTTTTTTAAATGCACTATTTTATTTTTGCCTAATAAAAAAAAGGAACAAAAAACAGTTTAAAACAATTTAAATTATTGCCTGGGATACCATACCAAAATACTATACATGTCCTGTAAGATTTTGAATCACCTGGTTGGGTTTGGAGTTTTATGTAATTCTCCATTAAATAAGACTTTTTCAGAGCAGTTCTCAACTTCTTATTAATTTGATAATAAAGACTGCTACTGCTATCACATTTCTTATAGATATTTTTATATAGCCTTGGAGTATACTTGTGAACAAATTGCTTATTTCTTATATTTTATTTCATATAAAACATTTATGATAATGTAAATACTCTCAAAATAAAATTGTTTCATAAAAAAGTTTATCATTTTTATTTATGCATAATTTTGATCTGTACCTGAGTTTTTACTTTTGTTAGATTTGGAAAGTATTAAAATCATGGTTGCTTTACTTTTGTGTTGAAAATTTTGGGAATTTCCATCAACTTTCTATTTGATGGGTGTCAAAAAGAGCAGGAAGTGAGCTGAAATCACCTCTTGAAGACACGGAAAGCAAAAATAACAATTATTTTAGTAAAGTGGATAATACCTTAAATTCAACTTTATTCCAGCCAATCATGTAATGTCACAGATCCTCCTTCTTCTTGCCTAGAATTAGTGGTGGGTGGTCCTTATCAGGGGCGGACTGACAACTCATGGGGCCCCTGGGCAATAGGGGATCATGGGGCCCCTGTGTCCTTGCCCAAACTCAAAAAAGCCTATGAAAAAGGTACCAGGGGCATCTCATGGGGCCCCCTACTGACCCCGGACCCTTGGGCAGTTCCCGAGTTTCCAAATGGTCAGTCCACCCCTGGTCCTTACTGTGACATAGAATGGTGTTTATGTAATGCTGTGTAAATGTCATTCTGTGATATAAGCCCAAGCCAACATTGGATACACCACCAAGGGGTGTGTCTATGATGGTCTGCACTTTGAAATAATGTGGCACTGAACCTTGGAGCTATGAGTCTGCAAGATATTGGGGGTTATTTACTAAACCTGGTGCAGCTCTGCATAGAAACCAATCAACTTTCAGGTTTTATTGCCAAAGCTTAATTGAACAAGCTGAAGTTAGAAGCTAATTGGCTACCATGCACAGCTGCACCAGATTCTCAATGCACCAGTTTTAGTAAATCTCGCCCACAGTGTTGTACAGGATGTTAATATTGCAGGGAAATTATTTTTCTTTATGTTTATACGTTCTGGGAATAATTTTATATAGCAAAAAAAAAATTGAGTTCTTCTTTATCTGCAATAGAGAAAATCAAGGTCATTAACCGGTCAATGCTGTTTTGCAGGGATGTCTGGATCACAGGACTAGCAGAACACAATTAAAATATTTTTGGCAAACAGTCCAATTTATAAAATATTATGTGAACTGTGTATTTAGCTGTTTACCTGGAATCCAGCTTGAAAAAATTGCTTTTTTTTTCTTTTAACAAATGTTTGAGCACATAAAAGAAAGTAAAATTCTGTTTCTAGTTTTCAGAAAAGGTGTTATTTTATTATAATGTGCTAATGCCACTCTCTTAAAGTTTTTAGATAAACTGTGAAATTCAGATTTGCTGAGAAGAGTGCATTTATTGTAAAAACATACAGCAAATAGGTATATAATAATAACATATGGAGATTTGTTTCTAATTTACTGGTATGAATATATTTTTAATTAATAAATTTGCAATTCTGGATAAAGAAAAAAGGAAAATTAATTAGTTATACCATAAAGTATAAATTCGGTTGATTGTTTGATAAAATATGTATTTTTGAATATATATTAACAGAAAGCATGTATTATGCAGTCACTAAACTGCTCTGTATGACAGATTAAAAATGTAACACTATTCTGTTGAAAATTCTCTGATCCTTGGAAAGGTGTTATGATAGGATTGTGTGAATATGACTCAGAATATTATAGAGCAGCCTTAGTTCTTTTCCAGCATTCATCTTTGTTCAGAGATTGTATGACAGCATGACAATTCTTCATCTGAGCTCTCATACAATCATACCCACACAGTTTTCACTAATCTCATCTTTGCAGATATACTGTCCTATCCGTATTCCCCAACATTGTGATTGATCAACAGATAACCTACCTTTTTTTTATTTTGTTGGCTAGTTCGGTAGTTAAAGTTACTAAGCCCACAACAGTAAAATCAGTCTGTATATGCAGTAAAGCATGCTTGTTATACTCATTGTGGAACCTAAGGGGATAATCCTCTGCATTGTGTAATAAGGCCGTTTGATCCACCCTTCTTTGTCCCTCCTCTTGTTGAAATGACCACCTGATACAGACTGAATCCGTAGTCACATGCACATGCTCAGTTTGGTGTGTATTGCTAGAGAGGGTTTTTTTTTTCTTGGGAGAGTGCATGTGATCAGCTCTGTGCAGAGAGAGGGTCAGAGGTTTCACATCCTCCTAGAGCAGAAAGAAAACTCCTCCTACAAGCTTTAACCAGTGCTCTTCTGAAGTCACAAGACTGCTCTAACTGTTGATGAGAAAAGGTATTTAGCAGTTTATATTTACTAAAATAATTGAATTTCCATGTTGTGTGTACTATAGGAGACCAGACATAGTGAATGCAGGGTCCTGGGTTTAGTATCACTTTAACGTTAAGTGTCGTTTTACTAATGACACCTTCATCAAAATGTGGCTTTGAAATATTAGGGCCTCATTGGAAAAAGTTTGAAGGGAGATTCACTAAAACTGGTGCAGCTGTGTATGCTAGCCAATCAGCTTCTAACTTTAGCTTGTTGAATTAAGCTTTGACAATAAAACCTGAAAGCTGATTAATTTCTATGCACAGATTCGCCAGATTTTGCACCATGCAGTTTTAGTAACTAACCCCCTAAGCCGTTAAAGGAAATGTTTACTGGTTTTTATATATATTTTTAGTCCTTACTATGGTCACAACTTAAAAAATAAAAACATTAAAATTTATTTTTACTGTTTTAATTTGGTAAATATAGAATATTGTGCATTCATTTTGTAGCCTTTTATATGCCTGTTGTAAAAAGCCAGTTATTACCAGGGCTCAGTAGGTCAAGGTAAAATTTACATACACATATCAGTGAGTGACTCATTTCTTATTGGATTTTGTTATCCAAAGTTTCACTCAAATGTCAAGAGAGGTAGCTCCTGCTCATTCTTTTTAGATTACTCACAATCCTTTCTCTTGCAATATTTATCTTTTTTTAAAATAAAGATTGTGTATACTGTATAGAGTGTAAAAAAATATATAAAATATCACAAAAATTATAAAATTTCATTAGATGTGAACCCAGACACAAAAAAATCTCATAAAAGCTTTAACATGTCAATGCAATTTCATAGGTAATATGCAATATTTTTAAAATTCTTTAAAATAATACTTAAAGTGATTGTAATCCCTCACCTTGTAAAACAACCCATTCACTTTAAAGTAGAATTGAAGGGAAAACATTTGTGTATAGATATAAAAAAACATTATATATACCTTTTCCCTCTTTGTTATAAGTGATCAGATACCCTCTGTTTTCAGCTACATAAGAACTGGGGGAGGAGAAACAGCAGGATACTGACCTTCCAAGTGAAAGGATGTTCAAGGGAGCATGGGGGGGAGGGGGGTTGTCAGCAGAAGTCTGATCATTGGAGGAGAGCAGCCTGATTTCCCAGCACAGCTAGAGAACTGACAACGCTTTGCTGTTATGGCTAGTGTGGTCAATTTTTAAAGGATGAGTTCACCTTTTAGAAAAAAATAATAAAGGCACATTTTTTGCAGGTCAGCCTGTAAACTATTGCACCAGTGATCAGCAGAACACTGATTCCATGTAGATCTCCTGCACATCTGTCAGTATATCTGCTTGCCCATACGGGATGAATGAGCAAGCAGATATACTGACAGGAAGAGTAAATTAACTATCACGGTGCTTCACAGTGCCATGGTAGTTCATTGAGGATTACAAGCTGACAGCCGCTAAGGCTGTCGGGACTTGTAGTCTCTCAATCACAGATGGCTGTGAATGAGTGATGCGGGCCGTGTGGGCGTAGTCCGCTTGGCCATTTTTTAAAAAAATTGACAGCTAGCTGTCAAAGTGGGGATCTGGGAGGAGCAGGGGCTGGTCTGATTGTAACGTGAAATGTTACACCCTGGATATGGGTGTAACATGTAACATGTTACGAAAGGTGAACTTATTCTTAAATAGGAAAGCAGAGACCACCAGGGATTTCACAAACAGCAATACAAAGCAATACAAAGAGATCAGGATACTTTTTCATTCAAGTACATGGTACAGCAGGCACATATCAGGAATATGAAATGTTGGATTTACATATTCATTCATGATACTGCCTTTAAGGTTCTTGTTCAGACAGTTCCTGTTATGGGGTGACAGCGCTCTGTCACTTTCTCCCAATTGTGGACTTGCATTGTCACCTTGTCACATGGCTTCCAATGGAAATGGCAAATATCTTATTTAACAGACAATATACAGGCATGGTCAGCTGTTGCCATCAGGAAATCCAATGCAATAAATGCTATCCAGCCATCTGAGAATGCATGCATGTACAAGGTACATGGATATACTGTAGGTGTGGCTGCAAAGAGGCTGCAGGGAATATGAAGCCTTGAGATGCAACAAAGGATGAATAAAGATTAAAACAAATATTTTTATTTAATAGTAGAAAGACCTCAATTTAAAGCACTCCTGGTGTCATATTTAAGAAATGTGCATTTAATCTTTATGAATCCATACTATATTAACCACTTGGTGACTGGCTGCCCGCAATGTTCTGCGGGTGAGTGGCTGCTGTAGGCACAGCGATGTACCCGTACATTGCTGCCTACTTCACAGTTTAGGGCATGCTCATACGCACCCCGGTACACAGCGGGAGCCTGTCAGCAAGTTCTGGCTATTGATGCATAGCCAGGACATGCTGATCATCTGTGTGCAATCACAGCCAGAGCTCTGTGTTGGTAAACAACCCAGAGCTCTGTACAGAGGGAGCGATCTGCCAGTTTCTCATCCCTGCAAAGGGGAGAGAGATCTACTAGAGAGATCTAGTAGTAAAAGCAGCACACTTTACACACATTACGCATTGTTAGGCACACATTTACCATTTACGCCTTGATCGCCCTAGATGTTAACCCTTTCCCAGTCAGTGTCATTAGTACAGTGACAGTGGATAGTATTATCACTGATCACTGTATTAATGTCACTAGTGATGTCAGTGGCAGTTAGTTCCCTCCATTACCGGTTAGTATCAGAGTGCCCTCCATGCTATCGTAGTTCCATTATAAGTCGCTGATTGCCGCCATTAGTAGTACGAAAAATAATTAAAAAATAAAAATTCCAGTATATATACCATAGTTTGTAGGTGCTATAACTTTCACGCAAACCATTCAATATAAACTTTTTTGGATTTTTTTTTCATCATAAAAATGTAGCAGAATACATTTTGGCCACAATTTATGAAGAAATTAGATTTTTAAAACATTTTGTTGGATATGTTTTATAGCAGAAAGTAAAATATAGTTTTTTATGTTTTAAGTTTTGGTATTTTTTCGTTTATATCGCAAAAATTAAGAAAAAAAACAATGGTGATCAAATACCGCCATAAGAAAGCTCTATTTTTGTGAAAAAATTATATAAATGATGTGGGAAAAAAATGATATTTGTTTATAAACCAGTGTTGTATGACCACGCAAGTACCAGTTAAAGTAGTGCAGTGCCAAATAGCAAAAAATGGCCTGGTCATGGAGGGGTAAAATCCTCCGAACCTCAAGTGGTTAAAATGTATGTCATAGCAAAATAATTAAAGACATGCTGTCAGGGGCGGACGGACAACGCATGGGGCCCCCGGGCAATAGGAGATCATGGGGCCCCTGTGTCCTTGCCCAAACTCAAAAAAGCCTATGAAAAAGGTACCAGGGGCATCTCATGGGCCCCCCTACTGACCCCAGGCCCTCAGGCAGTGCCTGAGTTTCCAAATGGTCAGTACACCCCTGCATGCTGTATATCTGTGCAATACAAACAGTTTCCTGTATTTTATTCCCTTAAATACCATGCAAGTACAGGAAATTACCCATTGATTTGCCAGACATGCAGTCAGCTCCCAAGGCCTGTTGTGAACTAACAACACACACATTTTTGTAAACTGAGTTTTGTCAGCCCTACCCACACGGATCTTTGCAAAATTAAGGTTAATTATTCTGTAGGCCAAGAACTGGGAGGGCTAAGTGAGAAACAGAAGTCAATAGTTTGTTTTTTTTGCATTTGTCAAATAGATATAACAAAATTCTTTCAATGGTCTAGTAAACAGACCAAAATGGAGCAAACAAGAGAAGTACATTGTTAGGGTTTATGTATACTTTAAGCGGCCATACATCCATGGATGCACAAACAGGACCATACATATAATTACATCACATGGTATCTTTTAGAAGAAGAACCTCTTATCTGATAGCACTGCGAGAGTGAAATCATTGTAAGCAAATGTTCTTTGTGTGATTATGCCCTCCTTACCTTTTTACATTTGACATTAAACACAAGCAGATGTATTTTACCAAGTTCCACAAAATACTCGTTGTAAGGTAAATCAGTATTATTTGCAATAAATGTTATATTTCATTAACACCTTTTGAATCAGTCATTCATAGCATTTGAAAATTGGGCGATTTGTGTCATAGGCATAGGGGATAAAATAGGCAAGGTTTTTACTTTGACCATTGCAAGTTGGGTCTTGCATCAACTTCCATTTACTTGGCAGCGCATAATACTGGGAGGGAATGGTCAGCCACAGCATTAGGCTGCACAGTTCTGTACATATAATTACATTCTTGCTGCCTTAGTAACTATATTTAAAATTGTGCAATATATATTTAACTTATATACATAATGCTGTCTTATCTGTTATTTCCCCATAGTGTGTTTATATTTGCTTGCTATTTAATGGTGATTTATTAATATGATAAACTGTGAAAAAACTGAAACCTGTTTCCTGCTACTAAAGTCAAAGCACAAAATGAGGGTGTCTTTTTGCTGAGTATACTATATGTACTATTTTGTATTTTTTCTCTTTTTTTTTAATTTTATATTTCGTTAATATACATTGGGAGTTTTAATCCACCAATAGTGCATCTACTTTTACGGAAGGCACTTACAAATGATACCATATAGCCTTATCACAAACTGTACAGTTTGCACATTTGGACTTTTTTGGATATTGCAAGAATGTCAATGTCTCATTAATATGCCATTGTGTATACATAACAATCTATGTGATAGTGTCTCTTCTGTGTTTGAACCAGCCAGCTATCTACTGACCAGTTATGCCCAATGAGAGGGTGGTCTATGGGTTTTTTTTTAAAGAAAACAACTGTTCTTAAACTAAGAAAATAATAAGATCAAGTTAAAATATATGGAGATCAAAATTAAGAAAAAAATATATTTATATATTTACATATAAATATTTATATTAAAAACAGTAATGTACAAAGTGCAAAAAACCAAAGCATCCATTCATGTCAGCTATTCCTTAATTAAACCCACCTAAAGTAAAGTGCTTGGTGTTGTTAATTGCACTTTACACATCACCATTGCACTTTGCAATACCCCATGAAGCCCATACTGTACATTTTTAAGTTGTATCCCTATCATATGACTTAAGCCGGCCATAGATGGAGCCATAGATGGAAAAAAAAAAAATCACTTGATTCCTTCATCAACACAGTCAGTGTTGATGAGGGAATCATGTTCATGGAGCCATTGAGGTCTCCTTCTGGTGGGGATAGGGGGGCAGGGGGGAACTGCCCCCGCCGTGAGAACACAGTGATTTCTGCTAGCGGTTATAATAGCTGCTACAATAAATCACATGTAAAATCCGACAGGCAGGTTGTAACCAAGTTGATTTATTGATCAACTTGGATACATTCAGCCTGCCCAAACACGTTTTGAATCTTGGCTGGTCCCTGCTGAACTGGCCGAGATTTGAACCACCTATGGCCAGCTTAAGTATATGAAAACAAAAAAAAATTACTTTTTTACTAAAGAAAAATTATTTCACTGTACTGGGATGTTTAAAGCAAACACAGATTTAACTAAACTGAATTACTAAAGTAGTAAAAGGTTCAGGAAATTTCATTTAGCCAGGCAAATGTGTTCACTTCAATCATCCAATTATGTACAGGAAAAAAAAAAAACAATTTCCCTTGCGCAAAATGATTGAATGATCAAAGTGAATACAGGCTCCACGCACTAATGTACATTATGGGCAGTATTTGCTGTGCATTTAGGATTTGCTGTTTTTTCCTAGAACATAATGTATTATACTACTTTTGTTTAGTATTTTGTTAAGAGAGTTTTCTATATCTATATGTTCTATGTAATTAATATGTTTGCTATTTTGAAAAAAAAATGTTTAAACTGTACAGCCAATAAAATTATTGATATCATTTTTTTTCTTTACTGAAATATTACAATTTCTATATATAATGCACATTCTAGGAACCAATACAAAAAAATAGAAAATGTGTTTTTTTATATACCATGGCGCACAAAGCAATTGTGGGCTGTAGTTGTCACTAGCTGGTCAAATCTTTTTCATTGGCCTAACTATAGCCATTGCAGTCCATGTACCTCTACACAACCTGGGGTTGGGAGAGAGATAAAGAAGCTGTTGATACATTTTATTTAGAAGTCTAGATGAGCTTACAGGTGCAGAAATTTAAAGTATACAAATGTGAGGGCATGTGTTTCTAAGGACTTGGCTGATGGGGTGGTTAATGCAGGTAAATATTCTAGTACTATAATTCCAACATTAGATTGCAGTGTTTGTCACATCATATACACTAATGCTAGTTGTTTAAGTAACAAGCTTTGTGAGCTTGCAACTCTTATGTCCAGGGATAAGGAAAGAGGGGATATAGACTTGTCATTTATGTTCAGATAAGTATAAAATGAACATTCATTTGGAACAAATGTGCTGCTTGAAACCCTCTGGGTCTTCCCACCCCATTTTCTCTTAAAACAAAAGTTTTAGATTTCAAAAGGACAAAGTTTGCTTTAATGGGTCTATTTCTAAAAGATGAATTAAAGGTTTGGAGCAAAATGGCGGGAATCAAATAATCAATGGGCACTACTAATGTCTACCATCCTGGAGGCAACTAGATTATATATCAGGCAACTTAGTAAAAGAAAACCATTACAGTTCATTACAGAAGTGAGTAGGATAGTATAGGGGAAAGGGTAACAAAAAAACTCAGCATTTAGGAGATAAAAGGAAACAGAAAGTGTACCTAACAGAGAAGTAATAAATACTAAAAAAATAACAATATTAAAAACAAAGAAAAGAGGTCAAACATGTTATCATTGCTAGTAAAGTGCAAAAAGGGAGGAAATGGCAAAGAAAGCAGACCAAGCTTTTAAAGAATAATTACAATAATAATAAAAACAATAATATACTTCATTTTATATAGCACCTTTAAAAGGTAGCTTCCCAAAGTGCTTTACATAGAAATACACAGGATAAAACAAAAGAAAAAAAAGGGACAATTAGATGGAAGCTTGTCTGAAGAAAAAAGTTTTTAGATTTGATTTGAATGAGTTTAGAGAAGATTACTGTCTGATGTTCTTTGGAAGTGAATTCCAGAGTTTTGGAGCATAGCAGAAGTGTATCCCATCGAGTGTGAGTAGGGGGGACATACAGAAGACCAGAACTTGAGGAGTGGAGGTTACGAGAGGGGGAGTAAGTTGATAAAAGTTCAGAGATAATGGGATGCCAAGCCATGAAGAGCCTTAAAGTTGAGCAAGAGGATCTTAAAGTCTATGCAAAACCTGATGGATAGTAAATGCAAGGACTCTAGGATAGGGGTAATATGGTCACTTGTACCAGACCTAGTCAGGATTCTGGCATATTGAAGTTGATTAATAGTGGATTTAGGTACAACAGCGAGTAAAGCATTCCTGTATTCGGGAGAACACAAATGTATGGATCAGCTTTTTAGCTACAGTGTATGATAGTGTAGGATACAGACGAGTGGAAAAAAGATGTTCTTGCAACATTTTGCACATGTATGGATCAAAGGTTAAACTAGCATCAAATATCACCCTTAGATTCTTCAATTTAGATTTGGTCTGGTGTCATCGATAGATAGGCTAACCAGAACTGGCCTTACATAATTTATGGAGGGGAGAGTGCCAATAATCATGACTTCAAACTTGTCACAGTGTAATTAAAGGAAATTGTGGGCCATCCAAGTTTTTATATCACAAATACAGTTCAATAGGAGAGAAGCAGCCAAAGTAGAGTCTGGTATAGCGTGGATGTACAGTATATCAGAGTGTCATGAGCATGGAAGTGAGAATTGAGCCCATGTGATCTAAGCAGTTGGCTAAGTGGAAACATGTAAATCCTGAAAAGTAAGAGACCCAAAATTGAGGAACACCATAGTTGAGTGGACCAACATCAGACTGGAATCCACCAAGAAAAACAAAGTGACAGCGATCAGTGAGATACGATTTAATCCATTTCCAAGCCAATTCTGAGACTCCAAGTATGGTTTCAAGTCAAGAGAGTAAAAGATTGTGGTCTACAGTATCAAAGACAGAACTAAGATCCAGTATGAGGTACAGTATATCAGTGACAGGAAGAAAGAATACTAAGGGATCAGAAAAATTAAAACTTCTCAGAAGTAAATTTCACTAACAAAAACAAGTTGGAGGATCATATTGGTTCTAGCAGTGAAGGTTCATTTTCAGTGTTTTTAAAGACCGAGGTAACGAATGATCTGGTTCTTTCAAGGCTTAAAGTGGTTTTAAACCCAAAAATAAATATGTATTAAATTGCAGATTACCACTTCTTAGATGTAGTTGTTACATTGTTTTGTTTTTATTTAAGGCTTGTTTCTTTCATTTTCACCTGGTGATTCAGCAATAAAACATGGAATTCCTAGCCCCACAGTCAGGAATGAAAAAAGAGTGGGGATGTTGGTAACATCATTGACCTAATATGGCCCTATGACCATAGTTGGACAATGTCATTGACCAAATATGGCTGTGTGGCCATATAAGGTCAATGATATCACCAGCAGTCCAGTATCTTTGTTATCTGTGTGGCCAACTATCATGTGACAGCTTCCCATTGGTTCGGTCCAAACTTTAGCTCATCATTCCCACAGACCAGTGAATTTGACAACTGTTTAGTAAAAGTAAAAGAATCACTCCTAAAATGAAGGATTATATTTGTTTTTAACTACAGCATATCACAAATGTTTTAGACCACTGTGGTGCTGTGGACCTAACCTTTCTTGATTTCAGCAAAGCATTTGCCACGGTTCCATTATCTCATTAAAAAAGATTGTACTAGCTAGGAATTAAATTAGCACCTGGCCAAAGTATAGATATCAGAGTGAGATAAATGTTGGTAATTCAGTACAGACACTTGTCACTGGTGGTGTACCACAAGGTTCTGTGTTAAAGTGATACTAAATGTTAATTATTTTTGTAAAATAACAAACATGGTATACTTATCTGCTGTGTGCAGTGGTTTTGCACAGAGCAGCCTGGGTTCTCCTCTTCTCGGGTCCCCTGCAGGCTCTCCTGGCTCCTCCATTCTGTCAGGTGTCCATTCACACATTGAGCCATGACTTGGCCCCACCTCCTCTCTCCTCCTTGGCTGAATGGCTGTGATTGGCAGCAGTGGGAGCCAATGACTCCCGCTTGCTGTCTCATCCAATGAGGAGGCAGATACCCGGGACAGCTGAGGCTTTCGTGCACTTCGCTGGATCTCAATGGGGCTCAGGTAAGTATTGAGGGGGCTGGAGGCACTGCTGCACACAGAAGGTTTTTTACCTTCATGCATAGAATGCATGAAAGAAAAAACCCTCAAGCTGTTACAGCCACTTTACGTCCTGTTAGCAAGTGATATAACAGAAGGTTTGGTAGGCAAGGTACTGTGAGTTGTTTTACGGATGACACAAAGGTGTGAGATAAGTCTGATATTCCTGGAGGAAGTTATAACATGGAACATAATTTGGCATTGTTGGAAGAGCAAAGCAGTGGAAGCTAAATGTAAAATAAATTATTTAGGGGAAAAGAATCTCTCTTATAAGTGACCAAATACCCTCAGTTCTCAGCTGTGTATGGAGTTCAGGGAGGAAAAAGAGCAGCACAATCATCTTCCCAGTGAATGCCTGTGCAGAGGGGGCATGTCAGAACAAGTCTGATCATTGGATTAGCTTCCAGCACAGCCAGAAAACTGATCACAGTGTGCTCTCCCATCTAGTGTGGTCAGTTTTAAATAGGAAAGCAGAGAGACTGGCAGGAACACCAGGTATTTCACACAAAGAAAGCAGTACAAAGAAAACAGGAAACTTTTTCATACAAGTACATGGTACAGCAGGCACATACCAGGAATATGAAATGTTGGGTTTACATATTCTTTAACCCTGTATGCCTAACACAATCCTGAGGATTGTTAGAGGATTACAATTTTCATCAAGGCCTATTATTTTATACACCTAAAAATTATAGCCGATGCTAAAAAAAGTTAGTAGCTATCAGGGGCGGACTGACCATTTGGAAAATCGGGCACTGCCCTAGGGCCCGGGGTCAGTAGGGGGCCCCATGAGAGCCCCTGGTACCTTTTTCCTAGGCTTTTTTGAGTTTGGGCAAGGACACAGGGGCCCCAGTCCGCCCCTGTTAGCTACTGAGGACAGAATAATTGGTTGAAAAATTGATTATAAAATTTAAATTCTCTGCACTGCTGCTTTTCCCTGGCAACACTAGTGTGTAGTAGTGTACTGACTATGCTGACAGGACTGCTATCTGGTAATAATCTATGTTAAGCTCAATGACCGTATTGTTCCAGACCCCATCAAAGTTATACTATGAGGCTCCATGAACTAAATTTATACCCATAATGTATTTCAATTGTATTTTTTAACTGAGAGGGATCCTATTTATGTTTTAATTTCAAGAACCACTCGGCTGTTTCACAAGTATCAATCTAATCAGCTAACCATACCTACAAGTGGTGCACTCATTATTTCATTTTTAGCTGAACAGTGATACTCATCAAGTTTATTATAATGAAGAGGTGATACGGGAGAGTACAACTTTCATGTGCAGTGTCAGTGGCACTGTATTCTGGCATCACATATTTTGGATATGTAGTTGGCTTTTTTTACTTTTACATATAGCTTGGCTTAAATATAGCAGCAGCAACCCAATCTGATTCATTTTAACCTATTATGACTGGACTGATAATTGACTCAGGCACCACATCCCCTATGTACATTCAGACAAAACAATGAAAGACAGGCATTTTGCTTTTGGCTTCCTCAGGAAGACAAAGGTTATATACAATATCATATAAATGCAAATAAGTACATGGAAAAGGTTTTTTTTTTCAAAAGAAGGATTAAAGAAAATAATCTTGCCATATACTACAGCCCAATGTTCAAAAAATTAATAAATTCATAATCACACTTACTTGCTGCAGGCCAAAGCCATAAAAGGAGTACATGTAACTAGTGAGCAAAGCCCCCTGACACCGGCCAGGCAGGAAGCAGCAGGAGGAGAAAAATAGGAGAGTTGAACAAAAGCCACTGCGATTTATATCTAAAATTAAATTAGATACAAATAATCCAAATAAACAACTGCTCCCACTACTCTCATTCAAAGATTTCTCGGTTCTCAGGTCCGCTCTGAACACAGTGCTGTGACTGTCATTCTTCGCTCTATGTTCTGCCCCTCCGGTGCTCACTGCAGCGCCAGAGGGGGTGGGAGTGGCTGGCTCAGGCTCTCAAAGTGGGGACCGGCTCGGCAAGGTCTGGACATAACCTATAGTGGGATGCTCCTGATATCAGGCAGCTAAATTACATCAAGAGGGAAGAATGAACTCATGAATGAATGAACAAAAGACATACAAATATGGAGGCCCCCCTCTGCAACTATATGGCCCCCTATTTGCTTGAAGAGGTAATGTACATCACCCAATTACCATGGTGCCAAAGACTCCATGGCCGAGACCTTCAGCATTCATAAGAACTTGTCGCAAATTTAAAGTATACAGTTGTGTCCAAAATTATTCAACCCCCACTGAAATTGAGTGTTTTGGCCAGTTTGACATTGCTTTTGATCATTCAGTCATCTTGCTTACATTTACATTAAAGAGGCACTTGTAGGTCAGACAAATATAACATAACAGTTATAATGAAATAACCACAAATGTCTTTTCTGTGCTCACAGCATTATCAGTTTTATTCAACCCCCAAGTGACATTCAATCTTAGTACTTAGTACAGCATCCTTTTACAGTTATAACAGCTTTTAAACGTGAAGCATAGCTTGACACAAGTGTCTTGCAGCGATCTACGGGTATCTTCGCCCATTCTTCATGGGCAAAGGCCTCCAGTTCAGTCACATTCTTAGGCTTGCGCACTGCAACTGCTTTCTTTAAGTCCCACCAGAGGTTCTCAATCGGATTTAAGTCTGGTGACTGCGATGGCCACTCCAAAATGTTCCAGCCTTTCCTCTGCAACCATGCTCTAGTGGACTTGGAGGTATGCTTGGGATCATTGTCCTGTTGAAAGGTCCAACGTCTCCCAAGCCTCAGGTGTGTGACGGACTGCATCACGTTTCCATCCAATATCTCCTGGTACTGAAGAGAATTCATGGTACCTTGCACACGCTGAAGCTTCCCTGTACCTGCAGAAGCAAAACAGCCCCAAAGCATGATTGACCCTCCACCATGCTTCACAGTAGGCAAGGTGTTCTTTTCATCATAGGCCTTGTTCTTCCTCCTCCAAACATAGCGTTGATCCATGGGCCCAAACAGTTCTAATTTTGTTTCATCAGTCCACAGAACACTATCCCACAACTTTTGTGGTTTGTCCACATGGCTTTTGGCATACTGCAGTCGACTCTTCTTATTCTTTGGAGACAGCAAGGGGGTACGCCTGGGAGTTCTGGCACGGAGGCCTTCATTACGCAGTGTGCGTCTTATTGTCTGGGCTGAAACTTCTGTACCCACATCTGACAAATCTTTTCTCAGTTCCTCAGCAGTCACACGGGGACTTCTCTCCACTCTACGCTTCAGGTAGCGCACAGCAGTCGAAGTCAGCATCTTCTTTCTGCCACGACCAGGTAGCGTTTCAACAGTGCCCTTTGCCTTGAATTTGCGAATGATGCTTCCTAAGGTGTCTCTTGGTATGTTTAACATCTTTGCAATCTTCTTATAGCCATTGCCCTTCCTGTGAAGAGAAATCACCTCTTCTCTTGTCTTCCTGGACCATTCTCTTGCCTTCACCATGTTTGTAACCACACCAGTAAATGTCTAGAAGGAGCTGAGTATCACAGTCATTTTAAAGCTGCCTAATTGGTGCTTATTATGCTTGATTGCTGCTCGGTGACATCCACAGGTGTTTTCAATACCTGATGGAAAGCACCTGTATGAACCTCTGTTCTTCAGAGTGGTAGTCTTTAAGGGGTTGAATAATTGTGGCAATGAAGAAACCACATAAGAACCATTTACTACTGTATTACATAAACAATTGATGTCATTTTAGTTGCATTTGGGTAGTTACAACGTCCTTGTAGGATTTGATTCTGAATACAATTCCAAATGTACACTATAGTCCCTAAACCCCTTTACAGCATTGGGGGTTGAATAATTTTGGACACAACTGTATGTTACTCTAATTATTTCTGTTTTTGCTGTGTGTGTTCACATATGTATACATTTTATAAATCATAGTCTGTAACCTGGACTTTTTCTGTTTGAAGCACATGTTTGATCCTGCCAATTACCTTTCTTCCTTGTTGTAAATTGATTGCACTAAGCACCGATGCTGATCGGTGCTTTTGTGATCAATTTGCTTTCTTTGTTTGGCCATTCAGAGGTACAGGATGCTATGGAGACAAACAACATGCCTGTATGCATGCTCTATACCTGTATTTCATGTACCAAAAACCCGCCAAGCCCGCCACCCCCAACCAATCACAGCCTGCCTCTGGAGCACAAACCCCTCTAAATCACAACCTTGTCTCATGCACCATGTGCCTCCTGTTCAATCATATCCTGCATCATAGACTGTGTCTGCACAGTGTCCTGTAACTCTGAACTGCCAGCATGTGTGTTACATGATCCGCCACCCCCCTTGTTTTACAAGGTGAGGGTGTACCCGCCTCCCATTGTTTATAAAGAAGAGATACATGGTTACACGACAAAACTTTGTAACCTGGCAAAAAAAATGACTGAAACTAAGCAAAATCAATTATGATTCCTGCATAGTTATAATTGTATTATACGTTGTCTATATCATTGTACTTTCACTACTTTAAGCATACAGATAATTCTTGTGACATAGTACTATTTTGGGTAGGTGCAGCGTGTGCAGTACACACAAAGAACACATGAATTGCATACCTTATAAACAGACAAGCCTGGCAAGGAAGCTTACCCAAACTGGGCACTTACAATACTTGGAGTCAGCAGTGTGAAGGCAGAAGACAGCGAGGGACCAAGTGAGCGGAAAGCTGCTTGGCCGATCCATCCAAAAGGGAGCCATCTAAAGTTCAGACGTAGGCCCTATGCTTTCCCTATTCCTCGGGAACCTTTCCCTACCGCTAGTACTGTCCCTGACAGATGGGTGTCCTGTCCCTGCACTATCCACCTATAAAATGGGCACCAAAACCTGGGGACAGGGACATAAAAAGTCTCTGCGTGACCCAGGATGGCTGCTAGGGTCACCTGGATCCAACGCACCCAACAGGATCACTGCTCCAGGGGACAGAGGAAATCATAGTGAGCTCAGTTTCTCTTAACGTTCTCCCCCCCCAGCTGCATTACCATTGTGGACGAGTGCAACCTACAATTGAGAATGTAGACTGCACCTGCCTACATCTGTACAAGCTGCGTACCAAAAAATTGCTGGGTGAGATATTTATGCAGGACTCTGATACATACTAAATTTCACAAAACTCCCCAGTTTATCCTACATTTCATATGTCGCTGTGACAATATCAGTGCACCATGTTTATCTAATCCATACTTTTACATAGTTTTTTTAATGGTTTGTACGTCAGGGTCCTATTGAATCCTGGTACATTTGCAGCCTTCAGAATTTGCATCCATACAGTTTCACTACATAAGAAGGATTTGTCTAAATCCCCACCTCTTTGTGGATTTGAATATGAACTAGTGCATAAAATGTAATCACCTATGCATCAAAATTATGATAACAGCCCCCATGATAACTCACAAATGTACTCATTTTATTATTATCAGATATGCGTGGTCATTGATACGCCTATGAAATTGTCCTTTGGTTTACCTATAAAAAAGGCACCAATAGCACATATTAGGTACAGCACACCTACAGTTTGACAATAAACGTAATGTTTATTGGTATTCCTCCATTTGGTGATGGTTTGTTGGCCCCTTCACAAACCCATGGGCATTGGCTGCATGTTCCACACAGGGAATGTATTTCTTAGCTTATTTTAACAGGGGTAAGATCTTTTATCACCCAAACAGTGACCTAATCGCACATCAAGGTGGCTCGTATAAAAACTAATTCTGGTTTCTTCCTCACATACTTTCCCACTATGTCATCAATGTTCAACAAGTACAAGTATTTGGGCTAGGTTCACATCTGTGCGGGTCCGCATGAAAATCTGTGCAACCGCATCACCCGCACAGAGAAATGCGGACCCGCGGGCAGGTGCCATTAGTTCTAATGGCATGTTGCCCGCACTGGAAACTGCAACCGTACTGGGAACCAAGGTTCCCGTGTGGGCTGCGTTTTCGGAAAAAGTGCAGGGACTTCTTCCCTGCATGTTACGGGCATGGGAGTCCATTCAAATGAATCGACTGTCGTGCCCGTGCAAAACACGGCCTGCGCGGCCGCATATATGGGTTTGCACAGTATAGTACAAATTAGACTATATTAGTGTGAGTATCTGGTAACAATCTTTACAGTCTCAGAGTTTGACCTTTTATTTTTTTCCCCCTTGAAATTCCCTGCTTAGTGGGTGAAAGGAGGGCTTTGCTTACCAGTTGCATCAGAAACTCTTTTTATGGTTTGGCCTGCAGCATATAAGTGTGATCATGTTTTTACCAATTTTTTAACATATTAATTATAAGTAAATACAATATGTATAAGAAAATAGGAGGCATTTTTCAGAGGTATCAGGCAATTGTGAAGCTGATGGTATTAGAAACATTGCATTATTTTAATTACATACTTTGAATTTTTCATGTCTTTTGTTGTTTTTGTATTGATAAAAATGTAAATTTTAAAACCACTTCCCATCCAAGGTACTTTACGTTTATAAATGTCCTCAGACAGGAATATAACTTTTTATAGTCTACCAAACAATTGGGTATTATATTGTGTTTTTGTACATTAGAATCCAATAAAGTGTTTTTGTTTTTTTTATATTTGAGTTTGAAAAATCGCTGCACAAATATTGTGTGACATAAAAATATGCAATGCCCACCATTTTATTCTCTAGGGCCTCTGCTAATATATATATATATATATATATATATAAAATGTTTGAAGGGGTCTAAGTTGTTTTCTAGCAAAAGATGATGGTTTTCACATGTAGGAGAACTCAACCTGCAATTATATATCCAATAAATCCCCAAATAAACTGTGATAAAAATCACAAAACATAAAGTCCGAGTAGCCATAAAATGAATGGGCTAAAATCACACCACAGTGAACAGTATGAGAATTGCACAGTAGAATGCAACACATTCCTGTGTGGTTCCTAGTGTGAACTGGTCCTAAGATCTCCTGTGTAATAAAAAAACAGAAACAATTAGTTTCTCAGAGCGCCACGCTCCATGCTACCTGTTGATTGCAGTTGGTAAATACTTTGGTGGCTGCAAGTATATCCCCGCCACACTTACCCCTCCAGGTTTAGCCTCTCCTGGTGTTGGAAGATTAATGTTGGAAGTAAACCTTCCTGAAACTGTGTGCCCTGTGTGCTGGGGCGCAGGCAATATTGCTTAAACAGCACTGGTATTGTACAGGTGTGATATTAGTAAGCTCTGCAATATCACCATTTGCCTCTCCATTTGGGGTTTTCCTGTCTTGTATAGGCAGCACGCTGCACTGCTCTCCTGGTGAAAGCACCTGTGGATGATGTCATAGGGGACAGGAAGATAGGCGACATGTGATAATGACTGCCAGTCACCAAGAACAGCATAAACAGTCTTAGAAGCCAGAGGAACTGGGTTTGCTCCTCTCTCTGCAGTTTTGTCTGCTGAGAT
Source organism: Staurois parvus (assembly GCF_062004578.1). Taxonomy (NCBI): domain Eukaryota; kingdom Metazoa; phylum Chordata; class Amphibia; order Anura; family Ranidae; genus Staurois; species Staurois parvus. Next base: position 3,493,282 of record NW_028317961.1, read on the forward strand.
GAAGACTTGGTTGCTGTGCTGTGTGTTCCTGAAGGTCTGATAGTCTGATTCTGTGTCTCCTGTCTTCCCCTGGAAGGGCTTACCTGCTACTGCTTTTGGAGTAAGTGGATGAAAGCAGTCAGGGCTTAATGGGACAGTGTACCTGTTTTTTTTTGGTGAGAGATTAATTTTTTGTGCAGATATGACTTCATCATACCTGTCAGTGGCACAGAAGACCAGGGAAAGGTAGCAGTATGAAGGAGTTTTGTTTTTTTTTTCTCAGCAAAAGATTTCTCTCCTGTGTCCCCAGCTCTAGCCAATATCCTGGACATTTTTACGGTTGGCACTAGAGGTTGGTCTGGTATACAACTCTATTAAAGTACAGATCTCTGCTTTATCCTCTTTCTCAGGCTGCAGATTGGTGGAAGGACCATTGACAAGTTGCTTGATGCAGTCAGTAATCCATATGTGACCCCCAAGGAAATCCTTGTTCTCCTCATGGGACTTAGATTTGGTTCTGCAGGCACCCTTTACTCCAATAGCTTAATTTCCATTGAGGTTCCTTGTAAAACTAGTTCTTCTGACAGCAATTGCTTCAGACAGAAGGATGTTTTAGATTGCAACACCTGAAAAGATCCCTTGTGTGTCTTTTTACCAGATATAGTGATAATACGTCCATTTCCAAAGCTCAATACCATAGTGGTATCCAGTTTTCAGGAAAACTGGGAGGCAATCCCACAGAGAGAGTCACAGCAGGAAACCTTCAGTTCCTTACACATGGTCAACTTGTTAAGAGTGTACTTGAAAAGGTCAAAGACGTGATGAGAGTGGGCAACCTTTTCATTTTACCATCAGGTCCTCAAGAGTCACCGTCTGCTGGGTTACCAGGGTGATTAGTTTGGCATGCAGGAAGTAGGCCTTTTTGGTTCGGAGCAAATGTAAGCTCATTTGACCAGAGGGGTTGCAGCCTATGGGGCAGCTATGCCAGGATTTTGGTGAAAGATATACTGTAGTATACTGAAGGCTAGCTTAAGTTCTTGTGCAGCCTTCATTCAACTTTACCAGCTAGATATGCGGTCAGCAAGTTCTCTAAAGTTTGGAACAAGAGACATAAATTCTTTTTGTTTTTAGCAGCTTTTCTTTGATTATCAGTGTTTCTTTTCATGTGTCCTCTCCTGCCCATTTATTCTGCTACTTATATCTTGTTGTGTGCTGCCGTGAAGTAGGGCCAGGAAAACAGAACATTCTTATCAGATACTTACTATAATTTTCCTTTCCTGGCCTATCCTCACCTCAGCACAGGACTTCCTTCCTAGTGGCCTGTTGCATTTTAGGTTATCAAACACTTCAGTTGGTGAGGGGTTGTCTTTTATTTAGCTAGGAAGAGGTGGTCCTATGGATTTTGTTGTGTGCTGACATGGGGATAGGCCAGGAAAGGAAAATTATGGTAAGTATCCGATAACAATTTTCCATTTTATAAAATGGAATTTTGGATGTACCAAATACTAGGTCCTTAACTGATTAAATATTTTTTTCAATATTGGTCTTATATTTTTTTCAACCTGTCATTAACTTGAAATGGTTACCAATCTATTTTCCTTATTTTCAATTTTTGTAACATGCTGTCTGGCATTTGTATATTTCAGAACTCGTTAAATGTATATCCCGCATATTCATTATTATATATATTTTAATGGCTCTTTTTGATTTTTTAATAAAACATGAAACCTAAACCAATATGACATATTCTTTCACTATAGGGAACCTGGCAAGGCATCTGTATCTATTATAATACAACATGCCAAGTTAACTTTTCTAGACGCTGCTATGATGGCATGACAGTTTGGAAATATATTTTACAATTTTTCTAAAGATGTGAAGGTGAGTGAGGATATGCCTGCGCCATTAGGCTTTAGTCACTCTAGCCATTTGCTTTTATGTTATTCAAATGCAGGAGGAATTATCTAAAAAATATAAACAAGCATTATGCTTCCCAGATCAAGTTCCCCTGCATTTTTATGTGTTTGCCTTATCGTGTGTTTACAAACTTTCATGTACATTTACAGTGTTTTTACATGCTTTTACATGAGTTCAGGATATCTCATCTGACACTGCAAGCACAGTATTCCTTTTTCTCTTAACACAGACACCTGGGCTCACCTAAGGGCAGGTAAACAAAGTCTGATTTATACCATTAAACCTTATTTCTGTTTATGCATTTAGAAATGTCTTTTAAATGCATATACAATAAATATAATTGCAAGTTTGTCAATTAGGTGGGTGAATGAGGTCTTAGAGACTCCATTTTGTTTTATCAGATAGTATTAGTGATGGTAAAATAAATCTTTGAAGATTATTGAATTCTTAGGAGATACGCTTTATGAAGCGTACTGAGATTTTTTTCATAGTCAAATATTATTCATTGAAAAAGCCATTTTTAGATCTTATAGCAACATCATCCCAGATTTCATGACAATAAGAATAAATGTAACCTAACCCAAATGTAAATTAGGTTGTATTGTGTGTATTGAAAATAAATGCATTCATGCAAATGTATTAGGATGAAAGCAGCAAAATCTTTTAGTTACATTTTTTCAAATCAACCTCTTTTATTGTGGTTAAACATATTTTGATCTGTATATACAGTACTGTGTCCCCAAACTGAATATTAAAATATTTCAGAAAACATACTTTTTTACTCCCTGGGATAGTGTGAGACAAGTTGAGCAAAGTAGATTGACTTAGTGCTGCCATAGCCCCCAAAAATCAAAGCATAACTTGTCTTGTTGCCCCACTAAACAACCACTTAACCTATGCAGTTTAGGAGGAGCGCACTGCATGGGTACATTTTACAGCAGTCTGGAATATGCTTTAAAACTAAGGGCAACAAGAACAATTATGCTTTGATAATGAATGAGTTCAAACTAGCTATGGAACACATTACAACTAGTCTTAAATGTTGTCATTGCATACTGTAAGAGGCACTTTATATATTGCAAATCTAAATGCTACTGTATTGTAGCTCTGGCTGGTGGACCCTTTAGAGCAGGGATTCTGTTTTAGCGCTACTCCCGCAGAAGCTGCAAATAGTGTTGGGTCCTCTGTTCTCACTTTGCTCTGTGGCAGACCTCAACCCCACAGACACCTCAGGCACCTTTGGCAACTTGGATTTGCAAACTTTGCAGTACCTTAAGTTCACCTTGTAATCAAAATTGAGACTATACTGTAGGTAACAGCATACAGTATTTTATCTCTTGAGAAGTATGTGTAAACAGTATAACCATACAGTAGGTAGTAACGTGTTCAATTCACTGACAATGTGCACAGTAATAGGAATTGAACTTTTACACGTGCACAATAAACTGTAGCTTCCCCACAAGGGTATGACAACAAACAACAGATAGTTAATGTACCAAGAATATAGAGCTAAGAAGTTTGGGAGTACCAATGATGGGTGGGCTAGACCTAGGCTCTCTCCCTCTCTGCAAATTGAAACTGTGAAACAGTAAAAACTGAATTAATTAACTATATACAGTCCTCAATATGGATCATCTGCCAAATGCATTGGGAACCTTGTGCTGTTGGCATGCTTGAAGAAAGATAGCTTCCCCTACACACATTGTGGTGTAGTGGGCTATATACTGTAGATCAAGGTACAGGGCAATGGACTGAACAGATGCAAAGTCACTGCAGGCTAGCCAGGCAAAAACAAAGAAAATTGAGTGGAATATGACTCTTGTAGGTAGATAACTCTTAATTAGGTTAATGACCCGCTCACCAGCTCCTTGACTCAAGTTGATGAACCGTGGTGGTGGAAGGGTGGGATGCACTGATCCCCTGTAGCAGCTTGGTGGCCGGTGGAATAAGCTGGTGCAATGCTCAAGGTGTACCTAGTCTATGATGACCGCTTACTGGCTGGAGTGAATTGTTCAGCAGTCAGGGTGCGGTGTGCTGACTCCTCCCCCTCTGGTGGTAGGAGTGAATGGGATCAGGCAAACAGTGTGGTGTGCAGACTAGTTCTAAAGGCTGAGTGGCAGCTGGGGATGTGGCTGTGCCTCCCTTTGACAGACAGGAGCAGGGGCGGACTGACAACTCATGGGGCCCCCGGGCAACAGGGGATCATGGGGCCCCTATGTCCTTGCCCAAACTAAAAAAAGCCTATGAAAAAGGTACCAGGGGCATCTCATGGGGCCCCCTACTGACCCCGGGCCCTCGGGCAGTGCCCGAGTTTCCAAATGGTCAGTCCGCCCCTGGACAGGAGCAATCCTCTCCCCCTCAGGCGGCTGACAGACAGTAGATGGTAGGGTTGGATATGCTGTGCTGTATATCGACTGACCCTGCAGACTGAGCATCAGCTGGGAATGCGGCTATGTTTCAGGTGGCAGGTGGAGCTCAAGACAAACTTAAATAGCATCAGAGCTTCATGAGCAGTCCTAGCTATTCAATTACAGCACTCTGTTAAGCAGAATACCAAACTTTGTTTACTTAAACAGGGATACACAGCTATACTTATCCTAACTATACAGATTCTAGTACCTATCTAGGAGGGTGCTACATAGGGTTTAAAAGACACTAGGCCACAAGACAGATAAACCCAAGGCCTATGGCAACACCATACTGCAGGTTAAATTCAGTGCCATTAGCAGTGGCTACTGGTGTTTTGAAATGGGTAAACATTTTTGAGGCTCCTCCAAACAAACAGGTTAGTAGTATGAGAACTGCTCATTCATCTGTCACTCAAACATGAAAATACCAGGGTCTTTTGGCTTTCTGATGTCCTTTGGCAGTATGGAGATCTTGTTTTTCTTAACCAGCAGAAAACATTACAGTTGCAAGAAAAAGTATGTGAACCCCTTGGGATTACGTGGAGTTTTGCATGAATTGGGTATAAAATGTGCTCTGAACGTCATCTAAGTCACAACAATAGAAGAACACAGTCTGCTGAACATAATACTACACAAACATTAGATGTTGCCATGGTTTAATTGCACATAACATGTAAACATTCACAGTGCAGGGAGGAAAAAGTATGTGACCCTTTGGACTTAATAACTGTTTGACCCTCCTTTGGCAGCAATAACCTCAACCAAACATTTCCCGTAGTTGCAGATCAGACCTGCACAACGATCTGGAGTAATTTTGGACCACTCCTCTTCACAAAACTGTTTCAGTGTAGCAATAATCTTGGGATGTCTGGTGTGAATCGCTCTCTTAAGGTCATGCCACAGCATTTTAATCGGGTTGAGGTCAGGACTCTGACTGGGCCACTCCAGAAGGTGTATTCTGTGCTGTTGCAGCCATTGTTTTGTTGAATTACTTGTATGCTTTGGGTCATTGTCCTGTTGCATCACCCATCCTCTGCGGAGCTTCAGTTGGCGGACAGATGGTCGTACGTTTTCCTGCAAAATGTCTTGATAAACTCTGGAATTCATTTTCCCATCAATGACAACAATCCGTCCAGGCCCTGAGGCAGCAAAGCAGCCCCAAACCATGATGCTCCCTCTGCCTTGTTTTACAGTGGGGATGAGGTTTTGATGCTGGTGTGCTATGCCATTTTTTCTCCACACCAGGGGTGGACTGACCATTTGGAAACTCAGGCACTGCCCGAGGGCTCGGGGTCAGTAGGGGGCCCCATGAGATGCCCCTGGTACCTTTTTCATAGGCTTTTTTGAGTTCGGGCAAGGACACGGGCCCCATGATCCCCTATTGCCCGGGCCCCATGAGTTGTCAGTCTGCCCCTGCTCCACACATAGTGTTGTGTGTTCTTCCCAAACAACTTAATCTTGGTTTCATCTGTCCACAGTATATTTTGCCAGTAGTGTTGTGGAACATCCAGGTGCTGTTTTGCAAACTTCAAATGTGCTGCAATATTCTTTTTGGACAGCAATGGCTTCCTCCGTGGTGTCCTCCCATGTACTCCATTCTTGTTTAATGTTTTCCTTATTGTAGATGTGTCAACAAAAATGTTAGCATGTGCCAGAGATTTCTGTAGGTCTTTAGCTGACACTCTGGGATTCTTCTTTACCTCATGCAGCATTCTGCACTGTGCTCTTGCAGTCATTTTTACAGGACGACCACGCCTAGGGAGAGTAGCAACAGTGCTAAACTTTCTCCATTTGTTGACAGTCTGTCTTACCGTGGACACATGAGCATCAAGGCTTTTGGAGATACTTTTGTAACCCTTTCCAGCTTCATGCAAGTCAACAATTCTTGATCGTAGGTCTTCTGAGAGCTCTTTTCTGCGAGGCATGGTTCACATCAGACAGTGCTTCTTGAAACCAGTAAACCCAAAACAGGTGTGTGTTTTTTAAGGGCAGGACAGCTGTCAGCCACACATCCAATATCATCACACTGATCGGAGTCAAGGTTGGCTCACTCCTGGCTCCAATTAGCTCTGGGAGAAGTCATTAAGCTAGGGCCTCACATACTTTTTCCTCCCTGCACTGTGAATGTTTACATGTTATGTGCAATTAAACCATGGCAACATCTAATGTTTGTGTAATATTATGTTCAGCAGACTGTGTTCTTCTATTGTTGTGACTTAGATGACGTTCAGAGCACATTTTATACCCAATTCATGCAAAACTCCACGTAATCCCAAGGGGTTCACATACTTTTTCTCGCAACTGTAATGTTTTCTGCTGGTTAAAAAAAAACAAGATCCTTGAGCTTGTTTTTTGGGGGGGATTTTTATTAGGGGAATTAGAACCAGGATAGGGTAAGGGGTGTACGGGATGCCCAAGGGTAATGGCAATACAAGTCTTTACAGCACAAAATTCTCTTCTGGAGAGCTAGCCAGCATTTCCTGTAGTACCACCCCAGCTGTTCTGGGTGAATCCCTAGGCAGGAGATCCATGGCCTGTCACTTTAAGAGAAAACAGTCCTGGGTAGTAGCTAATCCAGTTTCCCACCAGAGTGCTCCTTCCCCTTACTGGCCCAGGGGCTGAAGGTCTACTCACTCAGTCTTTCTCCTGTGCTGCTGCAGGGTGCTTCCAGGCCATCTAGCTGGGCCTGCTCCTTTCCTGCTGCACAGGTGGTCCTCAATATGGGGGCTGGTGAAGTCCTGAACTTTCCTCCATTCAAGTTTCCCTGCCTGTAGTTGAGCCCCCTCCCATCTGGGCTCAAACCCAGGCTTCTGCTCAACAGCCTCACTTCTCCATCTTCCACCCAAAGTATCCTTCTGCTGAGCAGGCTCTGTCACTTTTAAGGGCTGTCCTGACCCCATGCCAATACCCATGCTATTGGGTATTGGCTAGGATCCCTCAAAAGTGCAGATCAACCACTCCTTACCTCCTCCCACTGCTTCTAGAACTTCCTCCAAAGTTCTAGTGTAGGGGGAAGTCTCAGAGAGCTGATCTGCAGAGCCTCCAAGCTCTGACCACAATTTGATCCTGCTTACTGTTGCACCTGGGCTACTACTCAGCCCCCGTCTAACAATTTGATGTCTAGCTCCCACTAGCTGTCTAGGAGAATGCTACACTAAAAAAATCATTGCCAGGCACATAAAGAAAAATAAAAACCAATGCAATGTTAAAAACAACATTTGGCTTATTCACTCAGTAAAAAAAATCTTTGTAATTCATGTTTTAAAGCAACATTTTGATTTGCCTATGCAGTAAAAAAAAATCTAGATTTACTTTAATCCTGCCCACCAGCCGAGTAGCACATACTGTACCATTCTTTCCTTCCCCAATCCCCCTTTCCATTAATATTCCACACTTTATTGGCTGGAAAAAGTGTGTAGTCCTGTTTCTATCAAATTATTATATCACTCTTGCCATACATTGATCAAAATGTTCAGCACAGAATGGCTGAATGTCGATTGTATGGACATGGTGGTTTTTTAGAAGTACAACCAGCCTGTCAGATTTTTGGTGCTTGATCAGCACTACCGGTTATAGCAGCACTGATCAGTGTATTCTGATGGCAGAAAAATCTACCCACTGTCAGAATACAATAGCTCAGCAGGGAGGATTCCCCAATCCACCTTGAATGTGTGGATGGGGGAATCTATTCTTTTTTTCCCTGTTCAATCTGCTTACCAATTATCAGATGTGGTGCCTGCATCAGTTCTCTTTTCTTTGGCTTTTTCCCTCTGTTTTTTACCTGGTTATATGGCCAACAACACATCTCCAATATTAGTGAGACATAACTCTGGATCAATGAGCACAGGTGTCACAGCAGGCAGCAGCATTGTCAGTCTGGGGATAGAGGGGGGAGCAGTGTTTTATCATTTTTAGATACATTTACAAATTGAAACAAAACTCCAGCTCACACTTTATAATCAATTACAGCAAATCTTGTTTTTCCTTTTGGGATAAAAGTTTTGCATGATTAAATAAATGCTAATCATTTTAACCACACCTGCCAGTGTTAAGTGGTTTGTCTCCTCCAGGTAAACTGACACATTCTGCTTGAGAGCTTGTAGTTCTGAAAAACAACCGACTTGCTGTCTGGATCACCAGATGAAAAACAGAAGAAAGAAAGCCTAAAAAAGAAAATTATATTCAGCAATAATATTTAAGAACGGGAAAGATGCAATATAATAAATGTTTGCTTTTAGCTTTAATACTGCTTTCAATTATATGTTTGGGAGACGCCTTTAGCTGCATGTGATGTTAAGTAATAGCATACATTTTCACTGACAGCATCAGTGACACTATATTCTGGCTTCACACATTTTGGATGCGTCATGTTTTTTAGCTTGTTTTTTGCTTTGCTTAAACACAGCAGCAGCACCCCAATCTGAATCATTACAGTCTAAAGAGCTGCAGACTGTTTAGAAGTTTTGGCTATGATGCCTGTTTTTTAATCCAATGCAGTGGTATTAAACCAGAATTAAAAAGCTATAGGAAAGTGTATTCCTAACAGATTAAGCTAAACCTCTCAAATGCATACAAATTGACCATAGGCAAAACAGGTCATACGCAGTAATTTGTGAGATCCTTTGTCTTGTAGTACTGCACTGCATTGTCCTAAAATAAAATGTTGAAACAGAATTCACAAAACAACAAACTCACATTCCTATATTCCCAATTATTCCTAAAATATATGTAGCACTACCCTCTTAGGAGTTGCTAGAAATTTTGGTTACCCTTATAGTCCTGCACAGCCAGGCATCGCACACCTTCACAAAAGCTTGCATCCAGAGTCAGAAAGTCCTTGAGCTTTGGTTTTGTTGCTTCATTGAGGGATTTGAACTGGGATAGGGTTAGGGGCGTACAGGATGTGCAAAGGTACTGATAAATTGAGAACAACTTTCTGAAACTATTTACAAGCCTTCTCTGCAGCACAGTCTCTGTGGGAGAGCTAGCAAGCGTCTCCTTAGTGTACCACCCCAGAACCTAGATGAACTTCTCCTCTTCACCCAGCAATCAGAAGGTGTTCCTGAACAGGGGATACGGTTCCTGCCACTTTAAGAACTAGACAGTCACTGATAGGTGGCTAATCTGGTTTTCCACCAGAGTGCTCCTTCGCCTATCCGCCCAAAGGGTGTAGGTATACTCAGTCAGATCCTCTCATATACCATTTGTGGGTCAGAGTCTGCTACCAGGCCTATAAGCTGGGCTGCTCCTTCCCTGCCATACAGGTGGTCCTCCTTCGGGGTGCCAGTGAGCTCTAAGCCTTCCTCCTGTCCAGCTCCAGGCCTGCGGTAGGCCTCCTCGCAGCCTCCTGAAGGGCTGGCCTGCAGAGCCTCTCAGCCCTGACCACAATTTGACAACATTCTGGCTATTACACCTGGGCTGCTGCTCAGCCCCTGTCTAACCATTGGAGTCTAGCTCTCCTAACTAAATTAGGAGGGTGCTACATATACAAAATGTGAACTTCAGGCGTGGTGGGTGCTACACAGGGGCGAACTGACAACTCATGGGGCCCCCGGGCAATAGGGGATCATGGGGCCCCTGTGTCCTTGCCCAAACTCAAAAATGCCTATGAAAAAGGTACCAGGGGCATCTCATAAGGCCCCCTACTGACCCCGGGCCCTCGGGCAGTGCCCGAGTTTCCAAATGGTCAGTCCACCCCTGGTGCTACATATACAAAATGTGCACTTTAGGCGTGGAGGGTGCTACATATACAAAATGTGAACTTCAGGTGTGTGTTTGGTAGAAATTGGCTAGTGTCAGGATAGTATGCAAGCACTTGAATAGGCAGCAAATAGGATGAGCTCTGCAATATGGGATTTTTTAACACCAATGTTGTAATCTGCACATCTTGCCTACAGAATATCAGCTGTGGTAAAAGTACCAGCCCTTTGGGTACCACTTGCATGAGCAAACACGTCTCTATACCGTGAAGCCTGTGGGAACAGTGTCTCAATGAGACAAGTTGGCAGCAAAAGGCCCACACTCCTATTACTGAAGAGTACATAACAGCTACTTTCTTATTGAGCAATTAAATTGTACAAATAATGTTTTTCTTTTACTCCTCCTCAAGGGTGCAAAGCAGCTATTTTATTTTGGGGACAGCTAATGTGTCTTTTTCTGCCTCTTTAAAAGTGCATAGCAGCCATTTTTTAAGGACTTTTCCTTTTCCTTCTTAAAGACATATAGCAACTTTTTTTGTAGGGCTGCTAATATGCTTTCTTCTTCTCTTCTTCCTGAAGGATGCATAGCAGACATTTTTTGGAGAACTGCCAAGGTGCCCTCATCTTCAAACTCCTCAAGGGTGAACAGCAGCCATTTTCTTTTGAAGTACTAATACACAATTTTCCTCCTCCTTAAGGACTCAGAGCAGCCATTTTTTGAGGACTGCTTATGCAACCTTTTACTCCTCCTCCTCAAGTTCACAGAGCAGCTACTTTTTTATGGTGCTGCTCTTGCCCACTTTTCCTCCTCCTCCTCAAGCACACATAACAGCCATTTTTTTTAGAACCACTTATGCGGTTTTAACTTCTCCTCAAGGGTGCAGAGGTCTGTCATTACAATTTGTTATACTGTTCTTTACTGTTACATGTAGTATTTTGTCCCATGTAGCTAGGTACTTCCTTTCTGTAGGTTTGAATTTATGACCTGTCCCCCCTCCCCTCCCTGCATGGAAAATGCAACAACAGCAAGAAAGGAAACTGCAGCTTCTCTTTGCTCTGATACTTTCCAGAGGCAAGGGAGGAACGGGAAGGTGTGTCAGGTCAGACATCTTTACTTCATTTAGAAAGCATATAACTACATGGGACAAAATACTATATACATGTTTCCCCATTATAAGCAGAACAGTGGAAAAGAATTTGTAATAGTAGATCTTCTTTAAACCCTTGTGTGGAAGAGATTGTGACATTTGTGATTGTTCTAAAAACTTTAACTGAAACACTTTACTCCACAAACTTGGAAAAAATATTTTCTGCAAAACTTGGAAAATATTAAGTTAACTTTCACCTTTCACCTAATTTTTCTCTTTTACACTTTGAAGGCCCTTTGACATTGCCTTCAGTAATCTTTCCAGAAAGTGAAACCTTATTTACTAGGTCGTTATATGCCATTTAATTAGCAAAATATCCCCCATGCAAAGTGAGCATTTTACAGTGTGGCCAAATTGTTTCAAGTGCTGTAAATGTGACAGGTGGACCTGCTTTTAAAGAAGAAGATGTCTGCCAGGTCCTAGTTGTTTTGACACAGAAAGAACATGTGAATGTTGATGCAATTCTCCAATAATGTGCAATACACACTAAACTGAGCATGTGCAGAGTGACTCCTAGAGCAGATGGATTGGAGATACTATAAGAAGGGATGGATCAGAGAAGACAGCCTTTTTACACAATGTGGGGTAATGACCCCTTAGGGTCCACAGTGAGTATACCAAGCATGCTTTACTGTATATACAGACTGATTTTACTGTTGTGGGTTTAGTAACATTTTAAGGAGAAAGGGTGAGATTTATGTAGCAGTAGGGGACACTGCTTGCTTTTTATTGAACTACTTTGTATCTGCCCACACTCAACATGTGCCATTGGAATCAATTGATCAGCAACACTGAGCTCAGAAACACCTGTTTTACAGGCGTTTGACATTTTTTTTCTGCCTCTGAGTGCCCCCCTATGTTAGCCTATGTGTCCATGCACACCTAGGAATTCACAGGAATTTAGAGTCTAGAGGCAGTGACGTTTAGAGGCAGAAAAAAAATAACTTTTGCATTCAAAAGAGGAGTGTTTTAGCAGAAAAAAATGCCAAAATGTGCCGAAATGTGCGTAAGCGCCTAAGCTCTAAGCGTGTTTAGTGCTTGAGAGTTTTTTCCATTTCAGTAGCCAGAATAAATTAATAGTCTGCCCAATGAAATAAATACCCATGCACTTGGAGCTCCTAAGTGTGTCTAAACACGCTTAAACACGTTTGCAAAAATGCGGCTTAGGCAAAAAGCTTTTAAAAAGCCTTAGTGTGCATAAAGCCTTAAAAACAAAAAAAGTTTTTAGATGAAAAAAGCAAATTAAAGAATATCAAAGAAGAACATCTTTCAAAATTATAACAAATTTAGCTCATAACAAGGAGACTGAAAGATGTGTCGTTAGTAACTTCCAACAAAACATCTGACACTTCAGATCTTGCTGATGAAAGAAAGCAACATCAGTACATTAGAATTCCAATCAGAGAAGATATCTTTATAAGCTACTAGATAACCTCATATAAACACACCAATAAAGTTCAGATACTGTAATTTAAATCTACAGGTAAGAGCAGCCCTAATTGCCTTTAAGCAGCTCTCAGAAGCAGGTGGGTATTATTCCCCTCTTAATGGGTTTTACACTTCTTATGCTAAATCTAGAAAACGCTGTAGCACCCTCCTAGTTTAGCTAGGGTGAGCTAGATCCCAATGGTTAGTCAGGAGCTGGTTAGCAGCTCAGGTGTGATAGCCAGAGGGATCAAATTGTGGTCAGGGCTGAGAGACTCTGCAGGCCAGCCCCTCTCGAATTTCCCCCTGCTCTGAGGCTTTCAGGAGAGGGCCTTGGAGGCAGAGGGTGCATCTGATGAGCGTCTGGCTGCACTCTTGAGGGACCTTTCCCCTAGCCAATTCCCAACAGAAGGCTTGGCTAGGGGTTGGGACTTCAGTAAAAATTTTGGAACCTGCTCAGTGTGGGGAAGTCGGATGGAAGAGCAGGAGAATTGGAGGAAGATTTGAGGCTGGAGGAGGAAGGCTGCCAGGAGGCCTAGTGAGATGGGGCCTGCCTGTGAGCCCGGAGCTGGATAGGAGGAAAACTTGGGACTCACTGCCCCCTGAGAGAGGACCACCTGTATGGCAGGGAAAGAGCAGCCCAGCTGTTAAACCTGGTAGCAGCAGCCATCCCGCAAGCAGTACAGGAGAGAATCTGAGTAAGTACATCTGCACCCTTGGGCAGATAGAGGAAGGAGCACTCTGGTGGGAAATTAGCCCCCTCTTAGTGACTGTTTACCCATTTAAAGGGACAGGAGCCAGATCCCCTGCTTAGGAAAAGTTTCCAGATTGCTGGATGAAGAGGAGTTCATCTAGGGTCTGGGGTGGTGCAACAAGGAAATGCTGGATAGCACTCCAACAGAGACTGCATCCAGAAAGAAAAGCTTGTGAATAGTCCAGGAAGTTGTCCTCAGATATCAGTATCCTTGGGCATCCTATACTACCCTTAACCTATCCTAGTTCTAATCCCCTGAATAAAACAACAAACCCAGCGCTCAAGGACTGCCACTGAATCTAAACTACAACTTTTTTATGTAAGGCTACATGTACACTAGCCTACCCTCACTGTGTTTTTGCCGCAACGTCAAAACATTCATATCTTGAACATAATTCTTCCGCATTCAAAAGTGGGACGTTTAACCTCACCTAAACTCGGCAGCTATTTAACTCTGCTAAAAACCTATGTGTACATGGACACATAGGCTTTTATGGAGTTGAGTGTAGGAGCTCTGGCAAAAAAACATCAAAATCTCCTAAACACAAGTTTTGGAGCTGCCAGTGTACATGAAGAGTTTTTGAAAACATTCATACATAGATAGATATATACAACATTCAGAACCCTATCAGAACCAATAATATTTAAAATGGACATGGTATGGTGACTCTGGAAAGCGATCATTAATTAATTCCTTACAAGACTATTTTTTCTAAGCCCCATAAACCTTTAATAGCAGCTAATATACATTAGAACAGGCTACTCAGTAAAATAATATATAGTAAAAGACAATTATCTAATTTTCTTCACAGGTGCATGAACATTTATATGCGTGTAATTATGAGAGTTACTAATAGTTATCTTAATAGACAAGTAGTCTCTGCTTTTTTTTTCATTAAAACCAAGGACTGTAATTAAAGTCCATTAAGATTTATAGATGTAACTGTAAAGGTTTACTTGGGTAGCCAAGAAAAGATATGTTACCTCCTCTGTCTTAAAAAATTTCTAATGAAACCTTGAATAGATGGATGGCTGTGGTATAAGAGTTCACTTCATCTCCTATGCAATGCAGATTGCTAGGGCCTCTGCAATTATACCATGGCCACATGGGGCTGCCTACCTTCCCCATCCACTGATTTTTCTTCAGTATTTATTGATTCTCTTTTATGTTAGTTGATTATGTATAATTTGCTTTGGATCATTTATGGCCTCTCTCTCTCTCTTCTATTTTCTAGGTCAGAAGGTCACCTCAGATGCACAGAAGGCCATCCCAGATTGGCTGTTGCTAGACTAAGGAAGTTTCTGATGAATTATGGAGGGAAATGCTGTCACCAATAAACGTGTGCTTGTTTTCATTACGAATCAAAATTCGGACTAAATTTTCGTTATTCAGATGCATCCTAATTTCCTAATCACAATAATAGTGCAATGAATCCAAAATAAATTATAATGAAACAAATTATCTGAATTAGAATTAGAAAATGAATTAGACTTTGAAATAAGTGAAATAAGATGATGATTCTTACGTGGGCTGCTATATAGAATAGAATAGAAAAAAATAGAGTAGAATAGAATAAAACACAATAGAATAGTATAGAATAGAATAGAACATAATAGAATGAAATTAAATAGAAAAGAATAGAATAGCAGGGAAAAAGAATAGAATAGAAATTAAAAGAACAGAATAGAATAGATAAGAAAAGATTAGAATAGAATAAAACAGAACAAATATAGCTGTTGTGACAAACGCTGTGTCAAACCACTGCCCTTTTCACCAACCTGTAACAAATGACTGGTCAACTACACGCTGCGCTGTTACTGATACGCAACAATGACACTCTCAGGCTCACTCTGCACAAAGATTTTCCAGTTTGTGGAAACCAATCTAAGTGGCAAGAGACTGAGGGCAATTGTCACTGTGTTAAGTTAACTAAGCAATCAACCCTTTAAACTGCCTCTATCTGCTTTTTTACCAATAAGTAGGAATCATTCTCAATTTTAGCAGCTATGGTTATATATATATATATATATTAACTATATATATATTAACTATAGCAGCTATGGTTTTAGAGTAAACATTTGTAACACACACTGTCACCACAGACAGGTATATTCAGAGAGTTACACTACAGGAGACAGTCTTCAAGAGACAGGGATTCTTTGAGTTTGTATTAGTACATTAGAGACAGTTTTAACACTTTTCAAAAAAGAGTTTAATAATGAAGAGGTCAAAATGGTGTGAATAAAATATTTGCTGAATAAAAAAAAAGATTTTGCAAAGAAACAAAGACAACAATGCAACAACAAGACAAAGGGGTGAAAAATGACAAATTCTTGCAAGTCCTGGCTTCAGCAGACTTCAGTCAATGAGCAAGGTGATATGTTAGCTCTCATAACTTGACAGGTCTTCCTTCATTTGATGGTACACGAGAGCTCACCAATGTGGTTGCAGTCCACTTTTCTTTGGCATCAAGGGGGTGTTAACAAAGACCATGTGGCCAATTAAGTGGCTGATGAGTGGCCCTAGAATGTCTATGTGACTGTATGCCTTATGACTGTATCCCAGATAGAGTTTTCTATAAGTATTAACATTTCTAAATACCTACAGGTTACAGTCTGCTAATCTGCATATTATCGTTCAGCATGAAATTAGCTTTGAAATGGATATAAATATGGCAGGTTTGGGATGTGTGCTTTACCTAGGAGCGATAAGCTGTGCCAGTGGTTCCCCATATCATCTACTATAAGGGCGTTTGGATTTAAAATGTGAATATGTCCTTATTCTGATTGTGCTGTTATTAATTCTGGAGTTATGAAATATACTGAAGTTTTAGAGTCTTGGATGATAACCAGCCTTTCAGGAATGTGTATTGTGACAGTATTTACGATACGGGGAAGAGCATGTTAGGTATCTAGTAAAACTCCAGTCACTCAAGCAGGTAAGTCAGACAGCTTTATAGGGCACTGGGATGTGTATTGGTGTTAGATTCTGCTAGTCCTATCAACAGACAGTTTAGAGATGTCTGGCATTCAACTAGGAGGTTCTGGATTGTATAAACTGAAGGAGAAGGGAGGGGGGAAGGTCATTGTGGCTATGCCTCTTTTTCTAACAAAATGGCTAGGATGAACTGAGCAAAATTGCTGCCACATACAGTTTTTCATGGTCCCAATGCGCCCAACCATTACAGTTGTCTCCTGAAATTCGAATCAGATTGAAAATAATGAATATGCAAAACAAATCTGAATATACAAAACAAATTTTGAAAACGAATCATAACGATACAAATATGTTGAAACTAAATGATTAACTTAAACAAATATGAAACTATTAATTTTTTTTTATGTTGTGCACATCTCAAGTCACCAATGGTCTAAAAACTACCTTTAAAATATTTTGTGGAAGCTAGTTTCCTTAGCAGGTCATCTTGATCCTTTTCAGCTATTTCCCACCCTCTTTACCCTTTCCTAGTTGTGGTGAAATGCTTTATTGCAGGTATGTCACTCATAAAGTGAGTAGGCGAGCAATCCTTTAGGAATTTTTGGTATTTTGCTCAGAGGGCTTGAGCTTTTATGGCTAAGCTCTTGTTTATGTATTTGTTTGTTAATTTTAGCTGCTAAAGTAAGTAAAAGATTATATACTGTCAGCGTCAGCACAATATTTCTGTTGTCTTTCATATAAACAACACACTCTAACTTGTCTACAAACCTGCCAAGTACCACCCTGACAAATTTTGGCCTAGTAAAATCTGCTTACATAACGTGCATGGAGTTAGAACAATGATTCAGTTTTGTTCTCTGAAAAAATACACTCTAATTTTGATATCCTGGTTATACTCCTGCCTTGTGTCACCTTGTAAAACTTCAGCTTGGTAAAAGTTGTTTACATGGTGTGCATTGAGTCAGTAGCATATTTATGCCTTTCCTTGTTGAAATAGTACACTTTCAATTTTATTTCTTTATTAAAAACTGCCTCAACTCTCCCCTCTGAAACCCTGGCATATTAAGAGCATTTGAATACTGTACATGGAGTCAATACAAATACTTCTGGCTTTTTTTCTGTGAAATAACACAGTCTAATTTGGATTTCTTGATTGCAAATATGACTTCCCTGTAAAAATACAGCCTAGTTAAAGTGTGTAAACACATTGCATGGGGT
Organism: Staurois parvus; assembly: GCF_062004578.1. Taxonomy (NCBI): domain Eukaryota; kingdom Metazoa; phylum Chordata; class Amphibia; order Anura; family Ranidae; genus Staurois; species Staurois parvus. The sequence continues at coordinate 3,510,768 of NW_028317961.1, forward strand.
CAGTACAATAGTTTTGTCTTTTTTTTCTTTCTCTTTTTTTTTAAACACTCATTAAACACAATTTTGATTTCTTCATTAAAATCTCTCTCATGTGTCCCACAGAAACTTTGACCTAGTAAAAGCTGCTTACATAGTGTGCATGAACACTAAAATATTTCAGTGTTTTTTCCTGTAAAATAATACACTCCAATTTTTGATTTATTGATTATAAACCTGCCTGGTTTCACCCTGTGAAAATGCAGCCTAGTAAAATTTCTTAAGTAAGATGGGTGTTCAAGTCAAACTGGAACGTTTGAGTTTATATAATAAAAGAACAATTTCAGGGAGTGGAAACTGAATTTATTTTTCACCCTACTCCCCTGCTACATCTATATACTTATCCCAGCATTTAACTAATGCCTGGAAAGCTTTGGCATAGAAAGATTTATCAGTATTCCTGAACCATCCTAGGACAGCCTGCTTCACTTCGTCATCATTGCGATCACTGGTCCCACAGAAAGATTTGTCTCTTGTGCAGTTTCATGACAGGTAATGCATTGATTATCCAGGATCAGTCTTTCCATGCACTGGATATTCACAGGAATGACTGCTGTAGGCTGGGAACCACCACAGCTGGGATCATCACTGATAGATATATAGCCAAATTTGAAGCATCTACATAATTCAAATGTCTTACTGAGGCTAAGTGTCTCTTTACCGTACTGTGCATGAAGTCTTCTGTAGATATCATGCTGTTCCATGCACGCACTAACACTATTGTCTGCCATCTTGATTAACGTTCTCTGGACTGGCCCACAACATGTGCACCACCTATCAGTAATAGGACACACTTGCCACTTAATACTGCGTGTAGTACAGGGGCGGACTGACAACTCATGGGGCCCCAGGCAATAGGGGATCATGGGGCCCCTGTGTCCTTGCCCAAACTCAAAAAAGCCTATGAAAAAGGTACCAGGGGCATCTTATGGGGCCCCCTACTGACCCCAGGCCCTCGGGCAGTGCCCGAGTTTCCAAATGGTCAGTCCGCCCCTTTTGTAGTATTGCCATGCTAGCATCCCTTTTTATGCCTGTAAAATTAAAAGTCCTGGCTTGACTTGAACGCCTATCGTACTTTGCATGGACCCATGGCAATGTTTCTATTTTTTCTGTAAAACAATTCACTCTAACTTGGATATGTAGATTATAAACCTGTCTATTATCTCCCTGTGAAACTGAATGGCAGCCTAATACATCTGCTTACATTTTTACATTGACTGCACAATATTTCTAGCTATTTTTGTAAGTAACATGCTCTAATTTTGAATTCTTATAAAACCTGTTTTGCCTCTCCTGTTGAAATTATGGCCTAACATACTGTTTTTGACTATACATTTTCTGTAAATTCTCTCCACTCATCTACTTTATGACTCTGTTGTACAGTATGTGTTATTTCCTATTCTCTTTTTTGGGGTTCCTTGAGTGAGATTTTCAACTCCTTTCAAATATCATTGTAGATTTTTCCATTATATTATTAATACCATCCATCTACATTGTCAGAAGATTTAAGAGACACAGTTGAGGAAAAAAATAAAAATCTGATTTATCTCAGAGAACCATGTGCAGATAATGCCAAGAGAACTTGTTACCATCATCACCTCTGCAAGGCCAGTTTCTGAGCTGGAAGCTTCCTTATCATCTCCACCACCACAATACTCTTTTTATACTGCTAGCACCCTAACCTTTCTCCTAGTGTTCCTTCTCTGCATCCTGCTGTTTCATGGCATTCCACATGCTTGTGGAGGGCAGAGGTGGCTATTTGTGCAGAGTAATGGTTGCTGCAATTTGGCATTCTGGATAACATAATAGCAACTCCCTCACACTGACACATATTTTTGAGTATGTGGGGTGTGAGGGAGGTTCAGGGAATGCGTAGCTGTGGTTTTGAAGTGTTTGACATTTTATTAAACTCAAACAATGCAGTGTGGTGCTGGGAAAAAAACCTCACACACTATACTAAATTTTGAAACTGACAAATGTGTAGGAAGTTTGAGGCTTTAGCCACCTTTAAGGTCTGTTGCGGCTGCTAATTCACTGGTCATTTCAGGCCTATTACTGCTGTTTGAAAAAAACAGATGTCACAGCCAAAACCTCCTAAAAAGCCTTTTTGTAAATTTGGCATGATTCAGATTGGGGCTGTGCTGCTTTATTTCTAGCAAATTAAATGTAAATGTAAAAAAACCCCAAAAGTTACAAAATCAAAAATATGTGATGCCAGAACTTGGTGTTGCTGACATTATCTGTGAGAACTGTACTATTCCATAACACCATAGATTAAAGGTACCTTCCAACCATGTGGTAGACAGCAACCTGTGTTATTTGCAAGTCGCCCTCAAAGCTGCATAGAAAGGAGTACCCTCTCTTCACTGTACAATATATTTCCCCTATGCAGTAGATGTCCCCTATAGCAGTGCTCTGCTTCTTATGCCCTTTGTTTTACAACTCCCTGGTGAATAGCTTTGAAAATGGCTAGAATTGATTATTCATGATTAGTTGATGTAATCCATTAGTCACATATAGACATTTCATCAACAGGTCACATAAGTATACAAACAGGAGAGAAAACAAACAAATGAAGAAAAAATGGCATAAACTAGGGTGTACTTTAGAAACATACAGCCAGGGGTGGACTGACCATTTGGAAACTCGGGCACTGCCCGAGGGCCCGGGGTCAGTAGGGGGTCCCATGAGATGCCCCTGGTACCTTTTTCATAGGCTTTTTTGAGTTTGGGCAAGGACACAGGGGCCCCATGATCCCCTATTGCCTGGGGGGCCCCATGAGTTGTCAATCTGCCCCTGCATACAACACTCCTGAGGTGCAGAACACAACTCGGTACCTCCAAACATCAGACAGGGTGTAGTTAAGAGGGCTAAAATTCAGAACTTGCACCGATGGCAACTATGCTGATCTTGGATTAAATTAAATCTACATGTGCAATGCAACATCATGTACAACTTTATTTTTCTCAATACCCCAAGACAGGGTTACCAAGGTGAAAATATATACGGGGAAGATCCCAACTATATTTGGAATTGGGTGAAAATGCAGATTGGGGATTGGGAGAAAAGAAAGGAAAAACACAAAAAAGTGTGTGTTTGGGTAAGAGTTAATGTAGTGAAATGTGAGGGGTGAGGAAGGGAGAAAAATCCTCAAATCCTCAAATTATCATCCCCCAGCCCCTCCCTTGTGCAAGGTTAATTAGAATTAGTGTTTATACTATATTAAGGATCATGTCCCTATTGCACATATCAAGTCCCATGCACAACAGAGGTCTGAAATACCATATCATACTGAGAAAAAAAGTTGTAGGCTGAACATGGAAGCCAAATGTTCCTAAAATTGTCCTCTCTATTATGAAGTGTGGCTGTCGAGCTCTCCATGGATCTGATTTCATTCACTCCAATAAACCAATGGCCCAAGGTTGGGGAAGTTGGCTTCCACATGTCTGGGATGCAAGCGCAAGCCACATTCAACATGTAGTCAATGAAATCTTAAAATTGTGCAGCAGTACCTTAATATTAGTATGTTAAAGAATGTATATAGTGCCAACAGTTTGCGTAGCACTTTACAATAAAAAGGTAGATAGTACAGTTGCAATAAAATAAAATACAAGAGAGTTAAGAGGGCCCTGCTCACAAGAGCTTACAATATAATAGGATGGGGCAACTGGTGCAAAAGGTTATAACTGTGGGGGATGATCTGATGAAAGTGTTAAAAGTTCAGTTATTTGGAGGTGTGATAGGCTTCCCCGAAGAGATGAGTTTTCAAGGATCGCCTAAAGGCAGCCAGAGTAGGTAATAGCCAGGCAGACTGAGGTAAAGACTTCCAGAGGATGGGAGAGGCTCTGGAGGAGTCCTGGAGATGAGCATGTGAGGAAGAGACAAGGGAGCTTGAGAGAAGGAGGTCTTGAGAGGGGTTTGGTTGATATTTGGAGACAAGATTGGTGATGTAGCTCGGGGCAGAGATGGTAATGGCTTTTTATGTTGTTAGTATTTTGAATTGAAGTCGCTGGGCATTCGGAAGCCAGTGGAGGTATTGACAGAGCAGGGTGGCAGACGCTGTACGGTTGGGGTATATGAGTCTGGCAGCAACATTCATGATAGATTCATGATAGCCTATGGAGAGGTAAGCCTATGAGAAGGGAGTTGCAATATTATCTCAATAGGTAGCAGGAAACTCAAAGGATCTGTGCCGAGGTCTACAGATGTGAATTGGAAAACAATGTTCTTCACCTCCAGAACTGTTGTAGTTTGCAATTTGTAAACTTTCCAATGGATTTGATGAATAGCCCACAAACAAAACTCAAGCCAAATCACTCAACCACAATACCTCCCAACTTTCTGAGATGGGAACAAGGGACACCTATTAGCAAACGCATGTAGGCATAGGAAGCGCTCCCTTAAAGGAGAATTATACAAAAAAAAGATTAGTTAAACCCACAAAAACTTTTTTTTACCACAACTATTCCTTTATATTGGCTTTGGAATTTTCAAAGGCAACAACTTAGAAATTGGATGAAAGGTTTAGCACTGGGAAACGCTAAAAGATAAATAGTGCATTTTACATACAACTATATAAATCAGACCAAAATGAGGGACAAATGAGGAGGAAAAAGAGACAGAGGTACTTTGTTCCAAATCAGGGACAGTCCCACGAAATCAGGGAGGTATGCAACCACTAATCAGCATCATCATAGCAATAATAATCTTTTTGCTAAATTACAAGAATTATTACTCATTGTCATACAGAATTTCATTCATTACAGTCAAAAGACATTTGCAAGTTGTATATATATATATATATATATATATATATATATATATATATATATATCTTTTTTGTTCTCAGAGAATAGGTGCAGGTACTCCCACTTCTGAATCACCTCCCAGTACCGCCCCTTTTATAGAAAACAAAACCAAGTATCATTTTGTGCTGTTAAGTAATTTGCATGGAATTTTTTAATAACAAGAAAAGCAGTAAAAAAAGATCCCCTGCAGCCAGCAACAATAGCCCCCCCCCCCCATCAGCAATAGATCTCCCCAGCAACAATCGATCCCCTACCAGCAACAGCAGATTGCCCCAGCAACAACAGACCCCCTGCAACAAAACACCCCCCAGCAACAACAGATCAACCCCAAGGAACAATGGACCCCCCACCAGCAACAACAGATCTTCTAGTAGCCAGCATTATTAAACCTTCCAGAAGCTAGAAACAAAATACCTCACCCTCAACAGTAGATCCCTCCCAGAAACAATACCCCCCAGCAATAATGGACCCCCTCAACAATAGATCCCCTCCAGTGACAATAGATCCCCCAGGAGCCAGCATCAATGGACCCTACAGCACATCTTGCCATCATACACATTCAGTTCCCCCACGTTCCCACTGAAAACAAAAAGCCGTATATACAGGTGAAACTCAAACAATTTGAATATTGTGCAAAAGTTCATTTATTTCAGTAATGCAACTTAAAAGGTGAAACTAACATATGAGATAGACTCATTACATGCAAAGCAAGATAGTTCAAGCCGTGATTTGTCATAATTGTGATGATTATGGCTTACAGCTCATGAAAAACCCAAATCCACAATCTCAGAAAATTAGAATATTGTGAAAAGGTGCAATATTCTAGGCTCAAAGTGTCCCACTCTAATCAGCTAATTAAGCCATAACACCTGCAAAGGGTTCCTGAGCCTTTAAATGGTCTCTCAGTCTGGTTCAGTAGGAATCACAATCTTGGGAAAGACTGCTGTCCTGACAGTTGTGCAGAAAACCATCATTGACACCCTCCATAAGGAGGGAAAGCCTCAAAAGGTAATTGCAAAAGAAGTTGGATGTTCCCAAAGAGCTGTATCAAAGCACATTAATAGAAAGTTATGTGGAAGGGAAAAGTGCACAAGCAGCAGGGATGACCGCAGCCTGGAGAGGATTGTCAGGAAAAGTTCATTTATTTCAGTAATGCAACTTAAAAGGTGAAACTAATATATGAGATAGACTCATTACATGCAAAGCAAGATAGTTCAAGATGTGATTTGTCATAATTGTGATGAGAATCTATGGGGCATTGCAAAGAGAAAGATAAGAGACATGTTATGGGCTTCCATAACACCTCAGCAGTGCCACAGGCTGATAGTTTCCATGCCACGCCGCATTAAGGCAGTAATTGCTGCAAAAGGGGCCCAAACCAAGTACTGAGTACATATGCATGCTTATACTTTTCAGAGGTCCGATATTGTTCTATGTACAATCCTTGTTTTATTGATTGCATGTAATATTCTAATTTTCTGAGATTGTGGATTTGGGGTTTTCATGAGCTGTAAACCATAATCATCACAGTTATGACAAATCATGGCTTGAACTATCTTGCTTTGCATGTAATGAGTCTATCTCATATATTAGTTTCACCTTCTAAGTTGCATTACTGAAATAAATGAACTTTTGCACGATATTCTAATTTTTCGAGTTTCACCTGTATGTATATATATATATATATATATATACATACAGGGATATATATATAATGTTTTTAGATCACAGTATTATTTTAATTTTAGTGTGGGTGACAATACTCCAAGCTTCAATGTCTTAGTCTTACCCACACACACTGGGGTTGAATCTAGCATCAAAGAAAGCATGGAAATAACCATAGTTAAAAGCTAACAGGTAACCTATGGAGTTCATTTATGTTGTTAATTGTGTTCAACGGTATATATTGCCTTCTTATTCTGTAGTTTTACAGTTAAAAATGTCAAGCTTTATTTTTTCTGTGTGAATACGTATTGGAATCTTATTTTTCCTCAATTCTTCAATAATAATTATAGGAAAAGAAAAATGTCAAGCTAAGGTAACTAGTACAGTCAGTAGACAATATGTGCTATCCTGTAAGTATGTTGCCACAAATGAAGAGAGGTAAGGCCACGTAGTAAGTTATCTAAATGTTAAAAAAAATATATTTATAACATAGTCAACAGTGATCACCAATAGGAGTCTCCATCATAACCAACAATTAGTATAGTTTGCAATTCATAAAGATTACATTGTTTAAACCCTGAGCACCCTGCTCACTCTATTTCTCAAAGTGCAGAACTGACCTTGATGAATTATAATGTAGTGCTCTCACTGCTATAAATGTAGCTGAACACCACAAATTGAAAACGTTATTTAATTTATTTTTAACCACTTGCTGCCCATTCACAGTACATTTACTGCAAGCGGGTGGCACAGCCAGGCACCGTAATGTACCTATAAATTGAGGTGAACTTCCTGGTTTTGTGGCATGCATGTGAGCTGCCCTTGCTGACCTGTGCTGTGATTGTCTACAGCACAAGTTTGACAGCAGGTTTCGGCCAATGATTTTGGCCATGAGCCTGCTGATCCACTGTAGCCAATCACAGCACAGCCCTGGGTCTGTTTGTATACAGAGCACACAGCATCTTGCCAGTTCTTCCTCCCTGAGCTATTTTTGTTCAGGGATAGAAGAAAGGCATGGCACAGTATAGGGGTCCACACAATGCTGCACAACAAGGGTCTCTAAAGATGTTAGGTAGTCAGGAAACTGTCTATCACATTTTGAGGGACCCTAAAATCAAGAGCTGGAAGTTGAAAGGGTCTCTAAAGATGTTAGGTAGTCGGGAAACTGTCTATCACATTTTGAGGGACCCTAAAATCAAGAGCTGGAAGTTGAAAGGGTCTCTAAAGATGTTAGGTAGTCGGGAAACTGTCTATCACATTTTGAGAGACCCTAAAATCAAGAGCTGGAAGCTGAAAGTTAAGTTACAAAAAAGATACAAAAAAAAAGTAAACTAGGTAACTCAAATAAATAAGAAGTTACTAAAAAGTTGTTACTGTGTATTATTGTTAACTGTTGTTTGCTTTCGAGAATCGAGAAATCAGCTGCAGCACTGATCTGTGTATTCTGACAGCAGCAGGGTGCTGCTGTCAGAATACAATTGTCAGTGCCTGCAGCACTGCAGGGGAAGATTTCTCCATCCACAGTTTAAAGAAAAAGAACGTGCATGCCCAGCATTAGGAGCATGGAGCGGTCAGCAAGCGGTAGCTCCAATGCTTTGACATTTACTTTTCACTTTTTTCTGGCAGAGATTTCTTCATTCACATCAATTGATGTGAATGGAGAAACCTGTTAGGTTCTTTTATTTTGTTTATGTACTGTATGCCCAGCATTAGGTGCTTGGGGTGGTCAGCAGGCAGTAGCTCCTATGCTTTGGCATGTACTTTTTTAATTTTTTCTGGCAGAAATGTCTTCATCCACATTGATTGATGCGAATGGAAGAATCTGTTTTGCTCTTTTTTTTTCATTCATGTATACTCAGCATTAAAAGCATGAGGTTGCTCCCAAAACGTCTCACACATGTATCTGCATACTAAGCAGAATTAGCAGAATGTGTTTTAGCGTGTAATATCCACGGCATGTGTGATAAATTTTTCAGTAAGTGACAGCTTTGTACAAAAAAAAAGGAAAAAATATTTTTGGTCATTTTCCAAAAACTTGTGGCAAAAAATAAAATCTTCCATGGATTTAACATGTCTCTCAGCAAATACTTTGGGGGTGTCTACTTTCCAAAATAGGGTCATTTGGGGGTATTTGTATTGTCGTAGCATTTTAGCACCTCAAGAAATGTGATAGGCAGTCAGAAAGTCAGAGCTGCTTTAAAGCTGCATAAATTCCAGTATACAGTATATACCAGGGGTGTTCAACCTGTTGGCATTCCAGGGCCACATTGGAAGAAGAGGAATTGTTTTGGGCTGCACATAAAATATGCTAACATAGCTGATGAGCAGAAAAAGTTGGGCAGACTATAAGTTAACATTCACCTATATAGATAATGTACCTATCTGAGTAATAACATTTTTTGAATGACATTGGCTGGGAAATTGCATGGTGCTTTTCCACCATGCAATTTCCTGTTGGTTTCCATTCCTGAAACTGTGCTTCATTATTAGATGCTCGAGGGTCCCATTAAGAATGACTGGGAGAGTGGAGAGAGATAAAGGGAGGGAGAGAGAGATAGAGAGCGGGGAGAGAGACAGCAGAGACAGGGAAAGCAAGAGGGAGAGCAGAAAGACAGAAAGGAGGAGAGCAGAGAGAGAGAGAGGAGGAGGAAGGAAGGAGGGAGGGAGAGAAAGGGAGAGCAGGGAGAGAGAAGGAGAGCAGAGAGAGAGAAAAGAGGGAGGGGGAAGGGAGAGAGTCTCTATGGCACTACAAATCCCAACATAACAGACTCCCAGACCACTACGGCCTGTCAGCCCTTCCCTATAGCCTCACTCCTTGCCATACACCATGCACCATGCCCCTTCCCACTCCCCCTCTACATCAGTGTCTCAACTCCCTCCTTCTAGGTTCCAGCTGTGTCCTCCTCCTTCTATCAGCTGTTGCTCTGGGAGCTCTCTCCAACCACCTCTTCTGCTTGGGTTGCCTCCTCCCCTTTCATCCCTCCCATCCCTCCTCCTGTCATCTGTCCTCCAAGCTCCAGCACTGTATGTCCATCCCTGCTCGGCTCCCTCACTCTCAGCCCTACAGCAACAGGTTCCCGCGTCTTACTCTGGTTAAAAAGACTTTGTGTGCCATTGAAAAGGTGATTAGCTACACCTAACTGAGTTTACGAGTCATTTTTAGGAGGTGGGTGATCCTTTTTCCAATTCTGTTTTTGATTTTATTTTTATTTTTTCTGAAATGTTGGTGTTTTTTCTTTCACTTGGATGTTATAAGTAAATACAGCTGGATAAAACAAAAACTGTGTCTGTCTTCATTTCAGGCTGCAAAGCAACAATATGTGATTAATTTCTATACCCACTGTATGATTAAGTCACAAGCTGGGTGATTGGGTGAACCCAATAAGAATTTCTCCCTGCTTTTTGTTTTCTACAGCTGGATAAAACAAAAACGGTGTCTGTCTTCATTTCAGGCTGCAAAGCAAGAAAAATGTGATTATTTTTTCTGGCATGTTGGTGTTTTATCTTTCACTTGGATGTTATAAGTTGCACTGAGCAAATGCAGCTGGATAAAACAAAAATGGTGTCTGTCTTCATTGCAGGCTGCAAAGCAACAAAATGTGATTATTTTCTATGCCCACTGTATGATTAAGTCACGAGTGGGGTGATTAGGTGAACCCAATAAGAATTTTTCCTTGTTTTTTGTTTACTAAAAACAACTAAACATATTATACATATTAAAATGTAATATAAACATTGTCAAATGACATTTGATATTTAAACTAGATTGTGGAGTTGAATTAGATGAATCCTTGGCAGAGAATATTATAAGATGTTTGCTCATCTCTTTTATGCACTGTACACGCTATCCGAAAATCGGACGAACGATCGTCCGGTTATCATCGATCGCTCGCTGCTGGTCAAAAGCGATGTGCTTTTATGCATGAGAATATTGTACGATAAAAAGGCATTGCGTATGAACTCCGCAGCGCGGCTGCGGAAATGATGTAATGTACGTGTGACCCTGTAGCCACGCCTTTCGGTGCCATATTGGTTTTCCCACAGCGACGGATTGTTTGGGATGAATTGTCGGAACAGTATGGATACCGTATCTGAATTTTCCGAGGATACTGCAATTGCCGTTATGGGTTTAGGAATTCTGGCCATACAGAGGAAGAAGACAAAAAGGAGGTTGTGGTGCAAGAAATGGCTACTTAGGCATGGCCAGTATTCCCACATGTCTCTGTTGAGAGAATTGCATGAGAACAATCCAGATGATTTTCGTAATTATTTGCGAATGAATGACAGCTGCTTTAATCAAATCCTGACTGCAGTAAAGCCACATATTGCCAAGCAGAATACCATTCTCAGAGAGGCAATCAGTGCGGAGCAACGTTTGATTGCCACACTTCGGTATCTTGCCACGGGCGAAACCTGCAGGATTTGAAATTCACCACTGGCATTACACCACAAGCCCTTGGAGTAATAATTCCTGAGACCTGCATGGCCATCATCAAAGTTCTACAGGAGGAATACATTAAGGTACAAGTCATTTTTTAATTGCCCCAATATAAATCATAAATCATTAATGCTCAATTATTTTTATGTAAAATAATGTCTTTAAGAATTCCTTTAATGAAGTTCAGTAAATGCCAACCCTAAAGTGTTTTGTTTAAATTGTCTTACCAGTTTTTTTTTCTTCGTTTGTTGATTACAGTTTCCAAGCAATGCTGAAGAGTGGAAGGAAGTTGCTAGGCAATTCCATGAAGAGTGGCAATTTCCAAACTGTGGCGGAGCTATAGATGGGAAACATGTCTGAATAAATCCTCCAGCAAACTCAGGCTCCTACTTCTACCACTACAAGGGCTTCTTTAGTATAATAATGATGGCCGTGGTAAATGCCAAATATGAGTTTATCTACCTTGACATTGGCAAGAACGGTCGCAATTCTGATGGTGGAGTTATTGACCAGACAGAATTTCAAAAACGCATGCTGAATGGAACCTTTAACCTACCCAACTGTGAGGAAAACATTGAGGGGATGAACTTCGTGTTTGTTGCTGATGAAGCCTTTGCGTTGGGTGAAAATGTACTGAAGCCATTCCCCATGAGGAACCTTTCTACTGAGCAAAGAATCTTCAATTACAGATTATCTCGAGCAAGGAGGGTGGTGGAGAATGCATTTGCTAACTGTTTCCGCATTTTCCTCACCTCCATCAATCTAGCACTGTACAAAGTGAACAACCTAGTCCTCTGCTGCTGTATACTGCACAATTGCCTAAGGAGGAATACAGACAGGTACATAACTGGCCTCTCTTTTGAAAATGAAGCAGAAATGGCAGCAAACATTTCACGTACTGAGGATCGTGAAATCATTGAGGGGTTAGCACCCCTTGCTATTGGCCATGCTCGTTTGCTCACACAAAGTGCTCGGCAAAATCGCATTACGTATATGAGCTACTTTAATGGTGTTGGGGCAGTTGAATGGCAAAATAAAGTTTAAAGCAGCAAAAAACTGTACTATATAATTCTGATAAAAATCTGCATATAAATGGTTGTGTGCGACTATTGTACAAATTCATGTTTTGTTCCTTGTACAAAAAGTTTAATTAAAATAGCCAGTTATTTTTTGAATGTTAATAAAAGCTTATGACTTCAGTAGGTTGATAACTTTCATTGTGGGGCATCCTTCATTTCACATATTACCCAGTCCATATCAATGTAGATATACATCATGGGATTTTCTGAGGTGTGTTCCAATAATTGTCTTTGAGCTGTCTGCATAGGTATGGGTGTGTGTGTATGTATATATATATATATATATATATATATATTTATTATATATACACATATGCACATATTGTTTTAAAAAAGTTAAGTAGAAACATATTACAAGTGATGAACACATGTGAAGAAGAATAAAGAATACAGCAAGAACATATTTGGTGAATACAATATCGATTTTCATTTTTTTCCACATTGCAAAACTTGGAGCTTCTCATCTCCTCTTTTTAGAAACAAGTGCAATTTTTTTTTCACAGGCATGCACATTACAGATGTAGACAAGATGTCACCAGCACAGTTGCTATATGAATGTACATACATCCTTCTTAAAAAAAAAATTTTTGTAAGAGATGTCAGTCAAAATGACCTAGGTCAGCAGCCACAAGCCCCATGCACAAACACACAAAAACATGTGCAAAATGCTGTTAATGTTTCTATGTGTTTGTATTGTTGTTATTGATTATTTATGCAGTGTGAACATGATAAAAGTCTAGAGAGGTATAAAATAAGGAAATACACACATAAATGTTCCATGATGCAGTTCAATGTAATTATTGGGAATGTAAGGACTGTAGGAATATGAGAAACTGAAAGCCTGATGAAAGATTGGTTTTATAAGGTAAGATATCCAAATGTCACATGAGCACTGATGATCTAGAGAATGTAAGCGTGAATTATCCTTATTTACAATAAAATATGGATGGTGATTGCAGTTAGTGAAGCCAGTAGAAGGACCACTCTATGAAAGGCTTAAAGTTCTCCTTTGGGCATAACAACATTGCAGAGAAACGTTGTTTTTAAAAAGTGAAAGCTGTAGGGGAACTTTTACCCATAATTCTGAAAAAGAGGAGGGGGTTGTTACCGATCAACAACAGCAGCATTGGGAACATGTTACAGATTAGAACCAAAAATTTGGTGGAACATAACATCTTCACAATGTAGTGAAAAAAAGCCCCTGCGCTTAGATGGTCCTAACAAAGCTGCTAGCACCTACTAAGTACCAATAAATACCTTAATCCAAAATAAAATATAAATGGTGCAGTGCTACTAATATACAGCCAGCACTAAAAATACATGCAAAAATAAATAAGTCCAAACTGCATGGGTGAATGACCCCCTAAGTAAATATACAGTCATGGCCGAAATTGTTGGCACCCTTGATATTTCTCCAGGAAATCATGTATTTCTCACGAAACGTATTGCATTAACACATGTTTTGCTATACACATGTTTATTCCCTTTGTGTGTATTGGGACAAAACAAAAAAAGGGAGGAAAGAAAGCAAATTCGACATAATGTCACACAAACCTCCAAAAATGGGCTGGACAAAAGTATTGGCACCCTTTCACAACTGCGGATAAATAAGAATGTTACAAGCATGTGATGCTCCTGTAAACTCACCTGGGGCAAGTAACAGGTGTGGGCAATATAGAAATCACACCTGAAAGCAGATAAAAAGGAGAGACGTTCACTTAACCTTTGCATTGTGTGTCTGTCTGTGCCACACTAAGCATGGACAACAGAAAGAGGAGACGAGAACTGTCTGAGGACCTGAGAACCAAAATTGTGGCAAAATATCAACAATCTCAAGGTTACAAGTCCATCTCCAGAGAACTAGATTTGCCTTTGTCCACAGTGCGCAACATTATCAAGAAGTTTGCAACCCATGGCACTGTAGCTAATCTCCCTGGTCGTGGACGGATGAGGAAAATTGATGAAAGATTGCAACGCAGAATAGTCCGGATGGTGGATAAGCAGCCCCAAACATGTTCCAAAGACATTCAAGCTGTCCTGCAGGCTCAGGGAGCATCAGTGTCAGCGCGAACTATCCGTCGACATTTAAATGAAATGAAACGCTATGGCAGGAGACCCAGGAGGACCCCACTGCTGACACAGAGACATAAAAAAGCAAGACTACAGTTTGCCAAAATGTACTTGAGTAAGCCAAAAGCCTTCTGGGAAAACGTCTTGTGGACAGATGAGACCAAGATAGAGCTTTTCGGTAAAGCACATCATTCTACTGTTTACCGAAAACGGAATGAGGCCTACAAAGAACAAAACACAGTACCTACGGTAAAATATGGTGGAGGTTCAATGATGTTTTGGGGTTGTTTTGCTGCCTCTGGCACTGGGTGCCTTGACTGTGTGCAAGGCATCATGAAATCTGAGGATTACCAAAGGATTTTGGGTCGCACTGTAGGGCCCAGTGTCAGAAAGCTGGGTTTGCGTCCAAGATCCTGGGTCTTCCAGCAGGACAATGACCCCAAACATACGTCAAAAAGCACTCAGAAATGGATGGCAAAGAAGCGCTGGAGAGTTCTGAAGTGGCCAGCAATGAGCCCAGATCTAAATCCCATTGAACACCTGTGGAGAGATCTTAAAATTGCTGTTGGGAAAAGGTGTCCTTCCAATAAGAGAGACCTGGAGCTGTTTGCAAAGGAAGAGTGGTCCAAAATTCCGGGTGAGAGGTGTCAGAAGCTTATTGATGGTTATAGGAAGCGACTGATTTCAGTTATGTTTTCCAAAGGGTGTGCAACCAAATATTAAGTTAAGGGTGCCAATACTTTTGTCCAGCCCATTTTTGGGGTTTTGTGTGACATTATGTCATATTTGCTTTTCTGCCTCTGTTTTATATTTGTTCCAATACATACAAAGGGAATAAACATGTGTATAGCAAAACATGTGTTAATGCAATACCTTTTTTGTGTGAAATACTTGATTTTCAGGAAAAATATCAAGGGTGCCAACAATTTCGGCCATGACTGTATATAACATAGAATGACAAATATCAATCACTGATGTCAAGGTGCCAAAGTGCCACGCACTTAATAGGTGACTAAAGGGTGATGAATCAGTCCACTTTAAGCACACAGGTGAGAAAAATCTTCTTACACGTGGATGTGTCATGCGTGCCAAACAAATCCCAAAATGGTCTGAGTGCCCCCTCACCTCCTTGCAATGACCTCAAGGGCCAACCAGCGTTTTCTACTAGTATTCAGACAATCTCCTGCAGATCCCCTCAATATAACCGGAATGACAGCAGCTTTATCCAGAACTCCTCCTGCACTCCACCGCTCCGGCAACACCTCTAGGGTCCACAATTCTCAGACATAGTGGCCGCATCCGTCTTCTTTTGTTAGGTGTTCTTCCCCGGTGATCCAGCCAGTAAGGCAAGGTATTTTCGTATCCACTTCTTTTTGTACGATAACTGTACATAATAAACGAAAATCGTTCATTCTGTTTACAAACTACAAAAATTTTTATGTTTGCACCATCGTTAATTTTCGTTCGTAAGATCAGAATCGTCTGTCGAAAATGATGTACACACCATCAGAAAATTGCACGACTGTTCGTCGGACGAATACGTTCGTACAATTTTCGCATAGTGTATACGGGCCATTAGTGTGTTAGTAGTGTAATATTCCTTTACGCTCAACGATATATCCTTTATTTACACTTCACCCAAGGAGAAATCAGAATTTATACTAAATATACCATGCAGCTGTTGCAACCCTGAGCAGCAATTTAAAGAAGGACAATCTTCTCAGTGAGGGCCACTGATTGCCTAGAATCAAAGAGGTGTGAAAAGGCCCACCTGTCAATAGAGTTGTATCTATTATCCCTTCCAGTGCTGTGCTAGGACAACATGGAAATAATGTTTCCTTTTTTCACAAAGTAGCCACTGTTATATAGCCTTATATTCAAAAAGATATAAACATGTCAAATTTACATGTTGTATTCCCTCAACAGTTTTTTTCCCCATATAGACACATTTCCCAGAACATCCCTGGTATTTTGGTTAACTGTTCTCATAGCCACACTGTTTGTTTTATGCAATAATTGCAATGCAAGGAACAATGTTGCAAAAGCTCATAAACATTTATTTTTTTAGATTATCACTGTTGGTTCTGGAAAAAAGCATGAGTTCTGTTTGGTTGCTATTTATTACTGCATTTTGTGCATCCTTGTTACTTTTGCTATTGATTTGTTGAATAGATCTGTTTATGTATCTGCAGCAGAAATTCTTTGTTTTTATAAATTAAAGATGTATGTACTAAATTGAATTGTGTGTATTCCTTCCAAATCTGTGGAGTAATCCATCATGAAACAATTCCTTCACTTTGCCTCTGTGCAGGAGCTTCCTGTATTAAAGGTATAAATAATTTTGATGGTGCTGGAGAGATAAAGTAATACGCTACTGGCTACTAAAAACAATTGTCTATAGATAAAAGTCTATAAACATGTGTCCATAAAATTCATATGAAGAAAGACTATGCAGCTTCAGTGGCAACACCCCATGAATCGAAACAATAACTCTGTAAAGATACAAAAGGGGGCACCAGACTAAGTGCTGTATGAGAAAACAGGTACATTTATTAAAAGTCAGTTGGCAACTCACATATGTAAAAGACAGATAGGCATATCTGATCATCTGGGTCTGAATGTTAAAGATATCCTGTAGTCATCTCCATGAAGCTCCGAGAGGTACAAAGCTCTTGCTGTCTGGCACAGTCAGTGGGTGGCAGAATATTGCCGGCCAGAAACAGCGGAAACCAGCATGTAACACGGAAGGAGCCTTAGCGGATGTGATGTCAGTGGCAGATGGACTGCGTGACGTTTCTTTCTCAAGCCTGATTGGACGCTTCACCTTGGAGGCAGAGGGTGGATCTGAAGGGTGGCTGGCTGCTCCCTTGAGGGACCTCAGCCAATCCCCAACAGAAGGCTTGGCAAGGGGCTTGGACTCCCTTAACGTGTTAGAGCCTGCTCAGTAGCAAGACTGTGGGAAGTTGGGTGGAAGAGCAGGAGAGTTGAAGAAGATGGGAGGATGGAGGAGGAATGTTGCCAGGAGGCCTAGTGAGATGGGGCCTGCCTGTGAGCCTGGAGCTGAAAATAAGGAAAACTTGGAACACACTGGCTCCCTGAGAGAATACCACCTGTATGGTAGGCAAGGAGCAGCCCAGCTGATAAGCCTGGTAGCAGAAGCCACCCGTAAGCGGTACAGGAGAGTGAGTACACCTGATCCCCTGGGCAGATAGGGGAAGGAGCACTCTACTGTAAAACCCTGCTAGTGACTGTTTACCCATTTAAAGGGACAGGAGCAAGATACCCTGCTCAGGAAAAGTCTCCAGATTGCTGGGAGTTCATCTATGGTCTGGGGTGGTACAACATGGAGATGCTGGCTAGCACTTCAACAGAGACTGCATCAGAGAAGAAAAGCTTGTGAATAGCTCAGGAAGTTGTCATCAGGTACTGGTACCTTTGGGTATCCTATACTACCCTTACCCTATCCAAGTTCTAATCCCTTCAATATGGCTGCAGCTACAGGCATCATCCTGGTATCTTTTTTTCAGCTGGTGGTTAGCTTTCATGTAAAAACAATCCTAGTGGTTAATTAGCTGCTGGATCATTTCTTCAGGTAACAGGGTGACTCCCTCCCCCCTCCTGCCGCCTTCCACGGTTTTCTTGAGCTCTCTCACCCCACAGGGGAATCCGAGAATGCAGCCAGCAGATCTGCCAGCTGACCATAGAGCTGATGGGAGACCAGAATGGCTGCAATCATCTTTATGGTCTAAGATACCTGAAGCTATGAACATTTCATCATTTCAGATATTAACAGCACCATTTTTAAAATGAGAAAGTATCTGATCACACTGATCCTGGTATGATCAGTTCCTTTAAGGGCAGAGGAGAGATCTAGAGTCTAATAGACCCCAGATTTCTCAAAAAAGAGTATCTGTCATTGCCAATTGCCATCACAATGGATATTTGCATTCCCTGTGATAACAACACAAGTGATTAAAAAAAAAAAAAAAAGAAAGGGACAGTGTAAAAATAAAATTAAAAAAAATGTAAAATTAAGCGTCAACCCCATGTAGGTATGTAAACAGACATTGCACCATGCATGTGAGGTATCACCACAAACTTCAGATCGAGGGCAGTAATTCTAGCAGTAGACCTCCCGTGTAAATATAAAGCGATGACTTGTAAAGGCTTTTAAAACATCGCCTATTGATATTAAAATTATACATAGTTTGTCGCTGGTGCACGGGCGTGTGCAATTTTAAAACATTTGATGTTTGCTATCTATTTACTTGGCGTAACATCAAGTTTTATATTTTATCAAACAATTGGGCAACATATTGTGTTTTTGTGCATTAAGATTCAGAAAAGTGTATTTTTCCCAAAAAATGAGCGTTTGAAAAATCGCTGCTCAAATACTGTGTGAAATAAAAAATTGCAACGCTCACCATTTTATTCTCTACTGCCTCTGCTTTAAAAAAATAAAATGTTTGGGGGTTCAGAGTAATTTTCTAGCCAAAAAAATGGTTTTTCATTTAACCAAAAAGTGTCAGAATAGGCTTGTTCTTCAAGTGGTTAGAAGAGTGGGTGATGTCTGGCATAAGCTTCTAATGTTGGCCCTGAAATGCCAGGATAATGAAAGCACCCTACCCAAAATGACCCCTTTTTGGAAAGTAGACACTCCAAGCTATTTGCTAAGAGGCATGGTGAGTAATTTGCAGATCTTATTTGTTGCCACAAGTTTTTGGAAAATGAAGAAAGAAAACAAAAATTTATTTTTTCTTTTCTTTTTTCTTTTTCAAAACCCTGTGACAAAAGCAATATCTGCAAAATACTCACCATGCCTCTTATCAAATTACTTGTTGGGTCTACTTTCCAAAATGGGGTCATTTGGGAGAGGGGGGGTTGTACTATCCTGGCATTTTAGGGCCTCCAGAACTGTGATAGGCATACCCTTTGAAAGCCTGAAGGTGGCCATTGGATTTTGGAGGCCTGTATGTGGCTAGGCTTGCAAAAAAAAAAACAGGAGAAGCAGCAAATTGTGTTCTGGGGTGTTATTCCACACATAGCCATGGAATATGTGAGCAATATATCATTTAAGTGACAACTTTGTTTAAAAAAAAATTTAATTTTCCAAACATTTGTGCCAAAAAATAAAACCTTCCATGGACTCATCATGCCATTCAGCAAATTCCTTGGGGTTTCAAAAAAATAGGTTGCGCTTAAATACATACAAAAGTGTAACAAAAAAATAAATAAAAAAACAATAAGAAACAATATTTTAAATCAAAATAAAATCCAGCAAAAACAAAAAAGTCCAAAAGTTCAAATAATCAATAATGTCCAAAATAATTCATCACCAAGTAAATCCACCACCAAAAATGGTTAAATAGAACTCACCAGAGTAATATGCTGATTGTTGAAAAACCAGCATATAGTACTTGTTATTCTGGGAGAAATGAATAATATGGTGACAACAACACTGAAGAAATGAGGGATGAACTCCAACAGATGATGTGCTGCAGAGTTGAAAATCCACTCCAAAGGTGATTTAGTATCCAAACTGAGAGATGATCAGACCGTCACTCAAAAGAAAAAAGCGAACAATCATGGTGCAGTATGTTTTAAAAAGCATCAAACTTTAATGAAGAAATGCACTTACAAGCAAGGTGTTCAGACTGACACCAGTATAGACAGCATGTGTAATGAATACAGGCGACTCAGACCCATCCAAACATGCACATGCTACGTGCAGACGAACCAGGAGTATTCTGAACCTCACATCCAAAGGCACCGCCCTAAGCTTTTTGTCATCGACATCCTCATGGAGGAGTTTTTTTTATATTTCCTTACGGAGGAGTTTTTTTATATTTCTTCTTATACTTTTGTTTATGTAATCACAGACATATATTTATATAATTGTATTCATTTTTATGTTTTGTGCATTTAAAATAGACTACAGGGCAATGCTATGTGTGGCAGAGATAACAACGGATTTGCTGTATGAGCCTTTTAGAACTCTTACCGTCTCCCTGTGAGTACGTCCTCCCTCTTCCGCGGTTGGTCTTTAAAATTCCGGTCCTTTCCAGTTGCCTATTGACTTTGACAAAGCACAATCGTACAAAACATGTTGTCATGGTAACCACCACAATTCCAGAGGGCTCTACACACCAAGCTTTGCTTGTTTGAGTTCCCATGGCTCCTGTTGTCTGCATTCCATCTGAAGTCACTCCCGATGCACCTAGACATCACTCCCAGTGTGCGTCTCCACCAACACAGCTGCACAGACAGGAGGCCGGCTGCCCACTTGTGTTGCCCCTGGAATTCATACCACCTGTCAGCTGGAGCAGATCGGTTTTCTGCAGTGGTCATATAGCGGCACTACTAATTCACCATTTCCATGTTGTGTGCTTGGGCTTCCTTTACTTTCATACAGAAAACCGGTATGTTACTATTTACCTCTGCGACCAGCATGGTTTAGAAGTCACACTGAATACTCTACTTTGTTCTATCAAGCTGTTTTTATACTGACTGCTGTCACATAATTTGTCCTTATCACTGAATAAACGTTTATCTACAATGGATTATATTTGTCCGTTTGGCAATAATTTGATGCTTTTGGATATCCAGTTGGTCTAACCATATCTTGTGGCCCTTAGCCATAGTGCTCATCCTTATTGATTCTTTATGACTCCACCACTCCACACTCCACACGCCCTGATGCAGTGTGGTGGAGACATGTAGGCTGAGACCTCTCCTTATAGTTTGTTCATCTGGGCGGGTATAATCTTTTCCTCTTTACATTTACTAGCCTTCTGGATTGTTATTGGGATAAACCTGTACTCCATGCTCTGGGACAAAGGGATATACTTTCACCCCAACTTTGAGCAGTGCCAAAAGCAACATATCAGGTCACTCATTACTGCAGCTTTGTATTCAGTTATAAATCATTAGCTTTAAAAACTCTGTAGAGTCAAAGGAAATTATGTTTTCAAAATACTAACATGAAATTTTGTAGAAGCAATTTACTAACTATACTAAAATATATAAAAAGAAAACTTAAATGCTGCATCTCTTGCTTTTGTAAGGCAGACATGTAGAAGCAAAAAGTGTTCAGCTGATAGAAACAAACAAAGAATATCAAAGGACATCTTTCAAAATTATATCAAATATGGTTCATAACTAGAAGACTGAAAGATGTGTAGTAAGGAACTTTCAAAAGAACATCTGATACTTACAGAACTTGCTGCTGATGAAAGAAAGCAACACCAGTATGTTACAACAGGTTCAGAATACCAATCAAGAGAAGATCTCTTTATAAGGTACTAGATAACCTCTTCAAAACAAACCAGTGAAGTTCAGGTAATTGAAATCAACAGGTTTTCAAGGTAAGAGTGGCCCTGATTGCCACAAAGCTCTTAAAAAGTTGATTGGTTGGTTCCTGTATTTTTGAGTTTTCCACTTTTTATTTTGCTAAAACTTGAAAACTCTTTTTTAGGGATCATTGAATATAAGTTACATCTTACTTAATGTACAGGAATTTTTAAAAGCATTCATACATAAACTGATGTTAAGATATTATCAGAACTGATAATATTTAAAATGTAG
Source organism: Staurois parvus (assembly GCF_062004578.1). Lineage (NCBI taxonomy): Eukaryota > Metazoa > Chordata > Amphibia > Anura > Ranidae > Staurois > Staurois parvus. The sequence continues at coordinate 3,532,448 of NW_028317961.1, forward strand.
TATGGTGGCATTTCCCTGGTGTAGCCCCACTCCGCATTGCTGGCAGAAAGGAGTGGCAGCAGTTTTATTGTGTCTGCTGCTGCCCTTGTTTCTGGTTGCAGAGTTATATAATGAACAAATGCTTCTATGGACAGGATTCTGCATTTGATCAGTGACAGAAACTATTCACAAGCACAGCTGTAAGATGAGGCTGCTATTATGGAACTGTATACAGCCAGTGCTGAGCCTACCCTCTACTCAAAGGAATACATGAAGGAAAAGGACATGGACTGCTAGAAACACTGGGAGGAATAGAAGATTGTAGGAGGTGTTGTCAGGAAAGGCTTGCCCATAGTGCAGGTGAAGGTTTGGGGCGCATAAGTATGCACATGCGCAGTACAGTAACGGGCCAGACAGATGTGCATGGGCTTAGATATAGGAGCACAGATGCACGCGTGCATGCACTCTCGCACATTCAGGTGCGCACCTGTCAATAATGCTGCTACCAAAAGGGCTATTTAAACAAGCTGTAGTTTCTGCTTCATTGCTGTTTGGTCTACAGCTTCTGAGTGTGTTCCTGATTTCTGTGCCTGACCTCTAATACTAACCTGGCTTGTTCCTGATCTCTGCTTGTCTGCTACCTGCCCTGACCCCAGCTTGTCTTTAGATTACTTTTTTGCCTCCTGTTTCTGTCTGATTGAACCTCCGCTGCTGACCTGGCCTGTGACCCGACTACTCTGCTGTCTACTGTCTATGCCTGATCTGTCCAATTGTTACCGACCCGGCTCATCTAACCCTACATCATTTGTCCTGCCTACTGCAGCTTATCAGTCCTGCAAATCTGCATCTGGATCCTGCTTCCTGTTGCACTTCTATAGCCTGATGACAGCTAAGATCTGTGCCAGGTTGTCTGCCCTCAGCCTGTCCTGCTGCTTCACCTGCCTGCTGATTGCTACTGATACACAATCCTGGACTGATCACAGGCACTCATACCTCGCCATGCTCCTGCATCTGCTGTTTCACTACCAGTATCCCTCGAGCCAGAGCTGTATTAGAGGCCTTCCTCTTCATGTCAGGCTCACTAACCAGGTACATGACAGGTGTAGTCCTTTACAGACTGAGCTGACTTGGTAGACTAAACAAAGAAACTATAGAACTATGGTGTTTTTGTTCCCAGACTGAGTAGAAAAAGAGTGTAGAGAACATTCAGATGTTCTGAGTGTGCTTCAGGCTGCTAACAGACCATTGACCACCACACCTGGGAGGGAAAGAGGAGCAACGCCAGACATCCTGAAAAGCCGGAGAGTGCTACAGATACTGATGAAGCTCGCTGCCTGATCAAGGGAAAGGACACCACGGACACTGACAGGTTGTGCTGCCAACAGGAAACAGGGGGAGATCACTTGATACCACAGGAGTGGTGAGAGGCTGCTGGCCAGTCCCCACTATAATTTGACAAAGGAGGAACAGTACTGTCTGCAGGTATCACAGAGCTACTATCTTTATCAGTGCTTAAAGGGACATTATCCTGAGCATTCTGAAATAAGAGTTCGGCCCCAATGAGCTGGCCTGCAGAAAAGAGTATATTACAGACTGCTGAACTGGTATTGTGCATAACTCTCCCTAGCTAGTGTTGCCCCCAGTACAGGGTTTAGGAGGAGTTGCTCTCTATGAAAATGATTTGTTTTTTGCAGTATAATTCTTGCTACTATTCACCCATTTGCAGTATATTTCTTGTTATTGCTGTTTGCTGTATCATTACTGTTGTTCACATCTCTTTTGCCACTGAGGTACTGCGTACACATTTGCAACATATATTCCCCACCCGGTCAGGTTTGTCAGAATACGTGGTGCTGTTTGTAAAGTCATTGTAATGGGGACACAAGAAACAACTCTCCTGTGAGAGTAAAGCTGGCCATACACGTATAGATTTTGTGCGAGAATTTTCGTTTCAAGAATATTCGTTTTATTTTCTAATCGTTAGTGGGGTCAGATTGATGTTTGTTTTCTACAACAGTGACAAAAAAATTCGAAGGAGCAGGAAGGAAAACTTTTCTCGATCAAATGAATTTTCGGTCAGTGTATGTGCTTATTGTTCAGAAATTACATTAATTTTAAAGTAGAATTTTAAAAACAGAAGACAATTTTCAAACGACATTCGTCCATTCACCGAATGTTCAAAGAATTTTTGAATGACTTTTCTTATGAATATTCTCATCCGAAAATCTACACGTGTAATGCCAGCTTTAGTGCTACAACAGACAGAGCTCATTTAGTGATTCTGCACAAGACTATTCATTCTAATCTCCATAAACCCTTGATGGCAGCTAAGATAAATAAGAAAAACAGGCTACACTGCAAAATTATATAAATGACAAGTATCTATTTTTCTGTACAATGGTAAGTACTTTATATGTGTATAATTATGAAAATTTCTAATAGTTGCCTTATTATACAAGTGGTCTGCTGTTTTCTATAAAACCAAGGACTGTAGTTAGACTCTGTTAACACTTATAGATGTAAATGTTCCCTCATCTGCTTTTAAAAAGGTTTCTAATAAAACCTTAAAAAGAACAAATGGATGACTGTGGTCTAAGGGTTCACTTCATCTGCTGTACAATGCTCCAGACACACCTGCTCAGCAACGTCTTCAGTGCTGGGAGGCTGCTATTCTTAACATCATTTTTGGGGTTATCATTATAACAGTGCAGTTTTCTAGTTGCAGAAATGATTGCCTGTTATTAGTCAAAATGAAAAAAGTAAGGATTAGTCCTCTAAAAATTATATTTAAATCTGGGGTATAATAGTTAGAAAAATAATCCACTAAACTATTTAAATTTTTAGGGAGATTTCTGCACTTGAGTTTCTGGGTATGCTCACAAATGGTATGGTATCATACTTTTTTAATTTTTTAACAGTATGGTGTATTGGGTGAAACAGCTGCAATTCCATAAATTTAATGATTTTTAGAATCTTTATTTCACTGCATGTTTTTTTTTTAATGTAATGTGAGTGCAGTGCTCCAAGGTTCATTGTGTTAGTCTTATGTACACACATCCCATCAAGCAAAAGCATATAAATAATCATAAAAACCAACAGGTAATCCAATGAGATTATTTTTGTTTTTAGTTTTGTTCTCATACTGTATATCTAGTTCTAGTTTTACTGTCAACATTGTGAAGAGGTCAGGTCAAGTAGTACATTATGAATGGTACAAATGAGAATATTTTATCTAAATGTTGAAACTACATCATCATAACCAATAATCTGTATAGCTGGCAGAATATAAATCATTACCAAATATATGTGGGGTGGGACAGAAAATCTCTCCAAATCCTTGTAGAGAGGTTTTACTAGTACCACACCCCTAATTGGAAATGCAGTAAAAATAGCCCTAACAAGAAAAAACTAATGGGGTTTTAAAGGTACCAAACCATATGAAACCATATCTATATAAAAAAATGGGAAACAAAAATAGAAAATAATTTAACACCTTTTATTAAGTTAAAAAGCCACCATACTGGTGGAGCAAGAAAAAATCCAGGGTCATAAAAAATCCAGTTGTATTAAATGAACAGAACTACAAATGGTAGCCTAATTGCAGTACATATTGTTACTGATACTTAGGACATTAGGATAGCATCATAAATGTCAGTTTACATATTGGTAGGTTGCTCCAGCCTTGAGATATGAAATGATGCTTTGTTGATATATTCCAATGCATTTCACGGGACAAAGCCCTCTTCTTCAGGGAGCATTTGTTCCTACAATAAAGCAAGAATTGGTCCAAGAACACATTATGGATATATGACCATACATGAAAGGCAATAAAAATAAAAGGCTTAACAGCATTTACCAGTTGATGATATTGTTGACCTTCCAAATGGTCAGTGCAATGTATTTGGGACATGACACTCCCACCTGCACGAAAATGAGGCCTCCAGCAAGTGGTATGGAGCAACTGCCAATCAAAAGGAACTGTGAATGCACTTATGAAAAGCTGAAATATCATTCAAAAGAATTACAGAGCACAATGATCAGTGGTGACCCCCAATAATCCCAACTACACCCCTACTCCCCATATTGATCATTAGTTAGAACCCTTCAAAGAGGGGGGGGGGATCACCAGCAATAAGTATTCTCAAAACCTCCAAGTCAACATCAGCTTAAAAATAACTAAGTGGTTCAACATATTGCAAAAATATCTATAACTATATATGCCCAAAATCCACCCAGGTACATACCACAATCAGTAAAGTTGGAAAGTGTTGCTAAATAGCCAATAAGTGCGCCAGAAGTGAAGGTACATAGAAGGTTAAAGTTGCTTCCAGGAATAGGGGAGGGGGAGAAAAATGGTCTCACCCACATTCCCCCAGTGTAGTCCTGAATCAAACTGATACTACTGGGCTTAAATACCAGTAAATTGCCACCAAAATGGTGGTGTTGATGCTGTACTACACATGTGCAGTGACACCAATGACATATAGTGATGACGTCATGACATCCAACGTCACCGCAATACGTTCCGTGATGTCAATTGACAAAAGAATCAGGGCAATCTTAATGAAGCCCACAATGCAGGACAATGGAGTAAAGCTGTTATCAACAATGGAACAACAAAAAACACAAGTAGGCAGGAGGGACCCTATTAATCAGAACACCCTATTTGCCAAATACATAATTACTCAATGCAAAGAGCACCAGTCAGGATAATACCAACAATGGGAAAAATAGAAAATATTCTGTCCACAAAGCATCTGGTCACATAGGATCAGTATCGTCAAACGGCATTACATTATGCTGTTATAGTACAATCATTCCAAATAAATCCAACATATTCAAATAGTCTCAACGATCAAAATTTTTTATACAATAAATATATACATAAGAAGTTGTTAACACATAATAATTCAACAAAAAATAATATAGAAAAACCAATAATATGCAAAATATGACAAAAGCAAAAACAGATCCATAACTAAACACACACTAAACAAAAATGAATGAGAAATTAAATAGAGGGCTGTACGATGGCCGAGAGACTCAAGACAAAAAAGGTTTGGAGCTCAGGGAGTCATTCAGGTTGTGTTGCCACCAAACTGCCACCAAAATATGTATACATATAAATCTTCACCGTCTTCATCCATGGTCACCCCGCTCACTCAATTTGTCAATACATAATACATAAATGATCTTGCTGCATCATAATGCAGTGCTTACACTGCCATAGGAAGTCCTTTATTCCAACCATCCTGCCTGGCTAATTGGGTAAATATCATACATTATGTCAGTGATGTTTATGATTGGCTTCTTCTGCCACTGCACCTTAAAATATATTTTTGCTTTAAAAATATTTCGGATCTATTTTTTGTATTGCTGCCCCATCTAGTCCAAAAATTGTTACTTTACTTGATACTAAGGCACCCTAGAAATAACTTATTAAATATTCATATTTCTTATGTACCGTATATAATCTACAGATACTGGCCTTGTTGCATCTAGACCCTCAAATGTTTTCTGACTGTTATTCTTCTCTTTCTTTCTGCTGAGTCCAAAGATGTTAATCTTCAACAAATGCTTTGGCCTTATACTGCTATGGTATGTGTAAAAAAAATCTCATCAAGGAGAAAATCTCTTCTGCATCATAGGTTTCCCTTCCTAGCTCATCAGTGGTAGTTATATACAGCTATATGACCATGATTGTTTTTTTTTTTTTTAAATATTGACCTTTATTAAGAATTTTAAGAATGACCAAGGCCAAAAGTTACAGCTTTAAGAGAATCAGGTAAGATCGCAAAGAAACATACAGTACAGAGATCATAGTTGCATCTTAGATATTCATTTTTTATTTTTATTTCAACACCTTTCTAGGTGATCAGGCCGAGGAGTGATTGGGAGAACCCAATGGGGATTTTACTCTGCTTTTTAATCAAAATATATTACACCCATAAGAGGAATATTGGTAAATCACAGTGCAATTCTAAACCAAATTGCGGTGTTGAATTGGATGAATCATTGACATAGAACATTATACAATGTATGTTAGTAGTACGATTTTCCTTTAAGCACAAGTTGAGTTTAAAGCATACATACTTTATTTACACTTCACCCTAGGAGAAATCAGAATTTATACTAAATATACCATGCAGCTGTTGCAACCCTGAGCAGCAATTTAAAGAAGGACAATCTTCTCAGTGAGGGCCACTGATTGCCTAGGATCAGAGAAGTGTGAAAAGGCCCACCTGTCAGTAGAGCTGTATCTATTACATAACCCATCCAGTGCTGTGCTTGGACAACAGGAAAATAATGTTCCTTTTTTTCACTAATTAGCCACTGCTATATAGTTTTATAGCTAAAAAGATAAAAACATGTCATATTTACATGCTATATTCCTTGTGTAATTATCTTCCCATACAGACACATTTCCCAGAAGATTCCTGTTGGGTTTTTTTTGGTTAATTAACTGTTCTCAAAGTCACGCTGCTGGTTTTATTTAATTACAATGCAAGGAACAATGTTGCAAAAGTTCAGCACAATTTCATGTTTTCGATTACCACTGTCACATCTGTAAACCATGAATTTTGTTTGGTTGATATGTATTACTGCATTTGCACATCCTTTTTAGTTTCACTATTGATTTTTTAAATAGATCTTTATATGTATCTGCTGCCACAATTCTTTGTTTCTATGAATTGAGTGGGGTCTCCTATGTAAATTCATTTGGCTCTACATACTATATTCCTCATGTAATGAAGAATATAATGCCTAAATGTATGTAACTGCATTATGTCCCTTGTATAATCCTGATATTTTTATTCAAACAAAATTAAATTAGGTAAAAAAAAATAATATTAAAATCTATTTTTGTTCACATTTTATTGTCTGTCATTTACTATAAGCCATTGAATGAACTTCAATTTACAGTGTCCGCAGAACAGAACTGTGAATGTGTTTTTTCACCAGTTACACAATTAGTTTAATAAATAAATTTCAAATAAAACTGCTCTTATAGTACAGCTTATGCTGCTATTTTGCTGGTTGGAGTGGAAAAAGTAATATACTCTCAACTGCAAAAGTGAAAGGTAAATAGATAACACATTCTCACTAAAGTAATCATCTATGTGACCTTAGTAGTCTCAGGCAGAATGCATTAATCTAGCCAATTCCTGTCTGGACATGCTATTTTACTTTTCAACACAATCTCCTATTTCCTTGGGTAATATCAACATTTCTGAAAGGTTTTAGGCACCATTTTTGTTAGGCTAGCTATTCAGGCACAAAAGTCAATACTTTTTCCATTTTGCATAGTAAGAGAGGGTTTTAACCCATGTTGCTGATTTAATGAGAATGAAGTTGCTCAAGAAGGGCTCTGTGAAGAGACAGGCTGGCCAAGATGACTTGGGGTGGGGTGCCAGGTATTCGTTAGAACACTGATCAGTTGCATTTCAACCCTGTCAGATTCGAGACATTCTTTTTTGTGACACCCTGTTCAAGTGCCTCATAATAAGAAAAATGCAAGCAAGTTTGGAACAGCAGTACGTGTTAAAATGTTCTGTGGAATTGGTAAAAGTGCATCCGAGTGGTGATGGAAAAGCTTATAGAGAAGCTGCGCTATCATCTGCACAAGTGTACCGATGGCACAAAGGCCTTCAAGGAGGGACATGAAGGTGTTGACGATGAACAACGATCAAGACACCCCTCTTTGTCGAAAATGGAACATGGATGCTGTGAGGTCTGTTCTCAACCTTGACCAACGGCTCACTATCAGAATGATTGCAGAGGAAACGGGAATTACCAAGTCAATTGTTCATGAAATCGTGACTCAATATTTGAACATGAGAAAAGCGTATGTAAAATTTGTTCCAAAGAATTTTTCAGCTGATGAGAATGAACACTGTCAACTTGTTTGACACGGCCTGTTGGCGCATTTGGAAAGAGAGCCTGATTTTTTGAGTCGAGTGATAACGGAGATAAATCCTTGGTGTTTGAGAATGATCCTGAAATGAGGAAACAAAGTTCAGAATGGCACACACCCATGTTACCTTACAGCAAGAAAGCTTGAATGAGCAAATCAAACTTCAATTAAATGGTCATTGTTTTTTTTATTCATGTGGAATTGTCCATAAGGAACTTGTATATACTGGTCAAACTGCGAATCAAAGATTGTACCTGGAAGTTCTTGGTCACTTGGGATAAAGAATTTTTTGTGTGCGTCCTGAGTTCGGCTCACCATAACAATGCACCATCACAGTCACAGTGCTCTGGCCATCAGAGAGTTTTTGGCTGAAAAACACATCATGGTACTTGACCATCTGCACTACAGCCCAGACTTTGCTCCTTGTGACTGTTTCATATTCCGAAAGATGAAGAAGAGTTTGAAAGGACACCATTATGGTAGTGTGGATAACGTTCAAAGAGCCACTACATAGATAGGGATGCTATGAAAAATGGAAAAATCGCTGGGATCGTCGTGTACACTCACACGGTACATACTTTGAAGGAGACAATGTTCAACTGTAAAATTTTTCAATAACATTTTTTTAAAATATTTTTCTCTTTACATTCTGAACACACCTTTTAATTATTATTCTCATAGAGGTGTTGATATGAAAACAGTTTAAAGGATGTTTATACAGTAATCTTTCATAAGAGACAAATAGCCCTGGTAATTGAAGTCTGATATTTAGACCATTTGTGGATGGTCAGTAAATGTTTGAATTTTGGGAGCAGGCCAATGCAAATACCTATGTATACTCTTTTTATAGGGTGTATATCGAAAATTTTAAATATGTTTTCACTTTAAAACAATAGAAACCTCCTGTGCTACTCAAAATTGGACTAATAATTATGGGGAGGGGGCTGCTAACACCCAACCATATACCAAATGGATAATGTGCAAAAACTTAAAGTGAATTGGTGCAGCACTACCCCAATACAATATTACTCCCTTACTGGCTTATCCCAAAACACAGATAAGTATAAGTATATACGTATAAGTACAAGATGCCGTCCAAGCCGGAAATACGTCACCACTTTTCTACACGTTACGTCCCATAATCACGTGACTTCCTCACTACACTAGTCACTATTGTGTGATATATTTAATCCCACATTAAGGGATTCACGAAAACTTTTTCACTCTATTTTGCTAATTTCTAGCCTTTGTGGTCACCATTCCTATCAGGGTGATTATTGATCCAACATTCAGGGATTCACCTTTTTTGTTTATTATAGTTCATATATTTTGAAGTTCCATCAGGACTTTTTCTTTTCACTGGTGTTTCTATTTCTACACATTATATATTTATTTTTTCATGTTAGTAGATCAGCTCACTTAATGAGATTGATTTGTTGTCACTGCATTGCATCGGTGGCATTTTTAGTTACTTATAAGTTTTTATGAATATTTTGTATGTCCTAAACTGTTTTATGTGCATTCTATTCTATTTTACATATTTATCGTATATCATATATTGGTTTAATTATCTGTGTTTTGGGATAAGCCAGTAAGGGAGCAGTATAGTATTAGGTCAGCGCTGCACCAATTCACTTTAGATTTTTATGTTTTGACTTTAGTTATTTTGTCTTAATACAAGAGGAATGTGTATTCTTTATTGACTTTTGGTGTGCTTTGTGTATTTAATAAAGATCCGTGCAGTAAACCAGTGTGATACTTTGCCTTTGTACAGGATCTTCCTGTAATAAAACCTGTCCCTGTTGCTCTCTCTCCTTGTGCAGGGTGACTGGTCTTGTATCCTCCCCTCCATAGTTTTCTGTTGAAAGTCAGTGGTAGGAGGATCTGCTGGGTCAATCCAATAGCTCTGTTCTCTCTACAGCAGGGGACCTCAAACTACGGCCCGTGGGCCAGATACTGCCTGCCAAAGACATTTATCAAGCCCTCCGGGCCAGCTGGGAAAAAAAAATTGGGGGGAAAAAAACCCCAGCGCTGGCCGGCAAATAGCTAGGCTGCTCACTGGGTCCTCGGCCATGCGGCAGCCTGGAAGCCCAGGATTTCACCTGCTGCAGCCAGAAAAGCAACAGGAGAGGAGGAGTGCACACCAGGCACTAGGTACAGTGCATTGTGGTGTCAGTGTATCAGTGTACAGTGTGTTAGAGTACAGTACATTGGGGTGTCCACTGCATTACAGTGTATAGTGTATTTTGTTGTCCAGTGTGTTACAGTGTGCAGTGCATTGTGGTGTCTAGTGTATCAGAGTACAGTGCGTTACAGTGTACAGTGCTTTGCAGTGTCCAGTGCATTACAGTGTAGAGTGCATTGCAGTGTTCAGTGCGTTACAGTGTACAGTGCATGGTGGTGCCAAGTGTGTTACAGAGTACAGTGCATTGCAGTGTCAAGTGCGTTACAGTGTACAGTGCATTGCAGTGTCAAGTGTGCTACAGTGTACAATGCATTGCGGTGTCCAGTGCGTTACAGTGTACAGTGCATTTTGGTGTCCAGTGCATTACAGTATACAGTGCATATTGGTGTCCAGTACGTTACAGAGTAGAGTGCATTGCAGTGTCCAGTGCATTGCAGTGTCCATTGTGTTACAGTGTGCAGTGCATACTGGTGTCCAGTGCGTTACAGTGTACAGTGCATTGCAGTGTCCAGTGCATTACAGTGTACAGTGCATATTGGTGTCCAGTGCGTTACAGAGTACAGTGCATTGCAGTGTCCAGTGCATTGTGGTGTCCATTGTGTTACAGTGTGCAGTGCATACTGGTGTCCAGTGCGTTACAGAGTACAGTGCATTGTGGTGTCCAGTGTGTTAGTGTACAGTGCATTGCGGTGTCCAGTGGGTTACAGTTTGCAGTGCATATTGGTGTCCAGTGAGTTACAGAGTACAATGCATTGCAGTGTCCAGTGCATTACAGAGTACAGTGCATTGTGGTGTCCAGTGAGTTACAGAGTACAGTGCATTACAATGTCCAGTGTGTTACAGAGTACAGTGCATTGCAGTGTTCAGTGTGTTAGTGTACAGTGCATTGCTGTGTGCAGTGTGTTACAGTGTACAGTGCATATTGGTGTCCAGTGCATTACAAAGTACAGTGCATTGCAGTGTCCAGTGCATTAGTGTACAGTGCATTGCGGTGTCCAGTGCGTTACAGTGTACTGTGCATATTGGTGTCCAGTGCATTACAGAGTACAGTGCATTGCGGTGTCCAGTGCATTACAGAGTATAGTGCATTGTGGTGTCCGGTGCATTACAGAGTACAGTGCATTGCGGTGTCCACTGCATTACAGAGTACAGTGCATTGTGGTGTCCATTGCATTGTGGTGTCCAGTGCGTTACAAAGTACAGTGATTTGCGGTGTCAAGTGCATTACAGTGTACAGTGCATTTTAAATATTTTATTGTGTTTTCCTTTTTTCTTTGCACTACGGATAAGATAAGTGCGGTGTGCATAGGAATTTGTTTATATTCTTTTCAAACTATAGTCCGGCCCCCCAACAGTGTGATGGTCTGTGAACCGGGCCCCTATTTAAAAAGTTTGAGGACACCTGCTCTACAGGCTATGTACAGCCCAGTGATGAGGTTACTACTATATTTCTAAGGTAATTTCTTGGTTTGCAAAGACATATTATGATATATTACAAAGAAAGTTTTTTATGCCTGGAGTTTAACTTTAATGTTGGCCATACATGTAAAAAGAAATAATCTATTTGTTATAGATTTGACCATTTTAAATTTTTTTAATTTTAAAATGAGTAATGTTTCCACCAGGATCGATTATGAGAGATCATGTTGAAAATGTGTCAATCATTCTAGTTGGAAAATGTGTAATATTTTTTTTAAAAATTCCCCATGTAAATGTTACTGATATCAATAAACTGAAGGAAGGAATATAATAGTAATTCTGTTATTATTCCTATTGTTAGTCTCTATCTATGAATAATTAGATAGTCCAGTTTGTGTATTTCAAGTTGACCTTAAACTCTTTTCAAATGTGTCTCATTGTACAGGTCAATAGCTATGTTCTTTTTAAATAAAGGCAACATTCTAGTAAGCAAACACAAACTAAAGGGTGAATATCCAAGGGTGCTCATTAAACTGAAACAGGTCTTGAAGTGTGATGTGTTCTCAAATGCCATGCATTGTCAAAACAGAGGCTAGCATATGTTAAGATGTTATATTTTTTATGTTCCCCTAGATGCCTTTTGCGTTGCTTGAACATGAAGAAACAAACATTTGTTACAGTTACATGCTTCTGAGACAAACATTTTAAAATTGAAACAACAGCTTGTTAGGGAGTGATGGGCACAAACATTTTTGGATGGTAGCAGCTGCATTCTGTGATATGTATATTTATTTTCTGTACAAACAATGACCTCCTCACACAATAATCTGTGTGTCAGCCAGCAACAAATTGAAGGTCTAACTTATGAACAAGCTAAATCTTTGAAATGTCTTTAAAAAGACTCAGAACTGTATAAAATCAAAAGTTATAAAGTATAGGTACAAAGTACACACAATTCAGTGACCTAGAAATCTAGCATTTGTTGTATGTAGGTGTGTGCATGCGGTTTTTTTTTTAGGTTTTTTTGTTTGTTTTTTTTTGCTTGCTTATGGGAAACAAATTTTTTAAATAGTTTTTTTATGCATTCAAGGACCAGAGTTTCTGTTTAGCAAGGATAATAAAAAATTACAGATGGGCTTTTGTTAGCAGGGGTTAGACAAAAAATGGAAAAAAAACTACATGATTTGCAGATGTGAAAGTGACAACATGTTTTGCGTTGAAAATGGTAGTGATGTAATATTATTTTGCTTCCGCTGTATGATGAGACACCTAGCTAACAGGTGGGAAGCCTCACTTTCATCATTCATTTATATACGTGGCCTAGCGAGCGCGCTTCAAAGCAGCTAAATGCACAAAAAGGAACCACAAAAACCTTTCTATAATAAGCAAATGGAAAATGAAAGTGCAGCGCTAAGATGAATGGTAACAATAAGATCAAAGTCTTATGCAAGAATTATTAAAAGATACAAAGTCCAATGTGGTATACTAAATAGGTGAACAGTCCAAAATGATATATTGTGACTTTAATCAGTATGAGCACTGCTCCAGCATCCCGATGTGAAAGTATGGAAAGATTGCCCGCTCACCGGAAGCGCAATCAGAATGCGCATATAGAGATCCCAACTAGCCGGAGGTCCTATTCAGGTACTGCCTGGTGCTAGGGTGATCCTCAGGTGGTCCCTCAGTTTGGGTGGCAGGTAACTGGAATACTGGTCTGGTCTTAGGGCTTGCTTCCTAGGCCTGGACAGGTCACCTGGAATACTGGGCTGAGGTATGGAAGCTCAGTGCAAAGCAATAAAGATATAGGTGCTCATAGTGTAGTATTCCAAAGGATTTATTAAGCATGAATTAGTAATGTATCAAATACAAGCATAAATGGATAAAATAAATACACAAGGTGACTGAGTAGTAGTAGTAGCATGAATTGCTGAATGCACTGACCAGTGGGAACCATAAGGTGGCCGCCGGACCTCCTGATCTGGCGATGTGACGTCAAGGCGTGCAAGGGCTCCTCCTTTCGTCATTCATTGCGTACATTGCTAGTACTATGGTGTCATGTCGGAGCCTATTGATCTTTAAAGAGGGCAAATTGTTGGTGACTGCTTAGCTGGTGCCTTTGTGACTGAGATTGCCAATCTATTTGACATTTCATGAGGTACAGTATCAAATATTATGAGTGCGTTTGCTGTTTCCAGAAAAACATCATCTGATAAGCATAAGTGCTGTCAACATGGTCAACTGACTGAAAGAGACAAAAAGACATTGAGCAAGATTGTGACCCATAATAAGAAAACAACTGTTGCAAAAGTGACTACAAAGCTCAATCTCAGTCTTCACGGGAGATGCTTTATTACTTTGATAAAGTCTACAGATGAAACGCGTCAGTTAGTACCATCAGATGCTTGAATCAGAAACACCCATGTGACCATTTTGATCATTGGATGTCTGTATACATTCTTACATATACGTATATTGGTTGTCAATAAATCTGTTTTATGGGATTTTCTGCACTATGACCTCTTTTTGCTTTCTCCATGTCCTTTAACTATTGATCTACGGGGAGGCTGAATACTGAGAAGACCAGGAGAGAGGCTAAGATTACCTTACACTGTGCCTTAAAAGATCCATATTGCTATACCGAGAGGAGGAACACTACCTGCAATGGAATGATATGTGGTTTTAATTTGATTATTTGGCAAGAGGTTGCACAAGTGGCGGGTGGATCACTTTATAACTGATAGTGCACTGATGTTATATTCACATGTGAGCACAATATAGATATGTTTTTTTTCCATTTATTTATAAAATACTACACCATATGAGTTTCTTTTGGGTTTCACATGTAATGAGTTGAAGATATTTATGAAGCAAAGGTGAATAAAGTAGAAAACACACAGTTGGTAATTTTGACAGTTTATTTAACACATTTGACATAAGTGGATTATAAAACTGGTAGAAGGCTTGGAATGTCATCTGCAAGATAACGTTGGACATTCTCTTGAATTTTTGAACTCATTATGTCAGGGTGCCTTGGTGGTCTGTTCAGCTTTTTGGGAGACTCTGGGAGGCACTTGTGTGCTGGTGGACTCTTTAAACTTATATTTAAAAATCATTAAGCCAATTTTCGAAGTGCTCTAAACAAGAAAAAAAAAAGAATAATTGCTTCTTTGAAGCTCTCTACTATATTTTAAACTCTGTTACCTTCCTGTCTTCCAATCACGGACATTTCCTAAAGGTCAGAATTGTTACAGCAGATACTATGATCAGTGTTTTTCCATTAAAACATGGAGTGATGGCTATTGTTTGTATGGGTAAAAGGATTACAGTTCCACTGATGATTTCTTTCATTCTGGTAGCATTTGAATTTTTGACCTGCAAGCTGGAGGGTGAGGCTGAGAGTTCCATCATTACAGTAAGTTCTTGCATTTGTATTGATATCACCCCCCAGTAATCTTGTGAACAAAAGTATGTTAACAGTGGTTGGAAACACCTGCACTATGAGCCAGTTAGGTTTCTCTGAAACATACATACTATTGAAAGGAGTAGAGAGCAAAGTAGATGGCATCTTCTGCATCTTTATTGTCCAATCAGTAGGCCAGGGACATTTTTTGACCATGTAAGGCAATAACAAAAGTCAAAAACCTAGTGCTGTCTGGAAGGGGTAAAAGCAGCCTTATTTGTATGGGTATGCAGTAGAGATGGGCTTCATGATCAAGTTGATCTTGGGTTCGACTCAAACATATGCTGTTCATGTATTCGCTGAACACACGAACGGTAAGGGTATAAGAGGCTGTTCGCCTGCCGTGCCCCACAAAACACTGACCACAGGTCAGGTGCAATGCTTTGGCCAATCACACTGCATGATGGCGTCACAAGGGGGCGCTCCCTTGTGACATTATCACAGCATTTAAGAACTGTCATCCCGCCACAGCTGTCAGACTGCAGGTATTTTTTTTTCTTTTTTTTGGGTGGCAGCGAGCATTGTGATTGATGTTGGATCTACTTCGGGGGACATTTTTAAAATTTTTGTTTTTAATAAAGGACTTGTTTCCTGTCATTTTTTACTACCCTTTTTTTGTGAATGGGTAGCAGTACCATGTATCACATACTCATTCACATGAGGGGGGCTTCCAGATTCCAATAAGCCCCCCACCCGCATACCCCCACAACTACTGGGAAGAGGTCCTTGTTCCCATCAACAGTTGAATTATTAAAGAATGTTTCACTACTAAAATATTGCATGACTTAATAATATAACTCATGCAGTATTTTAGTAGATGCGGTAAGATACGCTTAGTAAATTGTCTCCGTTCGATATTTGTGGTCAAATTTTCAGTATGTTCGAATGTTTGACTGCGAACTGAACAGAGGGGTGTTCTGTCCATCACTAGTATGCAGTTACGTGGTTGGTGTTCAGCTTTAACTAAGTTGTGCAATACACAGCACCTACTGTACAACCCTACATATTAAAATAGTACAAAAAAAAGTGCACAATCAGACTAGAAAGCCTCTAGCTTTTGAGTACTAGTGCTGAAGAAGGACTTGCATCATTCCTTTTGAATATCAACATTGCATGGCAAGATGAGACAGGTACACCAAGTATTAGTAACGAGGCACGGTGGTTAGCAAGTTTTGTTCGCCACATTAGGCACACAGGCACAGCACTAACTAGCCCTGTGCCTGAATACTGCTAATAAAGTGCTGAATTTAAATATTCATAATTCCTTTTAGACTAAGGCTGCTAGTGTACTCTGTGTGCTGGAAAAAGTCGGTTTTGCCTACAGGTGCTCCCCCTCTGCCTAGGAGGCAATAGATGTTAAGTCTATTAAAGGTTAGTTAAAGTATAACTTAGGTCTGTCTAATGCCAATACTGATAGTGAAGGTGGAAAAAATTCCACATTTCGGGTTGTCACCAGAACAGGCATAGATGGGAAATCTTCCATAGGTGACATTAGTTCTGGTGACCCTGGCGAGTGCAAGAGATTCCCACTTTGGAGGGATTTCCTCTCACTTCCCCTTCAGGCAATGAGACAGGGAATGAATGATAATTTCCCCCGTGACACATACATGGCAAAAAAAAATATAACAGTGGACCACAATACTCCCCTACTCTATCCAAAATAAAAATACATTTCCTGTGGAAGATATGATAATATACAGTACATAACTACAAATGATGCTGGGATTTTTTGGCAAGCTTTTACCTAAAGAGGAGCTTCACTCCCCCCTTTACAACCTTTTTATTACACTGTATTACTGGATTGTCCACATAAAACATACTTACTGTCTAGCGAATCCAGCTTGTCAGGTAAGCAGCTGCTCTGTCACAGCACTTTGGGTTTCACACTGCCATTTTCTCTTGTGATGTCATCATAGGGCTGGCTTTTCCTTTCTGGGTTCTTTGAGCAGGCCCCCTGGTAACGCATTGTGGCAATTTCTTGTGGCATGCACAGTGCAACAGAGATTTTTCTGGTGTTTGTACAGCGAGGCCAGGATGCCTGAAGCCTCCTGAGATGTGAACATCGGTATCTCAGGAAGCTTCAAGTGTGGGGGGGGTGTCACGATCAGGGGTCAGGTTCAGGGGACACTGGCTGTAGTAGCGGAAAGGCTCACACAGAAACCAGTAGGATAAATACACATGTAGATTCCCCTGGCGAGTGACACAGGCTCACCCAAGGTGCGGGGTCTAAGCACTAACTGGTCTTAACCAGAGCTCCTAAGGGTGGAGATAAGCTTCGCAGCATGCTAGTGCCAGATCGCAGTCCTCATGATCGCCACACCAGGAGGTAAGCAAGCTGGGGTAGCAGATGTAGTGGGTGGTGATCAAGCAGAAGGTCAGTAACTAGTGATTGCAGGTTGGGATCAAGTGGAAGCATAGTCAAGGAAGAAGCCAAACGTCTGCAACAAAAGGTTGCAGGCTGGAATAAAGTGGAAGTGTAGTTCAGGAACAAGCCACATGTCAGTACCAAATAGTAATGAAGATGTGAACAGCAGCAGGAGCATAAGGAACAAGTTATTGGCTGAAGAAGAGCAGAATAATCTGACAAATAGGAATTGCAAAGGCATGGCTTAACTAGAAAGTTCACGGGAGGAGCAAGGAGTTCAAGGTTCACCAGAGACAAGATAAAAGGAAAGTATGTCCAAGGGATCAGGCAGGGAGCTATCCAGCAACTCAGGTGGCTCAGCAAGAAGAGCTGTTGCCAGATGCAGCAGAGGTCCTGGATTTAGATCCAGGTCCTTACAGGGGGTGATGGCATTCTTGCCTAGGTTTGAAGGCTGTGGGTGCGGGTCTAGATCCATTTTACCCCCCCTCCCAGATGTGTAATGGGGGGAGGTGAATGATGGCAAACTGTGGGAGAGGGTGGACATGTACATTATTGCATATGGTATTGTTATAGGTATGTATTCAAATTAATATGTAAATGTATTCAACAGTCCCATTATATTCATCATATTAATTGTGTTCCTCTTGCCATTGTCCTAGAATTTCCAGCATATCTCATTGTTATTTTTTATGTTGTTTATTATACTGTATGTATTTATGCGATTGTGTCTTAATGTATGGGTGGTCTATTTTTTACCCACATGTTTCATAGAGTAATTATCTGCAATGCAATCAGTGTGCATGTTCAATATAAAGCCATTCTTGCTTTGGGAATATTTTTATGTCATGCCCTACATATTCATGGATATCCTCAGCATATACTGTATTTTAGCTGACTGCAAATGATTGTTAAATTCTATTGACTCCTTGTTTATACTCTGGCCTTAGATATATCAATAAGATTTCAAAATATTTATCATCACATTCACTTCTGTCAAATAGTAGGATTAAAAAATAGTCCTTAATAGTGTTAATGCATTCATAATTTACATGCATTGTGAATTGAATTGGATGGGAGTAAGGGAATGTGAGTCATCAGCATCAAACCAAAAAAAAGGGCTGCATACTGTAAATTATTGTACAATGCTATAGTGCAACATACTGTATCTGTTATGAATAGGGCACATTATTTTATTTATTTTAGAAGCACAGGATTTAAATGCATTTAAAAAGAAGTAAAGCATTCTGGTATGAATAACTAACAAATATCTAAATTGGTTCAGGTATCACTGGGGAGAAGCTCTGAACCAGCTACTGATACCACCATAGTGACTCCATCATAGACATTTACCTCTAAAGGTCCTAGTTTTGTACTCACAGCCACTAACATGTGACTTGGTTTGCATGCAGGAATTAGCAGCTATCAGGTGCTTTTGCTTCTTGGTGTTCTCATTGAAAATACAAATTGGTTTATATTTAAAAGGGAGACAGTGTATTTTTTACAGTGTATACATTTAAAGAGATACTAAGCTTAAAAGCAAAATTGTAATATATCACAGCTTACCAATTCTAAGATGTGGTGGCTCCATTTGTTTCATTCTGTAGACTTTATTTCTTTATATCACCAGCTAATCTAGACAGTAAATCTGTTATTTTTCAACTTCCTTTCACAGACCAAGCTGCCTGGCAAAAGTGGCATTTGACACTGAAAGTGGTACTTACAATAGTTAGCTAAATGTCTGTGAAACCATTATCCCCAAAAAGACAGTTGCATTAACTGCTTAAAAAGCATTGGCTGCACTTTTTGACTTCTTGGTCCTACCCCACCTGGAATTCTCTTTGGAAGTCACGGAATTTTTTCGCTACCTTCAACTGTGGCATTGGCTGACCTCACTGTGGGGCACTTCCACCTTTCTGTATTGGAAATCTGCCTTTGAACAGCTTTGCCAACAGCGTCCGGGCACCCCGGGCCTTATTTCCCTTCTTTATGCAGCTTTGAACAGACGCTCGATGCATACCTCTCTCTCATATGTCACTCAATGGGAACGCGACCTGGTGGCAGTCATGGATCTGAAGGACTGGAATAGGACCTGGTTGTCTATAGCTAAATGTTCCTTTAATACGACCACATGGCGGCGGCATACAAGGTATTGTTTCGCTGGTATTGGATTCCGGCTCGTATGGCCCAGGCAAACCCTGCCTGCAGTGATCTATGCTTTTGGGGTTTTGGCCATCGTGGTGATGTATTGCATATCTGGTGGTCATTCCCAAGACTGATTGGTTTTTGGTCTCGTTTGTTGGGCCTCCTTTTTACCTTGTTCCATCTCCCCATACACCTGGATGCTCGGTATGCTTTGCTTCATTGTCGAAAAAGAAAATATGGCAGTATGATAAGGGCAACACCTGTGGTGTTAACCAAAAGTGGTTAATTGAAAATCCAAGCAGAGTAATATAACTGCATTCAATAGCTACAAAAATATTTTATTTGATCCCATGGATCATAAAGAGGTTGAACATGGACACGGTGAACAAATCATGATAAAATTACAAAATTAAAAGCAGGAATCCACATAAGGCAATGAAGTTTCCTAGCTACGTAATCATAGATTTCCATATGTTTCCACATTGTATCTGGATAGGGAGAACATTCTTCAAAGATATTATTTGGTAAACACCACAATAACTGGAATGACTTCCTATAATGGAAACCAAAGAAGGATCATAGTAGTGGAAACATAAAAAGAATAATGTATGCACAAGTCATGTACTAGAACAAGGCAGCCAAACAAAATGGTAAGCTAATAGTTCCATTGCCTTCTCATTAGCTTGACCATCATGAAAAAATGATGAATGCAAGGCCTTCCTGGGTGACCACCCCAAGTGGAAATGAATCCACAATAGCAAGTGATTCTGAGAATGTATAAACATAAATCGTGAATATCAAACAAAATACCTGAATAGAATAGATAAAGGGTAAAAAATATTGTGATGTTTACCAAAGAATATCTTTGAAGAATGTTCTCCCTATCCAGATACAATGTGGAAACATATGGAAATCTATGATCACGTAGCTAGGAAACTTCATTGCCTTATGTGGATTCCTGCTTGCCGATAATTATCCAGATTTGAAGACGCTGAATGCTTTTAATTTTGTAATTTTATCATGATTTGTTCACCGTGTCCATGTCCAACCTCTTTATGATCCATGGGATCAAATAAAATATTTTTGTAGCTATTGAATGCAGTTATATTACTCCGCTTGGATTTTCAATTAATCACTTTTTGTAGGCAGTGTTGCCCTTGTCATACTGCCATATTTTCTATTATGTACTTTGGGTTTATAAATCCACATTTATACTATAAGTGAGACGAAGATATTACTTTGACACGGATATACGTGTCACATTAGGTGGCTCTTTTCTTTTTGTTTGCTTCATTGTCCCATACCACGCCTCTTGGCTCACAAGAAGAAGTTGGCTTCCTATTTGTTTTTGTCGGCCACTAGAACAATTGCTCAGGCATGGAAGCGCCGTTTGTCTCTCTTCAGGGGATGCGGGACCGAGTATTTGTAATGACTCCCAATGGAAATTTTTGAAAATATAGGAGCCGTGGTTGCAATATGCCCTTCCCACGCTACTCTGGGGTTGTGATGTTGTTTGGTACTGGTGTTCGTGAACCCTTGCTCATGGTCTTCTCAGATTGGCAGATGACATCAGGAAAAATATATATAAACGCTCATTAATTTGCGCGTTCTGGTGAGTGCGAATTTTTTCTGCACTTTATATCACAGCACCTTACTCATAGGAGGATACAGTTACATGAAAGTCACTCCAAGTCACCTAATGAACTGTTTATCTAATGATGTATATACATTTAATACTCATATTGTCTTTTTCTTCTAGCGCTGCACTTCTGATTTACATTGTCTTTTAGAGGTTTTTATGGTTACCTGGTGCACAGCTGCTATACTTTTTGTGTGCGCTCACATATATTTACCTTATTTATATTACATTTACTGCTTTACGTTATTGCAATGTTTACCTTGAACTCATTTTGAATATAACCTTTACATTTTATGAGCTTACGCCATGCTTTTCCTACTGTAATAAATAAATAGATTTTTATTTTTGACACTAGAGCTTTCAGTGGCTCGGTACTGTTTATTCTGCATCTGTCAACACAAAGCACCAATATATTATATATTGGTTTACCAAAGCACCTTTTACCAGTCACATCAGTACACTCTCCAGAAGAGCTTGAATGTCTTTAATATACAAATGTCTTAAAGTCAATTTAGTGGGAAGCTTATTAACATAGCTTATTAACCAACCAGCAGTGTTTATGCCTCTTCTTGTTTCACACCTCTTACTTATACGTATATTCTATCAGTACACCACAAAAATTAATAGTTTGAATCTGAGATACTCTCCAGATTTTATACAACATCCCACTTGGCTGGAGTGCTACATTGCACTGTAATGCAAAAGAATGCCAGTTCAGAATGCCACTAAATTGGACTCAGCAGACCTTGACAGTGCCTTCTTTCGTATTTCCAAAGCATACTTGCAATAGATGAGAAGAAGAAAAATGACGGGTATGCAAGAATTTAAAAATATATTTCTCTTAATTGCTGTCTTGGGAGTAAATATGAAGAAAGTGACATTAATGTTATACTCTGTTGCAAATTACAAAGGCATTTTAAATTTAGATTTGCTAATAGTATATGCTGTTTTTTTAAAGCTAAGTTACTAATTTGAATGTATACTAATTTGAATGTATTAGTTTTTTTTAGCAACAAATGTTTAAATATATAAAGCTGTATCCAACTCACATGGGATATGTTGCAAAACTGGAGCAGCTACCCATAGCAACTGGATTTCTAAATGTAGTTCAAAGATAAAAAGTGGCACAGTGTAGACTTTCTTTATTTAATATTTGTGGGGAACCTCATGCCTGCAGTCAGGGGTGGACTGACAACTCATGGGGCCCCGGGCAATAGGGGATCATGGAGCCCCTGTCTCCTTGCCCAAACTCAAAAAAGCCTATGAAAAAGGTACCAGGGCATCTCATGGGGCCCCTACTGACCCGAGTTTCCAAATGGTCAGTCCGCCCCTGCCTGCAGTATGATTTGACACATCAATGAGCTGTAGTAATGGGTCTCATAACAAACACTTATACCAGTTAAGTCACTAATCCTTTTTACTTGCATGGAACAAGCACACACCACATTGTAGGTCAAAGTGTCTTTGCCAGATTTGTTGGGCCTTCCATTGAAGTCCCACAAAATCATAAGTTGTCCTAGCAGTAATCGGGCCCATCACATTAAATTGATTACTAAGGTAGCACTTAAACAGACCAGAATAAATGCCATGTTGTTATTTGTTAATGTCACAGTACATTATCTGTTACTACTATTGCCCCATCTGCAAGGTGAAGGGGGAATTAGAACACTCTGACACTTTCAGGTGTATCATATTCTTCTCTTTCTCAGCTACATTACTTATTGCAGCTCCTAAACAAAACCTTAGCATATATAAACAAATTACACTGAGAATACACTCACCGGCCACTTTATTAGATACTTGCTAGTACTAGGTTGACCCCTTTTTGCCTTCAGAGCTGCCTTAATTCTTCATGGCATAGATTCAACAAGGTGTTGGAAACATTCCTCAAAGATTCTGGACCATATTGACATGAGTTACTGTTGCCTTTCTATCATCTTGAACCAGTCAGCCCATTCTCCTCTGACCTCTGACATCAACAAGGCATTTTTGTCCACAGAGCGGCCGTTTACTGAATACTTTCTCTTTTTCGGACCATTCTCTGTAAATGCTAAAGATGTTTGTGTGGGAAAATCAGTAAATCAGCAGTTTTTGAAATACTCAGATCAGCCCATCTGGCACCAACAACCATGCCATTTTGAACTTCAGCAAGTCGCCTTCACCATGTCTACATGCCTAAAAGCATTGAGTTGCTACCATGTGATTGGCTGATTAGCAATTTGTGTTAACGAAGCAATTGAACTGGTGTACCTAACAAAGTGGCTGGTGAATGTATACAAATAAACTACTTTGTTTGGCAGCTGCTGTCAATAACAAAGAGCTGGGGTGGCAGCAGTAGGCATTTGGAATCCAACCAAATCGGAAGTGTTGTAGTCTTCTAAATTTTCCACTTGGGCAATAATAGTAATACATTAACATATGAAACATATTAATTTTGCTAGAAACAATTGGAAATTATTTACTAAAACTGGAGAGTGCTAAATCTGATGCAGCTCTGTATATAAACCAATCAGCTTCCAAGTTTTATTTTCAAAGCTTAATTAAACAAGCTGAAGTTAGAAGCTGATTGGCTACCATGCAAAGCTGCACCCGATTCTAAGTGAACTAGTTTTAGTAAATCAATTGAGTACTGTCAGTGATACTTTTTTATTTGCACTAACATACAATTTTTCGGGACAATGTACAATACATAATGTTTGTTAGTGCAAATAAAAAACATATCATGGGCATTACTCAATTGTTTCTGTCACAACTGCACTAATATGGCTACAATCACCTAAAATATTTATTTTGGTGACATGACCTCTTTAAATTCTTCTGCAGTAAAGCTTCATGGTATATAGGATCTTGGACAGCTTTGTGTGGATAATTCAGAATTAAGCTTGTGTCCAGCGTCAGATATTGCAAAGAATTTGTGATGTAAAATACTTTTATGAGAAGTCCCAGATGCATTTTGCCATCCTCTATCTGCTTGATATAGAAGTTGTGGCAATAATATTACTTGGTGTGAGGATAAATATGTTCAGCTTCCCTGTTGTGAAGCTAATATGCTATACAGCCCATGAGCT
Source organism: Staurois parvus (assembly GCF_062004578.1). Taxonomy (NCBI): domain Eukaryota; kingdom Metazoa; phylum Chordata; class Amphibia; order Anura; family Ranidae; genus Staurois; species Staurois parvus. Next base: position 3,556,620 of record NW_028317961.1, read on the forward strand.
CATGGTCATAGATTTTTTTTGGCGGGGGTTCAGCCTTGGGGACCCAAAGGAAAAAAATTAGGCGGCACCCACAGCACACCATGGCAAATTACACTTGTGACAAAACTGCATTAACAGTGAGAGGGGCTTAAAATTTGAGACACAGAGAGCAGAGGTCAGGAGTGCATATCATACAGAGCACAGGGGACAAGTGTAATTAAATCACAGACAGCAGACATCAGGAGTGTGCAATGTAGAGAGTACAGGGGTCAGGAGTACATAACACACAGGGTTCAGGGGTCAGGAGTAAGTAATGCACAGAGCATATGGGTCAGTAGTGCACATTTTACAAAACACAGGGGTTGGTAGTGTGTAAGACACAGAGAGCAAGGGTCAGGAGTGTATAATGTACATAGTGCAGGGGTCAGGAGTGTATAATGTACATGGGTCAGGAAAGCTTAGTGTACAGGTCGGTAGACAGAATACAATAAATGAACTTTCTCCCAAAGCCAACATCCTCCCCCATATATAACCCCCCCCCCCCCACACACACACACACACACACCAACTAGTACAGATTTTCTTCCACAGAACAGCTTTCTCCCTCTATTACAGATTACCCCAATACACCCCCAGTACAGTTCCCCCCAGTAAAGCTGTGCCTCCCCCAGTACAGCTCTGCCCCCCAATACAGTTTTCCCACTCACTGCAGCTCACCTTCCTCCCCAGTATAGCTCTTCCACCTTAATACAGTATTTTTCCCCGATACAGCTCCCCCCAGTTCAGATCTGCCTCCCAATACAGCTGTCCCCCTCAGTAAAGATCCCCCTCCCCCCTGTAAAGGTCTGCCTCCTCAGTACATCTTCCGCTTCCAGTACAGCTCTGCCTCTTCAGTACAACTTTCCCTCCTCAGTACCGTTCTGTCACTTCAGAACTGCTCTTCCCCCCCAGTAGAACTCTCCCTGTTTAGAACAGCTCTTACCCCCCCCCACCTCCCCAGTACAGCTCTGCTCCCTCAGTACAGCTTTCCCACATCCATAAAACACTCTTAGCAGACCTGGGCAGTCCAGCATAAGGGAAGTTCTTCCTCAACTGGGTCGTATGACTGGAACCGGGGAGAAGCAGTCCCCCTCCCTCTGAACTGACAGGCTGCAGAAGTGGCTCCTGCTTCATTAACACTAACGGCTGCACTGTGCATGATCTAGGGATGGAGCTACAATACTCTGTAGAGCAACTCTCTCCCTGGTACCTATTGCAGGTCACATGGTACTGGCAATAGGGCCAGTACACAGATCTGTCATCGGCCGTGTCCGAGGTACACAGCCAGTGACAGATCTGCGGGCAGGCAAACTGCGCATGCCTGAAAGAACGCCATATGGCTTCCACCCGGAGGGACGAGGTGCTCTATGACCAGATGGCGGCCAGGCGGGAACCAGCTAAAACCACATTGAATCTGCGCTTAATCTAAACTGGCCATGCACCAGACATATGTGAACAGGCACCATAGGAAGCAATGGTATTTCACATGAGGATTGGATGCGGTTCAAACCACATCCAATCCGCATATATGTGAATGGGCACTTACATTGCAAGTTCCTTGAGGGCTGTGACTAATGTGGATGTATAGTATGTAAAGCACTACATATGTCATGATGCTATATAAATGCCTAAAATAAATAATACAGAGATACTTGAATTTACTGTCAGCTTTATTCAAAGTTCCTTTAGTCCACTAAACGATTTCTTGTATCTGCCTTCTGTCTTCATCTGTTTGTTTACAGTTGTGACAAGTCTGAGAAGTACATTTATGGTAATAAGCAGAGCATATATTACAATTCAGCCTGCAGCACTCTGTGTTCTTTTTGGCTGTATCCTGGGGCAGAACATGCAATGCTACAGTATTTTTGCTAACAGCCTTTGCTTTATATTTTTATTATCCAGAAGTTACGTGAAGATCAAATCAGTTTGGGTTCCTTTGCATTGCTTTAGTGTATTTAGTCTTACTGTACTTCAAAGTCAACCACAAATTACTGCATAATGATTAAAGATCATTGTTTGAGATTAGTGATGTGTTTTGCATTTAGATTACAGCTGCACAGATCTGTGATTTTTAGATACAGTAAATCAATTTTTAGATCACATTTGTTTCCCTTTTCCCACATATACTATACTCTGTTGTGTCCAGAGAACTAGCAGCATTGTCTTCTTTTGTCTAGTCATAGCTTAACCACTTGTCCTCTGGAAGATTTACCCCCCTTAATGACCACGCCATTTTTTGCTATTCAGCACTGCGCTAATTCAACTGATAATTGCGCGGCAATGCAACGTTGTACCCAAATTAATTTTATGTCCGTTTTTCAAACACATAGAGACTTTTTTTGGTGCTATTTAATCCTCACTGGATTTTTTATTTTTTGTGTTATAAATGAATAAATGGCAAACATTTTGAAAAAAAATATATTTTCATTTATAAAAAAATGCAATAAACTCAAAGTTAGTCATACATTTATGCAAAAATGTATTCTGCTGCATGTCTTTGGTAAAAAAAAATTTAAATATTTGTTTTATCAATTTGTTTGTGTGAAAGTTATAGCATCTACATAGTGGAAATTATGCAACTTTTACTTTTTACTTTTTGGCTGCCTATCACATATCTTAAGGTGCTAACATGCCAGGGCAGTACAAAACCTCCTCAAATTAAACCTTTTTGGAAAGTACCCCAAGGAATTTGCTGAGAGGCATGTTGAGTCCATGGAAGATTTTATTTTTGCCACAAATTTTTGGAAAATGACAAAACATTTTTTAAATGATATATTGCTCCTGCATACCCTGGGTATATATGAAATAACACCCCAAAACACATTATGCTACTTCTCCCGAGAATGGAGATACCACATGTGAGAGACTTTTTGACAGCTACATATTGGCCCGGAAAATCCAATGACCACCTCCAGGCTTTCAAAGGGCATATTTCCTCATGTCACTTCCTCACTACCTACCACAGTTTCAGAGACTCTAAAATTCCAGGATAGTACAAACACCCCCCCTCCAACTGACTCCTTTTTGGAAAGTAGACAACCCAAGGAATTTGATAAGAGGCATGGTGAGCATTTTGCAGATATCATTTTTGTCACAGGGTTTTGAAAAAGAAAAGAAGAAAAAATAAATTTTTGTTTTTTTCTTCGTTTTCCAAACACTTGTGGCAACAAATGAGATCTGAAAAATACTCACCATGCCCCTTAGCAAATACCTTGGAATGTCTACTTTCCAAAATGAGGTCTTTTGGTGGGGGGTGCTTCTACTATCCAGGGCTAACATTAGAAGCTTATGCCACACATCACTCACTCTTCTAACCACTCAAAGACCAAGCGTTTTCTGCCACTTTTGTTTACATGAAAAAACAGGGTTTTTTTTGCTAGAATATTACTTTGAACCTTCAAAAGTTATATATTTTTTTAAAGCAGAGGTCCTAGAGAATAAAATGGTGAGCGTTGCAATTTTTTATTTCACACAGTATTTCTGCAGCAAATGTAATTTAAAAAAAAAGACGCTTTTTAGAACGTCAGTGTACAAAAAACAATATATTGTCCAATTGTTTGCTAAAATATAGAAGATGATGTTATGCTGAGTAAATGGATACCAAACATAACATGCTTTAAAATTGTGCACGTCCATGCAATGGCGACAAACTACGTAAGTTAGTAATATATATTGATACACTTTAAAAGATTTTACAGGTCACCAATTTATATTTACACAGGAGGTCTAGTGCTATAATTACTGCCCTTGATCTGATGTTCTCAGTGATACATCACATACATGGTGCAATCTCTGTTTACATACTGTCATGGGACCACCGCTTGCGCTTGCCTTTGTGTGCGAGCACGGGGAAGGGGGTAGAGGTGAAAACATTTTTTTAATTATTTATTTTGCTTTTTTTTATTTTTACACTGTCTCTTTGATTTTTTTATTACTTTTATTGTTATCACAGAGAATGTGATAGCAATAGGCGGCGACAGGTACTATTTTCTGAGAAACCTTGAGTCTATTAGACTCTAGATCTCTCCTATGCCCTTAAAGCATCTGATCACACCAAGATCAGTGTGATCAGATGCTTTCCCAATTTTAAAATGGTGCTGTTTATATCTGGCAAAACGGAAATGATGAAATGCTCATAGCTCCGTTCTCTAAGACCATCTAAGAGATGACTGGAAGCATTCCGGTCTCTGATAAGCTCTATGGTCAGCCAGCAAAATTGGCTGCATTCTCCGGTACCCTTGTGGGACAAGAGAGCCCAAGAAAAAAGAACAAGCGGGTGGGGGTGCCCCTTCCCACTACTTGCAAAAACAATCCAGCAGCTAATTAGCTGCTAGGATTGTTTTTACATGAAACCCAATCGCCAGCTAAAAAAAAGAGCAATACCAGGATGATGCCTGTAGCTTCAGGTATCATACTGGTATAACCACTCAAAGTTCAGCAACGTACCAAAACATTGCTGATCTTTGTTGGGCATATACTGTATATTGATCTGTACAAACACTATACTAGTGATAGCGGTGATCAGCGACCTATAGCGTGAGTGTGATAATGTGCGGGCAATCTATTGCTAGCTGATCCTGGCTGGGAGAGTCGTTAACTGACCCTCATGTAATCTGTTGTCACTAGTGGCAATAATACAGTGATCAGTGAAAAATTATTTATGCTGATACTGTACTAATGGCAACGGCTGGGTGACAGGATAATCAAAAACTTTATAAGGGTGATCAAAGGGTTAAATGTGCTAATCTATCATGTGTGTAAAATTTTGTGCTTTTACTCAGTGCCGTGTTCTCTCTTCTCTCCCCGCATGAGGGGCAGCAGGGGGGGGGGGCGCAACCATGCGCACACACACCTGGAAATAGAAAAGTGAGGTAAGGGTACGTCACTTTGCCCAGAGCATATTGTGGGCGAGCAAGTGGCAATTAGTTAAAAAAAAATTCTCTCAATATTTTTTTTTAAACATTATTTTTCTTTCTTTCCTTACTTTTTAAAAAAAAATACTTTCATCAGAGTAGTACAATGTTACTATAAAAACCATAGTATCTTTGTATTACTCTGGGGTAGGGTGATCAGGGCTTTTTTATGTTTATTTTTACACTTGCATTGCAGGAGCAATAAAGAATATTGCAGCTTCAATGGAATGTTTGCTTTGAACTGTCATGAATGGGTTAAGTTAATGACAGCTCAACATACAGTGATCCATGATTGGCTCCATCTAGTCACATGGTACAGTGTGTTATGATTGGCCCTATGTATCATGTGGGAGCTGTGGACCAATCACAACTTTTTTTGTCAGTGTTATATGCTGGTTTTCTTCAAATGTTTGTAAATTCTTTGATTTGACTAACAAATAGATCTAACATACTTCATGAGGCCAGGGTGCTCTGTTAGGAAATGTAATATGCACATGATTGTTCCAAGTTGGTGACTCACTTCTAGTAATAAGCACAGGACATTAGAGGTCGGTCTTTGGATAAAGCACTAATAGACAGATGAGTGCATTAATTGATTAATAAGATGTTCATTATAGAAATGATGTGAGAAGCGTGTCTTTATATCTCTTTTATAAGTACAGTATATTTATGTTAAGCTATTATAGATTTTTTGAGAATTTTATACTATGCCAGCATGCTATCTCTTTCTATTACAGTTTTTCTGAGGATTCCCCCGGTCTGGAGAGAGCTGCGAGGAAGTGAATGTTTTTTCAATTATATTATGTTGAATAAAGAGACTTTGTGCCAATAATTAGAACTTTGGCAGACATAGATTTGTAGATTTCATCGCTGTTGAGTGCTAATCTTAGGTTTATTTTCTGACAAGCACATGTGCTTGGGTTTGATTTATGGGCCATTCAGCAAAATCATTGTAAGTTATAGAAATTGTGAACTTAACTCTTGGTTCACATGTATACGTTTCTACTGCGTTTTGCAGAAATGCAGTATAGTCCATTTAACATGGTTTCCTATGGATCTAGTTTGCATCTGTGTGTTTTGAGCAAATGCGTTTTTTGGAAAGGGACAGGGACTTTTTTTCCGTAGCAGATTGCGTTTTGCATGTAATAGACTTCAATAGACCTGCAACAAAAACTCAAATCAAAAAAGCATTTCTGATGCGGTTTGTGTTTTTTTCTAATAGGAAAATATGACAGTTCTGTTCATGTATTGCAACTTTGATGCAACTTTAAATTATCTGGCAATCAAGTAGCATTAACGCAGCATTAAAGTAACATCACAGTCATATCAAAGTAGTGCAGGAAATTTTATGTGCCCAACGTCGAATGTTAGGGTTAAGGTTAAAGGCTAGGCTTAGGATTAAATGATAGAGTTAGGGTTAGCAGTAATTGTTACGATTAGGATTAGCTGAAATTGTTAGGATTAGAACTCTAAGAATTACCGCTCACCCTAACATTTAACCCTAGCTCTTAACCATAACAATAACATTTAACCCTAACCCTTAACCATAACCTTAACATTTAACCCTAGCCCTTAACCATAACCTTAACATTTAACCCTAGCCCTTAACAATAATCTTAACATTTAACCCTAGCCCTTAACCATAACCTTAACATTTAACCCTAACCCTTAACAATAATCCTAACATTTAACCCTAGCCCTTAACCATAACCTTAACATTTAACCCTAACCCTTAACAATAATCCTAACATTTAACCCTAGCCCTTAACCATAACCTTAACATTTAACCCTAGCCCTTAACCATAACCTTAACATTTAACCCTAACCCTTAACAATAATCCTAACATTTAACCCTAGCCCTTAACCATAACAATAACATTTAACCCTAACCCTTAACCTTAATATTTAACCCTAACCCTTACCCATAACCTTAACATTTAACCCTAACCCTTAACAATAATCCTGACATTTAACCCTAACCCTTAACCCTAACCTTAACATTTAACCCTAGCCCTTAACCATAACCTTAACATTTAACCCTAACCCTTAACAATAATCCTAACATTTAATCCTAAACCTTAACCATAACCTTAACAGTTAACCCTAAGTCTAGCCCTTAACCCTAACCCTAGCATGCGACTTCGGACACATAGGTGTTCCTGCACTACTTTGATGTGACTTTGATGCTACTTGAGTGCCAGGGAGTGTAAAGTCACATCAAATTTGCAGCAAAGTAGCACTACAACAGAACTGTCATACTTTCCTATAAGCCAAAAAAAAAGCAAAACACAAATGCATCAAAAACGTGTGAAAAAAGGCAAAAAGCATCAACCTGCATTAATGTGAGCATAGCCTAAATCCAAATCCCATTGACGTCAATGGGGAAGGGGGCTCCTTAAAATTGCAGCTGTCTTCAGGACTAATAGGCTTTGAATTGTTAACCACTTGAGCTCCAGAGGATTTACCCCCCTTAATGACCAGGCCTCTTTTTGCTACTCGGCGCTGCACTAATTCAACTGATAATTGCACAGTCATGCAATGCTGCACCCAAACGAAATTTACGTCCTTTTTTTTCACACAAATAGAGCTTTCTTTCGGTGTAATTTGATCACCTGTGCACTTTTTATTTTTCACGCTATAAACAAAAAAAGGCCAAAAATTTTGAAGAAAAACAATATTTTTTATTTTCAGCTATAAAAAATATATAGTAAACTCAAAGTTGGTTATAAATTTAGGCCAAAATGTATTCTGCTACATGTTTTTGGTAAAAAAAATCCCAATAAGTGTATATTGATTGCTTTTTGTGGAAGTTATAGCATCTACAAACTATGGTATAAATACTGCAATTTACGCCATTTTTCTGCTATACAGCGCTGCGCTAGTTTAACGGACAATTGCGCGGTCATGCAATATGGTATATAAATGAAATTTACATCCTTTTTTTCCCCACAAATTGAGCTTTCTTTCGGTGGTATTTGATCGCCTGTGCGGTTTTTATTTTTTGCGCTATAAAAAAAAAGTCTGACAATTTTGAGGAAAAAAAAACAATATTTTGGACTTTTTGCTATAAAACATGTCCAGTAAAAAAAAATGCAAAAATCAAATTTAGTCATAAATTTCTGCCAAAATGCATTCTGCGACATGTCTTTGCTAAAAAAAAAACCCAATACGTGTAAATTAATTGGTTTACGTGAAAGTTATAGCGTTTACAAATGGCAGGAAAGATACTGGGATTTTTAGGTTTTTTTTATACTAATAATGGCGGCGATCAGTGAATTATGGCGGCGATCAGGGACTTATGGCAGTGACCAGCGACTTATGGCGGGACTGCGACGGACATTCTGACATTGGGGGGTACTGACTTGGGGTCACTGACATCCCCAAAAACACTAATACAGTGATCAGTGCAAAAAAAAAACACTGACACTGTACTAATGGCAATGGGGAGGAAGGGGTTAACTTTATTTTGCAGGGAAGGGTTATAGGAGTGAGGGGAGTGTTTTACTAGGGGGCGGGGGTGTGTACTGGGCAGGACAAGGCTGATCGAGAAAGAGAAACTGTTCTTTCTCGATCAGCTCATCCTCGAGCTGACAGGGAAGTGACAGACAGCACAGCTACTGCAGCTGTGCTCTCTGTCACTGTTTGTCGCCGATCGCCGGGACATAGCCACTAAGGAGTGGCTGTGACCCGGCGACTGACATCTGCGGCGGTGATCCACGGGACAGATAGGGCGGCGGCGCGCCTCGCGCGCGCCCCCTATTTGTTTACAAAACACACGTTTTAAAATGTGGTTTTGCCTGCGAGTGCCGCCCTGCCACCGTATATGAACAGTGGCTGGGCTGCATGTAGTTAAAGGACATAGGGAGTTTGGCACTACTATGAGGCACATGTACCAATGCAAAAAATAAAAAAAATGCCTTTCTCCAAGGAGGATCCTCATTTTTATATGACTTTGAAGGCAATGTTATGTAGGTATCACCACATAACAGCATACTAGTGACTGCAGAACTTAATCTCAGTCCCGTAAAGACTGAGATTGAGCTCTGCAGTCACTTTTGCAGTCCTTGTTTTCTTATTCTGGATCACAATCCTACGCAATGTCCTTTTGTCCCTTTTGGTCAGTTGACCATGTCGACTGTGCTTATCAGACATTTTCCTGGAAAACTGTATATGTTGTCATAACCTTTGATACTGTATCTTGCGACATGGTCAAAAAAAATGGCAACTTCAGTCTCAGAAGCACCAGATAAGCGGGCACCAACAATTTTCCCTCTTTGAAACTCAGTAAGCTCTGATATGACTCCATATTGCTAGCAGTGAATGACGAAAGTGAGGCTTCCCACCTGTCAGCGAGGTGTCTCATCACACAGCAGAAGCAAAAGAATGTTACATTACTTCTGCTTTCAACACAAAACATGTCTTCACTTTCACACCTGTTTATCATGTAGTGTTTCCATTTTTTTGTCTAACTATGTTACCCATTGCATTGCTTTTGCAAATTGGGCATCTAGAGAACTAAAGGAACCCAAATACACGTATACAGATATGCCACAAAGGGCTGCATAATAGAAAGATCAAGTCATTAGAGACATTTTCTCCCCTAAAACTCTTTAAACCCATAAAACATTTTAGAATGTTTATAATGTACCATAAAAGACAGATTTTTAACATCATTTTCATGAATTGGATTGTAGTTAATGTAACATTTTTTCCATCACCAGTCATTGCTAGTAAAATAAAGCTATAAGATCATAGAGGGGTGCTAGAGTAGTGAAAATTTGACAGATTTGCTGATAAGCAAGAGCATGCCATTAGTAATGCTGAGAAGCAAGTAAAAAGTGTTTGAGCTTTTGCATAAATGAATACATATGGGAGAGATAGCAAGGAAAAGATAGAAAGCACACAGCAGAATCAGAGGTGAATGCCAGCAGAGGAACTGAGAGACGCTGAAGCTTGGGAGAAAGTAGCAAAATACTATTAACTATGCAATAAAAAGTTAAAGTTAAAATTGTTTAGAGAGAAAAAGTTTCACTTGCAGTAAAACCACAACTATTCCTTTACAATATAAGTAAGTTGTTGAATTTAGTTGTGTGTTGGAAAAAAACTAAAAAAAGCTAAAAAGTAATTGGAAAAACTTCAGTATGTTTACTGCAATGCTGTTTCTATTTCATCTTTAATTCTGGTGAACTTCAGCAACAAAGAAACAACCAAGAAGTGAAGGCAGTGAGCAAGATAAAAATAAAGTTTAATAAAGCCTAAAAAGAAATTTTAGCAGTTACTGCGGGCACTCTTATTTGTTTTTAAATCTTCTTTGCAAGCATTAAAAAAGGTTTTTGAGTCTTTGGCTGTTACATAATCACAGGTCTGCAAAGAAATTTTTTTCAAGAGCTGTTTTGGTTATTCCACGTAATCTTTATGTTCTTTGGTGTGCTGAATCCATTTTGTCATAGGACATCACGTTTCCTGACAATTTAGGTAACTATGTTAAATAACGCAATACCTCAAGATAAATGGAAATAGACTTATAAGATTAAAGTTTTATTACAATTTTTTCATGAAAATCCTTTTTTGAACTGAAATGAGCTCACCTACACACACTAAACTCGATTCTTCTTCCCTGTGAGGCTCCTCTTGGTGCATTTACGCTTGTGAGTAGCATCTGGAATGTCTCCCTGAAGCATCCAACAGTAGTCTGCCATCATTGTAATGCTCCATTTTCCCTGCTATCTCCTTTCCATCTCTTTAATGTCTTGGTGGAATCGTTCACCTTGTTCCTCACTCACAGCTTCCAAATTTTCAGGAAAGTACTCAAGGTGGGACTGGAGGAAATTCACTTTCAAACTCATCAGGCAACCTAAAGCTTGAAATGCTTTCAGCATTCGTCCAACGAAGTTTTAGTAGTAAGGATCTTTGTTATTGCCTAAAAATTTCTGTACGGTGTGCCGCTGCCCGGAGTGCCTCTGCCCGGAGTCCAGCCCGATGTGCCTCTGCCCGGAGTCCAGCCCGATGTGCCTCTGCCCGGAGTCCAGCCCGATGTGCCTCTGCCAGGTGTGCCTCTGCCCGGTGTGCCCCTGCCCGGTGTGCCGCTGCCCGGAGTTACCAGACCCTTTTTGCCCAGCTAGGACTGTTTGGAGCGTCCTGAGGCCGCTCCTTGAGGGGGGGTACTGTCAGGAATGGACTGGCCAGCAATAGTGGGACTCATCTGCCTTATGAGCTGCAGTACCAGGGCTGGCCAGCGGGTGCTCCCAGCAATCAGAGACTCAACCTTGCAGCCAGTCAAACACCTGGAACTAATTATACTGGTGTATTTAAGGGACATTCAGACCTGCAGACTCTGCCTTGGTGTTGTGTTTCTCTTGGGCCCTGTATCCTGTTCCTGCTCTCTGTTCCTGTCTGATTCTCTGCTGACCCTGCTCTGATCCCTGGCTTGTCTGACCATTCTCCTCTGCCTGACCCTCTGTACCACGCTGCCCGCTACCTGCTGAACCTGGCCTGTGACCCCGACCATTCTCCGCTTGCTCCCCCTGTACCTACCTGCCCGACTGATATTGACCCGGCCTGCCTGACGGCACTTGCATTGTATGTACTGTTATCTGTGGGTGGTTGGTTTGGTTTGTTTGCACTGTGTTATGTTTTAGTATTGCACTGCATTTATGTTTGTATGGTTAGTGTTAATAAATTACATTGTTTATAACATATCTGAAGTCTGCGTTTCCCTGCGTCAGTCACACACCTCTGGTCATACCCGGGAGCCCTGACATTACACCAAGGCCAATCCTGACCAGAAGTGGCTGCACAGGGAAGCCATCTTGGTTTGTTGATGGGAAGGATGGATCTGGATGAGGTTGCGTATTTATATCTGCTAGTGTTTGATGACAGGGAGTATGCTTATCAAACTCTGAAGGAGTATACCCGGGATGAACTGCTAGAATGTATACGGCTCGCTCATGTTCTAGTAGATCAGGGCACAGAGTTCTCTGAGGTGCAGCCTTTGATTGAGGTTTGTGCTGAGTTGGTTTCATCTGGTACCCCCGAATGCAGGGATGAATTTTTGCCACCATTTAGTGCAGACCAGGTAGAGTCCCTGGTATGGTCATTAGAGGATGATGTGGGTTACTTTCTGGAGCGTTATTCCACATGTTCACCACAGACACTAAGAGATTGTATAAACGCAGTGCAGTCTTTGGTCAGACAGGCTTTGTGTAAGCTCAGCTTTGTTCAACCCCTACTGCAGACATGGACAGATTTGTTGCACCCAGCCTCAGTCAGCTTACAAAGACCCAGTCCTGCTTCTAATCTATTTCCTCAAAACTCTATTCCTGCATTCCCAACAGCTCCTCCTGCCCTGCTATCTACCGCATGTCAGTACCCTGTTCCCACTCGCTGCACCTATCCTGCCTTTAACCCTGTAAGAAAGCCCTCTGTAGCAACTGCTCCCTCTCCTGTTCCATCCTCCAGCTCTTCTCTGTCTCCAGCTGCTCCATTCGTTTGCAGACCTGCGTTTACTTGCAGTGCTCCAGTAGTTAAAACCAGAAAAAGCGAAAATTCTTTCCAACCAATACCATGCTGCCAGTATCCAAACCGGTGAACCTGCCTTCCGTGGTTCAGCCTGAAGCCTCTACTCAGCCTGAATCCTCTACTCGGCCTGATGCCTGTACTCAGCCTGATGCCTGTACTCAGCCTGATGCCTGTACGCAGCCTGATGCCTGTACTCGGCCTGATGCCTGTACGCAGCCTGATGCCTGTACTCGGCCTGATGCCTGTACTCAGCCTGATGCCTCTACTCGGCCTGATGCCTGTACGCAGCCTGATGCCTCTCTTCAGCCTGAAGCCTCTACTCGGCCTGAAGCCTCTACTCGGCCTGATGCCTCTACTCGGCCTGATGCCTCTACTCGGCCTGAAGCCTCTACTCGGCCTGATGCCTCTACTCGGCCTGAAGCCTCTACTCGGCCTGAAGCCTCTACTCGGCCTGAAGCCTCTACTCGGCCTGAAGCCTCTACTCAGCCTGATGCCTCTACTCAGCCTGAAGCCTCTACTCAGCCTGAAGCCTCTACTCAGCCGGACGCCGGCATTCAGCCTGATGCCTCTACCCAGCATGATGAACTGATCCAGCCTGACGATCCTATTAGGCCAGTTGACTCGATGCCCGCTGTTGATCCAGATGACGCGGTGCCCGCTGGCGAGCCAAATGACCTGATGCCTGGTGACCCGATGCCCGCTGTCCAGTCAGACGATCCAATGTCTGACCCAGTGCCCGCGGTCATACCAGTTGACTCGGAGCCCACTGCCTTGCCAGATGACGTGGTGCCCGCTGTCGAGCCAAATGACCTGATGCCTGGTGACCCAGTGCCCGCTGTCATACCTGGTGACCCGATGCCCGCTGTCGAGCCAGACAATCCGGTACCTGATGACCCGGTGCCCACTGTCGTGCCTGTTGACTCGGAGCCCACTGCCTTGCCAGATGACACGGTGCCCGCTGTCGAGCCAAATGACCTGATGCCTGATGACCCGATGCCCGCTGTCCAGCCAGACGATTCAATGTCTGCCCCAGTGCCCGCGGTCATGCCAGTTGACTCGGAGCCCACTGCCTTGCCAGATGACGCGGTGCTCGCTGTCGAGCCAAATGACTTGATGCCTGGTGACCCGATGCCCGCTGTCCAGTCAGACGATCCAATGTCTGACCCAGTGCCCGCGGTCATACCAGTTGACTCAGAGCCCACTGCCTTGCCAGATGACGCAGTGCCCGCTGTCGAGCCAAATGACCTGATGCCTGGTGACCCGATGCCCGCTGTCCAGCCAGACGATCCAATGTCTGACCCAGTGCCAGCGGTCATGCCAGTTGACTCGGAGCCCACTGTCGTGCCTGGTGACTCGGTGCCCGCCGCTTCGCCTGGGGGCCCGAGACCTGTCGCTCCGCCTGGGGGTCCGGCGCCCGCCGCCCCGCCTGGGGGCCTGAGACCTGTCGCTCCGCCTGAGGGCCCAAGACCTGTCGCTCCGCCTGGGGGTCCGGCGCCCGCCGCTCCGCCTGAGGGCCCGAGACCTGTCGCTCCGTCTGGGGGTCCGGCGCCCGCCGCTCCGCCTGAGGGCCCGAGACCTGTCGCTCCACCTGGTGGTCCGGCGCCCGCCGCTCCGCCTGAGGGCCCGAGACCTGTCGCTCCACCTGGGGGTCCGGCGCCCGCCGCTCCGCCTGAAGGCCTGAGACCTGTCGCTCCATCTAGGGGTCCGGCGCCCGCCGCTCCACCTGGGGGCCCGATGCCTGTCGCCCCGCCTGGGGGCCCGACGCCTGTCGCCCCGCCTGGGGGCCCGGCACCCGCCGCCCCGCCTGGGGGCCCGACGCCTGTTGCCCCACCTGGGGGCCCGACGCCTGTCGCCCCGCCTGGGGGCCGACGCCTGTCGCCCCTCCTGGGGGCCCGGCGCCCGCCGCTCCGCCTGGGGGCCCGATGCCGGTCGCCCCGCCTGGGGACCCGATGCCGGTCGCCCCGCCCGGGGGCCCGGTGCCTGCTGCTCTGCCCGGGGGCCCGCTGCCTGCTGCTCCGCCTGGGGGCCTGCTGCCTGCAGCTCCGCCTGGTGGCCCGCTGCCTGCTGCTCCGCCTGGGGGCCCGGTGCCTGCTGCTCCTCCTGGGGGCCCGGTGCCTGCTGCTCTGCCTGGTGGCCCGCTGCCTGCTGCTTCGCCTGGTAATCCGATGTGCCTCTGCCCGGAGTCCAGCCCGATGTGCCTCTGCCCGGAGTCCAGCCCGATGTGCCTCTGCCCGGAGTTCTGCCCGATGTGCCTCTGCCCGGTGTGCCGCTGCCCGGAGTGCCTCTGCCCGGAGTCCAGCCCGATGTGCCTCTGCCCGGAGTCCAGCCCGATGTGCCTCTGCCCGGAGTCCAGCCCGATGTGCCTCTGCCCGGTGTGCCTCTGCCCCGTGTGCCCCTGCCCGGTGTGCCGCTGCTCGGAGTCCTGCCCGGTGTGCCAGTCTTTGATATCCCGCCAGTTACCAGACCCGGGCGGTGGAACTTTTTGCCCAGCTAGGACTGTTTGGAGCGTCCTGAGGCCGCTCCTTGAGGGGGGGGACTGTCAGGAATGGACTGGCCAGCAATAGTGGGACTCATCTGCCTTATGAGCTGCAGTACCAGGGCTGGCCAGCGGGTGCTCCCAGCAATCAGAGACTCAACCTTGCAGCCAGTCAAACACCTGGAACTAATTATACTGGTGTATTTAAGGGACATTCAGACCTGCAGACTCTGCCTTGGTGTTGTGTTTCTCTTGGGCCCTGTATCCTGTTCCTGCTCTCTGTTCCTGTCTGATTCTCTGCTGACCCTGCTCTGATCTCTGGCTTGTCTGACCATTCTCCTCTGCCTGACCCTCTGTACCACGCTGCCCGCTACCTGCTGAACCTGGCCTGTGACCCCGACCATTCTCCGCTTGCTCCCCCTGTACCTACCTGCCCGACTGATATTGACCCGGCCTGCCTGACGACGCTTGCATTGTATGTACTGTTATCTGTGGGTGGTTGGTTTGGTTTGTTTGCACTGTGTTATGTTTTAGTATTGCACTGCGTTTATGTTTGTATGGTTAGTGTTAATAAATTACATTGTTTATAACATATCTGAAGTCTGCGTTTCCCTGCGTCAGTCACACACCTCTGGTCATACCCGGGAGCCCTGACAGACTTCTTTAAATGCAATCCACCCTTCTTTTTGAGGATCCGTCATGGTATTGACAAACTCTTGATCAACTGTAAGCCTTCTAATGTCTGGTCCGATGAACACACCTTCCTTCAGTTTTGCCTCCGACAGGCCTGGAAACTTGGTGACCAAGTATTTGAAGCATTCTCCATCTCTTGGAAGTGATTTTACGAATTGCTTCATCAATCACAATTTTATGTGGAGAGGTGGTAGAAGAACTTTATGGGAAGGTACCAAAGTTTCTCGGAGGACATTTTTTTCACCGACTATTAGCACCCTCGGCTGCCAACTCTTCTTGGTCCAGTGATTTTGTCAGGCTCGACTGTCCCATAGACACAGAAAACAAGGGTATTTGGTATCCCACCCACTGGATTCTTCAGGAAAGATTAACCCCTTCTACCATTAGAAGCACAGACTCAGAGCTGAGGCTTACACATACAGCATGCTGCTGAGTATCCCAGTAGTCAGACATGTCACTCAGAGCAGTACTTGTATTCACCCCCTTTGCAGGGGGGAGGGGCAGAGATTGTTTACCTGCAAATAACAACAAAGGGACAGAAGAGAACTAGGGAAATGAGGAAATAGAATGTTTTTCCCTAAAACTTGCTTAGCTTATGTATATATTGCTGACCATCACATTTACAGTGCTATTTTTTTTTTAACTCGGACAACCTCTGTAAGATTTTTTTGGCATTTTATATCTTAAATGCACTTATGTGAATTAATTAATAGTAATTTGGACTTTAAATTTGGTTAAAAACCCATAATATAAAAAAAATACCAAAAATGTAAAAAATTTGATAAATTTGAAGACAACTTTGCATTTTTGTGGCAAATCATGACGTCTAGGAGTTTTTTCAATATTTTATTTGTTTTCAGCACACCAAAATACATGGAAATTAGATGAAAATAATCAAACAGCTTTTTAGTCACAGACCTTTGTTATCCGTACTTTAATCAAAGCACAAGATTCATTGAGAGAAGTACTGTAATATAGGGCCACTTATGTGAGTGGAATAATGAACTAGTGGAGTTTATCTTTAAGCATTTTTTTAGAGTACGTATGTACTAAGAGACACATGTAAGTTGCCATTGCTTATCTCCTCAACATGTTAGTTGCATGGTCTCTGTGGCTTCAGTACTTGAATTACTAACCTGATACAATTATGCAGCAAGTGCAACAATAGTGAAGTCAGATATTCCAGTCTACATACAGTATCTCACAGAAGTGAGTACACCCCTGATATTTTTGTAAATATTTTATTCTATCTTTTCATGTGACAGCACTGAAGAAATTACACTTTGCTACAATGTAAAGTAGTGAATGTACAGCTTGTATAACAGTGTAAATTTGCTTTCCCCTTTAAATTAACTCAGCAAACAGCCATTAATGTCTAAACTGCTGGCAACAAACGTGAGTACACCCCAAAGTGAAAATGTCCAAATTAGGCCCAATTAGCCATATTCCCTCCCCAGTGTCATGTGACTCATTAGTGTTATAAGGTCTCAAATGTGACCGGGGAGCAGGTGTGCTAAATTTGGTGTTATCGCTCTCACTCTCTCATACTGGTCACTGGAAGTTCAACATGGCACCTCATGGCAAAGAACTCTCTGAGGATCTGAAAAAAAGAATTGTTGCTCTACATAAAGATGGCCTAGGCTATAAGAAGATTGCCAAGACCCTGAAACTGAGCTGCAGCATGGCGGCCAAAACCATACAGCGGTTTAACAGGACAGGTGGCCCCCAGTCACATCAGGTGCAATTTGGCATGCGATTTGCATGACAGACGACTTGCAAATTATAGGCCAAGTCGCACCCTATTGTCCACTATAGGCTCCGTTCACATCCAATCTGATTTTGAAATCGTGTGACTTCACTGTAAGTTGCCCGATTTCCAAATCGGATTAGATGTGACTGTGGTGTTAGCCCCCGGTCACATTGAGTGCAATTTGGTATGCCGCAGGGCATGCAAATCGCATGCCAAGTCGCATCCAGGGTGCGTGATTTCAGGTGCGATTTGGGAATTGAAATCGTACTATTCCTCCCACTGACACCAATGATGGGGCACTATTCCTCTCACTGACACCAATGATGGGGCACTATTCCTCTCACTGACACCAATGATGGGGCACTATTCCTCCCACTTACACCAATGATGGGACACTATTCGTATAAACGTATTTGGTTCAGATGGTGTTAAGCATGTGTGGCGGCAACCAGGTGAGGAGTACAAAAACAAGTGTGTCTTGCCTACAGTCAAGCATGGTGGTGGGAGTGTCATGGTCTTGGGTTGCATGAGTGCTGCTGGCACTGCGGAGCTGCAGTTCATTGAGAGAACCATGATTGCAAACATGTACTGAAACATACTGAAGCAGGGCATGATCCCCTCCCTTCAAAGACTGGGCCTCAAGGCAATATTCCAACATGATAATGACCCCAAACACATCATGAAGGTAAAGGTGATGGACTGGCCAAGCATGTCTCCAGACCTAAACCCTATTGAGCATCTGTGGGGCATCATCAAACAGAGAGTGGAAGAGTGAAAGGTCTCTAACATCCACCAGCTCCGTGATGTCATCATGGAGGAGTGGAAGAGGACTCCAGTGGCAACCTGTGAAGCTCTGGTGAACTCCATACCCAAGAGGGTTAAGGCAGTGCTGGAAAATAATGGTGGCCACACAAAATATTGACACTTTGGGCCCAATTTGGACATTTTCACTAAGGGGTGTACTCACTTTTGTTGCCAGCAGTTTAGACATTAATGGCTATGTGTTGAGTTAATTTGAGTTCTGGGTCAGTGATTCAAAAAGTATGGATGCCACTGAATCATCATGACAAATAGCAATTTTAGAATGAAAGATCAGCAATTGCAGTC
Organism: Staurois parvus; assembly: GCF_062004578.1. Lineage (NCBI taxonomy): Eukaryota > Metazoa > Chordata > Amphibia > Anura > Ranidae > Staurois > Staurois parvus. The sequence continues at coordinate 3,575,095 of NW_028317961.1, forward strand.
TATATGTTCCCTAAGTACAGGTTTTCTATAAGTGTTAGGTGACATGGGGGCAGAACTTTTACAGAGGAATCTTAAAATCGTTTTAAGGCTAGGTTCACACCTATGCAGGTTGCATTCGAGCCGTTTCTGCACCTGCGTTTTGCATTGTCTTTTTGCCGTGTTTTTGATGCATTTTTGGTTTTTTTATTTTTTTAATTTTCTTGTTGCTAGGCAGATTTAAAACGCAAAAAACAGCAAAAACACAATAAATGTGTTTCTGCTGTATTTCCATTGAGGTCTATAGAACCAAAACACAAATGTTTGCGTTCAAAAGAGTCCCTGACCCTAGGTTCACACCTAAGCATTTTCTGCAGCATTTTGCATTTTGCAGAAACACAGTACAGTCCATTTCACATGATGTCCTATGGGACAGGTTCGCATCTCCACGTTTTCAACCAGTGTGTTTTTTGGAAAGGGTCAAGGACTTTTTTGAATGCAAACAGTTGCGTTTTTGGTACTATAGACTTCAGTGGAAATGCTACAGAAAAACATGTATTGCAGTTTTGCCACATTTTTGATGCATTTTAAGTCTGCCTAGCAACAAGAAAATTAAAAAAAAATGAAAGAAAAAATGCAAATTGCATCAAAAATGCTGCAAAAACACAGATGCAAAATGCAATACAGAAACGGCTCAAACGCAACCTGCATAGGTGTGAACCTAGCATGAACCTTTCTAAAAAACGCACTGGGTGAAAATGCACAGATGTGAACATGTCCCATAGGAAATCATGTTAAATGGACTGTACTGCATTTCTGCAAAACTCAAAATGCTGCAGAAAACACTTACGTGTGAATCTAAGGTAAAGGCTTCATTTTTTTTCTACCTTAATGTATGTGCTGCATTAAGGTTAAAAACTTCTGTGACCAGGATCCCCCCAGCCCCCTCTAAATGACTACCTTACCATCTTGATCCAGTGCTGTGCCCGATCAGCTGATCTCTCCGCTCTCTCTCCTCACAGGACAGAGAGGCAGCAGTGGGAGCCATTGGTTCTCACTTATGTCAAACAAATCCTGTGACAAGGGAGTGGGAGATGGGGCCAAGCTACCCTGTCTGTGTCTATTGACACAGGCAGTGTGGCTCAGGATCAAGCCTGCACATGTTTCCCCATAGGAAGTGTCTGACATTTCACCTCAGGGGCAGATTACTTAGGCATAGTGGGACATGTGAACAGATGGGAGACAGTCACTTTAAGATGAAATAAAAGGGAATTAATTAAAGTCCATGGGAGAGAGGGTTAAGTTTTGCAGTTGCTAAGTAATAAAGCAGAACTCTGTCACTTCACTTTTTACAGCACAGGAAAGGAGCTCTTGCCCTGGTTCACATTAGCGTGATATGAAAGTTGCTGCGACTTCCAGGTGATTTCGCTCTATGGGTTCCCAGTGACATGGTACAAATTTGAAAAGCGATTTTTTAAAATAATTGATAAAAAGCATTCATATATGACTTTGATGGATTAATGTTTTTTTTTAACTCTCGCCTCTTCTCCCTGGTCATCCTTGCTGCCTAAAAAAATCCTTCTGAGTGTAGCAGAAACGCGTGTTCCCGCTTGCGTTTTTTTCACATTTTTAAAGCGTAAACATGAGTTGCACATAGGGCAGCTTATCCACTTGAATGGGCTGCCCTAAATGTGACAAATGCCCAAAAGTAGCTCTAGAATGTTTTCAGTTGTGGAGTGTCATGTTTTTTCAGTGCTCGTTTGCAATGCGTTTTGTCGTGCAGAAAAAGCACACATCTGCTAACCATGATTGGGGTGTCATTAACAATTAGGCTGCATTTACATCTGCATGTTTGTAAATCTGCGGCAATGCACACAGAAAATGCATGCTTTACCGCACGTTTCAGAAATGCGCTACAAAAGCGCATTGTGCTTGTGTCTCCATAATGGCAAGTATGATGCACGTTTCCAAAACATGTGGCAAAAAGCGCATTTCCTGTGAAGGTTGCTGAGCATTCAGAAGTGCACAGATGCAAATGCAGCCTAAACAGTAACGCAAACGTTACGTGTGTTGTGTGTTTTCAAAATGCACAGAAAGCATGCGTTTTCTTGTGGGTGCTGTGCATTCGTAAACACGCAGATGCGAGCGAATGGTAAGTGCAACATACATTGCTGAGCATTTTTAAAATGCATGAAAATGCATGTTTTTTCTTGTGGGTTGCTGTGTGTTTAGAAACACGCAGATGTGAACAAATGGTATCACAATCGCAAAGCGTGTTACCATTCATTTTTGAAACAAAGTGTGAGTTTTCTTGCGGGTTGCTGTATGTTTGGAAACATCCAGATGCAAAGAAAGCACAGTACATGGACTGAATATTTGGTTGCAAGGTTTAAGTGGAAAGAATTCGCTAGAGAATTTGGTTTCCAATTTTATTCTCCTTCTGAAAATGCTATTCTGTCTTTTTTGTGTTATTTAATGCATTTAGAATATTCGTATAGCCATATAACAAAATTATTAGCCGAAGTATCATTTTTCTAAAGTTTAACAATCAACCCCCATGTACCAGTTATTTTATGTTTCAGCAGGCCCTTAACGGGTATAAAAAAGCCCATATGTTGAAATATAGTAGGAGACATCTGTCGATCCCCATTTTAAAAAATATATGTGTAGCTACTGCTAGCGTATGTTTTTCAAAATATGAAGCATTGTTATTTAAAGTTTCCTTTGTTTTAGCATTCTTTAGAGCACTATGAATATCTGAGTTATTGCCATGGAATAAAGTCTCCAGACAAGGGCTGACAGTTGACCATGTGGTCCTTTTTGACAATGGAGTGCATCTGTTTATTCCTAAATCAAAAACAGACCAATTTAGTAGAGGCAGATCTTGTAAAGATTGCAGCATATGCCCTTTAGAGTCAGTTAAAAATTATTGGTCGGTGAGGCCGAAAAATAAAGATTTATTTTTAATTCATTCTGCTTTATCCCCCTTTACAAAATACCAGTTTAGTTTGGTATGTACAACATGCCTGAGACTAGCAGGTTTACAGCATCTAAGATTAACCTCTCATTCATTTAGAATAGGTGCAGCCACGGCAGCTGCTAGAATGGGCCTTAATGAAACAATAGTCAAACAACTTGATAGCTGGGAATCAAAATGTTTTCTTTTATATATCAGACCTGACCTTTCTATTTCAATTTTAGATAGTAACTAGAGATGAGCGAATTATTCAAAAATTCGGTTCGGCTGATTCGCCGAATTCGCAGATTAAATTCGCTTCGTGCCGAATATATTCGCTGCGAATTTAACTTATAAAAAGGGTGTTTCTAGGCTTCAGAGAGCCTTTATATTAGTGCAGAACACTGTACCTTTAATTTCAATGCCCTTGGAGTCTGCTGGGGAAGAGAAATAATACTGTCAGTCAGTATGACATGCAGATGAGTGCTGTCGATCTTAGAATCACCGCACACTTCACTCATTTGGGCAGTCACGGGGCCAAAACCAGAGTGTGGAGCCACAGTGTGGCGGTGGAGGCAGCAGCAATGGGAGGCCATACAGCACCCTATGACAAAATGGAACCCACCAGCAGTGTGAGGAGACCTGAAAGTGGCACATGGCAGAGTGTGGCGATGGAGACAGCAGCAATGGGAGGCCGTACAGGGACCCATGACACACTCTGGACCTGGCAGCAGCATGAGGAGGCGGTACAGGGGCCCATGACAGATTACGGGCCTGGCAGCAGCATGAGGAGTCGGTACGGGGGCCCATGGCAGATTATGGGCCTGGCAGCAGCATGAGGAGGCGGTACAGGGGCCCATGGCAGAGTGGCGGAGCGTAAGCAGCTAAAATTCAAGGCCATACAGAGGCCTATGTTAAAAAGTCCCCCCCAGCAGCAGCGTGGGGAGACGACTATCAAGAGTCCAATGGCAGAGTGGCGGAGCAGAAGCAGCTTCAATTGAAGGCCATACACAGGCCTAGGTTAAAAAGCGGAAGCCGTCAGCAGCGTGAGCAGACGACAGAGACACATGGCGCAGGGTGGCGGTGGATGCAGCAGTATTCGGAAGCCAAACACAGGCCTCGGTTAAAAAGCGGAAGCCGTCAGCAGCGTGAGCAGACGACAGAGGCACATGGCGCAGGGTGGCGGTGGAGGCAGCAGCAATGGAAGGCCATACAGCACCCTATCACAAAATGGAACCCACCAACAGTGTAAGGAGACCTGAAAGTGGCACATGGCGCAGGGTGGCGGTGGAGGCAGCAGTATTCTGAAGACATACACAGGACTAGTTTAAAAAGCGGAAGCCGTCAGCAGCGTGAGCAGACGACAGAGACACATGGCGCAGGGTGGCGGTGGATGCAGCAGTGTTCGGAAGCCAAACACAGGCCTCGGTTAAAAAGCGGAAGCCGTCAGCAGCGTGAGCAGACGACAGAGGCACATGGCGCAGGGTGGCGGTGGATGCAGCAGTGTTCGGAAGCCAAACACAGGCCTCGGTTAAAAAGCGGAAGCCGTCAGCAGCGTGAGCAGACGACAGAGGCACATGGCGCAGGGTGGTGGTGGAGGCAGCAGCAATGGAAGGCCATACAGCACCCTATCACAAAATGGAACCCACCAACAGTGTAAGGAGACCTGAAAGTGGCACATGGCGCAGGGTGGCGGTGGAGGCAGCAGTATTCGGAAGACATACACAGGACTAGTTTAAAAAGCGGAAGCCGTCAGCAGCGTGAGCAGACGACAGAGGCACATGGCGCAGGGTGGCGGTGGAGGCAGCAGTATTCGGAAGCCATACACAGGCCTAGGTTTAAAACTGGAACCCAGCAGTGTGAGCAGACGACAAAGACGCACATGGCAGAGGATGGATCTGGCAGCAGTATGAGAAGGCGGTACAGGGGCCCGTGGCACAGTGTGGTGATGGGGGCTACAGCAACTGGATGCCAGAAAGTGGCCGATAGGGCTATATACTGCATGACTACATAGGTGGTTTTTATAGTACTTTATTTTGGCCTCCCACTCAGCAGGTGTGAAAAAGGCCACCATTTTTGAACGGTAGCGAGGGTCCAACAAGGTGGACAGCCAAAAGTCATCCCTCTGTCTGATGGTTATTATTCGGCTGTCGCTACGCAAGCAACCGAGCATGCTATGGGCCATTTATGCCAAGGAATGCGAGGGACTCCCTGCCTCCATCTCCACAGCATACTGCCACGGTGCGTCTGGGTCCTCTGTCTCCTCCTCCTCCTCTACCAGATGCTCCTGCTCTTCCACTCCTGTCCGCTGAGTGGAAAAACCACCCATTTCACTCAATAATTCCTGAGCACCAATGTCCTCCTCTACCTCCTCCTCTTCTTCCTGTCCTGCCCCCACAGGGGTCATGTGGCGTTGAGATCTGTGCGCCACGTCTACCGCACCCTGACCAGCCATTGTTAACAGCATTTGTTCCAGGACGTGCAACAGAGGAATGACGTCGTTCATCCCATAGTCCTGCCGACTCACGAATAGCGTGGCCTCCTCAAAGGGCCTGAGCAAGCGGCAGGTGTCACGCATGAGCTGCCAATGGCTGACATCTAAGTTACACAGGGGAGTACCTTTATCCGCTTGTAACATCAGGAAATCGGTGATGGCCTTTCGCTGTTCGTAAAGGCGGTCTAACATATGTAGGGTTGAATTCCACCTTGTTGCAACGTCGCAGATCAGGCGATGCTGTGGAATTCCGTTCTGCCGCTGCAGCTCAAGGAGGGTGTGCTTTGCGGTGTAGGAATGGCTGAAATGCATGCAAAGTTTACGTGACATTTTAAGGATGTCTTGCAGTGGGATGGTGGATTTTAGGAACCGCTTGACAACCAGATTGAACACGTGAGCCATGCATGGCGCATGGCACAACCTTCCTTGACGCAGAGCAGACACCATGTTCTTTCCGTTGTCGGTCAACATGGTTCCAATTTTCAGTTTGCGCGGAGACAGCCATCTGTCGATTTCTTTGTTCATTACACTCAGAAGTTCCTCCCCTGTGTGACTACGTTCGCCAAGGCATACCAGGTGCAGCACAGCGTGACACCGTTGCGCCCTGCACATGTGATATGCCGGTCGGGTAATGGGACTTGGCACGGGGGTGGCGGCTGAGGACATGGCGGAAGAAGAGGTGGTAGAGGCGGACATCTTTGCTGGACCAAGGACGTGCAAACGTGGAGGCAAAAGCGGCGTGACCTGTCCAAGTTGCTGGTGCGGCTGTGACGGCACCCCGTTCACCCAGTGGGCCGTAAATGACATGTACTGTCCCTGACCGTAGTTACAGCTCCACACGTCGGCGCTGCCGTGCACTTTGGCAGAGACCGACATGCTCAAAGACTGGCCCACCATCTCTTCTACATGTGAATGCAGGGCTGGCACTGCCTTTTTGGCGAAGAAATGCCGGCTTGGCACTCTCCACCGCGGCTCGGCACAAGCCATCATTTCTCGGAAAGGTGCTGAGTCCACCACTTGGAAAGGGAGGGACTGCAGCACCAGCAACTTGGACAGGAGGACGTTCAGCTTCTGCACCGTCGGGTGCGTGCTCGCAAACTGTTGTCTCTTGGAAACGGATTCCAAGAAAGACTGCTGACGGAATCCGTGAAGAGGAGTAGCAGGAGAAGGAGCATCTGAACGAGCGGAAGATGCCAACGAGCGACAACTCCCCTCAGCAGAGGTGTTGGAGCCTTGACTGGCTGATAGAGGGCGATTGACGTCGGGTGACAGAGCAAGTAACGGAGCGGGTGATGGAGCGGGGGCTGGGGCAGGCAGAACCGCCGTATCTTTATCACGGTTTTCCCAGGCCACTGAATGGCGACGCTGCATATGCTGACGCAACGCTGTAGTCCCAACATTGGCCCCCTGGCCACGCTTGACTTTCTGGCCACATAGTCGACATACGGCTACGTTTACTTCCTCGGGCGGGGTGACGAAAAATTGCCATACCGCCGAGTAGGAAACTTTGCCCCCGCTACTCCTCACTGGCTGACTGCTACTTCCTCCGTGCACACCGGCACCACTACTGGCCGTGGTGGTAGGCTGCAGTGGAGATGGTGCTCTACTCCGTGGCCGTTTGGCTCCACTGACACTGCTGCGACCCTGCTGCCTCCTGGGCAACCCACCGACTGTTTTGCTCGCTGGCAAGCTGGCACCCTCTTCTCCTGATGATGCGGAAGCAATAGCCTGATGACGACAAGGCTGCCAAGTGCGATCAGCCTCATCATCATCAATTAGGGTCTCCGCGTCACTACTAGCCCCCTCGGCTGCGTGTGGATCAGGAGACAGACCTGTCTCTAGACCGGCTACCGAGCCACTCTCCTCGCCAGTACTTCTTCGCCTGGCTGCTGAAGAGGCGGATGTCTCCCCCCGTTCCTGACCGCCCTCTGTTAGCTCTTCCTCACTGTACAGTGGGGCTGAGCCCACAGCATGCGATACTTCGCTTGGTGAGGGAACACCAAAGGACAGGGGCAGGTCGAGGACATGTGATTTCAGTGGGCTTGCTCCCGGGCCATGCCAACGGTTGTGTCTGACGTACCCACCGACCGTTGGCTGTAGGTGTCAGAGGTGACCTGGGAAGAGGAAGACGACCGAGTCAACCAATCGATGACGGCAGGGTTGTCGGTGGAGACACGAGCGCTGTATGACACCGGGAGCACTGGCCTCTGGCTGCGACTAGTGCTGCCTCGACCCCTTCCTCTGCTGCCACGTCTGCTCGCTCCTGAAACATTGCCTCCTCTGCCACTCTTCTGCGTGTTGTCTGACATACTCTTTAATTCAATAAGCACCCCAAAAATAAAACCGGATTTAACTCTTTAAACGTACAATAGTGGTTGTGAAGCAGAAAGTCAGTTTATTTAGCACAATCGGTCAATTGCAGCTTGCCGCTGGCTGGAAACTGTACGTTTATGTCACTGGAATGCACTAATCACCCAAAAAATATTACCGCCACCAGGCGTGTAAATGGATCTAACTCTTTGAACGTACAATAGTGGTTGTGAAGCAGAAAGTCAGTTTATTTAGCACAATCGGTCAATTGCAGCTTGCCGTTGGCTGGAAACTGTACGTTTATGTCACTGGAATGCACTAATCACCCAAAAAATATTACCGCCAGCCGGCGTGTAAATGGATTTAACTCTTTGAACGTACAATAGTGGTTGTGAAGCAGAAAGTCAGTTTATTTAGCACAATCGGTCAATTGCAGCTTGCCGTTGGCTGGAAACTGTACGTTTATGTCACTGGAATGCACTAATCACCCAAAAAATATTACCGCCACCCGGCGTGTAAATGGATCTAACTCTTTGAAATTACAATGGTGGTTGTGAAGCAGAAAGTCAGTTTATTGTACACAATCGGTCAATTGCAGCTTGCCGTTGGCTGTAAACTGTACGTTTCTGTCACTGGAATGCACTAATCACCCAAAAAATATTACCGCCAGCCGGCGTGTAAATGGATTTAACTCTTTGAACGTACAATAGTGGTTGTGAAGCAGAAAGTCAGTTTATTTAGCACAATCGGTCAATTGCAGCTTGCCGTTGGCTGGAAACTGTACGTTTATGTCACTGGAATGCACTAATCACCCAAAAAATATTACCGCCACCCGGCGTGTAAATGGATCTAACTCTTTGAACGTACAATAGTGGTTGTGAAGCAGAAAGTCAGTTTATTTAGCACAATCGGTCAATTGCAGCTTGCCGTTGGCTGGAAACTGTACGTTTATGTCACTGGAATGCACTAATCACCCAAAAAATATTACCGCCACCCGGCGTGTATATGGATTTAACTCTTTGAACGTACAATAGTGGTTGTGAAGCAGAAAGTCAGTTTATTTAGCACAATCGGTCAATTGCAGCTTGCCGTTGGCTGGAAACTGTACGTTTATGTCACTGGAATGCACTAATCACCCAAAAAATATTACCGCCACCCAGCGTGTAAATGGATCTAACTCTTTGAACGTACAATAGTGGTTGTGAAGCAGAAAGTCAGTTTATTGTACACAATCGGTCAATTGCAGCTTGCCGTTGGCTGGAAACTGTACGTTTGTGTCACTGGAATGCACTAATCACCCAAAAAATATTACCGCCAGCCGGCGTGTAAATGGATTTAACTCTTTGAACGTACAATAGTGATTGTGAAGCAGAAAGTCAGTTTATTTTGCACAATCGGCAAACTGCAGCACCAACTGTGCACGACAGCCACCAAAAAAAAAAAGGGTGTATGTCACTTTAAATTTTCGATTCTTTGATAGCTGTGGCTCTGAGTAATGATTCTGTGTCCCTGAGTAACGATTCTGTGTCCCTGAGTAACGATTCTGTGTCCCTGAGTAACGATTCTGTGTCCCTGAGTAACGATTCTGTGGCCCTAAAGTCTCTGTGGCCCTAACTCTGTCCCTTATTACAGACAGGTCTGTCTCTCTTGAATGACCGGAGGCTAATGGAGAATTCTAAGATGGCCGCGATTTATAGCTCCACCATTACACAGTGCTGGCTGGCTGCTGATTGGCTAATGCGATCACATGTCATGATTCATGACTCATGAATGCATTATGGGTCAGCGCGCCTTGTCTGCGCGCCTTCCCAGAGATCCCCGCCCCATCTTCTCTGTCCATTTTCTCCTGTCGCCACACATGTCGCCGCCATTTTTGGGAAAATTCGATTCGTGCATCCGAAGTTTGCTAATCTTCGGATTCGTCGCAAATCGAATTTTTCCAAATCTTCGGAACGAATTCCACTTCGTCATGTTCGATTCGCTCATCTCTAATAGTAACAGATGCGTTTGGATAGTTGGACATTCATTTGTATTTTCGGCAAGAAACTTGTCCTTGGATCCGGAGCATTTTCAGATTTATTGGAAAGGTGTTAGGGGTTTGAAGTGGGTCAATTTATTTCCTCATCTTTCTAAGTTATTTGAAATTTGGCCTTTGCCTGACATGGTTATTTTTCATCTTGGGGGAAACACCATAGATGAAGTTAAAACTTTGGAATTGCTATTTATGATAAAGCAGGATATACACCTTTTCAGCTTACTACATTAGTTTTTTCTGAAATAGTTCCACATCTGTTATGGTTGTTGCACCCACAATTTAAAGCATTAGAGAACATTAGGAGAAGACTGAATAAGTCAATGGAAAAATGTATGCCATTTATTAATGGTTTTTCTTATCGACATGTGGATCTTGAAGGCGGATTTAGTGGTCTTTACCGGTCAGACTATATCCACTTATTGGACATAGGACTGGATATTTTCAATGTGGGATTACAAAATTGTGTTGAGCTGCCCGTGCTTTTGGGGTAGGCTAGGCTTGTAATACAAGTCCGGCTAGTGGAGATTGTGTTGCATTTTATTCATGCTATGCTCGAGTCCTTAATGACTGAGCAATTCAGTTTTGGATGTTAACGTTCAGTAGTATATAAAATTAATAAAAAAACTTAAAGATATTATATATTATTTGAATATTAATTTATTTACACCAATAAAAGTACCGCGGCCAAAATTTTATGCCAACAAAGCGTTTTGTGTCATTATTTATTTATAGAAAGTAGTATTTGGGGGAGGGAGTATGTGCGGCCTGCATTCCCATTGGATTATTTTTTTTTTTCAGCAAAAGTGGTCTTACACTTTAAATATGTATCCACCGAAAACATTGTATACTTTCTTCTAAATGCTCTATAGTATATAGAGTATGCTCTATAGTGCCCTATATGTTCCTGAAATGAAACTCATCTCGCGTTTCCCAGATCCAACAGGTCTACCTTGGATATTGCTCGCTTTCTGTTTATTTGTTGCTTTGTTTCGTATCCTTAAATCCCTTTATGTTATCAGAGTAATATATTTGGCCTCTAAGGTGTTAACATCCATTAACAGAAGTTACTCAGAGTCCTCTGCTAAAACACATCACCATGGAAACATCTGGAACTGTCTCTGCATTAGGGATGAGGTTATCAGACAGGAAGTCTTTGAATTACTTCAACTTTTCTTCTATATCTTTTTTTTTTTTTTAAATAAAAATATAAAGTATTACTTGAGTCAATGATGAGCTAATATTGTGGCTCGTTTTTGGCACTTGTGAAGCTTCAGATCATAAATGAAGTGTGTCATCGATAAATGCTTTTTTTGCCATGCTTTCTGTAAGGCTTAGATTTCCAAATGACCTGGGAATTGTCATTAGCTACTGTGAGCTGTTACACTTTCAAAGGTAATCAACATGTTATCAATAGCATAGAATGCATCCTTCTATTCAAAAAACATCTGTAACCAAAATGCTTTTATTTGTCGCTAGCTGGCAAATGTGAGTAAATCTTTTAAAGTGTATTAAGGTATTCAGAGCCAAGCGACAGAGAATAGCTTTGATTTTTATTGTCTGCAGTTTGTTGTAAGATAATATCCAATGGACAATTACTGTTCTCTTTTTGAACATTATATGCTTCTGAAACACACATCTGCTATCATTATAAAATAGTTATTGATTAGGCTGAAAGAATCAATTTGACTAAACTGGGGCTTGCAGCACATCATACCTACTGGCTGAGGCTAGGAGGCTGGCCAGCTACAGTTGTGTACAAAAGTTTGCATGCCCTGGCAGAAATCATGAAATTTTGGCATTGATATTGAAAATATGACTGATCATACCAAAAAACTGTATTTTACTTAAGGATAGTGATCATATGAAGCTGTTTATTAGCACATAGTTGTTTGGTTCCTTTTTAAATCATAATGATAACAGAAATCACCCAACTGGCCCTGATTAAATGTTTCCATACCCTGGAATGTTTGGCTTTGGTACAGGCACAAAAGGTGATATACACAGGTCAAAGTGGTTAATTTCCCACATATGTGGTTTTTTAAATTGCAGTTAGTGCCTGTGAATAAATAATCAATTAGTTTGTTAGCTCTCACATGGATGCGCTGATCAGGCTAGATACTGAGCCATGGGGAGCAGAAAAGAACTGTAACAAGGTAATGGAACCTTATAAAAATGGAAAATTATATAAAAAGCTTTCTAAAGCCTTGAATCTGCCAGTCAGTACTGTTCAAACACTTGTTAAGAAGTTAAAAATTCAGGGAGAAAGATTGCAACCACAACAGCCAGAAGAATTGTTCGGGATACAAAGAAAACCCCACAGGTAACCTCAGGAAAATACGACGATACTGGAACAAAAATGAGCTGCATGGCTGAGTTGCTAGAAAGAGGAATTTACTGTGCCAATGCCCCGTTACAATATGCCCGACAACACCTTCACATGCCTCACAGCTTCTGGTACACTGTAATCTGGAGCGATGAGACCAAAATAGAGCTTTATGGTCACAACCATAAGCGTTATGTTTGGAGAGGGGTCAACAAGGTCTATAGCAACATAAATACCATCCCCACTGTGGAGCAGGGTGGTGGCCCACCATGTTGTGGGGGGAGGGAGCTCTAATGGCATGTGGAATCTTGTGAAAAGTGATGGCAAGATCGATGCAGCATGTTATGAGAAAATACTAGCAGACAATTTGCATTCTTTTGCACAAAAGCTGTGCAGGGAACGCTTTTGAATTTTCCAGTATGGCAATGACCTTAAGTACAAGACAAAGTTGGTATGGGACGGTTTTGGACTTTTCAGCACGACAATGACCTTAACCACAAGACCAAGTTGACCCTTCAGTGGTTACAGCAAAAAAAGGTGAATGTTCTGGAGTGGCCATCACAGTCTCCTGACCTCAATATCATCGAGCCACTCTGGGGAGATCTCAAACGTTTGGTTCATGCAAGACGACCAAAGACTTTGCATGATCTGCAGGCATTTTACTAAGATGAATGGGCATCAATACCACCTGCAAGAATTTGGAGCCTCATTGACAACTATGACAAAAGACTGCATGCTGTCATTGATTTTAAAGGGTTGAGGAAAGTTGAAGAAAGCGCTGGACCCGCAGGTACACTCCACTGGTATTGCTATCTTAAGGTATTAATGTTGGTGAAAATGATCTGGTTCCTGGACAGATGGCTTCTACACCCCAGGGGATCTTTTTTTGCCCATACAAATACTTTGAAGCTTGGCTCCAGGCAGTATCCCCCCCCCCCCCCCCCCCACACACACACACACACACACATACACAAGCACACACTCTGCCCCTCTAACTGATGGCCATTTTACTTTATAAAAAACTCATGCTAAAAAGGCCTCTTTTACTTACAAGACACGTGGAGCACTGAGTCTTCTATCTTCTTCACTTCAGAACAAGAGGGTCTACCTTTGGTGGCTACATCACAGCATGAATGACCTGAACGCTTCCTATCAACTGTACAGAAACACAGTCCTCAGGTACCCAGAAGACTGCACAGCTTGATGATGTCATGAGTATGTGACAGACTGCAGAACTATATCACTTGAGCATCATTTCAGGAATAGCAATGGACCTACAGGTGAAACTCGAAAAATTTTAAATCGTGCAAAAGTTCATTTATTTCAGTAATGCAACTTAAAAGGTGAAACTAATATATGAGATGGACTCATTACATGCAAAGTCAGATAGTTCAAGCCGTGATTTGTCATAATTGTGATGATTATGGCTTACAGCTCATGAAAACCCCAAATCCACAATCTCAGAAAATTAGAATATTACATGCAATCAATAAAACAAGGCTTGTACATAGAACAATATCAGACCTCTGAAAAGTATAAGCATGCATATGTACTCAGTACTTGGTTTGGGCCCCTTTTGCAGCAATTACTGCCTCAATGCAGTGTGGCATGGAAGCTATCAGTCTGTGGCACTGCTGAGGTGTTATGGAAGACCAGGATGCTTCAATAGCAGCCTTCAGCTCTTCGGTCTCATGTCTCTCATCTTTCTCTTGGCAATGTCCCATAGATTCTCTATGGGGTTCAGGTCAGACGAGTTTGCTGGCCAATCAAGCACAGTAATCCCACGGTCATTGAACCAGGTTTTGGTGCTTTTGGCAGTGTGGGCAGGTGCCAAGTCCTGCTGGAAAATGAAGTCAGCATCCCCATAAAGCTTGTCTGCGGAAGGAAGCATGAAGTGCTCCAAAATCTCCTGGTAGATGGCTGCGTTGACCCTGGACTTAATGAAGCACAGCGGACCAACACCAGCAGATGACATGGCTCCCCAAATCAACACAGACTGTGGAAATTTCACACTGGACTTCAAGCACCTTGCAGTGTGTGCCTCTCCATTATTTCTCCATACTCTGGGTCCTTGGTTTCCAAATGAGATGCAAAAGTTGCTCTCATCAGAAAAGAGGACTTTGGACCAGCGAGCAACAGACCAGGTCTGTTTTTCTTTAGCCCAGGTAAGACGCTTCTGACATTGTTTGTTGTCCAGGAGAGGTTTGACAAGAGGAATACGACATTGGAAGCCCATATCCAGGATCCGTCTGTGTGTGGTGGCTCTTGATGCACTGACTCCAGCCTCAGTCTACTCCTTGTGAAAGTCCCCAACACTTTTGAATGGCCTTTTTCTGACAATCCTTTCCAGGCTGCGGTCATCCCTGCTGCTTGTGCACCTTTTTCTTCCACACTTTTCCCTTGCACATAACTTTCTATTAATCTGCTTTGATACAGCACTTTGGGAACATCCAACTTTTTTTCAATTACCTTTTGAGGCTTTCCCTCCTTATAGAGGGTGTCAATTATGGTTTTCTGCACAACTGTCAGGTCAGCAGTCTTTCCCATGATTTTGATTCCTACTGAACCAGGCTCAGGAACCCTTTGCAGGTGTTATGGCTTAATTAGTTGATTAGAGTGGGACACTTTGAGCCTAGAATATTGCACCTTTTCACAATATTCTAATTTTCTGAGATTGTGGATTTGGGGTTTTCATGAGCTGTAAGCCATAATCATCACAATTATGACAAATCACGGCTTGAACTATCTTGCTTTGCATGTAATGAGTCTATCTCATATAATAGTTTCACCTTTTAAGTTGCATTACTGAAATAAATGAAATTTTGCACGATATTCTAATTTTTCGAGTTTCACCTGTATATGGTAGAGTTAAGTAAATAAACAGAATCTTCAGACGATAATTTTTATTTAACTACTTGGCAACCGTAATATAGCCGTTAACAGCTACAGCGCGGTTGCCCAGTACTGGGAGGGCATCATATGAACGGCGTGCACCCAGGGATCCTAAGGACACAGCTGATCATGTGATGTTGTAAAAGGCCAATCACAGCGGCCTTTTAACACGTGATCAGCTATGTCCAATGACACAGTAGATCACCGGGTAAATGCAGTTGCCGGTTATTGGCTGCACTTCACGCTTCACAGCTGAGGAAAGTACTGCCGATAACCAGCAATTGTCAGAGAACAGATTGACACTGATCATCAGGGCACTGATGATCAGTGCTCTGATGATCAGTGCCCCCCACCAGTGCCCAGCAGTGCCCCCCACCAGTGCCCAGCAGTGCCACCCACCAATGCCCAGCAGTGCCACCTACAAGTGCCAAGCAGTTCCACACATCGGTGCCCAGCAGTGTCACCCACCTGTGCCTAGCAATGCCCCTATCAGTGCCCCTATCAGTGCCCAGCAGTGCCCAACATCAGTGCCACCCATCAGTGCTGCCCACCAGTGCCACCCATCAGTGCCCAGCAGTGCTGCCAGTCAGTGCCCAGCAGTGTCGCCAGTCAGTGCCACCCATCAGTGACCAGCAGTACTGCCCATTAGTGCCCATCAGTGCCACCTATCAGTGTCCATCATTGCTGCATATGTGTGCCGCCTCATCAGTGCCAGCTCATCAGTGCTACCTATTGCTGCCTATCAGTGCTGGCTATCAGTGCCACCTCATCAGTGCCCATCAGTGCTTCTTATCCATGCCACCTTATCAGTGCCCATCAGTGCTGCCTATCAGTGCTCATCAGTACTACCTATCAGTGCCCATCAGTGCTGCCTATCAGTGCAGCCTCATCAATGCACATCAGGGAAGGAGAAAAATTACCTGATTGCAAAATTTAATAATAGAAACAAAGAATTTTTTTTTTCAAATTTGTTGCTCTTTTTTTTTATTTATAGCGCAGAAAAGAAAACATCCAGAGGTGAGTAAATGCCACCAAAAGAAAGCTCTATTTGTGTAGAAAAAAATTATAAAAATGTCACATGGGTACAATATTGCATGACTGCGCAATTGTCATTCAAAGTGCGACAGCACTGAAAGCTGAAAATTGGCCTGGGCAGGAAGGGGGTAAAAGTGCCCTGTAGGGAAGTGGTTAAAGAGCTCATAAATTGGCATAGGGGTGGGATGGAGCTTTGCCTCAGAGATTGGTTTTAAAGGGAACCTTTTTATCCTTTCATTAAAAATCACATCAGCATACAACTCTGCATGCTGATTTGAATTAATTTTACATTCATTAGCTAAACAAACTTTTGCTTACAAAAGCATTTTTTGCTGTTTCTGGTTGAGTGAAGCGCTGGTATGTAGCTAGCGCCTCACAGATGTATCCTACGAGGACTTCATTACCAATGCCTTCTCCCTCAGATGATGTGCACTGTCAGATGTTCCACAAGGCAAACCCAGAGTTCCAGAAAGTAAAAATTAATTATTATTTTTTTAGTGAAAATGGCCTCTGTGAGAACTTTGGGGAGGAAAAGAAAAATAAGATATGCAAAGAATAAAAAGCCTGCAATTATGTATAAGAATATGTTTGTAGATTGCCATTATTAAACATTTCTAAAGGGGCCATTATTATAATTTCTAAGAAGGGGGGAAGTTCCTCTTCAAGTATCTCTTTTACCAGTCAGGGGCTATAAAGCAGCAGTAATGAGCATATACTGTATATGCATAGGTTACTTTGTTGCATGTAAAGATTTTGCAACATACTGTTAAAAACTTTAAGGCAGGTTAATGCAGGCCATAGATGGGTTAAAAACCGTCTGTTTTTTTTTAAATAAAGAAAAATCGGTCGTTCAATAGGCCGACGTTACCACCGACGGTAAAAAAAATCGGCTGATTTTCGTCCCGTCTACGGCCGGCATTTAATTACTTCTGTCCCTGCAGAGAGCTCCGCTATTATATTTGACATGAAAAAGTATTGCGGTTGCAACAATGTATCCATTTGTATCCATTTCAGATACAGATGTTTTTATTCGGATACAAATAGATACACTGTTGTAACCACAATACTTTTTCATGTCAAATATAATAGCGGACTGGAATTCTTATTCCTCTTCTTTTTCTTCTTTTCTTCTTTTCCTTCTTCTTGCAGGCCATGGCTCATGCACAGATTTTTTATCAGTAAAAAGATCGGCCGATTTGGCCATCATTGCCGCGAAAATCAGCCGATCGGCAAAATCGGCCGATTTTTTTCCAACTTTACCAATAAAAAAAAGTGCCAACATCCAGAAAGACGTCCGACCAATTAATCCATTAACGGTGCAAAAATCTGCCAATTTTTTTTTCGGCCGATTTTCGACCCATCTATGGCCTGCATAATACTACAGGAAGAGGGAATGTTTCTTACTGTGATAGAGGAACAAGATTTGTGACCACCATGATTGTCTTGTCACTGTGGGACATGGCTTTGTTGATAAAGCGCAGACATGACAACCATATTACTTTGTTGATAAAACATAGGGTTAGGGTTAGCATTAGGATTGCTAACTTTTTTGGAAACCTATATTTAGGGATAGTGTTAGGTTAGTGTCTGTTTCTTTATTTATAAACCTATATTTAGAGAAGAATTCCAAGTATGGATATTTTTACATAGTTACATTGGTCCAGCTTGGAGCAATGTGACTATGCTAACACAATACCAGTGGGATCCCTCTGGAAGCTGGAAATCAGTGTAGTAGACACCATCTACAACAGTGATCTCCATTGGCTTGCTGCATTGTGAACACAGGAGGGTTCAGTTGAGTGATTTGGGGGCCGGGATGCCTTTGCTGCCATTGTGCTTTTGCTGGGCATCTTGTGCGTCCCTGTGCCTTTAATCTCTTCCTGTCCTGCTCATGCCAATAAACAGCCGGATGGGAGAGTTGCCAATGCAGGGGGACATTTCTAAACGTCCCCCCACATCCATTGCCTGTGCATGCTCCCTGGGAGCGTGCAGCCCTGCGATCTCTGCTCGCTGTCTCCGGTGAATCGATGTACGGGTACACTGCGTGAGGTTCCAATTCATGTGATCAGTGATTGGCCAATCAGTGATCACATGAAGAGTAGTAAACAAGACATCATAGTTTACTACATGTGAATTCTGTGAATGATCACAGAGGTTGCATGGTACAAGGCCATTCACAACAGCCTTGTACCATGTGACAAGCTGTGACCAATTAAAGCTCTCACAGTATTTCTCAATGGCTGCGGGAATGCAGCCAGAGAGAAGGAGGAATGATAGCTTTTACAGCCTTCAGTGTAAAAAAAAATAAAATCTTCATCACCCCCTACAAGTAGTACACTATGGTGACACTGTACTGCTAGGGTGACAGTATGTAAAAAAAATCCAAAACATAAATACATAAATAATAATATAAAATAAAAATGTAAAAAAAGAATTTGAAAAATGATAATTATTTTTTTATAAACTGAGTTGGGTTATTTTTTTTTTTACCAAAACGATGGATGAATAAATTTTGGCCAAGATTTATGAAGAAAGATTATTTATTTGCAAAATGTTATTGTTAAAAACATTTTTGAAAAAAATGTAATTTTTTTTTCTATATACTGATTTGGGTTATTTTGACCTAGATTTATGAAAAAAGATTATTTATTTGCAAATTTTTATAAGCAAAACACTTTTTTTCAACATTTTTGTTTTTTTTTACATTTATATAGCAAAAAAATAAAAATCCCAGTGGTGAATAAATACTACCAAAAAAAGTTTTACCTGTCTCAAAAAAAATGATGGAAATTTCATGTGGGTAGTGTTGCATGACTGTGCAATTGTCATTTAAAGTGTAACAGCGCTGAAAGCAGAAAATTGGCGTAGACAGGAAGGGGGTAAAAGTAAAAGTGTTCAGACTTAAAGTGGTTAAGGAGGAGTGGGCAACCTTCAGGCACATCTTCCCCTAATCTATCCATTCTTATATGTGCTCCTACTATGGAGGCTCTGGAAATTTAGTTAGGACACATTTGCAAATATATGCATAAGCCACAGGGATCTCTGTGGCTTATGCATATATTTGCAAATGTGTACAAACAAAACCCTCTGTTTTTAAAGCAAACTGTTGGACAGGGCTAATTCTGTTGTTTTGCAGGCTGGTTGGAAAGTGTGCAGGGCAATCTTTTGTTTGTTTGTTTTTGCTGTGCATTGCCCTTCCGTATGTACCTTGCTGTATAGGGCAGTTATAGATTGGGGTGGTTGCCACTTTCTTGTACTATTGTAATCACAGGAAGTTTCCTGCTCAGCACAGGCTTCATGCACAGGCTCCACTATGCATTTTCTCAGTTAATGCAAAGTATTCTATGATTGGATGAGGAGGTGAGTGTGATGTGGAGATCACTTTAGTAGAGGTGCCTACTCAGGGGTGGACTGACAACTCATGGGGCCCCCGGGCAATAGGGGATCATTGGGCCCCCGTGTCCTTGCCCAAACTCAAAAAAGCCTATGAAAAAGGTACCAGGGGCATCTCATGGGGCCCCCTACTGACCCTAGGCCCTCAGGCAGTGCCCGAGTTTCCAAATGGTCAGTCCACCCTTGTGCCTACTACAGCTTCTAGAAGGATCTCACAGGCAGCGCTGCACCTCATTATATCAGTTGAATTCAGAGGGTTATTGGTACTTTTCGGTGTTACAGCAGCTCACCCTTAGAGCTCACTTTTTTGCCTTTTTATCCTAGGGCCGTGGATAAGGAGGTACCACCAGTCCTCCTGTACAGGGCCCAGGCCAGCAGGGGGGCCCAGGCAGCTGAGTGAATCAGACGTGGGAAGGGAGGGTGCTCAGTGTGTTGGGGGGGGCAATTACTGGATCCGATCCCCTGTACGGTTCTCTCTGCAGTAACTGAAAGCTGGCTCTTCTCTTCCCCCTCCCACTGGCTTTCAGCTGCTGCAGAGAAAGCCATACAGGGGATCGGTTCCAGTAATCGCCTCCCCAACACACCCATGACCCTCCCCGTATACCATACGTTCTTCCCTGATGCCCAGGCCCCTCCTGCATTGCTAACGGTCCCCCTCTTCTCCTTCCCCTCGGCAGCTGCAAGCACACAATAGGATCCCTCAGGATGGTGTGGGGTGGGGGAGGGTACCGTATATATGTAAGTACAGTGGCTGAATGGTTAACACTTCTGCCTGGCAGTACTAGGATCATTGGTTCAAATCCCAACCATAGCACCACCTGACTGGAGTTTGCATATTCTCCCTGTGCCTGCGTGGGTATCCTCTGGGTACTCCAGTTTCCTCCCACTCTTCAAAGACATGCTGGTAGGTTAATTGGATCCTGTCTAAATTGGCCCTAGTATGTGTATGTATGAATGTAGGTTAGGAACTTTAGATTGTACACCCCTTGAGAGCAGGGACTGATGTGAATGTACAATATATAATTGTAAAGCGCTGCATAAATTGACAGCGCTATATAAGTTCCTGTAGTAATAATAGTAAATATGTCACATTTATCAGCCTCTTCCATTCCTGAATGAACACAGTGAGCGAGCAGTACCTATCACTCACTTTGTTCATTCATAACGGAAGCATAGTAAACTGGTTTTTGTTTTTTTTAGGAAGGGGGGGGGGGGGCTGTCAGGTTCGCTGTATGGGGCACCATGGTTTCTAACAGCAGCCCTGCTCACAGGTATGGTATATACATAGTTACATTAGTCAAAGCTGGACCAATGTAACTATACAAAATAATTCATATCTGGAATTCTTTCATTTATAAACAAACCCATGTTAGACCTTGATAACATATAGTTTTGTTTTAGCCCAAGGACTAAAATTTTGGCAAAGTTAAAACGCCCAATTTTGCTTATCCATAGAATAGAAGAGAATATTTTAGTTTAGTTTAGATTACAAGCTTTGGTTGCACTTATTAAATTCTTTATGTTTGTTAAACATATACATTTTTGGATGTTTTATGTTTTTTTGCTGCATATATACATACATGCTTTTCAATACACATTTAATACTTCGTACACCCATAACACTAATAGGGAAGGTAGGGGGAAGTGAGGGGGATAAATGACACCTCCTATTCATCCAGTTGTGCACTGGACTTATTGAGAGAATATATACAAAAGCACTATGTATTCTGGTTAAGTGAAATGCAAAGTAAAGTTGGAGAAACATCAGGTAATGTCCTCATGTTAATTATCTTGTTAACATCTTTGAAATGTTTACAAGATATCAAACAAGAACCAAAATGGCATTTATCTAGAAATCTTTCAGGGGTGGTTAACTTAAAGTGAACCCATGAAAAAGTTTACTTGAACTCAACCCCAGGGTGCGGGCACACTCTCTGCACGTTTGTTTACATTGGTTACACAAATATGCGGCCTCTTGGCATTAAGACCCAGCCGCCAAGAGGCTGCATAATGGAATACCATTGGTGCCAAGGAGTTGTAGAGAAATTTCATCCCTCACATGTCTTTTTTTAACCCCCCCCCCACCTTTTTTGCTGGATTATCCATAAAAAACAGTGATGCGCCTAGCAAATCCAACTACATTCTGGAATGACTTGCTGCTATGCTGATGCAGAACAGGTCCTGCACTGCCATCTTCTTGTTTGACATCATCCAAATCCAGCTGTCTCTTCCTGGTTCTTGCAGCCAACTCCCTGATGACATACATGCACCGCAGTGCATCATCAGGAGGCCAGCTTCAAGAAACAGAAAGAGACCGTTGGCATCCTTATGACATGCAATGGCACTTGCACTTATGCAATGGATTGCCATGAAGCCTCCTGAGGTGAGTGCTATAAGTATACTAGAACCCTGTAGACAGTGGAGAATTTATCATTCTCACCTAGGCAAGAATCCAGAATTGGAGGTCAGCAGGGCATTTAAAATAGTATGAAAAAAGATTCTGTGACTGTGTGAAAGAGGAAGGGGGAGAGTAGTTTAATGGAAAGTGGGTGAAGAGTCTGCAGGTCCACTTTAACACAGCAGTATGATCATACTTATCTTTCTCTCCCCTGCTGCTCTGTTCAGTCTTAGTGTAAGCTACATCCACTAGCGTCTTAGGTTAATCAAGGGTATGAACTATCTGTTTGACAGAGGTGGTTGGCCCAGGGCTGTCACCCAGAGAGGATCATATGTAGGGCCAGCGCTACCGCTAGGTGAACTAGGCAGCCACCTAGGGTGCTCTGCCACCTAGGCCGCTGGTTTTCCTCCACTGGGAACACTGAGTCATCCTCACTGCCATGAAGCCGTTCTTTATGACCTGCTGGGCATATTCCACCTGGAAGTGATGTCCATCCAGGGAGAACACAGTGATAGCCCAGGCGTAGCTCATTCTCACAGCAGACTCAGCCTGCTCACCAAACTGAAAGCTGCTTCTGGAAACAGCTCACTCATCCTGCCTCCTATCCACAAAGCTGATTTCCCATATGGAAGAAAAATATATATTTAAATATATAATTAAAAATATTCTTCCCAAATATCGACATATATTTGAAATGCTAAAATTTTGGCCATATTCAATATATTTCAATAAATATATATATTTATTATGCAGCGCACCCCTGAACTCTGCACTCTGTATCAGGGGCGGACTGACAACTCATAGAGCCCCTGGGCAATAGGGGATCATGGGGCCCCTGTGTCCTTGCCCAAACTCAAAAAAGCCTATGAAAAAGATACCAAGGGCATCTCATGGGGCCCCCTATTGACCCCGGGCCCTCGGGCAGTGCCCGAGTTTCCAAATGGTCAGTCCGCCCCTGCTCTGTTTGCAGTGCACCCCTGAACTCTGCACTCTGTGTGTAGTGCACCCCTGAACTCTGCACTCTGTGTGTAGTGCACCCCTGAACTATGCACTCTGTCCAGAGAGATGCAGGTGTCTGGGATGCAGTGCAGATACCAACACCCCCATTAGATTATCTCCCTGCAAGTAAGAGAGGCAGACCCACCAACAGTGTGCGGGGAGGTACTAGAGCAGGCTGCGTGCTTCAGCTTACTACACCAACAAAAGTAAGGTATGTGGAAGATGGTGGAGCTTTTAAGGGGGAGGTGGGGAGGGTGGAGATTGGGGCAGTGGAGGGGAGCTGAAGAGGCGTGAAAGTGAGATGTGGATGGGGGATGGAGAGGTAAGCAGCTTTGGAAGAAGGCTAAACTCTGCACTCTGTATGCAGCGCACCCCTGAACTCTGCACTCTGTATGCAGCGCACCCCTGAACTCTGCACTCTGTATGCAGCAAACCCCTGAACTCTAGGTGTAACCCCTCTGAACTCTGTACTGTGTACATAATGTACTCCTGGTATTTAATGCCCCTTTAAGACTCTCCCACTATTAGTGAAATTTGACCACAAAATTAGTTTTGTTTCGTTACGTTTCAATTAGTTATTTAACTAATTTTGTTTTGTTCGATTAGTTAAATTAGTTTAACTTGTTTTTTCGGAATTTGTTTTGTTTATTCGAATTCGAGTGAATTTGAAATTCGAATTTTTTTTTTTAATGGACTCTAAATCAATTCTAATGGCTTCAAAAATACTTTCAACGTATTCGAAAACTATTCTAACAGATTTGATAATAATTCTAATGTTACAATCCATAATCCACAATTCATGTGTGTTTTTGATGATATATAGGCGTTATAAAGTGTTGTGTGACCATATTGGAAATGTCAACAGAATTTTCATAGTGCCTCTGTTGATCACTACTCATGTCACCATAGCGTGGCTCACAATTTTTTGTAAAGTATTTTAGTCTTTTCTAATCTATTCTATTCTTTTCTATCATTTTATATTCTATTCTAATGTATTCTGTTCGAATTCAAATTCATTCTATTCAAAAATTTTTAATTCAGAAGGCAGTTTTAGTATTTCTATTTTATTATATTCTGTTTTTCTATACTATTCTTGTCTTTGATTCTCTATTCTAATTTTTTCTATTCTTTTCTATTCTATTCGATATTTGATTTTCTATTCTATTCTAATCTTTTCTATTCTATTCTATAATATTCTATTCTAATTGATTCTATTCTGTTCCTTTATTTTCTGTTCTATTTTGCTGTGCTTTACTTTATAATTTTCTATTCTATTCTTTGATTTTCTATTCTAAGCTTTTCTATTCTATTTTAATTGATTCTGTTATTTTCTATTCTATTTTTTAATTTTCTATTCTAATCTTTTCTATTCTTTTCTATTATATTCTTTGATGTTCTATTCTAATCTTTTCTATTCTATTCTAATGGATTCTATTCTTTTTTATTCCTTTATATTCTAGTTTCTTCTGTTTTACTCTATTATTTTCTACTGTATTCTGTTCTATTCTTTTATTTTCTATTCTGTTCTAATTTTCCTCTATTGTTTTCTATTCTATTTTTTTATTTTCTATTTCTTTATATTCTGTTCTATTTTATTCTATTTTTGTTTTTAAATTTGAATAGGTTTTCAAATTTTGTTTTCAAATTTGTTTTCGAATTTGAATTGATTCAAATTTCGGCTGAATTTCGTTTTGTTATATCACATTTGTTTACATTTGTTACTATTGGAATTTGGAATTTGGATACATACCGGAAAATTTGTCCGAATTTTGATTTGTAACAAAACAAAATGCACAAAAATGTCTAATACCCACTATTTGATGCAGTTTGAAAGGGGGCGGGTGGGTGAGAGGGGGGTTTAGAGAGGTCATGGTTGACCCCTGCACCTATTTTCTGGGAAAAAAAACCCTGCACAGGGGTGCCAAATATTTTCTTTGGTTGCTGAATGGGACAGTGGGGAAATGAAGGAAAGGTAAGTCTATACTAGGGAGGAGAGGGGATTTAAGAATGTTTGTTGCTTTGCACTGGGATAGGCAAAGTGAATGTTTGTTTAAACCCACCCATGGCCTTTACGTTACGCTTTGGTGATATAAATGAATGCAGATTTTTCTTGCCATTGGTTTTGCTACAACTTTATATTTTTTGTATCATTAATGGCATATTGTCATGCCTGGCACGCTGAGACTTTGCAGTCTGGACAAAGTGTACTGCTTTTGTTTCATTATATATATTTTTTTAAAAACAAAATAATATGGAACAGTCGTGTAAAATAAACATGTCTTCTTATATAAGCCACATACACAAATGTAAGAAGGCTTTATTAACCTGCTGTAAGGTAGTAATAGTAAGACAAACCTAACATCATCCATAAACACAAAAGCAGAGAAATCACTGAAATGGTATTGTGACCTATGAAGAAAAACCTAAGCAATAACACGTATTTTATTTATCATTATATGGAATATATCAGTAAGAAAACAGGGCTTGCTCAAACAGCACTTCATGAATTAAACAAAGTGACATGTTTTCATTGAGTTAGCCAGTGTCTGGATTAACGATACACAAAATTCGCTCTGGATGCAGCCAAGCTGAATAATTATCTGCGGTGTCCAGGCTGTGTCAAGAGCTCCAACTCTCTTCCAGAATCTATGCAGCTTTCTCCAGCACTATTAATGACTTAAGTAAAAGCATAAAACTGCTAATTTTCCACTGCTGATTAGTTGGCAATAGAAAGCGGAATTTTAAAGTAAGACTAAAATACACAACAAATTATGTCTGCTCAGATACACTATCTTATGAGACTGGATTGCTTTGGAATTAAGCTGTAATCTGTTTTGAAATTTTTAGTCCTTACTAAGAGCAGGCATCACAGGATACATATTGTTACCTTTATTAGCCAGAAATATTCTGATATAGTCTCTCATTTTTTTACTAGTGGCTGGATTTTCATGACTTCGTCCCTGGCAAATGATAAATACTCTTGTCCAAAGTGTCCAACAAGGACAATGTCTGTCATCAGACCTTAAGGATTGGCACCTTTGGGGAGCGGGTACCCGAATTTGACAGATACCCGATCCCACTTCTGCTGCAACTGAAAGTGGAAGTTGTCCTCCTCGCCTCCATCCCCAGTAGTCTTCTGGGACCTGTGACAGGTCCCAGAAGACTATGGGGCAATTCACAAAGAGCAGCGCTTCTCACACTGTCACAGCTGGGTGCCCACACTGAAGATGCCAGTGCCAGGGAGAGAAGATGGCCGATGAAGCCAGCGGTGGTGAGGACAGCGCTGGACCAAGGGACAGGTAAGTGTCTGTATTACAGTTTTTGTAGCTGCTGACTTTTATTATTGTTTTTTTAGGTGTTTTAATAGCATGCTTCTTGTTGGAGTCTGCGTACGGTAGGATGTTAATGTTTGAACGTTTAAAGGTGAATACAGGGGTTTTATTTACTAAAACTGGAGAGTGCAAAATTTGGTGCACTTCAGCATAGAATCCAAATAGCTTTCAGGTTTTATCGCCAAAGCTTAACTGAACAAGCTGAGGTTAGAAGCTAATTGGCTACTATGCACAGGTGCACCAAATTCTGAGTGAACCAGTTTTAGCCCTGGTTCACACTGGACTTTGAAATTGAGCAACTTCACTTGAAGTTGCACAATCTGAAAGTCACATAGCAGTGTGACCGGGGGTCCGATTTCATAGACATCTGTGTGACTTTAGGCATAGATGTCTATGCAAGTCGCACCCCAAATCAGGAAAAGTAGGAAAACTTTTCTAATTGGTGCCACTTCAACAAAGTTGGAGTTGCACCAATTAGAACAATCCCATTCCTGATCATTGCATACGATTTGTCATGTGATTTGAACCGTCATATCTCATGACAAATCGCATCAGTGTGAACAGGGACTTAGTAAATCTATCCCATAGAGTCACTTTTGGGGCTCATTCACACGTGTTGATTTTAAAGAATGAAGCAATGCTCATTAACACACCTATAGCATTTATGATGTGTTTTTTTATGCTTTTTTATGTTTTTGAAGCATAGAAAAAGCATTAAGAAAGTTTGTTAAGCGTCCCTGAATGTGTTGTTTTTCTAGGAGTAAGTGCTTAAAGGGGAAGTGATATAGAGGAAATGATCTGCCCATGAATGTGTTGTTTTTCCTGGGGGAAGTGATTAAAGGGGAAGTGATGTACAGGAAATGATCTGCCCATGAATGTGTTATTTTTCCTGGGGGAAGTGCTCAAAGGGGAAGTGATATAGAGGAAATGATCTGACCATGAATGTGTTATTTTTCCTGGGGGAAGTGATTAAAGGGGAAGTGATGTACAGGAAATGATCTGCCCATGAATGTGTTATTTTTCCTGGGGGAAGTGATTAAAGGGGAAGTGATGTACAGGAAATGATCTGCCCATGAATGTGTTATTTTTCCTGGGGGAAGTGCTCAAAGGGGAAGTGATATACAGGAAATGATCTGACCATGAATGTGTTATTTTTCCTGGGGGAAGTGATTAAAGGGGAAGTGATACAGAGGAAATGATCTGCCCATGAATATGTTGTTTTTCCTGGGGAAAGTGATTAAAGGGGAAGTGATATGGAGGAAATGATCTGCCCATGAATGTGTTGTGTTTCCCAGGGGAAGTGATATAGACAAAATGATCTGCCCATGAATGTGTTGTTTTTACATTGGGGAAGTGATATAGACGAAATGATCTGCCCATGAATGTGTTGTTTTTACCTGGCGGAAGTGATACAGAGGAAATTATCTGCCCATGAATGTGTTTTTGTTTCCTGGGGGAAGTGATTAAAGGGGAAGTGATATAGAGGAAATGATCTGCCCATGAATGTGTTTTTGTTTCCTGGGGGAAGTGATTAAAGGGGAAGTGATATAGAGGAAATGATCTGCCCATGAATGTGTTTTTGTTTCCTGGGGGAAGTGATTAAAGGGGAAGTGATATAGAGGAAATGATCTGCCCATGAATGTGTTTTTGTTTCCTGGGGGAAGTGATTAAAGGGGAAGTGATATAGACGAAATGATCTGCCCATGAATGTGTTGTTTTTACCTGGGGGAAGTAATATAGAGGAAATGATCTGCCCATGAATGTGTTGTTTTTACCTGGGGGAAGTAATATAGACGAAATGATCTGCCCATGAATGTGCTGTTTTTACCTGGGGGAAGTAATATAGACAAAATGATCTGCCCATGAATGTGCTGTTTTTACCTGGGGGAAGTAATATAGACAAAATGATCTGCCCATGAATGTGCTGTTTTTCCTGGGGGAAGTGATTAAAGGGGAAGTGATATAGACTAAATGATCATCTTTGAGATGTGGTTAGTGATAGCAGACATTTTTGTGAATCTGCTGCAAGATGAATTCATATACGTTGATCTCTTTTACACTTTGCTTGGTCCACCTCAAAATGATCATGGAGAGAATGGCCCAGCAGAAAAAGAGCAGGGTGTCGTGCCAGTGTTGGGTGCATTCCATAGTCTCCCAGAGAATTTCAAAGGGGCATTGCCATACTCTTTACCACAAAATGCAGGAGTACCCTCAGAAGTTCTCTGATTATACCCACATGAAAGTGCCCTTGTTTGATGACCTTCTTGAGAGTTTTAGACCTCAACTGATGTGAGCCACAACTGATATGAGGTGTCCTGTGTTACCAGAAGAACATCTTTTTTTGACTTTGTGGTAATTCATGTCTAAGTATTCTCTTTATTGCCATTTCTGAAGACAACTACCCCATGAAGGCCCCCTGTCATGTGATTTGCAGTCAGTGGATTTCATAGTTGATACAGTATTTGTCTCAATATCAGGTATTGAATCTGTGCACTGCCCACCTCTTCTATGGCTACTGATACATTAATGCGAGCCATTATGACACTTGCTGGCACTGTGTCTTCCATGTACCAACACTTGGTAGCAAGGTCGCTTGCTGGCACTGACTCTTGCTGGTACAGGCACTTTGCAGACACAAAAAGCTTTGCCACTGGAAATAATGCTCAATGCTTCTGCTGCCTGACAGTGCTGGCTGGCTTGGTGTTTTGCCCACACACAGAGGCAAATGGTTTGACCACAGGGCTGCTCTGTACAAACAGAAAGTGCCTGGAGATGCTCTGTACTAGAGCTCTTTTATTTCCCAGTGCATTCTGGAAGACAGGAACCTCCACTGCTTCACTAACGCACGGTAAATGCTGTAGACATGGTGCAGTTATGGCATACTACCATTGACATTAACAGAGAAAGTTAATAAGTAACGATGCCTCCTGAAAGCCTGCTTAACCACTTCCTGACTGCCATATGTATAAATACATCCTCATCAGGAAGTGGTGATACCAAGATCATGACTGCAGTTGCAGCCATTGATCATCATACCAAAATGTGCAGCCAGAGATGGGCTTTCCTGTAACAGTGATCAAAGCGGTTCTACAGCCACCTTATCACTTTTACAGGCTCCTTTCCCACCACTCCATAAGGAGTATCTGTCACTGCACATGTTATCAAAAGGCATGTTGATCATCCCTTGTGATGGCAATAAAGTTGATCAAAAAAAAAAAATTTAAAAAAAACTGCTCCAGCCTGTAGCAATTGTGCATACAGAGATGGACGCAGTCACCCATCTTGCTAAGGATCCTCCATCTTGTATCATTTCTACTCCCAAACCAGCCTCCCTACAATTTCCCCCCTCCCTCAGGAATGTGGTCTGGATCATGCCAGCGATCACAGGCTGAGTGGGAGAGCTTAATGGTTATAAATCCCACTAGCGGTGCCGGGGTGTCTGTTAGCTTCTCAATCTGAGATATAGTAATGCCATAAACCAAGTCCTTCACTGAGCTTCAAAGACATTCCAGGTAAGCCGTTGTCAGGCTCCGCCCAACGGGATCTCTAGTGGTCCACGGCACGGGGTTTCCCAGGACGCGGAGTCTAAGTCCCAGTCTGCCTTTTCACCAGGGCCCCTGATGGTGGGGATGGACTTGGTGCAAGACTGAAACCAGGTCGCGTCCCTGGGCACCCCCGGCGGTGGCAGAGGGGTCCCGCTGAGGGTATGTGCCCGGGTAGAGCCTGCTGTGAAGGGGATGACAGATCCCGATCCGAGCGGGATGGATGGGATGACAGATCCCGATCCGAGCGGGATGGATGGGCAGCTATCAGGAGTAGGCGAGGTCAGACTAGCCGGGTCGGTATTGTGCAGGCAGCGTGGTACGGGGGGAGTAAGCGGAGAATGGTCGGGGTCACAAGCCAGGTTCAGCAGGTAGCGGGCAGCGCGGTGCAGGAGGTCAGGCAGAAGGATGGTCAGGGACGAGCCGGGGTCAGAGCAGAAGAAGGTCAGCATAAACAGGACAGGCAGAGTTTGGCAACAAGGAGCGTACTTACAGGAACAGGAATGAGACCTTGCGGCAATTTGGAGATGCACAGGCAGCTTTAAATAGGGCGCCCTGCTCTCCCATTGGTGCGGCCGCGATCGCTACTGCGCATGCGCGGCCGCCGCGATCGCCGAGGATTCTGCGCTCGCCGGCTGGGACGGATCGGCGGTCTGCGCATGCGCGCGCCGCCGAGGACCCGGGATCCCTGACATTGCCCCCCCCCTACGGGCAACCTCCGGATGCCCAACCGACCCCTACTCAACGGCTGGTTCCGAAAAAATTCCCGCACAAGCCTTGGGGCGTGCACATTTTGGGCCGGCTCCCATGAATTTTCCTCCGCCCCATATCCTTTCCATTTAACCAGAAACTGAGTTTGGCCTCCCCTCTTCCTGCAATCTAAGATAGCTTCAACTTCAAATTCCTCCTCCCCATCCACGTCTACTGCCTCCGGTGGCTTAGACCTTCGATCCGGGAAGGGGTCTGGAGTTGCCGGTTTCAACAGGGACACATGGAAGACCGGATGAACCTTCATAGATTCGGGCAGTGCCAGTTCGTATGCCACCTCGTTGACCTTACGTTTGACCCGGAAAGGCCCCAAGAACTTGGGAGCCAATTTCTTTGAAGGGCAGGACATTTTTAAATTTGCGGTGGACAACCAAACCTGGTCCTCTGGCCGCAAACTCAATTCCCCTCTTCTCTTCCTATCAAACGCCCTCTTGTTGTCATCCTGGGCCTTTGCCATTGCTTCCTGCAATACCTTGCTATTGGTTGACAGAAAGGTCAACATATCCTGCGTGGCTGGGACTGCGACCTCTGGGATTAGATCTGGCAGGAATACAGGGTGGAACCCATAGTTTGCGAAAAACGGGGACTGTCTAGTAGCAGAGTGACTTGCATTATTATATGCGAATTCCGCAAGCGGCAGGAGAGTAACCCAGTCATCTTGGAGGAAGGTGGTATAGCACCTGAGGTACTGCTCTAGGGTCTGGTTTGTACGCTCCGTCTGGCCATTGGTCTGTGGGTGATAAGCAGAAGAGAACGATAACTTAATCCCCAGGGTTTCACATAGAGCTTTCCAGAACCTGGACGTAAACTGAACCCCTCTGTCAGATACAATGTCCCTGGGAATTCCGTGGAGTCTTACTACTTCCTTAATAAACACACGTGCTGTTTCAAGGGCCGTAGGTGTGTCCTTTAAGGGTACAAAATGGGCCATCTTGGACAGGCGGTCCACAATCACGAAGATTGCTGTGTGGTCCTGAGAAGGTGGAAGTTCCACGATAAAGTCAATGGAAATCATGGTCCATGGCCTGTCGGGAATGGGTAATGGGCGCAAGAGACCCCAAGCTTTATTCCTAGTGGGTTTGTTTCTCTGACACACGGGACAGGTCTTAATGTAGGTTTCGCACTCCCTGGCCATATTAGGCCACCAGAAAGTACGCTGCAGCAGCTCCAAGGTCTTACGTACCCCGAAGTGCCCGGCCAGCGGGTGATCGTGGCAGTATCCTAATACCAATGTACGGGCCTCCTCAGGGACCACAATCTGATCCTTCTTCCAAAAAAGTCCTTCCCTATTTAGTAAGGGAACCCCAGGTGGACCTTGCATTCCTATGGACGCGGTCTGCAGTTGAGAATGGAGCTCCGATTGGAGAACTAAGAAATTTCCTGGGGACAGGATAGTGTCTGGCTTGGGGTTCTCTTCGGGATCCCCAAACATGCGGGAGAGCGCGTCTGGTTTTGTGTTCTTAGACCCTGGCCTATAGGTTATATGGAAAAAGAACCGTGAAAAGAACAGCGCCCACCTGGCTTGACGTGGCCTCAGACGTTTAGCTGTCCTCAGATACTCTAGGTTCTTATGATCCGTAAAAATCAATATTGGGTGTACCGCCCCTTCTAACAAGTATCTCCATTCCTCTAGTGCCACCTTAATCGCCAAGAGCTCCCGATCCCCGATATCATAATTCCTTTCCACAGGAGTCAGTTTCCTGGAGAAGAAAGCCACTGGGTGCATGAGTTCTTTGATGCCCTTCCTCTGGGACAGGATCGCCCCGACCGCATTCTCGGATGCGTCCACCTCCAAGATATATGGCAAGGACGAATCAGGGTGGCTCAGAATAGGAGCCACCGTAAACAATTCCTTCAAGGCTTCGAAAGCCCTCTGTGCCTCGGGTGTCCATTGGAAGCGAACCCCCTGCCTGGTCAGCTGGGTGATTGGGGACACTAGGCCCGAAAAGTTCTTAATGAACTTTCTATAGAAATTCGCGAAGCCGATGAAGCGTTGGACCGCTTTCTTAGCGGCGGGGGCTGGCCAATCTAAAATGGCCGAAACCTTTTGAGGATCCATGGCTATTCCCGTGGGAGAGATGGTTAGACCCAGAAACTAAATGCTACTCTGTTCAAAGCAGCACTTGTCTGCCTTGGCATATAAGCTGTGTTGGCGGAGCCGTTCTAACACGCGCCTCACGTGACCTCTATGGTCCTCCAAGGTTGGGGAAAAGACAAGGATATCGTCCAGGTATACAATGACGAAGATATCTAGTTAGTCTCTGAACACATCGTTTATGAAATGTTGGAAGGTGGCAGGGGCGTTGCATAGGCCGAAGGGCATAACCAAGTATTCAAAGTGTCCGAATCTGGTACGGAATGCTGTCTTCCACTCGTCCCCCTCTCTGATACGAACTAAATTATAGGCACCTCTCAAGTCTAGTTTAGTGAAGACAGATGCTGATTTCAGCCTCTGAAACAGCTCGGGGACGAGTGGTAGCGGGTAACGGTTTTTTACTGTGACCTTATTCAAGTCCCGGTAATCTACGCAGGGCCGGAGGGACTTGTCTTTTTTCTCCACAAAGAAAATGCCCGCCCCGGCTGGTGACGTGGAGGGTCTAATAAACCCCTTATGGAGGTTTTCATCTATATACTCCTTTAGTACCCCTAACTCCCGCTCGGATAAGGGGAATATCCGCCCAAATGGGATTTCCGACCCCGGGAGGAGATCAATTGGGCAGTCATAAGCTCGGTGCGGAGGGAGAATGTCCGCCCCCCGCTTGCTAAACACGTCCAGAAAATTATGGTAAACTGACGGAATGACTTGCGCCAGCTCTGCATCTGTCTCTAGACACAACAAAGTCGGTGGAATCGGGGAGATCTTAGGGAGGCAATGCTGCTGGCAGTATGGGGAGAGGAACTGCATAGAACCCGCCTTCCAGTCCACCTGGGGATTATGGGCTCGTAACCACGGGAGCCCCAAAATAATTGGAAATAGTGGGGATGCTATGGCGTCCAACCGAAGGAGTTCTTCATGATGGGTCGATATGGTAGTACGGATAGGTGGGGTCTCGTGGTCCACCACCCCTGACTTAATACGTGAACCATCTGCTAGAAAAATATTCAATCCCACCTCCTTGGTTTGTAGGGGAATTTGTTGCTGAACTGCAAAGTCTAAATCTATGAAGCAACTACACGCCCCAGAATCCACAATAGCCGTGGTCACCACTGTTCTCCCCGGCAGCTGAAGTGACACAGGTACCGCCAGATAACTAGTATTGCCCACACTGTTAGAAGTGACTGTAGAGAAAACAGCGGAACACTTACCCCTCTTGGCTGGACAGGTACGTACCACATGGCCTGTTCCCCCACAGTAGAGGCAGAGATGGTTGGCAAGACGCCTCTGGCGTTCCTCAGGCGTAAGTGTCGGTCGGATCCTTCCCGATGGCCCGGTCTCGGGTGAATCCATGGCAACCTGATTCTGGCCTGCCGGCTGTAACTGGGTAGAGGCCTGAGGGGGTGTTCCAGTTGATCCTTGTCCTTGGTTGCATCTTCCCTGCCTGTGCTCCCGTAACCGGCGGTCAATTCGAATAGTCAAAGCTATCAAGGCCTCCAAAGTGCTAGGTATGTCTATTCGGGCCAATTCGTCCTTCAGGGGTTCAGCTAACCCTACGCGGAACTGGTGGTGCAGAGCCGCCTCGTTCCATTGGCAGTCACTATGCCAACGCCTGAATTCGGCGGCATAGTCCTCCACTGTCCGGTGACCCTGCCTGAGTGTATATAGGGCCTTCTCGGCCGTTGCGGTGCGCAGCGGGTCGTCATACAAGAGGGCCATAGCCTCAAAAAATACCGTCACTGACTGCAATAGTGGGTCTCGCTTCTCTCGGAGACGGTGGGCCCAGTCTTGGGGTCCCCCCTGTAGTAGGGAAATAATGAACCCTACCCTCACTGATTCGGAGGAAA
This sequence comes from Staurois parvus, assembly GCF_062004578.1. Classification (NCBI taxonomy): domain Eukaryota; kingdom Metazoa; phylum Chordata; class Amphibia; order Anura; family Ranidae; genus Staurois; species Staurois parvus. The sequence continues at coordinate 3,609,490 of NW_028317961.1, forward strand.
AGGTCTGAGGCTGGAGATCAAAGTATAACTGACAGGAGTTACGAAAGGCCCTGAATCTACTTCGGTCTCCGGAAAAACGTTCCGGTGTGGGGACACGGGGTTCTGGTGCGGGTAACAACCCCGGAGTCTTCCTAATGGGTTCCCCAGACCCCCTGGTAGGGGTAGCTAAGGACTGCGTGCGTCTTTCCAATACCGTATAACCTTCCTGTAGGCCCCTAATTCCCAGCGTAAGGGTCTCCATCTGTCGACAGATGTCGTCCAGAGGGGAAGTTCCCCTTCCAGGCTCAGTCATGGCCGCAAGGTACTGTCAGGCTCCGCCCAACGGGATCTCTAGTGGTCCACGGCACGGGGTTTCCCAGGACGCGGAGTCTAAGTCCCAGTCTGCCTTTTCACCAGGGCCCCTGATGGTGGGGATGGACTTGGTGCAAGACTGAAACCAGGTCACGTCCCTGGGCACCCCCGGCGGTGGCAGAGGGGTCCCGCTGAGGGTATGTGCCCGGGTAGAGCCTGCTGTGAAGGGGATGACAGATCCCGATCCGAGCGGGATGGATGGGATGACAGATCCCGATCCGAGCGGGATGGATGGGCAGCTATCAGGAGTAGGCGAGGTCAGACTAGCCGGGTCGGTATTGTGCAGGCAGCGTGGTACGGGGGGAGTAAGCGGAGAATGGTCGGGGTCACAAGCCAGGTTCAGCAGGTAGCGGGCAGCGCGGTGCAGGAGGTCAGGCAGAAGGATGGTCAGGGACGAGCCGGGGTCAGAGCAGGAGAAGGTCAGCATAAACAGGACAGGCAGAGTTTGGCAACAAGGAGCGTACTTACAGGAACAGGAACGAGACCTTGCGGCAATTTGGAGATGCACAGGCAGCTTTAAATAGGGCGCCCTGCTCTCCCATTGGTGCGGCCGCGATCGCTACTGCGCATGCGCGGCCGCCGCGATCGCCGAGGATTCTGCGCTCGCCGGCTGGGACGGATCGGCGGTCTGCGCATGCGCGCGCCGCCGAGGACCCGGGATCCCTGACAGCCGTAAAAAAAGACATCACATTCAAAATCCACTTTCCCCTATGATTTCATATCTTGGAATATGAAAGACTCACAAGGAGACCAGGCATATATTCAGATCGGTCACTTTAATACAAGTCGCCTGATATATTACACCCCCTAGCTGAAATCTACAGGAGAGCAGAAAATTATATCTCCTTAACTGTCCCATGCAGGTATGTCATATTTCATATCTAGACGTTCAGCAGATGCTTCTGCATATTAATCTACTAGTGGCTAGGCTGCTACATGCACCAAGGGTAAGTTATGGATCATGATAGAAACTGGGAGGGATTTTGGTTCTAGCTTGGGTATCTGCCTCCAACACCCTCCCCAAATGAGGCAATTGGTTAAGAGAAGAGATACAAGGGAAAAAGAAGGAAAGTAAAAGAAAAGAAGGTAAGGAAAGTTTGTGAAGTGGTGTCCCACCTCTTCATCTGCCCTGCTAGTGCTATTCCAGCTTACTATGCTATTCACTGTTCTCCTGATATATAGTGTAACCATATTTTATATAACCATATATAGGGTCTCAGATTAAAAAAAAAAACATTTTGTCATTCAATGTGGCTGATAATTTTTCCTTCAATATTATTCCTGATAGCTTTGAGTGTGAACAGAATCACAGGTGTCAAACTGGCGGCCCTCAAGCTGTTGACAAACTTCAAGTCTCAAGTCAAGTCCCATTGCAAAATTGATAGTTTCAAGCATGACTCCCAAAGGCAGAGGTATGATGGGACTTGTAGTTGCGCAACAGCTGGAGGGCCGCCAGTTTGACATCCCTGGGATAGACGAAGACCTCCATGATCTAGCGTTTGCTATCCTAGCAGCTAAAAATATGAAGGAAATCAATTTGTTGGTATGTTTCGGCACCTCCTCTATGGGAAGGCTGAATAAGACTTGTCAGGGGGATTTTTTGACGTTGGTCTGAGTCGTGGAGTATATAAAGCTATAGAATTTAATCCAGAATATCTTGACTCTCAGGCATGTCCACCATATATGATGGGCATGCACAAATTTAAAACATGACATGTTAGGTGTCTATTTACTTGGCCTAAGATCATCTTTTATATATTACCAAGCACTGGGTATTATATTGTGTTTGTGTGTGCTAAAATTCATTAAAGGGTATTTTTTCCTAAAATTTCGATTTTTGATAAACTGTGCAAATATTGCATGACGTAAAAAAAATTGCAACCATACCATTTTATTCTCCAGGGCCTTTGCTTTCAGTTAATATATAATGTTTGGTGGTTCTGAGTAATGTTTAGCAAATATGTATGTGAAAAATGTTATATTGGCTCAGATGGAAATAAAATAATTTTTTTTTTTTTATAAATATTTATTAGTTTATCAATCAAAATACAAATCATATTCACATTTCTATTAAAAAGACATTTAGACAATATCCTCCTGTTTGCATAAATTATTTAAATCCCTCTCCTCAACCCTCCCTCTTCCTCCCTCCCCCCCTCCTCAGCCTCCCCCCCCCACCTACCTCTCCCACTCTGCGTTTTTCTCTCTTCTCCTTCACACCATACATTTCATTTCTGTTATTTCTAAAGCCATTTCAAGGGGTGTTATATCCTCATATATTTCACTTTTCCTCTATACTCTTCCCATTTTTTCCACTTTGTATTGTACATCTCCATCTTATCTATATGCATGTAATACAATCTTTCTAACCCGCATATCTGGTTCACTCTGCCCATCCAATCCTCCTCTGTTGGCACCTCTCTTTTGGAAATAAAATAATTTTTAACACAACCACAACATTTCTGTACCTCTGTGTACTGCACTGTGTGGTACCCTTTATAATGTTCATGGCAGGCATTGAAGGGCAGTTATGAGGCTTTAGAAATGCTGCTTAAATGCCCCTTACACGTGGAGTATTGACACAAGTGTGAGGAAAAACCTGTACTGTGAAAAATGTAGACTGCCACTACCAAACATCTGTAAATGCTAGTTGCTTGGTTTAGTCATAGCTCATTACTAGTGAAACATGCTAGAAGGAGGAGTTTGGGTGGTCTGCCTTGCATAGAACTCTTAATAAGTCTTAGTGGCAACTTTTATCCTTGAGTATGGCTACTTTTCTTTTCTTTACTATTGAATTTGTGGAGAAAAACCACTTGTTGAGCCAGAAACTGGGGCCAGATGAGTAAAACAAAAACATATATGTACATTTGTGCAGATAAGCAGCAAAACAGGCAATTAGGATTTTCATAAAGGGTGGTTAACAGTAACAGAACATACTGTATGTCTCTCAAAACAGCTTCCCTTTACCATTGATGGCACTGTGTACAAAACAGACAAGGCAATAAAAAGGTTATCTTTAATAATAGTATCTTATTTTTCTTCAAAACAGTCTGAGCAAGTTCATTGTGACCATTCTAGTAAATTAAATTTCCTTCTGCCTATTACAAGATGTACTCTGCAATGTACTCGGAGCAGGAGTCTGATGATCTCACAGAAAGAATGAACATTAGCAACCTCTGTGTCCTTATCTTAGTCCTTACCATCCAGTATGTCCCTGAGTAAAAATAGCAATATAACACAGGCACAATAATTATTCATTCTGATATTTTTACTTTGTGTTCAATGTTATGCCATGTAAGCATAAGAGCCTTCTACATAATACTCAAGGTCATGAATTTCCTGTACAGTATTTAAATATTAGGTATTGAAGGTGACCATGAATTGGAGCACTAATAAAACAAGCATACATCTAAAGAAGCACACTTGTAAAATATTGTTATGATGATACAGACTAAAAAAAATATGTAATAGTACCGCATTCAAAATCTCTCCGTTCAGCATTTAAAGCTGAACTCTGGGCATGTGTAAATAATATGGTATGTATTTAACAAGGAAAGGAAGAAAGAAAGAAAGAAAGAAAGAAAGAAAGAAAGAAAGAAAGAAAGAAAGAAAGAAAGAAAGAAAGAAAGGGGGGGGGGGGAGAGAGAGAGAGAGAGAGAGAGAGAGAGAGGAGACAGAGAGAGAGAGAGAGGGAAAGAAAGGAGGAAAGAAAGAGGAGAAAGAAAAAAGAAAGAAGGAAAGAAAGAAAGAAAGAAAGAAAGAAAGAAAGAAAGAAAGAAAGAAAGAAAGAAAGAAAGAAAGAAAGAGAAAGGAAAGGAAAGGAAAGGAAAGGAAAAGAAAGAAAGAAAGAAAGAAAGAAAGAAAGAAAGAAAGAAAGAAAGAAAGAAAGAGAGAAGACAGAAAGAGAGAGAATGAGAAATATGAAAGAAAGAAAGAAAGAAAGAAAGAAAGAGAGAAGACAGAAAGAGAGAGAATGAGAAATATGAAAGAAAGAAGGGGGAAAAGAAGACACAAGACTGCTGGGGAGTGTGGGTGGGGCAGGCACAGGAGGAGAGGGCAGGAAGTAGGGTTTCCGCCTCATCCCTTTAAATCCTAGCACATATTAATTACACAGGTTCTGAGGCTAATGTAATGCACATAAGGCACTAAGTGAGTTTAATTACCACCTTAATCAGCCACAGAAGCTGTGTAAAAAATATGTGTTTGGGTTTAAAGGGATGAGGTGGCAACCCTAGTGGGAGGAGGAGGGGCACAACCAACTTTCTCTCTCCTCCCCGTCTGTGCTATGTCAGCACTGGGGACAGTCTATCCTGACAGATCCCCCGCAGCAGCCGCAGGGAGGGGGGAACTCGGTGGCAGCACTACAGGAGATGAGATGAGGGGGGCAGGCCATGGTGGAGCATACAGGAACCCAGGACAGCAGGAGATGGATAGGAGGGGCAATACATAGAGGAACCGAACCGTGCAGTTCTCACCTGAATGTCTGCAGGAGGGAGAGGAGGAGCAGAAGTGGACATTCAGAGGGGGCAGGTGAGAAATGCACGGTCTGGTTCCTCTATGTGCTGCCCAGCTGCCCCTTCTATCCAGGCAGCCTTGGACCACCAGGCAAATGCCTGGTGTGCCCTATGGCCAGTCTGCGCCTGCTCCTGCACACATGCCAACATAGATACAGTATACTGATAGCAGGAGAGAGGAAAGAGATAGATAGATAGATAGATAGATAGATAGATAGATAGATATTGAAACACATACTGTTCATTCTTGGACAGGTCAATGACAAGACTACACATCAAAAGAACTCTTTGATATGTCAATTTTATGCAAGGTCACCTTGGTATTTTGGGAATAGCCTGTTTATCTAATTAGACATTTCGAAGGGTACATTGTTTACATGTTTAAGGATGGTAAAGAATGTGATTTGACCAGACAAGAAGCATTTATTGATGGTAATTAGACTCCAGGGGGTATTATATGGTGAAAGGATGACTTGAATACCTGGTAAACACTATAGTGACCTTAATTGTTATCTATAGTAATAACAAGTGAAGTCTTTTAATGATCAAAAGTGTTTTGTCAGCCAGTCAGGAACCCCTCCAGTAAACTGTATTTCAAGGGAAGTTATTTTCGCTGAGAGCGGAGCTTCTTCCTTTCATTAATATGGAAACACAGGTACAGATCATAACTCGCATTGTTGCATCCATGGAAGCTACCTAGGTGCATATTATAGATTGGACATATGCTGGACTGTGTAGTATCTCCATGCTTGATATGAAGTACCTTAAATGGGACTCTGAGGGCTGTTGTTCATTGTAATATTTACAGGTATTATAGATTGGATTTTTGTCATCTGTTACAAATATCTTTATCTGGATAAATGCATCTCTTTGGAAAAGTACTGTTGGACTAGTTGCTGCGGAAAAATACATGTATAAATATTCACATTGTCATTCAGGTCATTCATCATCCATATTAATAGAATACAACAAGTATTACATCTGAAACAGATTAATATTAACAGTAGATTAACTTCAAAGGCTTTCTGTAATCTGTACATAGTTAAATTTTATTGACACGTGAGATAGCTATTGTAACTTTTATTATGGCTTGTTCTGCAGTTTTCTCTAGTTGTGGGAACATTTAAATACTGATCATAACAATGAACCTTTTTATATTATTTACCATTCTCAATTTGCTTGCTAACAGTTTTTTTGTATTGAGCAAATCAGTACTTAATGTTGCAGGTGTTGCAAAAATTATTTGGCATGATTATACACTGAAGTTTTGCAGCAAAAATACATGATATTACCATAGAAACTTAAATTAATGTGTGCAAGTAAAGTTGGAATTTGCAGTAAACAGTTTTTTGAGGGGTCGAAACTACAGATGTGTTTTTAGCCTGTGCTTTTTTCTGGAAAAAATGAAACTGTCATTTAAACTGTCAAAATATATATAAAGTGCAGCACTAAAATATATATAAATAAGTTATTCGCATATCATAAAGTAATCAGTGCAAAATTTACAAAGTGCTATTTAGTGCAATATGTGCATAAAGTGGGTAAATAAATGTCCATATAAATCCTTCTGACTTCAACAGGAAAATAAATGAGCAAAAATAGTCCTCAAATTAAGACACAATATATCCTTGTGACCAAAGTGCAGATGTTTGCATATCTTTAAAAGTAATCCACCACTTCTGATGGATGTGCACTCACCAGAACTTTGATGTATACAAGCATTGGTTACAATTTGTCACATCTGGGTGCAGGAGTAGAGAAGCAGCTTAGGGGTTAATTATCCAGCATCCTCTCAGTACTGGTGGCGCGTGTATCTTTAATCTGGGGAAGATAGCTCAACCACAGGAGCCAAAGGGATGCTGCAACCATAGAAACTTCAGCTCCAGCTGTCATCTCGTCCTCCAGAAATGGACACTCAGCCCAGGACCATATTGGATGTTTAGACACAGCAACAAGTGAAACTTCACTGACAATAAATAGCATTTTGTATATTTTGCACTGATTACTTAATGAATTGCGAATAATTTATTCATATATATTTTAGTGCTGCACTTTATATATATATATTGATGCTTTTATTGGGATCGTTGCCTATGCTCTATAGTGATAGCAGCTACCTATAACAGATGTTTCTTTGTACATACGCTCGCTTATGTATATTCTCTGATATCATTTAAACTGTACCTTCCACCTAACCACAGTGGCCTTGTAACAGGCTATTTTGCTTAGTATAATAATAAAAGTAAATATGATTTTCTTTGGACAAACATTCTATCACAAAGTAGCTAGAATCCTTATTTCCTACCTTTCCTTCTTCAGAAAGACACTGTAAGTATTCAGTACTGGATGACAAATACCACTTCATTACTGTGCTTTATCAGCCAGTATTGATTGTTTAAGGTCTGCGCTACCACTGGAGCTACGTGATGGGCTAGTTAAGGGACAACAGTACATCATTTTGCTGTCATCAGTTTTGCTGGCAATACTTAATTTTGAGCCGTATAAATGTTCCTAGAATGTAATTATTAATACTTTTTTTTTATTTTGGAACACTCACTTGTGGCTCAATATTTAAAACACATTTTTTGGGTACAAGGACTGTGACATATCTGTGCTTCCAATACTGTACAGTGAGTAGGTTCAGGCTCTATTTAAGTATGCCAGCACTGTCAGTGCAGTGAGGCCATACCCACTCTGCTGCAGCCAGCATCATTCTTGTCCTGGGAGTGCTTGGGCGTTGCCAAGGTCTTTCACAGTCCTAGCAACACTCCTGGTGTAAAGCACTGAAAGATGAAAAGTATCATTTGAATCAAATAATATTACAGATGCTAATAAATATATACAAAAAGTATACTTATGTGGGTTTACACTTATTCTTTTATCAGTAAATATTATGGGAGAAAGATAGCATTCAAACATTTATGCCCCCTGTAATAAACCATCTTCATGTTTACCCTCTTTTTTTCCCAAACATGGAACAAATTAAAATTCCTAAGATAATTTTCTGGGGACCCTTTGATTTCATACAATTTACCCTTTAGACACAGTTAATTTTGTTAGCAATCTGATAAATTAATGCAGCAATGACCCCCTGAGGAGTATTTCTATTGATGGTGTGGCTTACAGCTGCCTTAAAGCACTCAATGATCCACCAGTAGTAAGCAGATAACTGACATCCACACTGTCAACATGTTTGCTTTAATTGGCTTAGTGTACAGGGAATAAAGGGATGGAGTTTACAAAGCAACGTCAGCCCCATTCATGAGCCAAGGATGGATCTTTAGGCTGAAGCCAGGAACTTTTATGTTTCAATATTTTTATTGAGTTTTTCAAGGATAAACAGGGAAAAAACAGGGAAAAGCGATAAGGTTCAGTCATACAACATTACAGTAGACAAATATGGTTAATCATTTTGTTGTAGATCAGCCCTCTGGAACGATGGGGTGTTGATCTTGTTTAGCAATATCATCAAGCCAGGAACTTTTAATCTGTACCTTTAAGCTGAAACCAGCAAATCTTCAATGTATGCCATTAATCTGTTATCAGCAATTGATTGAGCAAGCTATCTGAATGTGCTCCCCATTTCAAACTACCTTCCTATTTTTTTGTTTCAAAACAAGCCCATTAACAATTCCTTAGGACTGGGGTTTGAAGGTGATGAGGCCTTCCCAGGCAGCAGGCCTGAGGGACAGAAAAGTTCCCCACAGCAGACATCCTTTCCAAGCAGAGACTGGGTCCCTGTATTTACATCCTCCCCAGGCAAATATGTGGGACACAATATCTTCCAAGCTTTTGATAGCATTAAAGTGTGGTAGAGTAGGGTTACCCTATAAAGGGGTATATGGTGACCAACAGTCTGCTCGAACCACCTTAGCACTATTCAGTCCTCAAACTCAGAGATTAGTCTTAAAAATATTTGTGTTGTAGCATGGACCCCAAAGGACCACATTTTGTAGCTCAGAACAGGAGCCAAGCAATGCCACTTCCAGGGTGGCCATGGGGTTGGCAGATGTTTGAGAAAAAAACCAATGAACTGCTACTAAAACTGAAGCCCAGTAATATTAAAAAAAAAAAAATGGTAAAGCAAGGCCACTCAGGGTTGTTGGCAGTTGCAGGGCAGTTTTTCTAGTTGTTCCAAATAAAGGAATTGACAATATGATCTAGTCTACAGAAGAAATCTCTAAGGTATGTCTAACCAAATACAGGAATTTATGCAAGAAATAAATCTTGATGAGATTTATTCAGACCATAGGGATCAGGGGTCAAGATTTTCACACAGCACATCTCTGAGTCATCACCGGGTGGAGATTAAGTGGTAGATAATGGGACAAATCATGGTAGATTTCAACTTCTAGGTATCTAAATTGGCATACTCCTTTAGGGGGAGAACTGTAACTGGGGGAGAAGCAGATGCAGGATGCAAAGCGAAAACAACAGATTTACCCCAATAGATTCTAATACCAGAGTAATCCCCAAATTTATTGATAACATCCAAGATCACCTGTAGTGAATCATCATCATCTTAGAGATAGAACAATGTATTGTCGACATATAGGGAGCTTCTCTCCTCCAATGGACCCACAGCTATTCTACACAGGAGCAGGAGCGGAGAACTATAACCAGGGGCTCATAAGCTAGAGTAAACAGCCTCGGAGAGAGAGCGGACAACCCTGCCTCATTCTACCCTGAAGATTAAAGGAGGGAGGAAGGTAGAGCCAGTATGGACCCTAGCTGTAGGGGATGCATTCAATATCTGAATCCATGAGATGAACTTGGGTCTAAATCCAAACCTATGTAAAAGAGCCCACAGGTACTCCCATTCAACTGAATAAAAAGCCTTTTCAGCATCTAAAGAGGCTGCCCCAAATGATTCTTAAAGGCTAGGACAGTACAGTTTATTTGAGTTAATATCCATGCCTTTACCAGGCATAAAGCCCAACTGATCCCCTTGTATCAGTGTGAGAATAACATTGTTGAGCCGCTTAGCCAGGATCTTTGTCAGTATTTTAGTGTCAACGTTGAGCAAAGAAATAGGTCTATAGGACAAGAATAATTAAGGGTTTTTCCCTGGCTTAGGCACAACTACAATAATTGCCTGGACCACAGTATCAGGTAGGCAGATCTCAGCATGTATCAACATCTCATAGAATTTAGGTACAGTACTAGGGTTTCAACATGCATCTTACGAAATTCAGGGGGGAGACCATCCATCCCTGGGGTCTTCTCAGATTGCAGTGCATAAATAATCTATTGGACCTCCTGCAGGTAATTTGGGTATCTAGCAAGGCAAGGGAAGGCAACCATCTTGGGGCTAGGTCCTCCACACAATACTCCACTCTAGAAAAGTAGGGGGTTCATAAAAGGAAGCAAATCCCATGTTGATAGCCACGGAGTCCATCAGGAGCTAACTATCCCCTTCTCATATCCTAGCAATATTATCAATAGTTGTCTGCTCTTTGGAAAGCCAGGCTAAGAGTGTCTGAGTGTCTCGTTTTTTCCCCTCTGCTCAAAGATGCACTGCATTGGATACAATTGTTGTTACTTAAAAGCATCTACCCTGTGAAGCATTGCTTCACTTAAGCTACGTGCAAACTCTGATAGGTAATTGGGTAACAGGTAAGGTCATATTGTGACTCAAGAGTACATGCCTCTATCCAGTGTAGCACTAGAGTCTTGATGAGCTTTGGAAATCACAGTCTGATAACAGACTCTGACAAAGGCCTTTGTTGCATCCCACACAATTTCAGGAGTCGTAGAACCAGTGTTTAAGGGCCAGCACTCCTGCACCATCTGTGTCAGAAACTGTTCTGCCCTATCATTATAAATCCAGAATCAACAAAACCTTCAACTCCTATCAGAGGGTGGAACAGTAGTTTGTAGTCTAAGCATCATGGGGGAGTGATCAGATAAACCTCGGGTGAGCATGGATACTTTTGTTACCTTGGAAAGCAGGCTACTGCTAGTATAGAACAGATCTATACCAGACTTTGCATTTCCTTTCCACATAAGGAAGCCCACCTGGAGAGAGTGTATTCCATAGTAGCATTAGGGGTCAGTTTATCTAAAGAAGAGTTCAGCAACATATTGAAATCCCCCATGATAACAATGTTGTCAGTAGAGTAACCAGACAGAAGAGAAATAATTTTATGCAGACAGGAGGCCATAGCCAGTTGAGGAATATACAACCCCAGCATTTCAACATTGTCGATGATGAAATGTAGGAGCACATATTTCCCCTCTGGGTCCAGATTATGATCTAAAAGGTATAGGAGAGAGACTTATGGATTAACACACTCACTCCCCTCACAAAGGCAGAGTAGGTTGCATGATAATAATGTCCCACGAAGAGTTTTTTGAGACTTAAAACTTGGCTACCCACCAGATGTGTTTCTTGAAAGATACAGATATGGGGATTGTACTTTTTGAGATAGGTAAACACCAGTGAACATTTAAGTTTTGCATTAAGTGATCTAAAATTCTACAAGATTAGTTCTAGGGGAGACCTGAAACCAGATACGACATAACTGGTCTTGGGAAGGGACACTCCACCGGACCCTCTTATGGAGAGTAGGACCACTGCTAAGTACCTTCCCCAAAAGGTATAAATATAACAAAAATGTAATATAGTCAGCAAGTGCAGGTGATATACTGACACAAAGCAGAGCAGGCCACGATGGTAAATAACCCAGCCGTGGACTCCACAGGGGATGTCCAGTGAACAACGGGAAGCATCCCCCCTCAGTAAAGGCACTAGTGGTGATATAGTAAGAAAATGAAAAATGGCCTTAATCAAGTAGCATGCAGCAGTTAGGTAGCTCTAGAAAGTGAAAAGAAGCAGAGCAAATTTGCATAAAAGCCCAATCACTGGGCTCGTGGCAAGTTGTTAAGCCATTGTGAAGCTTCTTCTGGCAAGGTAAGAAAAGAATGGACTCACCATCGTGTACTCAAGCTGGGAATAACATGCTGTACTTTATGCCATGGTTGGCCTTCCCTTTGCCGATCAGAAATCATTAAAACTAAACTGACTGTACTGGAATTGGACTGTAATAATTTCCTTTTCATTACTGCACTTCAAGTCTTAATCAGTTTATAAGCCAGCATCATAACTTTTAGCATGATGATGCCACCGTTTCTAATTGTACACAAGGGTTATACTTATGAGATTATAGAAGATAAGGATAACTCAATCATATGTTATGACTATCCATCAATTGCTAATAGTCCAATTTTCATGTACTGTATAGCAACTAATTTTGACAAGCAACCAATTATATCCTTTTCTGAAACAGGGTAATTTCCAAGATATTCTGTGTGTACTAATGCAGCTTACAGATGTCTATATTTTTGGGAGCTTACAATCTTTTCATTTTATTATCTTGGGACCAATAAGTAAAAGCTGAATCAGAGAATATGCAACTGCCCAAAGCTATCAATCTTTGCTCTGGGAAAATTATGACATTTATATTGAGGGAAATGTACTAATATTAGAGCAGGCAAAATATGGAGCAGCTGTGCATGGCAGCCAATCATCTTCTAGCTTTTATTTTCAAAGCTTAACTGAACAAGCTGAGGCTAGAAGCTGATTGCTTACTATGTAAAATTGCTCCAGCTGTCTGCTTTAGTTTTAGGTAATTCCCCCCACTGTTTTTTGCAAGTCAGCCACTTCTGCTACAATTTTCATTAATTTTGTTTATATACAATCCTTTTAGTGATTTCAAAGAACAAAAAAAAATCAAACTCAGTTTAGAGCAATTTGGGTTTGCATGGGTAAAAACCAAGTTCTAGTGGCCACCTTTTAAATATAAAGGGCTCCCTTACTCCCTCACTGTCACTGCAATTTACCCAGTGCTTCAGGGTATAGGAGAGCATGTGATCTCCTCCCTGATACAGTGCTCAGGTCTACAGCCCAATTGCTGGGATTGAACACTGTCAAGTGATGTTCCCTTTACATTTCAACACTGATACTGGGTATTTTAGTGGCAGCTGAGACAGAGTTAAGGGGAACACTGGAAATGTGAGTACAAACTGGTCAGTGAGTGGCCTTTACACAGACACTTTACAGTCATTTTACAGTGAATGGACAAGGTGGAATTGGCTTTTTTCAAGGTGACATGGTTAATCTCCCTTCAGAAGTCCCCTGTATGCAGGGGTGGACTGATCATTTGGAAACTCGGGCACTGCCCGAGGGCCCGGGGTCAGTAGGAGGCCCCATGAGATGTCCCTGGTACCTTTTTCATAGGCTTTTTGTCTGGGCAAGGACACAGGGGCCCCATGATCCCCTATTGCCCGGGGACCCCATGAGTTTTCAGTCTGCCCCTGCCTGTATGACCAGCATTACCGGTGGTTTTCCCCAGTTGAGAGCACTTCATTTTGCATGGTATAGTGTGGTGCAGTTAGAAGGAGACTTGGAGTTGTTGCTCTAGAGAACAGGTGAATGCTTCAGTAGAGAAGGGGGGTTGGCACTGGCTAAAGAGAGTTGAAGAGTGAAGAGATGATTGTGACCACAAAAAAAAAACAGCAGGACACAGAATTCCTGAGGGAGAGATGGCTGTGATGCTGTCCATTGGAGCAGGCACAGGTGGAATTGGAGCACTTGGCCTGATAAGAAACATATATCATTGAAAATATCACTGATCATGCCAAAAAACTTAAATATTTAAATATAGTGATCATATGAAGCCATTTTTAAATCATAATAATAATGGAAATCACTCAAATGGTCCTGATCAATAATTTACATATCATGGAATGTATGGCCTTACAGACACACAGGGTGACACACACAGGTTAAAATGGCAAATAAAGATTAATTTACCACACATGTGGCTTTTTAAATAGCAATTAGTGTTTGTGTATAAATAGTCAATGAGTTTGTTAGCTGTAAATAGTAAAATAGTGCAGCGCTTATGGGCATCTATTAGGGACTCAGCCTAATAGTGCAATGTACACATGATAAAAATGGTAAATATGCAGGATTACCCAACAGACAAACAACAAAACCATGGGAATATGCCAATATTGATGCTATCTATCCCCTCTTGATCCTCATCTGAGGGATCATGTATGCGTGCAAGCAGTGAGTGTGTCCCTTGGAAGGGAAATTCACTAGATACGAATAAAGTGAGTCGTGCCACATGTACTAAAAACAGTGATACAATTCACTCATAATAAAAAATTCACTCATAATAAAAAATGTCTACTAAGATCAAAATACTCTCATGCAGGTGGAACGCATGCTGGTGCTGAAAAACACGCCAATCCTCTATGGCTGGACTGCCCCCTCACCTTCCTGCCCAGGCCCGAAAGGACCAATGAGCCTTATAAAACACACTGGTGATCTTTCCAGATGATCTTCTTAATATTAGTGGTGGTACTCCCTCCTCCTCTGCTTATGGAGCTTCCAACATCTACTGGCACTGCTGGATAGGTATTACTCCATGTGCGTCCCCAGTAACAAGACAGAGAATAGCCAATATAGTGTAAACCTGATTTAATAAACATCCATATAATAATGCAATGCCCACTCACATTTATGTAGCATATAACCAGCCTTCACACCACATTGCGGGTGTACTGCATATGTGGATGCAAACGGGTGCACCAAGATGGCGCCCACGCCGGATCTGACTTCACTACGCTCTGGAAGCCCATCCTCACTCACTCATTCACTATACACGCAATGAACACTTTATTAGGTACACCTATTCTATTGCTTCGTAACATAAATTGCTAATCAGCCAATCACATGGCAATGACTCAATGCATTTAGTGGAAAGAAAAAGAGAGAGGCGCCTTCTAAGTGCAGTATTACACAGTTTAATAAGCCACAAATGTTATAAAAACTCACAATAGTGAAGTAGTTAAAAAGCCCATCAGTGAAAGATGATCTCTGGGTATGTCGCCATCATCCACATCCTGCAGAGATCTGTCCAACTGCAATAGGGGCCACCGCGGATGGTAGAGAAGGTCCCAAGATGCTGCCGCTGGATCCGAAAGTGTCTGTGACCAGCATGAACTTCATGCCGGGTGGACGTGATGTCACCAAGGGGAGATGTCAGCAACCAAGGAGAATTTGGGTCAGAATTCGGCATAAACAACATGAAGGCATGGATCCATCCTGCCTTGTATCAATGGTTCAGGCTGGTGTTGTAATGGTGTGGGGGATATTTTCTTGGCACTAGCAAGGTGTACCTAATAAAGTGGCTGGTGAGTGTATATTATCATAACACTTCTAACAAAGACAAAACTAATAAATAAATGTAAAAAACATTAATATTCTAGTAAAACCTGACTCTTCCTTGGGAAATTCCCGAAGCTGAATTCAGTGTAAAACCCTATCATTTAGATGGAAGACAACACTGAGGTAGTGAAATCAAGCTTGAATTGCAGAATCTAGTTACCAATGACCTTTAACCACCTGCTGACCTTTCACAGTAATTATATTGCGAGCGAGTGGCAGTCTCATACATGAACTTGCGAGTGGCGAGTCTCATACATGAATGTTGGCTGTGCATGGGTGATCTGCGCTCCACCATACACAGTGGATTAAGGATACCAGTACCCGGTTGCTATGAGTGGCCAGAGTGTCTTGTAAATGCTATGATTTTTATTTTAACAAAAACATATAGCAAATTACAATTTGCACTAAAAGAAATTTTATTTTAGGGTTAATACTGTTTTTTTTTTTTAATTAAATTTGTTTTTGTTTATATAATAAAAAAAAATATTGATTAAATACCATCAAAAGAAAGCTCTATTTGTGTGAAAAGAATTTTATATAAATTTAATTTGCATACAGTGTTGCATAACTGTGTAATTGCCAGTTAAAGTAGAACTATAGACAATTTTTTTTTACTGATTTACACTTTCACGAAGTATTAAAGTGACACTAAACTCAAATTATTTACATTATTTTATAAAAATGGTGAGTTTAGTGTTGTTTATTCAATACTGATGTAACCCTACCTGGATCTAGCCTTGAATGTATGTAGCCCTTCTCTGGTTTTAGATCCAAATAATAAAATACCAGTTGAGAACGCAAATTTATATGATTAGACCTTAAGCAAAATAATTTAGGGGCTAGTTGGCTCAAAAACATCCAGTTTTAAAGTCAGACAATGTATGAGTCTTGTACAGTGCTCACAATAATAATAAACTATAGCACATTAATTACTTTTATGGCAATATCATAGAAGTGTTAAAATGCACATTTTACCACTTTATTACTGGGCACTTTCACCCCCTTCCTGCCCAAGCCAATTTTCATCTTTCAGTGCTGTTGCACTTTGAATGACAATTGATAATGCAACACTGCACTCAAAATAAATTTGTATAATTTTTTTTTAAACGGATAAAGCTTTCTTTTGGTGATATTTATTCACCACTAGGTTTTTTATGTTTTGCTAAACTAACAAACAAAACTGAAAAAAAAGTTTTTCTTAGTTTCTGTTTGCAAATAAATAATTTTCTTATTCACTGATTTGCGCTGATGAGGCTGCACTGATAGGCACTGATGAGGCTGCACTGATGGACACTGATGAGGAGGCACTGATAAGGCTACACCGATGAGGCGGCACTTTTTTCAACTAAAAAACAAACATTTATTATATTGCACAGTAACAGTTTTTAGTTCAGTGGTAGCTGAATTAGTTTTCTCATGTCAGGTTTTCACCTTAATTTTCTCCTGGATATCCTAAGAATTACACACTTCCTGTCCTTGATTAGCTATGGTCACTCCTCCACTGTGTGGATGTCATCCTGGTGGGACTCCAAAAATTTCTGCTTTTGTTCATTTCCATTACATGCAGGTTGATTGTACTATATGATTTTCCAGAGCGTCAATTAAAATAAGGACACTGCTTTTCTGGCAAGTTCAGCAGGTATTTTCTGTACTTGCAGAAAATGTTCCTAACTTAAAAAATGAAACTTAATACAGGACTGGTAAGCTGCACTATATGTTTTTAGGGTTAGATAAACTTGAAACTTTCCTACTAAGCAGCAGTTCATTTATTATACTAGAAAAAATTAGATATGTTTGTAGCGTCTCTCTAGATAGCCAGGGGGAGCTAGTTATTTTTTTAGAAAGAAAGGTTGAATAACAGCCTGGGCATGAGTCAGCCTGGGTGTGAGTCAGCCAAGTCAATTTAAATCACAGTTTATGGCTCTTCAGATCAGTTCCCTGAGACCTCCCCCTGCTCTAGAGACTTCAAAAGTTTCTAGAAGGCAGTGGGCGGGGGTGAAGAGGTGTTGATCTGCATACTTAAGGGACCCTGACCAATCTCCAAACAGGTGGTTTAGCATGGGTCAGGACAGCCCTTAAGTTTGATTGAGCTTGCTCAGCAGCAGGAGACTTCGGGTGGAAGATGAAGTGAGAGGCTGGAATGTAGGCACCTAGGAAGGGGCCCAGTAAGAAGGAGCCTACCTCCAGGCTGAAGCTGAAAGGAAGATCTCTCAACTGCAGCAGTTCCCTGAAAGAAGACCACCTGTGCAGCAGGGAAAGAGCCAGCCCAGCAGAAGGCCTGAAGGTCACCAACCCAACAAGCTCACAGGAGAGGAAGAAAGAGTACTCTTACACCCCCTGGGCCTGATAAGCGGAGAGGGCATTTAGGCAGGAAGCCTGACTAGCCCCAATCTGGCACTGTTTGATCTAAAGAAAGATTCTGGGTCCCCTTGCCCAGGGATTCATCCATTACAGCTGGAGGAGGAGAAGATTCATCTAGGGTCTGGAGTGGAACATCAGGAGAGGCTGGAGAGCTCTCCAGGAAGAAACCCATTTTGCTATATAGAGACTTGCACATAGTTGCTAAGGAGTTTGTCCTCAGTTGCAGCTCCCTTGGGCATCCCATACACCCCTTAACTCCATCTAAGTTCAATACCTCAAATAAAACAAACAAAAAAACAAGCTCAAAGACCATTTATTGTCTCCAGAATGCAAGTCTATGAAAAATGCATGTTGCCTGGCTTGTACTGCTTTGTCTTTGCAAGTGTAAACCTGGACATTATCCTCTTGTGCAAACTTGTTTCTATTATAAACTGAAAATACTTTTGCAGCAAACTGGCTGTTTTGGCTGTAACTTCCAAGTAAAAGCACCCACGATACTAAGCTATGATAAGATGGCTACCTCCAGATTACTTGATAATGCTCATGTGTGCTCTATATGGGTTTTGGACAGTTTTCAAAACTAACAAAAAAAAACAAAACAAAAAAAAAATCCAAAACATTGCACCCATTATAATCTACAGGAACGCAAACAGGATGACAATAATGAATCCATGTTGAAAGCTATTATAGCTAAGCTACAGTACTCCTTAGTTAGAACATCTGCAACTAACATCTTGTCTTACACGATATAATTTTCCTAAAATCTCATGCCATCTTTCAGTCAAGCCTAAAATATGTAATTAGAAATTGCAGCAATGCCATATGGCAGTATTTTTAATCTCTAAATAGGTCTAGGCTTTCTTTTCCAGCAAGCATCTTCACTGTGTTTGTCTTTTTACTTGTAACACTGACAGCAGATTAAATAAACATGCCCTGCTTATAAATGTGGATATAAAACTAAACGCCACAATGAATAACTGTATATAGACTTCAGAATACAGATGCATACTATTCCAAAGTTGAAGAAAATATCTAGAATTATTTATGAACCATAATATTTGCATACCTATGTTTTTGTGCACCTGTTTTGTCTACCCTTTGCATACATGCATCTGTGCTTTTAAAATATGTCTTACCTTTCTTTTTAACTTCTATTACTGTATTCAGATTGGTTTCCCCACTCACTCTTATTTTATCTTTGAATAAATGTATAGATCTGCTAAAATTCTACTTGCACAGCAACAGTATTGCAGTACAGGTGAAACTCGAAAAATTAGAATATCGTGCAAAAGCTCATTTATTTCAGTAATGCAACTTAAAAGGTGAAACTAATATATGAGATAGACTCATTACATGCAAAGCAAGATAGTTCAGGCCGTGATTTGTCATAACTGTGATGATTATGGCTTACAGATCATGAAAACCCCAAATCCACAATCTCAGAAAATAAGATTGTGAAAAGGTGCAATATTCTAGGCTCAAAGTGTCCCACTCTAATCAGCTAAATAAACCATAACACCTGAAAAGGGTTCCTGAGCTTTAAATGGTATCTCAGTCTGGTTCAGTAGGAATCACAATCATGGGAAAGACTGCTAACCTGACATTTGTGCAGAAAACCATCATTGACACCCTCCATAAGGAGGGAAAGCCTCAAAAGGTAATTGCAAAAGAAGTTGGATGTTCCCAAAGTGCTGTATCAAAGCACATTAATAGAAAGTTATGTGGAAGGGAAAAGTGTGGAAGAAAAAGGTGCACAAGCAGCTGGGATGACCGCAGCCTGGAGAGGATTGTCAGGAAAAGGCCATTCAAAAGTGTTGGGGACTTTCCTAAGGAGTGGACTGAGGCTGGAGTCAGTGCATCAAGAGCCACCACACACAGACGGATCCTGGACATGGGCTTCAAATGTCATATTCCTCTTGTCAAGCTGCTCCTGAACAACAAACAATGTCAGAAGCGTCTTACCTGGGCTAAAGAAAAACAGACCTGGTCTGTTGCTCAGTGGTCCAAAGTCCTCTTTTCTGTTGAAAGCAACTTTTGCATCTCATTTGAAAACCAAGGACCCAGAGTATGGAGGAAGAATGGAGAGGCACTCACTGCAAGATGCTTGAAGTCCAGTGTGAAGTTTCCACAGTCTGTGTTGATTTGGGGAGCCATGTCCTCTGCTGGTGTTGGTCCACTGTGCTTCATTAAGTCCAGGGTCAACGCAGCCGTCTACCCGGAGATTTTGGAGCACTTCATGCTTCCTTCTGCAGACAAGCTTTATGGGGATGCTGATTTCATATTCCAGCAGGACTTGGCACCTGTCCACACTGTCAAAAGCACCAAAACCTGGTTCAATGACCGTGGGATTACTGTGCTTGATTGGCCAGCAAACTCGCCTGACCTGAACCCCATAGAGAATCTATGGGGCATTGCCAAGAGAAAGATGAGAGACATGAGACTGAACAATGCAGAAGAGCTGAAGGCCGCTATTGAAGCATCCTGGTCTTCCATAACACCTCAGCAGTGCCACAGGCAAATAGCTTCCATGCCACGCCGCATTGAGGCAGTAATTGCTGCAAAAGGGGCCCACACCAAGTACTGAGTACATATGCATGCTTAGACTTTTCAGAGGTCCGATATTGTTCTATGTACAATCCTTGTTTTATTGATTGCATGTAATATTAAAATTTTCTGAGATTGTGGATTTGGGGTTTTCATGAGCTCTAAGCCATAATCATCACAATTATGACAAATCATGGCTTGAACTATCTTGCTTTGCATGTAATGAGTATATCTTATATATTAGTTTCACCTTTTAAGTTGCATTACTGAAATAAATGAACTTTTGCACGAAATTCTAATTTTTCGAGTTTCACCTGTATATGACCAAGTTCCCAAACTTCTACCCCTCGTTAGATACCAAACAGCTGGTCTCAAAGCTGTCTTCACTTTATCATAGCATGGAAGACAATGCTACAAAAAATTCTCTGAGATTAGATGATCTTGTCCCAAATAATAAAAAGTATGTAGCAGTTCTGTGGAGAGGTTGCACTTGCAACCGCATCATATTTCCTATAGACGTCCGCGCTGGCATTATGCAGTAATCACCAGGTCACTAGGGAATTAGTATGGCGTGATTTCCAATTAAATAAAAATACTGTCAAGAAAGGCTCTTGTCTGATTCTAGTTTAATTGTATGAGAGCTGGTGCTGGTGCAAACCTAACATCCACTGGAACATAACGGATTGTTGGACCGAAAGTGAACCTAACATTAGAAATATCGAATCCATTTTAAGTAAAGTGTAAGCACAACACTTACAGGTATTAGTTACCTCTTACAGAGATCACACTTTTCACTTCCACAATTCCGTCATCTGCTTTCTTCCTCAGAAGGACATATCCATCTTACAATCTTTGTTCAAGCATCAGGCTTTGTTCACTTGTGCATACTTGAAATGGTTGTAAAGGCTCAAGGTTTTTTATTTCACTCATTCTATGCACACAGGTAAAACAGCTTCTGTGTGCAGCAGCCCCCCCCCCCCCCCAATATTTACCTGAGCCTCATCACAATCTAGCAATTTGCATTTGCATTTGCACCAGGGACTCTCCCTCCTCATGGGCTAAGACATCACAATCACAGCCAGTAAGCCAATGAGGAGATGGAGGCAGAATAGCAAGCTGCTTGCTCTGGGGGGCACTCAGCAGGAGGGAGGGGCCAGGAGCACCCGGGGGGGGGGACACACATGAGAAAATAAGGGTCGGGGCTGCTCTGTGAAAACCATTGCCCAGAGCATGTAAGTGTAAGTATAACATGTTATGTTATTTTATAAACAATGCCTTTAATACCCATTTGGAAGAAAAACATATTTGAAATATATCTTAAAAATATTGTTCCCAAAAAAACAATATTTTTTTTAAATATTTGTTTTAAAATATATTCTTCAGATTTTTTTTGACATATAATAAAGTCATTTTAACATATATTTTTACATATATTTGCAAATGCATTCCAAAAATGTAGATTTGTATTTTTAAAGACACACAGCATATTTGAAATGTATTTTCAAAAATATTTTTCATATATTTTGTAACAAAAAAGCATTTCAACATGCAGTATATATATATTTTTTTTTTCTTTTGAAATATATTGAATATGGCCAAAATTGTATCTTTTCAAATATATGTCAATATATTTGGGAAGAATATTTTTAAAATATATTTCAGATATATTTTTCTTCCATGTGGGTATCATGGAATGTACACACACGTGATGGCTGTGTTTTGCCTGCATGATATTCACAAGTCCCATTCATATCAATTGGGATGCAGCATTTTCACAGTAGATGCTTCCAATATGCCATCCATGTGAGCACAGGTGCATGCTGGTGTGGGTCCCCGAATGCAGGCAGTGTGCAGCAGTTTCCTGATGCTATCTCATCCTTGGCAATGTCACTTGACTTGAGCTCAAGGACTGTTTTTAATGTTGAAAGAGTTTTAATATTTTAAAGTTACTGAACAGGTAAGAAAATGTCTACTAGCAATGACAGCAAAGGGCATTATACATTATATAAAAAGAAGAGAATAGAAAAACGTGGTGAGCAAGGATGGAAAAGGCTGTTCTCCCTTAGAGCTTGTTTAGACTATGGGGTATCAAAGCATGTGATTGAGCCTTGTTTTAGCACCTCACAACCCCCCCACCTTAAGCTGCAAAAGCAGTGGATGGGGGTGCTCACATGCTAGGATGGCAATGGTTTGCTTTATGACCATGTCAAAATATATTCCCCTGTTACCTTCAGTGGGCAGTACAGATGCAGAATGCAACCCATTCAAGTGGGTTAAAACAGGTGACAAGGAGGTGTCATATCTCATCCTCACTGCTTGTCAAATTCGTCTGAAAAGTGAATGAATGTGGATCAGTTTAAGAGGTGTAATTTAGACGTATATGTAAACAGTAGTAAACCATGTTTGAAAAAAAACCCTGATCTCCCTGCACTGCTTACTAGCACATTACAACAGAGTTATCTGTGAAATGGATCCCTCCAGTGTTGCCCTGTCACCACTGACAGGAAATCCATCTTCACTCAGTCTTCCTTCTGGGTTTGCCAGCTCTGGCCGCTTGAATGGCCGAGCCGCAATGGCTATGCATGCACGCAGGAGTCATGGCCACTGCACAGCTCTCTCAATGGATGGCATGCTTCACATATAAATATCTGCTAAATGGTGCATATTTAGAAGTTTACAGTGCCTACAGGTAAGCCTTATTATAGGCTTTTGCCTTGTAGGTACAAAGCAAAAGGGGAATTTACTCCCACTTTAAAGAAAATCTTTCCTATGCAGGGCTAGCTCTTGCAGTAGCTTTTACTTGCATAAATTTTGGGCCCCACTCTATTTGCCACCAATCAGAGGAGGTTTTGATTTATGTGCCATTGGAAGTAATGTACAGTATGCTTTAAGTCTATTTGATAATGTCATTTGAGGTCAAGGTTTTATGAAATATATTGTAAAAAAAGGAATGGTGGTTCTTTTACTTGTAGTGGTTGTTGCAGACTCCTTTGCTAGTAAGTAAGTGCTACTGCTAGCATGGTACATGAAAGTGAACCTGTTTTTTTGCAAAAAGAGTAGTAGTTGCAGAATGCAAACTACCAAAGTAGGTATTGAACACCCAAGCAATGTAGCTCATATGTAAAATCACATATTTTTATTAATCCCATGTTGGGAAAAAGGGTAATATCCGTGGATGGTGACACTTACAATCAGTGATTGGAGAGGCGGGGAGAGAGGCTCGGGGTGATTACCGGTTGTGCTGCTGGCCTGGACTGAGCACCGTGTCCACTCCTCTGTCACCGGGGCTGAATGGGAAGGACCAGCTTCGCCTGAGATGACCGGGACAGCGCTTCAAGAGCCTTCTCATGATCCTGACCCATCCAAGCACCCAGAGGAGTGAATCCCTGTAACACAGGCTGAAGACCCATCAATTATTAAAGGGGACCTAGGATGAGCAGATCTTTTATCCAGCCCAAGAATTTTCTGCTGTGCTGTTCCATACCTGAAAGGAAGTTTACCATACGGCTGGCATATCCCGCTCCCATAAGTGGACCGTGGTGAATTTATTTATATGCACATATTCAATGTGCATCTGGTGAGTGTGCAATTTTACTATTACTTCAAAACACAAGCATCTGAATTCTGCTGCAGTTGGGATCTTATATTAATATCAACATTTAATATCTATGAACTTTTATGAACTTTTATCCGTCACTTTTATTTACTAATTTATATTAGCACTGCACTTCTTATTTACTGTGGACAAAACATAGGTTATTAGTAAACAGGAATCAGCTCTGGCTGCTTGAATGGCCGAGCCGCAATGGCCATGCATGCACGCATGCAAGGCCATTTATTGATAAAATTGCTCTGTAGTTTGTAGGGAAGGCTAATCTTCCATTTCATCTTAAACCCTTTACACCTGTTGTACCAGAAGTGGCTTCCCTACTTTTTCTTTAATAGCATTAACAACAGTAGTAAATAGAACACAGACTGTTGTGCTACTATTATTTGTAACAATATGCTCTTAAACAGCAATATAATGTGAGGTTCTTGTAATTTACATTACAGTAATAAATGATACGTAGTTATAAATGCTGCAAATCACAGGATAGCTTTGTCTAGTCCTCCAGCATGAATATAGTAGAAAATATTCTCAGCACATTACACTGCCATATATATTAATTAGCAATATTAAAAACACCAATAAAACCATAAGGTTCTTATAACTGAAATTAATTAATTTATTATAATTTGCAGTTCAGGGTCCCTCAATAATACAAGCTACAGTTGCAAGAAAAAGTATGTGAACCCTTTGGGATTACGTGGAGTTTTCCATGAATTGGGCATAAAATGTGCTCTGAACGTCATTTAAGTCACAACAATAGAAGAACACAGTCTGCTGAACATAATACTACACAAACATTAGATGTTGCCATGGTTTAATTGCACATAACATGTAAACATTCACAGTGCAGGGAGGAAAAAGTATGTGAACCTTTGGACTTAATAACTGGTTGACCCTCCTTTGGCAGCAATAACCTCAACCAAACGTTTCCTGTAGTTGCAGATCAGACCTGCACAACGATCTGGAGTAATTTTGGACCACTCCTCTTCACAAAACTGTTTCAGTGCAGCAATATTCTTGGGATGTCTGGTGTGAATCGCTCTCTTAAGGTCATGCCACAGCATTTCAATCGGGTTGAGGTCAGGACTCTGACTGGGCCACTCCAGAAGGCGTATTCTGTGCTGTTGCAGCCATTGTTTTGTTGAATTACTTGTATGCTTTGGGTCATTGTCCTGTTGCATCACCCATCCTTTGCGGAGCTTCATTTGGCGAACAGATGGTCGAACGTTTTCCTGCAAAATGTCTTGATAAACTCTGAAATTCATTTTCCCATCAATGACAACAATCCGTCCAGGCCCTGAGGCAGCAAAGCAGCCCCAAACCATGATGCTCCCTCTGCCATGTTTTACAGTGGGGATGAGGTTTTGATGTTGGTGTGCTGTGCCTTTTTTTCTCCACACATAGTGTTGTGTGTTCTTCCCAAACAACTCAATC
Source organism: Staurois parvus (assembly GCF_062004578.1). Lineage (NCBI taxonomy): Eukaryota > Metazoa > Chordata > Amphibia > Anura > Ranidae > Staurois > Staurois parvus. Next base: position 3,634,544 of record NW_028317961.1, read on the forward strand.
TTGGTTTCATCTGTCCACAGTATATTTTGCCAGTAGTGCTGTGGAACATCCAGGTGCTCTTTTGCAAACTTCAAACGTGCTGCAATATTCTTTTTGGACAGCAATGGCTTCCTCTGTGGTGTCCTCACATGTACTCCATTCTTGTTTAATGTTTTCCTTATTGTAGATGTGTCAACAAAAATGTTAGCATGTGCCAGAGATTTCTGTAGGTCTTTAGCTGACACTCTGGGATTCTTCTTTACCTCATGCAGCATTCTGCGCTGTGCTCTTGCAGTCATTTTTACAGGACGACCATGCCTAGGGAGAGTAGCAACAGTGCTAAACTTTCTCCATTTGTAGACAGTCTGTCTTACCGTGGACACATGAACATCAAGGCTTTTAGAGATACTTTTGTAACCCTTTCCAGCTTCATGCAAGTCAACAATTCTTGATCGTAGGTCTTCTGAGAGCTCTTTTCTGTGAGGCATGGTTCACATCATACAGTGCTTCTTGAAACCAGTAAACCCAAAACAGGCGTGTGTTTTTTAAGGGCAGGACAGCTGTCAGCAACACATCCAATATCATCACACTGATTGGAGTCAAGGTTGGCTCACTCCTGGCTCCAATTAGCTCTGGGAGAAGTCATTAAGCTAGGGCCTCACATACTTTTTCCTCCCTGCACTGTGAATGTTTACATGTTATGTGCAATTAAACCGTGGCAACATCTAATGTTTGTGTAGTATTATGTTCAGCAGACTGTGTTCTTCTATTGTTGTGACTTAGATGACGTTCAAAGCACATTTTATGCCCAATTCATGCAAAACTCCACGTAATCCCAAGGGGATCACATACTTTTTCTTGCAACTGTATGGTATCTTCTATCAGAAAGTAATGGTAAGTGTATTTTTCTTATTCCTGGACAGACCTCAATAGTTCTGCAATCTAGGTTCTCTCTGTCACCCAGCATGGGAAACAATACAGGGCTTAAAGCGGTATTAAACTCTGCTTTGCCACTTTTACCTACAGGTAAGCTTAAAAAAAAGTTTACCTGTAGGTAAAATAAATATAAATATATCCCACATGTGTGGAAGTGATGTCATCTTGGCTCAGCCATTCATACAGCGCGCCGCTGGAGGGCTTTAATTTACAGGTAAGTCTTTCATAATGTGCTAGTATGCGATGCATACTAGCACATTATCCCAGTAACTTGCAGGGGGGTGATTTTTATCTTTAATTAGAATTTTCTATCACTTTAAATTAATTTCAGCCTAACTCCTGCATCAATGTGTCAATTGAAGTGAACATAAAGGCAAAACTTTAGATAGAGTGGAGAAGTGTTAGACCCTCAGCCAATTTTTTAATCTTTGTCAGTGTTCTCGTTGGGAAGATTCACTCCTTCATTCATTTGTCTCAGTGATCATTGCCACTGAGATAGAAGGGGTAATTTATTAAAGGTAAATAAGCTCGTTATGATGCAAGGGAAATTGCACTTTGGAAGAGAATTTGCCCCATATACTGAATGTGGTGAAGTTTCACTTGGAAATTCCTTTGCAAAGTGCAACTTTCTTTGCAAAATGAACAGCCGCTTTTGCCTTTAGTAAACCACCCCAGAAGATATGGGAACATTCTAAATGTTGTCCTGAATACCAGTGTTGAGGGTAATGAAGACAAATGTTCTGGTGCCTAACAAAAGGAATTCCACTCACTTTGCTGAGATTTCCTGCTATCTCCTTAGCCAGACAAAGGCAGCAGCAAAAAACCTGATGGGGTTATATACATACACTTTAAATAACATATCATTATTAATAATCATCATCATATACAATAAGAATGATCTTTGTCAAAGGCTTATAGAAGAAATATAATTTTGAGAATACCAGCAACAACTTTACTGGAGTCTTGGTTAGCCTATATCTGGATCAATGGTATTAGAAAAATTGAACTAAGGAGACCTTTTTTTCAACCTTATTTAATATAAATATGTATTAATTTTAATCTTTATAAACATAAGATTACAATAATGTTATTTGTCATGTAGCCACAGTGAAGAGCTCTGTGACATGGTTGCAAACCCAGAACTGAATGATTCAAACCTGGGCCCAACCCCCTTTTGCAAATCAGGGGATCCAACACACAACTCCACCAGGGCCCACTGCAGTCACTGAAAATGGGTGTTGTATTAAAGCCTATGTGTAGCTAAAATTAAAAAATTTTAATCAGAACAAGGGACATCAGTCAGTAGAAGGGATCCCTTGTGCTGATTCTAGATCCTTTTTCATGTGCATGTAGTGACAATTCATTTTCCAAACACCTAATTGCATGCAAGGAAAATAACAAAACAGTATTTTGTTTGCATATGACTGGATAATGGAAGTCAGAAAAGCTTCACTGCATTCACTAAGCTAAGGGAAAATTCCCCTGCAGCGTGAACAGCATATTTGCCTTGAGTAAATCAACCCCAGTGGCACTATAAGCACTTCCATTTTTTTTTTAGTAAATTAAAGGAAGGGAGAAGTATAGGGGTGACAGATCCTGTATACCTATTTAGGTGTGGCGGAGGGACCAAGAAAAGGGTTCCTTGCTACATTTTGTGACTGGCAGTTAGGGATCTTGAAAAAGAGTTATTAACTAGGATCTGCGCTATGTGTGCACATAAATAGCTAATCATCCTTTTTGATGGCTAATGAGGAACACTTTTGGGCAAAAAATCCAGTGGCGTCCTGAGGCAGGTGCGGGGGTGTGTGCCTCAACGGGTGACACCTACCACACGGGGTGACAGCGGACCCACTCCACGAAAAGGTAAGTTGTCAAGCAAGCAGACGATCCCCGCAGGATGGATCTGATCCATCCTGTGGGGATCGTCAGCTTTCTTTACAACTTACCTTTTTGTGGAGTGGGTCCGATGTCACCCCGTATAGGTTGCATGCCGACGATTCCCGCTGGATGGATTGGATCTGCGGATTGGGGAGCATAATGGATCGGACTCCGATCCATTATGCTCAATCCGCAGATCCGAAGCATCCTGCGGGGAGCGTCGGCATGCAACCTAATGCTGTTGCCATTCCACCTTAGTCAACTGGATAGACTAAGTATCACACAGAGAAGTTCAGATGGCTCACTGAGTCTGAGAGTCAAAGTTGAGTACACTTCACCAACAAAAACACTGAAAATGAGGAATTTCTGGATTGCACAAGTGTGTAGTATGTCGTTTTGAAATCTTTTATTACATATAGAAATATGTTACTGATCATCAATATTATGACATGTAGATGACTGTGTGCTGCGACTGTTAACCCTGCCACTCCAGGCTGTGGACTATGTTACCTGTACACAAATATTTGCTCAGTACCAGTACAGTTTGCCAATATTCTGCTAGCAGTCAGAGTAATACAGAGTTAAGACTGTCTTCAGGTGGTTCAAGAGCTACAAACAGAAGAAAAGGCTTGTTATTCCAATGACTTGTCCAGTAGCACCAAGAGGGAGTAAGGAACATTTTGTACAGATAAGAAAAAACTGTCAAAACTTCTCTGTGCCAAGCTTAAAAAACCTTCCACCTGTTCTCATAGCATTTCTATAGTTTACACTCTATCTTTATATTGTCATAATCTAGTTACAGGATATTAACTTTACTGTGATTTTTATCAGTCAGTCTCATTTGTCTGTTTCATTTTGCTCCAGACACTGCTCTACCTTTGAGGTTTCTAGTAATAGAGTCATGTCACAGCTCCAAACATTGTATGCTACATTCTGTAAGCTCCAGGAATTTACATCTATATCCCTTAAGCACAACAGTGATGCATTTATTTTCAGATATAAATAGAAAAAAAAACAGCTATACTAACTGATTTCTTCAAAGGGCATGCCTCCGGGATAAGAAACTGGCCAGACCTTATTCAACTCTTCCAATATTCCTTGCTAATTCCTTCCTGTTTTTATTAGAAGGCAAGCATTTTTCCACATCCCTGTCAGTTTAGTTTATCCATCCATATCTAAACAGAATAAGGTCTGCATATCTAAATTTGGTTTCTTTATTAAAATGCAGCTGTGCCCCGAGTGCTCTAAATGAAATATTTCTTTGACTTCTGCTGCAATTTAAAAGCATAAGTCAAAATAAAAAATGCAATAACGTCTTTTGCTTGAATAAATCCAGAAAAGGAGACTTTTGAAATGACTTTTGCTATAGTTCATACTTCCATAATACTTACTGTGACACTCCAAGGAACAGCTAAATAATAACCTTCCAAGTTCCATTTAATTTGTCTTGCAATTTTTATTTCTGCCTGAGTTTAAACTATAATACCGAACGCTAACAAATAGACAGTGGAATAGCTTTTCATTTATTTCATTCAATAGAATGTTAGGTTTGCACTGTGTTAAATTATGAGCAAATTATCAGAGAAGAAACAAATTTCATGTAAGATCCACATGTAATAGGAAATCGGGATCTAGCAACTGGTCCTAATACTAAGGTGTTTCCTCTACAGGACTTATCTATCTGCCAATAGATTGGTTGATTTCCTTTGCTTAAAGTAGGGGTTCTGAGTATGATTTTTTTATCAAAGGGACCCTTTGACCACACTAAGCTTTATAAATAAAAAAAATACCTTCAAATGCAATAAATAACACACATACATTTAGAAAAAGTTTATAAGTTTTATTTAGTTCAGCTGGAAGCTGGTTGGGAGTGTTGGATCACTAAGTCTTCTGGTCCATACAACCTTTCTCCTTCTGTGCAGCGGCTGCTTACATGGCCTCATGAAAGCTCAGGGTGCAGTGCTCTTGGAGTGACAGATGATCTGATAATCTGCCTCCTGCTGCTTTACTTTTATTGGTGAAGCACTTACAGTACCCCTGCAGTGCATCCCTAACCAATGCAGCAATGCTCACGGCTTAAGAGAATAATTGGATCCTTAAATAATCTTCTCTTCCTGGTGGTGTCTATACACGTATATAGCAGTGATAAAAGTGGGAGGAAGTCAGACCTGTCTGTGAAACTTTCATCTGTCAATGTTGTGGGCCAGAAATATCATTTCTGGATTTAAGAAATTGCTCCAATTCCTAGTACGGTAACTTAAATTATATATATATATATATATATATATATATATATATATATATACACACTATATTGGATTCAGATGTTCCAATCACCTCCATGGCCACAGTTGTATAAAATCAAGCACCTAGACATGCAGACTGCTTCTACAAACATTTGTGAAAGAATGGGTCGCTCTCAGGAGCTCAGTGAATTCAAGCATGGTTCTGTGATAGATTGCCACTTGTGCAATAAATCCATCCGTGAAAATTTCCTTGCAACAAAATATTCCACGATCAACTGTTAGTGGTAATATAACAAAGTGGAAGCAACTGGGAAAACAGCAGCATGTAAAATGACAGAGCTGGGTCAGCGCATGCTGAAGCGCACAGTGTGCAGAAGTCACCAACTGTCTGCAGAGTCAATAGCTAAAGACCTCCAAACTTTGTGTGGCCTTCAGAGCACAACAACAGTATGTAGAGAGCTTCATGGAATGGGTTTCCATGGCCGAGCAGCTGCATCCAAGCCTTACATCACCAAGTGCAATGCAAAGCTTTGGATGAAGTGGTGTAAAGCATGCCACCACTGGACTCTAGAGCAGTGGAAATGTGTTCTCTGGATCAGGGGCGGACTGACAACTCATGGGGCCCCCAGGCAATAGCGGATCATGGGGCCTTGCCCAAACTCAAAAAAGCCTATGAAAAAGGTACCAGGGGCATCTCATGGGGTCCCCTACTGATCCCAGGCCCTCGGGCAGTGCCCGAGTTTCCAAATGGTCAGTCCGCCCCTGCTCTGGAGTGACGAATCACACTTCTCTGTCTAGCAATCTGATGGACGTGTCTGGGTTTGGTGATTGCCAGGAGAACAGTACTTGCCTGACTTCATTGTGCCAAGTGTAAAGTTTGGAGGGGGGGGATTATGGTGTGGGGTTGTTTTTCAGGGGTTGAGCTTGGCCCCTTAGTTCCACTGAAGGGAACTCTTAAGGTGTCAGCATACCAAGACATTTTGGACAATTTCATGCTCCCAACTTTGTGGGAACAGTTTGGGGATGGCCCCTTCCTGTTCCAACATGGCTGCACACCACTGCACAAAGCAAGGTCCATAAAGACATAGATGAGCGAGTTTGGGGTGGAGGAACTTGACTGGCCTGCACAGAGTCCTGACCTCAACCCGACAGAACACCTTTGCAATGAATTAGAGCTAAGACTGCGAGCCAGGCCTTCTGGTCCAACATCAGTGCCTGACCTCACAAATGTGCTTCTGTAAGAATGGTCAAACATTCCCATAGACACATTCCTAAACCTTGTGGACAGCCTTCCCAGAAGAGTTGAAGCTGTTATAGCTGCAAATGGTGGACCAGCCCAGTATTGAACTCTACGCACTAAGAATGGGATGTCATTAAAGTTAATGTGCATGTAAAGGCAGGTGTCCCAATCCCATTCTTTTATATATATATATATATATATATATATATATATATATTATACATTTATTAAAATGTAAGGGAGGGAGTGTAAGGGAAGCTAAAGGAAGATGTGTATGAGCAGTGAAGCTGAGAAGGGGAGCAGGGGAATGGTAATTGATCTTTCTTTGCATTGGGATGCTGCCTTGATCCTCTGGCCCTCCTCTACACATGTTTAGTAGTATCAATGTAGGCTTCAGTTGAATATGTCCACCTGTCTGCCCTGGCATTTTCTCACTGATCTGTGTGGCCCCTATTCCACAGCTCCTGAGATAGAGGCCCTTTGGCACTGCCATCCTAAAATGTTACAGTTTCTAATTTTTTTAGAAGCTGATTTGTACCCTGTAAGTAGCAATGAAATTATTTGATGTTTACAAAACGCATTGAGATATTGGATACACTTTTCTTTACTGATTTAGCCATGTGAATGTGTTCTGTATTCTCATCATTGTGTTGAGTAGGGCGCCATCTATTGGACATTCACTGCAACTGCAGTCTGTTCTTTTCTGAAACAGGACGTTTCACTCACACATCAGTACAGTTCCAGTTTAGCTTCCAGAAGAACACTCCAGTGAAGGCTTCCTTCCTCCCTTTGATAAACATATGCATGTAAGCAGGGTCGGACTGACCATTGGGCAACTCGGGCACTGCCCGAGGGCCCGGGGTCAGTAGGGGGCCCCATGAGATGTCCCTGGTACCTTTCATAGGCTTTTTTGGGTGTGGTTTGAGCGTGGGCGAGGACACAGGGGCCCCATGATCCCCTATTGCCCAGGGGCCCCATGAGTTGTCAGTCCGCCCCAGCATGTAAGTTATTTCATTGTGTTTGTTAAAGTCACATACATAGCTAGATTGCATCCTACTATATTTAATGTGATTTGCATGCAGCTGTTTGTAAGAAATGTGTTTATTGTATGCCTTTTTTAGAGACGTATAAACATATTGTAACTTCAGTTTATGTGATTGTATTGCAGTTTTATAGAACTATTCACTGAAGTAAATTCAGTTTTGGAATAAAGCACAACAGTACTTCTGTCAGATTTGTTAGCTAGTTGTCGGCTAACCATTTGCAGGACAGCATAGAAAGTATCTTGAATATTTTCTACTGACATATGAAGGAACACGATAAATCAGTTTGTTATCATTATTAACTACTTTTCTATGTGTGTATTTAAAACGTATTTCTGTATCAATTAATAAATTGATCATTTATGTTTAATTGATTTATTTATCCAGTGATGTGCCTCATTTAAAGTCCCATGGTCAAAATCAATTGTGTTGTGTAGTGTTGAATAAGGATGGAGGTGCACCACTTTTATGTACCAGATCACAACCCATTTTGCTATAATGTACTAGATGGAAGACACCAGTGCTTAATGTGATCTGCTGTGTAAGTTACTTTCAATAAATTTTCTATGTGTGTATTTCAATTTTTTACATATTGATTCATAAATTGATATTTTATGTTTAACTGATTTTTTTATCCAGTGATGTTCCTCATGTAAAGTCCCATGGGCAAAATGAACCATGCTGTGTAGTGTTGAATAGAGGTGGAGGCGCATCATTTTTGTGCACCAGATCACAGCTTATTTTGCAGGGAAATAGAAATGGCCTGCAGTGGGGAGGGCTTGGGAGATGAAGAAGAGGAGGAGAATTCCTTTTTTATGAATGTAGTAGTATATATATATATATATATATATATTTTTTTTTTTTTTAAATAATGATTAAACATTTGATTTTTAAATTCAGCTGTGTCACTATATGTATGAAATTACAATCATAACTCTAAGTCCTATATAATTTTACTGTTACTATTCAAAGGCAAGACATGATGAGGGCATGCTCCCTCTCTCTATAGCAGCAGCGGCTGAGATCTGTGTTGCTTCTACAGGGAGAGAGAGTAAGCAATACACATTGCTGAATTGTTGGAGAATCAAGCCATAGGTTACCTTAACAGCACCACCCGGCCTGACAAATGTCAATTTAAAAATTGTTTGAGCTGGATGAAAGATTTTTCAGGGAACAATGACTGCATCCAATTGGATGTTTATGTATTCAGACAGCTGTGGGTGCTGCAGATGCTTGAATGCAGTAGCTTGATATTCCTCCATTCAGGTAGTTTGGGGGTGATAGAGGAATCTGTTGAGTTCTCTTGTTCAGCCCTGTTGGCTGAACAAGAGAAATCTATACATGTATGGCTTGCCTAAAATTCATCCTTGTACCAAAGTATTGAAAGCATATGTCAGGGCAAAATTTAAAAAATCATACTTTGCATATCTCTGTAATACATGCACATTTCCCTATTTTATATCTCCTGCATTTTGTGAATGGTTCACAGAATACAAGTTCTGAGAATGGAAGAGTTCAAGAGAGGAAAGAAATGACTATACAGTTTCTCTGTATGGTTGACTTGGCTCTCATAGCTGCAGAGTTGAATGCATAGCAAGAGCTGTACTATCTGATTGTCATCAATGAATCTATAAATAATTAAGAAACAGCATCAATCCTGAGAGTTCAAGTAGTATTAAACCCTCAATGTTTTTTTTAGTTTAAAACATAATTACAGTAAAATAATCATTTCTTAGTAAACGATTTGTTCAAATTTATACCCAAACACTTGTAGTTTCCATCTTTCAAAGCTGCTGGATTCAGCCCTCTCAGTGCTGCTTCCCTGAATTTCTGGTCTTCACAGGATAGAGGTAACAGCGGATAGTGCAGTGTGGAGTCAGTCTGTTAGCTTGGAAAAGCAGGGGGGGGAGTAGGAAGGAAGTGTCTTGATCCTAGGCTATGGGGATGTGTGTTTCTGTTGAGGTGGCTCCATAGGATGCTGCAAGAGAAAGGAGCTATCCTGAAAAAGCAAACCTGGGGCTGTGGTCACGCCAGCAGCTTAAACTGGAACATATGCAAGATTAAAAGAAAAAGAAGCTGCAAACTCAGCTAGTTATTAATTCAGCTGCTGCTTGTGCCTTAACACCTGATGGTTTTTTACTGCTTTAACTATTTGTTACAGAATAAATTTTATTAAATATAATTATCTGAAGTCCTGCTTTAAACTCCAAACTTTCATCATATTATACTTTGGAAAGTCCTGCTTACCTTACCAGAATTTCCTAGGAGTGTATTTGATAATCAGTCCACTACAGCATGGCCAACAGTAGGAGATGTAGACTTCAGTCACCTTCATAGAATTGAAGAGTAGTTCAGAACTTGTATCTTTTCATTGTATTCTTAAATACAAACATTTTTTTTCTCTTTACTATAATGCTGTATGCTTTCCAAATACAGTTTAACATTTATTTAAAACTCTCAGTCATCTTTATTAAAAAAGGGAATTATAACAATATTCATTATTCTGCATTAAGAGATTATGCAAATTATGTCTGATCTTTAGGAATTAGATTAAGGACTTGCCTTGAGAGTTAATCATTTAATTATGATTTCCTGTGCACAAATCAAGAAAAGGTTAATTAAAATAACCGTAATTAAAAACAGCAAACTAAATAACAAGGATAATCACAGCTAGAAGGAAAATCAGACCAGGTTGTCAAAACAGATGTATTGCTTTATAAAAAAAAATGTCTGTATTAAAAAAATCTCCACATTAGAGTAACACTGAAGATAAGAGATGCATAAAAAACATGGATTTTTTTTATTATAACAAAGGATTGAGACCAGTTCTGAACATATTTTAGGTCTTGACCATTTTAAAACAAGGCACTTTCATTTGTAACACTAATCAGCATTACTTATTAAATAATTATTAGGGCATAGTTATAAAACAGAAAATGGTAATGTGTTGCTTTTTACCGTTTAAAGATTCATGTCACTTATAAAACATAATTGTTATCCTTCATGTAGTTCCCCAACCAATCCACATTTGCTGCGGTTTTCACATTCTTCAATGTTAAATACATGGCTATGAATATTATACATAATCTTAGCTAAAAAAAAACAAAAATACATAAAAACATGTGCAATCAATGAATATTCATAAAGTGCTGTAATTCCAATTAATGTGCAAGATGAATTATACATTCATATAATACAAATCCAATCTCCACATAATACATAAAAAAGTGTCCTGTGGATTCAAATTTATATAATCAATAAAGTGTCCAGTGCATAAAAGATATCCAGCGCAGAATTTTATGTGCATGCAATGTTCATAAAAAGTGCTTTTGCTCCAAATTAAGCTTTTCTTCTTAAATTCCACAGCGTTCACACTCGGAGCAGACTGACCATTTGGAAACACGGGCACTGCCCGAGGGCCCGGGGTAGTAGGGGGCCCCATGAGATGCCCCTGGTACCTTTTTCATAGGCTTTTTTGAGTTTGGGCAAGGACACAGGGGCCCCATGATCCCCTATTGCCCGGGGGCCCTATGAGTTGTCAGTCCGCCCTTGTTCACACTGTTTCCTCTACCTTCTACACTAACTACTCACCAGAGCCAATAATCATCAGGCACTGCATATCACACTTTACTGATTATATAAATTTGGATACACAAGACATTTTATAAGGATATGCATTTTGTGGAGATTGCATTTTTTTGGATTTTGTTTTATATGAATTGATAATTCACCTTGCACAATATTTGGAATTTTAGCACTTGATTGATTGCACATATTTTTTTTTTTCAGCTAAGATTATGTATAATATTCATAGCTCAGTTACCCTTTTGATCTTATCAGTTTGAAGCACTACTTGTTTTTAGTGACTAAAACTATGTATCAGGTAGATTTTTAGTTTTCTTTTTTTCTGGTTTTTTCATGTGGCTCTGACTCCATTTGAGATTTAATGTTAAATATGGCCAATGTTACAGTACATTTGATGGTTTGAAATATTCAACATGTTCAAATTGCATATGATTAATTTTTTTTCAGTTAAAAGAGATATTTTAAGTACTCCAATTGAAAATTTGACCTAAAGTCCTCGTTTTCATACACAAGCAGCAAATGATCGATATGCTGCTTAAAGGAGAGGTACAGCCAAAGCTCTTTTGGCTGTAGATCTCCTATGGATCACAGGAGTGCAGTTCATTCTGGTCCAGGCTGGGGAAAGGTTCTAACTTCAAAGTTGGGATCCACCCCAGAGTCTGGAACGGCACCTGGCTCAGTCTCTCAGTGAACCCCTGAGAGCCTGAGCCAGTCGCTCCCTCCCCCTCCACAGCCCAGCAATCCTGTGAGCGCGGGGGGGGGGGGCAGAGAGTAGACAGCGATGACTGACAGTCACTGCTCTCTGCTCAGAGTGGTTGTGAGAGCTCAGAGATCATGTTCTCACCCTTAGAGCCAGCGGGGGACAGGTGCAGCATCTTAAAATTTATACTAGACCTGAAGGGCAAGAGTATTGGAAGATTTGCATTTGGTACCTGTTAAAATAAAATTCCACAACAACCACTGAAAAATCTAATTTCACCAAATTATTTACCTGGGCCTACCAAACTAAGTTACCTGCTGAATTCCTATATCTCCTAGGAACTTTACCTGTTCCCCACAGCTGTACTAGTATATGCGACCTCTGGGTGGGTGGACTTTAACAATGAGAAGCCAGATATATTCACCCTGTTCCAAATGATTATGCAAATTCTATTTAAGTGTCAAAAAGATGAAATATTTTGTTTTTCAGTTTAACCCATGGATGGCATTGTGTGTCAGGGCTCTTTTGATCACTCAAAACAATCTCGGACACCTGTGATAATTAGATTGGCAGGTGAGCCCAATTTAAGGAAAAACTACTAAAGGAAGGTGTTCCACATTATTAAGCAGAGCACCATTTTCAAGCAATATGGGGAAGAAAAGGATATCTCTGCTGCCAAAAAGAGTGAAATAGTTCAATGCCTTGGATGAGGTATGAAAACATTAGATATTTCACGAAAACTTAAGCGTGATCATTGCACTATTAAGAGATTTGTGGCTGATTCAGAGCACAGGCAGGTTTGTGCAGATAAAAGCACATTGAGGAAGATTTCTGCCAGATCCATGCATCGGATCAAGAGAGCAGCTGCTAAAATACCATTACATAGCAGATATTTGAAGTTGCTGGTGCCTCTGGAGTCCCACGGACATCAAGGTGTAGAGTCCTCCAGAGTCTTGCAACTGTGCATAAACCTTCTATTCGGCCACCACTAACTAATGCTCACAAGCAGTAACGGCTGCATTGGGCAGAAAAATACATGAAGACTAATTTTCAAACAGTCCTGTTCACTGATGAGTGCCGTGCAACCCTGGATGGTCCAGATGGATGGAGTAGTGGATGGTTGGTAGACGGCCACCCTGTTCCAACAAGGCTGCGACGTCAGTAAGGCGGTGGTGGAGTCATGTTTTGGGCCGGAATCATAGGAACAGAGCTGGTCGGCCCCTTTAGGGTCCCCGAAGGTGTAAAGATGACCTCTGCAAAGTATGGGGAGTTTATGACTGACAACTTTCTTCCCTGGTACAGGTGCTTTCCATAGTAAAATCATCTTCATGCATGACAATGCACCATCTCATGCTTCACAGAATACCTCTGCATCAATGGCTGCTATGGGGATAAAAGGAGAGAAAGTCATGGTGTGGCCTCCATCTTCCCCTGACCTCAATACTATTGAGAACCTTTGGATCATCCTCAAGCAAAAGATCTATGTGGAGAGGCAGTTTACATCCAAACAGCAGCTCTGGGAGGCTATTCTGACATCTTGCAAACAAATTCATGCAGAAACTGTCCAAAAACTCACAAGTTCAATGGATGCAAGGCTCGTGAAGCTGCTTTCAAATAAGGGGTCCTATGTTAAAATGTAACGTGACCTGTTAAAATGTTGTTAAAAGTTTGATTGAAAAAGCTTTTGATTTCAGTAAATATGCTGCAAACATAACAAATGACAATTTTCAGTTCTTTACAACCTATAAAGTGTTTTGAACTTACTGTGCGTAATAATTTGGAAGAGTGCATTGTAAGTTTTTTATGTTTAACAAAAATACTGTTATCATTAGGAGGTTACTATCACAGTAAGTAAAATGTCACGGAGAGCTTAGAATGCATACTTGTTGAGCTTCCAAGTATGTTACGTCTGTGACAACTAATGACAGTGGTCACATGATCAAAAGCCCACCTCTGCCTCCCATTTAGATTCTAATAAAGAGCCAGGGGTGGCGGGAGAAGGAGTTAAGCAGGTCATTCCCACTATTGTTTCCTGGTCTGTTCCCACCTACCTTTGTTTCTCACGCCTTCTGTTACAACATAGGAGTTCCCATTCCTCCAGTTATATCCCACATAATATAAAATAAGTTAAAACTTAACAGTAATAGATGAACAACATCTAAGTTTAGGTGTGCAAACTTTGAAACTCAACAGTGGAATCTCGAGAATGACTAGGTGACTTTTATTGTCCTCCTATCTTCTGTCAACAACTGATTTACTGCCTTAAATATTCCATACAAATAAGTATGCATCAGTCAGCTGTTGTAAAATATCTCCACCTTCTCTACTTTTTAATTTTTCACTCTAAAGGTACTCACACCCACAATAAATCTAAAGGTAAAAGGTCGATCATACGACCCACTGTAGGATGAGTGGTTCTGATTTGTTCACTGTGATCATGTAATTGCATTTCATCACATCATTCAAGTACCAGAGTCCTTGAAGATGTGCACATGACATTTATTGTAGATAGCAAAAAACATATAAATCTAATAATGATTCCAATACACCAATTTACTGAGCATTTGCAAAAGAAAGATGATTTTGATGTGATAGCTAAAGCTAATCAAACATATACTGAATTGAGAATACTCATGTATTGTACTTTAATATATTCTTTTGAATTGTACAATATTAAAGATAATGTATAGGAAAAGCTTTGCATGGTGAAGGAAAGATTTAAAGTGGTTGTAAAGGTCCATTATTATTACCTTCATACATTCTATGCGTGAAGGTAAAAAAAAACTTCTGTGTGCAACAGCCCCTCTGATACTTACCTGAGCCCCATCACGATCCAGCAATGTGCACAAAGGCTTCAAGTCTCTAGGGACTCTCTCTCCTCATTGGCTCCCGCCAATGAGGGGAGGAGGACGGGGCCAAACCACAGCTCTAGAGCAGAGGCTCAGGAATGAGCCTGCTTGGGTGCCCCCAGAGCAAGCTGCTTGCTCTAGGAGCAATCAACAGAAGTGCAGGGGATCCGAGAAGATGAGGATTGGGACTGCTCAGTGCAAAACCACTGCAAAAAGCAGGTAAGTGTAACATGTTGGGTATTTTTTCTTAATTGCCTTTAATATAAATTTAAAGCCCCTATCAGGTTATTTTCTGCTGTCTGTGTCCTGTTTAAGTGATTTCTCTTCACTCCTTGAGTGAAAACATCCCCAAAGTGGGGGAAGTTATTCCTAGAATATATGAACTCATAAGATAATGAATTTAGGAATTCCATCTACTTTATATCTTAGAAATAATCTCCCCAGTGGTGTCACAGATAGCAAAATTTGGAGAAGGGTCTAACTCTTCCTTACTCTATCTAAAACAATAAAAAAAAAAGCTTTACATATCCATTAAATTGTATCATCAATCTGATTTTTTTAGTTTTGAACGGAAAGCGGTTGGATTGGAACATCTGACAGGTTTTCCCTGACACAATCATGACAGCCTACATGTATTGGTATAGCTTTGCTCTCCACCCAATCACAAGACTCGTTATGCTATAAATGAAACACCCACCACAAGGCCTCATCCTCCTTTCGTCACCACTGAGCCTGTTATGATGTTACTGAGAAGGTTTCTTATTTTACCCTCAGCTTGCTGGGTCCACCTAGCCAGCCATGCAGGTTCAGCCTCTCATGTTGCAAAGTTCCCTTTTGGATTTTAGACACATATAATACTTATTTTAGTGTCTTGAGGCGATTATGAATGAAAGAGCCGTTGAAATAAAAAATAAAGTGTGATTTTATTTTATCACACAATGGTTTAAAATAACAATGTAAAGCGTATCATGAACAGTTCTATGTAGATAAAACCAGAAATATCAAGCAGAAGTTTAAAGATAAGTCACCATTATTGTCATGGCTCTCTGACCATGTGCACCTTCCATGTTCTCCTTGTTCTTCTCGAGACTTTGGGAAGAAGCCGTAAGTAGATGGAAGTGACTATTCTTGTCTTGTAGCACCTGTTCCAGCATCGCAGAATGTTCAGACGTGTGTGTATGTATGTGATTGTGTATGAAAGAGTTTTTGTCCGTTGTCTCATGGTCTTTTATAAGGCAAGTAGGCGTCATAGCTTGAGATTCGTAAGGCCTTGTATGAAAGTCAGTACTGCTAAGCAGAGCAATTTCATAGAAGGCAGGGGTCGCTATATATGTGGAGATTTGATGGACAGGTACATATGATGTTGTACATGATAAACTGATGATGTAACATCAGCTATCATATTTAAATGATAATATAACTTAAGAACGTATCTTTACAACATATCAATGTATAATCACTAATCTATTTATGTATCAATATTAGCAACTTATAAATCATACTAAATACACACAGATACTATTAAAGATACATTATGTAATAATATGTCACTACTAATACCCTTGACATTTACTACCAGAGTCTTCTACCCAGCTATTCCTTAATATAGAATACTCAACCTCAGCTGGTTCAGCTAGTCTCAGCTTAACTAACTCATATTTTTCTGTCTCAGCTATAACTTATATCTCAGCTTATTTTACTGAAGAATTAAATAATATCATCGGCTTAAGGTGAACATTCACACATTTTATTATTAATTATGATTAATCATAAAAAACAAATATTTTGCAAGCTTGCCATCAATATAAGTGCCGAATCATAAATTTGATTAATTCATTTCCTTCATTCCCTCTATACAGGCAGCAAAGCACCTGTATGAAAGAAACCTCCCCCATACACAGGATCCTGGGATTGTAGATTGCTGGCTTCTTGGGATTGCACAAGGGCCTTATTCAGCAGGGCATCACGCTTCAGACGTTCATCAGACTTCCTGCTGATTATGAAATGTTCAGCTAGTAAGGCATACCACTTAGGGCACAAAACTAACATACTCAGCTGCTGTTTTGCTCTGTTAAGAGTTGACTGCAGATATGTTTTTATTATGTCCTTCACTGCTCAGGAATCACACATTTGAATCCTTGTTGGCTTGTTGTGTTGTCCACACCTGTCTGTTATGTTTTGACTTTGTCAATGTCCTTCAAGTGAAATATTGTGGCTAGAGTCTGCAATTATGCTAGTGCATGAACTGATATTCACAAGTGTCTGCTGTTTGTTAAAGAGGTAAGACTTCTACCTTTTATACATTAAATCTTTAATCTTTTGCCTGTTGGGCATTAACTCTTGGTAGTTAACATAACTCAGGTTGCAGGAGTTTGTGCAAATTTGGGCAGAGCATGTTCAGGATCCATGGGTCCTGTTAATAGGGCAATAAGGATATTGTTAAGATATTTCTTTCCTCTCCTCCAACTGCATTCCCACCAAGGTTCCTTGAAGCATACAAAGCTCTAGTATCTATGCACATATTACCAAAGGTTGTTACAAAAATCCATTTCCTGTCCTGGAAAGATTTCAAGGTTTCTGTTCTCCAGAACATTACTTCCAGTCATTGCCATCTTCCATGAGCATTTGTTAGATGTGTTTCATTACTTGGGCAACATCCTACTGATAGCTTGATATCCTGTAGTCCTGGTGACCCATCAGCACATTCTAATTCCGACTCTGATCAATTTTGGATGGGTCATCAACTGGAAAAAAGGTCAGCTCAACGCATTATAATCAAAGACATTCCTGGGAGCAGTCCCGGCCACTCAGAAGAATACTGTACATTTTTTCTCATTGAAGGTGACAGTATTAGTTTTTCACATAGGCTGATCATACCTATATCTCATTTTTTTACATCCTATGGTCTTAAGCTGATATAGAAGTTTATAATATCAAAGTGCAGCACTAATAAAAATGTGTGTTATAATCATTGATGACCAGTGTGATTGTAGAAAAGAAAGGAAACATCATGAAAAAACAAAATGTACGGTATACAGTTGTGTCCAAAATTATTCAACCCCCAATGCTGTAAAGGGGTTTAGGGACTATAGTGTACATTTGGAATTGTATTCAGAATCAAATCCTACAAGGACGTTGTAACTACCCAAATGCAACTAAAATGACATCAATTGTTTATGTAATACAGTAGTAAATGGTTCTTATGTGGTTTCTTCATTGCCACAATTATTCAACCCCTTAAAGACTACCACTCTGAAGAACAGAGGTTCATACAGGTGCTTTCCATCAGGTATTGAAAACACCTGTGGATGTCACCGAGCAGCAATCAAGCATAATAAGCACCAATTAGGCAGCTTTAAAATGACTGTGATACTCAGCTCCTTCTAGACATTTACTGGTGTGGTTACAAACATGGTGAAGGCAAGAGAATGGTCCAGGAAGACAAGAGAAGAGGTGATTTCTCTTCACAGGAAGGGCAATGGCTATAAGAAGATTGCAAAGATGTTAAACATACCAAGAGACACCTTAGGAAGCATCATTCGCAAATTCAAGGCAAAGGGCACTGTTGAAACGCTACCTGGTCGTGGCAGAAAGAAGATGCTGACTTCGACTGCTGTGCGCTACCTGAAGCATAGAGTGGAGAGAAGTCCCCGTGTGACTGCTGAGGAACTGAGAAAAGATTTGTCAGATGTGGGTACAGAAGTTTCAGCCCAGACAATAAGACGCACACTGCGTAATGAAGGCCTCCGTGCCAGAACTCCCAGGCGTACCCCCTTGCTGTCTCCAAAGAATAAGAAGAGTCGACTGCAGTATGCCAAAAGCCATGTGGACAAACCACAAAAGTTGTGGGATAGTGTTCTGTGGACTGATGAAACAAAATTAGAACTGTTTGGGCCCATGGATCAACGCTATGTTTGGAGGAGGAAGAACAAGGCCTATGATGAAAAGAACACCTTGCCTACTGTGAAGCATGGTGGAGGGTCAATCATGCTTTGGGGCTGTTTTGCTTCTGCAGGTACAGGGAAGCTTCAGCGTGTGCAAGGTACCATGAATTCTCTTCAGTACCAGGAGATATTGGATGGAAACGTGATGCAGTCCGTCACACACCTGAGGCTTGGGAGACGTTGGACCTTTCAACAGGACAATGATCCCAAGCATACCTCCAAGTCCACTAGAGCATGGTTGCAGAGGAAAGGCTGGAACATTTTGGAGTGGCCATCGCAGTCACCAGACTTAAATCCGATTGAGAACCTCTGGTGGGACTTAAAGAAAGCAGTTGCAGTGCGCAAGCCTAAGAATGTGACTGAACTGGAGGCCTTTGCCCATGAAGAATGGGCGAAGATACCCGTAGATCGCTGCAAGACACTTGTGTCAAGCTATGCTTCACGTTTAAAAGCTGTTATAACTGTAAAAGGATGCTGTACTAAGTACTAAGATTGAATGTCACTTGGGGGTTGAATAAAACTGATAATGCTGTGAGCACAGAAAAGACATTTGTGGTTATTTCATTATAACTGTTATGTTATATTTGTCTGACCTACAAGTGCCTCTTTAATGTAAATGTAAGCAAGATGACTGAATGATCAAAAGCAATGTCAAACTGGCCAAAACACTCAATTTCAGTGGGGGTTGAATAATTTTGGACACAACTGTAACAAAACCCAAATGATATTATATAAGTCTTCTAAATATCATAATAGTCCCAAAAATAGTGATGTGATCAAATCAACAAAATGTAGTGACTTCTGTGACTTCCGCACTGCACCTCCACCATAATGCACTCACCAGAAATAAGTAGCAAGCAAGCCCAGAGAGGTATAACACTAAGGGGTGTTCCTGCTTGTTCCTCCTGCCAGTGACTCGGTTGAACGCTTGTTCCTCCTGCTGGTGACTTGGTTGAAGGCTTTTTCCTCCTGCCGGTGATTCGGTTGCTGGTGACAAGTTTGCTTGCAACTATCCATGTGGTCAGATGGGCTTACTGGAGACTGAGATATTTATGAAAAGGATTTTTGAAGTAATGTAAGAGTCTTTTCCTGCACCAGAGTATCATCAGGTTGACCCGACATATGAGATTTGCTTGTGGTAGCTAAAGCCGATTAATCTTTTCAGCTGTTATCTGAGTTCTGACCTACCAATCATAACGTTGTTGGGGTGCTCACCTCTGTGACCTCCTAGTACAAAGTCAGCGATGGCCTCCAATGGGGGATAAAATGTCCAACATGTTATGAGTTGAGTGGCTGTTCAAGCATTGAAAACATTTTAGCAACATATCCTAGCAGCTTTGATTATGCTCCAAACATTATTATTATTATGCAAGATTTATATAGCAAAAAACAGTTTGCACAGCACTTTACAATATAAAAGGAACCAGTACAATTAAAATACAGTTAAATACAGAGGGAATAGGAGGGCCCTGCTCATGGAGCTTACAATTTAAAGCAAATTATGATGTCCTATCTTTGCTGTTAAGGAGGGACGCAAAGTTTTAATTAATTACAGTATCTCCAATTCAGGTTTTAGCACAGTAGAACATGTCTCACGTCATTACTTTCTACATTCCGCCTTTCCAGAACTTCTTCTGGAAAGTTAGATACTGTAAGATGCAAAGTCTTAAGCCTCATACACACAATGAGAACATCGGATGATTACAAAAATTCTCATACAACAGAATACAACTTCAGAAGTAATGTATTGTATTGTATTGTATTGTAATGTATTCTTTTGTTTCTGAGCATGCATGGTTTTGGTCACTCGATTTTTTTTTGGATGAATACTGTACTAATTAAACAAAAACGTTCATTATGGTATCATATGAGAACATTTTTTGTGCTTGTCCCTTAGGATAAATTCACATGAACTGTCATGATTGACTCTAGAAAGCTGTGTACTAACTATTAGATTATCAGATGATTGCTCCGAAAGCAGTATTTTTTGTCCGATTTTCTCATCATGTGTACTAGGCTTTAGACAACCAGAGACAATCCCTGTCATTAAGCCTTTCTGTGGATCTGCACCAAGTAAGGTTAGCAGGATCTCAACCTGATGCCAACCCCTATGAACATAAATTGCAGTCACTTCCTGGAAAGCCTGAGATTCACAGTGGTGGAAGCAGTGTATGTATTCATATTCAGTTGGGTCTACAAGTTAGCCTATATATTTCCAACAATCCCAGTGATCTTCAGGCTCCTAAGCAGGATTTGCAGTCATCCAGGTATGGTAATAGTATTCATTCTCCTGTGGCCCTGCAGACCATGGTATCCTCTATTGTAGTCTCTGGTTCTGGAACCTCCTATTCTCCTTCTTGAGATTCCAGACCTTATACAGCAGGGCCAAGTACTTCATGTGAATACAGCCAATCTAGTGGCTGGGAAGCTGAGAGGTGAAGTTGTGACTCACCTGGGTTGCTCAACTTCAGTGTTTGAAACCCTGTTAAAGCCAGCACATCTGCTACAACCCTCGTGTATACTAATGTGGTCAAAATTTATAGAATTTGAAATTCTTATGATTTAATTCTCTGTTCCCTGCTGTAACAGATATTATGTATTTCCTGCAAGTAAGCCTTGGTATGAGTGAAAGTATTAGTTAAATCTTGGTCCTATCCTTATTCTCAGGGATACAGTGGCAGTCTCATAACCTGGTGACAAAATTCTGTGCAAGACGTCACAATCGAAGAAGATTGTTCATTTCCCCATTGGGATTTACAGATAGTGCTGGACATGTTGTTCCACCCTCTTCAGTAGGCAGTAACACTGAAAGCTGTATTTCTTACAGCTATCATGTCCAGGAGGAGAATCTCATATATCCAAATGGCAAGCTATAAACCACGTTATTGTTACCATTTTCCAAACAGAGTAGATCCAGAGCAGATCCAAGACCTTTTCCTCAGCATCATCCAAACATCTGCAAATCTTTCCATCTGAGTCAGGACATCATCCTTCATTTTCAGAGGAACATCTGGTTCACCACACGCATTGGGTGTTGGCACGATGTTGAAGAAATCTCAGACAAATACCAGACAATGAGTTCATTAGGCCAGGTGGTATAAATAAGGGGCTTTCATGTCCACTAGGAAATTTGTTTTGTTGCAGTTCAAAAGAGCTTATATGGCAAAAATGGATGCACCAGTTGATCCCAGTGCCCACTCTGCCAGATGGATTGCATCCTCATAAGTCCAGAAACGTTCTTAAGGGCAACAACCTTCTCCATGTATGATGCACTTCTAGCCTATTTAATGTTGGTCAAGAAACATGGATGAAAGGGGAGTTTTATTTGAGTTTTAACCGAATCTAACAATATGTCTTTTGAAAAAATACTTCAGCATTACCCTCCCTTGTTTTAGCATGCTATGTCCTATACTGTATGCTGTCATGCTTGTGTCAGGAAAACGAAACATTGTATACGTATCTGCCGGTAATTTTCCTTTCAAGAAGCTAAAGCATCACAGCATACAAATCTCTCCCAGGGCTTTGCACTGAGTATAGTTACAAGAATGCTAGCTCATGGTGGGTGTTTCATTTATAGTATAATCAGTCCTGTGATTGGGCTGAGCTATACATGTATGCTGTCACGCTTTAGAATTTGGAAAGGAAAATTACCAACAGGTAAGTATACAATTTTACATTTTATTGCTGTCCAGGATCCCAGTGGGGAATTTCTGATTGCTTGCTGTCCTGGTGATCACTGTTAATGTGTCAGAAAGTAAGCTTTCTAGTTATAAATGAGACAGCAACGAAAATCTAAAAGCTTTTAACTCCTCCATGCTTTCCTAAAAAGGTGTTTATTGCTGCTTGTGTTCCCATTATCAGATTTCCTAACACTTCCTCTCACATCACTGACATCAAAAGGAAAACAGTCCTGACAGTGAGATACAGTGCATCCAGAAAGTATTCACAGCGCTTAACTTTTGCCACATTTTAATATGTTACAGCTTTGTCCCCAAATGGATTAAATTCATTTTTTTCCTCAATATTCTATGAACAATACCCCATAATAACAATGTGAAAGAAGTTTGTTTTGAAATCTTTGCAATTTATTAAAAATAAAAAATGAAAAAATAACACATGTACATAAGTATTCACAGCCTTGACCATGACACTCAAAATTGAGCTCTGGTGCATCCTGTTCCCACTGCTCATCCTTGAGACGTTTCCACAACTTGATTGGAGTCCACCTGTGGGAAATTCAGTTGATTGGACATGATTGGGAAAGGCATAAACCTGTCTATATAAGGTCCCACAGTTAACAGTGAATTACAGAGCACAAACCAAGCCATGAAGTCCAAGGAATTGTCCATAGACCTCCGAGATAGGATTGTATCAAGGCACAGATTTGGGGAAGGGTACAGAAAAATTTCTGCAGCATTGAAGTTCACAATGACCACAGTGGCCTCCAGCATCCGTAAATGAAAGAAGTTTGGAACCACCAGGAATCTTCCTATAGCAGGGTGCCTGGCCAAAATGAGTGATCAAGGGAGAAGGGCCTTAGCCAGGGAATTAACCAAGCACCGGATGGCCACTCTCAAAGAGCTCCAGCATTTCTCCATGGAGAGAGGAGAACCTTCCAGAAGAACAACCATCTTTGCACTCAACCAATCAGGCCTGTATTGTAGAGTGGCCAGACAGAAGCCAGTAAAAGGCAAATGGCAGCCCACCTGGAGCTTGCCAAAAGGCACCTGAGGGACTCTCAGACCATGAGAAACAAAACTCTCTGGTCTGATGAAACAAAGATTGAACTCTTTGGCCTGAATGCCAAACGTCATGTCTGGAGGAAACCAGGCACCACTCACCACATGGCCAATACCATCCCTACAGTGAAGCATGGTGGTGGCAGCATCATGTTGTGAGGATATTTTTCAGTGGCAGGAACTGGGAGACTAGTCAGGATCGAAGGAAAGATGAATGCAGCAATGTACAGAGACATCCTTGATGAAAACCTGTTCCAGAGCGCTCTGGACCTTAGACTGGGGTGACGGTTCATCTTTCATCAGGACAACGACCCTAAGCACACAGCCCACATAACAAAGGAGTGGTTATGGGCCAACTCTGTGAATGTTCTGGAGTGGCCCATCCAGGGCCCAGACTTGAACCTGATTGAACATTTTTGTAGAGATCTGAAAATGGCTGTGCGCCGACACTCCTCATCCAACCTGATGGAGCTTGAGAGGTACTTAGTAGAAGAATGGGAGAAATTGCCCAAAAAAAGGTGTGCCAAGCTTGTAGCATCATACTTAAAATGACTTGAGGCTCTAATAGATGCTAAAGGTGCTTCAACAAAGTATTGAGCAAAGGCTGGGAATATTTATGTACATGTGGTTTTTTCGTTTTTTATTTTGAATAAATTGCAAACATTTCAAAACAAACTTCTTTCACATTGCATTATTGGGTATTGTTTGTAGAATGTTGAGGAAAAAAATGAATTTAATCCATTTTGGAATAAGACTGTAAAATAACAAAATGTGGCAAAAGTTAAGTGCTGTGAATACTTTCTGGATGCACTGTAACTACCTAATGGACAATAACAAGCTTTAGACTGCTTACATACTGTATGAAAGAAAGGATGGACAGTTACTAGAGATGAGCGAATCGAAGTAGCCGAAGTGGAATTCGAGTCGAATATCGGAAAAATTTCGATTCGCGCCGAATCCGAAAAATAGCCTAATTCGGACGCGCAAATCGTAAATTTTTACGAAAATGGCGGCTGACATGTGCGGCGACGGAGCGGGGATGTCTGGGAAGGCACGCAGACAAGGCGCGCTGACCCATAATGCATTCCTCAACGACATGTGATTGCATCAGCCAATCAGCAGCCAGCCAGCTAGCACTGTGTAATGGTCGAGCTATAAATAGCGGCCATTTTGGAATTCTTCATTTGCCTGCAGTCATTGAACAGAGGCAGACCGCTCTGTATTAGGGACAGGGACAGAGTTAGGGCCACAGAAACGATACTTGGGGACAGAGAAACGATACTTAGGGACAGAGAACTATTACTCAGGGACACAGAATTGTTAATTAGGGCCACAGAATCGTTACTTAGGGACAAAGAAACGCTAGTTAGGGCCACAGAATTCATACTCAGGGACAGACAGAATTGTTACTGAGTGCCAGATAATTGTTACTTAGGGCCACAGAAATGTTATTAGGGCCACAGAATTGTTACTCAGGGACAGACAGAATTGTTACTGAGTGCCAGAGAATTGTTACTTAGGGCCACAGAAACGTTATTAGGGCCACAGAATTGTTACTCAGGGACAGACAGAATTGTTACTGAGTGCCAGAGAATTGTTACTTAGGGCCACAGAAACGTTATTAGGGCCACAGAATTGTTACTCAGGGACAGACAGAATTGTTACTGAGTGCCAGAGAATTGTTACTTAGGGCCACAGAAACTTTAGTTAGGGCCACAGAATTGTTACTCAGGGACAGACACAGAATTGTTACTGAGGGCCACAGAACTGTTACTTAGGGCCACAGAATTGTTACTCGCACAGACACAGAATTGTTACTCGCACAGACACAGAATTGTTACTCAGGGCCACAGAACTGTTACTTAGGGCCACAGAATTGTTACTCGCACAGACACAGAATTGTTACACAGGGACACAGAACTGTTACTTAGGGCCACAGAATTGTTACTTGCACAGACACAGAATTGTTACTCGCACAGACACAGAATTGTTACAGAGGGCCACAGAACTGTTACTTAGGGCCACAGAATTGTTACTCGCACAGACACAGAATTGTTACACAGGGACACAGAACTGTTACTTAGGGCCACAGAATTGTTACTCGCACAGACACAGAATTGTTACTCAGGGACACAGAATTGTTACTGAGGGCCACAGAACTGTTACTTAGGGCCACAGAATTGTTACTCGCACAGACACAGAATTGTTACTCAGGGACACAGAATTGTTACTGAGGGCCACAGAACTGTTACTTAGGGCCACAGAATTGTTACTCGCACAGACACAGAATTGTTACACAGGGACACAGAACTGTTACTTAGGGCCACAGAATTGTTACTCGCACAGACACAGAATTGTTACTCAGGGACACAGAATTGTTACTGAGGGCCACAGAACTGTTACTTAGGGCCACAGAATTGTTACTCGCACAGACACAAAATTGTTACTCGCACAGACACAGAATTGTTACTGAGGGCCACAGAACTGTTACTTAGGGCCACAGAATTGTTACTCGCACAGACACAGAATTGTTACTCAGGGACACAGAATTGTTACTGAGGGCCACAGAACCGTTACTTAGGGCCACATAAACGTTAATCAGGGACACATAATTGTTACTGAGGGCCACAGAACCGTTACTTGGGGCCACAGAAACGTTAATCAGGGACACAGAATTGTTACTGAGGGCCACAGAACTGTTACTTAGGGCCACAGAATTGTTACTCGCACAGACACAGAATTGTTACTCAGGGACACAGAACTGTTACTGAGGGCCACAGAACTGTTACTTAGGGCCACAGAATTGAAACTCGCACAGACACAGAATTGTTACTCGCACAGACACAGAATTGTTACTGAGGGCCACAGAACTGTTACTTAGGGCCACAGAATTGTTACTCGCACAGACACAGAATTGTTACTCGCACAGACACAGAATTGTTACTGAGGGCCACAGAACTGTTACTTAGGGCCACAGAATTGTTACTCGCACAGACACAGAATTGTTACTGAGGGACACAGAATTTTTACTGAGGGACACAGAATTGTTACTGAGGGACACAGAATTGTTACTCAGGGACAGACACAGAATTGTTACTCAGGGACAGACAGAATTGTTACTGAGGGCCACAGAAATGTTACTTAGGGCCACAGAAACGTTACTCAGGGACACAGAATTGTTACTCAGGGACACAGAATCGTTTAATTAAAGAGTATGTCAGACAACATGCAGAGGAGTGGCAGAGGAGGCAATGTTTTAGGAGCGAGCAGACGTGGCAGCAGAGGAAGGGGTCGAGGCAGCACTATTCGCAGCCAGAGGCTAGTGCTCCCGGTGTCATCCAGTACAGTGAGGAAGAGCTAACAGAGGGCGGTCAGGAACGGGGGGAGACATCCGCCTCTTCAGCAGCCAGGCGAAGAAGTAGTGGCGAGGAGAGTGGCTCGGTAGCCGGTCTAGAGACAGGTCTGTCTCCTGACCCACACGCAGCCAAGGGGGCTAGTAGTGAGGCGGAGACCCTAATTAATGATGATGAGGCTGATCGCACTTGGCAGCCTCGTCGTCATCAGGCTATTGCTTCCGCATCATCAGGAGAAGAGGGTGGCAGCTTGGCAGCGAACAAAACAGTCGGTGGGTTGTCTCCATCGCCACACTCTGCCATGTGCCACTTTCAGGTCTCCTCACACACTGCTGGTGTGTTGAATTTTTTGACATAGGGTGCTGGCAGATTACGGGCCTCCCATAGCTGCTGCCAGGCCCCTAATCTGCCATGGGCCCCTATATACCGCCTCCTCATGCTGCTGCCAGGTCCAGAGTCTGTCATGGGTCCCTGTACGGCCTCCCATTGCTGCTGTCTCCATCGCCACACTCTGCCATGTGCCACTTTCAGGTCTCCTCACACACTGCTGGTGTGTTGAATTTTTTGACATAGGGTGCTGGCAGATTACGGGCCTCCCATAGATGCTGCCAGGCCCCTAATCTGCCATGGACCCCTATATACCGCCTCCTCATGCTGCTGCCAGGTCCAGAGTCTGTCATGGGTCCCTGTACGGCCTCCCATTGCTGCTGTCTCCATCGCCACACTCTGCCATGTGCCACTTTCAGGTCTCCTCACACTGCTGGTGTGTTCAATTTTTTGACATAGGGTGCTGGCAGATTACGGGCCTCCTATAGCTGCTGCCAGGCCCCTAATCTGCCATGGGCCCCTATACCGCCTCCTCATGCTGCTGCCAGGTCCAGAGTCTCTCATGGGTCCCTGTACGGCCTCCCATTGCTGCTGTCTCCATCGCCACACTCTGCCATGTGCCACTTTCAGGTCTCCTCACACACTGCTGGTGTGTTGAATTTTTTGACATAGGGTGCTGGCAGATTACGGGCCTCCCATAGATGCTGCCAGGCCCCTAATCTGCCATGGGCCCCTATATACCGCCTCCTCATGCTGCTGCCAGGTCCAGAGTCTGTCATGGGTCCCTGTACGGCTTCCCATTGCTGCTGTCTCCATCGCCACACTCTGCCATGTGCCACTTTCAGGTCTCCTCACACACTGCTGGTGTGTTGAATTTTTTGACATAGGGTGCTGGCAGATTACGGGCCTCCCATAGATGCTGCCAGGCCCCTAATCTGCCATGGGCCCCTATATACCGCCTCCTCATGCTGCTGCCAGGTCCAGAGTCTGTCATGGGTCCCTGTACGGCCTCCCATTGCTGCTGTCTCCATCGCCACACTCTGCCATGTGCCACTTTCAGGTCTCCTCACACTGCTGGTGTGTTGAATTTTTTGACATAGGGTGCTGGCAGATTACGGGCCTCCCATAGCTGCTGCCAGGCCCCTAATCTGCCATAGGCCCCTATATACCGCCTCCTCATGCTGCTGCCAGGTCCAGAGTCTCTCATGGGTCCCTGTACGGCCTCCCATTGCTGCTGTCTCCATCGCCACACTCTGCCATGTGCCACTTTCAGGTCTCCTCACACTGCTGGTGTGTTCAATTTTTTGACATAGGGTGCTGGCAGATTACGGGCCTCCTATAGCTGCTGCCAGGCCCCTAATCTGCCATGGGCCCCTATACCGCCTCCTCATGCTGCTGCCAGGTCCAGAGTCTCTCATGGGTCCCTGTACGGCCTCCCATTGCTGCTGACTCCATCGCCACACTCTGCCATGTGCCACTTTCAGGTCTCCTCACACACTGCTGGTGTGTTGAATTTTTTGACATAGGGTGCTGGCAGATTACGGGCCTCCCATAGATGCTGCCAGGCCCCTAATCTGCCATGGGCCCCTATATACCGCCTCCTCATGCTGCTGCCAGGTCCAGAGTCTCTCATGGGTCCCTGTACGGCCTCCCATTGCTGCTGTCTCCATCGCCACACTCTGCCATGTGCCACTTTCAGGTCTCCTCACACTGCTGGTGTGTTCAATTTTTTGACATAGGGTGCTGGCAGATTACGGGCCTCCTATAGCTGCTGCCAGGCCCCTAATCTGCCATGGGCCCCTATACCGCCTCCTCATGCTGCTGCCAGGTCCAGAGTCTCTCATGGGTCCCTGTACGGCCTCCCATTGCTGCTGTCTCCATCGCCACACTCTGCCATGTGCCACTTTCAGGTCTCCTCACACACTGCTGGTGTGTTGAATTTTTTGACATAGGGTGCTGGCAGATTACGGGCCTCCCATAGATGCTGCCAGGCCCCTAATCTGCCATGGGCCCCTATATACCGCCTCCTCATGCTGCTGCCAGGTCCAGAGTCTGTCATGGGTCCCTGTACGGCCTCCCATTGCGGGTTGTCTCCATCGCCACACTCTGCCATGTGCCACTTTCAGGTCTCCTCACACACTGCTGGTGTGTTGAATTTTTTGACATAGGGTGCTGGCAGATTACGGGCCTCCCATAGCTGCTGCCAGGCCCCTAATCTGCCATGGGCCCCTATATACCGCCTCCTCATGCTGCTGCCAGGTCCAGAGTCTGTCATGGGTCCCTGTACGGCCTCCCATTGCTGCTGTCTCCATCGCCACACTCTGCCATGTGCCACTTTCAGGTCTCCTCACACACTGCTGGTGTGTTGAATTTTTTGACATAGGGTGCTGGCAG
This sequence comes from Staurois parvus, assembly GCF_062004578.1. Lineage (NCBI taxonomy): Eukaryota > Metazoa > Chordata > Amphibia > Anura > Ranidae > Staurois > Staurois parvus. The sequence continues at coordinate 3,663,757 of NW_028317961.1, forward strand.
ATTACGGGCCTCCAATAGATGCTGCCAGGCCCCTAATCTGCCATGGGCCCCTATATACCGCCTCCTCATGCTGCTGCCAGGTCCAGAGTCTGTCATGGGTCCCTGTACGGCCTCCCATTGCGGGTTGTCTCCATCGCCACACTCTGCCATGTGCCACTTTCAGGTCTCCTCACACACTGCTGGTGTGTTGAATTTTTTGACATAGGGTGCTGGCAGATTACGGGCCTCCCATAGCTGCTGCCAGGCCCCTAATCTGCCATGGGCCCCTATATACCGCCTCCTCATGCTGCTGCCAGGTCCAGAGTCTGTCATGGGTCCCTGTACGGCCTCCCATTGCTGCTGTCTCCATCGCCACACTCTGCCATGTGCCACTTTCAGGTCTCCTCACACACTGCTGGTGTGTTGAATTTTTTGACATAGGGTGCTGGCAGATTACGGGCCTCCCATAGCTGCTGCCAGGCCCCTAATCTGCCATGGGCCCCTATATACCGCCTCCTCATGCTGCTGCCAGGTCCAGAGTCTGTCATGGGTCCCTGTACGGCCTCCCATTGCTGCTGTCTCCATCGCCACACTCTGCCATGTGCCACTTTCAGGTCTCCTCACACACTGCTGGTGTGTTGAATTTTTTGACATAGGGTGCTAGCAGATTACGGGCCTCCCATAGATGCTGCCAGGCCCCTAATCTGCCATGGGCCCCTATATACCGCCTCCTCATGCTGCTGCCAGGTCCAGAGTCTGTCATGGGTCCCTGTACGGCCTCCCATTGCTGCTGTCTCCATCGCCACACTCTGCCATGTGCCACTTTCAGGTCTCCTCACACACTGCTGGTGTGTTGAATTTTTTGACATAGGGTGCTGGCAGATTACGGGCCTCCTATAGCTGCTGCCAGGCCCCTAATCTGCCATGGGCCCCTATACCACCTCCTCATGCTGCTGCCAGGTCCAGGCGAACGTAGTCACACAGGGGAGGAACTTCTCAGTGTAATGAACAGAGAAATCGACAGATGGCTGTCTCCGCGCAAACTGAAAATGGGAACCATGTTGACCGACAACGGAAAGAACATGGTGTCTGCTCTGCGTCAAGTAAGGTTGTGCCATGCGCCATGCATGGCTCACGTGTTCAATCTGGTTGTCAAGCGGTTCCTAAAATCCACCATCCCACTGCAAGACATCCTTAAAATGTCACGTAAACTTTGCATGCATTTCAGCCATTCCTACACCGCAAAGCACACCCTCCTTGAGCTGCAGCGGCAGAACGGAATTCCACAGCATCGCCTGATCTGCGACGTTGCAACAAGGTGGAATTCAACCCTACACATGGTAGACCGCCTTTACGAACAGCGAAAGGCCATCACCGATTTCCTGATGTTACAAGCGGATAAAGGTACTCCCCTGTGTAACTTCGATGTCAGCCATTGGCAGCTCATGCGTGACACCTGCCGCTTGCTCAGGCCCTTTGAGGAGGCCACGCTATTCGTGAGTCGGCAGGACTATGGGATGAACGACATCATTCCTCTGTTGCACGTCCTGGAACAAATGCTGTTAACAATGGCTGGTCAGGGTGCGGTAGACGTGGCGCACCGATCTCAACGCCACATGACCCCTGTGGGGGCAGGACAGGAAGAAGAGGAGGAGGTAGAGGAGGACATTTGTGCTCAGGAATTATTGAGTGAAATGGGTGGTTTTTCCACTCAGCGGACAGGAGTGGAGGAGCAGGAGCATCTGGTAGAGGAGGAGCAGGAGGAGACAGAGGACCCAGACGCACCGTGGCAGTATGCTGTGGAGATGGAGGCAGGGAGTCCCTCGCATTCCTTGGCACAAATGGCCCATAGCATGCTCGCTTGCTTGCGTAGCGACAGCCGAATAATAACCATCAGACAGAGGGATGACTTTTGGCTGTCCACCTTGTTGGACCCTCGCTACCGTTCAAAAATGGTGGCCTTTTTCACACCTGCTGAGAGGGAGGCCAAAATAACGTACTATAAAAACCACCTATGTAGTCAGCTGGTCTCTGCCTTTCTGCGCCAACGTCCATCCTCAGACACTGTGGGCCCTGTGCGCTCGCGTTCCGCTGCCATGGCAGCAGGGGAGGGGTGGGGTGGTAGGAGCAGTGGCAGCTCCACCAGCAGCGGCTGCCTCAGTCTGCAGTCGATGATGAGTAGCTTTCTTCACCAGCACAGTGAGGAAACTACTAACCAGCCGCAGCAGCAGCAGCAGCAGCAGCATCAGGTGGACCTGGAGCAGGACCTCAAACAACAGGCTTGGGCCTACTTGGACAGCACCCTGCCAACCGAGGTAGACAATCCCCTTGACTACTGGGCAACGAAACTTGACCTTTGGCCCCAACTAGCTGAATTTGCCCTTGAAAGGCTGTCATGCCCGGCCAGTAGCGTGGCATCGGAGCGCGTGTTTAGTGCGGCAGGAGGTATTGTAACTCCGCGGAGGACACGACTGTCCACCCAAAGTGTGGAGAGACTCACGTTTGTGAAAATGAATCAGGCGTGGATTAGTCTGGATTTCAAACCACCAGTTCCTGACACAACTGACTAAATCCGCCATGAATCATGCCTCAAACATGTGCCACTTTCAGGTCTCCTCACACACTGCTGGTGTGTTCCATTTTTTGTCATAGGGTGCTGGCAGATTACGGGCCTCCCATAGCTGCTGCCAGGCCCCTAATCTGCCATGGGCCCCTATATACCGCCTCCTCATGCTGCTGCCAAGTCCAGAGTCTCTCATGGATCCCTGTACGGCCTCCCATTGCTGCTGTCTCCATCGCCACACTCTGCCATGTGCCACTTTCAGGTCTCCTCACACACTGCTGGTGTGTAGAATTTTTTGACATATGGTGCTGGCAGATTACGAGCCTCCTATAGCTGCTGCCAGGCCCCTAATCTGCCATGGGCCCCTATATACCGCCTCCTCATGCTGCTGCCAAGTCCAGAGTCTCTCATGGGTCCCTATATGGCCTCCCATTGCTGCTGTCTCCATCGCCACACTCTGCCATGTGCCACATTCAGGTCTCTTCACACTGCTTGTGTTTTCAATTTTTTGACATAGGGTGCTGGCAGATTACGGGCCTCCCATAGCTGCTGCCAGGCCCCTAATCTGCCATGGGCCCCTATATACCGCCTCCTCATGCTGCTGCCAAGTCCAGAGTCTCTCATGGGTCCCTGTACGGCCTCCCATTGCTGCTGTCTCCATCGCCACACTCTGCCATGTGCCACTTTCAGGTCTCCTCACACTGCTGGTGTGTAAAATTTTTTGACATAGGGTGCTGGCAGATTACGGGCCTCCTATAGCTGCTGCCAGGCCCCTAATCTGCCATGGGCCCCTATATACCGCCTCCTCATGCTGCTGCCAGGTCCAGAGTCTCTCATGGGTCCCTGTACGGCCTCCCATTGCTGCTGTCTCCATCGCCACACTCTGCCATGTGCCACTTTCAGGTCTCCTCACACACTGCTGGTGTGTAGAATTTTTTGACATAGGGTGCTGGCAGATTACGGGCCTCCTATAGCTGCTGCCAGGCCCCTAATCTGCCATGGGCCCCTATATACCGCCTCCTCATGCTGCTGCCAAGTCCAGAGTCTCTCATGGGTCCCTATACGGCCTCCCATTGCTGCTGTCTCCATCGCCACACTCTGCCATGTGCCACTTTCAGGTCTCCTCACACACTGCTGGTGTGTAGAATTTTTTGACATAGGGTGCTGGCAGATTACGGGCCTCCTATAGCTGCTGCCAGGCCCCTAATCTGCCATGGGCCCCTATATACCGCCTCCTCATGCTGCTGCCAGGTCCAGAGTCTCTCATGGGTCCCTGTACGGCCTCCCATTGCTGCTGTCTCCATCGCCACACTCTGCCATGTGCCACTTTCAGGTCTCCTCACACACTGCTGGTGTGTTGAATTTTTTGACATAGGGTGCTGGCAGATTACGGGCCTCCTATAGCTGCTGCCAGGCCCCTAATCTGCCATAGGCCTCTATATACCGCCTCCTCATGCTGCTGCCAAGTCCAGAGTCTGTCATGGGCCCCTATACCGCCTCCTCATGCTGCTGCCAGGTCCACAGTCTCTCATGCCATGTGCCACTTTCAGGTCTCCTCACACTGCTGGTGTGTTGAATTTTTTGACATAGGGTGCTGGCAGATTACGGGCCTCTCATAGCTGCTGCCAGGCCCCTAATCTGCCATGGGCCCCTATACCGACTCCTCATGCTGTGACGTTGCAACAAGGTGGAATTCAACCCTACATATGTTAGACCGCCTTTACGAACAGCAAAAGGCCATCACAGATTTCCTGATGTTAAAAGCGGATAAAGGTACTCCCCTGTGTAACTTCGATGTCAGCCATTGGCAGCTCATGCGTGACACCTGCCGCTTGCTCAGGCCCTTTGAGGAGGCCACGCTATTCGTGAGTCGGCAGGACTATGGGATGAACGACGTCATTCCTCTGTTGCACGTCCTGGAACAAATGCTGTTAACAATGGCTGGTCAGGGTGCGGTAGACGTGGCGCACAGATCTCAACGCCACATGACCCCTGTGGGGGCAGGACAGGAAGAAGAGGAGGAGGTAGAGGAGGACATTGGTGCTCAGGAATTATTGAGTGAAATGGGTGGTTTTTCCACTCAGTGGACAGGAGTGGAGGAGCAGGAGCATCTGGTAGAGGAGGAGGAAGAGGAGACAGAGGACCCAGACGCACCGTGGCAGTATGCTGTGGAGATGGAGGCAGGGAGTCCCTCGCATTCCTTGGCACAAATGGCCCATAGCATGCTCGCTTGCTTGCGTAGCGACAGCCGAATAATAACCATCAGACAGAGGGATGACTTTTGGCTGTCCACCTTGTTGGACCCTCGCTACCGTTCAAAAATGGTGGCCTTTTTCACACCTGCTGAGAGGGAGGCCAAAATAACGTACTATAAAAACCACCTATGTAGTCAGCTGGTCTCTGCCTGTCTGCGCCAACGTCCATCCTCAGACACTGTGGGCCCTGTGCGCTCGCGTTCCGCTGCCATGGCAGCAGGGGAGGGGTGGGGTGGTAGGAGCAGTGGCAGCTCCACCAGCAGCGGCTGCCTCAGTCTGCAGTCGATGATGAGTAGCTTTCTTCACCAGCGCAGTGAGGAAACTACTAACCAGCCGCAGCAGCAGCAGCAGCAGCAGCAGCAGCAGCATCAGGTGGACCTGGAGCAGGACCTCAAACAACAGGCTTAGGCCTACTTGGACAGCACCCTGCCAACCGAGGTAGACAATCCCCTTGACTACTGGGCAACGAAACTTGACCTTTGGCCCCAACTAGCTGAATTTTCCCTTGAAAGGCTGTCATGCCCGGCCAGTAGCGTGGCATCGGAGCGCGTGTTTAGTGCGGCAGGAGGTATTGCAACTCCGCGGAGGACACGACTGTCCACCCAAAGTGTGGAGAGACTCACGTTTGTGAAAATGAATCAGGCGTGGATTAGTCTGGATTTCAAACCACAAGTTCCTGACACAACTGACTAAATCCGCCATGAATCATGCCCCAAACATGTGCCACTTTCAGGTCTCCTCACACTGCTGGTGTGTTCCATTTTTTGTCATAGGGTGCTGGCAGATTACGGGCCTCCCATAGCTGCTGCCAGGCCCCTAATCTGCCATGGGCCCCTATACCGCCTCCTCATGCTGCTGCCAAGTCCAGAGTCTCTCATGGGTCCCTGTACGGCCTCCCATTGCTGCTGTCTCCATCGCCACACTCTGCCATGTGCCACTTTCAGGTCTCCTCACACTGCTGGTGTGTTCCATTTTTTGTCATAGGGTGCTGGCAGATTACGGCCTCCCATAGCTGCTGCCAGGCCCCTAATCTGCCATGGGCCCCTATACCGCCTCCTCATGCTGCTGCCAAGTCCAGAGTCTCTCATGGGTCCCTGTACGGCCTCCCATTGCTGCTGTCTCCATCGCCACACTCTGCCATGTGCCACTTTCAGGTCTCCTCACACTGCTGGTGTGTTCCATTTTTTGTCATAGGGTGCTGGCAGATTACGGGCCTCCCATAGCTGCTGCCAGGCCCCTAATCTGCCATGGGCCCCTATATACCGCCTCCTCATGCTGCTGCCAAGTCCAGAGTCTCTCATGGGTCCCTATACGGCCTCCCATTGCTGCTGTCTCCATCGCCACACTCTGCCATGTGCCACTTTCAGGTCTCCTCACACTGCTGGTGGGTTCCATTTTTTGTCATAGGGTGCTGGCAGATTACGGGCCTCCCATAGCTGCTGCCAGGCCCCTAATCTGCCATGGGCCCCCGTACCGACTCCTCATGCTGCTGCCAGGCCCGTAATCTGACATGGGCCCCTGTTGTCGCTTGTTGGCATATTCCGCTCGTTCAGATGCTCCATCTCCTGCTACTCCTCTTCACGGATTCCGTCAGCAGTCTTTCTTGGAATCCGTTTCCAAGAGACAACAGTTTGCGAACACGCACCCGACGGTGCAGAAGCTGAACGTCCTCCTGTCCAAGTTGCTGCTGCCAGGCTCGTAATCTGTCATGCGCCCCTGTACCGCCTCCTCATGCTGCTGCCAGGTCCAGAGTGTGTCATGGGCCCCCGTACCGACTCCTCATGCTGCTGCCAGGCCCGTAATCTGTCATGGGCCCCTGTACCGCCTCCCCATGCTGCTGCCAGGTCCAGAGTGTGTCATGGGTCCCTGTACGGCCTCCCATTGCTGCTGCCAGGCCCGTAATCTGCCATGGGCCCCCGTACCGACTCCTCATGCTGCTGCCAGGCCCGTAATCTGTCATGGGCCCCTGTACCGCCTCCTCATGCTGCTGCCAGGTCCAGAGTGTGTCATGGGTCCCTGTACGGCCTCCCATTGCTGCTGTCTCTATCGCCACACTCTGCCATGTGCCACTTTCAGGTCTCCTCACACTGCTGGTGGTTTCCATTTTTGTCATAGGGTGCTGTATGGCCTCCCATTGCTGCTGCCTCCACCGCCACACTGTGGCTCCACACTCTGGTTTTGGCCCCGTGACTGCCCAAATGAGTGAAGTGTGCGGTGATTCTAAGATCGACGGCACTCATCTGCATGTCATACTGACTGACAGTATTATTTCTCTTCCCCAGCAGACTCCAAGGGCATTTAAATTAAAGGTACAGTGTTCTGCACTAATATTAAGTCTCTCTGAAGCCTAGAAACACCCTTTTTTAAGTTAAATTCTCAGCGAATTTATTCGACTCGAATCGAATATTGTCCACGAATTCGCCGAATCAGTCGAATCAAATTTTTAATTTCTTCGCTCATCTCTAACAGTTACCAATTTTTTCAACATAGGAATTTTTACAGACCATGTGGTCTTGAATGTCTAAGTTTAGTGGCAGCTCGGAAAAAACAATAGATGTACTCTCATAATAGTTCAGAGAAACAAAAATAAACATATTTTGAAAAGTATGTGCACAGCATAAAGTTAGTTTTATTTATTTATTTTTTTGCATCACCCATTTTCTTGTTTGGAAATCATTTAGTTGTAAATGTATTGAAAACGTATACTATGCTATTTTTGTACCACTTCTGAATATCAGTGACCCAATGGAAAAGAATGAAATGCACAATCAAAATTCAGGCTATTTCTATTAATGCAAACTAAAACAGTCAAGTTGGTTAGTAGGCAGTAAATATTCCTGTGCTGTCACAGATGGCTTGTAGCATATGTCAAGCTGATGAACCAGCCAGGCATATCAATTTGCACAATACATGCACACTTGTGCTACTAATGCAAATCAGTCCCAGTTATGCACATACATACATGAGGGTCATGGCTAGAGGGTTTGTAAGTAGGAGATGGCTGTTTAAAGTCTTAAACATTATATATATATATATATATACATATATATAAAAAATATACACTATATTATATTGGCACTAAAAAGTAGAAGCAATATTGGTGTTTGTTTTAATCGCTTTCCTACCACCCTATAGCGGAACTACTGCTACAGGGCGGCAAGGCTGCGCAAAATCACGTATATATACGCCATTTTGCATTTCCGGGTAGGGGGCGATCACCACTACAGATGTCGACCACCGGGTCCCAGATGGAGATTCCCCACCAGCACCCAGCGATCACTGAGTATCACTGACAGGGGAGAGACCTGTGTGTAAACAACACAGGTCTCTCTCCTGCCAGCAGTAACATACTGCTGTGTATGTCTCTGCACAACAGAGACATACACAGCAGTATATGTTTCCCTAGTAAAACACACCCAGCACACAAAGTAAAACAGCACACAGTTAACCCTGTGTGATCGCCCCAGATGTTAACCCCTTCTTGCCCATTGTCATTAGTACAGTGTCAGTGCTTTTTATTAGCACTAATCACTGAATTAGTGTCATTGGGATGTCAGTGGCAGTTAGTCAGTTCCCCCCCAGTGTCAGAATGCCCGCCACAGTCCCGCTATAAGTTGCTGATCGCCACCATTACTAGTATATGAAAAAAACAATTCCAGTATATATACCGCCATTTGTAGATGTTATAACTTCCATATAAACCAATTAATTTACATGTATTGGGATTTTGTTTTAGCAAAGACATGTAGCAGAATACATGTTGGCCTAAATTTATGAAGAAATTAGATTTTTTACATTTTTTTACTCGATGTGTTTTATAGCAAAAAGTAAAAAATATTGTGTTTTTTTTTAAATTGTCGGTCATTTTTGTTTATAGCGCAAAAAATAAAAAACAGACAGGTGATCAAATACCACCAAACAAAAGCTTAATTTGTGGGAAAAAAGGACATCATTTGCATTTATGTACAGTATTGCATGACCACGCAATTGTCAGTTAAAGTAATGCAGCGCCGTATCACAAAAAATGGCCTGGTCAGGAAGGGGGGTAAATCCTCCGGAGGACAACTGGTTTATCAGGTAAAAATTAAATATTGCATATGAATATTTTTATATCTACCACTTGCAGATGACATACATAGTTGCCAACTGTCCCGATTTGGTCACATATTTTTAAAAGGTGTCCCGACACAATCTTTTCCCAGGCTGCATCCGATCACCAAGGCCGATCACAGACAGTCAGTGCCGCAGATGCCTGCACACAGATCTGACTGTGTCACATTGGAACACGCATGACAGTGAGTGAGGCCAGAGCTCAGGTGCTGCTGGGTGGAGTGCCAAGAGAGAACATTGATTGCTGGTCCATCACTTCCCCTATCGCCTACCCCTAAAGCTCAATTCTGACATTCTCATTGGATAGTGACAGGGTGAGGGGGGAGCCCACGGTGGTAGCAAGTGCAGGTGGATCATCCTAGTACAGTAGACAGTACATAGCTTTGGAGGAAGGACACCCAGGGTATGGCTTCTGGAGTGGGTGGGTGGGTGGGGCAGGAGTGTGGCTACTTCCTCCCAGCTAACCACAGGTGGCTGCTTCATTTGGGCTCATCTAACAGCTGAAGATGTGAAAAGAGGAGAAGCACAGATAGCAGCCCAGGAAGTCTTCTATCTGCAGTCACATGGTAAGTGACTGATGGATCACCCTACTCACTGACTGCCCTGTCCTGACATACCCTGCCCCTACATACTGCTCACTGACTGCCCTGATATACCATTCACTGACTGCCCTGACATACTGCTCAATGACTGTTCCCACCTACCTCTCACTGACTTCTCAAACATGCTGTTCACTGACTGCCTTGACATACCAGTCAATGACTGCCCCAACATACTGCTCACTGACTGGCCTGACATATTTCTCACTGACTGTTCTAATATACCACTCACTGACTGTTCTAATATACCACTCACTGACTGCCCTGACATACCGCTCAATGACTGCCCTGACATACCGCTCAATGACTGCCCTGACTTACCGCTCAATGACTGCCCTGACTTACCGCTCAATGACTGCCCTGACTTACCGCTCAATGACTGCCCTGACTTACCGCTCAATGACTGCCCTGACTTACCGCTCAATGACTGCGCCGACATACCTCTCAGTGACTGCCCTGACATACCGCTCAATGGCTGCCTGGACATACCACTCACTGACTGCCCCAACATATTGCTCACTGACTGCTCTCACATACAGGTCACTGACCACCATGACATACCACTCACTGACTGCCCTGACATGCTGCTCACTGACTGATCCAGCATATCGCTCACTGACTGCCCTGACATACAGCTCACTGACTGTTCTGATATACTGCTCACTGACTGGCCTGATATACCATTCCCTGACTGCCCTGACATACTGCTCAATGACTGTTCCCACCTACCTCTCACTGACCTCTCAAACATGCTGCTCACTGACTACCTTGACATACCGGTCAATGACTGCCCCAACATACTGCTCACTGACTGGCCTGACATATTGCTCACTGACTGTTCTAATATACCACTCACTGACTGTTCTAATATACCACTCACTGACTGCCCTGACATACCTCTCAGTGACTGCCCTAACATACCTCTTAGTGACTGCCCTGACATACCGCTCAATGGCTGCCTGGACATACCGCTCACTGACTGCCCCAACATATTGCTCACTGACTGCTCTCACATACAGCTCACTGACCACCATGACATACCACTCACTGACTGCCCTGACATGCTTCTAACTGACTGATCCAGCATATCGCTCACTGACTGTCCTGACATACTGCTCACTGACTGCCCTGACATACAGCTCACTGACTGTTCTGATATACTGCTCACTGACTGTCCTGACATACCACTCACTGACTGTTTACTGACTGCTTTAACATACGGTTCAGGGCAGGACAGTTAGTGAGCAGTATGTCAGGGCAGGACGGTCAGTGAGCAGTATGTCAAAGCAGTCAGTGAGCAGTATGTCAGGGAAATCAGTGAGCGATATGTCAGGACAGGGCAATCAGCATTATATCAGGGCATTATATCAGGGCATGGCAGTCAGTGACCAGTATGTCAGGGCTGGACAGTCAGTCAGCTATATGTCAGGGCATGGTAGTCAGTGAGCAGTATGTCAAAGCAGTCAGTGAGCAGAATGTCAGGGCAGTCAGTGATAAGTATGTCAGGGCAGGGCAGTCAATGAGCAGTATGTCAGGGAAGTCAGTGACTAGTATGTCAGGACAGGGCAGTCAGTGAACATTATGTCAGGGCATGGCAGTCAGTGAGCAAGACTGGACAATCAGTGAGCAGTATTTCAGGGCAGGGCAGTCAGTGAGCAGTATGTCAGAGCTGCCTTCCCTGACATACAGCTTGCTGACTGCCCTGCCATGACATAATGTTCACTGACTTTTCTCCCCTGACATACTGCTCACTTCCTGCCCTGACATACTGCTCACTGAATACCCTGACAAAGCGCTTAATGACTGTCCTGCCCTGACATACTGCTTACTGACTGTTCTGACCTGACATACTGCTCAGTGACTGTTCTGCCTCTACATACTCCTCACTAACTACCCTGTCACTACATACTGCTCACTGACTGACTGAGCTACCTCCATAGCTCTGCACTGCCATTTCTTACTGCACTGCATTGCATTGCATGCTACAGTGGATATAAAATGCCTACACACCCCTGTTAAAATGTTAGGCTTCTGTGATTTAAAAAAATGAGGCAAAGATAAATCATTGCAGAACTTTTTCCACCTTTATGTAACTTATAAACTGTACAACTCAGTTGAACAACAAAATAAATAATAAGTGCAGCGCTTAATAGTCAAAGTGAAAAAAAAATGATCATGTGAATATCATCAGTGTCCATATACACAATTCAGTGTTCAGTAAGCATTTGTTGATCCATCAACCTCAAAGAGTGTTCTTGATAGGAGACAGCCAAATACGTAACAAGAAAAACCACCACCGTCTCCCAGTGAATTGCAAATTCACTGGAACTATCGGCTGCCACTACAGCAGCATAAACGCCTGTAAACCTCAGCTAGTCTCAGATGCAGCTTGTCACGACAATCGGTGTAAAAAGAGCATCCTCTCTAATGCAAGCTCTAGCAAAATAAGGCTCACCAAGAGCAAAAAGTGCTTTCCACAGTGTAGTATTTATTATAAAAGCCAAATGTGTACAAATAAAGGTAAACACAAATAAGCCAGCTTACATTTGTGGCCTCTGCCGACCTGGGATTGCGCAGCGGCGTGACTTCAGCACTGTAACTCCTCCTCGGGTGATTCTCAACCTAAAATGGTTTGCTGAACATAAGGTGAAAAAGGTCTTTTAAAATGTTGGCAACTATGGACAACTTTGAATAGCTTAAACAGCCTCTCCCCTCCTATCCCCTCTTTCCACACTAAGAAGTCATATATGTAGCAGTGATAGCTGGAGACTGTATATAACTGACTGTTAGCTGTGGCCAGTTTGTGTGTGGCCAAAGTCTCACAGAAACGCTGACCCTGAATGCTCATGGTCTGTGTCCAAGATCTGTCAGTAGGCTTTATTTACATGTGTCCTAGATTGTAAGCTCCAAGGAACAGGGCCCTCGAACCCCTTGTGTATCGCACTGTATTGTTATTGTACTGTCTCATGTATTGTCCCCCATTGTAATGTACAGTGCTGAGCAAACTGTTGGCGCTATATAAATACTGTATAATAATAATAATAATCACTCAGATGAGCATTTACATGTGAACAGAAGTGGCACAAACCATTGATTTACACATAGTACAAATCTGACAGTAGCAGCTGTTTACACACAGTAGATAATTATTATTATTATACAAGATTTATATAGTGCCAACAGTTTGCTCAGTGCTTTACAATATAACAGGAGACAACAGAGCAACAATACAGTTCAATACAAGAGGGTTAAGAGGCCCTGCTCCTTTGAGCTTACAATCTAAGAGGGGGGATACAAGCATTGTTTACAACCATCAGCAAGAATCTACTGATTTTTGCTGGTGGTCACCCCTGTCCACTGCTACCCTGTTGTGTGAATGTAGCCTAAGACTGCTGTCTTTGCTCTTTTCTATCCTAAGTCCTCAGAGCAGAAACAGTGCTGCTTCTCACAGTGCTTGTTTCCCTTTTTAATATACTTTCACTAAAGCAGCATTTGCTATTGCTAATTATTTACTGGTGTTAGTTGTGTTTAAGTTACCACCTTTGTTAACTTATTTGTATGGCACAGGTGACTTAAACATTGTAATATAGGTAGAAAAGTGTTTCAAACCAGTTCACGTTTCGGGCTGCCAAAAATTTCAAGTAGAATTAGAAAAATAATTATGGGCCATAGGATAGACATTGAAAAATGTTTTCCAATTGTCATGTTCTTCCAAAACTCAGAGTCTTTAAAATCACAAAAAATTGTTTGTGTGTGAGAGGGATGATGGTTCCTCAATGTCCTGCAGGCACCTTCCGGTGGCATGGGGGATGTATGCTGGGCTGATGGAGATGTGTGAAGGCACAATGGAGGTCTGTCCTGTAGAGTAATGGTGCTGTGAAGCCAATCCAGCGGCCAATTGAAGGAGCTAGAGGCTCCGAGCCCGTGCCTGCTTGTCCCACGTTTGTGCCTCGTGATCAGACTGACCCTCTGCCTGTCCCGGTGATGTCACTTCCACCAGTGTGCTCCAAGCTGGTTGTAGGCCTCTTCCTGTACAGACATGGCTGGATCAGCTTCACAGCACCATTATTCTACAGGACAGACCTCCATTGTGCCTTCACACATCTCCATCAGCCCAGCATACACCCCCATGCCACCGGTGGTGCCTGCAGGACGTTGAGGAACGATCATCCCTCTCACACACAGATGAGCTTGTTTTTTTTATCTTGTGAGTGTTTTTTATCCTTTACCATTAAACACGGTTTTAATTACTGCACTTAGATTGGCGCCTCCTGTTTCATCCCTTGTTCATGAACAGAAATAAGGCCATCCATATACCAAAGGTTACTTATACTTACTCAAAAAAAAGTATACTAGAAAGATGCATGTCCTATACGACAGACCTCCAATGGAGTCAGGTGAAGTGCAGAGAGCATAAACCCATTCAAATGACATAGAAGATAGAGACAACAAACCTGAGCAAGGAGAAATACAGTGATAGTATTTGTGACCACTAGGAAAGAACCCTAGATTCAGAACACGGTTGTAACACTATAAAAAGCTACACTGGGTGCCTACTAGTGTAATGAATTTTAACTTTAAGGATTGGTTTATATCTATCATGACCATTTATGGGATCCTTAAAGTTCTAATTCATTACACTCTGATCCTCATATTGTTACTTTTAGTTCTCTGTTGATTGTTTGATTGTTGAATATTTGTTGTACTGTTCATCTTTCTAACTTCAATCCAATGCTTAGACCTTTGTTGTCCATTGCACAATATATTTAAAACATATTTGTGCATGACGCTCAGTGAAAAACTAAAAGGTAAATATGTCATTTAGCCAGAGTTCCTTGCACCCTTAAAACCACATCTTAGTGGGATCCCTCTAAATCCCTTTGCTGTAAAACAATAAGAATGCACTCTATTTAACAGACACAAACTATACCAGTTTAGAAATAATAGCAAACAAATCACAACATGAAACTAATATGAAACTAATATACGCTGATATATCCCAACAAAGGTGGGACAGATGGATAGGAAATATTTTTAATAAATACAGTTGCAAGAAAAAGTATGTGAACCCCTTGGGATTACGTGGAGTTTTGCATGAATTGGGCATAAAATGTGCTCTGAACGTCATCTAAGTCACAACAATAGAAGAACACAGTCTGCTGAACATAATACTACACAAACATTAGATGTTGCCATGGTTTAATTGCACATAACATGTAAACATTCACAGTGCAGGGAGGAAAAAGTATGTGAACCTTTGATTTAATAACTGATTGACCCTCCTTTGGCAGGAATAACCTCAACCAAACGTTTCCTGTAGTTGCAGATCAGACCTGCACAACGATCTGGAGTAATTTTGGACCACTCCTCTTCCCAAAATTGTTTCAGTGTAGAAATATTCTTGGGATGTCTGGTGTGAATCGCTCTCTTAAGGTCATGCCACAGCATTTCAATCGGGTTGAGGTCAGGACTCTGACTGGGCCACTCCAGAAGGCGTATTCTGTGCTGTGGCAGCCATTGTTTTGAAGAATTACTTGTATGCTTTGGGTCATTGTCCTGTTGCATCACCCATCCTCTGCGGAGCTTCAGTTGGCGGACAGATGGTCGTACGTTTTCCTGCAAAATGTCTTGATAAACTCTGGAATTCATTTTCCCATCAATGACAACAATCCGTCCAGGCCCTGAGGCAGCAAAGCAGCCCCAAACCATGATGCTCCCTCCGCCATGTTTTACAGTGGGGATGAGGTTTTGATGTTGGTGTGCTGTGCCTTTTTTTCTCCTCACATAGTGTTGTGTGTTCTTCCCAAACAACTCAATCTTGGTTTCATCTGTCCACAGTATATTTTGCCAGTAGTGCTGTGGAACATCCAGGTGCTCTTTTGCAAACTTCAAACGTGCTGCAATATTCTTTTTGGACAGCAATGGCTTCCTCCGTGGTGTCCTCCCATGTACTCCATTCTTGTTTAATGTTTTCCTTATTGTAGATGTGTCAACAAAAATGTTAGCATGTGCCAGAGATTTCTGTAGGTCTTTAGCTGACACTCTGGGATTCTTCTTTACCTCATGCAGCATTCTGCGCTGTGCTCTTGCAGTCATTTTTACAGGACGACCATGCCTAGGGAGAGTAGCAACAGTGCTAAACTTTCTCCATTTGTAGACAGTCTGTCTTACCGTGGACACATGAACATCAAGGCTTTTGGAGATACTTTTGTAACCCTTTCCAGCTTCATGCAAGTCAACAATTCTTGATCATAGGTCTTCTGAGAGCTCTTTTCTGCGAGGCATGGTTCACATCAGAGAGTGCTTCTTGAAACCAGTAAACCCAAAACAGGTGTGTGTTTTTTAAGGGCAGGACAGCTGTCAGCAACACATCCAATATCATCACACTGATTGGAGTCAAGGTTGGCTCACTCCTGGCTCCAATTAGCTCTGGGAGAAGTCATTAAGCTAGGGACTCACATACTTTTTCCTCCCTGCACTGTGAATGTTTACATGTTATGTGCAATTAAACCATGGGAACATCTAATGTTTGTGTAGTATTATGTTCAGCAGACTGTGTTCTTCTATTGTTGTGACTTAGATGACGTTCAGAGCACATTTTATGCCCAATTCATGCAAAACTCCACGTAATCCCAAGGGGTTCACATACTTTTTCTTGCAACTGTACATTGCTTTTTTGCTTAAGGTTACCTGTTAGTTCTATAGTGAAATCCTAAAGGAAGTTATTTGCAAAATATATATATACTCCAGGGAACTTGCAGGGGAAACTTTGCATTTTATTATTGAAATGACAGGGTCACTTTAAAGACATTCTATTTCTTCACACTCTATATATATTTACGTATTTAACAGAAGCACTGTGGACTTTGTACCCCCTTGCATCCAAATACTATACTTTATGATGGTTTTTAGTCCATATCCAGAAAGAAGCCTAAGGTTTAGGATAACCAGGTTAAAGTAAAAGCAAACACAAAAAGGAAACATAAAGACTGGTAAGCTGCATATGAATATTTTACATTTTTGTTTTGGAGTGCCATGTTGTCAACCTGTGTTTACCTCAAATATACAGGTATGTTCAGGTAATTTAAAAAAAATCTCCTTCATATGATTGGATGTTTGGAGTGAACACAGGTTTACTTCACATCATGCCTCAGTAAATCAGGCCTATGCTCTTTTTGTAAGACATGAGAGAAAAAATTAAAACATTTGATAACTATATGCGAATACACAGCAAAATATATTCCCATGGGCATTAAGTTTAAAAGGTTAAAAATAAACCCTGTGTGGCTTACAGCCAAAGTTAAAACCGCTATAAATAATAAGAAAAGAGCTTTTAAAATATATAAAAATGAAGAAACACTATCATCATTTAAATGTTACAAGGAATATAACAAAATATGTTAAAAGGAAATCAAGGTCTCAAAAATTCGAAATGAATGTTAGATTTCAAAAGAGAGTAGGACAGACCTCCCAAAAATTCTTCAAATATATTAGTAGTAAAAAGGTTCGGTCTGAGCATGTAGGTCAGTGGTTCTCAACCTTTCTAATGCCGCGACCCCTTAATACAGTTCCTCATGTTGTGGTGACCCCCAACCATAAAATTATTTTCGTTGCTACTTCATAACTGTAATTTTGCAGTGGGAGGACTAGTGCCACATCATTGGTGTCAGTGGGAGGAATAGTACCCCATCGTTGGTGTCAGTGGGAGGAATAGTGCCCCATCGTTGGTGTCAGTGGGAGGAATAGTGCCCCATCGTTGGTGTCAGTGGGGGGAATAGTGCCCCATCGTTGGTGTCAGTGGGGGGAATAGTGCCCCATCGTTGGTGTCAGTGGGGGGAATAGTGCCCCATCGTTGGTGTCAGTGGGAGGAATAGTGCCCCATCGTTGGTGTCAGTGGGGGGAATAGTGCCCCATCGTTGGTGTCAGTGGGGGGAATAGTGCCCCATCGTTGGTGTCAGTGGGGGGAATAGTGCCCCATCGTTGGTGTCAGTGGGGGAATAGTGCCCCATCGTTGGTGTCAGTGGGGGGAATAGTGCCCCATCGTTGGTGTCAGTGGGGGGAATAGTGCCCCATCGTTGGTGTCAGTGGGGGGAATAGTGCCCCATCGTTGGTGTCAGTGGGGGGAATAGTGCCCCATCGTTGGTGTCAGTGGGGGGAATAGTGCCCCATCGTTGGTGTCAGTGGGGGGAATAGTGCCCCATCGTTGGTGTCAGTGGGGGGAATAGTGCCCCATCGTTTGTGTCAGTGGGGGGAATAGTGCCCCATCGTTTGTGTCAGTGGGGGGAATAGTGCCCCATCGTTGGTGTCAGTGGGGGGAATAGTGCCCCATCGTTGGTGTCAGTGGGGGGAATAGTGCCCCATCGTTGGTGTCATTGGGAGGAATAGTGCCCCATCGTTGGTGTCATTGGGGGGAATAGTGCCCCATCGTTGGTGTCAGTGGGGGGAATAGTGCCCCATCGTTGGTGTCAGTGGGAGAAATAGAGACCCAACATTGGTGTCAGTGGGGGAAATAGTGCCCCATCATTGGTGTCAGTGGGGGAAATAGTGCCCCATCATTGGTGTCAGTGGGGGGAATAGTGCCCCATCATTGGTGTCAGTGGGGGGAATAGTGCCCCATCATTGGTGTCAGTGGGAGGAATAGTGCCCCATCATTGGTGTCAGTGGGAGGAATAGTGCCCCATCATTGGTGTCAGTGGGAGGAATAGTGCCCCATCATTGGTGTCAGTGGGAGGAATAGTGCCCCATCATTGGTGTCAGTGGGAGGAATAGTGCCCCATCATTGGTGTCAGTGGGGGGAATAGTGCCCCATCATTGGTGTCAGTGGGGGGAATAGTGCCCCATCATTGGTGTCAGTGGGGGGAATAGTGCCCCATCATTGGTGTCAGTGGGGGAATAGTGCCCCATCATTGGTGTCAGTGGGAGGAATAGTGCCCCATCATTGGTGTCAGTGGGGGGAATAGTGCCCCATCATTGGTGTCAGTGGGGGAAATAGTGCCCCATCATTGGTGTCAGTGGGGGGAATAGTGCCCCATCATTGGTGTCAGTGGGGGGAATAGAGCCCCATCATTGGTGTCAGTGGGGGGAATAGTGCCCCATCATTGGTGTCAGTGGGGGGAATAGTGCCCCATCATTGGTGTCAGTGGGGGGAATAGTGCCCCATCATTGGTGTCAGTGGGGGGAATAGTGCCCCATCATTGGTGTCAGTGGGGGGAATAGTGCCCCATCATTGGTGTCAGTGGGGGGAATAGTGCTCCATCATTGGTGTCAGTGGGAGGAATAGTGCCCCATCATTGGTGTCAGTGGGAGGAATAGTGCCCCATCATTGATGTCAGTGTGGTGGAGGGGGAAATAGTGCCCCATCTTTGGGGTCGGGGGGGGAATAGTGCCCCATCGTTGGTGTCGGTGGGGGGAGGAATAGTGCCCCATTCTTGGTGTCAGTGGGGGGGAGGAATAGTGCCCCATCGTTGGTGTCTGTGGGGGGGAGGAATAGTGCCCCATCGTTGGTGTCAGTGGGGGCGAGGAATAGTGCCCCATCGTTGGTGTCAGTGGGGGGGAGGAATAGTGCCCCATCATTGGTGTCAGTGCGGGGGGGAGGAAATAGTGCCCCATCATTGGTGTCAGTGGGAGAAATAGTGCCCCATTGTTGGTATTAGTCACACAAATGATGGGGCACTATTCCTCCCACTGACACCAATGATACTTACCTTGCTGACCCCTGCTCCAGCCTGGGCTCGCTCTCTCACTTACCTGTCAGCTGTCTTCCTTCTTTGGCCGCTCTCCTCTTCACTTACTCCGGCAGTTCCCTCGATCTTCTTAGATCTACGCGCGTTGCTGCTCGGCTCCTCCTCTCCAAGCTCCACCTCCTCGCCGGTGATTGGCCGCCTGTGTGCCTCTCCTGAGCTACAGTTCCGGTGGCCAATCAGCGGCGAGGAGGCGAGTTGTGGAGGGATCCCGGAGGTGTGGCCAGGTGACAGGGCAGCGTGTCATCCCGCCCACACATCGACTGAGTCAGAGGAGCGGTGTCTCGGTTCCTAAGACCATCGGAAATATGTGTTTTCCGATGGTCTTAGGCGACCCCTGGGAAATGGTCGTTCGACCCCCAAAGGGGTCGCGACCCCCAGGTTGAGAACCGCTGATGTAGGTCCTTTAAAAAATAATCTAGCGTGTGTGACTGGGGACAAAGAGAAGGCAAATTTATTAAATACCTTCTTCAGCTCTGTGTATACAAAGGAGCATCGGGGAACTCTTGACCATAATGGAGATGATATTGACATAGCACCAAAAAAGCCACTAAGGCTCAAAATTAATATGGTCCAGAAATATTTAGACAGAATAAAGGTGAATAAAGCACCTGGAGCAGATGGCATACACTCATGTGTCCTAAAAGAATTGAGCTGTCTCATTTCAAAACCATTGTTTCTAATTTTTCATGACTGGCATAGTACCACTGGATTCGTGCATGTCCAAAATGGTGCCTATTGTTATAAAGGATTCAAAGTATTTACCAAGTAAATCTAGACCTGTTAGTTTAACTTCTGTAGTTGGAAATATACTGGAGAATTTAATTAAAGACCACATAGATGAGTTCTTGCTGGAAAAAAATGTTTTAGGCAATAGATAGCATGGATTCATGAAAGACAGAAGTTGTTAAACAAATCTGATTTCTTTTTATGAGGGGGTGATCAAAACCTTAGACAAAGAATTGGCTGTGAATATAGTAGACTTAGATTTTGCAAAAGCATTTGACGCAGTTCTCCACACATGGCTAATGTGTAAAATAAAGTCTACAGGCTTAGAAAAGTTAGTTTGTAAATGGATAGAAAATTGGCTAAAAGATCGTATTCAGAGAGTAGTGGTTAATGATTCATACTCTGAATGGTCTAGGGTCATCAGTGGTGTACCCCAAGGTTCAGTGTTGGAACACTTACTTTTTAATAAATGTATAAATGTTACAGAGTCTGGGATTAAAAATTTCAGCTTTCTCAGATGACACCAAGTTATCCTTACAGGATGTCTCCAACTTACAAGCCAACTTCAATGCAATGTTTATTGGACGACCATGAGGTTTAATGTTGATAAATGCAAAGTTATGCTAAGAATATGCATGCATCATACATACTAGGGGGAGTACAACTGGGGGAATCAATGGTGGAGAAGGATCTGGGTGTTCTGGTATATCATAAGATTAATAATGGCATGCAATGCCAAGCTGCTGTATCCAAAGTGAGCAAAATCCTCTCTTGTATTAAAATAGGTATAGACTCCAGAAAGAGACATCATCTTGCCCCGGTACAAATCATTAGTAAGACCTCATTTGGAATATGCAGTTCAGTTTTGGGCACCAATTCACAAAAAAGATATTGGGGAACTGGAGGAAGTGCAGATAAGGGCAACCAAACTGATAAGAGTTATAGAGGAGCTCAGCTATGAGGAAAGATTAGAGGAACTGAATTTATTCTCTCTTGAGAAGAGTAAAGGGGGATATGATCAACATGTATAAATACATCAGTGGTTCATATAGTGAACTTGGTGTATAATTATTTAATTTAAGGTCACCACAGAGGACAAGGGGGCACTCTCTACATCTGGAACAAAAGAGGTTTATCCTCCAAATGCAGAAAGGCTTCTTTACAGTGAAGGCTGTGAAAATGTGGAATAGACTTCTTCATGAGTTGATTCTGGTCAGCTCAGTAGATTGTTTTAAAACAGGCCTAGATTCTTTCCTAAATGCACAAAATATAACTGGATACTAATATGTATAGGCAAATTTGTTCCAGGGAATACCTGATTGCCTCTTGGGAGATCAGGACGGAATTTTTTCTTCCCCTGCTGGAGCACATTGGATCATGCATTATTGTTCCTCTGGATCAACTGTGGGTATAGGTGTATATAGGTAGGAGGTTTTTGATTTGTGTATGTTTTGTTTGGGGTTTTTTGCCTTTTTGTTTTTTTTTTCTCTTTCTGTGAGTTGAACTGGATGGTGTTTGTTTTCAACCAGATTAACTGTATAACTACTGTATGTAACCACATGGTATAAATATCCAGCAGACCTCCACAGAAAATGTCCTTTCATCTCAGATACTTGTAAGCATTATGGCTCTGAAAAAGGTGCTGCATTTCAGATGCAGGGGGGATGCCCCCTGTCCATTTATTCTGAAACATAATCTTGATGATCTCTGATCTAATTTTCAGCCTTATCTGATAAGATTCAGATGTCTTGTGATGGCAGCCAGAATGGTCAGCTGTGATCAATGGAGATGAAATACATACAAGATTATTGTCACAAGATGGAGAAATTAACACTTGATGATAACAAATCAAATAAACATCATCTTTATTTGATGAGATGATATGTAGGATAGAGATTTCTATATATATTAAGTCCTTTTTCTGCTGCATATGGCAGTCTTTTTTATTATTTTATATATCATCAAGATTATTTTCCAGACATGGTGCGCTTGCAGACTTTAGAGAAATAGATAACTGGTAATACATTTGTTTTGGCTCTTGTAGACATTGGCATATGGATCACTGCACCCTGTATATAATATATTCAGCTCCCATAAAGAAAAAAAAGCAAATGACGATCACCTGCATTAAATCCCCCCAGAATTTTTTTTTTTCTTCCAAAAATACTTTATTATTATAAGAAGAAACAAGAAGAAACAAGAAAGCATTTAGAGCATATACAGCTATAGATCACAGTCAGAACATAGACATGACATGTTGCCTCCCGTTTCGCAGACGGGACATATTTGTGAACTGTAATACAGGTCAAAATGGGGTAGAACATTACATCAAGCATATAATGCAAACCAGTGGATACAAAGAGGAAAGTAGATAAACTGATGTTGGTGTATGTTGTCTCGTCTTGAATATCAGCAATTTTTTAATGATGAGGTGGTGGTGGTGTGCAAATTAGGGTAGGGAAAGCGTTGGATGCTATGAAGGTCATGGTTTATAACTTGAGTGTATGATTAAGTCATTAAGTAAGTTAGTCATATCTGTGTAAAGGTAAATGCTCTATTTGGTTGGTGAACAATAAATGATAAGGGTGTATGACAGGTGTGAAAAAAGAGGTCAGAAAGAAGAACAGTAAGAAAGAGAAGTGTAGGATGAAGTGGTGGGGGGAATATGGGGGAACGGAAACTCAAAAAAAAAAAATGGGGGGCAGGGAATAAGGGGATAAATGGCTGTAGAGTGTATAGGTAATAAAAATTTTAAATGGATCACATACCTATATTAGCCAAGCCAGAAAGGTAGTAATAAAGTTTAGAATATGGTACGTGCAAGATCGGTCAGTGGGGCAACACTTGGATCAAAAACCCTATAAGGCATGTCGTGGTGTAGATCTACAGCCCATCTTTATCTGTGATAAAAGTGTCCTCGGTGATCAGGGTATTCCCCGATACAGCATTGTATTTGGACATTCAGTTATGGGGTATAGATTGATCGTGTACTATTAGATGATAGGTAGAGGATGATTTGAAATGACTCCAGCATGCCCATGTTTTCCTGAATCTCTCAGGATGTTCCTTAGCTACAGAAATCAGTTCCTCCATTTCCTCAGTTTTGTCGATCCTAGCAAACCATTCTCGTATAGTGGGAACATGTGTTGAGCGCCAGTGGACTGGGATACATTGCTTTGCAGCATTTACCATGTGCATGGCGAGTGATTTGCAATATGTCCGATATGGAAGAGCGGTATGGTGAAGCAAAAATTGTGCGGAGGAGAGGTCTAGGGCATACGTAGTAACTTGTGCAATTGTAGATTGAACTTTCCCCCAGAAGGGTTCAGAATTTTGAATTTTCTCTTGCAAAGGGAGAATCTAATCTAATCTAAGCCCACTGTCCTCGCAATTAAAGGATTAATGCACTTTGAAGCAAAGTTTCAAAGGTCTGGAAGGTGCTGACCATGCCTGCACAGTGGCTTCTCATAGATGCAAGATTGATTTGCCATCAAATTAGACTTGAATTTCTACATGCAGACTTTTGAAGAGAACAAAAAGCTTCCTGTGATGCTTTGCAGAGTGTCTGTTTTCGTTTTGTGTGTTTTATTGGTTAATGAAAAGGTAGAAAATAATAAAATCACAAAAATAATAAAAATAATAAAACAAACCTTCTAATGTACCAGAATTAAATAAAACAATTCTGTAATTTTTTTTTGGAATAAAAATCAGATAACAGTGAAATGCAAATGTAACATAAAAATACATTCTAACATGCACTTTTATATCCATTGATGTGCACTGCATTACAGTACATGTCCACATGTATCTCATATGTGTGAATTCAACCTGAGTAACCCTCAGCTTCATTCCAGTGATTTTTACTGAATGGCAACATTTGTTCTGCAATTTCAGTGAAGCAAAATATTGACAATTTTCCTCCTTCCTACACACATGTATTAGTTTTAGTGTTGTAGGGGGCACTTGGCAAGAGCTCCACACGCCTGGAGCCTTTGTTTAGGTGTACTTTTAAATATAGTATATTTATATATAACACTTGGATTTAAAAAAGTTAAAAAATATAACACTTGGATTTAAAAATTTGTTTGCATTGTTACTAGATTGTTAGAAGCATGATAATCTTTACCAATAACTTGAGAGTAAATATTATGCAAAATGGAAAGAATTTAGAATTTATGTTTTCTAGGAAACATTTACACAGACTAACTTCACAGGACAGATGCATTCAGGCAAAAAAAGTCTCGGTATGTGTATTTACTCCACCTGGTTAGAAATTACCTTTATATCTACATAAAAATAGCTACTGCCAAAATTTGACTTTATTGCTCATTTAAAAATATTACAGCAGAAATGGGAGCTATATTTGTGAAATGTGTTGGCTCCGCATACAGTTATATTTAACTGTAAAGTGGAACTTTAAAAACAAACAAGGGCGCACTCTCATCGTGCATTACCATGGTATAACACGTAATTTATTAAATACAAAGAGCTCTGAGGAAGGGGGTTCAGCTCCCGAAACGCGTCAGTAATCTGCATCATTAGACACAGTTGCATTGTGACTGTTTTTGTGGATCACCTATACTGCCTATAATCATGTTGGTTTGTGAGTATACATCCTTTTTTATTTAATAAATTATGTGTTATACCACGGTAATGCACAATGAGAGTGCGCCCTTGTTTGTTTTTATTCACCAGTGGTCAGATTTCCCGATCTCAGAAGGGTATTTTGGCAATTCCTTGGTTTGCATGAAGATTGGAGCACTGGTTTCATTTGTTTATCTCTTGGAGTGTAAAGTGGAGCTTTACCCATAACAACTTGATAAAAAATAACGTTCTTTAGCAACAAACATACATTCCACATTGATCATTGACATGATCCTTTGAAAAAGCCGTGATGACAGAACGTGTCAGTAAGTGACATTAGATGTTGCCGGATGTATAGCGGAGGCCATTTTGGATGAGGTCCGGACTGGTTATACACACTAGAAGGAAAGCAAGTTTAAGCAGAGATGCAAATGCTGTGGGTTACTCTGCAAATGTAAGCGCTTTTTAAATAAAGTAAGAAGTTCTAAAAAAAAAATGGTAAGCGATGATTGTATGTTCTTCTTCTGGGTATATGCCATCATTGCCATTGGAGTACTGGACATCACAGTTTTAGGGAAAGAGTCTGTCTGATCAAAGCCTCCATTAGCTGTCAATCTGGTGAGGTGCATGGACTGACAGGTGTTGAATCACTCGGCTGTCTCATTGTTTGTGATCATTGGTGTGGTGTGTGACACTGATTCACATTATATGTTGTTCATGTGTTGACAGTATTACACTATATATGATTTACATCAGGGTCTTGTTTATTGGGAAGATTTTCGGAAGAAGGATCTCAATAATCAACAACTTATACAAAGCAAGTTATTCACCTACTGAGGATAAGAGTAGGATAGACACATGGTTATTTGGGGCACATATTTGAACACTTTGATGTGAGCACACTAGCATTATTTATTGTGTTATGTTTTGAGGATAATGCACTATGTGTAGTTTCCTTTTTTGAGGTATAAAGAGAGGAAGAATCTTCTCGGAGAATGATTGGAAAATGTTGGGAAATATGAAGATGTCACCAGGTTATATGGGAATTTATTGATACTTTTTGGGACTTTTCTGTTGGATGCTATTGAACACATTTTAATAATTATATTACCAAAATTAGTGTGTGCTCTAAATTGCCTCCAGCATTACCCCTGTTTCCTCTTGCTAGAGGCTGAACACACGAATAGTCGATGCTAGAGTCAAACTTATGTTTGACTCGAACATCAAGCCCAATACTACTCTTACTATCAGCCAAATTACTTCCCTTTTAGGTGATTCAGTACACTGAGTGTCTCTGGCTTTTTCCATAGCCATGCAGGCACCCAGTGCTCAAGCCAGCTCAGTGTAGAAAGCCCTTACCTTTCGCCGAACACACGAATGGCCAATTTCAAGTCAAACTTGCGTTTGACTCGAACATCACTCTGGCACAGTGCGTAAAACTAGAGAACAATTGAGCATGTACAGAGCAGGGTGAGACAGTGTATTACTGGATTTTAAACAGTATTGGCACCTATTTTTAATCTTTTGCATAGCTATACCTGCACAATGGCCAGCCTGAAGTGGTCTAGCAGGACTTAATTTTCTGTCTAAGGTTCCACATTAAACTGCATGAATTATGGGATGGGGGGCACAGTCTCTGATGGGGGTGCTGCTTCAGATTGAGTGCGGCTTAGAACAAGTGCATAGAAGAAGCAGTTAAACGCAGCAATCTAATTATGCCTTCTCTACTTTCACAGGTAAATGCACCTTTCTCCTACCTCCACTCTTAACTCCAAAACGCATTGACTCCTGCTGCCTTCCTCCTGGGTAAATGCACCTTTCTCCTACCTCCACTCCTAACTCCAAAACGCATTGACTCCTGCTGCCTTCCTCCTGGATCACCTCATGGGGGAGATCTCTGATGGGGGGCACAGTCTCTGATGGGGGTGCTGCTTCAGATTGAGTGCGGCTTAGAATGAGTGCATAGAAGAAGCAGTTAAATGCAGCAATCTAATTATGCCTTCTCTACTTTCACAGGTAAATGCACCTTTCTCCTACCTCCACTCTTAACTCCAAAACGCATTGACTCCTGCTGCCTTCCTCCTGGGTAAATGCACCTTTCTCCTACCTCCACTCCTAACTCCAAAACGCATTGACTCCTGCTGCCTTCCTCCTGGATCAGCTCATGGGGGAGATCTCTGATGGGGGGGCACAGTCTCTGATGGGGGTGCTGCTTCAGATTGAGTGCGGCTTAGAACGAGTGCATAGAAGAAGCAGTTAAACGCAGCAGTTGAACTAAAGCAGGAGAACTCAAGCAGCAGGAAGACACAACAACAGCAAGAAGCTCTACTGCATGCTGGAAGACTGCAAGCAAACACCCTGGGAAACCTCTTACATGCCTGAGTCCCACTCTGTGTACCTTTATATAATACACCCCCTCTTCTCCTTATCATATTACTATCCTCTGTTCCCAAATCTCATTTCTTTACCCCTCTGCTCCACCCCACAACCTGTACATCTCCCCCTCACTGCTATCATCTCCCTACTATTGCTCTCTTCACCTCCCCAAAATGCCTCTTCCACTCCTCCTTCTCATGTTCCTCTCCTCCATTCCCAAAATCCATTCACTATATCCCTCTGCCCCTCCCAAACAATTGTATATTGTGTCCTCACTGCTCCCTTCGCCCCTCTATGGCACCCACCACCTCCTCCTATTACTCCGCTCTCCCACTGACCCCCAACACCTCCACTAGGAGTTTCTCACGCTCCTGCACATCCCGCTCCCATGCCACCTTTCTCACCCTTCTCCTCCTCCTAACCGTGGGGGACATCTCCCCGAATCCTGGCCCTCCACCTCCCTCACCCGCTCAACACCCTCCCACCTCCACGTCCTACTGCAACCCCCACAACTTAGTATCTGTCCCCCTGCTCCCTAAAATCTCCCCCCCATTTTCATGTGCACTCCTGAACGCCCGTTCGGTGTGCAACAAGCTTACCGCCATCCACAACCTCTTTGTTTCCCGCTCCCTCAACCTCCTGGCGATCACGGAAACCTGGATCCAGCCTACTGACTCTACCTCCCCTGCTGCACTCTCCTACGGAGGTCTCACCTGGACACACTCACCCAGGCCTAACGGTCGTAAAGGTGGTGGGGTTGGTCTGCTCCTGTCACCGCAGAGCACCTTCCGAGTCCTCCCAAACCCCCCTCCCTATCCTTCTCCTCCTTCGAGGCCCACTGCGTCCGACTATTCTCCCCAACCCCCCTGAAGATTGCTGTGATATACCGGCCTCCTGGATCCATACCCCGCTTCCTGGATGACTTCTCCTCCTGGCTACCCTTCTTCCTCTCCTCTGAGCTACCCACCATCATCCTTGGGGATTTCAACATCCCTGTCAACCTCGACAACCCAGACACAGCCCGTCTCCTCCACCTAACCTCCTCCTTTGCACTTGCACAGTGCATACAATCCACCACCCACTCCGACGGAAATATCCTGGACCTTGTCTTCTCCAACCGCTGCGCTCCCCACAACCTCACTAACACCCCCTTCCCTCTCTCTGACCACAACCTGATCACCTTCTCTATCTCCTCGTCCTCCAACGCCTACCCCTCCAAATGTCACACTACTACCAGCCGTACCCTCCGCAACCTTAACCCTGCCTCCCTCCACTCTGCAGCTGATCAACTCCACGACCGCATCCTCCCCCTGTCCTGCCCCGACTTGGCTTTGACCGCATACAACAATGCGCTCTCAACAGCCCTTGACTCACTAGCGCCTTTAACCACACGCAACATCAGACCCCGACCGCTCCAGCCCTGGCAGACTGATCACACCAAAACCCTCAAACGACAAAGTCGTGCCCTGGAGCGACTATGGCGCAAAACCAAATCCCAACAAGCCTTCACCCGCTATAAATCTGCCTTCCGCACCTACACCTCCTCCCTCCATGCTGCCAAACAGGCCTACTTCTTGACCCTCATCAAGGCCCTCTCCTCCAATCCTCGCCGACTCTTCTCTGCCTTCAGCTCTCTACTCTCTCCACCCCCACCTCCACCCAGCACCTCACTCACTGCCCTTGAGATTGCCAATCACTTCAAAAACAAGATTGATACAATTCGCAAGGACATTGCCGCAACTCACACGCCCTCTCAACATGTCCCCTCTCACACAGCTACCCCCTTATCCCCCCTCCCCCTCGACATAACCCGCAGGGACTTCGTCGCTGCTCAAACTCTCTCCAACCCCCTTCACCCTCACTCAGCTACCCCCTCATCACCCCTCTCCCACGGCCCCACCACTGCTCTGACCTCCTCTTCCACCCCACCCTACATTCCTCATACTGAAGCTCCCCCCACACTCCGCACCTTTGACCTTACTACCATCGAGGAAGTCTCCAAGATCCTCTCTGATGCCCGCCTCACCACCTGCCCCCTCGACCCTATCCCCTCACAACTCCTACGACCTTCCTCTTCCTCCATCCTACGCTCCCTCACCCACATCTTCAATCTCTCCCTCTCCTCAGGCACTTTCCCCTCCCCTCTGAAACATGCACACATCACCCCCATACTTAAAAAGCCCTCCCTGGACCCCAATGACCCGAACAACCTCAGACCCATCTCCCTGCTCCCATTTACATCTAAACTCCTCGAGCGCCTAGTCTACACCCGCCTATGCTCTCACCTCAACGACAACAACCTCCTCGATCCCCTACAGTCCGGCTTCCATCCCCTACACTTCACCGAAACTGCCTTACTCAAACTCTCCAACAACCTGCTAACCACCAAAGCTAATGGCCACTATTCAGTGCTCCTACTCCTTGACCTCTCTGCGGCCTTCGACACAGTCGACCACCCCCTCCTCCTCAAAAAACTACACTCCCTCGGCCTCAGAGATTCTGCTCTCTCCTGGCTCTCATCCTATCTGTCACAACGCTCCTTCAGCGTTACCTATAATGCTACCACCTCGCCCTCACTCCCCCTCTCTGTTGGGGTCCCTTAAGGCTCTGTCCTCGGGCCCCTTCTCTTCTCCATCTATACCTCCTCCCTTGGCCAACTCATACACTCTCACGGCTTCAACTACCACCTCTATGCCGACGACACACAAATCTATCTCTCAACCCCCCACCTCACCCCCTTGGTCTCAGCCCGAATCACACACCTACTGAGCGACATATCAGACTGGATGTCACTCCATTTCCTTAAATTGAACCTCTCCAAAACCGAGTTTCTTGTCTTCCCCCCAGCCCGGACACCACCCCCCATTGATTTCTCCGTCACGTCCAACAACGCTACCATCAAACCCGCCCTGCAGGCCAGAGTACTGGGTGTCATTCTGGACTCCAACCTATCCTTCCAGCCCCAAGTCCAATCTTTAACAAACTCGTGCAGACTCCACCTCCGCAACATCGCCAAAATCCGCACGTTCCTAACCCCAGAAACCACTAAACAGCTCATCCACTCCCTCATCATATCACGACTCGACTACTGCAACTCCCTCCTCACTGGCCTGCCTCGCCGCTGGCTATCCCCGCTTCAGTCGATCCTGAATACGGCTGCCAGACTCATTCACCTTTCCAACCGCTCTGTCTCCGCCACCCCCCTCTGCCAATCCCTCCACTGGCTTCCGATTGCGCAACGGATCAAATTCAAAATCCTAACGCTGACGTACAAAGCTGTCCACCATACTGCCCCGAACTACATCACTGACCTAATATCCAAGTACCGCCCAGCACGCACACTCCGCTCCTCACAAGACCTCCTTCTCTCTAGTTCCCTGGTCTCCTCCTCCCATGCCCGCCTCCAGGACTTCTCCAGGGTGTCACCCATCCTCTGGAACTCCCTGCCCCAACCCATCAGATTATCACCTACTCTCCTCTCCTTTAGGCGCACCCTGAAAACCCATCTCTTCAGGGAAGCCTACCCCACCCCCTGCTAACTTGCCGACCTCCTCCACTCTTCCTACCACTCTATCCCCCACAGCTATCTCCTCCTGTGCCACCACCCCCTCCCTCCTAGATTGTAAGCTCGAAAGAGCAGGGCCCTCGATCCCCTCATGTTTTGCATTGTATTGGTATTGTTCTGTCACATGTTCTGTCCCCCTTTGTAATGTACAGCGCTGAGCGAACTATTGGCGCTTTATAAATACTGTATAATAATAATAATAATGTGAAGCTGCTACCATGCAGCACTAAACCTGCATAAATAATTTTGTTGGATTTAAGTAAGGTTTGGAAGAGGCTAATTAAACAATTTAATCTGCACATGCACAGAAAGTCAGATATCTAAAACCGAGTTAAGCAGATAAAACATTGAGATTAAACAAGGCAAACATTCAGATTGCTATTTAGAGATGTACTGTCTGTATTCTTATTCCTTTGTCACTACTTATAGAAGACTTGTATTTGCCTCTGTTTCTTCTGTAGTTTATGTGTTATTGTCTAAAATTAATATGACTTCAGATATTGTTTTTCTTGACTATGAATGGCTATTAATGGATGCTTTTTGCTGCGTGAACTCGTGCAAAAATGTAACTATTGTCGAAGTCCAGCTTGACAAAAAAGCGGTAGCTGAATCTATGAAAAACTTACCTTTCCTAAAGAACTTAAGCTCTGAGTTCCATCAACAGCCAATGTCTCCTGCTGAAGAAGCATGCAGGACTGACCTTTGCCTAAACAGGGATCCTGCCCATTGGTGGAGACTAAATTGCCATTGTAGCCATTGAAGGAAACCCAGAATCACACTTTCCCCCAGCTTCTTTCCACTTCAGCTGCCATTCATTTGTTCAATGGAACAGATTAACTTTGTTTTTTTTGCGTGAATGTCCTATAAACTTTAATATACAGAGTAATTTTCAGGCAATGTTTACAAGATTTTCTTTGTGAAAAGGAGCAAATTGATCAATGCATTCCACCACTAGCAATCTCTAGTGAAATGTGAAAAGAAAAATGTGAAATTTGAAATAGTTGGAGATCGATTTCTTTGATACATTTGGTAGTTTTACAGGCAGTCCCTGGGTTACGAACAAGATAGGTTCTGTAGTTTTGTTCTTAAGTTGAATTTGTATGTACATTATAACAAACAGTTAAATTTTTAAAGTGTAACTCGAGCCAAAAAAGTATGTTTAAGTTTTGGATAGCATAGGGAAGAGTTTACTGTCCATACAGTGATGTGGGATTGCTGACAGGTCTACGATGAGCAACAAGACAGTTTCCAGGACCAGCGTGACATCATGTTGCCTCTGAATTTAAGTCAGATGTAAGTTGGATGTTTGTAACTCAGGGACTGCCTGTAGATCAAAAAATGACCTGAAAGTGGTTGGAATTGCCTGAACATTATGACATGCATGGTTGGCTTAATGATCTTTTTTGAGTTAGGTGGCAAAAGAAACGTTTCCAATGCAGAAATAGAAATATAAAAACTAATTTGTATGTTTCATATTAGCAATGTTTTTCCTATTAATGTACTCCCATAGTCAGGTTTGCAAACCTGAATGAATAATAATTTGTCCTACATTGAGTTCTGATATATCTAATTTTTATATACTCTAAAATTAACATTTATATCTATTAAAAGAAATGAAACATTTAAAACTGAACTGTTAAATTATACCTCTTAACAGTATTTAACAAGTGTTAAAGGGAATCTATAATGGTTTTGAGTCAACTTTAATTTTTTTTTTTTTTTTTTACAATAGATACATAAGAGACCTAAAATTAGTAGCCATCTCCTTTTAAGAAATGCCATTGCTCATTTGAATCCCAGTTTTCAGCCTGCATTCAGGCCACAAGTCTCTGACTGGCAGGTTGAGAAACCATCCAAGTTACTGAAATCATTTATCTTCCTGTTCTTCTTTTTTCTATTGCCTTTTTCTATGGTTAGTTTAACATGTGCACTAGCAGCTCTGAAATTAAAAAAAAAAAAGCCACAGAAATTTTTCAGTTGCGGCTACAACCTTTTTGGTGTGTTTTCTGCATGTTATTAACAAAACCACCAGGGATGGACTTTCAACATTTAAATGAAACTAGTATTTATCTTCTCCAAGGTGATCCAAGTTGTCATAGAAACAAGCTATTTGATTTATGCTCTGTAGTACAGCATGGCCTTTACAAAGTAATTCATAAAGATTTTTTTTAGTTTGTTTATGCACTGGTTGCCATGGCATGAAATAAAAATTATATTATTCCCCTCATCACCATACAATATTATCCTATACAGATATTTTTTTAAATGATCATTTTTAAATAATAGATCATGGTGATCTCCCTCTAGTGGTTTTCTGTAGTTCAGAAAACTGCAGTAAATGCTTTTCCTTAATGAGAAATCATAAGTCAGAATTCTCCAGTCTCAGATATATAATAGTTCAGCTTTAGAACTATAAGGGATAGAATGCATGCTCTTCCCTTATGTTCTCTTTCAGTTAGAGCAGAAAGGTCAGCTAAGTCAGGCTCCAATGCCTTTTAGGAAGCTGACTTGTCTGCTGTCTGTACTCAGGGCTGATTACAGGCACTTTTTAAATTAGCAAAGCCTTTGGTTTTCTTTCATGTAATCCTGACAGCACCTTTGTGATTTTTAGTACAGTGTCAGCATTGAGCTCAGACAGGGGATATGACAGTTTTGAACACTTCTGCTCTAACAGGAAGAATACAAGTAAAGCAATGTAAAAATTAGGGAGAGATAAGGGGTTGTTTATAAAAAAACAAAGTCTATTTTTTTTTATCAGCTACCAATGGCATTGTATCTACAACATCAATGCTATTAATAATGAACCAGAAAGACAAATTGTTATTGCCCTATGAATTATTAATGGAGGCAAAAGAAAAAGCGTAAGGTCAAGAACTTTCATTCTTCTCCTTTTCTATATTATCATTATTCTCATATTCCTGATGTAGTCCTCTTATCCTGATCACCACTCTATAATCAAATGTGTCAATACTGCCACTTCCCCAAGACTTATCTGTTTTATCATTGTCTAGTAATCATTGTCAGAATCCAAATCTAATCTACCTTTATTAGGCAGGTAAGGTTGTTCTACACATCAAACAAAAGAAACTACCCAGTTCAACTTGCCAGCCAGCTAGCCAACAACAGTGGTCAGCAGCCCCAGTCTAAAATTGGCTTTTCAGTAAGGAACATGGACAGGCATCGCATATCAAAAAAGAGGAGAAAATACCCAGTTCAACTTGCCAACCAGCTAGCCAAAAAAACAAATTAACCTGTCTAACAATGTGCGTTTAAAAACAGGAGTTTAGTTAGCACACTTTTTGTATGTTCTACATATCACCCTACCAAAACAATTTTTTTGTTGAACCATTAGCACAATTGCCTGAAATGTATGCAGTTCCTAGGAGAAGTAAGAACATTTGCTTCAGTGGTTCAAGACCAACTAAAACTTGATGCAGGCTCTTAGGGGACACTGGCATTGTATCTGTTGTTCTAAAGGCAATATTCATTGTTTTGCTTTTATTTTTTTTACTCAATAAGTAGAACCAATTTAAACAAGCATGAACTTTGGGCTAACAAAGTCTAATTCTTCTCCTCAAGCAGTAATTAGCTGTTTTAAAGGAGCACTCTGTTAGTAGTTTTAAAGGAGAAAAAGATTGCCATTTCGTCTAACTTTTTTTCTTAAACAACTACTAGCTACGGCCAATTGAGCTAGATTTTATTATTATGATTATTATTATTAACAATATTATTATTAATAATAATAACAATAATAATATTATAATACAGGTCTTATATAGCGCCAGCAGTTTGCACACAATATAAAGGGAGACAGTGCAGCTAATCAAAACAAGACGATTAAGAGGGCCCTACTCATAAGAGCTTACAATCTAATAGGGTGGGGATTTCAGCACTTATATGTAAAACAGCAAATAATTTGGATATTCGAACAGACATAAATTTTTTCCCCAATAACTCAGGCAAAAATACCCCAATACATCAGATCATATGCCAATGGTATCTCCTATGAGATTAGACAGTTGGTTAATTATCAGACCAAATATGTAGTATATGTCATGGCATGTGTCCAGTGCCAAGTTCAAAATGTAGGTAGGACTACTAGACACCTTTGCGATAGATTACATGAACACATTTCATATGTCAAAACAAGCAAGGAGACTAATGCAGCCAGGCACTTTAGGTCACAATACAACTTTAATCTGTGATCGCTTAGAAATTACGATTATAGAAAGAGAGGACTCTCCTACCAGAGTAGGTGTTTGCTTCTCTATTCTGTGTAAAAGAAAAGTATGGGGGGACTTAACTATCAATAGGATGTCACTCATTAATATGAGTGAATCTTTTACCCCCTTTATTTCTTTCTCTTTCCCCTCCCTTTTTTTTCCTTTTCTTTCTTCTATCCACGTTTTCCTTTTCCCTCCTTTTCTCCTTCCTCATCTTCTTTTCTCTCCTCTTTCCCCTTCCCCCCTTCCCTCTCCACCCCAACTCTCCCTTTTCCCCTTTCCCTTCCCCTCCATTCCTTCCCCCCTTCCCTCCTTTCTCCAACCCCTTCGTTTCCTTTAGCCTATTTTTTCCCTATGACCTTCCTTCCCTTCCTCCCCTTTCCTCTCCCCCCCCACCCCCTTCCTTATTTTTCCTTTTTTTTACTCCCCCTTCCCTTCCTTTCCTCCTTTTATACATCCCACGCATATTTTTTTGGCTCTCATTTTTTTTATAGTACTCATTTGTTTTTTTCCACTCATCTTATATACAGTATTCAAGAATGAGTGTGGGGGTTTAGGATGTAATATCCCACATATATGTGCTTTTCTTTATTATTTTCTGACATCCTTAATGATTGCTTTCCATGAAATGGATGATTCGCACATTTTCTTATTTACTATTTTATATTTTTAACCCTTTTTTTCACAAAAACTTTGTCGATTTATACATTTTTAAAATATTTGTGTATAGTCTGGACTTGCCTATATATACACATTTGCATTTTCGCATTTTACATTTGTATTTGTTTTTATTTATTTATTTTCTCCTCATGCTCATGTTTACTTTATCCTGTTTTAATTTTAGTTTTTAATTTCTATACACTCTTTATAAGTAGCCTGACAAGAAAGCAATAATTAGCCCTTCGCTCACCAGCACATTTATGTGGGGAGCCCAGCTGTCACTTTCTTTTGTTTCTATTGTTTTGTTTCACACCTGTCATGGACAACCATCCTTCTATAAGAAGTCCCATGGGCGGGGCAAAATGTGTAAGGGGCGTGGCCTATCAGGAGGAGCCAGAGCTGAGGCCACTTTTCATCTCTTAAACACTGAGAGCTGTTCGTTATTCTGCAATGGTTTGGCACTTCTGCCTGTACTCTCTGCATGAAATCTTCAGATTCTTATTACAAATGCTTGGAGCAGCAACCCACATGACATAAACTAGGTTGGAATGACATTACTTCTGTTGCACTACAGCCAACATTCATTGTTTTTTGTTTCAAAAAGTAGCACCAATTTAAACAAGCATGGACTTTGTGCTAACAAAGCCTAAATCTACTTCTCAAATAGATGTGTTAGCAGTTTTAAAGGAGAAATAGATTGCCATTTTGTCTGGCTTTTTCTTAGACAACCTAGCCTGGCTATGGAGCTAGATTTTAGCATTTTTAAGTAAAACAATAAAGAATTTGAACATTCAGACAGACATCAACTTTTTTTTCTCATAATTGAGCCACCAAGTGAAAAATAGCTTTCTTTTAGTTCATTAACAATGAAAATAGAGTCAGCTTTGAAAACATTATTTTAATTACATGTTTAGTTAGATCTCAGTTAGGCCTTCAGACAAATGAATGGTACCACAGCATGCTAACTCATGTATTATACATTGATGTGCATTACTGTTACATCAAGAAATGGCAGGTATAAATTTGCCCTTAAAGCTGAACTCTGGTTAAAATGGAAGTTAACTTTGCAGTGGGGCTCCCCCCATACAAGCATTAAACACCTGTTTTTGTTTATAGGGAACAGAAACAGCAGTTTTACTGATCTTGCTTCTCAATCCCCCAGCAGCCAGCACACTTTTCCTCTCTCTGATGCTCCAGTTTGTGGACAGACACTCAGTATCCTCAACTACAATGTATGGCTTCTGGTACTGCATTGTATGTGATGACATCAAACTGCCTGCTGTTGATGGAGCGGCAAAGAAAAGCACTTTTGGGGAACTTGTTGACCAGCTGGGAGGAAGCCTGCAGGAAGGAGGGATCAGGTAAGTATAACTGCTGTTTATGTTTCTGCATTACATTTCAAAAATGTATTTTGTACACCATATTTCCATAAATTGCATTGTTGATATAATCACTTCTCGCCCCTAGGGGGAGCCCACAGTACCTTAAGTTCACAGACTTTGCTTCCAAGTGCCTGGAATGCTGGGAGGTGTAGTGCCAGACAACAGCCATGTCATGGAATTCCTATGGCCCGTGCAGCAGGAAGAGCCAGGGGAGGCCGATATGTGCTCTGCCCATAAAAACACCTTTGCTTGGAGCCAAGGAAGCTGACAAGTGCAGACCTGTTGGAGTGTGCTGTATAGAGACCAGAGCTACCGGGACCCAGATTGTATCAGTGCAATCTATAGGCTGGTTCTGGTCACTGGAAAAGCTTTCTGAAAAAGGGGGCCCCTTGCACTGCAAGACTACATCTCTTCCACAACAGTTGGTGAGTGGGCCATTGGCCCATCGACTTCCAGCACCTGATGTATTCCTGGGGCAAGCATGTCAGATGACTCCTTTCTGCATAATCTGTTCTTAATATTTCAGCCATCCTCATTCTTTGGCCTTATTAGACACATACATATTACCACCCCTTTTCATGCTTTTGCTACAGTCCACTAAGTGTCCTCACTAGTGGAAAGCCATTGTATCACATAGTGGAAAGAGAACTAAACTACACTTATCTGGAGTATATAACCACTATCCATAGCGCACCTACATGACCCGATGAGGATTCACTTTAAAGACTGCCCAACTCATTCAACTCAGGTTTTCCCCCTCTTACAGGCTGTTAAATTTTTCTTATTCTGCTAAGGCTTTCTAACCAGCCAAGGCCTAGCATAGCCACCACTATATCAAACAAGAAAATTAGCCTGGCCTCATCATTTAAATCCTCACTTCTATGCCTTCTGAGTTCTTAGGGTGGGATTGCTACTGCTTATGCTGATCTGGACTAGCCACCTGCATAAAAGTTGTGTGTGTTTAAAAATTCCTTGAATGGTTTTACTCACCCAGAGTGCTGAGTTGAGAATTGGAAACTAATTTAAATATCCTATTGCCCCAAATAATAAGCAGAAAGTTTGTTCTTCCATGCCTCTTGTTTTCCCTTTTGGAATTTAAGTGGGTGCCTGGTCTCCTAGTTAAAGGGAGAAAGGAACCAGAACCCAGGTGTAGCTATAGGGCAGAGGCTTGCGGGGTGAGTGGCAAGGAAAACCCTTTTCTACCAGGGGTAGCGCTACCTTCCCCTTAGACAGAGATAAGTATTATTATAAAGCACATATACCTTTACCCAAAGCTGTTTTAGTTTTGATAGAGTGGGGAAGGATTAGAATTTCTGTCAAGTTCTACTGCTGTCAGGGGCTCATTTGGAGAGATTCCTTCACTACCTGTCGGAAAAAGGTTGTCCTCAGGATAGGAAATGAAGGGAAATCTTTCTAACAACAACACAGACAGAAGGAAAAAATGTTTTTTTTTGTCTGTTTTCTGTCTGGTAAAACATAGTTCCCAGAACACACAATCAGGGAAAATCTATCTAATAGAGCCCAGATAGTAGTATAACCTGCCAGGGTTTATAACTCTTCCCCATCCAAAACTAAATAAACAAAACTTTGGTGCTTAGATACACTTTATCCCATGCAGTGGTGCTCTTCCTCTAAATTATCAAGGGTAGGGAGGATTTGCACTCTACGACCCATGGGATTAATGTCCTCCTTAATATAATGTTCAAAATTTTGAATATCCCGAAAAAAAGCTGCTTTTATTTCTTTCACCTTACTTAGCTGAAAAAATAAGGAGTGAAACATCACTTACCTGATGATGGGCCTGACACTCCTTTTAAAAAACGCACTTCTGATTCTACCTCCTCACTTCATACTGGTGATATTTGGCTTTGTGGGTCTTCTCACACTCAGGGTACAGGTAATGCATTTGGTGACACATGGTTCTTCCAATGTAGGATCTCACATCTCACAATCACATAACATGGTCTACACCCCCACTATCCCTAACTTTAATGAGACTTTTTTAGAACCAATGTAGATCAAGTCAGGAAGAGGGCGGTTAATCCACATAGACACACCTACTCCTACTTGTGAAAGCAAAGAAAAGGATGGGTGCTTGACTGAGAATGTGGAAGCTCTTTACAGCTTAATTTCCTACGACAAGGACCTGCTGGCCATTCGACATATCTTGTCTCAGAAACATAGACAAGATTGGAAGCTTAATGAATTTACTGTCCTTGCCTTGGAATACATTCTCACTCACAATATTTTTACATTTGAGGGTTCCCACTTCTTCCAAATGTTGTGCCCCATCCCATGCCAATCTGTACCAGGGACAGTGGGAGTGCTCTTTCCTCGCAGATAAGAATTTGGTGTCACTGATGGGTCTCATTACCATGTATATTGATTACATCTTTCTCATGTGGAAGGGACCACTAGACTTACTTTATTATTATATTCAGACCATGAACAATACAATTTTGTTTTTGGAATCTTATTTAGGGTAAAGAAACAGTACAGAGAAAATCAAATAGACATGTCTCAATCAATATGAGCAGAAAGAGTCATAACCAGCTAGGCAAGCTCAAGTCTTCCAGTGCATCTGGCATTCAAGCTTAAAAGATACACGTCTCCATCACAGAATAGAGACTAGCAGCATAATAAGCTAACTGAGACAAAAAAACAAAACAAAGGCATCCAGGGTAGCCAATATGAGATCTCAGTATAATACATAAACAAAAACACGAACATGTCACCCACATCTAGGTCGCAGGCTGAAAAGAAAGAGGTATCAATAGGCACAAGTAAAAGGAGGCCCCAACTACTGCTCCATAAAAGGGACAGCGGCAGGAGGGGACAATCATGATTGCTGATGCGCTTGGACAAGTTGTCCAAAGGTGGGATCAGCAAGTGCCAACAGAGCCACAACTAAGCTGGAGGAGGGTGCAGGTGATCTGGAGGCGTAGTGCCTCCAGAATGCCCATATAGCATTAAAGTGGTCTTGAGTACCCTTACACATGGCAATCCACTCCTCAGTCTCCATTATTTCTCTGTCACCTTCCCAATCCAATCTTCCCAGATGGGGACATGAGAGCTCTTCCAGTGGACAGGAACAAGGCATTTCATGGCATTGGGGAGGTGAGGGAGAGCACAGTTATTATAGAGAAATAGGCATAGTGGGAGTGTGAAGCAAAACGTGCTCAGGAGATAGAAGATCTATGTCCAAAATGTCCCGGATGTCTACCCAGAAAGGCAAGAGCACAATGCAATCCCACCAAATGTGGAGGAATGTACCTCTCCGTGCACAGCCTCTCCAGCAGTGGGCAGAAATGGATGGGTAGATCCAGGCAAGTGCAGTGGGAACACAGTACCATCTTGACAGCAATTTATAGTTATTCTCCTAAGTCTTAATGTCAATAGAGCTGGAGTGTGTCAACCGGTATAGGCATTACAGTTGCTCATCAGTAAACTCACACTGGAGGTCATGTGCCCATTCCCTAATATATATTGGCTTAGGATTGGAGGTAGCCAAAGCAAGTCGTTGCTAGAGGACCAAGATCATATGTGGGATGGGGTCATAGTTCAAGTTCCGGCCCGCTATAGTTTTTTCAAGGGAAACCCAGATCTTAGTGGAGACATGAAACCTCCAGTTGAGGATCCATTGAAGTGCAACTGCCCTATAATAAAGTTGTGTGTCAGGTACACCTAATTCTCCCGTCTGCTTCAATATATTGCCAGGCCAACCATGGTCTCCTGCCACCTCAGACAAACGAGGTAAAGGGATGACGGAGCTCCAGAAAAAGGCATTTAGGCAGGGAGACAGGTACAATCTGCAGGGAAAAAAGTATATGGGGCAAAATGGTTATTTTTATAATAGTAATACAACCTATCCATGTAAAAGTAGTCCTATCCCATGCCTATAAGTCACAAAAAATTTTACCCAGTAAATGGACATAGTTAGAGGCATAAAGGGAATCTATGCAGTCAGTGAAGTAGATACCTAAATACTGTTGTCTTATCATAATATAGAGGACGGATGATGATGTGTATTTATATCAATGTACTTTTCCTGCAGCAACTAACAGTTATTTTCCAGAGAGATGCATTTAATCAGTTCAGCGATAGTTCTTAAGACAGAGGTACAGACAAGGCAGATGACAGGATACTTACAATATTCATGCAATAATTATAAACCTTCAGAGAACCCCTTTCTACTGTGACATTTAACCAAAAATAAGCTTCCTTAATATACACATTTTTCCCATTCAGTACAATGGCAAGCACTCTGATTACCCACTTTTAATAGCCCCTTTGATCTTAGTGTCTAGACCTAGAACAGCTGTATGCATAGATTTTAATTAAAAAATTAAATAGATACTCCTTGTCTTGTTTATGGCAAATCTGCTCTCTTCACCATACACAAGCACACCAATAATATTTAAGACCTTTCCCAATCTATTTGCAAATAACCTGCTGTGAAATGTCCCCTGACTCTCCACATATTTACCCAAAAACAGGTTAACCCAACATAACAATGGTAAGGTAATTACCTTGTGCATAAATTAACATAGTAAGGAGTCCTTGGCTATCCCTTTGGTGTGTAAAATATGCAGTTTGTCTGGCCCACTATTAATGCCAACTTCACATACATGAATGAATATTCAGTGGGGATCAAAAGTTTGGGCACCTCAGCTAAAAATTTGTATTAATGTGCATAAACAAGCCAAGGAAAGATGGAAAAATCTCCAAAAGGCATCAAATTACAGATTAGACATTCTTATAATATGTCAACAAAAGTTAGATTTTATTTCCATCATTTACACTTTCAAAATAACAGAAAAAAAAATGGTGTCTGCAAAAGTTTGGGCACCCTGCAGAATTTATAGCATGCACTGCCCCTTTTGCCAAGCTGAGACCTGCCAGTGTCATGGATTGTTCTCAATCATCATCTGGGAAGACCAGGTGATGTCAGTCTCAAAGGTTTTAAATGCCCAGACTCATCTGACCTTGCCCCAACAATCAGCACCATGGGTTCTTCTAAGCAGTTGTCTAGAAAACTGAAACTGAAAATAGTTGACGCTCACAAAGCTGGAGAAGGCTATAAGAAGATAGCAAAGCGTTTTCAGATGTCAATATCCTCTGTTCGGAATGTCATTAAGAAATGGCAGTCATCAGGAACAGTGGAAGTTAAAGCAAGATCTGGAAGACCAACAAAAATATCAGACAGAACAGCTTGCAGGATTGTGAGAAAAACAATTCAAAACCCACGTTTCACTGCACGATCCCTCCGGAAAGATCTGGCAGATACTGAAGTTGTGGTACACTATTCCACTATAAAGAGATCCTTGTACAAATATGGTCTTCATGGAAGAGTCATCAGAAGAAAACCTCTTCTACGTCCTCACCACAAAAATCATCGTTTGAACTTTGCAAATGAACATATAGACAAGCCTGATGCATTTTGGAAACAAGTTCTGTGGACCGATGAGGTTAAAATTGAACTTTTTGGCCGGAATGAGCAAAGGTACGTTTGGAGAAGAAGGGGCACAGAATTTAATGAAAAGAACCTCTGTCCAACTGTTAAGCATGGGGTTGGATCAATCATGCTTTGGGGTTGTGTTGCAGCCAGTGGCACAGGGAAAATCTCACGAGTAGAAAGAAAAATGGATTCAATAAAATTTCAGCAAATTTTGGATGGTAACTTGATGCCATCTGTGAAAAAGCTGAAGATAAAGAGAGGATGGCTTCTACAAATGGATAATGGTCCTAAACACACCTCGAAATCCATG
The DNA here is from genome assembly GCF_062004578.1 of Staurois parvus. Classification (NCBI taxonomy): domain Eukaryota; kingdom Metazoa; phylum Chordata; class Amphibia; order Anura; family Ranidae; genus Staurois; species Staurois parvus. The sequence goes on from NW_028317961.1 coordinate 3,706,290, forward strand.
GGGGATTACATCAAGAGGCGTAAACTGAAGGTTTTGCCATGTCCTTCACAATCTCCTGACCTCAACATAATTGAAAATCTATGGATAGACCTTAAAAGAGCAGTGCGTGACAGACAGCCCAGAAATCTCAAAGAACTGGAAGACTTTTGTAAGGAAGAATGGGCAAAGATACCTCAAACAAGAATTGAAAGACTCTTGGCTGGCTACAAAAAGCGTTTACAAGCTGTGATACTTGCCAAAGGGGGCAGTACAAGATATTAACTCTGCAGGGTGCCCAAACTTTTGCAGACGCCATTTTTTTGTTTTCTGTTATTTTGAAAGTGTAAATGATGGAAATAAAATCTAACTTTTGTTGATATATTATAAGAATGTCTAATCTGTAATTTGATGCCTTTTGGAGATTTTTCCATCTTTCCTTGGCTTCTTTATGCACATTAATACAAATTTTTAGCTGCCGTGCCCAAACTTTCGATCCCCACTTTACAGTACATTTACTTATATTTTATATATATAGTTATATCTATGATACACACATTTTATATGCCTACAAATACATTAGAGAGTTAGGTGTCCAGGTGAATGAAAAGGCAGCCTTCGGAGCGAAAGCGAGATTTGGAGGTATCATAATCGGTAATATTTTAGATTTTGCGTAACTGATCTTAAAGTTGGACACTTTGGCCATAGGCAGTTAGTTCCTTCAGTAGATTTGGCAGTGAGACCGTGGGGTCAGTGACATGGAAAAGGTATGCGATAAATAGGCCCAACACCGTAGTATGAGAAACATCCCTATATCATGATGCTTGCGCAACCATGCTTCACTGTCTTCACAGTGTACTGTGGCTTTAATTCAGTGTTTGGGGGTCATCTGACAAACTGTCTCCGGCCACTAGACCCAAAAAGAACAATCTTGTTTTCATCAGTCCACAAAATGTTGCGCCATTTCTCTTTAGGCCAGTCAATGTGCTCTTTGGCAAATTGTAACCTCTTCAGCACGTCTTTTTTTCAACAGTGGAACTTTGCGGGGGCTTCTTGCAGATAGCTTGGCTTCACATAGGCGTCTTCTAATTGTAACAGTACTCACAGGTAACTTTAGACCTTCTTTGATCTTCCTGGAGCTGATTGTTGGCTGAGTCCTTGCCATTTTGGCTATTCTTCTATCCATTCGAATGGTAGTTTTTCGCTTTCTTCCACGTTTTTCAGGTTTTGGTTGCCATTTTAAAGCATTTGCGATCATTTTAGCTGAGCAGCCTATCATTTTCTGCACTTCTTTATATGTTTTTCCCCTCTCCAATCAACTTTTTAATCAAGGTACGCTGTTCTTCTAAACAATGTCTGGAATGACCCATTTTCCTCAGAATTTCAGAGAGAAATGCACGGTAACCAGCATGTACAACATTTGCTGCCTTCCTTCCTTAAATAAGGGCAATAATTGCCACCTGTTTTTCAAAGAATGAATGACCTCACTAATAGAACTCCACACTGTTATTATTTTGAACATGCTCCTTTCAATTAGTGATTCAATTACACAGAGTCAGCAGCATGCATGTCATGACTGTTGGGTCTGTTGGATTTCTATTACTCTATTACACCTGCTAGTAAATTATTTGCCATGTAGAAATATCATTTCTACCAAAAACAGTGATTGATCAGGTTAGTGATGTCTGACTGCTATTATTTTGAACACAACTGTACATTGTAACCGTAGCCATGGCGAACATAAGGAACGTTGTCCAGGTGACCAAAGGGAGTAAGCAGGCCTAGACGTGGTTGGCAACAGTAGTGTACTCTAGAAGTATAAAGAAAAAAATTAACAATGAAGAATGCAACAAAGAACATATGATAACAAGTAAGCAGGGCTGTAGAGCTCACGGGGCTCAATGACACCGTTAGCATTAAACTATTCTTGGATGGATTCACATCAGAAGGGTGTAAAAAGTAGTTTACACTTATTTATCTCACCAGGTCCATTATGACCATAAATCCTTATTTGTATGTTCTTAATAAGTATTGATTCTCCTGCTGTTTTCACTTTACCACTAGATGCTTCCAGCACATTCCCTCCCTTGGGACCCCCCTTTTCCCCACCTGGCGCATATGGGCCACCTACGAATATTTGTGGCTGGCCCTCTATGACAGTCTATGAAGTGGACTGGTGGTTCCCTCCCTTGAAGAGGTCTGCCTCTGTTTTCCACTTCCCGTCACACAGGTGGGCTGTCATTACTTTGTGCGCCAGTGGATCTGTTTGCTTGTGATGTCATCCCATCCTGAGTGACAAGCTGGCGTCATGCGCACATGACCCAGGAGGTCACCATGACAGACGTGGTGTCAGGGACCATCGCGACGCATGGGTCTGCACATGCGTAGGTGTCTGTCAAGACATGCAGGCGGCAGGGCACTAGGACCCAGGCGCACCCGTCACCTATGACGGCGCTGGGCAGGCACTAGGACCTAGGCTGCGCCTGTCAGGCGCAGGGCGGGCTTCTTCAACCAGCCTTGCACAGACACAAGTTGCTGTATGGTCTGATCTTGTTCCTGTGATCTGTGAGTTGATTCATGACTGTTGCTGACCTTTGCTTGAACCTGACCTTGCTGATATTCTCCTGCCCTGACCCTCTGGTTCGTTTGACCTCAGGTGGGTGTACTCGTCAACGCGTTTCGCCGATGGGCGTATCTCACTCAGCTTCGTCAGGACCAATGACGAAGCTGAGTGAGATACGCCCATCGGCGAAACGCGTTGACGTCATACGTCAGATACGTCACTTCCGGTCATGCGCATTAGGTGGAACGCACGCTGACCCACAAGTAGGAAGCCATTTTCACATGCCATGAGGCAAGCCTAGGCAGCACAGGCGCCGAGAAGAGGCTGGAACCCGCGGTATATCGGCGGATGTCAGCGGTGGTTCCTTGGCCTCCCCGGCCTTGTATGGCAGCACCTATGAAGGATATTCTTTCCTCTCCTATTATCCATTGCACAGGTGGTGAGTGGACTGTTGCAGGACACAAGATATATGGTCCTATGTGACTTATATGACCTATATATCCCATACAGAGTGAAAGCTCTTTCAGTGACTTTCCACATATTGTTTGTTTCACTACAGGATGGGGACATCATGGTGCTTTGTATAAGAAACAAGATATACCACATGTATTTCAACAGGCAGAAGATCTATTGGGATGTGTCTTGATTTTCTCACAGAAAGTGGTATCTAGTCCACATGCAGTGGTGAAGAAACCATTTCAAGCAGTGCGCTGCTTTATGCATCTATCCTTCCATCCTGGTAAAAAATGGGGCATATCTTTATTCAAGAGCCCTAGGAAACAGCTGGTAATAATCACAGATGAATGGGCCCCAACCACTTGTGTTGCATCATTTACATGACATTTATGTTTTGTCTCATATAGGCCTAGAGGCATGCCTTCTTTTTGACGCACACTGTGCTTGCTGCATTGCATACATGTGATATTTATATCTATGGTATAATTTTTTGAAATTCCCTGTTTGGGATATAACCATTCTGGTAGTAGCTTAGTCTACACATTTATAACACGTGTTATGGTATACCTATGGTATAATTTTTATATACACCTCCTTTGGGAAGTGTCCACCTATGCGCCTGTGCTACAGGGACTTTAGACTCTTGTAGTCATTGTCCTTGTTGCACATGTATTTAGACCGGTCTTGGTGTCATTTTATATGGTTTTAGGTCTGTGTGTATTGTCTCATACTGAGGTGATGGTAAACCAGGGCGATTGCCCATATGTCAAATTTGTATGTGTAATAAAGCATAATTTTTGGATATTTTTCTGAGTATCACATTCTGTTCATAATGTAGCCGCTTTCTTTGTGAATTTCTTTTCACAACCCCTCTTTTTTTGCATGCCTTTTTTGGCTACTGAATGGAGACCATTTACTGGGTGATACGGTAATTTATTGTACGACCTCTTAATAACTATCTTTAACTAATGGTCCATAACACGTGGCCTGACATGCGTGGTCCTTTGTGTGTACTGTGCACGCACTGGCATTGGACGCCATATTATTTACGTTTGTTATGCCTGGGTAGGGTGCATTATCTGGAGACACCACAAGCATTGGTGTTGTCTCCATCTCCTTCCTGTGACTGTCCCCATATTCCCGCTAGGCAAGCTGCACTCTTTTTGTGGACACTAACTACAATCGTGTTGGTGGCTATTGTCACACCAGGCAACTGATGTTTATTTGGTAAGATTGCAGTATAGGTGTTTGCACATGTTGTTCATTGATACTATTTTTACCACCCTCTTTTGGAGCTGCCAAGCTTGTATCACTCTCACTCTTCAGACAGGATATGGTACTATATTTTCTTGTAATACTATAAAATGCAATTGTTTTCCATTATATGCACCCCTTCCATGCCTGCTATATTACAACAGACACTGTGATAGGTTTTGTGATCACCTTTCCTGACAGTTTTTCATTTTTTCCTATCAACAACCTGGAGGGCATATTAGAATCCATCATCCCTCTTTTTCTTTTGGCATGTGTTGATTTGTGGTTTTTATAGATACACCTTATATCATTATTTTTGTTGTTGATTTTTACTACTCCTACAAGTATACGGAGTACTTTTCTATATATATATTTTTTTCTCTGCCTTGGGGATATAGTCTTACAGTATGGCTGTGGATGTCAACAGGCGACCTCAGTGTGGAACTCGTGTGGCCCCTTATGGTTGGGCAGTTATTGCTTGGATGGCACTGGTGGTGATCTTGATGAACAATGGGAGAACTCTTTTAACCCTATTGGCGGCTAGTGGAAGGGCAATGTTCATTTGGATGGTATGTGGTTTATTGCTTATTCAACACTGTATTTGTTGTAACACTGTATTTCTGTATAAAATTCTCATTGTTGCCTATTACATTGTAGAGGATTTTTTTACCATCCTTATCTTCAGCCTACCCCTGATGAAAGAAATATGTTTTTCTGAAACACGTCAGGCATCCAACTGAAGAAAGTCGGCCTGTTCATCCTCACAATTTTTGATCAGGAGGACTCTTACTGAACATACAGGTGTATATCCTATGCTCTGCTACCTGTGTTGGGTTTTATCCTTATCTGTCTATGTGAAGCTAAATTTTATCAAATTTTGTAATAAAATATTTTTGTACTGTATTGTTGAGTTGAGTTTCCTTTAATGTCCCACTACGTACTTTGCAAGGGGAAACATCTTTTTCTAAAGCAGAAAAAATGGGCAACCGTAAAGATTTGAACAACTTTGAACAAGAGCTAAATTGTAATGGTTATACCACTGGGTCAGAGCATCTCAAAAACCGCAGATTGCAAGGGATGCAAATAGTCTGCAGTAGTAAGGACCTACCAAAAGTGGTCCAAGGAAGGAAAACTGGCATGAGCCAAAGCTCATTGATGCATGGTTACATAGTTAGTCCAGTTGAAAAAAGACACATGTCCAGCTAGCTCAACCATTAAAAAGAGGGGCAAAAAATAAAAATAAAAAAAGTGTGTGTATATGTATATGTATACGTGTGTGTGTATATATATATATATATATATATATATATATATATATATATATATATACACACACACACACAATCCTATATACACAATCTAATACCCACACCTGATCCAGAGGAAGGCAAAAAAAACAAGATAGCTTGATGCAATTTGCTCCAGCGGGGGAAAAATTTCCTCCCTGATCCCCCGAGAGGCAGTCGGATATTCTGTGGATCAAATTTACCCATAAATATTAGTATCCAGTTATATTATGTGCATTTAGGAAAGAATACAGGCTTTTTTTAAAAACAATCTACTGATGCATGTGGTGAAAGAAAGCTGGTCTTTGTGGTTTGAGCCAGTAGAAGAGCTACTGTAGCTCAAATTGCCAAAAAAGGTAATGCTGGTTTTAATAGAAGTGTCAAAATACACAGTGCATCACAGCTTGTTGTGTAGGGTACTGCACAGGGTGCCCATGCTGACCAGTGTCCACAGCCAAAAGTGCCTACAATGGGCATGTAAGCATCAGAACTGGACCACAGAGCAATGGAAGAAAGTGGCCTGGTCTGATGAATTGCATTTTCTTTTACATCATGTGGATGGTCAGGTGCACGTGTATCATTAACCTGGGAAGAGATGGCACCAGGATGCACTATGAGAAGATCACAAGCCAGCAGAGTCTTAAAGGACCTGTTACTGACAACTTGATGCCAGATACCACAGCATACCTTCAGAGGTCTAGAGGAGTCTATGCCTCAATGGGTCAGGGCTATTTTGGTGGCAAAAGAGGGACCTATACAATATTAGGTGGTCAAAATGTTATGGTGGATAGTCATAATGTGCTGATATAACTATTATTGCCACAGTACCTACTCATTTTATTTACTTTGTAAAGGACTGTGGAAGATGGAGGCAAGATAAGTCTATCAATCAGTTATTTAAACATAAAGTAAGATACTTTGATAAATATATAATTTCATAAAGCAGTCTTTATTGAGCTGATATTAAAAATGTTTGGTAAAATATACATTTCTAGCAAACAGTATGAATTTTGAAATGTTAAATCAAATTTCAACTTACAGCAGCAGTGAAAGGGCTTTCAGCAGAGAGGCATTTTATGTGTTATATTGTTAAATGCATCTAATAAGTGCTATGACTTGAAGATTATTTGCAGGCCACACAGCGGGGTCTAACTGTAAGCTGACAAAGTTAGAAAACAAGCTGTTGCTTTCTTTTTAATTAAATAGAAATTTGTCAGGAACCCTGAGGTAGCACTGTACAATACTTTGACAGCCCTAGAATGAATCAACTGTATATAGACTTATTACTCATAAGGAGCCTGATTTGGAAAAGCACAATAAAGGTGAAAAAATATATGCATGTAGGCAAATGAGAACTGTTTTTGAACATACCAAGAAACTCACTGAAGTCCATATAATTGAAAATAATGCGTGCAATGCAGCAGTATTTAAAAAAGACTAATAAGATTTTGTTTTTGACTCCAGAGGGCGCGGTTTAACCACCTGGACTACTAAGGACTTGGTTTAAGCAGCTGCAGCAAAACCTAGAAGTTTCCTGCTGGGATTTGCCAACTGTCAGTTCAGGAACTACATCAGCCATCTCCTGGGCTTCCAATCCTGTTACAAATGGCTTTGTTAGATTAAAGTTACACTGACGTTTAAATCTCTTCATTACTGAAATATTTCACTTCTTCTTTTCCATTATCTCATTAATGTAAATGTATTACAAATGAGGATACTGCCAACAAGTAGGTAAATCTCTCAGAAGCAAAGAGATTTCACTGCGAATGTAGTTCTAGCCTAAAGGTAGCCATACACTGAGCCAATTTCAGCAGACTCCTAATAAATGGGCCAAAATTCAATCAAAGGAGCTGTATAGAAAATTGTTGACCGAACAGCACCTGCACCTGCAGTGAGGATGCAGGCTCTGTTCAGGTAATCTGACAACCAGTGCCAGCAGGGGGGATCCTTCATATGCTATGTAATTCCTATTGTATAGTTTTTATATGCTGTGCTTCATTTTCAGTAAAAATTGTCTAATCTTCCATTATAATATGTTGCCTCTAACCTTTCAGAACCCCCTTTATGTTTCTGCAACATTGCTTGACCAGACGCTCACATTTTGGCCTCAATTTAACTAATCATTCTAGCTATTATGAGTCCTCGGCTTGATAAAAGGGGAGCAGCCCCAGAAACACAAAGCCATGGCAACATATTTTGCTTTCCTGTATTCCTTATGTAAGAACAGGCTCTATACCATGGAATGCTACAGATGCCACTATTTGTTCAGCATCAGACAGATCTGATTCTTTTCCACCTTGGGAGGATCCAGAATGGACTTCCTCTGCTGGCCACAGTGGACTGACAGACTTTTGACACAGACTTGTGATATGCTGATGGTTCCTAAGCATTTTGCAATTGTGGCTAGTGACCTATTGCACAGCTGATAACATTGTCCTAAATGTATGGGTCTATTGCATGCCTACTTATTTTGCCTTCTCACAGCTTTGCTACCATCACATCACAACTCTAAGGAAAGGGGGATTGGACCATATTGAACTGTGAGATAGGAGAAGGGCGATGATAAAAATCCTCAAAAGTCATGACCAAGTGCCATCTGACTCCAGGTTTAAAGAAGTTGCATGAACTGCTTTAGTGGATAGTGGTACTTGTGCTTGTGCCATGAAGGTTGACATTTAAACCAGAAGGAGAATATTTTCTCATTTGTTAAATGCTACTTTAATATTACCGTGACATCTGACAGGCTCCCCCCATGATGATTTGCAGCCCCTTGGTCCTCTGTTATGCCTTTTGTGTCCTGTCCCACAGATAATTCTTAGAGGTCAGGAAACCATCCTCTATATAAATCCATCAAAGCAATACTTAACCATGATTGGTAATCTGTACACAGCAGGGGTGGACTGACAACTCATGGGGCTCTCGGGCAATAGGGGATCATGGGGCCCGTGTCCTTGCCCAAACTCAAGAAAGCCTATGAAAAAGGTACCAGGGGCATTTCATGGAGCCCCCTACTGACCCTCGGCCCTCGGGCAGTGCCCAAGTTTCCAAATGGTCAGTCTGTCCCTGGTACACAGAGTTAAACATAATCCGGAGATGCACAGGGCCATCTGCACTGGACAAATTGTTTGCACTTCATATTCATCAGTGTCCCCAGAGCTCACAAAATCAGCATTGCTGTGCTAAAGGTTTCTTCACCTTTTGAAGACTCAGGGAAGGCAGTAGAATTAAAATGCAGGAAAAGAGCATCAGGCATGACCATGTGAACTTGTGTTAAAAAGAAAATTTGCAACACTAAACATAAAAAATATTGAATATCAATAGACAAATTCCATCAAGTGCAACAATAGAAATAAAATTCATATAAAACAAAAATAATGTACATAAGTCCAATGGTGTTCAAATCAATGATCGTGAACTATGATATAATAAATAGAATAGTCGTAATGTCTATTGCAAACTAAATCTTCACCCAGTGATCCAGGAACAACAGAAGTGTCACCTCCACCAATGGCTAGAATGAAAACTCACCAGAAGATGTTGCTGTTTAGAAAAACAGCAATATCGCATGTATGATAATAATTTCCTAAGGTACAATCCTTCAGTGTATCAGGAAACCCGATAGTCCTCCTCATATCCCACTCCACCAGATGTCAGTACATGTGCTCTCATCCTCCAAAAACTACCAACAAATCTCTCACAGTGTAGTAGTTTTAATAAAGTGCATACATACACAGATAAAATAGCCAATTAAAAACTAAGAAATCGCTGTGTGTTCACTTAAATAAGGGGCTGCCAGACACTCGGAATGGCGGCATGACCTCCAGCAATGACGCCTAACAACCCAACATTGTTTCACGCGACAGCGTGTCCTCAGGGGTTCATTAACAAATAGCAGCGCCCATCAATATGTAGCCCATCTATACAGAGATGTCACTTCTGGTCTCGGCACCATTTTCCTGTGGTCTAAAGGAAGTGTAACTACATTACATCCAGTATCGGCACCATTTTCTTATAGTCTCGAAAGGCCAAGACATGGCTGCCATCATGTTTAAGATCAACTCACAGGATCTAACATATAGCAAAAACCAGACCCATTCTATTAATCCAGAAAGCATTCAAAGGATAAATCAAATACTCAGATGGGCAACATATATTGATAGAACTAAAATCACAATAATAAATACATACTGACATAAAGTTTTTCTGGTGGGGAGAAAATCTCAAACTAAACAAAAATATATATTACAATGAAAATAAAAATAATTATATAATATATAAAATTAGCTGGTATCAATAAAACAATTTATATCCCAATCTACATTTAAACCTAATGGGCATAAGATTTTAATTCGTACAGCCATTTCATTTCAGGTTTAAAAATTTCTCTTCTATATCTCCAATGAGGTTGTAATTTAGTAATTTATGTAAGTTTGTTAATTTGTTATTTATTATGATGTTGCCAAAAATGTGCTGCCAAACTATGTTTTTTAAACCCATTTTTTATATTGTAAACATGTTTCCTAAGGCGATCTCTCAACCTTCTAGTAGTCCTACAAACATATTGTTTCTGACATGGACACTACAGTAGATACAATATATATTTAGATTCACATGTCATACATGTATCAATGGAAAATTGTTTACTAGTAACCGTTGAAGCAAAAGTCAATACTTTTTTCTTCCTAGTATTGTTAACCGTACAAATCATGCATCTATTACAAGGGTAAAATCCTTTAGGATGCATGAAAAAAGAGGGTGAGGGTTTTGGAGGATATGTTGCATTTGGGGCCAATTTATCCCTCAAATTAGGGGCTCTCCTAAAAATAACCTCTAGTTGATCCAGTAATATCTGAGAACTGGATCCGTTTTCAATATACCCCTCCTCTTAAGTATTTGTTTGATCTGGGTATATTGAACAGAAATGTTAGTACTATAACCTCTTTCTAAAAATATGTTTTTAAGTAAATTGGCTTGCTAAATATAATCTTCCATGTTACGACAATTCCGCTTCATTCTCAAGAATTGTCCCTTAGGAACATTCTTGAGCCAGAGTGGGTGGTGGCAACTTTCCAAGGGAATATAACTATCAGATGTGTTAAAAAAAGAATTTGTATAAATTTCTCCCTCTACAATCCTCAAATTAAAATCTAAAAAGTTGACTGAATCCTTTATATATATAAATATATATATATATATATATATATATATATATATATGACAAATTGATGTTGTAAATATTATGGTTCAAATAGGTCAGGAATTGAATTAATGATGACTCATCCCCCTTCCAGAGAAGAATATCATCAATGTATCGCTTCTTTAAAAGTAAATAAACCATCCACCTCCCATGGAATACAGGGCCAACAATATTCCAACTATTTTTTAACAGTGAATCACAACAGGAAAAGAAGCATAGACCAAGAAGAGGGAGAAGAGGAAGAAGAAGACTTAACCGAGTCAAAAAAACTACGAATGTAAGACAATCACAGGGCATCTTTAATCTTGGTTCTACATCTTTAAGCTCAGAGGAGGAGTTGATACTTAATAAGGGTTTGAAATTTGCACCTAAAGCTAAGCTGAACCAATTCCAAACCTTCATATATATTCATAGGTTCACTAGGCAACTTAGTGTGAAAAAACACTTTATACAGAATCCCATTGTTCATAATTAGAGATGAGCGAAGAAATGAAAAATTCGATTCGACTGATTCGGCGAATTCGTGGACAATATTCGATTCGAGTCGAATAAATTCGCTGTGAATTTAACTTAAAAAAGGGTGTTTCTAGGCTTCAGAGAGACTTAATATTAGTGCAGAACACTGTACCTTTAATTTAAATGCCCTTGGAGTCTGCTGGGGAAGAGAAATAATACTGTCAGTCAGTATGACATGCAGATGAGTGCCGTCGATCTTAGAATCACCGCACACTTCACTCATTTGGGCAGTCACGGGGCCAAAACCAGAGTGTGGAGCCACAGTGTGGCGGTGGAGGCAGCAGCAATGGGAGGCCATACAGCACCCTATGACAAAAATGGAAACCACCAGCAGTGTGAGGAGACCTGAAAGTGGCACATGGCAGAGTGTGGCGATAGAGACAGCAGCAATGGGAGGCCGTACAGGGACCCATGACACACTCTGGACCTGGCAGCAGCATGAGGAGGCGGTACAGGGGCCCATGACAGATTACGGGCCTGGCAGCAGCATGAGGAGTCGGTACAGGGGCCCATGGCAGATTACGGGCCTGGCAGCAGCAATGGGAGGCCGTACAGGGACCCATGACACACTCTGGACCTGGCAGCAGCATGGGGAGGCGGTACAGGGGCCCATGACAGATTACGGGCCTGGCAGCAGCATGAGGAGTCGGTACGGGGGCCCATGACACACTCTGGACCTGGCAGCAGCATGAGGAGGCGGTACAGGGGCGCATGACAGATTACGAGCCTGGCAGCAGCAACTTGGACAGGAGGACGTTCAGCTTCTGCACCGTCGGGTGCGTGCTCGCAAACTGTTGTCTCTTGGAAACGGATTCCAAGAAAGACTGCTGACGGAATCCGTGAAGAGGAGTAGCAGGAGAAGGAGCATCTGAACGAGCGGAATATGCCAACAAGCGACAACAGTGGCCCATGACAGATTACGGGCCTGGCAGCAGCATGAGGAGTCGGTACGGGGGCCCATGGCAGATTACGGGCCTGGCAGCAGCTATGGGAGGCCCGTAATCTGCCAGCACCCTATGACAAAAAATGGAACCCACCAGCAGTGTGAGGAGACCTGAAAGTGGCACATGGCAGAGTGTGGCGATGGAGACAGCAGCAATGGGAGGCCGTACAGGGACCCATGAGAGACTCTGGACCTGGCAGCAGCATGAGGAGGCGGTATAGGGGCCCATGGCAGATTAGGGGCCTGGCAGCAGCTATGGGAGGCCCGTAATCTGCCAGCACCCTATGACAAAAAATGGAACACACCAGCAGTGTGAGGAGACCTGAAAGTGGCACATGGCAGAGTGTGGCGATGGAGGCAGCAGCAATGGGAGGCCGTACAGGGACCCATGAGAGACTCTGGACTTGGCAGCAGCATGAGGAGGCGGTATAGGGGCCCATGGCAGATTAGGGGCCTGGCAGCAGCTATGGGAGGCCCGTAATCTGCCAGCACCCTATGACAAAAAATGGAACACACCAGCAGTGTGAGGAGACCTGAAAGTGGCACATGTTTGGGGCATGATTCATGGCGGATTTAGTCAGTTGTGTCAGGAACTGGTGGTTTGAAATCCAGACTAATCCACGCCTGATTCATTTTCACAAACGTGAGTCTCTCCACACTTTGGGTGGACAGTCGTGTCCTCCGCGGAGTTGCAATACCTCCTGCCGCACTAAACACGCGCTCCGATGCCACGCTACTGGCCGGGCATGACAGCCTTTCAAGGGCAAATTCAGCTAGTTGGGGCCAAAGGTCAAGTTTCGTTGCCCAGTAGTCAAGGGGATTGTCTACCTCGGTTGGCAGGGTGCTGTCCAAGTAGGCCTAAGCCTGTTGTTTGAGGTCCTGCTCCAGGTCCACCTGATGCTGCTGCTGCTGCTGCGGCTGGTTAGTAGTTTCCTCACTGCGCTGGTGAAGAAAGCTACTCATCATCGACTGCAGACTGAGGCAGCCGCTGCTGGTGGAGCTGCCACTGCTCCTACCACCCCACCCCTCCCCTGCTGCCATGGCAGCGGAACACGAGCGCACAGGGCCCACAGTGTCTGAGGATGGACGTTGGCGCAGACAGGCAGAGACCAGCTGACTACATAGGTGTTTTTTATAGTACGTTATTTTGGCCTCCCTCTCAGCAGGTGTGAAAAAGGCCACCATTTTTGAACGGTAGCGAGGGTCCAACAAGGTGGACAGCCAAAAGTCATCCCTCTGTCTGATGGTTATTATTCGGCTGTCGCTACGCAAGCAACCGAGCATGCTATGGGCCATTTGTGCCAAGGAATGCGAGGGACTCCCTGCCTCCATCTCCACAGCATACTGCCACGGTGCGTCTAGGTCCTCTGTCTCCTCTTCCTCCTCCTCTACCAGATGCTCCTGCTCCTCCACTCCTGTCCGCTGAGTGGAAAAACCACCCATTTCACTCAATAATTCCTGAGCACCAATGTCCTCCTCTACCTCCTCCTCTTCTTCCAGTCCTGCCCCCACAGGGGCCATGTGGCGTTGAGATCTGTGCGCCACGTCTACCGCACCCTGACCAGCCATTGTTAACAGCATTTGTTCCAGGACGTGCAACAGAGGAATGACGTCGTTCATCCCATAGTCCTGCCGACTCACGAATAGCGTGGCCTCCTCAAAGGGCCTGAGCAAGCGCAGGTGTCACGCATGAGCTGCCAATGGCTGACATCTAAGTTACACAGGGAGTACCTTTATCTGCTTTTAACATCAGGAAATCTGTGATGGCCTTTTGCTGTTCGTAAAGGCGGTCTAACATATGTAGGGTTGAATTCCACCTTGTTGCAACGTCACAGCATGAGGAGTCGGTATAGGGGCCCATGGCAGATTAGGGGCCTGGCAGCAGTTATGGGAGGCCCATAATCTGCCAGCACCCTATGACAAAAAATGGAACACACCAGCAGTGTGAGGAGACCTGAAAGTGGCACATGGCAGAGTGTGGCGATGGAGACAGCAGCAATGGGAGGCCGTACAGGGACCCATGAGAGACTCTGGACCTGGCAGCAGCATGAGGAGGCGGTATATAGGGGCCTACGGCAGATTAGGGGCCTGGCAGCAGCTATAGGAGGCCCGTAATCTGCCAGCACCCTATGTCAAAAAATTCAACACACCAGCAGTGTGTGAGGAGACCTGAAAGTGGCACATGGCAGAGTGTGGCGATGGAGACAGCAGCAATGGGAGGCCGTACAGGGACCCATGACAGACTCTGGACTTGGCAGCAGCATGAGGAGGCGGTATATAGGGGCTTATGGCAGATTAGGGGCCTGGCAGCAGCTATAGGAGGCCCGTAATCTGCCAGCACCCTATGTCAAAAAATTCAACACACCAGCAGTGTGAGGAGACCTGAAAGTGGCACATGGCAGAGTGTGGCGATGGAGACAGCAGCAATGGGAGGCCGTACAGGGACCCATGACAGACTCTGAACTTGGCAGCAGCATGAGGAGGCGGTATATAGGGGCCCATGGCAGATTAGGGGCCTGGCAGCAGCTATAGGAGGCCCGTAATCTGCCAGCACCCTATGTCAAAAAATTCAACACACCAGCAGTGTGAGGAGACCTGAAAGTGGCACATGGCAGAGTGTGGCGATGGAGACAGCAGCAATGGGAGGCCGTACAGGGACCCATGACAGACTCTGGACTTGGCAGCAGCATGAGGAGGCGGTATATAGGGGCCCATGGCAGATTAGGGGCCTGGCAGCAGCTATGGGAGGCCCGTAATCTGCCAGCACCCTATGTCAAAAAATTCTACACACCAGCAGTGTGTGAGGAGACCTGAAAGTGGCACATGGCAGAGTGTGGCGATGGAGACAGCAGCAATGGGAGGCCGTACAGGGACCCATGACAGACTCTGGACTTGGCAGCAGCATGAGGAGGCGGTATATAGGGGCCCATGGCAGATTAGGGGCCTGGCAGCAGCTATGGGAGGCCCGTAATCTGCCAGCACCCTATGTCAAAAAATTCAACACACCAGCAGTGTGTGAGGAGACCTGAAAGTGGCACATGGCAGAGTGTGGCGATGGAGAAAGCAGCAATGGGAGGCCGTACAGGGACCCATGAGAGACTCTGGACCTGGCAGCAGCATGAGGAGGCGGTATATAGGGGCCCATGGCAGATTAGGGGCCTGGCAGCAGCTATGTGAGGCCCGTAATCTGCCTGCACCCTATGTCAAAAAATTAAACACACCAGCAGTGTGAAGAGACCTGAAAGTGGCACATGGCATGAGAGACTCTGGACCTGGCAGCAGCAGGAGGAGGCGGTATAGGGGCCCATGGCTGATTAGGGGCCTGGCAGCAGCTATGTGAGGCCCGTTATCTTGCAGCACCCTATGTCAAAAAATTTAACACACCAGCAGTGTGAAGATACCTGAAAGTGGCACATGGCAGCAGAGTGTGGCGATGGAGACAGCAGCAATGGGAGGCCGTACAGGGACCCATGAGAGACTCTGGACCTGGCAGCAGCAGGAGGAGGTGGTATATAGGGGCCCATGGCAGATTAGGGGCCTGGCAGCAGCTATGTGAGGCCCGTAATCTGCCTGCACCCTATGTCAAAAAATTTAACACACCAGCAGTGTGAAGAGACCTGAAAGTGGCACATGGCAGCAGAGTGTGGCGATGGAGACAGCAGCAATGGGAGGCCGTACAGGGACCATGACAGACTCTGGACTTGGCAGCAGCATGAGGAGGCGGTATATAGGGGCCTATGGCAGATTAGGGGCCTGGCAGCAGCTATGTGAGGCCCGTAATCTGCCTGCACCCTATGTCAAAAAATTTAACACACCAGCAGTGTGAAGAGACCTGAAAGTGGCACATGGCAGCAGAGTGTGGCGATGGAGACAGCAGCAATGGGAGGCCGTACAGGGACCATGACAGACTCTGGACTTGGCAGCAGCATGAGGAGGCGGTATATAGGGGCCCATGGCAGATTAGGGGCCTGGCAGCAGCTATGTGAGGCCCGTAATCTGCCTGCACCCTATGTCAAAAAATTTAACACACCAGCAGTGTGAAGAGACCTGAAAGTGGCACATGGCATGAGAGACTCTGGACCTGGCAGCAGCAGGAGGAGGCGGTATAGGGGCCCATGGCTGATTAGGGGCCTGGCAGCAGCTATGTGAGGCCCGTTATCTTGCAGCACCCTATGTCAAAAAATTTAACACACCAGCAGTGTGAAGAGACCTGAAAGTGGCACATGGCAGCAGAGTGTGGCGATGGAGACAGCAGCAATGGGAGGCCGTACAGGGACCCATGAGAGACTCTGGACCTGGCAGCAGCAGGAGGAGGTGGTATATAGGGGCCCATGGCAGATTAGGGGCCTGGCAGCAGCTATGTGAGGCCCGTAATCTGCCTGCACCCTATGTCAAAAAATTTAACACACCAGCAGTGTGAAGAGACCTGAAAGTGGCACATGGCAGCAGAGTGTGGCGATGGAGACAGCAGCAATGGGAGGCCGTACAGGGACCATGACAGACTCTGGACTTGGCAGCAGCATGAGGAGGCGGTATATAGGGGCCCATGGCAGATTAGGGGCCTGGCAGCAGCTATGTGAGGCCCGTAATCTGCCTGCACCCTATGTCAAAAAATTTAACACACCAGCAGTGTGAAGAGACCTGAAAGTGGCACATGGCAGCAGAGTGTGGCGATGGAGACAGCAGCAATGGGAGGCCGTACAGGGACCATGACAGACTCTGGACTTGGCAGCAGCATGAGGAGGCGGTATATAGGGGCCCATGGCAGATTAGGGGCCTGGCAGCAGCTATGTGAGGCCCGTAATCTGCCTGCACCCTATGTCAAAAAATTAAACACACCAGCAGTGTGAAGAGACCTGAAAGTGGCACATGGCATGAGAGACTCTGGACCTGGCAGCAGCAGGAGGAGGCGGTATAGGGGCCCATGGCTGATTAGGGGCCTGGCAGCAGCTATGTGAGGCCCGTTATCTTGCAGCACCCTATGTCAAAAAATTTAACACACCAGCAGTGTGAAGAGACCTGAAAGTGGCACATGGCAGCAGAGTGTGGCGATGGAGACAGCAGCAATGGGAGGCCGTACAGGGACCCATGAGAGACTCTGGACCTGGCAGCAGCAGGAGGAGGTGGTATATAGGGGCCCATGGCAGATTAGGGGCCTGGCAGCAGCTATGTGAGGCCCGTAATCTGCCTGCACCCTATGTCAAAAAATTTAACACACCAGCAGTGTGAAGAGACCTGAAAGTGGCACATGGCAGCAGAGTGTGGCGATGGAGACAGCAGCAATGGGAGGCCGTACAGGGACCATGACAGACTCTGGACTTGGCAGCAGCATGAGGAGGCGGTATATAGGGGCCCATGGCAGATTAGGGGCCTGGCAGCAGCTATGTGAGGCCCGTAATCTGCCTGCACCCTATGTCAAAAAATTTAACACACCAGCAGTGTGAAGAGACCTGAAAGTGGCACATGGCAGCAGAGTGTGGCGATGGAGACAGCAGCAATGGGAGGCCGTACAGGGACCATGACAGACTCTGGACTTGGCAGCAGCATGAGGAGGCGGTATATAGGGGCCCATGGCAGATTAGGGGCCTGGCAGCAGCTATGTGAGGCCCGTAATCTGCCTGCACCCTATGTCAAAAAATTTAACACACCAGCAGTGTGAAGAGACCTGAAAGTGGCACATGGCAGCAGAGTGTGGCGATGGAGACAGCAGCAATGGGAGGCCGTACAGGGACCCATGACAGACTCTAGACTTGGCAGCAGCATGAGGAGGCGGTATATAGGGGCCCATGGCAGATTAGGGGCCTGGCAGCAGCTATGTGAGGCCCGTAATCTGCCTGCACCCTATGTCAAAAAATTAAACACACCAGCAGTGTGAAGAGACCTGAAAGTGGCACATGGCAGAGTGTGGCGATGGAGACAGCAGCAATGGGAGGCCGTACAGGGACCCATGAGAGACTCTAGACTTGGCAGCAGCATGAGGAGGCGGTATATAGGGGCCCATGGCAGATTAGGGGCCTGGCAGCAGCTATGTGAGGCCCGTAATCTGCCTGCACCCTATGTCAAAAAATTTAACACACCAGCAGTGTGAAGAGACCTGAAAGTGGCACATGGCAGCAGAGTGTGGCGATGGAGACAGCAGCAATGGGAGGCCGTACAGGGACCCATGACAGACTCTAGACTTGGCAGCAGCATGAGGAGGCGGTATATAGGGGCCCATGGCAGATTAGGGGCCTGGCAGCAGCTATGTGAGGCCCGTAATCTGCCTGCACCCTATGTCAAAAAATTAAACACACCAGCAGTGTGAAGAGACCTGAAAGTGGCACATGGCAGCAGAGTGTGGCGATGGAGACAGCAGCAATGGGAGGCCGTACAGGGACCCATGAGAGACTCTGGACTTGGCAGCAGCATGAGGAGGCGGTATATAGGGGCCCATGGCAGATTAGGGGCCTGGCAGCAGCTATGTGAGGCCCGTAATCTGCCTGCACCCTATGTCAAAAAATTTAACACACCAGCAGTGTGAAGAGACCTGAAAGTGGCACATGGCAGCAGAGTGTGGCGATGGAGACAGCAGCAATGGGAGGCCGTACAGGGACCCATGAGAGACTCTGGACTTGGCAGCAGCATGAGGAGGCGGTATATAGGGGCCCATGGCAGATTAGGGGCCTGGCAGCAGCTATGTGAGGCCCGTAATCTGCCTGCACCCTATGTCAAAAAATTTAACACACCAGCAGTGTGAAGAGACCTGAAAGTGGCACATGGCAGCAGAGTGTGGCGATGGAGACAGCAGCAATGGGAGGCCGTACAGGGACCCATGAGAGACTCTAGACTTGCCAGCAGCATGAGGAGGCGGTATATAGGGGCCCATGGCAGATTAGGGGCCTGGCAGCAGCTATGTGAGGCCCGTAATCTGCCTGCACCCTATGTCAAAAAATTTAACACACCAGCAGTGTGAAGAGACCTGAAAGTGGCACATGGCAGAGTGTGGCGATGGAGACAGCAGCAATGGGAGGCCGTACAGGGACCCATGAGAGACTCTAGACTTGGCAGCAGCATGAGGAGGCGGTATATAGGGGCCCATGGCAGATTAGGGGCCTGGCAGCAGCTATGTGAGGCCCGTAATCTGCCTGCACCCTATGTCAAAAAATTTAACACACCAGCAGTGTGAAGAGACCTGAAAGTGGCACATGGCAGCAGAGTGTGGCGATGGAGACAGCAGCAATGGGAGGCCGTACAGGGACCCATGACAGACTCTAGACTTGGCAGCAGCATGAGGAGGCGGTATATAGGGGCCCATGGCAGATTAGGGGCCTGGCAGCAGCTATGTGAGGCCGTAATCTGCCTGCACCCTATGTCAAAAAATTAAACACACCAGCAGTGTGAAGAGACCTGAAAGTGGCACATGGCAGAGTGTGGCGATGGAGACAGCAGCAATGGGAGGCCGTACAGGGACCCATGACAGACTCTAGACTTGGCAGCAGCATGAGGAGGCGGTATATAGGGGCCCATGGCAGATTAGGGGCCTGGCAGCAGCTATGTGAGGCCCGTAATCTGCCTGCACCCTATGTCAAAAAATTTAACACACCAGCAGTGTGAAGAGACCTGAAAGTGGCACATGGCAGCAGAGTGTGGCGATGGAGACAGCAGCAATGGGAGGCCGTACAGGGACCCATGAGAGACTCTGGACTTGGCAGCAGCATGAGGAGGCGGTATATAGGGGCCCATGGCAGATTAGGGGCCTGGCAGCAGCTATAGGAGGCCCATAATCTGCCAGCACCCTATGTCAAAAAATTCAACACACCAGCAGTGTGAGGAGACCTGAAAGTGGCACATGGCATGAGACACTGTGGACCTGGCAGCAGCATGAGGAGGCGGTATATAGGGGCCCATGGCAGATTAGGGGCCTGGCAGCAGCTATGGGAGGCCCATAATCTGCCAGCACCCTATGTCAAAAAATTCTACACACCAGCAGTGTGTGAGGAGACCTGAAAGTGGCACATGGCAGAGTGTGGCGATGGAGACAGCAGCAATGGGAGGCCGTACAGGGACCCATGAGAGACTCTGGACCTGGCAGCAGCATGAGGAAGCGGTATATAGGGGCCTATGGCAGATTAGGGGCCTGGCAGCAGCTATAGGAGGCCCATAATCTGCCAGCACCCTATGTCAAAAAATTCAACACACCAGCAGTGTGTGAGGAGACCTCAAAGTGGCACATGTTTGAGGCATGATTCATGGCGGATTTAGTCAGTTGTGTCAGGAACTGGTGGTTTGAAATCCAGACTAATCCACGCCTGATTCATTTTCACAAACGTGAGTCTCTCCACACTTTGGGTGGACAGTCGTGTCCTCCGCGGAGTTACAATACCTCCTGCCGCACTAAACACGCGCTCCGATGCCACGCTACTGGCCGGGCATGACAGCCTTTCAAGGGCAAATTCAGCTAGTTGGGGCCAAAGGTCAAGTTTCGTTGCCCAGTAGTCAAGGGGATTGTCTACCTCGGTTGGCAGGGTGCTGTCCAAGTAGGCCCAAGCCTGTTGTTTGAGCTCCTGCTCCAGGTCCACCTGATGCTGCTGCTGCTGCTGCGGCTGGTTAGTAGTTTCCTCACTGCGCTGGTGAAGAAAGCTACTCATCATCGACTGCAGACTGAGGCAGCCACTGCTGGTGGAGCTGCCACTGCTCCTACCACCCCACCCCTCCCCTGCTGCCATGCCAGCGGAACGCGAGCGCACAGGGCCCACAGTGTCTGAGGATGGACGTTGGCGCACAAAGGCAGAGACCAACTGACTACATAGGTGGTTTTTATAGTACGTAATTTTGGCCTCCCTCTCAGCAGGTGTGAAAAAGGCCACCATTTTGGACCGGTAGCGAGGGTCCAACAAGGTGGACAGCCAAAAGTCATCCCTCTGTCTGATGGTTATTATTCGGCTGTCGCTACGCAAGCAACCGAGCATGCTATGGGCCATTTGTGCCAAGGAATGCGAGGGACTCCCTGCCTCCATCTCCACAGCATACTGCCACGGTGCGTCTGGGTCCTCTGTCTCCTCCTCCTCCTCCTCTACCAGATGCTCCTGCTCCTCCACTCCTGTCCGCTGAGTGGAAAAACCACCCATTTCACTCAATAATTCCTGAGCACAAATGTCCTCCTCTACCTCCTCCTCTTCTTCCTGTCCTGCCCCCACAGGGGTCATGTGGCGTTGAGATCTGTGCGCCACGTCTACCGCACCCTGACCAGCCATTGTTAACAGCATTTGTTCCAGGACGTGCAACAGAGGAATGACGTCGTTCATCCCATAGTCCTGCCGACTCACGAATAGCGTGGCCTCCTCAAAGGGCCTGAGCAAGCGGCAGGTGTCACGCATGAGCTGCCAATGGCTGACATCTAAGTTACACAGGGGAGTACCTTTATCCGCTTGTAACATCAGGAAATCGGTGATGGCCTTTCGCTGCTCGTAAAGGCGGTCTAACATGTGTAGGGTTGAATTCCACCTTGTTGCAACGTCGCAGATCAGGCGATGCTGTGGAATTCCGTTCTGCCGCTGCAGCTCAATGAGGGTGTTCTTTGCGGTGTAGGAATGGCTGAAATGCATGCACAGTTTACGTGACATTTTAAGGATGTCTTGCAGTGGGATGGTGGATTTTAGGAACCGCTTGACAACCAGATTGAACACGTGAGCCATGCATGGCGCATGGCACAACCTTCCTTGACGCAGAGCAGACACCATGTTCTTTCCGTTGTCAGTCAACATGGTTCCGATTTTTAGTTTGCGCGGAGACAGCCATCTGTCGATTTCTCTGTTCATTACACTCAGCAGTTCCTCCCCTGTGTGACTACGTTCGCCAAGGCATACCAGGTGCAGCACAGCGTGACACCGTTGCGCCCTGCACATGTGATATGCCGGTCGGGTAATGGGACTTGGCACGGGGGTGGCGGCTGAGGACACGGCGGAAAAAGAGGTGGTAGAGGCGGACATGCTTGCTGGACCAAGGACGTGCAAACGTGGAGGCAAAAGCGTCGTGACCTGTCCAAGTTGCTGGTGCGGCTGTGCCGGCACCACGTTCACCCAGTGGGCCGTAAATGACATGTACTGTCCCTGACCGTAGTTACAGCTCCACACGTCGGCGCTGCCGTGCACTTTGGCAGAGACCGACATGCTCAAAGACTGGCCCACCATCTCTTCTACATGTGAATGCAGGGCTGGCACTGCCTTTTGGGCAAAGAAATGACGGCTTGGCACTCTCCACCGCGGCGCGGCACAAGCCATCATTTCTCGGAAAGGTGCTGAGTCCACCAGTTGGAAAGGGAGGGACTGCAGCACCAGCAACTTGGACAGGAGGACGTTCAGCTTTTGCACCGTCGGGTGCGTGCTCGCAAACTGTTGTCTCTTGGATACGGATTCCAAGAAAGACTGTTGACGGAATCCGAGAAGAGGAGTAGCAGGAGAAGGAGCATCTGAACGAGCGGAAGATGCCAATGAGCGACAACTCCCCTCAGCAGAGGTGTTGGAGCCTTGACTGGCTGATAGAGGGCGATTGACGACGTCGGGTGACGGAGCAAGTAACGGAGCGGGTGATGGAGCGGGGGCTGGGGCAGGCAGAACCGCCGTATGTTTATCACGGTTTTCCCAGGCCACCGAATGGTGACGCTGCATATGCTGACGCAACGCTGTAGTCCCAACATGGGCCCCCTGGCCACGCTTGCATTTCTGGCCACATAGTCGACATACGGCTACGTTTACTTCCTCGGGCGGCTTGAGGAAAAATTGCCACACCACCGAGTAGGAAACTTTGCCCCCGCTACTCTTCACTGGCTGACTGCTACTTCCTCCGTGCGCACCGGCACCACTACTGGCCGTGGTGGTAGGCTGCAGTGGAGCTGGTGCTCTACTCCGTGGACGTTTGGCTCCACTGACACTGATGCGACCCTGCTGCTGTCTCCTGGGCAACCCACCGACTGTTTTGCTCGCTGCCAAGCTGCCACCCTCTTCTCCTGATGATGCGGAAGAAATTGCCTGATGACGACGAGGCTGCCAAGTGCGATCAACCTCCTCATCATCAAGTAGGGTCTCCGCCTCACTACTAGCCCCCTCGGCTGCGTCTGGGTCAGGAGACAGACCTGTCTCTAGACCGGCTACCGAGCCACTCTCCTCGCCAGTACTTGTTCGCTTGGCTGCTGAAAAGGCCGATGTCTCCCCCCGTTCCTGACCGCCCTCTGTTAGCTCTTCCTCACTGTACAGTGGGGCTGAGCCCACAGCATGCGATACTTCGCTTGGTGAGGGAACAGCAAAGGACAGGGGCAGGTAGAGGACACGTGATTTCAGTGGGCTTGCTCCCGGGCCATGCCAACTAACGGTTGTGTCTGACGTACCCACCGACCGTTGGCTGTAGGTGTCAGAGGTGACCTGGGAAGAGGAAGACGACCGAGCCAACCAATCAATGACGGCAGGGTTGTCGGTGGAGACACGACCGCTGGATGACACCGGGAGCACTGGCCTCTGGCTGCGAATACTGCTGCCTCGACCCCTTCCTCTGCTGCCACGTCTGCTCGCTCCTAAAACATTGCCTCCTCTGCCACTCCTCTGCATGTTGTCTGACATACTATTTAATTCAACGATTAGGTGTCCCTGAGTAACAATTCTCTGGCACTCAGTAACAATTCTGTCTGTCCCTGAGTATGAATTCTGTGGCCCTGAGTAACAATTCTGTGTCTGTGCGAGTAACAATTCTGTGTCTGTGCGAGTAACAATTCTGTGTCTGTGCAAGTAACAATTTTGTGTCTGTGCGAGTAACAATTCTCTGGCACTCAGTAACAATTCTGTCTGTCCCTGAGTAACAATTCTCTGGCACTCAGTAACAATTCTGTCTGTCCCTGAGTAACAATTCTCTGGCACTCAGTAACAATTCTGTCTGTCCCTGAGTAACAATTCTCTGGCACTCAGTAACAATTCTGTCTGTCCCTGAGTATGAATTCTGTGGCCCTGAGTAACAATTCTGTGTCTGCGCGAGTAACAATTCTGTGTCTGTGCAAGTAACAATTTTGTGTCTGTGCAAGTAACAATTTTGTGTCTGTGCGAGTAACAATTCTCTGGCACTCAGTAACAATTCTGTCTGTCCCTGAGTAACAATTCTCTGGCACTCAGTAACAATTCTGACTGTCCCTGAGTAACAATTCTCTGGCACTCAGTAACAATTCTGTCTGTCCCTGAGTAACAATTCTCTGGCACTCAGTAACAATTGTGTGTCTGTGCAAGTAACAATTCTGTGTCTGTGCAAGTAACAATTTTGTGTCTGTGAGAGTAACAATTCTCTGGCACTCAGTAACAATTCTGTCTGTCCCTGAGTAACAATTCTCTGGCACTCAGTAACAATTCTGTCTGTCCCTGAGTATGAATTCTGTGGCCCTGAGTAACAATTCTGTCTCTGTGCGAGTAACAATTCTGTGTCTGTGCAAGTAACAATTTTGTGTCTGTGAGAGTAACAATTCCCTGGCACTCAGTAACAATTCTGTCTGTCCCTGAGTAACAATTCTCTGGCACTCAGTAACAATTCTGTCTTCCCTGAGTAACAATTCTCTGGCACTCAGTAACAATTCTGTCTGTCCCTGAGTATGAATTCTGTGGCCCTGAGTAACAATTCTGTCTCTGTGCGAGTAACAATTCTGTGTCTGTGCAAGTAACAATTTTGTGTCTGTGAGAGTAACAATTCTCTGGCACTCAGTAACAATTCTGTCTGTCCCTGAGTAACAATTCTCTGGCACTCAGTAACAATTCTGTCTGTCCCTGAGTATGAATTCTGTGGCCCTGAGTAACAATTGTGTGTCTGTGCAAGTAACAATTCTGTGTCTGTGCAAGTAACAATTTTGTGTCTGTGAGAGTAACAATTCTCTGGCACTCAGTAACAATTCTGTCTGTCCCTGAGTAACAATTCTCTGGCACTCAGTAACAATTCTGTCTGTCCCTGAGTAACAATTCTGTCTGTCCCTGAGTATGAATTCTGTGGCCCTGAGTAAGAATTCTCTGGCACTCAGTAACAATTCTGTCTGTCCCTGAGTATGAATTCTGTGGCCCTGAGTAACAATTGTGTGTCTGTGCAAGTAACAATTCTGTGTCTGTGCAAGTAACAATTTTGTGTCTGTGAGAGTAACAATTCTCTGGCACTCAGTAACAATTCTGTCTGTCCCTGAGTAACAATTCTCTGGCACTCAGTAACAATTCTGTCTGTCCCTGAGTATGAATTCTGTGGCCCTGAGTAACAATTCTGTCTCTGTGCGAGTAACAATTCTGTCTCTGTGCGAGTAACAATTCTGTGTCTGTGCAAGTAACAATTTTGTGTCTGTGAGAGTAACAATTCTCTGGCACTCAGTAACAATTCTGTCTGTCCCTGAGTAAGAATTCTCTGGCACTCAGTAACAATTCTGTCTGTCCCTGAGTAACAATTCTCTGGCACTCAGTAACAATTCTGTCTGTCCCTGAGTAACAATTCTGTCTGTCCCTGAGTATGAATTCTGTGGCCCTGAGTAAGAATTCTCTGGCACTCAGTAACAATTCTGTCTGTCCCTGAGTATGAATTCTGTGGCCCTGAGTAACAATTGTGTGTCTGTGCAAGTAACAATTCTGTGTCTGTGCAAGTAACAATTTTGTGTCTGTGAGAGTAACAATTCTCTGGCACTCAGTAACAATTCTGTCTGTCCCTGAGTAACAATTCTCTGGCACTCAGTAACAATTCTGTCTGTCCCTGAGTAACAATTCTCTGGCACTCAGTAACAATTCTGTCTGTCCCTGAGTAACAATTCTCTGGCACTCAGTAACAATTCTGTCTGTCCCTGAGTAACAATTCTGTCTGTCCCTGAGAATGAATTCTGTGGCCCTGAGTAAGAATTCTCTGGCACTCAGTAACAATTCTGTCTGTCCCTGAGTAACAATTCTCTGGCACTCAGTAACAATTCTGTCTGTCCCTGAGTATGAATTCTGTGGCCCTGAGTAACAATTGTGTGTCTGTGCAAGTAACAATTCTGTGTCTGTGCAAGTAACAATTTTGTGTCTGTGAGAGTAACAATTCTCTGGCACTCAGTAACAATTCTGTCTGTCCCTGAGTAACAATTCTCTGGCACTCAGTAACAATTCTGTCTGTCCCTGAGTAACAATTCTGTCTGTCCCTGAGTATGAATTCTGTGGCCCTGAGTAAGAATTCTCTGGCACTCAGTAACAATTCTGTCTGTCCCTGAGTATGAATTCTGTGGCCCTGAGTAACAATTGTGTGTCTGTGCAAGTAACAATTCTGTGTCTGTGCAAGTAACAATTTTGTGTCTGTGAGAGTAACAATTCTCTGGCACTCAGTAACAATTCTGTCTGTCCCTGAGTAACAATTCTCTGGCACTCAGTAACAATTCTGTCTGTCCCTGAGTATGAATTCTGTGGCCCTGAGTAACAATTCTGTCTCTGTGCGAGTAACAATTCTGTGTCTGTGCAAGTAACAATTTTGTGTCTGTGAGAGTAACAATTCTCTGGCACTCAGTAACAATTCTGTCTGTCCCTGAGTAAGAATTCTCTGGCACTCAGTAACAATTCTGTCTGTCCCTGAGTAACAATTCTCTGGCACTCAGTAACAATTCTGTCTGTCCCTGAGTAACAATTCTGTCTGTCCCTGAGTATGAATTCTGTGGCCCTGAGTAAGAATTCTCTGGCACTCAGTAACAATTCTGTCTGTCCCTGAGTATGAATTCTGTGGCCCTGAGTAACAATTGTGTGTCTGTGCAAGTAACAATTCTGTGTCTGTGCAAGTAACAATTTTGTGTCTGTGAGAGTAACAATTCTCTGGCACTCAGTAACAATTCTGTCTGTCCCTGAGTAACAATTCTCTGGCACTCAGTAACAATTCTGTCTGTCCCTGAGTAACAATTCTCTGGCACTCAGTAACAATTCTGTCTGTCCCTGAGTAACAATTCTCTGGCACTCAGTAACAATTCTGTCTGTCCCTGAGTAACAATTCTGTCTGTCCCTGAGAATGAATTCTGTGGCCCTGAGTAAGAATTCTCTGGCACTCAGTAACAATTCTGTCTGTCCCTGAGTAACAATTCTCTGGCACTCAGTAACAATTCTGTCTGTCCCTGAGTAAAAATTCTGTGGCCCTAATAACGTTTCTGTGGCCCTAAGTAACAATTCTCTGGCACTGAGTAACAATTCTGTCTGTCCCTGAGTATGAATTCTGTGGCCCTAACTAGCGTTTCTTTGTCCCTAAATAACGATTCTGTGGCCCTCATTAACAAGTCTGTGTCCCTGAGTAATGGTTCTCTGTCCCTAAGTAACTTCTCTCTGTCCCCAATTCTCGTTTCTGTGGCCCTAACTCTGTCCCTGTCCCTAGTACAGAGCGGTCTGCCTCTGTTCAATGACTGCAGGCAAATGAAGATTTCCAAAATGGCCGCTATATATACCTCGACCATTACACAGTGCTGGCTGGCTGGCTGCTGATTGGCTGATGCGATCACATGTCGTTGAGGAATGCATTATGGGGCAGCGCGCCTTGTCTGCGCGCCTTCCCCGACATCCCCGCTCCGTCGCCGCACATGTCAGCCGCCATTTTCGGAAAAATTTCGATTCGCGCGTCCGAATTAGGCTGTTTTTCGGATTCGGCACGAATCGAAATTTTTCCGATATTCGACTCGAATTCCACTTCGGATACTTCGATTCGCTCATCTCTATTCATAATAATAGAGATGAAAGATATAAACGTACTACCTTGAGAAATGCCTCTTTATTTAATCCCCGAATGCTGGTAATTCACATATTGGAGTCTTCAGAGATGTACTTATTCAGGATTTAGAGAAATTGGAGGTTAGAAGTGTCAAAAATTAAAAAGACAGTTATGAAGGAATGAAAATCTTTTGGAGAGACAGGATCTGGTAATTAGACCCACCAATAAGGGGGGAGGAATTATCCTTATGGACAAAGATAAATATGTAGGGGAGATGTATAATATCTTGGGTGATACGGAGACATATACACCTTTGAATAGAGACCCTACTATAGAGTTCAAAAAAGATTTAAGTAAATGAGTTAACGATGGCCATAAACAAGGTATTTTAACCATCTCCATAAAAGGTAATGACGGGCGCAAGGCGGTTCTCTCATTCTGGGAGGACATCATATGATGTCCTCCCTTTCTAACCGTGTGTGCGCAGCTCCGGGAGCGCACACAGCGGCAATCGGTAGTGCGCTGTGTCCCTCGGACACAGCGGATCACGGATCAACGGAAAGAGCACAAGATGTCGGCTCGGTCATGTGATCAGCTGTGTCCAATCACAGCTGATCGCATGTAAATAGGGAAATGCAGGTTATAGGCATTTCTCTCCTCACGAGCTGTCACGCTGACAGCTCAAGAGGAGGAGAGGAGAGCCGGTATTCAGCATTCCACAGAAAGGACATGTACACTGATCAGCTGAAGCTGATTAACAACCCCCTCTGCTACTTAACTGACCAGATCAATATCCCAGGAGTTTAACTAACTAGATGCTATACTCTGATTAAAAAGTGTTCCTTTAATTTTTTTTGAGCAGTATAGTAAGTACGCAGTCAACTTTTTAGATTTGAATTTGAGGATTGTAGAGGGAGAAATTTATATAAATTCTTTTTTTAAAACATCTGATAGAAATAGTTATATTCCCTTGGAAAGCTGCCACCACCCACTCTGGCTCAAGAATGTTCCTAAGGGACAATTCTTGAGAATGAGGCGGAATTGTTGTATCATGGAAGATTATATTGAGCAAGCCAATTTACTTAAAAACAGATTTTTAGAAAGAGGTTATAGGGAGGCCTTATTAAATGAGACTATTTGGGAAGTAGCAAGGATGAACAGAGAGACCCTGTTAGGTCCTCATAAACAGAAAAAAGAGAATAACATTTTTTGCATTCTTATTACTAGCTTTTCTGTTCAATATATCCAGATCAAACAGATACTTAAGAGGAGATGGGGCGTATTGAAAATGGATCCAGTTCCCAGGGAGATCTTGCCGAATCAGCCAGAGTTTATTTTTAGGAGAGCCTCTAATTTGAGGGATAAATTGGCCCCAATTGTAACTGATCCTCCAAAACCTTCACCCTCTTTTTTCATGCATCCTAAAGGATTTTACCCTTGTAATAGATGCATGATTTGTACAGTTAATAATACTAGGAAGAAAAAAGTATTTTTGCTTCAACGGTCACTAGTAAACCATAGTCCATTGATACATGTATGACATGTGAATCTAAATATATAATGTATGTATTGGAGTGTCCATGTCAGAAACAATATGTTGGTAGGACTACTAGAAGACTGAGAGATCGCCTTAGGGAACATGTTTACAATATAAAAAAAGGGTTTAAAAAACATAGTTTGTCAGCACATTTTCGGCAATATCATAATAGAGACCCTAGAGGCCTCAAATGTATGGCAATTACTGAATTACAACCTCATTGGAGAGGATGCCACCATAGAAGAGAAATTTCTAAACTTGAAATGAAATGGCTGTATGAATGAAAATTGTATGCCCATTAGGTTTAAATGTAGATTGGGATATAAATTGTTTTATTGATACCAACTAATTTTTATATAGTATATAATTATTTTTGTTTTTGTTTTAATTATTTAATTATTATATATATTTTTTTGGACAATTCAGTTCTATTTCTGATTCTTTCAAATTCCTCCTGATACACCGCCTGTTGCACAATGGATAATTACCTCTTCTGCGCGTGCAATATCTGCTGCTGTGGGGCATCCAGAACAAATGTGCCAGCCTTGACACTCTGATATAGAGTTTTTTGCAAAGCAACGAGCAATGTGAATTAGGCGAGCAATAGCTCTTACAGCAGATGACCAGGTAGAAAAACGCCCAAAACGGTGTGACTGCACTCACAGAAGTGTGGAATGATGTTCACAGTTCTTATTTCCTTATCATCATCATCAGGACTTACTAGTCCATAGGTGTTGTCAGTTAAGAGAGAGTAGGAGTTCTCACACAAAACCCTTGGAGGCGAAAGCCATAAGCTGTTCTGAAGAGCTGCTGATGACAAGGCTCTGGTCCCACAGTAAGCTGCGTTGAGTTCAGTGGGAATGTATTGCCATTGACTTGGTAGAGAGAACCTCTTTACATGTTCTACCCTGTTGCTGACGTACATGGAAAACTGTTTGGTTGTATATATAACCAAGTACTACCTTACTGTCTGTATAAAAGGTGAAAGAATCAATTCTAGTGTCCATATCACTTTGTATGACTTCAGCAATTTCTACTGCTAGCACAGCTGCACAGAGTTCAAGTCTTGGTGTGGTATGTGCAGGTTTGGGAGTGAGTTTTGCCATACAAACCTGAGGTAGTCTCTATTGTCTTCTTTGACAACGAAGCAGTTAAACATTTCTTGAATGTCGACCAGTACTGCTATGGGCTCTTGTCTGAAGTGGATCTGTACTCCTATTAGACTGTTGTTCAAGTTGGGTCCAATAAGAAGCATGTTGTTAAGAGAAATACCTTCATACTGAGCACTGGAATCAAAGACAACTCTGATTTGGTCTGGTTTGTGTGGGTGATACACACCAATGGATGGAAGGTACCAGCATTCTTCTCCCTCCCTTAGTGGGGGTGCAGACTCTGCATGATGTCTGTCAAATATATTTTGCATAAAGTCCACAAAGTGCCTTTGCATCTCTGGTTTCCTGCTTAAGTTGCTCTTTAAGGAGGAGAATCTACTGATGGCCTACTGCAAGTTGTTGGGCAATCTCAATCTTGGGTGACAAAAAGGTAAGGGTGCTACCCAGTTATTGGAGTTCTCTTGAAAGAACTCATTGTCCATTACTCTGATAGATTCTTTGTCTTCCATTGAAGGAGCCAGTATATCATCTTCACTGGTTGTATTAAACACTGGTCGTCTTCATGGGAGAGAAAAGGCTTGTGTTACCTGAAACAATATGGCACTATTTGCAGCTGGCTATCTTCTCTTTCACCCAATAGTGATGTGGGCATGGCTCAAAGTAAGTGTTTTGGCCATTTGGCAGAATATTTGTCTTTAATGATGAAACGATGATAGGTCTCTTAACCACTTCAAGTCTGGACACTTTTACCCCCTTCCTGTCCAGGCCAGTTTTCAGCTTTCAGCGCTATCACACTTTGAATGACAATTGCGCGGTCATGCAACACTATACCCATATGAATTTTTTTGCTTTTTTTGAGACAGATAAAGCTCTATTTTGGTGGTATTTATTCACCACTGGGATTTTTATTTTTTTTTGCTATATAAATGAAAAAGTCCAAAAATTTTGAAAAAAAGTGTTTTTCTTATAAAATTTTGCAAATAAATAATATTTCATCATAAATCATGGCCAAAATGTATTCCATTATCTTTTTAGTAAAAAAAAAAAAACCCAAATTAGTTTATAACCAAAAATTATAATTTTCAAACTTTTTTTTACATTTTTATTTTATTATTTTATATTATTATTTATGTTTTTTTTTTAACATACTGTCACCCTAGCAGTACAGTGTCACCATGGTGACACTGTACTACTTGTGGGGGTGATAAAGATTTTTTTTTGTACACTGATTGCTTTTACACCCATAAAAAAAAAAAGCAATCATTTCTCATTTTCTGCATTCTTGCAGCCATTGAGAACTACTGTGTGAGCTGTGATTGATCACAGCTTGTCACATGGTACAAGGCTGTTGTGAATAGCCTTGTACCATGTGACCTCTGTGATCATTCACAGATTTCACACGTAATAAGCAATGATGTCAAAAGTGACATCTTGCTTACTACTCTGCATGTGATCACTGATTGGCCAATCAGTGATCACATGATTGGGGCCTCGCACAGAGGTCCTGTCCGAGGATCGGTGTTCCACTGTGTCCGGAGGACACAGCGTGCACCGGATCGCGGTGCTGCGTGCTCCCAGGGAGCGTGCACAAGCAGGGGGCTGGGAGGCCATTTATAAATGGCCACCCGACCCTGCACTGCCACCGTCTGGACATTTATATACAACGACCGGACGGGAAGTGGTTAATTGTGCCTACACAGACACTGCCTATGATGACCCAACCTAGACCTGACTGTGTACCTTGTGAACCCTGAGAATGTCTCTTCCTAACAGAAGAAGGATCTGATCATCTTTGTCAAACGGTGGTATCTCATTTGCTATTACCTTCAGGTGAGGGTGATAGAAGGCAGCAGCTGGTGTAGGGATTTCTTCCCTGTTAGCAGGTATCTGGTTGCACTTAACAAGTGTAGGTAGGAGTAATTGCAGGTTACCTTTGAGATGAGATACCATGAGCCTACGAGCCCTTCTTCCAAAAACCTGTGTAGTTCCACTACAAGTACCCAAGGTGTAAGGATGAGCTTCACCCTTTATTTCAAATAGGTCAAACAGTTCAGATCTTGCAAGTGATCTATTGCTCTGATCATCTAAGATTGCATACACCTTTAGAGTCTTTTCTGGTTGATTTTCATGGTATATGTTCACCAGGCATATCTTAGCAAACGACTTATCACAGCGGTCTTCCCCACAAACTTGAGTGCAGGATGAAGAAATTATGGTGGAATCTGGCACTTGATCAGTATTCTCCCTGCCTTACCTTAACCTGGGAGGAGAGTTAACAGGTTGTGCAGAGCTGGGCTCAAGTAAATGGAGGGCTTGCACATGTTCTTCTGATCCACACTCTATGCACTTGATTGACATATTATAGTCTTCAATAAAATGTTTGGTAGAAGCACAACACTTGAAACATACCCCGAATGTCTTTAAAAGCTCCTTACACTCTTCAAGAGGCCTTTTCCTAAAACTGATGCATTTTTTTGAGGGGGTGGCTTCTTGTGAATGGGACACTCTCGGTTAGGGTTTTCAATCTTCCTACTCTGTTTATTTGCAGCCACAATTGTGGTGGGAGTAGGAAGGACGTCAGTCTTTTTCATGGATACTGGACCTCTACGGTTCCTATAGTTGACCTGAAGACTGGTACTCTTAGGAACGGATGAAAAGAGACTGTACTCACCGTAGGAAAAACTTGGGTCATTCTTGGTCTTTGCAATGTTCCTAATGAATTTGCAAAAGAAAGAGAATGGAGGGAAGGAAACATTTTTCTGTTTTTTGTATGATGACCCTAACGCGGACAATTTTTCTTGCAAACCATAAGGAAGCTTGGAGACTATTGGGTTTACCCCTCTGGCAGTGTCCAGGTAGCTGAGTCCAGGTAGTTTTGGGTCTGCCTTGGCTAGCTGAAGCTCAAGGAGAAGGTCACTCAGTCTCTGGGACTCCTTGTCCTTACCAGATATCTTTGGGAAAGTTTCCAGACGCATGAATAGAGCATTTTCTATAGCTTCTGGACTGCCATAACTTTTCACTAATCAATCCCATGCAGCTGTGAGGCATGCTGTAGGATTGTCCATGAAAACTGATCTTAATGGCTTAACACATGCAGCAGATAGAGGACCAAGCCATCTGATCAGCAGATCCAATTCTTCAGCAGCTGTAATATCAAGATCATTGATTGCAGTTCTGAAAGCACATTTCCAACTTCTGTAGTTTTCAGGTTGGTCAGCAAAACTTGGTATACCCAAGTGTGTATAACAATCTAGGAAAAAGAGCCTTGTCATTAGGAATGTGGTTATAGCCACAATGCACTGTCTTAACTAAGAAGAAGATTAGACAGGACAATAGGGGACTTCTAGATAAGCTATCCCCTTCACTGTGAAAGGATGAAACCATAGCAGCCATGTTGACAATGTGCAACAAACTATGTTTCAGTTCTGTGAATTACAGTGCTGGGGTACATTCTCTTATGTAACCCTCTTTTGTGCACAGATCTGTACCAGCACCCAATAATTCTAAAGGACCATTATCTGTTCAAAATGCCTAATTGATTTTTATCTCTGTACGCTATTCAATTTTCTATTAACTTTGGTCTTTTTCCTTTTTTTGAGTAAAACACCACTTGAGATTGAAACATTTTAGAGCTTTAGCCCTATTTAAATAATAAAATGTGTAAAAAATGTATAAGGGCTAAGAATATGTTACTGTCGGGCCATGAAAGACAGAAACTTCATAATAAATACGGGAGCATTTGCAATGAATGATTTCTTGAACAATCACATTGAAACCTTTGTGACTGACTGTATTCAGCAGTTCTTCACCACACTTAATTTGCCCTAACCCCTCTGCCGCTGTACAGCAAGCACTGCTGCTATTCTATTTTTTTATCTATCATGGTATGCCAGTCATTCCGAAACTCATGAGAAACAATAGATTATGAGTAGTTGGATTCAAGCAGCAGATACCAATCTCAAGACTGACTCTCTCACATGCTTTAGCATTGAAGGAAAATTTAAAGAAATGAATAAAAAATGCTTCACATGAAGGTGGAGGGACTGATTGGTGTTGGAGAGGTGTGGTGGGGATGAAAGAAATTGAAAATGAGTTGAAAGTGCTGGAGGGGAAGGTGGAGATAGAGGTGTAGGAGGTGGGGAGGTGAAGGAGCAGAAGTTGGTGGAAGAAGTGTAAGAAAAGGTGGAAGTCAGGGGGGAAGAGTAAAAGGCCACATCAGCAACTTTCTCCCCCCCACCTTCTCTTACTTCTCTTCCACCAACCTCTGCACCTAGCTCCTACAGCAACACCCATACTTCTCCTTTTACTTTTGCTTTTCTTTTTTTGGTAGTCCTGATTTGAGGTAGGGTGGGCAGCCTATAGCTCTAGAATTCTATGCTTATTTTTCTGTCTTTTTCCTCCCCTTTAAATACGTATAAAAATGGTTCCTTAGTTTCTGGGAAGAAGATGACTGCTTTGGCAAACAGGAATTGCAGACTTGCCTGACCTCAGCCATGTGCAGACCAACCACTATATCCTACAACCATTTTGGGTCACCCCAGGCTTCAAATTTTCCATTAGATTATGAAGGAGGGGCTGCAGAGCAAACAGCTTAAACAAAGTGGAATTTAGAATGCCAGGCTTGGGATGGGGGGGTGGGAATTAGAGTCTATTTTTTTTTGTAGCTCCAGATGATAGCTGATGGCTGCTGTCCATCATGACATGCCCTCACTCCCTCATCTATTACATTGCTGCTCTCCCACTTTTTCTTCTTTGACAAGTGCGGTCTGACTCATCATCATCATGCTCAATAGGGTCCAGCTCACAGAAAACAGCAATTGCTGTCCCTTCAAAAGATAGTGTTGCTGCATAGCTAGCTCTGCTCTCTTAATTATAAATAAGATAGTGCCTTGTAATTACTGAAAAAATACAAGGCGTTCTATGAATTGTAATAGTACTGAGAGAGTTACCCGCTCTGTGTTCTGTATGCAGAGAGAAAGTAGCTCATATAGAACCCAAGTAGTACCCTGAAGATCGCTGCTATCACTGTATTAGCATTGACCACTACAGTGATTTTCATCTTCCCCAGCGCTACCATCAGGTATGAATACATACAAAACATATTTACATTGTGCCAAGATGGAGCAATGTAAGTATGCAATACAGATGATTCCTGAAGTTCAGCATTAACACAAATCAAAAAAATAGCAACAGAGATGCCCTCCAGCAGCAGTGCCTCATACCTGATGCCAGCATTTGGTTAACGTTCACCAAGCAAGATATAATTAAACTGAAATGAGGCTGACTTAAAGCCTACAGCATTTAAAAAGGGAAAACTACTTTACACCCAAGTTGCAGTCTAACATATGCATGTATAACCAAGAACCACTTGTAGCCAAAATACAAAGAATTTATTTAATTAGACATGAGATAACACACATTAAAAGACCATAGCTCAGCTTAAAAACAAATCCCCCTAATACAGATGTAGCCTCTGTTGCACCTCAACATGAGTAATCATCAGTGTATTAAAGCAGAAGTACAATGAATCTGAGAACCACAAGCCAAAACCGCTAATAAATTAATTTTTAATATTCAAAGCAAACTCATCCATCTATCCATGTCTCCATGCTTTATTTTGCTGAGTAATCACTTTGAAAAACACCTTCCTAACATTTCTGACTATAGCCATCTTGAGTAAGGGCAGATAATTCATGTAGCATTTAATTCCTGGGTCCATCTGTTCTTAGCTCAGGCATGCGTGCAAGAGGGTGTGCTTAATTGAGGAAACCCCTTCTCCTCTCCTTCATTTTTAAAGACTCTTGGGGTGTATGACATCATTTGCCTAGGCCTGCAAACCAAGAAGCAATTGCAAAAAAAAAATGTAAAACAAATATATAACAAGTAAATATGATATACTTCCCTATGTATTTACTAATGATAGCAGCATAAGGATTAAAAAAAAAAGCAATGTTGATTTGGAGAGTGAAATTCCACTTTAAGTCCAAAAAATCCAACCAACTCAAATATATTCTTTTTGGGGCTTCTCTCCAATGCTGTGCCTGGGCATCCAAAAGAGTAAAGATATTATAATGATAGAACTCTTATTTAAGTTAGGAAAATGAACAGTAAACTCAAAAGTAAAGGCATAGCCTCTCTAGAGGGCATCTGTCAATGTAGTGTCTAATGACAGCATGCATCACTGATGGACAGACATCCATAACTGTCAATAGCTAAAATGTTAATGTTGAAGTCTAATCATAGATAATCTAGTTCTGACAATGGGGAAACCCCTTTTAAAAACCATGATGCCATAAATGACTTGTATCCAAGATTAAAAATGTGCATAAAGCCTATGAATAATCATACACTTTTAATACTCAAAGGAAAGGATGCCTCATAACCCACAAGGTCCAAAACATATATCAGACTGAGTCCATCCAAACGGTATTGTTGGTATGCAACTGCAATCACTTATAATGGGTATGGAAAACAGCAGGATACGTATCGAACATCTACAGTACATCATCCTTAGAATATGGTAAATCATCTGTATATTCCAAATAATGTTGAATCCAAAACTGAAGGAGACCAAAAGGAAGCTTTGCAATGGCATGGTTTCAATACCTAGATATAATGATCTAGTGTCTCAGAGTTTCATAGGATAAATAGGAAATGCATTCCTATGTGGGTCATGTGTGATGGGTGGTTTGTTTCAAGTAGAAAATTATTTTGCCTCTATCTGACCGGTTTTGCAGCTGCATCAAAAGAAGGCATAAAAATCTTATACAATACTACCAGCTCCAGTATTAAGGGTTCTGGCAAGATCAGTGGAGGAGGAGGAATAATGCACATCAGAAATTCCAGCTTTTTTCTGACAAAAATATAAGTATTTTGAGGCTACTTCCTCTCTTGGTAAAGCCTCCTGAAAAACTTTGTTTTTTAACTGATACACTGTTCAACAGGTAAAACGTTTTGGGCATAAAATTAGCTAATCTTACATAATTTTGGGGTGCTGAAAATGAAAATGACCCTAAAAAATGTTGATTGGCTCTAGTTTCCATGATATATTCACCCATCTAATGACGTAAGCCATTCAAAATTATGATGCAACTTCAGCTGCATATTGCGCAATTGATACTGGTGACTAATAGAAAATTGCATGTATACTGAGATGATGCAATATTAGCCTTTAATTGCATCACTTCACTGTATAAAAGCTGCAGTATCTGTAGCTGATTGTAGTTCGACAGCGTCTTTACATTTCGTTTTATGCTTATATAGGCTACTCAGTAATGCCTCGAACTTGTGTGAACAAAGCAGATAATTTCTGCTATATCTGCGGTGAAATAACTTTTATCTCACAAAAAAGGAGGATAACAGGAATGATTAAGAAAGCCTACAACTTGTATTTTGGCTGCAAGATAGGAGACCAGGACAAGAGCTGGGCACCACATATATGCTGCAATTCTTGTGGGACGGCACTGGAGCAATGGTTGAATGGAAAAAAGGCATCTATGCCTTTCGCTGTGCCAATGATTTGGAGAGAGCCAACAGATCATGTTAGTAATTGTTACTTTTGTATGGTGCCTCCAATTGTAAAAGGGCTAAATAAGAAGAAAAAGTTATCTGTGCACTATCCAAATATTCCATCGGCAATACGTCCAGTTCCTCATGGAGAGGGGCTACCAATTCCTAAAGCACCAGAATCCTTCGTGGTTGAGTCAAGTGAGGAAGAACCTGAAGCGTGTAGTCACGTGCAGTTGTAAGAGATAGCCCTTTCCTCGAATACAAGAGAAAAGCCAAGAGAAGCAAAACCGACACAAACTGAAGACAAAACTAGTGAGAATCCTAAGTATTAAAATGATTCAACTTAGCTTATGGCTATAATTTTTCTTGGTAATCCTATGCAATATATTATGCCATTTAGGCTTTGTTATGTAGTCAATATCACTTGCTTTATATTTGTGGAAAGACATCTATCTATATAATTATTGTGCATTATGTAGTCATTACGCCTATAGTAGAAAACTTTCCGTTTACAGAAAAACTAGAGCCAATTGACAAATTTCATTGTTATATTTGAACGCAGAATGTGAAATTCATTAAGAAATGGATCCTTTTGTTTCCAAAACTGGCAAAAAATAAAAATTTGTTGAACAGTGATATCAGCCAAATAAAATTTGATTAGAGTACTGCTTCTGTCTGTAGTGCTGCTAAAGAACACTCGACCTGAAAAATTGTTGATTCCAAAATACAACATACAGCTTTAAATCCTAACTCCAGGTTTTAGGAACTTTTTATAGAATCAAGTTGGTACAAACAAATTATTTCCTTCACTAACACATGCAGCAGAACTCTATCAGCTACAAACAGTGTATAGTGCTGTGTTCTGACAGCAGAATGGGAACTTCCTATCTTATTCCTGAAACAAAGTTGAGTCTGGTTGAGCACTGTTCAGCCATTCACAGGAGGCTTTATATTTTTTGAATTATTTCAAGACTTCCTCTGATTTGCTGAGATGGAGATCGTGGATTTACCTCTCCACATCAGCCAATCAGAGGAAGCCTTATATTCATCCATAAAATATAAGGTTTACTATGAACGGTTGAGCAGAACTCAGACCAACTTGGTTTTGTTTTGGAGGCAGGACGGAAAGTCCCCATCCCACTTTCAGAACACAAATATGTATACTGTACATAGCTAATGCTACATACAATGTATACAATTCATACAGCCCCTGTATGTGTTAGTGAAAGAAACAGTTTGTTTGGACCAGCTTGGTTGAAATTAGTTATTAAAACTTCACCTGAAGTTAGGCTTTAAGGCATTCCTCAAACCTTTTATTTGAAAGATTTGTGTATTTTCCATGTTGCTCTCAAAGCTAAATAATCAGGTCCCTGTCCCCACTATAATTTTATTATTAAAAATGTTGCCATTGGCACAGGTTCCCCATGGATATACCCAATTTCCTATTTACAATAGCTTGTCTATTAGCCTTCAAAATGGCCAGAATGAAATATTAAGTTTGGCTCCTCTTTTTTATAGACTTCAGTGGGATTTACTCCTAAAATTGGGTTTTCAAAATTTCAAACAGGATTCAGTGAACCCCCATGCAAACTGAACCCGGGTAGATTTGTTCATCCCTCTTTTCCATGTATTGTACTAAAGGATACTGTTAATACCATATGCAAAAATGAAACGATCATGCTATACCAGCATGCATTGTTCAATCGTCATCTAATGTCTAATGCTCTAGGCACATGTGATGATTTCCCTCAGATTTCAACCATAGAAAACTGCTGCCCGTAATGTAATTTATTTCCCAGCTTCGAACAGCCAATGAAACCCTTTTAGTGCCAAGCAAATATTATTTTACATTGCTTTCCAAGTCAATTTTGTTTACTTGGTCACATGAAATTATTTAAACCATGGGGACTTTGCTGTGGTTGGTCACGGTTTGAATGCAATAAATTGCATACTACAGAACATCCCTTAACTGCATGAGGATTTTTTAATGCCAAAAGCAAGCTACACAAATTGTTATATAAAATACATCATAATCTTTATTACATTACATAAATTCATAAAAGTTTAAAATTGAAGACCTAATAGTCAGTCAACATATCTTTTAAAACATTGTACAAAGAAAAGAAAAGTCAACATTGCCATGTTTTTCTATATACAATATTTTTGGGAGTATAATGACCAACTATTAAGTCATAATTTTTTTTCTTTATAAATTCGTTTTTCAAATTTTAATTAAGTACAAAACATAGCCATTTGGGCATTCCTTTGGTTTAAATTACAATAAAGGCAAAAAATTTTTTTGAAAGGAAGTCAAGCATATTCAAGCTCACTTAGGTGTTACATTTTAAACTTTTTGTGTTTATATTGTATAAGAAAGATTACGATGTATTTTATGCAATAATTCGTGTGGTATATTTTTTTGGCACCTAATATATCCCTCGTGTAGTCAATGGCCACCACCTGCACCAACACATTTTTTTGGATGCAATAATGTTGCAAAGTTTATGGGCAGCATATGGATACCGTAAAAGAGGAGGAAAACCATAAATTATTCCTTTCATAAACTTTAGTTCAAAAATAGAAAAATGTGTCCAGTACAAAGTGCTTCATAAACAGAACTTGATTAAAATCAGCTGTTTTAATCTGACTTGCAGCATTACACAGAACATGAATAAAACATTAAGTACTTTAGTAAGTAATATAGATAGCAGTGTTAATTTGCTTTGTGTTAATTAGTCTAATCCCTGTACCACGGCATGTGAGCAGCCCTCAAGGACAAAGCTGGTCACACGGGGGGATATATTTCAGCAGTGTATTTTCCACTTTAATTTCCAGGATGGTTTATTTCTTCCCATGGGATTATTGCTAAATGCTCATGCAAGTGGCTGAAAATTCGCAACTTACCTTTTTAAGTCGTCATCTATTAAAAGGTTACATAGTTATTGCTCAGCACTACTAATCCCCTCAAGCTTTAGAAAGGTAATAATTTTAATATTGATTTTGATTCCAGAAGGTGATTGAGCCAGCAGTCAGTCTTGCTTAATTATCTTCCGACGGTAAATGACCTTTGTACAGTAGATTTTTTTTCATTTTGTATCTTACGACCACACATCATTTTTGCATTTCTTTGTTTTATTATTATTAATATACAGTATTTATATAGTGCCATTATAGTGGGGGACAGAACATGAGACAATGCAGTAACAAAACAGTACACGAGGGGTTTGAGGACCCTGCTCTTTCGAGCTTACAATCTAGGAGGGAGGGGATAGTGGTACAGGAGGAAGTGGCTGTGGGGGATGGAGTGGTAGGAGGAATGGAGGAGATCAGCTGTTAAGTGAGGGTGGGGTAGGCTTCCCTGAAAAGATGGGTTTTCAGGGTGCGCCTAAAGGTGAGGAGGGTAGGGGACAGTCTGATGGATTGGGGTAGTGAGTTCCAGAGGATGGGGAAAGTACTGGAGAAGTCCTGCAGTCGGGCGTGGGAGGAGGAGACCAGGGATCTAGAAAGTAGGAGGTATTTAGCTTGATTTTTCACTCTAAATACATGTTTTTTAACTTTAATGTCTAAAATATAAAGTGTAACACTAGATAAACAGTTAAACACGTAGCTAAATATGTAGGTTTTACCTATCATAATATATGTAAATCAGTTTAGCCACTGATTTACACAACCCTTACACACTGTAAAGATCAGAAGGTATGCATTACAGTATAGTTCTCATTTGAGCTCAGCATGGAATTGCCAGAAAACTGTATAAAGTCTGATTTCAGGAAGTTATACCAGCAAAATTTAAAACAATATGTATTGATATTTCATATGTAAAACCTTAAATCTGTTTATTTAACAGCTATAGGCATTCTCAATATAAAGAGCAATGTGCAGGGTTCAGTGGGCCATTGTAACCAAAGTGAATACATCTTCCACTTAAATATGTATTCACTATTAGTGAGTCTAATTGACTTTTTTGAGCGAATCTGCGAAGAGTACTAGGAAAAAAGTCCCTTTTCAGTGAACAAGTTGAAATACTGAATTTAAATAGAGTGAAGAGAGGAATGTAATATCTACTATAGTATGCAAAGTACACAGTGTGTGATATGTGGTGTATTGTTACATTGGTGGCAGATAGTGGGAAAGTGCACTGTTACATTTGAGCAGTTACAGTGGTGGTCAGTATAAAAGTGCACAGCTGGTGCAGTCCCTTTCTAAGTTATTTGGAGCAATGTGCAGGGGGGCATGTTGGACTGAAGTATATCTGGGCTGCTATGCTGTGTGTGAGAGAAGCAGCTCGACTATCCTATGCCAGGAAAGGGTATTTTAATTCTTGCTGCAGCACTTACTAACTAAACACAGCTGAAAAAGCAGCAACTTTATATTCCACATTACAGTAATAAATGCATGGGGGTGAATTGGGTTTTAATCCTCATTTTCCATATGGTTGCCTGATCAAACAGAACATTCAGGTCAGCTTGTAAGTCTGTAACATCTTGTAGAGACTTTATTCCACTACATAGCTTTGGGACATCTACAAACACAGAGATAGAACTTTTTTTCCAATCTGTATAGGATATATTTATAAAGTAGTGAATGTGGCATGCACCAAACATACATCACTGGTCAATGTGCTTACAATTACAGTGGCTGATTTTCCAGCAGCAAATTTTTGATTAACATCACATTTACTGCTCTGTAAATATGCCCCTATCTAATTTATAAACTGGTAAAAAAGAAATGGTCCCAACATTGAGGTACACTACTAACAACCTTAGGCCATTTAGAGTATGAATTATCAATCACTGCTCTCTAAATGAGGTCATTAAGGCTATGTTCACACTAGCTTTGTCAGCAGGCGTCAGGCGTTTGGGAAGCGTTTATAATGCTTCTCAAATGCCTATGAAAATTCTGCACATGGCAGCACACAGTGCTGTTCACACTGAAGCGTTAGTGTCTTGTCGTGGCAAAACTGATGCCTCGTGTTGAGTCAAGAGGAGTTGAAGTCTCCCATTCAAGTCTATGGTGCTGCTCCTCAAACACCTGGCAGGTGTTTGAGGGGCGTTTGCGAGGCATTTGCGGAGCGTTAATACCATTTAACTTAATTATAGGTGCATAGGGCTTTTGGGGAGCGTTTAAGGAGCATTTGAGGAGCGTTAAAATGCTTCCCAAATGCCTGTCTAACGCCTGTCAAACGCTATAGGGGCTTTTGGCAAGCGTTAGAAATAAGTGAAATGTGAACGAGCCCTAACTTTTTTTCTATCCGTTTACTGGCTTTATTTTTTCTAGCCCATATACCTCCACTTACAGATTAGCTATGTGTAGGGAACAGTGTCAAACACTTTAGCAAAGTCCAAATATAATACATTAACACTCACCTTTTTGTTTAAGTTTTTATTTACTTGCTAATAAAAAGAAAGATTTTTGACAACTCCTGAATTTCATTAATGATCATCTCATCATTAAATGCTGGCCATAACTTATTATATTGTTTTCTTGTAGATACGCTTGTATGTGGTCCTTTATTAAATCCTCAAGTATCTTCCCTACTATATAAGTGTAACGCCCTCTAGTTTATCTAGATATAATTTTTGAGTCAGAGGCTTGTTAGAAGCCTGGGATAAGCAGGCCGGGAGGCTCTACAGGTCAGGGCTTCACTCCCACTATTCTAGGAACTGGAGGAACTTTCTAGAAGTGGGGCAGAGGAGGGGAGGAGGCCTAGATTTGCGTGTTTAAGGAAATTTGGCCAATCCCCAGGCAGGAGGTCTGATATGGTGGCAAGAGCAGCCCTTAAATATGGCAGAGCTTGAGAAGCAGGGTTGTGTCTGGGTGGAAGATGGACTGAGAGAAGGTGCTGGAGTGTGGAGCCTGGGAGGGAGCCCCAGGGAGGGGGCCTACCTGCAGGCTGGTGCTGAATGGAAGGATCTTCACTGTACCATGGCCCTAGGGAGCAGAGAAGGAGCCAGGCCAGCATAAGGCCTAAAAGCAGCTGCATCCCACCGTGCTACAGGACAGGACAGTGTGTGAACTTTTGCACCCCCTGGGCCAGAGAAGGGGGAGGGTGGTCAGATGCAATACTCAACTAGTCCTCATCCAGAACTACTTAACTACAGACCTTGGAATTCCTTGCCCAAGGATACCCTCAAGAGAGCCAGGTGAAACAGGAAGGATTCATCTGGGGTGTGAGGAGGTATACCAAATGGGACATCAGTGCCCCTTAAAGAGACAGTTGCTACTTTTTTTAGTCCACATTTTTGTACAGTGTTTGCTAAGAA
This sequence comes from Staurois parvus, assembly GCF_062004578.1. Lineage (NCBI taxonomy): Eukaryota > Metazoa > Chordata > Amphibia > Anura > Ranidae > Staurois > Staurois parvus. The sequence goes on from NW_028317961.1 coordinate 3,750,586, forward strand.
GTTGTCCTCAAGTTTTATAGTTCTTTGGGCATCCCATATACCCCTAGACCACATTAAAGTTGTTACCCCTAATAAAAACAACAAAACCAAGCTCAAGGACTGAATTACTGACTCTGTGAGAAAAAGTGTGGAAAATGCCTTTTGCCTGGCTGTGCAGAGCTTTAGGGGGACCCAATAATCCAGCAGCCCTCAAGAAGATAGCACTACATACATTAAGCTTAAAATTCTGTAGTTACTGGGTGTCATTAAACCCACATCATAACAAACTATCACTATGGGATTCGTTTTCTGCATTCTGCAAAACAATTGGTTGATCCTTCTGTTCTCTGTCTCCTCCTTCTGTCCATGTCCCCAATGCAGTTGGCGATTTTGCAGAGCAGTATTGGCAGCAGGTGCACATGCTCAGCTTTCAGTGTATCTCTACCCTGAGCTTTTCCTCCCAATTACATCTGGGCAGCCCATGTGACTATAAGGTCACACATGTGGGCGTATACACAGTGGTAAATGGCAGCCCACTCCCTCCCTCCTCCTCCTCCATGCCCACTAACCAGCTAAACACAATGGGGCAGAATATTACATCTGGATTGATGGTGGGATATTACATCTTGATTGGAGGAGGCTTTACCTCCCTGTTATTCTAAGGCACAGCCTGGAGGGGCGTGTCACAGCCTGTGACTGGCAGAAATCTGCTCACACCATGTTATTGACAAATAATAATTATTTGAATCTAAATATATATTTGTATGACAATTTAAAACTGTTTATTGATAATAATTATTTATTGTTACTCTATATCCCAAAGGCTGTTTATTCATTTTGAACATGTGACCAGCAGCAGAGGTCTAGAAGCTCCTCCTGCCACTGTTTCAATGCAGACAGGCTGGGAAAGAACTGGGTCATGTGACAGCTGTATATCAATTAGGGAAAAAAAGGTACTTATATGCTCTTTTTTTAATTAAAATAATTACAGAGCCATCATCCATATACAGGAAGAGAAGAGACAATGTAAATTAAACAATGTGTATCACTTTAATTTTCAGTGTAATCCATAATGAAATGCACTGTAATGGACTAGATAGATTTCAATGGGCCTGATTCATTACCATATCAGTTTTGGGCTATTGTGGTTCATACTGTTCTCATTTTTGTACACCAACTCCACCACAGAGAAGAGAAAACCAGGCAAAGTTTTGTTAGCTGCATGTCCAGTGCACCTAGTGGAAACTCCATAAACCCCAAACATAGCACGAAGTGAACACTGCAATTTTTCACTGGCCTTTTTCAAGGCTAATTTACAATCTATTGTTAATGGGCATGGATAGTTGGGCATTGCCATGGGAACATGCATCGATGCAAAAAAAAAAAAAAAGTCTTAAAAAACAGAGGACCTTTTAATGTGTCTTAAAGGGCAACAGTAAAAAATACACAAACAGCTGCTGGGATCCATCATTTAGCGGTGATAGCACTAACGCTGCTAAATGTAGATTTCCAGTTTGCTTTTCTTTGTAAGCAAACCATTTGGGGATCTTTTAGAGGTCTTAGCACTGCTGCCTCTTTGCCACTGCAAAGGCTGTGATTACCTGCACAGGGATGCACAGGTGTGCCATGCTTTCCCATGTAGGCAGTCCCATCAATGTCTATTTTGACATAGCAGCTTCAAGGACACAGCCACTGCTCCCAATCTGACATCTGTGTGGGTGCGGGTGTGATGAAGGACCCCAAATGCAGACAGTGTGATCAGCCAGTCCCAGTGTCCTCGATCATGCTAGTCACAGTGTCGTCAGACCAGTGTAGCCAGTAATCGCAGCCACCTCACTGACAATGTTACCAGACCAATGCAGTCAGCAACAATTTTTGTTAGTCACACTAGTGCTACTGTCACCAGAGCCAGTGCAGCCATCAACAGTGTCCCTGATCCCTGCCACATGAGTACAGTGTCAATAGAGCCAGTACATCCAGCAGTCACACCAGTGCAGTGCCGCCTGTACTGACCCTGGCCTGTATATTGACCATGTTACTGAAGCATAGTAAACTGTGTTTTTGGGGGGGCCTGTCAGGTTGGCTGTATGGGGCCCCGTGGTTTCTAACAGCAGCCCTGCAGTGTTGGCCAGCACCACAGAGAAAAAAGATTTGGGATTACTTATCTTAGATGATTGCAAAATGAGCAGGCAGTGGGAAAAGCAAATAGAATTCTAGAATGCATTACTAGAGGGGCCACCAGCAGGAGGAAGGAGGTCCTGATTCATCAATATAGATCTTTAGGGAGACCTCTTTTAGAATAATGTGTCCAGTTCTGGTGACCTTACTCTCAAAAAGATATTGATATGAATGGATCCAGAGATGGGTTGCAAAAACGGTGAAAGGTCTTGGGGATAAAACATATCAGGAATGACTTCAGTAACTTAATATGTACAAAATAGAGGAAAGAAGGGAAAGGGGAGACATGATTGAAACCTTTAAATACATCAAGGGGTTGAATAAAGTTCAAGAGGGCAGGATTTGTGAAACCAAGATCAAGAACACGGGGACATGACCTCAAACTAACAGGAGGAAAGTTCAAAACTAATCTTAGGAAGCATAATTTTACTGAAAGGGTAATTGATGCTTGGAATAGACTTCCAGCAGAGGTAGTGAGTCAATCAACAGTAAGTGGCTTCAGAAATGCTGGTGACAAACAGATCTATACTCAGACAAAAAAACTAAACTAAAACAAAAAAAATACAATAACATATAACGTTTAAAAAAGGCAGACTCAATGGACCACTTGGTCTTTTTCTGCTGTCAGTTTTCTATGTAACTATGTGTAAAAAATACATTTTAACTTTCTTTCCAGATGTAGCACTACCCCCTTAGGAGTTGCTGAATTATTTTCAGGCTCCCTGTGGTTATGGACCTCTCTTTGAAAGCCCAACCCCTGCTGACACCACAGTAAACTCTTAACTGGAGGAAATAGGCTGCAACTTCCAATAACTATGTGCAATGTCCACGACTGTGTGCAGGAAAATAGCAAAAGGTGGAGCAGGTGTCAGTGTTCCCTGCCCTTGATAATGCTTAGGACTCTCTCATCTGAGGGATGGCATCTGGCGAGCACTGGTGGCCTTTCTCTCTCCTTTGGTAAGGCCTCCACACACTCTCCGGTCCCACTGGCAGCGTTCCGTCTGGTCACCTACTAGCAGATTAGCCCTCTTCATGATGCGTCAAGGTCAGCGATCAGCAGACACTCCTTGCCTACTCTCTCTCTTTCTCTCCACAGTCAGCACACTCCTTTCTCCAGATCTCTCACTTCCTGTCTCATCTCCCGGGCTTTCATATATATGCCTCCGCCCACATGCCAGCCCCTCTGGGAAATGTAGTTCTTTACTACATTGGTCATTAGCAAAGTCCTGTGGTTCAGCAAACATGTTCCATGGGGCTGCTTTACAGGGTGTGAATGCCACTGTTCTGTAAGACACTACCATCTTGTGATGATTTTAACATCCTGCATTAACACTTGTAGCAGGGTGTTACACACATTTTCCAAAAACGTTTGGAAACAAATTCCATTTTCAAAAGACTCACAATACCTCTTAGAAAATAGCTTGGAGTGTTTGCTTTCCACAATGCCATAATTTTTTGGATGTTTCTGCAGTCCTGGTGCTCCAGAGCCTCCAAAAATGTGATAGGCAGTCAGGAAATGAGATGCATAATTTATGCCTCTAGAAAGTCAGAAGGTGCTCCTTTGATTTTTCAGCCCTTCTATGCACCTAGACTAGTGAAAAAGTCTCACACATGTGGTATTCTCATACTTGGGAAAAGCAGCAGAATGTGTTTTGAGGTGTAATTGTAAGTGAGCCTATGCTGTGTGTGAATGCCACATACCTTGTTGTAGATCCTGACATGAAGAGGGGGGCCTCTCTTACAGCTCCAGCTCAGGGATTGCTGGTAGTGAGACAGTGGCTGCAAGAGCACGGTGAGGTGTCAAAAAGACTGCACAGGAAAATGGCTGGTGCTTAGCCAGGAATGGATCAGATGGCTAGGACAGCAGATGGCATCAGGTGCAGTAGACCCCGAGTGGGCCGACAGCAGTCTGGCAGTTGCTTGGCTGGAAGTTGATTGGCCACAGGGCTGGCTGGTGGGCACTTAGCTAGCAGATGATCAACAGGGACCAGGCAAGTAGCAGACTAGTCAGGATGGTCAGATCAGGTATGGACAGCAGGCAGATGAATGGTCAGAGTGCAGGTTAAGGTCAGCGTCAAAGAGCAGGCAGATAAGCGGGATGCAGGGCAGGATCCCGAGACAAGCTGAGGTCAGGGCAAGTACTGTTCAAGCATGGTCAAGACAAGCAGGGTCAATCACAGAAGTAAAGTACAGGAACTGGCAAAGGAACACACAAACCACTTTAGATCAGACAGCAACTGACAAGGGCAGGTGCTTCACATAAACAATTTATTTATCCGGTGTTAGTGGCAGGTGTGTGCACAGCAAAATGAGCACCCGCAGGTCCACACCTCTGTATGCACCTCAAAAATTCACTTGTACTATGGGCAGAGCTTCCTGATAATTTTGTGAAAATTATCATTTTCACTTCTTGGCAAAATCTTGGCAAAAAGTTACAATTTGAAGTAGGCAGTCATAACATCAGGAGACTGATCAATTTTCAGATATACTATACCATAGTTTATAGACTCTGTTACATTTACACAGACTAAATGATATACACCTATTTGTTTTTTTTTTCTTTTTACCAAAAAATGCAGCAGAAAACAGTTTACGCAGCGCTTTACAATATAAAGGGGGACAGTACAATTGCAATACAGTTCAATACAGAAGGAATAGAAGCACCCTGCTCATGAAACTTACAATCTAAAGGATTAGGGGTAGAGATTTCAAGAAACAGAAACCAGTTCCAGCAACATCTGAAGGCTCCAAGGAATGATCAGCGGTTGCTAGGCTAAAATGAAATGCTTAGACAAAGACCTGGAGGCATCTCAGAGTAATATAGCCAAAGCGCTATTGCACTTGAGCCTGCAAAAAGCACAAGCAGAAAATGAGGATTGCTTTTGGGGAGTCACTAGTGGATGGACAGGACTTCTTTTTAGTGTCACACATGTTCCTACTAGAGAAAAGCTGACAGGGAACAAAGTAATAGCTGATGCCACTTTAATGGTAATGCCACCACCTAGTGCCAAACACAGTCTAGCAATAAAATGGCTTCCACACATGGGTAGGGATAGGCCTTTAACGCTTGGAAAGGTGCTATGCCATGAGGCTGTGCAGAAGGGTATAGTCATGCAGTGTGCCTTGCTTGTAGCAGCATGTTTGTTTTTGATTTATTCAAAAAATAATACAGATATTAGCCATAGAAGTGCTGAACCAACATTTCTCATAGACAATCATTTCATCTTCAGTAGAAAATCCAAACATTTAGCAGCTCAAGCAGGTAAATGCCTGTAAATTTTTGCAAACAGATTCCATATTAATTCCTATCCATAAATCTAAGTTCTGCCACTTCAGTACGCAGAGTTAGAGGAACTGTATTTATTGTGGCACTACCCATGTAACCTATGTGCTGGAGTGCCCCTGCCTTGAGTATGTGACCCAAATCACAAAGAAATTGTCAGTGAGGATAAAGGAACATATTGGAGTATGGGGCCCTTGCAAAGCACTGTGTTCCCACTTTGATGAGTGAGAATAAGGTCCTCTTCCCCGCATTCCTTGCCTGGTGAATGTGAAGATTGGGGGGGGGGGGGGGATTTATCAGAATCTTAAAGCTCCTTTAAGTGCTTCCTTCCAGCGTGGGCCATTGTGCATTGATTGCCAGGCGGAGCCCTATTGTTTGGGGAGGATGAAATATGACCACACCAGATGAAAATAGAAGAAAGAAAGCGTTAAACAAACAACTAATGCAGCCGTTACATCTAAGAATTGGTAAGCTACAATATAAAATTTTTTACTTTTGGGTTTGTTACTGATTTAAGACTAGTAATAGACTGCATCATATACAGTGCATCCAGAAAGTATTCACAGCACTTAAGTTTTGCCACATTTTGTTACGTTACAGCTTTATCCCAAAATGAGTTAAATTAATTTTTTTGCTCAACATTCTACAAACAATATCCCATAATGACAACATGAAAGAAGTTCATTTTGAAATCATTGCAATTTATTAAAAATAAAAAAGGAAAATAAAAACAGATGTACATGTGTACAAGTATTCACAGCCTTTACTCAATATTTTGTTGAAGCACCTTTAGCACCCATTACAGCCTCAAGTCATTTTGAGTATGATGCTACAAGCTTGGCACACCTATTTTTGGGCAATTTATCCCATTCTTCTTTGCAGTACCTCTCAAGCTTTATCAGGTTGAATGGGGAGCGCCCATTTTCACATCTCTCCAGAGATGTTCAATCGGGTTCTGGGCTCTGGCACATAGCCACTCCTTTGTTATGTGGCCTGTGTGCTTAGGGTCGTTGTCCTGTTGAAAGATGAACCGTAGCCGCAGTCTAAGGTCTAGAGCGCTCTGGAACAGGTTTTCATCAAGGATGTCTCTGTACATTGCTGCATTCCTCTTTCCTTCGATCCTGACTAGTCTCCCAGTTCCTGCCGCTGAAAAACATCCCCACAGCATGATGCTGCCAGCTCCATGCTTCACTGTAGGGATGGTATTGGCCATGTGGTGAGGGGCGCCTGGTTTCCTCCAGACATGACACTTGGAATTCAGGCCAAAGAATTCAATCTTTCTTTCATCAGACCAGGGAGTTTTGTTTCTCATGGTCTGAGAGTCCCTCAGGTGCCTTTTGGCAAATTCCGTCTGTCCACTCTACCATACAGGCCTGATTGGTGGAGTGCTGCAGAGATGGTTGTTCTGGAAGGTTCTCCTCTCTCCACAGAGAAATGCTGGAGCTCTTTCAGAGTGACCATCGGGTGCTTGGTTACCTCCCTGGCTAAGGCCCTTCTCACTCATTTGCTCATTGTGGCCAGGCGGCCCACTCTAGGTGGATTCCTGGCGGTTCCAAACTTCTTCCATTTATGGGTAATGGAGGCCACTGTGCTCATTGGGACCTTCAATGCTGTAGACATTTTTCTGTACCTTTCCCCAGATCTGTACCTTGATACAATCCTGTCTTGGAGGCCTACAGACAATTCCTTGGGACTTCATGGCTTGGTTAGTGCTCTAACATGCACTGTTAACCGTGGGACCTTATATAGACAGGGATATGCCTTTCCTAATCATGTCCAATCAACTGACTATCCCACAGGTGGACTCCAACAAGTTGTGGAAACATCTCAAGGATGATCAGTGGGAACAGAATGCAACCAGAGCTCAATTTTGAGTGTCATGGCAAAGGCTGTGAATACTTATGTACATGTGGTTTTTTTAGTTTTTATCTTTAACCACTTGCCTACCGGGCACTTTTACCCCCTTCCTGCCCAGGCCAATTTTCAGCTTTCAGCACTGTCACATTTTGAATGACAATTGTGCAGTCATGCAACATTGTACCCATATGAAATTTTTATAATTTTTTTCACACTAATAGAGATTTCTTTTGGTGGTAGTTAATCATCACTGGGTGTTTTATTTTTTGCGCTATAAAGAAAAAAAGAGCAAAAAATGTGGAAAAAAAAAGTTTTTCTTTGTTTCTATTATAAAAGTTTGCAAACCGGTAATTTTTTTTTCCTCACTGATGTGCGTTGATGAGGCTGCACTGATAGGCAGCACTGATGGGCATTGATAGGCAGCACTGATGGGCACTGATGAGGTGGTATGGATAGGCAACACTGATGGGCACTGATAGGAGGCACTGATAGGCAGCATTGATAGGCAGCACTGATGAGCTGGCACGGATGGGCGGCACTGATGGGCAGCACTGATGGGTGGCACTGATGGTAACAGATGAGTGGCACTGCAGGGCACAGGTGGGTGGCACTGATGGACACAGGTGGGTGGCACTGCAGGGCACAGGTGGGTGGCACTGATGGGTACAGGTGTGCGGCACTGATGGGCACAGTTGGGCGGCACTGATCATCAGTGCCCTAATGATTAGTGCTGATCCCTTCGCTGACAATTGCCAGTTCTCAGCAGTACTTTCCTCACGCTGTGACAGTGTGAGGAAAGTGCAGCCGATAACCGGCAACTGTATTTATCCGGTGCTCTGCTGTGTCATTTGACACAGCTGATCACGTGGCAAAAGGCCGCTGTGATTGGCCGTTTATCATATCATGCGATCAGCTGTGTCCGTAGGACACAGCGATCACCGGTGTTGCTGGGTATGAGCCGCTGGGGGCGCACAGGGGGGCGTGTTCTGGAATTACATCCATGGACGTCGTCCCAGAACTAGACAACCACGCTGCAGCCGTCCTTCAGCTATAGTGGGAACTGCTTAATAAATAGCAAAGAGTTCAAAACGAACTTCTTTCACGTTATCAGTATGGGGTATTGTTTGTAGAATGTCAAGGAAAAAAATGAATATAATCCATTCTGGAATAAAGCTGTAATATAACAAAATGTGACAAAAAATAAGCGCTGTGAATACTTTCTGGATGCACTGTGTGTAACTTTTCATGTTAAATGCTGCAAGTGACATCAATATATCATAACATATAAATAACATAATATCCATGGATGAATAAAGTCAGTTAGATTATAAAAGGATCAATGAGAATCTACAGTAAGGTTTTAGTTCAACAAATTATTCATGAATGTTACACAGTGTAACACAGGTTTAACAGCGTGTATACCAATGTTGTGCATGTTTTGGTACATTTAAAGACGTTAGTATAAATATTTCAGAAGGCTGTCAGAAATGTGAGAGGCTTTGATATCGGTTGCATGGAAGCCTTCTTAAATGTGCCAGAACTTTTCATCAAGAAGAATCAATGGAGTGGCAGTTGCAAATTTTATGTTCACTATGTTCCTTATAAAAACCATTACTTTATTATCGAACAGGTTTAAAACAGATCAGTGAAACTGCAATAGATGTATATCCATTAGTTAGCTAAAGAGTATTCGCTGATATTTCTTCAGTAAATGGTATTCACGGAGTTTGTATGTTCTCACTGTGATTGCATGGGTTTCACCCAGGGACTTTGGTTATTTCTAACATTTCAAAGACATGCTGGTAGTTTTACTTGCTAAATTGTCCCTAGTATGTATATAAATATGTGTATAACAACAGTGCAGCGCTTAATTATAACAAATTCTTTCAAAATACAGGGCAATTCTGTCTTGTACCAAACAATGTGACAAATATAATAAACACATAATATACACATATTTATGCTGAATGCCTGGTATCAGGGCATGGTGCCTAGCTGCTATTGTTTGTTTTTTTACATTCCCTGATAAAGTCACATGACATGAAACAAAGGGCAGAGCCTGGTGACGTCATCATGTCGTTCCAGGATTAATAGCAGTACTGTATATGTTTTTATGGACATTACCTGGCAGTTTTATTTGTTAAAGCGGTAGAGCTGTGTGCACTTAAGATAAATTCACATATCCATATGAGTGTGAATATTTTGACTTTTTTTTTATTTAGAAATGCTGTTGAATAATATGGAAAGTACTATTTGAATTCTGTATGCTTTGTCCTGAGTGACATTATGTGAAAGGAGAAGCAGAGAACAGAAGAGTGGATGTTACAATTTATTTCCTATAAGGTTAAGACTTTGTGTGATCCTTATAATATAACAGGTCATTATAACAAGGTGGAAACACAACCTGGGTGGAGAATGAAGACAATGTGGTGGATGATGTGAGAGGCAGTGAATTATATGTAATACCACAGAAGGACATTTCATTTTCGGCATGCAGTATTATCATTTTTAACACTGTGTTGGACATTGTTGCTTTATTTTTGGAGTGAAAAGAGGAACACAGAGTTAGATGGTCATTTAAACAAATAGTTTATGTTTAATTATTTTGAGTGTTATTTATGCATGTAGGATGGCATATATTTATTGGAGACTGATGATTTCTAGCACTACACTCATTTATATAAATATAGTAAGGATCAAGATAACATATCTGGGGCTAGCACCTTTAACAATCCAGGTCAAATAATGGTAGATACCAAATGCACAGAGCTTCCTTAAATATAATGTATATTATGCAGTATATATGTTTTGTTTCTTTTTGCTTCATTTTTACTCTGTTAAATGCATTATAGCCAGTAGAAGGAGCCATAGGCTCCTTTTTACCAGTTTATCAGGTTGTTTTTACCTGGTCTATTGAAAATAATTGTTGGCTTTTTCTCACATTACACTCTCACATCACTCTTACATACACAACTGAATGAGTCAAAAAAATAATTGATGCTCATCCAACATCTCCCCGCTTTCCCTTCTCAGTTCATTGTTGCCAGCATTATAAAATAAAGAGGAGGGACATAATGCAACACATGTAAGTGTGCTGTTGCGAAGCACTGGTGTGAATGGGCATTTAGGCAGCCATTGTAGTGTAAAATATCCTTTATAACTGACCAGATCCTCCTCCTCTCTTCCTTCCCAAAAAGCCAACTCCCCCCAGGTAGGCTGCAGAGAGAGGGATGAGAGCTTATTGCACTATGGAGGCTGTTTGTGTGTCAGACAGAAGACTGAGGCAAGATGGAGTAGCAAAGGAAGGGCTAAATACCCTTCCAGCAGTCAGCATCAGGTGATGACTAATTGTTAGGAACTGCTGGATGCTGAGAGACACCTGCTGCCTTACATAACACTGAGGCCTACTTATAACCAGATCAGCTGCACTTGGGAACTGGGCAATATCTGTATTTAGTGTTTAATGTCCTTCATGTTAAGGTGCATCTAGGGGAGGCTATTTATCTTTTGTTATTGGAATTAGAGAATAAAGATCTTTATCGCCAGATTTTGCAGGATTGCACTAGTGAAAGCCTGTTGGCATACATTCAAATATCACATTCCTTAGTTGATAAGGGCAGATTTTCATTTAGAGAAATACAGCCTTTGGTTGAGCTTTGTTCTGAATTAGCTTCACCTGCTACATCTCATGTGCAAAATTATTTCACTGATATGGTTGCTGGAAGATAACACAGCTTACTTCTTTGAGCACTACTCATCTTGTTCACAAAGGCTCTCTGAGAGAGCCTAATTAAAAATACAAATACTAACATACCCATATGTGCCATTTACTAGACAAAAACAAAAATGGTGTGTGCATACCCATGCTTTTATTAGGATTTGTTTGAAAAATAGTTTCAAATATCTGAAAAGTCTGGTGTGTATTTGTATTTAGCCCCCTTTACTCTGATACCCCTAACTAGAATCTAGTGGAACCAATTGCCTTCAGAAGTCACCTAATTAGTAAATAGAGTCCACCTGTGTGTAATTTAATCTCAGTATAAAGACAGTTGTTCTGGGAAGCGCTCAGAGGTTTGTTAGAGAACATTAGTGAACAAACAGCATCATGAAGGCCAAGGAACACACTGGATAGGTCAGGGTTAAAGTTGGAGAAGTTTAAAGCAGGGATAGGTTATAAAAAAATATCCCAAGCTTTGAATATCTCATGGAGCACTTTTTAATCTACCATCCGAAAATGGGAAGCGTATGCCACAACTGCAAACCTACTAAGACATGGCCGTCCACCTAAACTGACAGGCCAGGCAAGGAAAGCATTAATCACAGAAGCAGCCAAGAGGCCCATGGTAGCTCTGGAGGAGCTGCTGAGATCCACAGCTCAGGACAACTATTAGTCATGCACTCTATAATTCTGGCATTTATGGAAGAGTGGCAAGAAAAAAGCCATTGTTGAAAGGAAGTCATAAGAAGTCCCATTTGCAGTTTGTGAGAAGCCATGTGGGGGACACAGAAAACATGGGAAGAAGGTGCTCTGGTCAGATGAGACCAAAATTGACCTTTTTGGCCTAAAAGAAAAACGCTATGTGTGGTGGAAAACTAACTGCACATCACCCTGAACACACCATCCCTACCGTGAAACATGGTGGTGGCATGTTGCGGTGATGCTTTTCTTCAGCAGAGACAGGGAAGCTAGCGAGAGTCGATGGGAAGATAGATGGAGCCAAATACAGAGCAATCTTAGAAGAAAACTTGTTAGAGTCTGCAAAAGACTTGAGACTGGGACGGAGGTTCACCTTCCAGCACGACAACAACCCTAAACATACAGCCAGAGCTACAATGGAATACTTTAGATCAAAGCATATTCATGTGTTAGAATGGCCCAGTCAAAGTCCAGACCTAAATCTAATTGAGAATCTGTGGCAAGAATTGAAAATTGCTGTTCACAGAATCTTTTCATCTAATGAGCTTGAGCTATTTTGCAAAGAAGAATGGGCAAAAATGTTACTCTCTAGATGTGAAAAGTTGGTAGAGACATCCCCAAAAAGCTGTAGCTGTAATTGCAGCGAAAGGTGGTTCTACAAAGTATTGACTCAGGGGGGCTGAATACAAATGCACACCTCACTTTTCAGATATTTATTTGTAAAAAATTTTGAAAACCATTTATCATTTTCCTTCCACTTCACAATTATGTGCCACTTTGTGTTGGTCTATCACATAAAATCCCAATAAGATCCAATAAGAGTGTTTGGGTGGATGTTCTTAAAAAACGTAGCAGAAACATTTTGTGAAGATTGAGCAGAAATATTAAGAGAAGAACCATTGTTAGTGTTAGAAATAGTAGTGGTAGAAATAGATTCACTACCAGGTGCATTACCTACCACCATAGTAGAATCACTAGTATTGCCACAAATGGCTGTTAGTTCAATAGTTTGTTTTTCGATAGATTGCTCATGAGACCCATCACTGAGGGGGCTTCTTTTCACTTTCACTTTTCACTTTCACTTTTCACTTTCATGCCATGATTCTAGGGGGCCCAAAATGCTGCAAAACTACTATACTGTATATGGAGATCTTTGTACATTTTCTTTTTGACTCTGATTCAATTTGTAGTGATGTTGCCATCTCTCATTTGTCTCTAGGTGGGGTGTGGTTCCCCTCCCCTGTTTCCTTCACTGTCCTGGCCTGCACTCCCCCTGGATGCCTTTGTCCTGCTTTTCAGCTGTGATTTGTGGCATTTCACGCATGAGAATCATGGGTGCCTGGCGTGTTTCTTTAACATCCAGAGCAAGGCTTGGTTCTGGCCTTTGCCTCTACCCACCCCACTTCTAGGTTCCAATCCGTGCGCTGGCAGCTGTGTGACACACGACATCATCGCGTCTTTGGTGGGCTGACTTGTGCTGTGCGCCTCTCAGCCATGGGTTGGTGGAGATAAATAACCAATTCAGGATAGGCTAGCCTTTTTCTTCTCCCATCCTCTGTCTTGGGATTGGTGTATTTTTGATCCACACTTGGCTTTATAGCCCATGGTACTTATTTATATGAACATATTTACAGATGTGTTTTCAATGCGGGTATCATGTTCCATATCTAGGCACTGCTAAAGAAGAGATTTAATTCCTGTCTTGAAACGTGTCAGTGTCTTATTATTGATGGTTATTATTCTGTGCTTGTTTGAGCCTGTACCCAATGTAAATCATGATTGATGTAAAAATATTCTACTACTTATTTTTTGCTTTGTGGTTTTTAACCAATTTTGTACAATAAAATGTATTTTACTATTTTTACAGTTTGTGTGTCTATAGGATTACTACATAATTTTTTACACCTTTTTTGTATTAGTTCGGAGAAAGGGTGCTTTTAGATACTAACTACATACTGTTGGAGTTCTAACTCCCCCATTCTAACACTTATGACTTTGTCCCCCTCCTACCCCAGTTAATCTTAATATATCCTTTTTTCTCCTTATGGGGTATCCCTCCCATTTGTTCTTTTCTGAATCACACCAAATTAATATAGAGCAGAAGATGATCAATAATGACACAGTATGGCATTAAAATTAGATTAACAGCTTTATTGGTCTCTTTCAATCCTGCTATCAAGATTTGTGTAAATGCTTAGATTTTGTAGCACTTGTTACTGATACATTGAATATATGAATAACACGCTTAGTACTGAACACATTCTAATGAATCTCCTTATTGTAAGTGATAAGTGTGTATTCTCTTTAAAAACTTTAAATAAAGATTATATAAAAAGGTATATTGTTTTTGTAGTCTAGATTAGGAATATAATCCCAGTATGTGTGCATCTATGTGGCTGTCATGTGGACTATCACATCCTACAATACCAAACATTGGATTAAGGAAGTTCAGGTGTTTGAGGCATGGCATTACATATCATTTTAGCTATTTAATTTTTATTTTTAAATTCTTCAATGCACATAAATCTCAGGCTGTGGGAGCATTCTGTCATTTCCACTCTACAACTGCGCTGTCAAGGTCCTACCTTTTCCCTGAGGTTATGTTACTCCATGTGCTGGCGTCCATCTTGGATTTCTGCTGTGCATGGTGGGAATCCTTTTATGCCTTCAGGTCTCTGAGGTCCATTCCCCAGAGGGGTGTGGCTGATGACATATAAGCCTGTGGTCCGCACATGCTCTTTGCACTTGTGTCTTGTGTCTTTGTGTTGTTATTACTCTGTTCTGACTCTCGTGACTCTCCTGGTATCTGATTCGGCTTGTACTCGACTATTCTTTGTATTCTCCTTTGATCTGACCCTCCGTTGCTGAACCCGGCTCGTGACCTGTGATTCTCGTCTGCTGTCCTGTACTGTTTTGTCCTATTGTTGTTGACCCGGCCTGTCTGACTACTCTTTTGTCTCTTCCACCAGCTACACGCCATTGGCGGAGGCCATTACCGCAGCTGGGGTGTCTCGGGGGCCGCGACCTGATTCCTGGCTGCGTCAAGTCCATCCCCACCATCAGGGGCCCTGGTGAAGGGCAGCCTGGGACTTAGACTCCGCGCCCTGAGGGACTTCGGTCTGTGGGTGGTGGTTGTCGTCAGCCAGTGCGTTACATTGTTAGGCCTGCCTGTCCGTTCCCCGGCCCCTGCCCTGACATGCACTGACAGGTATTGCCAGGAAGCACCTCTATTGTACACAGCTTAGTACTGTAATGGTACTTTACATCAAAGCAACCTCAACATTCTCCTAATGTTAGCTGTTTTTTGATTGTATATACAACATAATCTAATTCCACCACTGTCAGGAATAGCATTTCTATTAGCTAACTCTAAGGGGAATTATACAAAAATGTAAGAATAGAGCAAGCATATTTTTCTTTCTAATTATTTACAGAATGCTATTATTAAAGCCCATGTGAACAGTCCTAAATTATACTAGTAACAAATATGATAAATATTCACATAATGTCTATAATTGTATGCTTTCCTAAAAATAATCTTGCATGCATGCCCTGTTTTTCACAGTATTAATATGCATATGGATTTGCTACAAACACATCACACTTCAATATAAACAGAATATTGTCCAGTTAAACATTAGGCTAGCTATACATGACCCAGTAAAAGAAGCCAATGATCTAAATGCTGCTTTTAAACAAATGAGCACTGCTTGACAACTGGGCCATAGAGAGGCACTGTAACCAGTGTTTCCAATTAGTAGTTGTGATCTATCACGTGAAAAGATTTTCAAAAGTGTTTTAATAAGTGATGACTGATTGTTTCCTTTTCTAAGGGAAATAGGGAGTAAACATTTTATTATGTTTGCATTGTATCCATCTGTCAGCCAGATCAAAAAAGATCATGGTAGGTCCCAATGAGTCTTTCCAGGATGGACAGATGTCTCACCTCCTGTCATATTTAGGGAGACATCTGTCCATCTATGACCATCCTTACTGCTGAGAAAATTTTCACTGCACAGGAATAAGTTCAATAAGTCTCCTGTTTGATCATCTTCTACTGAGATGCGTTACATTATGTTATCATCCATTAATCGATTTGATTTTAAAGTACAGTCAGGTCCATAAATATTGGGACATCGACACAATTCTAACATTTTTGGCTCTATACACCACCACAATGGATTTGAAATGAAACGAACAAGATGTGCTTTAACTGCAGACTGTCAGCTTTAATTTGAGGGTATTGACATCCAATTCAGGTGAACGGTGTAGGAATTACAACAGTTTACATATGTGCCTCCCACTTGTTAAGAGACCAAAAGTAATGGGACAGAATAATAATCATAAATCAAACTTTCACTTTTTAATACTTGGTTGCAAATCCTTTGCAGTCAATTACAGCCTGAAGTCTGGAACGCATAGACATCACCAGACGCTGGGTTTCATCCCTGGTGATACTCTGCCAGGCCTCTACTGCAACTGTCTTCAGTTCCTGCTTGTTCTTGGGGCATTTTCCCTTCAGTTTTGTCTTCAGCAAGTGAAATGCATGCTCAATCGGATTCAGGTCAGGTGATTGATTTGGCCATTGCATAACATTCCACTTCTTTCCCTTAAAAAACTCTTTGGTTGCTTTTGCAGTCTGCTTTGGGTCATTGTCCATCTGCACTGTGAAGCGGCGTCCAACGAGTTCTGAAGCATTTGGCTGAATATGAGCAGATAATATTGCCCGAAACACTTCAGAATTCATCCTGCTGCTTTTGTCAGCAGTCACATCATCAATAAATACAAGAGAACCAGTTCCATTGGCAGCCATACATGCCCACGCCATGACACTACCACCACCATGCTTCACTGATGAGGTGGTATGCTTAGGATCATGAGCAGTTCCTTTCCTTCTCCATACTCTTCTCTTCCCATCACTCTGGTACAAGTTGATCTCGGTCTCATCTGTCCATAGGATGTTGTTCCAGAACCGTGAAGGCTTTTTTAGATGTCGTTTGGCAAACTCTAATCTGGCCTTCCTGTTTTGAGGCTCACCACTGGTTTACATCTTGTGGTGAACCCTCTGTATTCACTCTGGTGAAGTCTTCTCTTGATTGGTGACTTTGACACACATACACCTACCTCCTGGAGAGTGTTCTTGATCTGGCCAACTGTTGTGAAGGGTGTTTTCTTCACCAGGGAAAGAATTCTTCGGTCATCCACCACAGTTGTTTTCTGTGGTCTTCCGGGTCTTTTGGTGTTGCTGAGCTCACCAGTGCGTTCCTTCTTTTTAAGAATGTTCCAAACTGTTGTTTTGGCCACGCCAAATGTTTTTGCTATCTCTCTGATGGGTTTATTTTGTTTTTTCAGCCTAATGATGGCTTGCTTCACTGATAG
Source organism: Staurois parvus (assembly GCF_062004578.1). NCBI lineage: Eukaryota > Metazoa > Chordata > Amphibia > Anura > Ranidae > Staurois > Staurois parvus. The sequence continues at coordinate 3,767,679 of NW_028317961.1, forward strand.
TGACAGCTCTTTGGATCTCATCTTGAGAGTTGACAGCAACAGATTCCAAATGCAAATAGCACACGTGAAATGAACTCTGGACCTTTTATCTGCTCATTGTAATTGGGATAATGAGGAAATAACACATACCTGACCATGGAACAGCTGAGAAGCCAATTGTCCCATTACTTTTGGTCCCTTACCAAGTGGGACGCACATATGCAAACTGTTGTAATTTCTACACCGTTCACCTGATTTGGATGTAAATACCCTCAAATTAAAGCTGACAGTCTGGAGTTAAAGCACATCTTGTTCGTTTCAATTCAGATCCATTGTGGTGGTGTATAGAGCCAAAAATGTTAGAATTGTGTCGATGTCCCAATATTTATGGACCTGACTGTAGATGGCTATATTTGTGACAGATGACACGTGATTGATTGCCACAGGTTTCTGAAGTTGTATTTAGGGTGATTTTGCAGAAAGGTGTTGAAAAACAAATCAGAATAAAACTGAATTGATGTATTACGTTTTCTGGCATATTGACAGCCAGTTTCTTATGTTTTGAAACCAAAAATATACCAGGTTTTCACAAATATCTGAAATAATGCCTAATCAAATAACCAAAGGTCAATACATTCTATTTATGATTGCACTTCTATTATCCCATCCTGCATGTCACCACCAACTTTGAATTATGAACTTGAACCAAACAGGCAGTGACCAAACCATAATACATATAAACCAATGAGGTTGATATACTAAAGGGGTGCAGTTTTCACCACTGAAGTTGTATTTATGTATTTCATCCATTTCTATGCAATAGAAATTTAAGTTTAAATTTTGCACATATTTAAATCATAAATCACCCATTTAACTCTATGTTTTTGAAGTCTGTTTCAGGCAGCACAGAGGTGTTGTACTTGTAGGTACATTGGTATTGGCTTGTAAGTGAGGACTTTAAGCTTGTTTATCAGTGGTTGTAGAAGATAACCAATAATTTAACATTTTATACACTATTTTAAGTGAGTCTTTATTAGTATATGTTTGTTTCAAACAACATTTGTAGTAACAGAAAAACACCCTCATACATAAAGGATCTATAAATGCAGCAAAGTAGAAGTTGGCAATTACAGGCCAGTGAGTTTAAGATCGGTTTTAGTCAAGTTAATGGAATCACTCATGAAAAGAAAGAACATTGATCGCTTAAAAACACACAACTTGATGGACCCAAAGCAGCATGGCTTTACTAAGGGCAGATCATGTCAGACTAATCTGAATTTTTCAACCATATCACCAATGTTTTGGACCAGGGCAGTGCTGTGGACATGTGTGTCTATCTTGATGTCAGCAAGGTATTTGATAACAGTTGTATAAAATAGGACTTAAGCCTTGGGTGGTTCAGTGGATATGCATTTGACTAAAGGATAGATATCAAAGTGGGGTTGTAAATGGGGTTCACTGAGAACATAGACCAGTCACTAGTGGTGTACTACAAGGCTCTCTACTAGGACCTGTTCTAGTTAATCTATATGTTAGTGATATAACTATAGGGTGTTGGGTAAGATATGTTTTTTTATTGCTGATGATACAAAGGTGTGCAATAAGGTTGATATTTCTGGAGGTGTCTGTTACAATGGAGCATTGCTGGAAGATTGGTCAAAGCAGTGGAAACTGCAGTTCAATGTTTTTAAATGTAAAATAATGCACCTAGGGAAAAATAATCCTTTGAGTACATCATTGGGGGTACAGTGTTAGCCAGCACAACAGAGGAAAAAGATTTGGGGGTACTTATTTCAGATTACTGCAAAATGAGCAGAAAGTGTGGCCATGTAGTGCAACCTGTGAGTACAATTCTAGAATGCATTACTAGAGGTCACCAGCAGGAGCAGGGAGGTACTGATTCCCCTGTATAGATCTTTAGTGATACTTCATTTAGAATAGTGTGTCTAGTTCTGGAGACCTCACTTACATAAAGATATTGATAAGATAGGATGAGACAGGTAACCAAAATGATGAAAGGAGAGACTTGAGAAATGTAGTATGGACAGTCCAGAGGAAAGAAGGGAAAGGAGAGACATGAATGAAACTTTTAATTACATCAAGGGAGTACATAAGGTTAAAGAGGGCAGTATTTTCAATATTAAACCAAGATCAAGAACATGAGGGCATGACCTCAAACGAACAGGAGGAAAAGTTCAAAACAAAAAAAAAATACAAAAACATATATAAATTAAAAAAAAAATCAGACTCGATGGACCACTGATTCTTTTTTCTGCCATCACTTTTCTATGTTTCTATGTATAAAAGATTCACTGGGAAATTGGTCAGTGAATCCGTAATTGCTATACACCCAAGTGAGATTCAACATCATTCACCTGACATGCCAAACTCAATTCTATTTAGCAGTAGGATGAATGTACACCAGACTAATCCAGCAGTCGGTGAACAGCCATTGAATCTCACTTTGGTAAATGCATATAAAGGAATTAAACCTGCAGGTGAAGCTGCCCATGGGAGCTTTCCATGGTGCTGAAACTTTATATGCAGTTTGAAGTAGAATTTCAATCTCAATCAGCATTGACTATTTTTAATCTTAATGCTGCTGGTGTTAGTAAATAGCTGAGAAGGCATGTCATAGTTACTTGTTTTAAATGTTTTTTACATTTATTGAGTTACTGCTTGCTTTTTAGATCTAAGCAAATGATGTCATACATCCCAGGAGTCTTCAGGAGGAGAGGAGGGGCTTTCTTAGCTAAGCACACTCTCTTGTCTGCATGCCTGAGCTAAGGGCAAATGGACTCCAGGAAGTAAATACTACATGAGTCATCTGCTCTTACTCAAGATGGACACCACTAGAAATGCTAGGGGATGTTTTTCAAAGTGATTTCTCAGTAAAATAAAGCAAGATGACATAGTTGGAAGGGTGAGTTTGTTTTGAATATTAAAAATGAAATAAATAGCTTTTATGATTTGTGGTGCTCAGATGCAGAGTAGACCCAGTTTAAGTACTAGGAGGACTAAATGTTTCTTTTTTTAATTCAAAATGAATTTGAAATGGAAAACAGCATTTTGTTCCCTCTGGCTACTAACCAGCCTAGCACACCAGGCACACCTGCTGGTATTACAATAGCAAGGGAGCAGTAAAGTGCAGTTCTCCATGCTATTCTGATACCAACATGCATACTTTTCAGCTTTATGAGTTGCATTGCTAGGGTTTCCCCCCCCAAAAAAGAGGGGCTACCAAAACGGAAGGGCTTATGTACCAGCTGCCTTTCCCACATAAAGTAGGTGGCTGCCGAGGGCCATATTTCCTAATAGGCACTGTAGGCATGTGCCTACAGGCACCTTTCCTAGAGGGGTGCCTGTCTGGAGAGAGAGACCCCCTTATTGGCAGCCATGCTCATACAGACAGGTGCCCCTCTCTTTCTCCCTCTCCGGAAGCTCCCAGGTGGCCTGAATGGACCCTTCAGTTCATTCACAATGGACCAGGACCTGTTGAATGGAAGGACTTTTTTTCTAAATTGGCTCACAGGTAGATTTACACAAGCATTTGCTAATCCAAACATAGTTCCAACTCATTCCCTGCTGGCATTGTGATATCTCTCACAGCCGCTTCTTCACTGCCTGCCTCTTTCATTGAAGTTTTGAGAGAAGGGCAGGCTCGGGCTGAGATGGAATCAGGGTCAGGCTGGAAAGCAGCATATGGCAGACATCACATCATCAGCACGGCAGGCAGAGGCAGCTGTCAGTGTGTAGTGAACTCACAGGCACATGAGTACACTGACTGATCGTCCATCCATCCTCCATTCCTCAAGTCTGCAGAGAATTCTCAGAAAAGGTACAGTCAGTAAAAGAGATACACAGCAAAATGTTTGTGTGCCTTGCCCCAATGCAATTCCCTGATTGTTGCCCATGATGAATGAGGCCCCTTTCACATTAGTGCCCCACAGTGCAAGGGGACCTCTGTGAACCCTGATGTAAAGGGGAACTCTGATGCAAGAGGGAACACTGCAGATCCTGTTGTAAAGGAGAACACTGCTGACTGTGATGTAAGGAGTGGGCTGTGGTGACCAGAGACCACCTTACATCAGAGTTCCCCTTTACTTACATCACAATCCTCAGTGTCCCCTTTACATCAGGGTCCACAGAGGTCTTCCTTGCACTGTAAGGGAAACCCTACAGATTCTGATGTAAAGGAGAACTCTGAGTACTCTGATGTAAAGGGAACTCTGGGGACTCTTGTGTAAGAGGTGGCTCTGGTGACCAGAAACCCCCTTTTATCAGAGTTCCCCTTTACATCACAGTCTGCAGAGTTCCCCTTTACATCAAAATCCTCAGCATTTCCCTTTACACATATAAAAATATCTATATAAAAATATTTTATTAAGAAAAAAAGGTTGGTCTTACTGTCTTTTTCTTGGGGGGGGGGAGGGGGGAAAGGCGCTTCAGAATTCTCTGCCTTTAGGCTCCTGAGATGTAAATCTGGCCCTGTGGCTGCCTCCTCCCTAGCGTACTGGTTTTATGTGGGCCTTGAAACCCTAACCAGTGAGAAGTTAAAAGTCATTACTCCTATCTGAGCTCTTATTGAGTTCCTGCAACTAGCATGGTTGTAAGTGCCCAGGAAACTCTGTGGAAGGACCTCGCTGTGACATTACTGCCCATATTTGATATAATGCCAAATATGGGCAGTAACTTATATTCATAGGGCACTCTTTCCAAAAAGTGCTCAAGGGACCATGTCATAATAAAGAGTTAATTTGATCACATGTCAATGGACTGACTTTTTTTCAGCTGAAAATTTTGATTATCTAGTGTACCCTGGATGCTGTTGGTTTCTACAAGAAGGAATCTGATGCAATCATCTTCTTTTTGTATAAGGTAGAGATCCTCATCAGTTAATTTTTAGTGTTATCACTTACCATAAGTATAGTTTATTCAGTATTCTGAGCTGAAGTATTAACACTGCTGAACTCCCTTAGATTTCACATGGAGATACTGTGCAGCCTGAATGATAGAGAAGATCCATTTAAGCTGTAAAATTACTGCTTTTGGCACAGTTTTCTCCAACTAAATTATAATGTGTGGGCTTTTTAAATAGATAATTTATTTTCACAATATCTGTTTGACTGCTGGGCTAGTTAAAATTGCACATTGCACAACGATGAAACTGTTCTGATATTGGTTTTATGACAAACAGTTGTGAAGATTAATGTGTTTCACCCACATCCCACATCCAGCACTGAGTAGTCTGCAATTAGCAGACAGTGTGAAGAATAGATGTGAAAGTCTGACTACAAGCTGAAATCATACCAGCGTTATTGATATTATGCATTGTCGTCATTGCTGTTACCTTTAAGACATGTTACTGCATTATAAAATCACAAGGCCTTTATGTAAGTTGTCTGAAAATATTTCAGATGCTGTGCTTTTTGATTTCAGAGAAAAGTTTCAATATAAGAAATCATTAATAGACAAAATGTTTTAAAATTATTTTTACATGCAGCTCTATCAAGGCCATATTGTATCTGTATTCATACCAAGGCATGTTGATATTACTGAGGTAGACCTTCATGCAAAACTAAAATAAATATTCTAACAACAATGCTGCCAGAGTAAGAGCATAACTGCAATATATTTCATATCACAAAAATCCTTGATAAAAAAATGGAATGTTTAATTTTCTAGTTTGTGTATAAAATATATTAATTTTAGATAATCTGTTTTTCCTGCATTCTGCTTAATCTTAAAGTGTATGCAAACCATTTCTCTTATTTGTTCCAATTCATTTTTTAAAATATATGACTGAAAGTGTTATGTGTTATCTGTGTGTTATGTGTTATCTCTTCAATATATGCAAAAAAAACCTATTGATCCTGCCAGAAATCCAGTGCTGCCCTGTGTCTTTTGTACTCTGGAGAGTTAAAAAATGTTATCAAGAAATGCATTATAACTACATATCACCTCTCCTATGTTATGGTGAAGAGGGTACCATGGTAAAAAGGAAGGAAAAAAAAACTTTAACATTTAGGGTCAGATTATACTAGAACATGCACGTTCGAACAAGTGCACTTTTGTGTGTCCCAGTTTTGGTAGCCCATTCATTTCAAAGTGCTACTAAATGTACAGAAACATGCAAAATGTAGTGCGCTACTTTTGCAAATTGTGCCGATGTGATACTATGCAGTTTGGTGGCCTCAAACATGCTTCATTTGCTATATATGTTTGGGGTGCCAATAACATGGTACCCACACACATGTAGCAAGGGCAGCACATTCCCTTGCAGGTTCTAGTGTGAATTGGCCCTTAGTCTATTTGACCGGGGTTGGCTATATCTTGTTCACATGATATGTTGTCATTTTGGGACCCAGACATATCCCCCCCCATCTCTTTTCAGTCCAAACACTGCATAAAGATAATATATCTGACTAGGACAAATACTGGGTACAAAGGGAGAAAATGTGAGCTGCAGTTTCAAACCCATAACATATTATGCTTTTACACCAGAATAACACTGCTCTGGTAAAAAAAACACAGCCTGTAACAATGTACAGTATAAGAACAGGAAAATTACAATCTTTTCTTAGTGGATACAACAGTATGCTGAAGTCTAGACTGTACAGATCAACAATTGTAATAGAGAATCTTGCAGTCTGAATTCTTTCTAAAATAACAGTACCAGTATAAAATCAATAAGCCAAGTCGAGGACGCACATAAAAAAAAACTGAGCGAGTTCTGAGTTCATTTTTTAAAACAAGTAGAATACAATATTAAAACCCACAGTAGATACTTTGGGTATTACAATTTATTGCAATTGGTGCATGTTGGAGACAGATAAAAATATTTAGGGTGACCTTCCAGAAAGGTCTTCTGTCCTTGCCTCTTGGGCTTTTACTAGGAGAGCAGCCTGTGTTGGAGTCCTTTGCCACTTTGGCCTGCTGCATGGGGAGGGTGAAGTCAAGAGCAGGGGCGGACTGACCATTTGGAAACTCGGGCACTGCCCGAGGGCCCGCGGTCAGTAGGGGGCCCCATGAGATGCCCCTGGTACCTTTTGCATAGACTTTTTTGAGTATGGGCAAGGACACAGGGGCCCCATGAACCCCTATTGCCCGGGGGCCCCATGAGTTGTCTGTCCGCCCCTGGTCAAGAGTCTAGGGCTTGAATGGCTTTCACTGTTTGCTGAAAGGTATATCTAGGGGGAGTAAATCTGGAAGAACCATGGAAATAAACTTCATTGTTTGCTGGTTAAAACATGATGCTGGTGGACATTGAAGCAGGTCTGGTGGCTCAGCTGTAAAAGTATATGTGTCCCATTCAACTAAATTGGGCAGCATGGCCACCATCCTGCATTTGCTTAAAATGCACATGGTTGTAGCATGGTGGTACAGATTGGTTGTAGCATTGTAGCATGGTAGTAGCATGGTGGTCAAACATTTACTGAAAAATGATCCACAGATAACATATGCGTAAGCTAGTCCTAAGGAATTTTTCAACCAGGGGGCATCACAGGGCCCACCTATGAACAGACATTTTTTGACCTGTCACCAAAACTCACACAGGTGTAGTCACCAGCAAAAAAAACCTGTCTCTTCAAACTCCTGCGCTCTGCTGCATTTACCCCTGCTCCATTTCTTAAAGGGCCTAGCACCCAGCACAGTGCCATCCAAGATGCATTATTTTGTCCAGTATGGAAGAAAAATATCATGGCATGACCCTTAATACTGTGGTGCTCTGAGACTTTAGGAGTTCTCAGAGCACAGTAAATATGATTTTTGTTGGTGAATATTTATATCTGCTTACTTTAAAAGCTATTTAAATGTACAGCAGAAGACATTATTCATTGGTCCTAGTATTGTTCTATTCTGCTTACATACGTAATTAAAAAAAAAATACAAAATATTTATTCATAGACGTCACAAATAAAATCATATACTGTAACTGAATTAAAAAGCCTTCCTGTGTATCTTTACCAGGACATAATTATCCCTTTTTTTATTATTAATTGCAACCTACAAATTCCCCCCCCCAAATTTTTTTATACATAATCATCTACATTTTATGACAAAATTTTCCAAAACCCCTTATCATATCCCAACCCCAAATTCCCCACCAGACCTCCCTTTTTCCATTTTTTATCATTTCAGGGATTAGGATAATTATATCCTTGGAATGATAAGGACATAATTATCCTAACCCCTCAGTTAAACAAAATTACCTTGGAATTCAAAAGACAAAGTACACAATGACAAAATCATCAACATGACATCTTTGCTGCCTCTGTAATAATTTTTTGCATCAACCATAGGTTATCTAAGGGAACTGGTAATCTCTATGTGTTTCATAGATAATTAACTGGTTCTTCAGGAGAAAGGCAGAGTCCTAATATACAGTATATATAATTCAAACATAAATTGATTAATCAAATAATTTATACAGGGTCATAGCATTTTCATAAATAGATAGAAGCATGATTATAAAATACTAACCAGATAAAAAGTGCCAGCTGTGGTTAAACAGTGGAACTCAGCAACCATATTCCAAGCCCAGTCACTGGATTCCTTGGAAGGGGGGGGGGCATGGGAGTATTGAAAGGAGAGATGCCATGGGAGAGAAGATGAACACAGGAATATGAGAACAAGTAATTCCGGTATTATGATAAAAACTAACCTGCGGTTTATGGAAACATACTCTCTTGCTAGGGTTCACTAGATAGGGATAGTAGCACCTTGAAAATTAAACCTGTCCAAAAATATGTCTTAAATGGCCTCCCATTGCCAGTGTGTGATGTCATTCCACTCCGGAGCACTGTGGGGAGTGGAACACACTGCAACCTATTGGACAGATGCCCTGCATGGTGGAACATTGCTTTCTGACACTGGCTCTCTTAGGTAACTGATTGTGGACTACCTAACAAGCATTATATTTGTATACAAGGGGAACTTTCTTTTTACCATGAGGCTCAGCAGAGCTGTGGCCACAGTACAAGATGGTCAGGCTCTTTTTCTTAGTAGATATTATGAGACATAGAGGGTATTTGTAATTTTATGCTTCATTTGGGAGGATACTGGCACTAGCAAATTATAGATACGTATTTGCTTGTTTTATAGCTTAGATGATGTGTAGTGTAGTGTAGAACATTGTAGTGAAGTATAGTGTAGAGTATTGTAGTATAGTGTAGTGTAGTGTAGGGTCTGGCCAGAAAGGGATTACATTGACACAGTTGGCCAGCTTAATCATGCATTGCAATGCATTTGAACCAAAAATCCCTGTCTTTGTGCAATGTTGTATAGCAACGTGCAGAGTATTGAATTAGATTTTCATGTGGTCATACCCCTTTAGCATCTGATGGGTTACACATATTATATATACAGTATGAGTATATCTAGTTAGATTTGAGCACAGACACACCTTATTCTATTGCATTTGCATGTATGCATGGGAGGACGGAGGTGCTTTTACTTTATTTTTTTTATTATTTTTGTTTTATTTAAATTATATTTTTACATGTTTTCCCTTTAAAATGCATGTAAACCTATTTTTTTAAATTGTTATAATTACCTAATTCCTGCAATAGTTTTGCCCAGAGCAACCCCGATCCTCCTCATCTGTGGTCCCCAGCTTCTGCTTCTGGCTCCTCCCATCTGTTGAATGCCCCCATAGCAAGCCACTAGTAACCACTCTTACTTAGTGCTGGGCTGAACACCCCTGTGTTTGGTTCACAGCCAAACGTTCGAACCTAAAGAACACTCGACCACAAACTTCCAACTCAATGCAAGTCTATGGGACTCGGACTTGTAAATTCAAAAGTGCCCATTTTAAAGGCTTATATACAAGTTATTGGCCATAAAAGGGGCATGGGGACTCGGGTATTGCCCTGAGGGACATGAATCAGTGGAAATTTTTTTATTAAAAAGTACGGTTTAGAAACTGGCAGTCATTTTTTATTGCTAAAGCTCCACCCAATTGTTTACATGAGACCTGCAACTGTTGGATTGGTGGTCAGTTTGGCAGAGCTAGCAGTGACATCACTGCCGACGTAACCGCTATCGCTGCCCAATTGTTTACATGTGACTGACAACTGTCAGACCTGTCATATTGCGCGATGTGCTCGGCGGGTACGAACGGGTCAGTGGGCATGAGGTTTTTCTTTTATTTCGAGTCGGTGCCATCAGGACAACACTGTATACCATGACGGATGATGAATTACATTGTATTTTTTGGCTTTTTTTAAATTAAAGGACTTGTCAAAAACGTTTTTTTGTGTGTGTGTTCAATTAAAGGAATTTTTAAAAATTCTGGCGTCTTTAATTTTTCTAAATTTAACCCTTTAGTGAATGGGCAGGGGTACAAGGGGTACTCATTCTCAAGGGGGTAGTAGCATCCCTTATTTACAGGATTACCCTGATGCTAATGGAACCCCTTGCCCGCAGACCATCACAATCACTGGTCCAGGGTTATGGAGAAGAGGCCCTTGTCCCCATCGGCATGGGGACACCATCCCCATGCTGAGGGCATGTGGTCTGGTAGGCTGCAGAGAGGGGGGGGGCATTCGATCCCCCCCTTTCCTGCCCTGCTAGGCCTGTGCTTGGATCAGGGTCTGGTAGGAATCTAGGGGGGGCATCATGGTTTATCCCCTCATTTTTGAGGGGTGAAGTTTCCCTTAAAAGTCCTACCAGGCCTAAAGGGCCTGGTATGGCTTTTAGGGGGAACCCCACACACTTTTTCCCCCATTTGTGGGAGGTGGGGTTCCCCTTAAAAGTCCTACCAGATCTAAATTGCCTGGTATGGCTTTTAGGGGGAACCCCATGCACTTTTAAAAAAAAAAAAATACTCCTAACCTTCCTACCAGACCTAAAGGGTCTGGGAAGGATTGTGGAGGGGCTCACAGTGTTTTTTTTTTAAATGTATTTTCATTTTATTTATTTATTTTATATATTATTTTTTTATTATTATTTTTATATATTTATTTTGGGGAGAGTATTCTCCCCTCTGTCTTTGGCAGTCGAGGAGCACACTTCATGGGGCTGCAGTGTAAACAGCCTTTTATAGTGTGGGCAGTGACTTTGGCCAATCAGGGCTCTCACAGTGCATTGTGCTGTGATTGGTTTGTGGTCAGGTGCATTGCTTTGGTCAATCACAATGCAGTATGAGAGTGCAGTGCACTGTGGGGCGCTCAGCTGGTGAAAAGCCCGCCAAACGCCCTTACCGTTCGTGAGTTTGGTTCATGAACACACGAACGGGCGATGTTCAAATCGAACTTACGTTCAACTTGAACATCAAGCCCAACACTACTCTATCAGTCAAATTGCTTCCCTTTTAGGTGATTTAGGACACGGAGTGCCACCAGCTTTTTTCCATAGCCATGTGGGCGCCCAGTGCTCAAGCTGGCAGTCTGTCAGTGTAGAGAGTGGCCGATCCAAGCACTCCTGCATTTTCCATCTGCCCTGTATGTTCAGGGAAGAGGATTGTTCAGCTGGCAGATGATCTGTCTGGCACATCTGAGGGATTAAACATGGCTAGTACTTACTCTGATGAACCATACACAGGAAGTGTTTTTGTAAGTGCATTGACATTTATGTTTTTATTTATTAATAAAAGGTTTGATTCTACTAGGATTGGTGTGCTGTCTCTCTTGCTTTTATTTTAGACAGTTACTGGTTTCCACTGGTATAGAGAGCTGCATGACCCGAGGAAGATTTAACATTGCTGTCATTACACACTGATTAGGAAGTTTGGACTAACTATACAGTTTCATATGTCCTTGTCAATAGCGTACCAGCTAGTTCATTATTTTACAGACTTTTTTTTTTTACCTTAATGCAGTGAATGCTTTAAAGTAAAAAACCTTCTACCTTTACAACCACTTTAACATTATTGCTATCACAAAGGGGCTAAAAAGTCCCCTTTGTGACAGCTTTGGACAGGTGACAGGTACTCTTTCCTCCCTGCCTACATTATGGTAACATCCACGTAATGACAGCTTTGAAGCTGAAAGTGACAAAATCATTGTCATTTCCGGCTTCATTCATCACAGAGGAGTTCTGGGAATAGATGTTCCTCCATCTCCTCTGTGGGAAGCCGTCCTGACCACTTATCACGGTCCCAGGCTCCTCAGAGGAATGGGAGAGTCCAGCAACCTCCGTGAGTGGTGGTGGACGGGGACCTGGATCACTAACGTTTACAGCAGAAGCACTGTAGTTATCTAATCCCTCTTCGCAGCAGCTCAGCTCACCCTGCTACCCCATCTTATAACATCAGCTTAGTATATGAAAGCCAGGAGGCTTCCAAATCACTGCAGAGAGAAGGGAGCATAGTGAGCTGAGTCACTTAGATAATGACTTAAATGACTTGATAGACTGTCATGAACTACTGGTAAGTGACTTCAGCTAGATAAGCCAGTATCAGCAGCCGAATTAAGCAGGGTCATTTGATAGTGACTACAGCAAACTGGTATAGAACTATAGACTGAAGCAGACTAATAGCAACTGTAGTAGACTGGAAGAGACTTAGCAAACTGATAGTGACTGCAGAAGAATGATAAAGACTGTAGCAGAATGGTAGAGACTGTAAAAGACTGGTAGAGACCGTAGTCTAATAGCAACTGTAGTAGACTAGAACAGGACTTATCAAACTGATGGTGACTGTAGCAAATTGGTAATTGAAAGGATGATTTTATTTATCCCCTCAGAGACCCCCGGTCTGTGGAGAGATTCCTGGTTTATCAGCAGAATTCTGGGAACACCCCTTGAACACGGAAATAACGGCAGCTTATGTTCAGAGATGTTCCAAGTTTATTAGACATTACTAAGATTATATAGAATACAGAAATAATAAGGGAGGGGGGGGAGCGAGTTTCAAAACTGTAACTTGTAAATTTCCATCATGAGCTAACTACATGAAACATGACATATACATTTCTTGGTGCAAATTGTTTTGGCTAGCTTTCTGAGAAACAACCAGACAAAGACATTGTCAGGGTCATGTTAGCTTCTGTTGATACATCCTTGAACAACTAAAACAGTTTCATTAAACTTCTAATATATCTGCAAAAAGCTAACTTAATACTTAAAATGGCGTACATTAACAAAATGGAGGTTATCTAGATCCTTTCAATCCCCTCTGAGATCATGAACATGATCTCAATTCTTTACCTCATTCATCTTTTTGTAAATAGCCAGATAACCTTCATTTGTAGTTTGCGGCTTGGTAGCTCTAGCAATGCAATATAATAAGCATTTAAAACATAGATATAAAGATAAAACAAAAAACAATATCATGACTATGCTTACAGCGATACCTTTCATCCATGAAAAGACGGAACCAAATCCTGATCCTAACCAATCAAAAGGAGTCCATCCATCTTTTCCTATAGCTCTAGCTTCTTCCATTAAACCATCTACCTGTTCCCTGTGTTGCTTTATTATTTCATAATAATCTGGAACAGTCATTGTGGTATTATATATCCAAGTACAACATTCATAATCCTCTGTCATCTCACACAAACCTGTCAGAGCAGCACTCATGCTTTCAATAGCTAATTCTTGCATCTCCAGCTGTTTTCTAATAGCTCTAGTCTCAGTATTTAGCAACCCTATGTCCTTAGAGTTCCTCTCCAGTATATCATCAATAATGTTTGTGTAATTATTTATTTTGTTCATGAGTGTTATTCACCATCCCGTGTAGGTAGGGAACCATGACCAAACTTTATCACCTGTAGAGAATAAACCCAGCTTTTCTTGTTTGGTTTCCCTTCTCTGTCTCAGAGTTAGTTGGTGTTTTGGGTATGTACTGGCTTTTACCTGGTGTTCCTTTTGGTCTATAGCTGCCATGATTGGCACTAATTGGGATATATAGCACCAGCCCTGGACATTACTCGGTATCCAAGGGTAACAGATCTTACCACAACAGATATAGGTATTGTTTCCCAAGGAAATTGGCAATTTTTGTATTGCAGAACGAAATTCAGGGGTGACAACAAGTGTAAAATAAAAAAGAAGTTTTCCAAACATAGTTTTCCCCACATTATCTTGTATCCCTTCTAAACTTTCATTCAGGGTTTTACCATTTACTTGCCAGAGTTTCACAGAAGAAGTTCCATCCCTCCTTCCAGGATCAGATATGTTTAATATGGACTGAGAGCACATTCCCTTTCCCTTGTGGGAAGTATTCCCCAGTCTAAAACACCCATCGGGGAGTTGAGTGACTCCCAGAGATGGAAAAAATATGGTGGCATTAGAAGTAATATTGGTCAAACAAATACTTACATTCCCTGTTATTAACAAAAATATTTTGACTGGAGCGGCCAGAAGAGGAATTTCATATGTGCTAGGATGTAACTTACTACATATCCAACATTTATCATAACCTGACTTTTGATCATAAGCATATTTAAACTGCATCCTCAACATTTTTCCTGAAAAAGGATCGTTCTCTTCAAAACTTCTTTTTGACTTTCTTTCACTTTTGGTTATCTGGGTCTCATTTAAATCTAGTCCTTGACCACAGATACCTTTTATTAGACTCAGGGTGATAAATCCTCAGGGTGATAAATACAGTTAGTTATGATCCATACTGGCAGGAAAAAGAGCATAGTCAGTGTGCCCAATAGGACCCAGATCTTCAAAGCACCATGAGGGACAGTAACAAATGTCATCTTCAGGGTCTTTTTCACTTACTTCACCCGCTCTTCGAGGATTTTCCTCTCATACTTCACCTCCTTTTTCCATCTCATGTTTCTCAGGTGTTTGGTTCACCTTCTTCACTCGACTAGCATGGATCCAGGACTGGGAATTCTCCACCAGAACAGCCGTTCTGGTAACTGCTATCACCGTAGAAGGTGGTCCAAAGGGGTAGCCTTGCTTCTTGTCTTTAGCGAGTTGGTGGACCACTACGACATCTCCCACTTGGAAAAGGTGTGTTGGTTCCTGAAAAAATAAAGGAGAGGTGCGAGCAACATTTCTTTCAACCTTATCTAAAGTCTGAATCAATTTTCTCACATATTCTTGTTGTACCAGGTCAAGGTCCCCTCTTTCTAACATAAGTGGCTTTCTAGCCCAAGGAGTGGGGAACGGTCTTCCCATTAATATTTCAAAAGGGGATAACCCTGTAGTCTTATTAGGTGTCATTCTTACCTCTGCTAGAATTGCAGGTAACATCTTCTTCCAGTGGGTATAGGTTCCTCCAGTGGCCTTCCTCAACTTATCCTTAATTGTCCTGTTCATCCTTTCTACTATACCCGAACTTTGAGAATGATAGGGAATATGAAATTTCCAATCTACAGTCAGGTCCATAAATATTGGGACACCGACACAATTCTAAATGTTTTGGCTCTATACACCACCACAATGGATTTGAAATGAAACAAACAAGATGTGCTTTAACTGCAGACTGCCAGCTTTAATTTGAGGGTATTTACATCCAAATCAAGTGAACTGTGTAGGAATTACAACAGTTTGCATATGTGCCTCCCACTTGTTAAGGGACCAAAAGTAATGGGACAATTTGCTTCTCAGCTGTTCCATGGCCAGGTGTGTTATTCCCTCATTATCCCAATTACAATGAGCAGATAAAATGTCCAGAGTTCATTTCAAGTGTGCTATTTGCATTTGGAATCTGTTGCTGTCAACTCTCAAGATGAGATCCAAAGAGCTGTCACTATCAGTGAAGCAAGCCATCATTAGGCTGAAAAATCAAAACAAACCCATCAGAGAGATAGCAAAAACATTAGGCGTGGCCAAAACAACTGTTTGGAACATTCTTAAAAAGAAGGAACGCACCGGTGAGCTCGGCAACACCAAAAGACCCGGAAAACCACGGAAAACAACTGTGGTGGATAACCGAAGAATTCTTTCCCCGGTGAAGAAAACACTCTTCACAACAGTTGGCCAGTTCAAGAACACTCTCCAGGAGGTAGGTGTATGTGTGTCAAAGTCAACAATCAAGAGAAGACTTCACCAGAGTGAATACAGAGGGTTCACCACAAGATGTAAACCATTGGTGAGCTTCAAAACGACAAACGACATCTAAAAAAGCCTTCACAGTTCTGGAACAACATCCTATGGACAGATGAGACCGAGATCAACTTGTACCAGAGTGATGGGAAGAGAGAGTATGGAGAAGGAAAGGAACTGCTCATGATCCTAAGCATACCACCTCATCAGTGAAGCATGGTGGTGGTAGTGTCATGGCGTGGGCATGTATGGCTGCCAATGGAACTGGTTCTCTTGTATTTATTGATGATGTGACTGCTGACAAAAGCAGCAGGATGAATTCTGAAATGTTTTGGGCAATATTATCTGCTCATATTGAGCCTAATGCTTCAGAACTCATTGGACGCCGCTTCACAGTGCAGATGGACAATGACCCAAAGCATACTGTAAAAGCAACCAAAGAGTTTTTTAAGGGAAAGAAGTGGAATGTTATGCAATGGCCAAGTCAATCACCTGACCTGAATCCGATTGAGCATGCATTTCACTTGCTGAAGACAAAACTGAAGGGAAAATGCCCCAAGAACAAGCAGGAACTGAAGACAGTTGCAGTAGAATCCTGGCAGAGCGTCACCAGGGATGAAACCCAGCGTCCGGTGATGTCTATGCATTCCAGACTTCAGGCTGTAATTAACTGCAAAGGATTTGCAACCAAGTATTAAAAAGTGAAAGTTTGATTTATGGTTATTATTCTGTTCCATTACTTTTGGTCCCTTAGCAAGTGGGAGGCACATATGCAAACTGTTGTAATTCCTACACCATTCACCTGATTTGGATATAAATATCCTCAAATTAAAGCTGACAGTCTTCAGTTAAAGCACATCTTGTTCGTTTCATTTCAAATCCATTGTGGTGGTGTATAGAGCCAAAAATGTTAGAATTGTGTCGATGTCCCAATATTTATGGACCTGACTGTATCTTAAGTACTTTTACCAGGTCTTGGCATACCTTGGCCACAAAAGCTGGTCCGTTATCAGAATTTATCTGCAGCGGACATCCCCATCTGGGTATTATCTCCTATGTAAGAATTCTGACTACAGTCTGTGCGTCTTCTTTATTAGTGACAAATGCTTCCACCCATCTGCTAAACATATCCACCATAACCAACAAAAACTCTTGCCTCTGTCCTGTTTTCGGCATGTGGGTAAAATCTATTTGTAAATGGGTGAAAGGTGTAGTTGGATACACTAGATGTTGGTGTTGTGATTTCTTTGGGTTCTGTGGATTGTTCCTTATACATGTAATGCAGCTAGAAACATATTCTTTCATCAACCTAGATAAGCCTGTAATGTAAAAATCCTGCAATAATGTT
The DNA here is from genome assembly GCF_062004578.1 of Staurois parvus. Taxonomy (NCBI): domain Eukaryota; kingdom Metazoa; phylum Chordata; class Amphibia; order Anura; family Ranidae; genus Staurois; species Staurois parvus. Next base: position 3,784,954 of record NW_028317961.1, read on the forward strand.
TCACATGTCGTTTTCCATCCTCTATGTCCTAGACCGTGGTACTGTGCAATGAACAGTGGGGCACTTGATAAGGGAATGCATGGTTTCCCCTCTAAGCACACTAGACCAGAAGCTGGATCTAGTTGTGCTCCAGAACCATTCCAATCTGCTAGATCGATTTTTGTAGCAAATTTTTGTAAATCTGCATACATCTGGTCATGTGGGGTGGTTGTGACGCCTGAAGTGAGCATAGGCATCTGTTCACTGGCCACCTGTTGTAATGCAGCTTCCTTTGCTACCTTATCTTCTAATGCATTTCCTTTGGCAATATGATCTCTGCGATTTGTATGTGCCCTGCAATGAAGAATGGCTAATGTTTTTGGTAACTGTATGGCTTTGAGTAGATCAGATATCAAGGAAGAGTGAGATATGGTTTTGCCATCAGCAGCAATGAATCCTCTTCTCTCCCAAATGACCCCAAAATCATGTACAGCACCATGGGCGTACTTGGAGTCTGTGTAAATGTTGACATCCTGTCCTGCAAATAATTGACATGCTCTTGTAAGGGCAATCAGTTCGGCTGCTTGGGCTGACTGATATGGGATTGGCTTTGACGCGAGTATTTTGTCAGGAAGTTGCACAATGCCATATCCTGCATGGTAAGTATTATTTGGCCTAGAGCATGAGCCATCTACAAACACATCTGGGGCCCCATCAAGAGCCACAGCTGACATGTCGGACCTAGGGGAAGTGTCTTGCTGTATGTGGGTTATACAATTGTGTTCTGGTGCCACTTCATCCTGTTCCCCCTTTAGCCCCAATAGGGCATTCAATATTGGAGCAGGGCCTGAATTTGCTGAAGAATATTTAATAATCAAGTTGGGATCAGATAGAAGAATCACTTCATATCCGCTCAACCTTTGTGCTGACATGTGTTGAGTGTGTATGTTTTTCAGTAGTAAGGACACTTTATGTGTGGTGTGTAGGGTAGTTTCATGTCCCAATGTGAAAGAAATTGCCATCTCTACCACCATCACGCAGAATGCAAAAACTCAGACAAGCAGGCATGCCCTGAACCTGAGTTGGCACTACTTTGGAAAAAAAAGCTACAGGGCGGAGCTTGCCTCCATGTTCCTGAGCCAGGACCCCCGCCATGGTTGTACAATTTTCCCTAGCATACAGATTAAACATTTTCTTATAGTCAGGTAGTCCAAGACCAGTGTCAGGGCAGGAATGCTGGAATGGGCAGGCAGGCCTATGGTACGGTCACGCTGCGACTGACGACAGCCACTACCCACAGACCAGAGTCCCTCAGGGCGCGGAGTCTAAGCCCCAGGCTACCCTTCACCAGGGCCCCTGATGGTGGGGATGGACTTGACGCAGCCTGAGACCAGGTCGCGGCCCCCGAGTGACCCCAGCTGCGATAACGACTGCTGCCAATGGCGTACAGCTGGTGGGAGCTAGATGGGAACACGAGTAGAGTAGTCAGACAAGCCGGGTCAATAACAACGGAGCAGACAGTACTAGACGGTAGGCAAAGAATACTCAGGTCACGGGCCGGGTTAAGCAACGGGAGGTCAGTTAAAGGGTTAACGCAGAGAGTAGTCTTGTCCAAGCCGAGTCGGTTACCAGGAGAGCAATGGGAACAACACAAGAGCTTGCAACAGGGCAACATACAGGACACAAGTGCAGCGCACACTTGCAGACAGGAGGTTTAAATGTGCTCAACCACACCCTTCTGAGAAGGAGCCGCAGAAGCCTGAAGGCATAAAGGTTCCCACCATGCTTTGCAGAAAACCAAGATGGATGCCAGCTCATGGAGATGCACAAGCTCTGAAGAAAGGTAGGACCTTGACAACCAGGGGCCGTTACCATAGCATTCTTCAGGTACACAAAGGCATCAACCATTTCATTTGACCATATGAGAATGTCACGTGATTCTGAAAGTGTGGCAGACCTCAGAGTGTGATCATAGAATGAACAATCAGGTATCCATTGGTGGCAGTAACCAATCATACCAAGAAAAGTTAGCATGTCCTTGTTTGTTTTTGTTGTTTTTTGTTTGTGGGCTGGGCAGACCCACGAGAGCCGCAGCTCTTTTGTGACTGACATTCCTCTCACCATGACTTAAAATAAAACCAAGGTATTCAACCTGTTTTTGGCACCATTGCAATTTCTTTTTAGATGCTTTGTGACCATTCCCTGACAACCATTCTAACAGAGACCAACTATCCTCCTGACTGGCCGCCTGACTTGAACTACAAATCAATAGGTCATCCACATATTTTAGGAGGACCAAACCATTGGGAGGGGTCCAGGACCTCAGTGTGGTCTGGAGGGCAAGTGAGTAGACTGCAGGTGAATCTACATAGCCCTGGGGCATTCTACACCAGCTCATCTGGCAATTTTCAGAATATAAATACAAATAGCGCCCTCGTCTGGTGGTCCACAGGAACCGAAAAAAATGCATTTGTTAAATCAATCACTGTAAAATATTCTGCATCGGACGGAATGGAGGTGAGGAGTGATGGAACATCAGGCACTATTGGGGCTAATGGAACTACCAAATTATTTATGGCCCTCAAATATTGTACAAACCTGTAAGAGCCATCCGGCTTCTTAACAGGATTGATAGGTGTGTTGTAAGGAGAAACAGTTTCTTCTAAAATACCTGTCTCTAAAAATCTTTCCACAAAAGGAGCAATCCCTTCCTCCTTCTCTGGCGTCAACTTGTATTGCCTCTGTTTGTAGGGCAATGCCCCTTCCTTGAGTGTGACTGTATATGGTGTACATGAAATTATTCCTACATCAATAGAATTTGTGGCCCAAACTGGATGTGTATCAGGAGGGGGTGTAATGTGTGAGGGATGACTCTCATCATTGAAATAGGTGGGTATAATCGGTACTTTGGAGGATCTGGCAACAATACCTCCTTCTGATGTTACTCTCAGAGAAATCCCTAAAATTCCCATAAAATCTCTCCCTCTCTTTGGAATGGGTCTGTACTTCCCATGGCTTCTGTCCAACCTGCCATACAATCCACCCAGGGATTTATTAAATAATAGTCCATTCCACAAACTCTGACAACATAATCCTTACAATTTTCTCCCTTTTCTTGGGGACCTGGTGGGTAACAACCTCCTTGACCCATATTTAGACAGTGGATAAGACAATTTTACCTTAAAATCTTATATTGTTCCACACAACAAATTATCTTATACTTCTACGCAACAGAAAGAAAAAGCAAAAAACAGATAAACCAGAATCTGCTCCACAGACTTATTAACCTTTTGATAACTTCCCAAAAGTTATCTCTTCACTGTTCTACCAAAAAACAGTGTGTTCTACCAGAGAACAATCTCTTTTATGTTCTGCCAAAGAACATACTGTGTTTTACCAAAAAACACTCTTTTTTTATAGTGCACTATTTTGTAACTCTACCGAAGAGTTAAATCTGCCTACCAAAAGCAGCTACAGGTTATCACGGGTCTATATAGACAATACAGAATGATTCAAGACCTTCCCTCAACACAGGGCAAGAAAGAGCTTTTAGTCATAAAAAGACAAAAGGTTTACTTACCAAGTGAGGTGGGTGGTCATCCCGGGTTGAGCCCCCAGCTGAAAGGATGATTTTCTTTATCCCCTCAGAGACCCCCGGTCTGTGGAGAGATTCCTGGTTTATCAGCAGAATTCTGGGAACACCCCTTGAACACGGAAATAATGGCAGCTTATGCTCAGAGATGTTCCAAGTTTATTAGACATTTCTAAGATTATATAGAATACAGAAATAATAAGGGAGGGGGGAGCGAGTTTCAAAACTGTAACTTGTAAATTTCCATCATGAGCTAACTACATGAAACATGACATATACATTTCTTGGTACAAATTGTTTTGGCTAGCTTTCTGAGAAACAACCAGACAAAGACATTGTCAGGGTCATGTCAGCTTCTGTTGATACATCCTTGAACAACTAAAACAGTTTCATTAAACTTTTAATATATATTTGCAAAAAGCTAACTTAATACTTAAAATGGCGTACATTAACAAAATGGAGGTTATCTAGATCCTTTCAGTAATGACTGTAGCAGAATGATAGAGACTGTAGAAGACTGGTAAAGACTGTAAAAGACTGGTAGAGACTGTAGCAGACTGGCAGTAACTGTAGCAGAATAGTAGAGATTGCAACAGACTAGTAGAGTCTGTAGAAGAATATTTGAGACTGCAGCAGACTGGTAGAGACTGTAGCAGATTACAAGCAACTTTATGTAGACATGTATAGACTGTGGCAGAATGGTGGACACCACAGACTGGTAGAGACTGAAGCAGACTAGATGGAGCTCCAGATCACAGTATCTCCTGCTTAAGAAGTCATGTGGCACAACCAGGGCCGTGGAAAAGGGGGTACAACCAGTCCTCCTGTACAGGGCCCAAACCTGCAGGGGGGCCTGAGCAGCTGGTGAATCAGATGTGGGCAGGAAGGGTGAGTGGGGCAATTACTGGAACCAATCCCTTGTATGGCTCTCTGCAGCAGCTGAAATCTGAGTTCTTTCAGCTGCTGCAGAGAGAAACATACAGGGGATCAGTTCCAGTAATTTACCAGCCCTTCCATTCCTGAGTGAACACAATGAGTGATCGGTACCAATCACTCACTGTGTTCATTCATAACTGAAACATAGTAAACTGTGTTTATTTTGTGGGGATGGGAAGCCTTGTTAGGTTGGCTGTATGGGGCCCTGTGGTTTGAGGGGGGCCCTGTCAGGTTGGCTGTAAGGGGCCCTGTGGTTTCTAACAGCAGCCCTGGGCACAGCCATAAGACTCTGGGCAATAAATCATTCTATCCTTTACAGCCAAAGAAACTGCTATCTTAGCCTCTGTTTGATTTGCAGTTGCCATGGTGCTGCATAAAAGATCAGCTATACCACCAGCCATTTGATGGCTTGAAAGTTTGGTAGAGAGTTACCATAAGCACACTAGTAACTGCTAACAGTTATCATTCAAGTCATGCCTTGAATGTACCTGTTTTGGGAAACAGTTAACATGTACCTATGGTCAAAATAAAAAATTACATACTGTATATGATACAGTCTGTCAGTAACAGTAGCACAGAAGTCTTTGTTTTTTTTTTCAGTCCCCCTGTAACACAGTTTTATTACCTGGTGATCCTGCCAGTAAGTCTGTTGTTTTTCAACTTTTTTAACAGCCCAAGCTGTACAGCAAAGGTGGCAGTTAGAAGGTTATTTAATACTGACAGGGTCACATACAGTGCTCAGCTATTATTTATGTAAAACCTTTATCTCAGAACAGAAAATTGGTTGCTGTAACTGCTTGATATATTAGCTTGAGTTGGGCTTACATTGTTAGCTACCCATGTAAAGTCCATCTAAAATCTACTAGTCTATCCAACACTACTCTCTCCACTGATCAATAATGCTGCTGCCCAAAGAAGGCTACATTGCTCAATGGCTACATTACTAGATGCAGTGAAGGAATGACCATATCAACCCTAAGACAGGAGTTGTGTTACTGGCCAATCACAAGGTGAAAATAAACAATATAACCTCCACATACGGAAAGGCTTCCTCACAGTAAGAGCTGTGAAAATATGGAATAGACTTTCTGAAAAACAAGTTCTGGCCAACTTAGTGGATTGTTTAAAATAAGAGTTGGATGTATTCCTAAATGCACAAAATAAAAATGGATACTAACACTTATAGGTAATAACACCAGGGGTAGTTAATCCAGGGAATATCTGATTGCCTCCTTGGGAATCAGAAAGGGTATGGAATTGTGTACAGTATACAGTATGTAGGTATTGTTTCTTTTTTTTTTCTATCAGCTAAACTAGATGGACGTGTGCTTTTTTCAACCTATGTAACTATGAATAAAGGCTTGAAAAAAAAGAAAAATCATGCAGCCAACACATCCAATGATTTCTAAGCTACAATATACACTGCTCAAAAAAATTAAAGGAACATTTTGAAAACACATCAGATCTTAATGGGGAAAAATATCCTGCTGGATATATGGACTGGGTAATGTGTTAGGAACCACATCCTGACCGCCGTATAGCAGATATATATATGCCCTACCCATGCCACCATTCGCGGCCGTGGCTGTCAATCACTGGGTCCCAGCCGGTGATTCCCCGCTGGCACCCAGTGATTACCGAGCATCTCCGATGGGGAGGAAGACTGCTTTGTTTACTAACAGTCCTCCTCTCTGTTGGCTTGGGCACACTGCTCTGGATGGCTGTGCCTCCCCAGACCATCACTGACCCACCACCAAAACAGTCATGCTGAACGATGTTACAGGCAGCATAACATTCTCCATGGCTTCTCCAGACCCTTTCACGTCTGTCACATGTGCTCGGGGTGAACCTGCTCTCATATGTGAAAAGCACAGGGCACCAGTGGTGGACCTGTCAATTCTGGCGTTCAATGGCAAATGCCAATAAAGCTCTATGGTGCCGGGCAGTGAGCACAGGGCCCACTAGAGGATGTAGAGCCCTCAGTCCACACTCATTAAGTCTGTTTCTGATTGTTTGGTCAGAGACATTCACACCAGTGGCCTGCTGGAGGTCATTTTGTAGGGTTCTGGCAGTGCTCATCCTGCTCCTCCTTGCACAAAGGAGCAGATACCAGTCCTGCTGATGGGTTCAGCTTTCCTAGAGTAACTGTCTGTCTTCTGCAGTCTCCTCCATGCTCTTGAGACTGCACTGGGAGACACAGCAAACCTTCTGGCAGTGGGATGTATTGATGTACTGTCCTGGAGGAGTTGGACTGCCTGTGCAACCTCTGTAGGGTCCAGGTATGGCCTCATGCTGCCAGTAGAGACACTGACCCTAGCCAAATGCAAAACTAGTGTAAAACAGTCAGAAAAGATGAGTAAGGAAAAATGTTAGTGGCCTCCACCTGTAAAACCATTCCTGTTTTGGGTTGCATCATTGTTGCCCATCTAGTGCACCTGTTGTTAATTTCATTAACACCAAAGCAGATGAAACTGATTAACAGCCCCCTCTGTTACTTCACTGACCAGATCAATATCCCAGAAGTTTAATTGACTTTATGCTATACTCTGATTAAAAAGTGTCCCTTTAATTTTTTTGAGCAGTGTATAAAGGTTTTGTTTTTGGTTTAGTTGTGTTTAAAATCAGAGGGTTTAGTTCCACTTTCTGTACAGCACCTATTTTATTAAAACGTTCGTAATAAATGTATACTCCTGAACTATCCTTCTGGCCCCACATCCAATCACTGTCCAAATTACCACCTCAATCTCCACAACATCTCCAAAATAAGCTCCTTCCTAACCAATGACACCCGCAGCTAACGTTTGTATCATTTGACCCTCCCTTCTAGATTGTAAGCTCTAACAAGCAGGGCCCCCTGGTTCCTCTTGTATTAAATTGTATTGTATATGTACTGTCTTCCTCCATGTTGTAAATCATACCAAACTGTTGGTGCTATATTAATACTGTATAATAATACAAATAAATGGTTAATAAAAATAATTACCTTATTAGTAATGTATTTTCAATCTAAACACACTTTGTTAAGCAAGTCATTGAAAATGTACCTTGTTTACAAATGTATTTTCAGCACCTTGGCAAGCAAGCTTTGATGTAATTTGTCTTGTTGACAAGAACTTGATCCTTTAGTATCATTTTAATACATTTGTTAGCAATCCATTCTTCTCGCACAATTCAGGACTTTCTATTGTTGGCTCTGGTGGATATCTGCATAACCACTGATAAGCTTCCTGGAGCCAATGATGCTTCTAGGGTTTTAAATAGATTATGTATTGTTTCCTCTTGTATCTGTAACTCTCTAGAGCAAACCCAAATCAACTGCTTGACTAGAATACTAGAGTGTTTCTTCTTTTAAGAGATAGATACTATGTGGGGCCCAGCAGTCTTTTTTTTTTGTTGAAAATGTCATTACGTTTACATCATGATAGAAAAATGCACATTACGTATATACAGGTGGATTTATCACTTATTTTCATTAAAAGGAGCCTATTAGTCACAATACAGGATCTCATGCAGTGCAGGGGACTGACAATGCCTGTTTTCTTTCTTTTTTTTTTTTTATAGAGGAAATAGTTCCATTGTAGAACAGCACTCTTAAAAATGATTTTAACTCCATTCTTTAATAATAATCAGCCTGAATGGCTGAGCAAGTTGTGTGTGTGGGCTCTGGCATGGCACAGGTTAAAGGCAGGGTGAGCCACCAGTGTGGAACAGTCGGGCTCAGCAGACAGGGACCTTTTTTTGGACTACATTTAAATCTTTGGTTATTCTTTTTAAATCAGCTTCGGGGTAGTATTTACAATGAATGTGCCCCTTGTGCTGGTGGTTGCTGTGTTTATTGAAATCTTCATTCTTTTGCCCCCTGGATATCCCCACAGCTGTGATATTCCAGTGCTGCAAGGGTTAAAATGAGCCATTGGACCTGTTGCCCTTTCTGTCATCCTGTTCCATTCATAGACATTGTACTAATGATTCCCACAATGAAAAGTGCTTTATGAATGAACATGGGCAGATGAATGAAAGGTCTGCCTCCACCATTCATAGAGTGTTTTTCATTGTGGAAAGGGATAGTAAAGCTTTTATGAATGGAGCAAAGGGTGGGTCTAGTTACGTATCGGACTACACATGGTAAAGAAGAAGAAGAAGCAAAAGAAGAAAAAGAAGAAGAAAAGAACAAAAAGAAGTAGAAAAAGAAGAAAAATACTGCCCTGTGACTGCTCTCTACTGCACTATGGAATGTACAACTGTTAGTGAATGGCGGCTCCATTCTTTATTCTAAAGTCCGCTATTATATTTTATATGAAAAAGTCTTGCAGTTGCAACAAATGTATCCATTTGTATCCAAATAATAACATCTGTATGGATACATTTGTTGCAACCGCAAGACTTTTTCATCTAAAATATAATAGCAGACTGGAATTCCCCTATCTCTCCAAGGGACAGAAGTAATTATGGGGCTAAATGCCGGCCATAGACGGGACGAAAATTGGCCGATTTTTTTACCATTGGTGGTAACGTCGGCTGATCAAACGACCGATTTTTTGTTTTTTGTTTTTTTAAATGAGGCCGGTTTTCGACCCGTCTATGGCCTGCTTAAGGGCTCATTTATGAATATTCACCTAGTTGCCAGTGCTACCTAAAAATGTCACAGTTGATGTTAGCTATGTGGTAATAGTTATTCAGCCTTAGTTGCACTAAAGTTGCACTTTTGCATAAAGTTGCACTTTATTTGTACAGTCACATGGCCATCTGAAATTTATGGTGAGGACAGGAAGCTATGCTATGTATGTAAGTTGTATTATATAGGAAGTTGTACTATGTATGTAAGTATTTTGGAGCTCTTAGTACAAGTGGGCTGGCTTAGTTGGTTGTTGATTGTTTCCTGCTTTGTCAAGTATGTTATGTCAACTCAACACAGCTGTGGTCTTTCCCTTTCTGACATAAGCAGTTTTAGTGTTTATTTAGGTTAAGCCCTCTTCCATTTTAAAGCTAAGGTCCAGGAATTCAGCCAATTTGTAAAAATGTGCTGACATACTGTGCCACCTTGTGGAGTTATCTTTTATTTTACATCTGACAGTTTTACTGAACTCTGGGAGTATAGATATCACTATACTCCTGGGGCTCTGCCAGGAGAGACACTGCCTTCTCACACACAGCATCTCTGCACACCCCTCCATCCACTGTTCATCCACTGAAGCCTTTGTATCTTGAGAATGGGTGCACATAATAAAAAGTGCTGTCTGATTGGGCTTGAGAAGGAGAGGGAGGGCACAGTGGCTGAATTCAACTCTGCAGCTGTAGGAGTTGAGATCAGAATCAATGTCTAATGAACACAGACCTTCCTTTTTATAGAATCATATATAAGTTCAGAGGTTGTCCAGGTAAATTTAAGAAAATTTGGGAGGATTGGTTATTAGGTCTCAATGTCTCAGCAACTTGCTATGTCATCTATGACCTAATCGTATTGACTATATCACCCCTACCAATGATTTCTCTGCTTGCGAACTCTGTTAGAGCATTAGTGTACTTATGCAGAAGTTAAAGAGCTGTTTCACCCTTTGTCAATGACTACTGTATACCAAAAACATTTCCTCAACCGTTGTCGGTTCTATTTTATGTTTATGTTTACAGTTCTTAATTATTCTATTTAAACATGCCTTTAAATGCCTTTAAATGTTGCTGTTATATACTTATTTTTGATGGAAAAACTATTTGATGTTATATGGATATGTGTACTATGTAATGGTGAATCTGGATTTACAAATAAAAAAATACTATAATAAAAAGGTCCAGCATAAACGCGCTAGAGGTATAGAGGTAGCTATTTCCCCGGAGCTCTGTAAAAATGTAAATTGTATATTAAAGAGACACATCCAAGAGGTGGCATCAATTCTAAAAACATTCTTTCACATACTGAAACAACAGCTAAAGTATCTACAGTATTTTAGTCTGAGAGTATTGTTTATCCACATAAGTTTTTTAAGCAGCTAAACCCCTGGGCTTTGCATCATGAATAATTTTGTCGGTGCAGTGAAATCAAAATAAGCAAGTCATGGCACAAGTAGGTTATTCCTTTAGCTTTGGCCACTGTGGCAAAACTGCAAAATGACTCCTCTTAACACAGAAATAAGTTTATTTATTTGTCACTGTGCAGCTCTGACTCATGTGGCCTTCTCTGCCACACTTAGTGCTGTTTTAATAGTTATGACTTCCTAGGATGCCATATTGTCCTTGGTTGTCTTTTCATACAGTAAGGATCGAAAGTTTGGGCACCCCAGCTAAAAATTTGTATTAATGTGCATAAAGAAGCCAAGGAAAGATGGAAAAATCTCCAAAAGGCATCAAATTACAGATTAGACATTCTTATAATATGTCAACAAAAGTTAGATTTTATTTCCATCATTTACACTTTCAAAATAACAGAAAACAAAAAAATGGCGTCTGCAAAAGTTTGGGCACCCTGCAGAATTTATAGCATGCACTGCCCCCTTTGCCAAGTTGAGACCTGCCAGTGTCATGGATTGTTCTCAATCATCGTCTGGGAAGACCAGGCTATGTCAATCTCAAAGGTTTTAAATGCCCAGACTCATCTGACCTTGCCCCAACAATCAGCACCATGGGTTCTTCTAAGCAGTTGTCTAGAAAACTGAAACTGAAAATAGTTGACACTCACAAAGCTGGAGAAGGCTATAAGAAGATAGCAAAGCGTTTTCAGATGTCAATATCCTCTGTTCGGAATGTACCGTATATACTCGAGTATAAGCCGAGTTTTTCAGCACATTTTTTGTGCTGAAAAATGGCCCCCTCGGCTTATACTCAAGTCAACGTCTGCAGATGACATGCCGTCCCTGTCATCTGGACACACCCCCGGGATCAATCCTCACCGGTGATTGGCCGCCGGAACTGTAGCTCAGGAGAGGCACACAGGCGCCCAATCACTGGCGAGGAGGTGGAGCTTGGAGAGGAGGAGCCGAGTGGCACCGCGAAGATCGAGCGAGTGAAGAGGAGGAGAGCGGCCAGAGAAGGAAGACATCTGACCGGTAAGTGTGTACCATGGGAGAGGGAGGGAGCGAGCGAGCCCAGGCTGGAGCAGGGGTCACCAACGATGGGGCGCTATTCCTCCCCCCACTGACACCAACGATGGGGCACTATTCCTCCCCCCACTGACACCAACGATGGGGCACTATTCCTCCCACACTGACACCAATGATGGGGCACTATTCCTCCCCCCACTGACACCAACGATGGGGCACTATTCCTCCCACACTGACACCAATGATGGGGCACTATTCCTCCCCCCACTGACACCAACGATGGGGCACTATTCCTCCCCCCACTGACACCAACGATGGGGCACTATTCCTCCCCACACTGACACCAACGATGGGGCACTATTCCTCCCACACTGACACCAACGATGGGGCACTATTCCTCCCCCCACTGACACCAACGATGGGGCACTATTCCTCCCCCCACTGACACCAACAATGGGGCACTATTCCTCCCCCCACTGACACCAACGATGGGGCACTATTCCTCCCCCCTCGGCTTATACTCGAGTCAATAGTTTTTCCCAGTTTTTTGTGGTAAAATTAGGTACCTCGGCTTATATTCAGGTCGGCTTATACTCGAGTATATACGGTAATTAAGAAATGGTGGAAGTTAAAGCAAGATCTGGAAGACCAAGAAAAATATCAGACAGAACAGCTCGCAGGATTGTGAGAAAAACAATTCAAAACCCACGTTTGACTGCACGATCCCTCCAGAAAGATCTGGCAAACACTGGAGTTGTGGTACACTATTCCACTATAAAGAGATACTTGTACAAATATGGTCTTCATGGAAGAGTCATCAGAAGAAAACCTCTTCTAAGTCCTCACCACAAAAATCATCGTTTGAACTTTGCAAATGAACATATAGACAAGCCTGATGCATTTTGGAAACGAGTTCTGTGGACAGATGAGGTTAAAATTGAACTTTTTGGCCGGAATGAGCAAAGGTACGTTTGGAGAAGAAGGGGCACAGAATTTAATGAAAAGAACCTCTGTCCAACTGTTAAGCATGGGGTTGGATCAATCATGCTTTGGGGTTGTGTTGCAGCCAGTGGCACAGGAAACATCTCACGAGTAGAAGGAAAAATGGATTCAATAACATTTCAGCAAATTTTGGATGGTAAAAAGCTGAAGTTAAAGAGAGGATGGCTTCTACAAATGGATAATGATCAAAAACACACATCGAAATCCACGGGGGATTACATCAAGAGGCGTAAACTGAAGGTTTTGCCATGGCCTTCACAATCTCCTGACCTCAACATAATTGAAAATCTATGGATAGAACTTAAAAGAGCAGTGCGTGACAGACAGCCCAGAAATCTCAAAGAACTGGAAGACTTTTGTAAGGAAGAATGGGCAAAGAATTGAAAGACTCTTGGCTGGCTACAAAAAGCATTTACAAGCTGTGATACTTGCCAAAGGGGGCAGTACAAGATATTAACTCTGCAGGGTTCCCAAACTTTTGCAGATGCCATTTTTTTGTTTTCTGTTATTTTGAAAGTGTAAATGATGGAAATAAAATCTAACTTTTGTTGAAATATTATAAGAATGTCTAATCTGTAATTTGATGCCTTTTGGAGATTTTTCCATCTTTCCTTGGCTTCTTTATGCACATTAATACACATTTTTAGCTGGGGTGCCCAAACTTTCGATCCCCACTGTATAGGTTGATTTACTAAAAGAGTTGAGAGTGTTCACATAAATAATTGCATGAAAATTCCCTCCGATTAGTCAATCATATGCAGATAAAATACGTTACCATAGAATTTTCTTTTTATGTCATTGGATAATTGAAGATAATTTTTTTGTGTGAACATTCTCAACTCTTTTAGTAAATCATCCCCGTTGTATGCAGGTTTAGAGACTGTGTTAACTGATGTAGTGTCTATATGTAAAGCATCAATCTCAGTTTCAATTCAATAGTCCTTGTGAACTACTAAGTATTATACTAGTTTTTTTTAAATCGGTAGTAAAAAAATTGTAAAAAAATCTTCTCCCTGCAAGCTAAGAGCAAAATGTGCTAATATGCATCACATACTAGCACATTATGAATGACTTACCTGAAAACAAAGCCCTCCAGTGCAGCGCTGTCATGGCTCCCTCAAACTACCATCTTTGCCCAGTCTTCCTTCCGGCCATCTGATTGGCCAGGCCATGATGTTCTGACTCCCGTGCATGTGCGTAGGGAGTTTCAGTTGCAGCACGCCGTCCATTGAGAGCACAGTGTGCATGCATCCGTGACACCACCAGCACTTCTAGAGTAAATAGCTCCTAAATGGTTCGTGTTTAGGAGATATTTAGAGTACCTTATTAAAGGCTTACCTGTAGGTAAAATATGAAGAAAGGAGTTTACTTACACTTTAAGAAGTCTACATCTGAGTTGCTGAGATGCATATTTCACAATGATATGCTAGACATTTTAGCCTGTCACATACTGTAGCTATAAGTTTTTTCACTCTCATACAGTTTATCCAAACATGAAAAGTGAAAGCTTTATTTTGGTTCAGTGTGTTAATTTAATCTTTTAATAGCTGTCGACTCTTGCCCATGTTCCTCTGAGAGCTTTAACCACTTCACAACCGCACTATAATTGAGAGATGGCTACAGCACTGTTGTCCAGTTCTGGGAGGGTGTCATATGACGTCCCCCCAGAACATGCCCTCATGCGCACCACAGTGGCGTGTACCCGGTGCTGTCCGCAATCGCATGACGAGGTAAAAGGCCAATCACAGCAGCCTTTTACCACGTGATTAGCTGTGTCCAATGATACTGCAGATCACCGGGTAAATACAGTTGCCGTTTATCGGGTGCACTTTTCTCATGCTGTCACAGCGTGAGGAAATTACTGCTAATAACTGGCAAATGTCAGCGAAGAGATCAGCACTGATCATGAGGGCCCTGCTGATCAGTTCCTTGATAATCAGTGCCCAGCAGTGCCACCCTTCAGTTCTCAGCAGTGCCACCCACCAGTGCCCAGTAGTGCCACCAACCAGTGTCCAGCAGTGCCACCCATCATTCCTGCCCAGCAGTTGCACCCATCAGTGCCATCCAACACTGCCACCAGTCAGTGCCGCCAGTCAATGCCACCTATCAGTGCCCATCATTGCTGCATATTAGTGCAGCATCATCAGTGCCTCCTCATTAATGCCCACCAGTGCCGCCTCATCAGTGTCCATCAGTGCTGCCTATCCATGCCACCTCATCAGTTCCCATCAGTGCTGCCTATCAGTGAAGCCTCATCAACACACATCCGTGAAAGAGAAAAATTACCTTTTATAATAGAAACAAAAAAAAACTTTTTTTCTTCAAACTTTTTGCTCTTTTTTTTGTTTTTAGCGCAATAAATAAAACACCCAGTGGCAATTAATTATCACCAAAAAAAGCTCTATTTGTGTGAGAAAAATGATAAAAATTTCATATGGGTATAATGTTGCATGACCACGCAATTGTCACACTGAAAGCTGAAAATTGCCATGGGCACGAAGGGGGTAAAAGTGCCTGGTAGGCAAGTGGTTAAGAATGTCCTCAACTTCAGGTCCCATTATTCTTTTGTGATGGGACAGTTACTCAATTTTCTGCAACATAAAAAAAGTAATTGCAAAAGATTAGTGTGATTTTCCGAAATATCGATTGGCTCAGCTTTATGCAGCTTTATAAATGTATCGATCCTCATCACCACTATGTAATCTATCAAACAGGTAAATAAAACATAGAAGTTAGGAAACATGCTTTATTTTCCAGCCAGTTGAGGCATTAAAGTAAAGTCCAGCTCCAGTTGCTAATCCTGAAATAAAATAAAAAATCTCTAGCTGCAATAATTACCTCCTCTCCAGCCCTGTCCACCATAGACCCACTGCTCCAGTCATCTAGAGGAGGAAGAGGACCCTTGATGTCACTTGACCAGACCAGACCAAAGACCTACATTTAAAAAAAATATATTTTTTTTAACGAGTACGCAAGGGTGTTCAAAAGAAGGCAGAGGGAAAACTTTCACAAACTCTGGGATGGAGGTTCTGCACTAAGAGATTAAGAAAGGGAAAGTTGGTGTCAGGACTGGGCTCCTGCTACTTAACAAGCAGCTCTTTTCTTTCAGTGCTCAGAAGCTGATCAGCTTTTACTTAATTACCAGCCACCAGTTGTGTCCACAGTGACTCACCTGGATACCATTACCTGCCTCATTAGTCCCGCATACAGTCAGCCCTTTTTGCTATTTTAGCAACTTAGCTCATTTCCTCCTTGCCCTTGTGTGGTCTATGATCTCCAGTGTGTTCCTGTGTGCAGCTCAGTCTGGCTGACTTCTCTTCCAGTTCCTGTTCCTGATTTTTGGCTCCAGGTTACTCTGACTTCTGGTTTCCTGACTTTGGCTTGTCTGATAACCTGCTCTGGCATCCAAACCCTGGCTTCTATTTTGACACCCTTCCTGATCTATGTTATATTGCTATTTCATTAAGGTTGGGTTCACATATATGCGGTGAGGTATATTGTACGTGATTCGCACAGGAACCGCACCGCATTCCTGTGCAAATCACATGCGAATTATGTGCGTTGCGATTGGAGCCATACATTTTGTATGGCTCACATCGCACCGCATCCACACTAGAATCGGATCACATGGGTATTCACACCTATGCGATCCGATTCTGCACATCGCACCGTATTTTGCGGATTGATTTTGGGGTGTTGTTAACATACACACCGCATCGGTTTGCATGAATAGGGTGTGATTCCGATGCGGAATTTGCACAGAAAACGCTGCAAATTCCGCACTGCATCAGTGTGAACCCAGGCTAAACGTGTCATTTTAACTGCACTTTCTGTCTCTGCCTGGTTCATGGTTCCTGACAGTCTGATCTTTCTGCTCTTACCTTCTGTCAGCATGTTATTGGCCAGCAAATGTGCAGTGCAACATTGCCTAACTGGCTTCTAGTGATGACCCTCCCTCTTCCAGTCCCACTGTGCAGTAAATTAGAAAAGGTAATATGATGAGAATTGTCAGTTTTACACTGGCTGCAAGTACAAATAAATTTATAAACGTAGAACCAATTTTGTTTAATATTCGCCATTTTTTTACCCGCCTGGAGTTTAAGAGTGTATACTTTGTGTAATTAAGCTGCTTCTAAAATGAAAGTAACAAATAATCATTAAAGATTTGACAATCCATGAATTTTACACATGCTTTCCACTTGCCTTTACCCCAGCAATAAACAAAAGTTTTACATCCCCACTTACTCATACTCCCATTTTACGTTGTATCCTTTAGTCCTAAAGGACTGACATGATGAAAGATCAGTAGCTTTTAGCAGCATTCATGGGGTCAGGTGGCAGGGGAGGGATGGGGGTTTCTATTGGTGTGCAGTACATCTTCCCCTTTATGAGAGTCAGCTCTAAGCTCTCTACTGCCTCCTGTTGTTCTCTTCACATACTTAGAAAGCTTGCACGCATGCAGGGTAGAAAAAGATTATTATTTTTTTGGTTTGGTTTCCAGGTCTCCCTCCATGGTTTTAAAAATGGGCAACCCAATATTACGGTCTATTCAAAAACCACCAAGAACAACAAGACAAACCTTTTGCTTATAGCTTGTGCATATTGTCTGTGGGAAGCAGCTTCAAACATTACAACACACCAAATCAGTTTTGACGCAAAGCAGGTTACCTTCACAGGTGTTTTCAGTACTCCTCTTCCAATGCTACAAAATAACTAATTCCATTCATCTTCCTGCCTCCAGAAGCACTATGTACACATTTGGCTGCCACATCAACTCATGGTGAGAGTGGTGCCCTGAACTGTAGTCAGCACCCATTCTAAGGGAGTTGTGCTGGCTGCTGGTAAAGCATGGACCCAAGGTTGGAAGTTTCATCCTTCCCAGGTCTCTACAAAGCCTCTGGGCTACAGGACCAAAACTGGGTTTCATCAATCCCTGAGAAACACAACAAACTTGTTTTTTCCACTACAAGACACGTGTCACGTACCTGATAGGAGAATGAAATGATGAGGTCGACCTCACTTGTGTCACTAGCCATGACCCCGCTGGAAGTGGGACAGAGGGTGCCGAGGGACCAGGGGAACAAGTGTGCCAGCAGGTGTTGCCTGAAGAGCTTGCAGTTGGAGTCCTGAAAAGACTGGCGAACCACCAGTTTAGGAACGGTAGCGATGTTTCCGAATCCCACCTGGGTTAAAAGGGCATTCCGCTTGCACAACAGGATCAGGATAAGTGATGTGTCAGATCTCCCAGCTGACGTGAAGCAGGAACAGTTTATGGTGTGCAGAGCTGGTATAGTAGATAGCCAGGTGTGCACTTGAGCAGGTAAGGAAGCTGGGAATGGAGACAGGAGCAAGGTCACAGGAATAGCCAAGGTCATCAATGTGCAGACAGCGAGGTACCAAATCATGAGCAAGCCGAAGTCAGAAACAGAGCCGGGAACAGGAACTAGCAACAAGGCAGGAGCGGAATCCGAAGCCAGGTCAGGAACAAGCCGGGTCAGCAACGAGGGGATCATACAAGAATACAGCAGGACACAGGGAAACAGTTGAAGACCAGTCAGCACTAAGCACAGGCAGAAGCATCCTATAAATAGTCCGTCTAGTGCCAATAATCACTGTGCTTGTGTCTGTGCACGATCGTGCATTTCTATGCGCATGCGCACGTCTGGTCAATATTCTGCAGAGATTGCTGTGCGCATGCGCATTTCTATTAGCCAGCCATCTCACAGGAATTCCCTTACAACATGTTCTGAAAACCATCACCCATGGGTGAGAGTCCTAAGTGACATGCAAGGAATCACCAACCAGAGTTGGGACTGGATCTTATGGTCATGAAAGGTACTGGTCTCAAACTGTGACCTATCCGGTGTTGTTCTGTACACAGAAGCTGACTGACCATTTGGAAACTTGGGCACTGCCTGAGAGCCCGGGGTCAGTAGGGGGCCCCATGAGATGCCCCTGGTAACTTTTTCATAGGCTTTTTTGAGTTTGAGCAAGGACACAGGGACCCCATGATCCCCTATTGCCTGGGGGCCCCATGAGTTGTCAGTCCGCCCCTGCCTGTACATGACCCATTTGCTCAATACAAGTTTAAAGTGCACCTATGTACAGACTATGGACAATAAAATATTTACATAATAAGTAGGAAAATAGCCTTAAAATAAGCCATTGCTCACCTCTCCAGCTGCTTGTATTGTCAAAGATCCTCAGATCGCAACAAAATAATGTAAAGTCAGTTTCAATCAGTTTCATTTTCAATATATTTGAGTTTTTATGAAAGAAGGAATAACACTTTACAGTCAATAAGTACAACATAACATAACATAACAAAATGCTGCATAAGTACAAGGTTTCAGTCAGTTACTAACAGCTTAGCAACAGCCACTTTGTGTTACATTTGAGGACCAAGATTCTCTTGCTATACAATGTAATAGGAAAAGTGCCATGATTTAAAATTTGGTTGATAATTTGAAGATGAACTTCCCCACAGTGCATATAGCTACATAAGTAAATGAGGGCTTGTTTATGGTAAATTTACTGCTTGTTCAGAAAATGTAAATACTTTAAGCCTGGGTTCACACTGATGCAGTGCAGAATGCGCAGCGGTTTCTATGCCAATTCCACACCACATCACAATCGCACCCCATTTATGTGAACCGCTGTGGGTCTGTATGTTAACTTAACAACATCACAAAATTAGTTCGCCAAATGCGGTGCGATGTGCAGAATTGGATTGCATGGATGTGAATACCCAAAAAAGGGGTCCTGCATCTTTTTGGTGCAGATGCGGTGCGATTTGACCTACACAAAATGTATGGCTAAAATCACACTGCACAGACTTTGCATGTGATTTGCACAGGAATGCGGTGCAGATCCTGTGCGAATCACATGCGATATGCTGCACAGCGGAAGTGTGAACCCAGTCTTAAGTGTTACTAAACCCACAATAGTAAAATCAGTCTGTATATGCAGTAAAGCATGCTTGTTATACTCACTTTGGAACCTAAGCAGTTAATCCTTCACATTGTGTAAAAGGGCTGTTTGATCCTATCTTCTCTGATCATCTCCCTCTTTTACTGTCCCCAATCCATCTGCCATAACACAGAGCAGCAGTGGCAAGTCTGCACATGCTCTCTTTGGTGTGTATTGCTAGAGAGTTTTTTTTTTGGAGGGTGCATGTAATCGGTACTAGACTTGTGAACAAAATTTGTTTAGTTTTGTTGCAGATAAATTCTTTATGTTAATAATTTTGTTTCATAGATTTGTTTCTGGATTCATTTAGTTTTGTTTCATTTATTAATTTTCTAACAAATTCCACATTTTCAGAACAATTCGAATTCGAACCTGTCAAAAATATATTGACCAATCTGATTTCTGTGTGAAGAATAGCTGCTTGTTAAGGTAGAGATATGTAAGGTAGAAGCTTCCTTAACAAGCGCCAATGAAAAATAAAGAAAAAAAAACAGTGTGGGGTCCCCCCTATCCATATCAGGCCCTTCGAGTCTGGTATGGATTTTAAGGGGAACTCCATGCCACTTGTGCCACTTGTGGTATTTATGATGTTTTGCGTTTTTGTGCCAATAGGAAAGAATTGACATTGATGCCACTTTGATGCCACTTTGTATGGATGCAACTTTGATGTGACTTTGTATTAATGCGATTTTGATGTGACTTGGATGCAACTTTGAATGGATGTGATTTTGATGCGACTTTGAATGGGTGCAACTTTGATGCAATTTGGTGCAACTTTTTTTTTGGTAATAGGAAATTAGAACAGTTCTGTTCATGTAGTTTCATCAAGGTTGCACCAAATTTCACTACATGAACAGAACTTTATACTTCCCTACTAGCAAAAAGTTGCATCCAAGTCACACTCATCCAAGCTCACATCCATGTCATATCCCAGTTGCATCAAAGTATCAACTTTAGGTCATCACAGAGGACAAGGGGACACTCTTTACATCTGGAGAAAAAGAAATTGAATCTCCAAACTCGGAAAGGTTTATTCACAGTAACAGCTGTGAAAATGTAGAATAGACTCCCTCAAGAGTTGGTTCTGGCCAGCTCAGTGGATTGCTTTAAAAAAGGCCTGGATTATCTCTTGGATACACAGAATATAACTGGATACTAACATTTATAGGTAAAGTTGATCCAGGGAATATCCGATTGCCTCTCGGGGGATCAGGAAGGAATTTTTTCCCCTGCAGGAGCAAATTGGATCATGCTTTGCTGGGTTTTTGCCTTCCCCTGGATCAACTGTGGGTATAGGATTATAATTTTTTTTTTTTTATGGTTGAACTGGATGGACTTTTGTCTTTTTCAGCCAGACTAACTATGTAACTATGCAACCATCCAAAGTTGCATCCCAGTCACATCAAAGTCGCACCCATCCAAAGATGCATCAAAGATCCTGTCCAAAGTCTCATCCAAGTCACATCAAAGTCGTACCCATCCAAAGTGGCATCAAAGTCAATACTTTCCTATTGGCAAAAAAAACACATCAAAGATGCATTAAAAAATACAACACTTGTGTTTTTGTTGCGGGTCCATTGAAGTCTGTTAGATGCAAAATGCAATCTGCTTCTGGAAAAAAGTCCCTGTCCCTTTCCAAAAAATACTCAAAACGCATTTGAACTAGATCCATAGGAAATCATGCTCGGTGAACTGTAGTGCATTTCTGCAAACTGGAAAACGCACTGAAATCTGCACATGTATGAACCTAGGGTCAGGGCATTATGGCTAAGGGAAAAACTCTGCAGTGTCTCCTTCCTTTGGTGCCCTAAACTGTTGATAATATAATCTTTGTGTGAAAACAACAAGAGTATGTAATATTGATGAAATAGCTTAAGACTCAGCTGTTTGATTTCACAGATGAGGCTTGTCAATCGGTTATGCATTTGTAAGTATCTCGTGGGAGAAAAGTTCAGTGGGTTGAGCAGTTCTAAAAGTAATTTCACATATTGCAAAATTAGACTGATGGATACCTGATTCAATTTCACATAAAATGTTCTTTTTAATCAAATTATTCCAATGTACTCAATATGGCCTTCAATAAACCGATCACTAGAAAAGAAATTAAATTCTTGAACCCTTGAAGCTATCATCTGGTGATAAAGCTGGAATGAGGACAAAAGCCTGACACTCCTGTGAAGCAATTTTCTGCAAATTCCTTTTAATATCTCTTGTCATGCTAGTAAGTAAAAAAGCATGTCATGTGGAGTGGTGGCTTTGTAGCTGATGCTTTAAAACACTGACATATGAATGCCAACACAGGATGCACAGGAGTCTGGACAGTACTGGATTTCTGGCAGGAAAAACAGGTATATTTTTGTACTTATTAAACAGATTTGTATATTTAAAGCTAAACTCTAGGCAAACAAAAATATGTAAAATCAACAAAAAGATACAGTTCTGTAATCATTAATACATAATTAAATGGATTCTTAAATGCAATGTATCAGTCTCTTGTGGTCCCTGTATAGCAGGGCTGCAATATGATAGGAAGTAACAGTACAAGAAACCAATTAGTTCATGTGCTGACAAGGAGCATGCTGAAAGAAAGAGAAAGTAGAGTGACAGAAAGATTAGCTCATCATTGTGCTACTTCTCCTATCACTGTTCAGTCACTGGCTGGAGCATATAAAGTGACAAAAATTGTAACGCAGGGGCAATGTCCGAAATTACAGTGAATAATATAGCAAAGCTGGCTTTGCTTTTTATGTTTTTAACAGTCTACTTAATTTTTTGTTCTTATTTTTTGGCTGGAGTTCTGCTTTCACAGGACAAAAGAGTACAAATATATGAAATGTATTGCTGGAGCTTACATAAACTTCAAATGGTTGACATTTTATTAATTGATTTCTAATGAA
The DNA here is from genome assembly GCF_062004578.1 of Staurois parvus. Taxonomy (NCBI): domain Eukaryota; kingdom Metazoa; phylum Chordata; class Amphibia; order Anura; family Ranidae; genus Staurois; species Staurois parvus. Next base: position 3,807,360 of record NW_028317961.1, read on the forward strand.
TCTAGTGAATGAATGACGTGGCCATGTGGGTGGAGCCCTGTATGGCCGTTCAGTTTTCAAATCTGACAAATAGTATGGGGAACTTCTGTCGGGAAAGGGGGGGGCAGAGGGTGGGTGGCTGCAGAATTGGAAACAGGTTACATGTTGCACCCTAAAAATGGGTGGAACATGTAACATGTTCCCAAAGGTGAACTTATCCTTTAAATAGATGGCAACGTAAAGATGAAAGTTTTTCTTTTACTACTTGCATCTGACCATTGTACATATACTATATTGCCAAAGGTATTGGGACACCTGCCTTTACGTGCACATGAACTTTAATGGCATCCCAGTCTTAGTCCGTAGAGTTCAATAGTTACATAGTTAGTCTGGCTGAAAAAAGGCAAAAGTCCATCCAGTTCAACCATTAAAAAAAAAAGTTATAATCCTATACCCACAGTTGATCCAGAGGAAGGAAAAAAAAACCCAGCAAAGCATGATCCAATTTGCTCCTGCAGGGGAAAAAATTCCTCCCTGATCCCCCGAGAGGCAATCGTATATTCCATGGATCAACTAAATATTGAGTTTACTACACTATATTGCCAAAAGTATTGTAACACCTGCCTTTCCATGCACATGAACTATAATGGCATCCCAGTCTTAATCCATAAGGTTCAATACTGAGTTGGCCCACCCTTTGCAGCTATAACAGCTTCAACTCTTCTGGGAATGCTGTCCACAAGGTTTAGGAGTGTTTGACCATTCTTACAGAAGCACATTTGTGAGGTCAGGCACTGATATTGGACGAGAAGGCCTGGCTCGCAGTCTCCACTCTAATTTATCCCAAAGGTGTTCTATCAGGTCAAGTTCCTCCACCCCAAACTCACTCATCCATGTCTTTATGGACTTTGCTTTGTGCACTGGTGCGCAGTCATGTTGGAACAGGAAGGGGCCATCCCCAAACTGTTCTCACAAAGTTGGGAGTATGAAATTGTCCAAAATGTCTTGGTATGCTGACACCTTAAGAGTTCCCTTTATTGGAAGAAAAGGGGCCAAACCCAAACCCTGAAAAACAACTCCACACCATAACCCCCCCTCCACCAAATTTAACACTTGGCACAATGCATGAAGCTCTCTACGCACTGTTGTGCTAATCTGAAGGCCACACAAAGTTAGTTACAATTTTATATTGTGGAGGTTAACTTTAGTTTAAGAAGTAGGAAGCTGGAATCAAATAGCTGTAGATTAGTAAACCTGATAATCTATTGTGCACAAATTATTTGAAAGTATTATTTGAATAACGCACTCAACAGATGTGCGCTATAACCACGCATTTGAGATTACCACTGTCTCAACTTGTCAGCCAGATCATCCACTCCAAAGCAAGGCCAGGTTCCTGTTCCCTTCAGGGTCCCTTGATTGGTATCACTGCATCGCGTCTCCTCTAAAATAGGCTCTGTGAATGGTGAGACTCACAGAGAGCCCAAAAAAGGATGCCACATAGCGATGGATGATCTGGCTGACCTGTTGAGACAGTGGTAATCTCAAATGCGTGGTTATAGCACACATCTGGTAAGTACGTTATTCACTTATTACCAGTCACACCATCAATCACTCCTGAATAAGAGAGTTGAACACTTTTGCTGAGATCTTCTATGATCCCCACGTTCATTCATTGGACTTTCACTTTTTTATCACTACAACCACTTTGATGTGGTTTTTATATATATTTTGCACTTTATATTTATTGCATTTCATATAGATTTTATGATTAGTACTTAACCGCACGTTTGAGATATTATTTGCGCTTTTTGGCATTTTATAGTTATTTGTATGTTGTTGATTGAATTATCTATTTTCATCTTTCCATTAAGCACCTTTTACAGGTTTATGGTTACCTTTTTGTGTCCCAGCAGCTGTTGTTCTTGTAGCGCTCGCTTAACTCTTCCTTACAAGGATAACAAACTGGTTAAAAGACAAAAGCCAAGGGCTAGTTGTTAATAAGACTAATCTCAAAGCGGAGTTTTATGCAGATCTAACATTTAGAATTGTTAAAAAATCAGCAGAATAATGATGTATTATATATGGATCTTGATAAAATACCAACAAGGACAGTTAAATGGTAAAAAAAAATAAAAGTAATGTTGAAAAATGAAAGGTGCCAGGCCAGGAGAATATCATTACATACATTAAATGGAGTGCTGTTGGGCAAAACAGACATGTAGACTTAGGAAGATTTAGGAATACTGGTAACTATCAGCTTAACAACACCACTGTGCACATGCCATCCTTCCGTGTTTCTTCTTTTAACGTTTGTAACAGTTCAAGATGTATTGATTCTGTAGCTTGAGAGGAGCAAACAATGTTTTTGAAGAAAAAGATTCCTTTCTATTTCAGATGGTTTGGTGCTCCCCATATCAATCCTTTGTGGGAGCTATAACTCTACACATGCTTTTCTTCACATAATAGGAGTAGGTTTGTCACATACAATAATGAACAGTAGGTTAACTTTCTGGCCTTTCATCTTCACTTGCAGTTTTATACATCTTTGATGATGAACTAAAGGAGGGTTTCACCAGAGATCCAGAAGAAGTAGGGCTTGTTTCAAAATGTTTGTGTAGAAAAAATATACAGCTGCTTGCCTGAAAAATTGTCATCAGATAAAAAAGACAAAAAGAGCTAAGTGGACAAACTAAGGAAGACAATTAGCAGCTCACATAAAGTAACACAAATTATGTTTATCATGGTGTTCAAAAGGTTTCCCAGCTGGGGAGGACCCCAAGGAAACTGTCACAATGGATATCCTGGATGTGGTCTGAATTGCACCTGCAATAGCTGAGAGAGACAGCAAGGGGGCACCAATAATAGTTGAAAGAGAAAGCAAGGGGGCACCAATCTAAGTGCAGCAAGGTGGAGAGGCAGACAGAGCACACAATAATTGGCAACTCACAGTGTGTGGATTATCTCATGCATCTCCATCTTGCATGATGATCTCATTCAAGATGGAGCTGCTGCTGCAAGGGGTGGAGTATGGTAGCCAGTGTGATCAGGATGCCCAATGACAGGAAGCACATATGTGCTGTACATAGCTCTGTGTGTGAACTGACTTGTGAGTGTCATTTTAAATATCGAATAAATGGTTTTACTGTACAGTGAGTTCCATCAGTCTCTATTCTTCATTCATGAATGAAATAACACTTTTTATGTGAGACGAGGATCCGTGGAACAGTGGAAGCCATCTGCGGGGAGTGAATCTGGAGTCATCCTGTTTGCAGCCCATGAAGAGGGCAAAAGCACATGTGACCCTTGAATAGCCATCAGGGTCTGGTATGGAGGGGAGCATATATTGTTCATGGGAGGTGTATGCATGAGTAGCACTGGTGATCAGTTATAGAAGATATTTGTGCACAGAGATTTTGGGACATGTAGATAATTTGGTGGGAGATATGAGCAAATGCACAAGAACAATGTCATAAAGTAAAGAAGGGGACAAACAAAAATAGAAATAAAAAATAAATTACCCCTGAAGGCTAGAGCACCAAAAATGACTTCAAGGCCAGGGCAATTGAGGGGCACCCAAAATAATGAACCTAAAAAAAAAAATAGAAAGAGAGATAACTTATGGAGCACATGAGCTATAAATGCATGAAGTATTACCGCATGGCTAAATGACTACATAACCCTTATGAAGTGATTGCTGGCTATACAAATCCATTCTTATTTTTCATCCTGTGCAGCATTCCTTGCTCTCCATCCTTCCCCCTCCTCCACTTCAGTCTTCACCTATTGATTGTTAATTATTCATCACAGTGGCACATGATGCAATACGTATCCTTCCTACCACAGGGGTACATTCACCTCCATAACTAAGTCCCATGGGCAGGGCAAAACATGTTGGAAGGTGTGGACTGGATGGAGTTGCTGGATGACCTGGATGGCTCAGGTTGCTATCATCTATCACATGCTGGGTTTACGTGGTGTGCAATGGCTGAGATTTTTTTCTCCTTGTTCTGTGGATTACATGGAGTCAGGGTGGACCTCTAGCCTGACCTGCACCCCCAGTGGAATAAACAGAAAGGGGGACATAGATGCTTGAATGGAGAACTTAAAGTCGGCTTAGGTTCATAGTAAAATGCACATTTCAGGCCTGAAGATTAATTAAACATCATATAATTTCTGAAAGCAGAAACCCTGGAAAATAAAATGGTAGTATCAATTTTTTATGTCACACAATTTTAGCACTACTGGTTATCAAACCCATATTTGCATTTAAAAAACATACTAAAGTTAATTGTAGTGCACACAAACATAATATGTTACCCATTTTTTGGAAAAATGTGAAAATATAATTGTGTCAAGTAAATAGATAGCAAACAATGTCATGTCAGTTGCACACACCGGTGAAATGATGAAAAAACTTTGGTACCCAAAATTGTCCATAGGTAACTCTTTAAAAGCCTTTAAAGTTCACCGTTTTAGAGATGACCAGGAATGATAGTTCTAGAATTATTGCTCTCACTTCAGCATGTGTGGCAATACCTAATATGTGTAGCACAACTGATGTTTTCACACTTAGGTACATCCTATGCTTGAGTTTATGTACAGTAAATATGTGTATAAAAGGGGTAGGGGACGTTATGATTAATTTTGGTGTCTTTTTTTTTTATTATGCAACGTTTCTTTTTTTAAACTATTTTCACTTTTTTTCATTGATGGTAAGTTGTGTATGACATGTCCTCTTTAACCACTTGCCTACCGGGCACCCCTTCCTGCCCAGGCCAATTTTCAGCTTTCAGAGCTGTCGCACTTTGAATAACAATTGTGCAGTCATGCAACATTGTACCCATATGAAATTTTAACCATTTTTTTCACTCAAATAGAGCTTTCTTTTGGTGGTATTTAATCACCACTGGGTGTTTTATTTTTTGCACTATAAACAAAAAAATTGCAAATATTTTGAAAAAAAAAAGTTTTTCTTTGTTTCTATTATTACATTTTGCAAACAGGTCATTTTTCTCCTTCACTGATGTGTGTTGATGAGGCTGCATTGATAGGCAGCACTGATGGGCACTGATGACCTGGCACGGATAGGCAGCACTGATGGGCATTGATGAGGGGGCATTGATGATGTTGCACTGATATGAAGCAATGATGGGCACTGACAGGTGGCACTGATTGGCAACACTGATGGGTGGCACTGACTGATGCACTGACTGGCGGCACTGATGGGCACTGAGGGGCAAAACTACTGGGCAGCACTGATAGGGGACACTGATGGGTGACTCTGCTGGGCACTGGTGGGTGACACTGCTGGGCACAGATGAGCACTGGTGGGTGACACTGCTGGGCACTGGTGAGTGGCACTGCTGGGCAGCACTGCAGGGCAGTGATCATCAGTGCCCTGATGTTCAGTGCCGATCTACTTGGTGACAGCTGCCAGTTATTGGCAGTACTTTCCTCATGCTATAACAGCGCGAGGTAAGTTCTGCCAATAACCGACAAATGTATTTACTCTATGATCTGCTGTGTCATTGGACACAGCTGATCACGTGGTAAAAGGCCACTATGATTGGCCTTTTACCTCATCATGTGATCAGCTGTGTCCATAGGACACAGCGATCATGAAGATCGCTGGGTGCGCGCCACTGGGGGAGGGCGCCACTGTGGTAGGGTGCATTCTGGGAGGACATCATATGATGCCCCCCCAGAATTAGACAACCGCGTTGTAGTCATCATTCGGCTATAGTGCGGTAAGCGTGTGTTAATTATGGAGGCATCAAGAGTCTATTGCACCCCTAATGTCACTTCTGAACCCTACTGAAGTTACTTAAAGTGATACTAAAGACTATTTTTTTTTTCTTACAAATAACAAACATGTTATACTTACCTGCTCTGTTCAGTGGTTTTGCACAGAGCAGCCCAGATTCTGCTCTTCTCAGGTCCCCAGCCGAAGCTCCTGTCCCCGAACAGGTTGCTATGGGGGCACCCGAGCAGGACTTTGCGTGTCCATTCACACACAGAGCCTCTGCTTAGCCCTGGCCCCTTTCTCTCCTGATTGGCTCACTGGCTGTGATTGAGAGCAGCGGAAGCCAATAGTTCCCTCTGCTTCCTCAGCCAATCCCTGGAGATCCAAGGTTCTTCTGGACATAGATGGATCAAGAGGGGGCTCAGGTAAGTGATAGTGGGGGCTGCAACACACAGAAAGTTTTTCACCTTCATGTATAGAATGCATGAAGGTAAAACCGTGAGACTTTAGAATCACTTTAAGCATAGATTGATTAGCTTCTTTCATTTCATGAGTAAAAAACAGGTTAGCATTCTTCCAGCATTACCTTCCATTGCAGTTTTCTGTGGTCAGTCACATACGTATCATCTCAGGATGCTGTGCTATAAATCTCACAGCTGCTGTCACTGACTGCAGGTCCTGCTCTGCTTGGGGGAATATCTCCATTTAAGGACACCAGCCCAGCAAATTTTACTAGCACTGGACCAGAGAGAAATATCCCCCAGCCAGGCCCTCTCCTGACACACATTGTTAATTGGCATGTAATTTTCTGTGATTACATGACTTAAGTACTTTTTGATAAAGCACAAATTGTTTATGTTGCACTTTATAATGTTATGAACTTGTAAACCACATAAAACGTTCACATGTCATTTCTAATTGCAAACATATTACATAGACCTAGGTCTGACCTCAGTGAGCACAGCAAGATTAATCAAGGCAGCAGGCAATTCCTATTACAGAAAAGCGGCAGCAGCACAAAGTAATTTGTAATACCAATAGTACACATACTGTAGGTAAAGCAATTTAAAGCATTGAAGACAAATTCCTTAGCCCTCAATGCATCTAGCCAACACAGAGAACCTAACTACAAACCATTGTTCAAGCAGACATAAACCCAAAATATAAAAAAAATTGTGAGCAGTTAGCTCTTTATTGCAGAAGAGCTACAGTATGCTGTCTCTTTAATAAGACAAACGTACCAGCCTTCTCGCACTCTTCTTTTGAATGTATAAACAACAAAAAAGAAACGTTCCCAGCTCAACTTGCCAGCCAGCTTGCAAACAAACCGAATTAACCTGTCTAACAGTATGCGTTAAAAACCGGGGTTTAGTTAGCACGCATTTGCAAATACATAAGTAAGCCACAGAGCCACATCACAGCACCCCGATATTCTGTAGTCCTAACTCTACAAATTTTGAGAGCCCCCATAGTAGAGGCACATGTATTTAATGGATAGACCAAGGGCAGGTGAACAACAAAAAAGGAACTTTTCTTTTTTGTTGTTTAACATGCGTTGCCCATCCATGTATTCCTTGCTGTGAAGGCCAGTTATAGACTGGGGCAGTGACCATTTTTTGTACTGTTGAATTGTTGGTGAGGGGGCACACTGGACACCCTAGCTGCTATTGTGCTATATGCTGGGTGTCCAGTGCGCTCCTGCACCTTTAAGGAGGGATGGGCTCCCTCAGGTTCACCTGCCCTTGGTTTATCCATCAAATACATGTGTCTCTACTATGGGGGCTCTCAAAATTTGTAGAGGTAGGGCTACAGAATATCAGGGTGCCGTGACGTGAACATATACAAGCCAGTGAAGCTGCCTTTTTAAGTGTGATTCTACTCCAATCTATGAGAACATAAAAGTTTGGATATATATTTATAGCCATTAATACACTAAGAACAAATATTTTAATTTAATAAATAAAACTATTAAACCGAACAGTATTTTTTTTTATTATTAGAGAAAAACTGGCCCAAAATAGTAAAAAAAATCATTATTTTTTAAATTTAACTGTATATTTCTTGCTATTACCATACCTTACCACCAGAGAACAACCTAAAAATGTTTCTGCTTTTGACAATGGCAGAAATACCAAAGTCAAAGGTGTGTGTATATGAGCCCCTGACCTACAGGCATTTTGGTGTAGGGCCCACAACCGATTCTAAAGAGATGTTAACAAATGCAACTAAGAATACAATTCTATTTTCTAAAAATAGAAATATCAAATCTACACTCACTGGCCACTTTATTAGGTACACCTTGCTAGTGCCAATAAAATATCTCCCACACCATTACACCACCACCACCAGCCTGGACTGTTGATACAAGGCAGGATGGATCCATGCTTTCATGTTATTTACACCAAATTCTGACCCTACCACCTGAATGTCGCAGCAACCAGTCTGCCCATTCTCCTCTGATCTTTGACATCAAACAGGCATTTTCGTCCACACAACTGCTGCTCACTGGATATTTTATCTTTTCCGGACCATTCTCTGTAAAGATGGTTGTGCGTGAAAATCCCAGTAGATCAGCAGTTTTTGACATACTCAGACCAGCCCATCTGGCACCAACAACCATGTCACGTTCAAAGTCACTTAAATTCCCTTTCTTCCCCATTCTGATGCTTGGTTTGAACTTCAGCAAGTCTACATGCCTAAATGCATTGAGTTGCTGTCATGCGATTGGCTGATTAGAAATTTGTGTTACCAAGCAATTGAACAGGTGTAGCTAATAAAGTGGCCTGTGAGAGTATAGCAGCTATGTAAAAAATCTTGAGAAGTAATTTTGCTTTTTTTATCCTGCCTAAAACACATGGACACTGACAGAAATTGACACTGATACTAATTTAATTTTTTTTTTTTTTTAAAGAAAATCCTACTCAAAATATACTGACCCTGTCTTTTGACCCTTACTTTGACCTTTGACCCTTACCTTGACACTAACACTAACCCTTACACTGACCTAGATCAAGCCTTGATCTGGCTATTTTTTCCTTTTTTTTGTTTTTAACCAATTCAATACCGGGCAATTTTACACCTTCCTGCCCAGGCCAATTTTCAGGTTTCAGCGCTCTCACACTTTGAATGACAATTGTGCGGTCATACAACATTGTACCCAAACTAAAATTTTATCATTTTATTCATACAACTAGAGCTTTCTTTTGGTGGTATTTAATCATCACCAGGATTTTTATTTTTTGCTAAATTAACAAAAAAATACCAAAAATTTTGGAAAAAAAAAACACGTTTTTCTTTGTTTCTGTTATACAAGTTTGCAAATAAATAATTGTTCTTCATAAATTTAGGCCGAGATGTATTCTACTACATGTCTTTGGTGAAAATAACCCAAATTAGGATGTATTTTTTAGTTTGTAGGAAAGTTATAGAGTTCACAAACTATGGTATAGATCTGAATATTGATCAATCCTGAAGTACTGACAGCCAATCTAATTTCTTGAGGTCCAAGAATGTCAGAACAGTACAGATATCCCCCAAATGACCCCTTTTTGCAGAGTAGACAGTCCGACGTACTTCATAAGAGGCATGGCGAGTTTTTTGAAGTTGTATTTTTTTGTCATAATTTTTTGGAAAATGAAAAAATAAAAAAAATTATTTTCAGTATTTTTTTTTTACATACTGTCACCAGTGCAGTACAGCGTCATCATATAACTGGCATGACCTTGGACACGGCCGGCGACAGATTGCGCTGCTGCACGGCTCTGCAAGCGCGCGAACTGCGCATGTGCAGGAGTACACCAAATGGCGGCCTCCCAGAAAGCTAGTGCATTTTTCCGGCCGCCATACGGCTATTGGCCGGGCATCAAATGGTTAAACTGTTTTTTTCACACTTTAGTGGACACAGCAGAACACAGATCATTGTACTCTCTGTGTGAGGTCCCGATCATGTGATCACTGATTGGCTAATCAGTGATCACATGAATAGTAGTAAGCAAGATGTCACTTCTGACATCATTGCTTACTACTTGTGAAATCTGTGAATGAACACAGAGGTTACATGGTACAAGGCTATTCACAACAGCCTTGTACCATGTGTCAAGCTGTGACCAATCACAGCTCTCACAGTACTTCTCAATGGCTGCAAGAATGTAGCCAGAGAGAAGGAGAAATTTTACAGCCTTTATGGGTGTAAAAGCAATCAGTGTAAAGAAAAAAAAAATCTTCATCAACCCCCCACAATTAGTACAGTGTCACTATGGTGACACTGTACTGCTAGGGTGACTGTGTGTTAAAAAAAATCAGATAAAAAAATAGAATACATTTTTTTTTAAAAATTTGAAATAATATAATTTTTTGTTAAACTAATTTGGGTTTTTTTTTTACTAAAAAGATAACTGAATACATTTTGGCCAAGATTTATAAAGAAAGATTATTTATTTGCAAAATTTTATAAGAAAAAAGTTTTTTTCAAAATGTTTGGACGTTTTCATTTATATAGCAAAAAAAATAAAAATCCCAGTGGTGAATAAATACCACCAAAGTAAAGTTTTATCTGTCTCAAAAAAATACTAAACAATTCATATGAGTACAGTGTTGCATGACCGCGCAATTGTCATTCAAAGTGTGATAGCACTGAAAGCTGAAAATTGGCCTGGACAGGAAGGGGGTAAAAGTGTCCGGACTTGAAATGGTTAAACAGAAGGTGCAGTAGTGCAGAGTGCCTGTAAGTCTTGCTAGCAGCGGAACAGGTGTCCACTCTGGGCAGGTGAAGTCGTCAGGGGTCTTCAGTAAAGTAGGCAGACTGCCAGACAGCTGGGCAGCAGACTGAAGAAGATTGGTACTTGTGACAGCAGGCATATAAGACAGTGGCTGCTAACAGGCTGTAGATCGGTAGGATTAGCACAGTGGTAGGCAGGTACCAGTGGTAGCAGGCAAGTAGCAGAGTCAGACAGCCGCCAGGTCATACACAGGCAGGACAGATCAGGTACAGGGCACAGGCAGAAGCATGGTCTAGGTACAAGCCAGAACTGGAAGCCGATCAGCTCCAAGGGTAGTCAGGACAATCTGGGTCAGCACCTGAAATCAGGATACAGGAACACAGGATACATAGGAGGCTGAACACAAAGCAGCACTGATGCTGAGCACTAGCCCAGTTAAAATAGGCCATTTGGCACCAGCATCTGTCACAAGTGCCCGGGTGTACCTGTGCGCATGAGTTTTCACAAGGGGTACAAATATCAATGTGCGCATGTGCATTAGCATGTGCCCAATTTCTGTGAGCATGAGAGGGAAAATGTATTAGCCTGTGTACAGAAGTCCGTCGAGCAGAGCTATCCTGACATTACGTCTGCTTTGCATAGTCTCTACAAGACTCTATAGCAACACAGAGTCTAGTGATAGTGATAATCACTACTTCAGTAAGAACAGTTAAGAACACAAACTGTTACTCGCACTTGTCCTCATAAACAACTACCCTCTCGGTCAAGTCCAGGCTAGCTCTGATTACACAGGCACACATCTGGAGAGATCCATGGCTTGAGGACACAGTGTGGCATTGCATAGGAACTAAAGCACTCTGGTATCATTTGGGGAAGTGCTTCTGACAGTAGCTGGATCTTCTGGAAAAGCTGTCTGCTATTAGACTCCCTGGCCACCAATCACTTACTCAGTTACCTCTAATTTATCAGGAGCTGCTCTGAGCTAATGAGGGAGGGATGCAGGGAAATCTGTCTTCTCTGTGCATGTCCAGGAACCCAGGGAGCTGTGGAAAAAAAGGTGAAAGGGCCTGTTTATGGTAAATGGGTACTCTGTTACAGCAGCCACAACAGATTGAAAAGCTAAGGAATGTTTTCCCTTAAAAAAACAAAGCTAGGGCCATCAACAATGAACAAATTGCCCAGCAGCACATCAGTTAACAATGTAATTTTATAGTCTGTGTGCCTCTTTTTTGTAATACTATACTGCACTAAAATGTAAAAAAAGCACTTCAGATCCACAACTCTGCATTCCTCAAAAGGTCTCCTACCCCAAAATATTTCCAAAATATTCAAAATATAGACTTCAGGTGTGTTTGGTTGAAATTGTATAGCTTCAGGACAGTACACAAGGACATAGAAAGAGACAAGGCAGGGTTTATTTAGCAATAGAAATTGGAATGCATTGTCTGAGAGACAATATCCACAACTATTGTTCAGTGGCTGGACAGTATGGTAAGCAGCTTGGTTAAGCTGAAATACAAGAGGAAAAGACAAGGCAGGTTTTATTTTAAAACAGAAATTAGAGTATTTTCTGAGAGACAATAGTCAGAAATGTTGTACAGAGGCTGGACAGTATGTAAGCAGCATGCTTAGGTAGCAGTATAAGAGGGAACGGGATACAGGTTTTATCTAATAATATAATTAGAGTAGATTATTTTAGAGACATTAGCCACAGGTATTGTAGAGACGAAGCAAGTTTTATGTTGAAATAAACTTTGAAGTATATTATTTTGGAGACAATAGCCACACATATCACATAGCAATATAAGAGGAAGAAATTAATCAGGCTTTTTATTAATTTAGAGTATTATCTGAGAGACAATAACCACAAATATTGTTCAGTGGCTGTGGGGTATGTAAACAACTTGGTTAGGCAGTAATATAGGAAAGAAAGAGGAGGAGGGTTTTAACTTGAAATAGAATAAAATATTACAGAGTATTATCTGAGCGATAATAATTACAAATAATTTTAAATGCTGAAACACCTAAATAGGCTAGAAACTTAGAGGTTCAGCACAGGATTTTCCCTGCAAGAAACATTAGAAGTGTTACAACTGAAGCCCAGCTGTGGAAACATTGTGTGGCACCTTTACAGTGCCTAGGCACTGGAATAGGCCCCAAGCTTTGAGACAGAAAGCAGGATTTACTCTGCAGCAAACTTCAGTAGCTGAGGTCCAACTGTGGAAACGTTATGTGGGACCTTTACAGTGCTGAGCTGCAATGTTTTAAACACAAAGCAGGATTTACCTTGCAGCAAACATTAAAACATTTTTTTCCATAATAAAATTTGTATTTGGTTTTACAAATATAGTTACAACAACAAAAAAAACAAAACAAAAATAGGACAGTGAAAAGTTACACAATATCACAGTATAGGTGTTGCAGTAAAGTTTAACAAAGAGAAAAAAGGAAATATTGAATAATTCCTAACAGTTCTATTAGTTCCACAAAATAATCATTTTAGAGTACCAAGAAAAGGTTAAACATAATAATATCTTCGGTTACAGTTCTGAACCAGTCGGACCAGGGTTTCCAAGCTTTGTCAAATTTAATAATTCTATCGTTTAGCTAAGCTAAAGATTTCTCATAGATGAAGTGGGTCTAGACTAGCTCAATGACTTCTTTTAGAGAAGGAGCTAAGCCTTTTTTCCAGTGTCTAGTAATGGTAAGTCTTGATGCTAGAAGAATATGTGTCACTAAGAGTCAATAATGGATAGGATATGTATGTATATTTATATGTGAAATGGCTAGAGTAAGATCTGGTTGTTTTAATATCCCAGTAGTTTCATCACGTGGAAGATTTTACACCAATAGCTATATTTTTACATGTCCATAAGATATGTAATAGAGTACCAATCTGACTGCAGTTTCTCCAGCATTGAGGACTATTTTGTTCTGAGAATTTGGCCATTTGGTAAGGAGTTAGATACCATCTTGTGGAAATTTTGTGCGTTAGCTCCCAAACACTCCCAAACACATCTACAGTAGTAGCTGAAAACACATTCCTGAATGCACATTCCCACTGCTCATTAAAGATTTCAGTCTCTTAGGCTAGGTTCACATCTCCGCGTTCCTGCAGGCAGCGTTTTGCATGGGCACGAGAGCCCATTCATTTGAATGGACTCCCGTACCCTGGGACATGCAGGGAAGAAGTCCCTGCACTTCTTCAGAAAACGCAGCCCACATGGAAACCTCGGTTCCCAGTACAATTGCGATTTCCAGTGCAGACAGCGTGCCATTAGAATTAATGGCACCCACCTTCGGGTCCGCATTCCTCTGTGTGGGTGATGTGGCTGCATTTTTGTGCGGATCCACAGTGGCACCACCCGCACAGATGTGAACCAGGGGTCAGTCTTTTTCCCACTTGATTAAAGGAGTAGTCTTATTAAATTCTGATTTACATTGTAGAACGTTATAAAATAGGGTTATACCACCTGATTTAGGAGTAGCGGAGCTATAGAACTGTAAAGATACTTTAGGTATATATACTGTTTTTACTGGATGCGTGTATAGGTTGGTTTTATAGGGCAACTACTGTTGTGTGTATAGGTTAATTTTTCAGAAAGGAGGAGGTTAAATTCTTTCATAAGAAATTCAGAATGTTTTATATTGTTTTAAACACAAATATCTTGTATTGTGCGTATGCCATTATGTTTCCAATTCAAGATATCTATGCTAGGCATTACGACTTCTAAGGCTGTTATAGGTATAGGAAGAGGACTTATTCGGAGAGGATCTATAGGCATGGAGCTTAAGGATTTCCAGGCTTCAACTGAGGCTGTTGGTGTTGTTTTACTAGTGGGAAGCTTTTGCCACGAGCTCGCTAGTACTATGACGCTTAAATCTGTAGTAGAGGCTACAGTTTTTTCAATGTCACCCAATTTTGTATCATCTTCCACTATAAACCAATGTTTAAGTTGGTCTAATAATGATGCTTTGTGATAGTCCCTAATGTCAACAAATCCCATTCCTCCTATTTTTTTGTGTTTGATTAATATATTATGTAAGCATCTAGGTCTCATATTTCCCCAGACGTATTTTTAAGCATAGATTGTAGTTTTGTTAGATATGAAGATTTAATTGGGATTGGAATTGATCTAAATAGATATAAAATCTGTAGCAATATGAACATTTTAAATGCGGCCAGTCTGTCAGACCAGGATAGTTCATGTTTAGCCATTTGATTAAGGTGGGTTTAAATTTTTGGAAAGAATTTAGAATAATTGAGAGTTCCTAGGTCAGAAGTTTTGTTTGTCAACAATATTCCAAGATAAGGAATGGCTTAATTTTCCCAGATGTAGGGAAATTTGTTTTGGAGGTGCATTTTTAGAATGTGATCTACACCCAGATTTAGATTATTAGATTTGGACGCATTTATTTTATAATATGAAATGTTACTAAATTGTATAAGAGTTTGTTGAATTGCTGCTAAAGAAGTAGAGGGATTAGTTAGCATTAAAATGATGTCATCCGCAAAGAGCATTTTTTTGTGGTGGTTTTTACCTATATAGAAGCCATGTATATCTGGATTGTTTCTTATAGTTTCAGCAAGAGGTTCAATTGATAGGTTAAAAATTAATGGCGACAATGGGCATGCTTGTCTGGTACCATTTGTAATTAAGAATGGTTTGGATAGCATGCTAGATACATGGACTTGGGCGGAAGGAATGGAGTAAAGTGCTGAAATAGCATTAATAATTGTTCCTGAAAACCAAAATTTATGCAGTACTTGGAACATGTATGTCCAGTGTATCCTATCAAAAGCCTTTTTGGCGTCCAGAGCAAGTAATAAGGAGGGAATTTTATGGGAGT
Source organism: Staurois parvus (assembly GCF_062004578.1). Classification (NCBI taxonomy): domain Eukaryota; kingdom Metazoa; phylum Chordata; class Amphibia; order Anura; family Ranidae; genus Staurois; species Staurois parvus. The sequence continues at coordinate 3,822,654 of NW_028317961.1, forward strand.
CTGCGTAATGAATTATGTTGATTAGTCTCAACATTAAAAATTTGGCAGCTGAAGTCCAGCTGTTGAAACATTTTGTGGCACCTATAGAGTACTGGAGCACTGAACACGCTACAAACTTCAAGGTGCAATACAGGATTTACAATACCGCAAACATTAGAAATTTGCAGTTGGGGTCCAGCTGTGTAAACATTGTGTGCCATCTGTCAGGCCACAGGCTGGGCTAAGTTCAAGCAGTGCATTGTGGTTACAAAAAATTCAGTCCGGAAAATTCCCACATTAATTTAGCAGGACCGCAAAACTCAAGCACGCAGGTTTCCTTCAAACCCTTAGTGGCACAGAATCTAAACCTTATCCCTGGTAGCTAACAGAGAATCTTGGGTCACTTTCCATTTTCATTGCCTCATGATGACTACATATACACTATCTTCTGCTCACAGCTTATCCATCCTGTGATCTCACTCCCTACAGTGGGCTTTTATGTCTACAGTGTGTCCTGGTTGATATTAGTACATAATCGGTTTTATTTGCTGCCTAGAGTTGCTTTATAGATACGAAAGACATGGTTTTTTACACTGCTCCTTGGGTGCTTATGTGCTGACAGTACAATAGCTGTTTTGTTCAAACAAAAAAAAGTCTACTCATAGTAGTTGGTGGAGACCAGAAATAACTTGAGTGTCTTGGACGTGGATTTATTGTTTTTAGTTAGGACTAGTGTAGGTTTAGAGCATCTGGAGCCTAGTGGCTCTTTGCAGGTGATGGGAGCAGGTATAAAGTATACAGTAGATGAGCTGCTGTATGCCCTGTGTTCCTTTCCCTCTGATACTATAAAAGGAAAAGTGTCTGGTTATATTCCTTTTGTTCAACACGGCAATGATTTCCTCAGAGTGGAGGCTAACAATATTTGTTTTAATTTAACTAGGAAATATTGATGGTATGAACATTTTGTTCCGATTCATACGCCTTCGTTTTTTAGGCAACTAATGCTATTTCTTTGAATCACTTTATTTATGACATTTTGAGGCTGGTTGTCACAGAGAATAATTTCTGGAATTGTGTGCCTAGCAACCATTGACTTATGCAGCTAAGCCAGCAAATCTAAACACAGAGCCAAGTCTGAAATAAGCCAGATGGTCTGCCTTGGCTTTTATTAAACCAAATGAGAAAAACCAGAGCAAACATCCTGATAGTTATACCTATGCCTGCTTCAAGCAGTTACATTTTATTACACTACACACCTTTAAATATTAATGTGGAAGATGCAATTTATATTACTCATAACTGCCGTTTATATTGTGAGCATGTTTCAGAATGCTAGTAGGTCATTGTATTTCACTTAGGTTTGGGCATCTTGTTAGTGCAGTTCCTTTATTTTGAAATATTGTTTATGGGCTTGTTTAAAAACTTCCATTCTGTTTATGAATAATAATTAAACAAGATATATGTCAATGTGTTATTGGGCTACATGCACATGACCCCATTTGCCCATGCAGAGTAAACACTTCCTATTTTTGGTTCTGGGGATGCCCTGGTGCTGGGTACTGTCACCTCTAGACATGAAGGCGGCTGTATACAGCAATTGCATAAAGAAGCACTTGTGAATTGACGTAATGTCCCGGACTTAGGTATTGTGTATTCAGGACCATTAAGTCTGTGCGCATGAGCTACTGCAAATAGCAGCACAGTTACAATTGCCTTCATATATACATGTCAGCTCTAGGACGTCCTGAGCACCAGAAATACGCAGCGTATTTACACCGCATGGGTAATTGCACCTTTGTGCACAAAGTCTGAAACCCTGGAGACTAAACATACAATCTTGTAGCTACACTTACTGCTTTTCTTACATGTTCAGTCTTTTTTCACAGTCCCATTTGTGGGGCTGAAGTACAAGTTAAAAGGTTGCTGAACCAAGCTTCTGATTTTTGGGTGGCTATGCGAATTTGCAGAGTCTATTTCAGAGGCTCATCATAGCTGTGACATGTGACAGTCTTAATGCTGTACTTATATACATCTAATCTGCCCGCTCTATCCCACTCCTAATCTCCTGCCGTTGTATCTGTATCACCTAATGCAAATCTATTTTACTCTTCTGCAGGTTTAAATATGCAGTTGTAAAATAAATAAATCTTGAACAGTGCATAAACCTCTTCCCCTTAAAAAACATCAAAAACAGCACTGTGATGGTTATCTTCAAGTACCCTCTTGTTAAATAGAAAGAAAAGTAGAATAGAAGGCTCAGTTCCTAGAAGCCAAGCAAGCCTAGCCTACTGGTACATGGCTGCCCCCAGGAATGCCATGTTCACAGGTCAGGAAGTAAAGGAGGCTAAAGAAAGGAAGAAGAAAAGAGTTCCTTTGGTTCCAGGAGTGCAGTTGACCACTGGGGATAGCTAGCGTTGGTGCCTCGCAGGAAAATAGTCATTCGGACATGCAGATGGCTCAGTTCAAGTGCAGGCAGTGTTGCAATAATGACACTGTACTACTCTGGGAAGGTGATCTGGATTTAGTTACACTGTGATCGCATGCTACAGTGATCATCACTGTAAGAGCAATCATTGCCTCCCTCCTAGATTGTAAGCTCGAAAGAGCAGGGCCCTCGAACCCCTCGTGTATTGTTCTTTTACTGTATTGTCTCATGTACTGTCCCCCGCTATAATGTACAGCGCTGAGCAAACCTTTTGGCCCTATATAAATACTGTATAATAATAATACTAATTGTATTGTATCATATTGTAAAGCGCTGCGCAAACTGTTGGCGCTATATAAATCCTGTATAATAATAATAACAATAATTGTACTATAATGAATGGCTTTCATTCATGACAGCTTGCTTACTATTGTGATTGTGGTGATTGGCTACAGCTATTACATGGTACAGGGCCACTGTGAATGACCCTGTATTATGTGATTGCTATGACTGATCACAGAGATCACAATTGTAAACAAGCTATTATAAATGAAAGTCATTCATGACCATTGTGTTTACATGTTATTATGTGATCTCTGTGATTGGTTACATTGATCACGATACCTGGACCGCTCACAGCAGCCGGGTAATGAGCACTGTGAGCCTCTGTATCCACTGTACACAGCAGCCACAGGATCATGCCACTGCATGCCCCAGGGGCACAAATGAGGTGCACGAGTTGGAGGATGTCTCTGAAACTGGAAAGTACCCACCTGGCCATTTTATTACAATACTCTGGGCAGGAATTGGTTAAAGAAATTCTTCTGACATATCTTCCCTTCTTTATTAAAAAAAAAAAATCACTACATTTAAAATGTTTGCACTGTTAAAATTGCAACCCCTCATAAAACTAATACATACGTGTTCTTATTACTAGGTCTCAGGAATCTATTCAACAGTTCTACTCTGCTCTCCCATATTTCCAAAATCTCCTAGGTCATTCTTTTTTATATATTTTTTTCTTCTTCCCATTTTACCATAAAGATGCTACTCTGGATGCATACTTTGCGCTGAGTTGCAAATAAAACTTATCCCCATATGAAAACTACATGCCCATGACCAATTCTAAGCCCTTTACTATAAAGTCTCTTTGTTTTCTATTTAGACCTGATTTATTTTCCTGTCATCTTGTTTTATGTTTGTATAAAGGGAACTTATATTCGCTATTGCTAATATTTAATTTCTTTATATGGCATTTTCTTTAGCAGGGTGATTAATTCTGTTCTATACTGCAAAAAAGAGGTTTTTATGGCAGAGTATATCATGGATGGACGGTAGGAATTAAATTTAGCTTCTTTTTATCTAAAACACCCTCTTTTGTTTTCCTTTTTTGACCAATTCCATTGGTCTTTTTGTATATTTCACAATTGGGTCACCTCTCAATACCTTATATGTGTCTTCAACTGAATCTCTTCTGATATCTGAATTGCTTGTTCATAATACTTTTAACAAATTCCTCCACCCTATTCTCTTTCTCCATTTGTAAGCAAGTAAGATGACTATGTCCTTCTTCTCTAATTCCTTGATCCTTTCAATAATATTTTTTGGTTCTTTGCCTCTTCTTATATCCATTACCTATATATCACATTCCACCATTGTTTTAAATACTCCTAGGAACTGATTTTATAATATTTGGATTAAATATAGATAATATAGATCTCAATCCATGTGTGTAACCTATTCCTCCTGGAACATTATTTTCCCTTAATGTAGGACCTAGGTTTGAAACAAAATACTTTTTTATATTTATCTTCCTAGTGAACTTTTATATGTCAGTCTATATATTTAACTTATTTCAGTTTTATTAGGAACATACTTCAAGCCAATAGCCAAAATCTTCAACTCTTTCTCAGTTAATATGTTTTTTCTCAAATTAAAAATCATCTCCCTTAAAACATTCTATTTTTCTCTTTCTCCCTCTCCTACAACCCATCTTTTTGCTTCTTCCATCAATTCTCTGTCTCCCTTGCTTGTACCCCCATTTTGTTAGGGTACCTCCCTGAACTCTCACATCTTTTCTTCCCAGGGTTCCCTGTACCCCAGTGTACTTTCTGATCATCAGGCTGTGTAAATGGAGCCTCTTAACAGGCATCCCTGTAGTTCAATTCTGAAAAAAAACCCTCTTTGATAGTCCCTATTATGTTGGGGAATTTCTCTACGTTATTATGTAAGGGCTCAGATTTATAATGGTAGCTAATAGGTTTCCCCCTCCAAACAATCTTTCTCTATACTGTTTCTATATTCTATTATAATTTTCCCCTTCTTGTACCCCTTCATTCATCAAATGTGTAATAGTTGAAAATACCACATTATGGCCACTAGATAGAGCTGAAGAGCATCCTAATTTCCTATGATAATCAGCGCCATCTAGTGGTATTATTTCCCTATTCACACATTCTCAATTTGCAGAAAATATAGAATTTAATTTTGCTCCACTGGCCCAGAACAAATTTTCAGTTCTGATTAGACTTGAATGGTTTGTTTCATTCCAAATCAAAATTTTTGTTATTTGGAGATTCAGATGTATCTGAATTTCTGAATTATAATAGTAAAAAATTTAAACGAATCTGAAATAACTAAACAACATTTTGTCTGCAATAATGACTTTTCTGTATTCAAATCGAATGCAAATCTAATTCAAAACAAATTAGGAACTAAATTGAATTTGAAAACAAATTCAAAATGTAAACATTTTGCTAACTATTGCTGGTTTCCCCCTAAAACTGTGTATATTAGAATATTGCCATCTTCCAAAATTTGAATTTCAAAAATAATAGAATAGAATAAAACAGAATAGAACAGAAAATAGAAGAATATCATAGAACAAAATAGAAAATAATGGAATAGACTAGAAAATAATAGTACAGAAAATAGAATAATAGAATAGAAAAATAGAATAGAATAAAAAGAATATAACCATCTTCCAAAAGTCTAATTTTTAAATTTTAATGTAAAAAATAATTAAATAGAAAGAATATAGCCACCTTTCAAATTTAGAAATTTGATTTTTTAAAAAATAATAGAAGAGAATAAAATAGAAAGAATAAAATGGTCTTCTGAAATTCAAATTTTGAAAATAGTAGAAAAGAATAAAAAAAGAATAAAATGGAAATTAAAAGAATAGGCTAGAACAAAAAATAAAGGTTTGAAATAGAATAGAATAGAAAAAATAGAATAGAAAGAATAGAACCATCTTCCGAAATTTGAATTTCGAAAACAATAGAATAAAACAGAATAGTATAGAAAATAATAGAATAAAACAGAATAGACAAGAATAAAATAAAAAAGAAAATAGAAAAAATAAAATCGTATAGAATAAAATATAGCCATCTTACAAAAATCGAATTTCGAAATCCAATAGAATAAAATAGAAAGAATATAGCCGTCTTTCAAAATTTTAATTTCAAAGAATAGAATAAAATAGAAAGAAAAATAAATACCAGAACATTAGCAGTCACAGTCCTCAGTGGAAAGTTGTCATTTTTTTAGTGTTGGTAGTAGTACCACCACTAATTAATGACTTCAGGCACAGTTAGAGGTTTACTGCATTGTGTGGGCAAAAATTATATCACTCTGAACTCAAACCTCATCCCTACTTTATATGTGACAACATGCACAGTTGATTTTCTCAAGTTCGCATTATGACTTAAAGTGGTTGCAAACCTCAGACATGAAATATAAGCAAAGCATATCCCTCTATATTGTTTACTTGTCACTCTTCAAAGCACCAAGTGTCATTTATCTCTGCTGTTTAGTTCCTCTGTTATCTCCATGGGTCATTTCTGACAAGTTTATCTGACACAAAGAGAAAAAAGGTGACAGGGGAGGGACCTCCAGCTGATTGACAGCCTCAGCTCTGTTCCTGTGAGCTGTGTTAAGTGGGGCTGTGTTCCATCCTCCAAACAGCTCTCAGAGCTCTTGTACAGAGTACAAGTGCAGCTCCCTGCCCCCTGCTTTGTGAGTCCGTAAAAAATCTTTTTTATGCCAAAGTTTTACAGCCATGTACAGGACAAATGGCTTACAGCTTATGTAGGAGGATTTGTTTCATCTCTGTGTATCACTTGAGGCCAGTCACTTCACTGGGTATATGTAAGGATTTACAACCACTTTAACAGATAGCTCCTACATGACCTAATTCTCTGTGGATCTGCTCAAATAATGTACACATAGGTTCCATCATTTGCACCTGGTGGGTAATAGATGACAACACTTGTTAGGAAGAAACCTAGGGGTTGATTTACTAAAACTGAAGAGTGCAACATCTGATGCAGCTGTACATGGTGGTCAATCAGCTTCTAACTTCAGCTTGTTCAGTTAAGCTTTAACATAAAACCTGGAAGCTGATTGGTTTCTATGCAGATCTGCACCAGAATTTGCACTATCCAGTTTTAGTAAATCAACCCTCACATATGTGAAATGCACCGTCAGTAATAAAAATGAAGACAATAATGACCCAAAGTGCTCTTGTGATCCATAACAATATAGACAAATTCTAAATTTGAATTCCTTTACATGATTCTTTTGTTATATAACAAATAAATGTCACACAAGCCATTCTGAAGTTGATGTTTACCAACAATCCTCTCTTTATCACAATATGAAACCAGCTATATTCTAAAACTTGAGAAAATGTTAAATGTGTCTTCCTTGTTACCAAGTCAACCACAGAAAAAGTGTAATCATTCTTTACATTGTTAGTGCACATTATTCTTCCAGAAATTTGATTTCCTGCTAGACTAGGGTATCTGTCCAGCAGGTTTTTATTCATTTCCATACTGGGGCTTATTTTGTGACTATATAAGAAAGACCCCACTACTTCACACTTAGAATTTAGGAGGTAACAGCAGGATGTAAGACATGAGTAAAATCAGTGGGTGGATTTACTAAAGACAAATAGACTGTGCACTTTACAAGTGGAGCTGCACTCTGCGAGTGCAGTTGCAATCACTTTCCTTAGTAAATGTAAATGTGATAAAGCTTCACTTTGTAAAGAATACCCAATCAGGTGCAAGGTAATTAACCATTTCAATACCGGGCAATTTAACACCTTCCTGCCCAGGCCATTTTTCACGTTTCAACGCTCTCACACTTTGAATGACACTTTGAATGACAATTGCACGGTCATACAACACTGTACCCAAACTAAAATTTTATCATTTTCTTCACACAACTAGAGCTTTCTTTTGGTGGTATTTAATCACCACTGGGGTTTTTATTTTTTGCTAAATTAACAAAAAAAGACCAAACATTTTGAAAAAAACACACGTTTTTCTTTGTTTCTGTTATAAAAGTTTACAAATAAATAATTGTTCTTCATAAATTTAGGCCAAGATGTATTCTGCTACATGTCTTTGGTGAAAATAACCCAAATTAGGATGTATTATTTAGTCTGTAGGAAAGTTATAGAGTTCACAAACTATGGGATTTTTTGAAAAATGAAAAAATTAAAAAAATTATTTTCACTTTCATCATATAACTGGCATGGCGGTGAACAGGGACACTGACTGGTGACAGTATGAAAAAAAAATATATATATATATATTTTTTATTTTTTTATTATTTTTAATTTTTTATTACATTTATTTTTATTTTTTTTTAAGATTTTCTTTTCATATTTTACTATGACCAAAGTAGTACAATGTTACCATAGTAACATTGTATTACTTTGGGGAAGTGATCAGTATTTTTTTTTTTTTACACAATTTGCTTATAGCAAAGAATTACTTTGCTATAAGCAAGCATTTACCTAAATTACATCGATTCATTCAGGTTTTTTTTTTTTTTTTTGTGCTTAGCTGTGATTTGGCCACAGCTAATCACATGACATGTGCATGTGACCTGCTGTGATCATTCACAGCTAGGCACTAGTATACAATGGATGGCATGAATGAAGCCATCCATTGTATACAACTGTCATGTGACCTGCTGTGATTGGTCACAGCAGGTCACATGGTACCGGCAACGGGGGCCGGTACTTAGATCTGTCATCGGCTGTGTCCGAGGTACACGGCCGGTGACAGATCGCGCCGCTGCGCGGCTCTGCAACCGCACGAACTGCGCATGTGCGGGAGGACGCCAAGTGGCGTACACCCCGGAAAGCTAAACCATTTTTGAGGCCGCCAAACGGCTATAGGCTGGGCGGCTAATGGTTAAACAGCATTATGCTTGTGTACCGCTACCCTTTTAAGGGACACTGAATTTTTGAATACCCCTTAAGCTCTGTACAGCCAGGCAACAATCATATTATCACACTTTCTCCCAGAGTCAGTAAAACAAACCTCGAGTTTGGTTTTGTTGTTATTATTAGGGATTAACAACTTGGATGGGGTCTAGGGGTATATAGGATGCCCAAGGAACTGTAATACTTGAGAACAACTTCTTAGCAAACACTAAACAAAATGTGGATCAAAAATCATCATCTCTCTGTTTAAGGAGCACCCTTCGGTGTACCTCTTCCGACCCCAGATGAAACTCTCATCATCCACCCAGCTGTCCTGAGGGTATCCCTGGGCAAGGGATTCAGAATCCACTGTGAAACAGTCCCAGATGAGGACTAGTGGGGCATTGCACCTGACTGTCCTCTCCCTCCTGTGGCCAAAGGGGTGTATAAGTACTCACATTCTGTTCTGTACCTTAGTGGGTTGCAGCTGCTTTCAGGCCTTACTCTGGGCTGGCTCCTTCCCTGCTGATAGACTGTCCTCTGTAGGAGACTGTAGGGCCGTGGAGATCCTTCTGTCTGCTCCAGCTTGTAGGTAGGCCCCCTCACAGGCTCCACACTCCACCACCTTCCTTACTCCATCTTCCACCCGAACACCAACACTGCTCCTACTGCACAGGCTGTCTCACATTTAAGAGTTGCTCTTAGCCATGCCCCGCCTCCTACCTGTGGATTGGCCAAGTTCCCTTAAACATGCAAGTCTAAGGTTCCTCCCCTCCTCCAGAAAGTTCCTCCAGTTTTTAGAAGGGTGGGAGGGCTCCAGAAGTCCTGACCTGTAGAGCCTCTCAGCCTGAACTGGGGTAATCTCACTACCTCACTCCCAGGCTGACTCATCCCAGGCTTCTAACAAGCCTATAACTAACACAAAAATCCTATCTACCTATAGGGTGCTACACTTGCACATGATTGGAATGAATCAGCAGAGCGTTACCAAATTCACTAAGCTCTGGGAAAGTGAGTGCAACTGTCCTCTTGTATTGGAAACAGCACAGGTTGAAATCTGCTGAGAACTTTCCTAAATTTCTTGCAATGTATGTAAGGGCTAGGTGATATATTTTCTCAACAAAATTAGAGTTACACTTTTAACTTTCAGGCACATTGAATGTCTGTCATATGAAGAGGCCATCAATGTGGCCACATAGACAGTAACCACTGCTAGAATAAGAGGCTATTTCCTGGGCTGTTGCCTAATTGCCACTAAGTGCGTGCAAGAGGCAACTACTGAAATAGCACAGTGTAGGCCTTTACACCAGTTGTAAACATTTCTACTGAGAACAAAGCAGGATGGTCTTTGACACAAAAAAAATAGTAGAAAAAAAATAGGCGGATCTTTGCAAATTATAGGAATCTCACAGAAGAAGATTAATTAACACATAATTGGAAAATTATAGAAAACAGATTTAAAAGTTTCAGATGCATGTACACGCATCGGCCACTTTATTAAGCACACCTATTCAATTGCTTGGTAACACAAATTGCTAATCAGCCAATCACATGGCAGCAACTCAATGCATTTAGGCATGTAGACATGGTGAAGATGACTTGCTGAAGTTCAAACTGAGCATCAGAATGGGGAAGAAAGGGGATTTAAGTGACTTTGCATGTGATATGGTTGTTGGTGCCAGACGGGCTCATTTGAGTACTTCAAAAACTGTTGATCTACTGGGATTTTCACACACAACCATTTCTAGGCTTTGAGGGAATAGTCAGAAAAAGAGAAAATATCCAGTGAGTGGCAGTTGTGTGGACAAAAATGACTTGTTGATGTCAGAGGTCAGAGGAGATTGGGCAGACTGGTTTCTGCGACATTCAGATGGTAGGGTCAGAATTTGGCATAAAACACTGTGAACGTATGGATCCATTCTGCCTTGTATCAACGGTTCAAGCTGGTGGTGTAATGGTGTGGGGGAGATTTTCTTGGTACTAGCAAGGTATACCTAATAAAGTGGTCAGTGAGAGTACATTTTCACATTGACACAGCAAAATAAACCATGGCCTATGTGTAGAAAATCTTCTATCCCTTTCAATAGACTTTTCTTTACGACTGAAGTATTTACATTTTTTCTGTTGCAATTGTCAGTATTCAACAGGCTGCCAATAAAATGTTCATCTCAAATGTGCCATAATCTTTTGTTCCCCTGGAATGCCAACATCTACCAAGTCCAGGTCCCTCTTCTTCATACTAAGTGGTGTACAGACAAAAATTTATTTCTAAGAATTAATATGAACAATCTATATTATTAAAAATAAATGGCATAAAAAAGTTAAAACTATAGTGAGTGATACACTGCTCAAAAATTTAAAGGAGCACTTTTTAATCAGAGTATAGCATCAAGTCAATTAAACTCTTGGGATATTGATCTGGTCAGTTAAGTTGCAGAGGGGGTTGTTAATCAGTTTCCACTGCTTTGGTTTTAATGAAATTAACAGGTGCACTAGATGGGCAACAATGAGATGAACCCCAAAACCGGAATGGTTTTGCAGGTGGAGGCCACTGACATTTTTTTCCTTACTCATCCTTTCTGACTGTTTTTCACTAGTTTTGCATTTGGCTAGGGTCATTGTCACGACTGGTAGCATGAGGCAATACCTGGACCTTACAGAGGTTGCACAGGCAGTCCAACTCCTCCAGGATGGCACATCAATACATGCCATTGCCAGGAGGTTTGCTGTGTCTCCCAGCACAGTCTCAAGAGCATGGAGGAGATTCCAGAAGGCAGGCAGGTACTCTAGGAGAGCTGGACAGGGCTGTAGAAGGTCCTTAACCCATCAGCAGGACCGGTATCTGCTCCTTTGTGCAAGGAGGAAAGGGATGAGCACTTCCTGCACCCTACAATAGGACCTCCAGTAGTACATTGGTGTGAATGTCTCTGACCAAAAAATCAGAAGCAGACTTCATGAGGGTGGCCTGAGGGTCCAACGTCCTCTAATGGGCTCTGTTCTCACTGTCCAGCACTATAGATCTTGATTTGCATTTGCCATTGAATGCCAGAATTGGCAGGTCCACCACTGGCGCCCTGTGCTTTTCACAGATGAGAGCAGGTTCACCCTGAGCACGTGACAGATGTGTAAGGGTCTGGAGAAGCCGTGGAGAATGTTATCCTGCCTGTTCAGCATGGTCGTTTTGGTGGTGGGTCAGTGATGGTCTGGGGAGGCATATCCATGGAGGGACACACAGACTATACAATGGCACCCTGACTGCCATTAGGTATTGTGATGAAATCCTTGGACCCATTGTCAGACCCTATGCTGTTGCAGTGGGTCCTGGATTCCTCCTGGTGCACAAAAATGCCCGGCCTAATGTGGCAAAAGTATGCAGGTAGTTCTTGGAGGATGAAGGAATTGACATCATTGAATGGTCCCCATGCTCGCCTGACCTAAATCCAATAAAACACCTCTGGGATATCATGTTTCGGTCCATCCGATACTGCCAGGTTGCACCTCAGACTGTCCAGAAGCTCAGTGATGCCCTGGTCCAGATCTGGAGGAAATACCACAGGACACCATCCGTTGTCTCATTAGGTGAATGCCCCCATGTTGTCAGGCATGCATTCAAGCACGTGGGAGTCATACAAACTACCATTTTGAGTTGCTGCAATGAAATTTCAGCAAAATGGACAAGCCTGCTGCATCATTATTTCACTTTGAGTTTTGAGGTGTCTTTAAATTCAGTCCTCTGTAGGTTGATAATTTTCATTTCCATCAAACGATGGGGCATCCTTGCATTCCTAACACACTACCAAGTCCATATGAGTATAGATATCCAGCATGATATTTTTCCCCATTGAGATCTGTGTTCTCAAAGTGTTCTTTTAATTTTTTTGAGCAGTGTAGTTTGAAAAAAGATGGCATATTTTTATCTTCAACAATAAACAGTTTGTTTCTTTTTGCTTTCCACTTTGTAGCATAGATAATAAATCTCAAGTATCTGTTTCATTAGCATTGAGTGTTGAAAATGTATCATCACTGTTACTAGGTCATGCATAAAATGTATGAAGTGACAGTAAATAAAAATCATGAAAAAAAAACTAAAACAGGACAATTTCAACACAGCATGTTCTTAAAAATGCTGTAAGCGAAACAGTTTGTAATGGGAAAGTTAAACACAGTGTGAGATCCATTAGCCTTTCTGAAATTTATCTCAGTCATGTCAATGAGTAACGCTTTATAGGATCGCATCATATGACATCATTATGAGCTCCAAATAGAACACTTAGAGTCTGGTCTAATGCAAACCCCATAGTGAGCTATTGCTGGCAGGAAAGTTCAGAGAAACAGCATTTTAATCTTTTTTTCACTGCTAGAGATAAATTAAGTAATCACTCAAAAAGCATAAAATAATCACTGTGGATAATGAAAAATAAACCTAATTGATAATTACTCCTCATTTTTTTCTTGATGAACGCTTATAATTTAGGTCTAAGCTCATACATTTTGTAAAGATCTTTATTAATAATATAAGTAATTACATTTTTGTGTGCGTTCTCTAGGCAAATTGACTATTCACCTTGCATGGAAAATTGCACTTTACAAGGAACTTTTCCCCAGAGCTCACTGAAAAAGTTGAAGCATTGCTGACTTCCATCATCCAGTCATGTGCAAGAAAAAAACAGGTTTTTGTTTCCTTGCGCATGTTTGGGTATTCTTTGCAAAGAAAAATTTCACTACATTTACTAAGCTCTGGGGACAATTCCCTTGCAAAGTGCAACTTCCTTTTAGTGGCTCAACCCCATAATGTCTTCCATCTTCACAAACCTTTTGCTTATCTATGTGACTATATAGCAAACTAAAAAAAATAAATTGCATTTGTACTTGCAACAGAGTAAAAAAAAAATAAAAAAATTATATGGAAATCTAAATCTAATTTACTGAATGTTAATCAGGACTAAACAGCAGCATCAAACTTCATAAAGTACTTAAAAAAAATTCACTGTACCTTTTAAATACTTCATTCATTTAGTTGAATTTACAATTTAGATTTTAGCAGCTGGAGTTTGAAATCTTACAAATAGCAATGAGTGACTTGATTAGCAAATCAGGTGAACCTGTGAAATTTTTGATGTACCAGAATCTCTGTATGCAGATCTATAGAGAATCATTCAATTCATAAATCACGAATGCCTGGATTCCTAATTGGGTTCCCTGAGTGCAAATATTCAGGTGAATCAAAGATCCGCAAATTATGGATTCTCTGGATTAGATCAACACTTTTCACAGCTTTATTGAAATATCCAAGAGAAGTTCTCAGACATGGGTTTGTAAAAAGAAGGTATAAGCCTGAAAAGTAAAGTTAAAAAATTATTTGTGGTTATTTACTAAAACTGCATAGTGCGCAATCTGATACAGCTCTGTATAGAAACCAATCAGCTTCCAGGTTTTATTGTCAAAGCTTTACCCCTGGATTGCATATCTGCGTTCCGCGTTTTGAGGGGGCATGAGAGACCATTCATTTGAATGGACTCCCATGACCCGGGATACGCAGGGATGAAGTCCCTGCATTTCTTCTGAAAACGCAGCCCACATGGGAACTGAAGTACAGTTGTGATTTCCAGTACGGGCGGCATGCCATTAGAATTAATGGTACCCACCCGAGGGTCCACATTCTTCTGTGCGGGTGGTGTGGCTGCACAGATTTTTGTGCGGATCCAAAGTGGCACCACTCGCACATATGTGAACCTAGCCTAAATAAACAAGCTGAAATTGGAAGCTGATTGGCTACCATGCACAGCTGCACCAGATTCTGAGTGTTTTAGTAGACTCGGTACTTTGCCATGAAGTTTTTTTGTTTTCGGGCAGTATTGATCCTGGTGAATTTTGCATTAGAGCTAATGCTGGCAACATGCCCCTAAAATGTATGTTACACCAAAAACTAAGTTTTAATATACGTGTTGGTTTTTACAAAGGTCTTAGTAAAAAGTTTTCATTTTTTTCCATTTTGTTTGGTGATCCTGCTAGTTGTTCCTAAATCCCTGTATTAAAATGACCACACCAAGCATGGAAGACGATCTGTGCTTGTGTGGTCAGTTTGCATTCCTGAGATTGCTGCTACCCTGTTTCCCCTAAAATAAGACTTACCCCGAAAATAAGACCTGGCGCTATTTTTGGGAATTGCTAAAGTATAAGACCTACCATGAAAATAAGACCTAGTTGTGATCAGGGCTTTTTTTCAGCTGGAACATGGCAGAACGCTATTCCGCCACCGGCACTGGCCCTGCACACACCCATATCTACTGTCTCTTATAAACACAGAAGCACGGCTGAAGTGACAGCACCATCCGCTCCCATAGAACCTCCCTACCTCTGTACTCACTGTGGGACAGGGAAGGAACAGATATCTGAGGGCGCAGTATGCAGTGTGTTTAGGGGTGGGGCATCTCCTCCTGCAGCCTAATGCATGGAACCCGATGCCCCAGGGGTGATCACCGGCCAGTGGGGAAGAGGCGGAGCAGTGAGTAAGTGCACTTGGTGCACTGTGTGGGAAGATAGGACCCAAAACGGGAGTTACTATAGAGAGGGGCCGGCTGCTGACAGCTGTATTTTGCAAAGCTAGCTAACCATATGAGGGCAGTGGAGGGGGAGGGGGGATATGTGCAAAGGTGAGCTGCAGTCAGGTGTTGCAGAGGTAAATTGAGTCAGGTGAGTTGCAGACAGGGTGCATAGGTGAGCTGAGTTGCAACCCACCTTTGCACCCCCCAGCCACAGCTCAGCTCTGCATTCCCCGTCTGCAGCTCACCCCTTCACCCTGTCTGTGGCTCATATCTGCACCCTGTCTGAAACTCACCTGTCAAGTCACCCCTGCAACACCTGACTGCAGCTCACAACTGTCATCAACCAGCCCTCTCCATAGTAACCCTCATCCACAACTGCCTGCAGCTCACCTCTGCACCCCCTCTCCACACCAGGACATTTAAAAAATAAGACCTACCCCGAAAATAAGACCTAGTATGTTTTTTTGAGCCAAAAAAAATATAATACAGTGTCTTATTTTCGGGGAAACACAGGTATGTAGTGCAGGATGTCCTGAAAATGCATAGTGTGCCTGTATCGGCCATAATCACTTTAGATGCCACATCCCCTGTGCAGCCTTGCTTTTATGATTAACAGCAGCTTCTTGAAGGAACTTTGCTTTCAAAATCACAACTTTCCTAGTTATGCTTTAACATATTTTCTATAAATGTCTTCCTTTAGTTTAGGTATACACATACAGTAAATGAATATACATAAATATAAAAAGATTTTTTTTTCTTCAATTCAAATATCTGCAATTGGATTAAAGATAAGCGAATTTTTGAGTCACATTAGGTCGACTCATTCTTCCATACTGTGAAACATTCAAAATCTGAGCTTTTGAAGGCCCTCTCTCTCTAGGAAACATATAATACCTGTAAACAGATTAACTGCATGCAGTAACTTGAGTGTCATTTTCTTGGATATGTGTTTTACTGGATTAGCAATACATCATACCATAGAAAGTGGCAGAAAGTGGTAGATGGAAAACAAATAGTCATTAACATAGAAACCGCACTTAAACCCCCTGAAAATGTTATTGAATTGCTAGCTTGAAGTAAATTGAATACTTCAGGCCCTCTAGCATCAAGCTGAGCAGTTGTTATAGAGAACTGTATGAAAAAACAAACAGAATCAGAGTATGGAAGGAGCATGAAGGTGAAATTTTAAAACATAAGTGGTTGATTTTTGTAAACATTATTAATCCTGTCCATCTTTCCATAGTATGCCATGGTATTCGGTTATGCCAAAGGCGATTATATGCACACGAACTCTAGCTGCAGGAAGATACAACAACAACATACGCTACTGCATGCTAGACTATCTGCAACCAAGCACCCTGAGAAACTTTCCACCACACTTGTCCGCCACTCCGTTTACCTTCCTAAAATGCCTTCTTTACTCCTCCTCCTCATACTCCTCTCCTCCGTTCCCAAAATCTCTTCTCTATATCCCTCTGCTCCTCTCAAACAACTGTATATCGCACCCTCACTGCTTCCATCTCCCTACTACGGCTCTCACCACCTCCTCTTGATACTCCACTCTCCCATTGACCCGAACGCCATGACTGGTAGACATGCGCGCTCCTGTACATCCCGCTCCCATGCCACCTTTCTGACCCTTCTTCTTCTCCTAACCGCTGGGGACATCTCCCCGAACCTTGGTCCTCCACCACCTCGCTCACACACAAGGCACCCTCTTACTTCCACGAACTGCCGCAACCCCCTCAATCTAGTACCTGTCCCCTTGCTCCCCAAAACCACCTCCCCATTTTCATGTGCACTCTTGAACGCCCGATCAGTTTGCAACAAACTCACCGCCATCCACGACCTCTTTGTCTCCCGCTTCCTTAACCCCCTAGCAATCACCGAAACCTGGATCCAAGCCACTGACTCTACCTCCCTCCCCTGCGGCACTCTCCTATGGAGGTTTCATCTGGACCCACTCACCCAGACCCAGCGGTCGAAAAGGTGGTGGGGTTCGTATGCTCCTGTCACCGCAGAGCACCTTCCAAGTCCTCCCAAACCCTCCCTCTCTATCCTTCTCCTCCTTTGAGGCCCACTCCATCTGACTATTCTCTCCAATCCCTCTGAGGATTGCAGTAATCTATTGGCCTCCTGGACTCGTGTACCGCTTTCTCGATGAGTTCTCCGCCGGGCTACCCTTCTTTCTCTCCTCCGAGCTGCCCACCATCATCCTTGGTGACTTCAACATCCCTATCAACATCAATAACCCGGCTACATCCCAACTCCTCCACTTAACCTCTTCTTTTGCACTCGCACAGTGTATACAGTCCACCACCACCCACTCCGACGGGAACACCCTGGACCTTGTTTTCTCTCATCTCTGCACTCCCCACAACCTCACAAACACCCCCTTTGCTCTCTCTGATCACAACCTCATTACCTTCTCCATCTCCTCGTCCTCAGAAACCTATCCCTCCAAACTTTACACTATCACCAGCAGAAACCTCCGCAACTTGTTCCTGCCCCTTTCCACTCTGCAGCTGACCAACTTTACGACAGCATCCTTCCCCTGTCCTACCCTGACCTGGCCACTACTGTTTATAACAACTCACTATCAGCCACTCTAGACTCACTAGCACCCCCAACTACACAAAGCATTAGACCCCGACCTCTACAACCCTGGCAGACTGACCATACTAAAAATATCAAAGGACACAGTCGTGCGCTGGAGCGACTATGGCGCAAAACCATATCCCAACAAGTGTTCACCTGATATAAATCTGCCTTCCTCACCTACACTTCCTCCCTTCACGCTGCCAAGCAAGCCTACTTTATTACCCTCATAAATACCTTCTCCTCCAGTCCTCGCGGACTCTTCTCTACTTTTAACTCTCTACACTCTCCGCCCCCACCTCCACCCAGTACCTCACTCACCGCCCACGAGATTGCTAACCACTTCAAAAACAAGATCAACGCAATTTGTAGGGACATCACCACTGCTCAGCCTTCCACCCCACCCAGCACTCCTCACACTAAATCCCCCTCAACACTCTACTCCTTTGACCCTGCTACCACTGAAGAGGTCACTAAGGTCTTCTCTGAAGCCCGCTTCACCGCCTGCCCCCTTGACCCTGTCCCCTCACAACTCCTACGATCACCCTCTTCCTCCATCCTACGCTCCCTCACTCATATCTTTAATCTTTCCCTCGCTGCTGGCACATTCCCCTCCCCTCTAAAGCACGCACACATTACTCCCATACTTAAAAAGCCCTCCCAGGATCCCACCGACCTGAGCAACCTTAGACCCATCTCCCTGCTGCCATTTACATCCAAACTCCTAGAGTGCTTAGTCTATAATTGCCTGAGTTCCCACCTCACCGACAACAACCTCCTGGCTTACGCCCCCTACACTCCACCGAAACTGCCCTACTCAAACTCACCAACGTCCTGCTAACTGCCAAAGCTAATGGCCACTATTCAGTGCTCCTACTTCTCGACCTCTCCTCAGCTTTCGACACGGATGACCACCCCCTCCTCCTCAAAAAACTACACTCTCTTGGCCTCAGGGACTCCGCTCTCCCCTGGCTCTCTTCTTATCGATCACAGCACTCCTTCAGTGTTACCTATAACGCTGCCACCTCCTCTTCAATCCCCCTCTCTGTTGGGGTCCCTCAAGGTTCTGTCCTCGACCCCTTCTCTTCTCCATCTACACCTCCTCCCTTGGCCAATTGATACACTCTCACGGCTTCAACTACCATCTCTATGCCGACGACACGCAAATCTATCTCTCTACCCCTCACCTCACCCCTTCAGTCTCCGCTCGTATCACAAGCCTACTGAACGACATATCGGAATGGATGTCACTCCACTTTTTCAAACTAAATCTTTCCAAAACCGAGCTCCTAGTTCTCCCCCCAGCCCCCCCCCTCCCGACTTCTCCACCAAGACCAACAACACCACCATCAGTCCCACCCCGCAAGCCAGAGTACTAGGTGTCATCCTAGACTCCAATCTGTCCTTCCAGCCCCAGGTCCAATCACTGACAAACTCATGTGGACTTCACCTCTGCAACATCTCACAAATACGTTCATTCCTAACCCCGGAAACCACTAAGCAGCTCATTCACTCCCTTATTATATCACGACTTGACTACTGTAACTCCCTCCTTATCTGCTTACCCCACCGCAGGCTATCCCCGCTTCAGTCTATCCTGAATACTGCGGCCAGACTCATCCACCTTACTAACCGCTCTGTATCCGCCACCCCCCTCTGCCAATCCCTCCACTGGCTTCCGATTGCCCAACGGATAAAATTCAAAATGCTAACATTGACGTACAAAGCTGTTCATAATACTGCCCCAAACTACATCACCGATCTGGTATCCAAATACCACACAAAACTTACTCTCCGCTCCTCACAAGACCTCCTACTCTCTAGTTCCCTGGTCTCCTCCTCCCATGCCCATCTCCAGGGCTTCCCCCATCCTCTGGAACTCCCTACCCCAATCCATCAGACTAGCACCTACTCTCCTCACCTTTAGGCGCACTCTGAAAACCCATCTCTTCAGGGAAGCCTACCCCACCCTCAGCTAATTGCCGATCTCCTCCACTCTCCCTACCACTCCATCCCCACAGCTATTTCTTCCTGTACCACTATCCCCTCCCTCCTAGATTGTAAGTCCAAGGAGCAGGGCCCTCGAACCCCTCGTGTATTGAATTGTATTGTTACTGTACTGTCTCGTGTACTGTCTCCCATTATAATGTACAGTGCTGAACAAACTGTTCGCGCTATATAAATCCTGTATAATAATAATAATATGCAAGTATTGTCATTGATCTCTGGTCAGCCCCCACCCTGTCTACGTTTAGGCGATTTTTGAAAACTCACTTATTCAGGGAAGCCTACACCACCTCCACCTAAGAACTGTACTTCTCAGTGTCATCTCCATCAGATAATCTCCTGCAACGATCATCTTTTATACCACCACCCCCTTCCTTTAGAATGTAAGCTCCATGAGCAGGGCCCTCCTATTCCATCTGTATTGAACTGTATTATATTGTACTGTTGCCACTATATAAATCCTGTATAATAATAATAATAATTGAACTCACTCATCTTTCTTCAAACAAGGTTGTTCTGCTACAGCATTAGCAAAACAAAAAAGTAAGCTAATGCACACCCAAATCCCATCATCAGTGCATAAAGGGTTAATTACATAAATAAGGGTGTTGAAACCATAGATTGGGTTTCCTCAAAAGAGATCCAGATCCAGGAATAATTCACTCTAAATAAATAATAGACAGCTAATTTTTCAAGTCCCATATATTTAAGAAAGGAAGCATCATATAAAGAAATAAATTGTAGTACATGCACAAGATCTCCCCACAGTTCTTCTGTCTAGACAAAGGCGAACTCTCAGCTACAAGCCTCATAAACATTTGTATTACAACAGAAAGGAGATCCAGGCTCAAAGTACAGCAATTAACAATCATCAATACACATGGATAAATACCAGAAGTGACTCTTGGGAAAGGAGTTTATACTCCGAGATGTGATTGCCACCTCCACCTGATCCTGAATTCTGCATGCCATTTGAATGTTTCTTCTGGTATTTTTCCAGGTGTGAATGTTAATTGCTGTACTTTTAGCCTGGATGTCCTTCTCAGTTCCAATGAAAATGTGTATTATGCTTGTAGCTGAGAGCTTACCTTTTTCTAGTTACAGGAACTGCTGGGAGATCTTGTGCATGTACTATAATTATTGTTACTGTATGTCCTGATATGGTGCTTCCTTTACCTCTTTTGTGCTAGTTGGTATAGTTTCAAATTAGACACTCCCCATGCTCTCCAGACAGTTTCATTTTTACCCTCCTTAACCCCTGGTTCACATATATGCGGCTGTGCGGGCCGCAATTTGCGTGTACATGAGAGCCCATTCATTTGGATGGACTCCCGTACCCCGTAACACGCAGGGAAGAAGTCCCTGCACTTCTGAGAACGCAGCCCTCACGGAAACCTCGGTTCCCAGTCTGGTTGCATTTTCAAGTGCGGGCGGCATGCCATTAGAACTAATGGCACCCGCCCGCGGGTCCGCATTCCTCTGTGCAGATAGTGCGGCTTCACGGATTTTTGTTCAGATCCGCAGCGGCAACACCCACACATATGTGAACCAAGCCTAAGAAAAGGGATTTTAATAGAATAAGGAGGCTTTGTCATAGAAAAGTGTCTTCTTGGTGAGCTGAGACTGCCTGTAAATCTTGACCAGTCAATAAGTCTCTATACAGTTGATAAAGACTGGGTTTATTTATTTATTTATTTGCATTAAGCAACATTACAGAATGAATAAAGGTCTATGCTAAGGAATTGTTGGAAGGAAAATTCTTACTATTTTTTACAGCCAACTATGTTGAGTCTTTTGACTGAGGAAAGTGTAACTAGTAGTCTATGCTACTTTAGATTGTAGTTATGTACTGTAGCCTCCTTGGTGGTATTCCCGAGTGTAGCTCGGTGTTAAGTTTCAGTACCACAAGCAGTAACCCCGAGCTACACTCAGGCTTACCATGCGGCGCTGCTCCGCGATCCCTCGATCACTTACCTTGTCCTGTGCTCCCGCGATGTCCCTCTTGCAGTGTCCCCGGCAATGTAATCCGGCGGATGCCAGCATCTGTCGTCTGGGTTCTGTCCCCTGCGAGCATCAGGACGTACAGGGGACGGAACGGCGGGAAATTTGAAAATGACAAAAAGTGACATTCACTAAAATCACTAAAATCGCATAGTAAAACATTACTGTAACAAAACAATTTCACATACATTTTGTCCCGAGTGCTTTGTCCTGTGCCCTGCCTGGAAACTGAGAAACATCCATGGCGTCCAAAAAGCGTCCCTCTAGGTCAAAAGCAGTTTTAGACCAGCTAGAGAACAGCGATAGTAAATCAGAACCACTTGCAGAATTGAGTGATAATGATTCGTAGGGAAATTCGTCATCAGACACTGAAAACGATTTTGCGACTTTGCTCAGTGATGTGCGAAAGTTGCGCTATATTTCAAATTTCAGTGTTTTTGGTTTGATTATATTATTGAATTACATTTTTTATTATTATTTTTTATGATTATTTATTACATTATAATTTATGATTTCGTGTTTCAAGTTTTATCCTACCCGGGATGTTTACTAGACTCTTGTTTGGACAGATTTCAGTGAGTTATTCCTAAAAATTACAGGCCTACAATAGAAAAAATACTTATTTCCATGCAAAAAAAAAGTACCGCTTTGAGCACAGAAATATGGACATAATCAGACCGCTAGGGAGGTTAAAGTGTATGTAAATTCAAAATCTATTTTTCCGTACATTTGGTATCATGTCTCACTGTATACAGTTTTCTTTTTTTGTGAATTTACGGTAATTTTGTTTGTTTGGAGATTCTGGCCATAACAGCACTACCTGTTTTAGACTGACAATGCTTAGTTTCTGCTTCACAATCAACAGCAGTGTCAACCTGTCACACAGTCTATCAGATGGGAAGCCCAGTTTCCAACTATCAGAGTGCAGACTGATAACACTGTGTGTAAGTGTTAGGCAGTGGCTTAGCGTTCTCAGTCTAAGGCCTCATGCACACAGGGCATTTTTGCAGCCACTTTTAAGGATGCAGTGACTTTTAGCCACCACTTGGTGGTTGATGTCTAGTGTGTGGCAATAAATGTGACTTAATGAAGTAAAGAAATACAAATATAACCTCATAAGTTTATATGTACACTATTGGTCACAGTTATGTAGTACATACTCTGCATCTATTTCTGTATCATACTCCATTAGCCAATGAAAAAACTACCCTACCCTGAACTTTGAGTATAAATTGGTCCACAGTGCCTGCAGCTACAGAGCTCATTTGAGACCTTGTTTCAAATTAAATGTATTGCTGAAAGGCTAAGTTGACTGCTTTCAAAAAGACTGTACCCATATGAAATTTTTATAATTTTTTTTCACACAAATAGAGCTTTCTTTTGGTGGTACTGTATTTAATCACCACTGGGTATTTTATTTTTTGCTAAACAAATATAAAAATTTTGAAAACAAACTGTTTTTCTTTTAAAAAATTTTGCAAACAGGTAATTTTTCATCTTCACTGATGTGCGTTGATAAGGCTGCAGTGATGGGCACTGATAGGCAGCACTGATGGGAACTAATAGGCATCACTGATGGGCACTGATGAGGCTACACTGATGAGGTGGCACTGATGAGTCGGCACTGGTGTGCATTGATGAGGAGGCACTGATGAGGCTGTACTGATATGCGGCACTGATGGGCACTGATAGACAGCAATGATGTGTATTGATAGGCAGCACTGATGGGCACTAATAGCAGCACTGAAGGGCACATGTAGGTGGCACTGACTGGCAGCACTGCCAGGCACAGATTGGCAGCACTGCCAGGCACAGATTAGCAGCACTGCTGGACACTGATTGGCAGAACTGTTGGGCACTGGTGGGCACTTTTGGGGCTGCACTGATCATCAGTGCCCTGATTATCAGTGTACATGTCTCCTTTCACACTTGCCAGTTATCGAAAGTACTGCCGAAAATTGGCAAGTGTTGTAACATTTGGGTCCCTCTCAGAAGCCTGGCCGAAAGACTCTTAGTTAGCAACCCCCATGTCCTCTCTTGTTGTTAGGATGGGAAAACCGTTTCTGTCTTTGCTCCTGTAGGGCTGGGAGTGAGCATCCAGAGGTTTTCAACTTATAGCAACAAGTCAGGACATGGGGGTTGCTAGCGTGAGAGTTTTTGTGCCAGTGGAACCAAATGGCCTACAAGTGTGAAAATAAAATGAATAAATATTTTACAAAACTGCATAATTTTAATATCTGCTGTGTGCCAATACTTAACTGTACATAGCCCGACCACACGTTCATATTAAGAAAGATCACAACAGTGAAAACCTTTTCAGTTTATACAGAACTACAGTGGTAGGGCTTTGTTTTATCTTAGGTCCATCATGCTGACCATTCCTTAATGCCTTGATATAGTTATAAAATGTCTCCAAAAACACCCTCCATGGAGAGTTTCATTTTATAGATATTTTTTTCTTTTATTAATAAGAGAAATACTAATATTTACTGAAATAGACAGTACCTTCAGAACAGCATCTATTACAATACATTGTTATAAATAGGAAGGGTATTGACATGAACCAACAAAACATGGAAATTGCACAGGTCATTAACATGTAACACTGATTGTTAGGGACATTGTGCAAAAATAACACAGGTGTCCAGTGTGCTCTTGTTGAATTATTTTAGACTGTTTTGGAAATCTCATATTAGAAAGCAAAATATATAGAGTCACTTGATTTCTTCCTGGCAAGCAAGAAAAGGCATCATTATATGTACTGTAGAAAAAAATATTTTTTGGTTTGTTCGAAGTGTTTGTGCTGGTTAGTTTGACATTGGTTTGTTTGGCTTTGATGTATATACAGCACTACGTGTAAAAAAGATAAAAGCAAACTGTTCCTTTTCAGTTTTGAAATCCGAATTCAATTTATCTGATAAACGATTTTAAAATAAAATGGAAAAGTAACCTGAATGGTCAGCTATAGGATGATATATTACATTCACAGTACTTCTTTGTTTCAACAGCCAGGGGAGCCAGCTTTTTTTGGGCTTGTTTGAAAATTCTAGAGACAGAAATAAGAAAGACATCAGAGTTTTCCAAATATTAAAATATTGCCAAGAGCGTATTAGAAAATGTAAGTTTAAGTTGGTCTGAAATTATTAAAACAAAGAAGATATGACATGCTCCAGTACGAGCATGCAAGAAAAGCTTTGGTGTGTGGGAGGTTGTAAAGCATATCTTGCTAAAATAAAACTTTGTTGTACCTGAAAAACTGTATCTAATCTCTGCATAACAAAATGATAAATCAAAGTGATATTAAACATGCAATTTTTTTAAGCACTTTCAGCATCTGACCTAAAGTGGAACTTCACCCAAAAAGGTGATGTTCCACTTGTTTGTATCCTCCCCCTTTCACTGCCACATTTGGCACTTTTTTTTGGGGGGGGGGGGTACCTGATTCTGAAGAACCGGATCGGGTGAGGACATCGCTGGATCCCTGGACAGATAAGTGTCCTTATATTAAAAGTCACCAGCTACAGGATTTGTAGCTGCTGACTTTTAATTTTTTGGGGGGGATCCTGGAGCTCTGATTTAACCTCCCTGGCGGTCTGATTATTTCAGATTTTTGGTGCTGAAAGCAGTACCATTTTTTTGCATGGAAATATGTATTTTTTTTTATTGTAGGCCTGTAATTTAGGAATAACTCACTGAAATCTGTCCGAACAAGAGTCTAGTAAACATTCCGGATATGATAAAACGTGAAACACAAAATCATAAATTATAATTTAATAAATAATCCTAAAAAATAATAATATAATAATAATAAATTTAATTAAATAATATAATCAAACCAAAACCACTGAAATTTGAAATATAGCGCCAAGTTCGCACATCTCTGAGCAAAGTCGAAGAATCGTTTTCAGTGTCTGATGACAAATTTGCCCATGAATCATTATCACTCAATTCTGCAAGTGGTTCTGATTTACTATCGCTGTTCTCTAGCCGGTCTAAAACCACTTTTGACCTAAAGGGACGCTTTTTGGACGCCATGGACTTTTCTAAGTTTCCAGGCAGAAAGAACAGTCAAAATGCAGGCAGGGGAGAGGACAAAGCAGTAGGGACAAAATGTATGTGAAACGTTTTGAAACAGCAATGTTTTACTATGTAATAATGATTTTTAAAAAAATAACATTTTTAAAAAAATTTCAAATTTGCCGCCCGTTCCGGCGTTCCGGCGCCCGTACATCCCGACGTCACAGGGACCGGAACACGGAAGCCGGAGGAGATGGCCGGGGACACTGCAGGGGACGCATCGCGGGAGCGAAGGACAAGGTAAGCGCTGCAGGGACTCCCTATGCAACGCTGCATGGTAAGCCCGAGTGTAGCTCGGGGTTACGGCTTTTGGTACTGAAACTTTACCCCGAGCTACACTCTGGAATACCGCCAGGGAGGTTAAAGTGGTTCTCAAGGCTTAAGGTTTTTTACTTATACATTATTCATTTATACCCCCCCCCCCCTTATACTTACCTGAGCCCGATCTCAATCCAGTGATGTGCACGTGAGCAGAAACTTTCCTGGGTCTCTCCCTCCTCACTGGCTGCCAATCACAGAGGGAGCGGGGGGTGGGGCCGTGCTGCACCCTGTGTGTCTTTTAGACACAGAGAGGCATCTTGGGAGTGAGCAAACACAAGTGCCCCCATAGCAAGCAGCTTGTATTGGGGCACTCAGTGGGGGGAGGAGTCAGGAGCACTGGCCAGGGGACCCAAGGAGAGGAGGAATGAGGCTGCTCTGTGCAAAATCATTGCACAGAGCAGGTATAATATGTTTATTATTTAAAAAAAAACATTTAAACCTTTACAATCACTTTAATCACTTACTGAGTATGCAGCTTCTTTATCTTTTAACCACTTGCCTACTGGGCACTTTAACCCCCTTCCTGCCCAGGACAATTTTCAGCTTCCAGTGTTGTCACACTTTGAATGACAATTGCATGGTCATGCAAGACTGTACCCATATGAATTTTTTATCATTGTGCTCACACAAATAGAGCTTTCTTTTGGTGGTACTGTGTTTAATCACCACTGGGTGTTTTATTCTTTGATAAACAAATACAAAAAGATTGAAAATTTAAAAAAAAACAAAAACAGTCTTTCTTTTATAAAATTTTTCAAACAGGTCATTTTTCATCTTCACTGATGAGCGTTGATGAGGCTGCACTGATGAACACTGATAGGCAGCACTGATGGGAACTAATAGGCAGCACTGATGGGCACTGATGAGGCTGCACTGACAGGCTGCACTGATGAGTCGGCACTGGCGGGCATTGATGAGGAGGCACGGATGGGCACTAATAGACAGCACTGAAGGGCACATATAGGCTGCACTGATGAGGTGGCAGTAATGAGTCTGCTGTGGTGGGCATTGATGAGGAGGCGCTAAATGCCAAAAATTGTGCCGCCTTTCACTAAAAAATTATTAAATGTAAATCATATGTGCATCCTAGTGCTGCTATTAATAATAGGTATCAAAGTAATACAATAAAATAAATGGAATAAGTAGATCAATCAATATCAATTTCCAGAAATAAGGTCCATATACAAGTGAAAATTTTTTGAAAAAAAGGTCAGAAAAAAAGTCCATACATATACTTCTTCAAACGTGCATAGTTCACTTGGAAAAAATAAAAATAGAAATAAAAATTAAAACATAGAATATCCTGTGCTTCTTAATTGATAATTTTGTGTGAACAAACTTGCATAAGTGTGCTTCCCTCCCGGTTGTGCTCTCACCTCAAGTATATGACCAAACCGTTAAGTAAGGTCACATAACGCTTGTGTCCCTTTAAATGGCCAGAGTATGGATGAGATGGTAACTTGCTGTTTGGGGTCCTTCTTTGTTAAATCGAAAGGCTGTCCTTTCACGGTAGTTTATATAGAGGAATAATCAGATCATAGTGAGTTATCCTTTTAAAACCATTTTATTATCTTCCGGGGGTGGAGCCTGACTATGACGGCATGGGAGAGTGTGCAGTAAGCACTCTCCGTTAGCCTCCCCTCGTCTATCCTCCCCATGAGGCCCCGGTAGAGAGACCAGCTTCACCGAAGGTGTGCGGTGACTCACCCGGCTGGAGAGGGTTTGCGGTGTCCCAGAGACGGTCGGCTACCTGGACCCGGGAGAGAGCTGGGAGAGAGCCGGGAGAGGAAGGCCTCGGGCTTTTCCTCTGACGTCCTGCGGCGGCTTCGGAGGAGGAGTGGAGTTGCCGAGGAGACGGTCGGGCTGCCGGTCAGATTGCCTGGAGCCAGGAGAGAGTCGGCTTCGGAGGAGGAGTGGGGTTTCCAGGGAGACGCCAGTGAGACGAACGAGGCAGTGGAGCGGCGCCGACACGTGGGCAGCTGCGGAGGAGTCCTGGGAGATCCGGGTGTGGGAGAGCTTGCCTGGCGTCTAAACAAGTAGGAGAAGTGGGGGAGGTAAACCAGTTTTAGTAGAATAGTTATTTGTGAGCCACCAGGAGTTAACTTACTCTATTATTAGTGTTAATTGTGTGCTTAAGTGAATATTAATTAAATATTGGATCGCCAGGTACTAATTACACCCTCTCTAGGTGTATGAAATTAAACTATGAATTCTTATACTGTACCGCGCTCCAATATTATCAACCTTTTGTGATTAACCTTTTTTGGTTGTGTGAATTTCTTAATATACCACCTATAATCCAATCATTACTTACTTCTATGGTGCTTAAATATACAATTAACATAAATTAATTTATAAATATGAATTAGAAAATTATATGTGATTATAACAAATATTAATAAAAAATTAATGAAAAATTGGAATGTCAATTCTATGTGAATAAAATAATAACAAATTAATAAAACATAAAAAAAAAAAAAAAAAAAAAAAAAAAAAAAAAAAAAAAAAAAAAAAGGGAAATGTCAATTATTTTCTTTGAATTTGAGATGGTGTTGTTATTCAATTTAGTTAATGTGATAAGTCTGTGTTGGCAGCTTGAACCTCTCCCTCGTCTCCTCTCTTTGTGCTTTCTTCACTGGCTGCTTTGTTTATTCCTCCATATACGGAACATGCAGAGAAGGGAAAAGAAACATAGTGTCTTATCCGGGATATAAGTGATTTATTGCTCTTTGATCTCCCACTCACATTGTGTAAATGTAAATAACGCTTTGAATACAATGTAACAAGATCCTGCTTCAGACAGCCTGGCTGATGTGTTTGCTTGCAGTAAATATACTCGCCGTTCCTCTGTGGATGCGTGATAACGTCACCGCCCCTCCCCTACGCGTTACGCTACAGGGACTCGTAGCTTCCTCTGGGGGATGTGGATTTGCATTCCATCATTCACAGAGGCTATTTATATCCTGCCGGCTCCATTTTTGCTGTGATTTGTTAACTATTCGTTACCTCTCCATGACTTTGGAGTTCAGACTATATCTCAATATTATTCATTGTATATATACAAAGTGCGCATCATCATCCTTCGGCTGTATACTTAATGCTTACATCCACACCCCTCACAATCTGGATTACAATCTTATATTTGATCATCTTTCCACAAAGTTTATTAATATCTAAAATTTAACTTAAACATATTATTTACCATACTTTATTGATTCAGACTTTTAATTCTTAAAAATATATATATATACCCTACACTCAATTTAAATTTAATATGAAATAAATTTAAATAAATAAAATTACATATATCTATATAAAAAATCAATAATAATGGAGAGTATACAATTTATTAAAAAATTATTTTTCAAAATAAACAAAATTAAAATATATAAAATAAAATAAAAATAAATATTATATAGAAATAATGCAAAAAAAAAAAAAAAAAAAAAAAAAAAAAAAAAATTATAATAAAAAATAAAAAATAATAATTAATAAAAATTACAATAAAAAAATTGAATTAAAAAAAAAAAAAAAAAAAAAAAAAAATAATAATAATAAAATATAATAATTAATAAAAATTACAATAATAAAAAAAAAAAAAAAAAAAAAAAAAAAAAAAAAAAATAATAATAATAAAAATTACAATAATAAAAAAAAAAAAAAAAAAAAAAAAAAATAAAAAAAAAAAAAAAAAAAAAAAAAAAATTTAAAATGTTTATCTAAAATTCTTTAAGTTTAATATTATGCGGACTAAACTTACATACTACTTTGAAATGCTTGTGTATGCTATTGTATGCTTAATCATTAATCCTTCTATTTTCCCCTTTATTATGTTCTATATTTAATAATCGCTCAAGAAACAGGCTAAATCAAATTCCTTGTTTAATCCCAAAGGATGCAAGGAATTCATTAGATATATCCACTGGGATTCTTTCTTACTTATTTCTCTAATGAGATTGTCTCCTCTCCAGTGTGCCTTATGCTTCTCTATTCCCCAAAATTCTAGGCCTTCTGTTTTTTGTTCATGGTATAGTTTGAAATGTAATGATACATTATGGTATTTATAACCTTTTGCAATGTTCCGAACATGCTCCTTTATTCTCTCTTTTAGCCTGCGTTTTGTTCTTCCTATATAAATTTTATTGCACGGACATTTCAATGCATATACTACCCCCTTGGTGTCACATGATATGAATTGTTTTATCTTAAATGTTTTACCACTTATCAAATTATTGAAATGCATTCTTTTTCTGGGGTTATTTTTTGTTCTGATACAACTATAACATCTTCCACACTTATAAAATCCAATTTCCTGAAAAAAAGTAAGTGTATTTTGTTTAGGTGGATTTAATACGTTCTTCACTATCTTGTCTCTGATATTGGGGGCTTTTTTATAAATAAATCTTGGATTTTCAGGGATACTATCTTTTAAATCTTTATCTAGCTTTAATATGTCCCAATGTTTATTTATTATTCTTTGCACATCTTTATATTGCTTATTGTACGGCATTATAATAGTCATAACATTGTCCATACTATTGTTATTCTGACTTTTTGTTAGTAATTTGTTACTAACAAATTAGATAGAAACAAATTACTAACAAAAAGTCAGAATAACAATAGTATGGACAATGTTATGACTATTATAATGCCGTACAATAAGCAATATAAAGATGTGCAAAGAATAATAAATAAACATTGGGACATATTAAAGCTAGATAAAGATTTAAAAGATAGTATCCCTGAAAATCCAAGATTTATTTATAAAAAAGCCCCCAATATCAGAGACAAGATAGTGAAGAACGTATTAAATCCACCTAAACAAAATACACTTACTTTTTTTCAGGAAATTGGATTTTATAAGTGTGGAAGATGTTATAGTTGTATCAGAACAAAAAATAACCCCAGAAAAAGAATGCATTTCAATAATTTGATAAGTGGTAAAACATTTAAGATAAAACAATTCATATCATGTGACACCAAGGGGGTAGTATATGCATTGAAATGTCCGTGCAATAAAATTTATATAGGAAGAACAAAACGCAGGCTAAAAGAGAGAATAAAGGAGCATGTTCGGAACATTGCAAAAGGTTATAAATACCATAATGTATCATTACATTTCAAACTATACCATGAACAAAAAACAGAAGGCCTAGAATTTTGGGGAATAGAGAAGCATAAGGCACACTGGAGAGGAGACAATCTCATTAGAGAAATAAGTAAGAAAGAATCCCAGTGGATATATCTAATGAATTCCTTGCATCCTTTGGGATTAAACAAGGAATTTGATTTAGCCTGTTTCTTGAGCGATTATTAAATATAGAACATAATAAAGGGGAAAATAGAAGGATTAATGATTAAGCATACAATAGCATACACAAGCATTTCAAAGTAGTATGTAAGTTTAGTCCGCATAATATTAAACTTAAAGAATTTTAGATAAACATTTTAAATTTTTTTTTTTTTTTTTTATTTTTTTTTTTTTTTTTTTTTTTTTTATTATTGTAATTTTTATTATTATTATTTTTTTTTTTTTTTTTTTATTATTGTAATTTTTATTAATTATTATATTTTATTATTATTATTTTTTTTTTTTTTTTTTTTTTTTTTTTAATTCAATTTTTTTATTGTAATTTTTATTAATTATTATTTTTTATTTTTTATTATAATTTTTTTTTTTTTTTTTTTTTTTTTTTTTTTTTTTTTTTTTTTGCATTATTTCTATATAATATTTATTTTTATTTTATTTTATATATTTTAATTTTGTTTATTTTGAAAAAAAATTTTTTAATAAATTGTATACTCTCCATTATTATTGATTTTTTATATAGATATATGTAATTTTATTTATTTAAATTTATTTCATATTAAATTTAAATTGAGTGTAGGGTATATATATATATTTTTAAGAATTAAAAGTCTGAATCAATAAAGTATGGTAAATAATATGTTTAAGTTAAATTTTAGATATTAATAAACTTTGTGGAAAGATGATCAAATATAAGATTGTAATCCAGATTGTGAGGGGTGTGGATGTAAGCATTAAGTATACAGCCGAAGGATGATGATGCGCACTTTGTATATATACAATGAATAATATTGAGATATAGTCTGAACTCCAAAGTCATGGAGAGGTAACGAATAGTTAACAAATCACAGCAAAAATGGAGCCGGCAGGATATAAATAGCCTCTGTGAATGATGGAATGCAAATCCACATCCCCCAGAGGAAGCTACGAGTCCCTGTAGCGTAACGCGTAGGGGAGGGGCGGTGACGTTATCACGCATCCACAGAGGAACGGCGAGTATATTTACTGCAAGCAAACACATCAGCCAGGCTGTCTGAAGCAGGATCTTGTTACATTGTATTCAAAGCGTTATTTACATTTACACAATGTGAGTGGGAGATCAAAGAGCAATAAATCACTTATATCCCGGATAAGACACTATGTTTCTTTTCCCTTCTCTGCATGTTCCGTATATGGAGGAATAAACAAAGCAGCCAGTGAAGAAAGCACAAAGAGAGGAGACGAGGGAGAGGTTCAAGCTGCCAACACAGACTTATCACATTAACTAAATTGAATAACAACACCATCTCAAATTCAAAGAAAATAATTGACATTTCCCTTTTTTTTTTTTTTTTTTTTTTTTTTTTTTTTTATGTTTTATTAATTTGTTATTATTTTATTCACATAGAATTGACATTCCAATTTTTCATTAATTTTTTATTAATATTTGTTATAATCACATATAATTTTCTAATTCATATTTATAAATTAATTTATGTTAATTGTATATTTAAGCACCATAGAAGTAAGTAATGATTGGATTATAGGAGGTAAACCAGCATACTGCCTCCACATCATACCATCTCCACCCCATCTTCCTGAGCCCTCTAATCTCCCTGCCTCCATACCATCCCTACACCATACCATCTCTACAGCCTTACGCCACTGCTACAATACGGTTAACCCTCTAACTTCTATACCTCTCCCAATCTCTAACCTAACATTTACCAGCACATCAACTTCAAAATAAGGAGATATCTCATATCTGAGCTATATTAGACCCACAGGAATCCCCTTAAGAAGTTATAATGACAAAAGAGGACTGCTTCTGGAGTGATATTCCAACGTGAAGGGTGAGTGATAACCGTGGGTTTCCCTGCAGGTCTTCTTCTACACTCTTTATATATTGGATCTGTATATTGGAGCCTTATATACATTGATTCCTCGTATTAGACTTTTAGATGCCTGTAGTAAGACATTGCATTAAATATACAATCTGAAAATAAAAGAAATAGGGGATTCCTAGGGCGGGTCTGAAGAGCGGGAGGAGTAAGAGTCCAGGAGAACTGGAAATAAGAGTAAAAGGTTTAAAAACAACATGAAAGGTAAAAACACCAAAGGGAGTGGGCCTAAGAACTCCCAAACTGGTACGATTAAGAAGTATGTGTCACAGGGAAATGTTACCCCAGAGAGAACTCAGGGAATAAATGAAAAAAGTGAATTGGAAATAAGTCTGGATAATAGCCCGAGACTTTCCCTGGGCCCGGTATATAATAGTCAACAACTAATGGAAGGCACTGACCCGAGAGATCGTGAAAGAGATATGCAAATATCTAATAAAAAAGAAATGGCGGAGATGTTTAAAGGCTTGGAAAAATCAATGAAGCATGAAATGGGGATGATTCGGGAAGAAATGCGACAATTGTTAACTAGGGTGGAGGAAATGGAGGAAAAAGTTCAAACTTATACCCAAACCATCCCAAAATTAGAAAAATGGATACTAGAAGATAGAAAAGAACAAAAGAGATTGCTTTATATGATGGAAGAACAAGAAAATAGAGAAAGGAGAAACAATCTCAGAGTAAGAGGAGTCCCGGAACTGTCACAGGGGGAAGATTTAAAAGACTTAAAAGAGCTAACTGGCAAAATTTTGAACTCCATAATGGATAAAGCGGATGAGGAGATGTTTAAATTGGACGGAGTATACAGGATTGGGAAGTATCAACAAGAAAAAGGGATAGAAAAACCAAGAGATATAATTGTTAAATTCCATAACTACGGAGATAGAGAAGAGATATGGAAAAAGATAAAAGGAAAAACAAATATTACATATGGAGAGAAAAATATTCAAATTTTTGCAGATTTAACACCAGAGACTCTGAGAAGGAAGAGATCACTGAAACCCCTATTAGAAGTGATGAAAAAACATAGTGTGAAATACAGATGGGGCCATGATACAAGTTTAATCGGGTGGAGGGATGGAATTACAGCTATCTTAAAATTTCCGGAAGATATGGAAGATTTCTGTGATAAACTTGGACTGCAGAGACAAGTGATACCGGGTTGAGAAGTGGAAGAGGGAGAGTTGGACATTGGTAGGACAGGAAAATGGCAGCTGGTTAAAAGAGGAAATAGAGAGACAATAGATAAGGGGACACTGGGGAGGAGGGGGGGAAGGTGAGCGGTCATAGGTGGAGTCGAACCCCTATAGAGGGATCAAAGGTGGAACATGATCCAAAGGCAAAGGAGGCCTGGGAGGGGTAGGGTGGTGGGAGGATGGGGGGAGAGGAGGTGTCGGGGGGGAGGGTTAGGGAGGGATGGGTTTTAGAGGCAATACTCTGTATGATAGAAAAAAAAAGGGAAGAAAATAGAGAGATAAAATAGATGGAAGATCTCCGATTTATATCATATAATGTAAAGGGATTGAACTGTCCTGGGAAGAGATTTAAATTATTCAAAGAGCTACAGCATAGAGAAGCTTCAGTAGTATTTTTGCAGGAGACACACCTAGAGATTAAGTCAAATATAAAGTTGTACTCTAGAAATTACCCAACATGGTTTTATGCGGATTCCCCAATCAAGAGAGCTAAGGGAGTAGCAATAGGGTTTGCAAAAAATATATGGTTGGAGATAGAAGAGAGAGAGGTAGATCCTGAGGGGAGATTTTTGTTCTTGAGGGGTAGAATACAAGAGCAGGAATGTACAATTGTGAATATCTACTGCCCAAATAAAAGACCAGAAGCTTATCTGAAGGGAGTCTTGGGAAAATTGATGGCCTTTAAGAAGGGACGCTTGATAGTGGCAGGGGATTTGAATTTTTGTATGGACCCACAAATGGACACGACCTCTTCTGTGCAACGAGAGGGAGGTAGGGCTCTGAGAATCCTGAAGAGGGTGATACATGAGTGTCAACTGGTGGATATTTGGAAAGTGATTCATGGAAAAGAGAGAGATTATACCTTCTTCTCCAAAGCACATGAGATGTACTCCAGACTGGATTATATATTGGTAGATCATCAACTTATAGAATTGGTGGAGAAAGTAGAAATAGAGGTGATATCCCTTTCAGATCATGCCCCTGTAACACTGAAAGTGAGGTGGAGTAGACGAGGGACAGCTGGGATAGGTTGGAAGTTGAACGAGGCTCTTCTTCTGGATCAGGAGGTGGATCAAAAAATCAGAGAAGAGATTGAAAGATTTTTTCAAGAGAATGAGACAGGGGAGGTGTCGGTGGCTACAGTGTGGGAATCCCATAAAGCCTATATAAGAGGTATACTGATCGCTGCTGGGGCAAAAAAGAAAAGGGAAAGAAGAGAAAAATTTACTGGGTTGCTAAAAGAAATATCTGACTTGGAGCAGATACATAAAAGTAAAAGATCAGAAGAGATAAGACAGAAGGTAATAAAAAAGAAAGAAGAGCTAGAGTCACTGATGGAGGAGGAGAAGAGAAGAGTCTTTAATAAAGTTGCAAGTGAGAGGTATAGATGGGGAAATAAACCAGGAAAATATTTAATGAGAGCCTTGAGGAAAAAAAAAAATAGGAATTATATAGAGAAAATAAAAAAACCTCAAGGGGGAAATGGTTTATGCTACTAAAGAAATCATTAAGGTGTTCAAAGAATATTATAGTAAACTATATAATATTGCCCCCCAAGACCCAGTAAATACAATTGGGAATGAGTGAAGAGAGAAAAGGAGGGAATATTTAAAAAATGCAGGATTACCGAAGTTAAGTAATGACCAACTGAATTCCCTTGATTTGGAAATAATACAGGAAGAAATAATAAGAGCATTAAAGAGTACTATGACGGGGAAAAGCCCGGGACCAGATGGTTATACAGCAAGATACTATAAAAAATACAGTGACCTGTTAATACCTAAATTGAAGAAATATATGAATGCCCTGGGAGGAGAGATGGAGATGAGACGGGAATCTTTACAGGCCCATGTAGTACTGATACAAAAGGAAGGATGTCTCTCAGTGCTCTAGTTATAGACCGATATCACTCTTGAACATTGACACTAAGTTATATGCAAAGGTCCTAGCAAACAGGATAAAGAATTTTATGCCAGAATGGATCCAGGGAGACCAGGTGGGATTTGTCCCAGGGAGGGAGGGTAGAGACAATAGGCTGAGAACTCTGTTGCTTATCCAAAAAGCTAGTAAGGGGAAAACTCCAATAGTAGTACTTGCTATCGATGCTGAAAAGGCATTCGATAGAGTAGATTGGGGCTTTATGATGGATACCCTGGAAACTCTAGGAATAGGAGTAAGAATGAGAGAATGGATAGGGAAATTGTATAGAGAGCCCTCAGCGGTGGTCATGGTTAATGGAGAGAGGTCGGAACCTATAGGGATGTCAAATGGAACTAGACAGGGATGCCCATTATCCCCATTGTTGTATGTTTTGACACTGGAACCTTTATTGGCAACTATTAGGAAAAATATAGATATAAAAGGAGTGCAGACAGGGGAAGTCGAACATAAAGTAGCTGCCTTTGCGGATGACCTGTTGTTTTATGTAGGAAATCCTAGGATAACACTCCCAAATCTAATGAAGAGTTTAAAGGATTATGGGGAGCTATCAAACCTGAAAATCAATCCAACAAAAACCGAGATCTTAAATGTAAACCTTTCAAATAGTGAAAAAGAAAAAATACAAAAAGAATTCCCCTTTATATGGAAAAATAGAGAGATAACGTATTTGGGGGTTAAACTTTCTGCTTCATACACGAACCTGTATAAATTAAACTATATCCCACTCTTAAATGAGATCAAGGAGGAATTAAGAAGATTGGGAGGAGGCAATCCGTCTTGGATAGGTCGTATAAACTTGATAAAAATGATAATTGTACCAAAAATCCTCTATAAATTTCAGATGATTCCAGTCAAAATCCCGGAGGTTTTCTTTAAAGTAATAAAAAGGATGTTAACAAAATACATATGGAAAAATAAAAAACCTAGAATATCATATGACTTGCTAAGTAGAAAAAAGGAGAAGGGAGGTTTGGGAGTACCAGATATTAAGAGGTATTATAGAGCAGCAGTCCTAGCGAGAATTTATGATTGGACACATAACCAAGAGGGGAAAAGGTGGGTTCAGATTGAGAATGAATAAAGTGGAGTTACCTTGAGTAGAGTTATATGGGCACTAGCACAATATAGAGGGTTAAAAGATACCACGAGTGTTTTTACATTAAATGTTTTTAAGGTTTGAGATAAATTGCATAAAATTATGAAATGGGATTTTAATTCACAATTAATATCACTGAGGAACACGGATTATTTTCCCCCAGGTAAGGAGGAGAGCACAGGAAAATGGTTTAAAAAAGAAGATATTCAACTGAGAGATATAATGGAAGGACAGGAATTGAGAACACTTAAGGATTTGAAAAAAGATAAAAGGGAACTTTTTATTAAAATAGATGAATGGAAATATCACCAATTAAAACATTTTGTCAGAGACCTTCCAAAACCGTTGAGATCGAGAAAGGATTGGAACCTGTTTGAGAGGTTGTTAGAAACACGAGGCGATGCGAGGCGAGGCACGGCAAAAATTTATAAGACCCTCACTGAGTTAGACACTTTCACAAAACCAATGTATATAATAAAATGGGAAAGAGATTTGGGAATAGAGATAGATGAAGACAGACAAAGGAAAATATATAGATTAATACACGAGAATACAAGTATGAGAGAGGTGGAGGTAAATTATAAGTGTTTAACGAGATGGCACATTACACCGAAGGTTGAGTATAAGATATGTGGGGAAAATTCACAAGTGTGCTGGAGGGGATGTGGAAAAATAGGCACGTCTTATCATATATGGTGGGAGTGCCCGAAGATCCAAGGTTTCTGGGAAAAAATTGTCCAACTAATTGAGAATATCTCTGGGATAAAGTTAGGACTGGACCCAGATGTATGTCTACTACATAGTACAGAGTTATTGGTAAATAAATATAAGGACTCGGGTATGTGGAGCTATCTGAATGCGGCGAAGGGTTTGATACCTAAGTTTTGGTATAGACCAGAGGTGCCGAATATAGAGGACTGGGTGGAAAGAACGAATCAAATTTGCAAGATGGAGAGACTGTGTTATATGCAAGAAGTTAGGATGGGGTTGTTCTCTAGGAGGTGGAGAAAATGGGAAGAATTTATGCTGAAATATATGAAGTAGAAATGTGAGAAAGTTGAAAGGATTTACATACCCCATATTCTAGTTGGGAAAAGAGTTAATAGAATAATGCAGAGTAGGTGGGTTCATAGGGGGGGGAGGGAGGTCTTCACTTAAGGGGGTAGGGGAAATAGAGGGGGGAGGTAAATGGGAATAAAGATAGTAAGAAATGTTATTAATGATATGGAAATGGTGTTTTTTTTCTTTTTTTTCTATGAGAATGATGAAAAATGTATTATATATGGAAAATGAATAAAAATTTAAATTAAAAAAAAAAACAAAACATTTTATTATTAAAAGAATTGCACTCACATATAATCTGTATGTAAAACTGCTTTGTGCACAAAATGTATCCTCCACATTTTTTTCAGTGGTGAAAAACCTAAAATTGCCAGCTGGTGTCAGTATGGAACCATCGAGCCTTGTGACATCAAAGCCCCTCCCCTGCACATTACACCACTGGTCACGTGGCTTCATCAAGGGGGAATTATTGTTTTGACACACTAATATGAGTATTTGTGGGAAATAAACAATCAGCAATTAGAAGCAATTTTCATTTACATAGCACCTCACAAGCTTTATACATTTATTTTTGATAAGGAGGCACTGATAGGCGGCAATGAAGGGCATTGATAGGCGGCACTGATGGGCACTAATAGACAGATCTGAAGGGCACATATAGGAGGCACTGACTGGTGGCACTGATAGGCGGCACTGACTGGCAGCACTAAAACGCACAGATTGGCAGCACGGTTGGGCACTGCTGGGCACTTTTGGGGCTGCATTGACAATCAGGGCACTGATAATCAGTGTAGATGTCTCCTTTCACACTTGCCAGTTATCGGCAGTACTTTCCTCGCGCTGTGACAGCGTGAGGAAAGTACTGCCAAAAACTGGCAAGTGTGTTAACATAAGAAACCAAAATGATGCAGTGCTACCCTAATAATAAAATAATACAATATGGCAAAAACAAAGTGACAAAATATATATATATATATATATATATATAGATATATGTGACAAAAAAATCAGTGGCTTGATCCTCTCTGGGGATCTCAATATAAAGTGACATAAAATATATATACGTGCACATAAATCAGTGGATTGATCCTCCCTGGGATCTCAAGTGAAAAAGTGATCGCACCTGATATGAAAAACCAGGAACCAATACCCCCACTATCCAAAATAGGATCATACACAAAATAAAATAAAAACACAAATAAGTGTGAATCCCTAAATAGGGATCAATAAATTCATACAAATGATGGTAAAAATGAGAACGTGAACCCCTAACAGGGATCAACAATATCATGCAGATTGTGCCAAATAATGGCTAAATTTAGCCATATTCAAAGTAAATAGTGACATAAAATGGATCCCTAAATGTGGGATCAATTAAATACAATAGTGCCAAAAAACACACATACAAAAAGTATATTTATGAGCAAACACATAAAAAAAATAAGTGAACATATAATAGTCCGTAAACATAAAAAAAAAGAAAAATGAAAAAATAAAAAAAAATTAAAACAGCTAAGTCCAAATAGGTGCATATACACCAAAAACTTTCCAATTACTCGTAAGTGCAGGTGATATTGTGGATATGCATCACCACCGATGGAAATAATCCGTATGTGGCTAAAATACCCCCTCACCTCCTTGATGCGACCCTCAAAAGGGCCAAAACGCTTTTGTTATTTGAAGCCAGGAATTTTCACTGGTAATGGATACCTGCTCAGATAGATGATATCCTCCTCACTAGGAACAGCCAGGTCCTCTCCAGTATAAAGCAGCCAGCCACCAACTCCTTGATGCGACCCTCAAAGGGCCAAAACACTTTTGTTATTTCAAACCAGGAATCTTCACTGGTAATGGACACCTGCTCAGGTAGACGATATCCCCCTCACTATGAACAGCCAGGTCCCCTCCAATATAAAGCAGCCAGCCACCAACGCACAGATAGGATAAAGATAAAAAGAAGCCTCCCACAGTGTAAAGGACACGAGTGTGTTGACGTACTTCCGGCGCGGATGCCATATTAATGCATCCAATGAGTTCCCATGCAAGTACACCTTTAGCACGAGGACTTTTGTAAAGCTTGTTATAATCTTACTAAATGTGAGTGGGCATTTGGCTGTGCTGTGATTTGAGAGTCCCTATTAAAACAAATTTACATTATGGGAGGTTTCTTTTTATCACTCACTTTTAGGAGCTGATCAGCATTTTTTTCAGCAGCCCCTGAACTCTCCCTAATGTTTTCCTATGGGTCCATGTACACATCTTCGTTTACAGTCGTTCACAGGCAGTTGAGTTTACAGTCATTTTTTTGAACGCAACAAACTTGTGTTCAGATGTCGATTTTATCAGCATTTCAAACGCAAAACGCTTGTAAACGCGGCTAAACGAGGCAAATCATGTTTATAAGTGTTTGTATTTGAAAATTTTTTTAACTCTTCCAGTTCTCAATGCTGTCCAGAGCCTTTTTTCATCATGAAAAATGCATGCAAAGCGTTTTCAAGGTGCTCAAATGGACAAAACACTAAACACAGAATGTTCCTACCAAGCTTGTCACACATTGTAACACCTCAGACCTCTCCCACCCTTGGAAACAAAAGATATGTTGTTAATACCCATTCACTCCTCAAATTCCTCATGAAGACTCCCTGCCAGGTGACCTTAATGACTCATTCCAGCAGACACCTTTCCCACCCTTGGAAACAAAAGAAATGTTAATGAGCAACTCACACCTAAGCTAATTTCAACACATACTGCTGTCTCTGCTTCTACTCTCTGTATTTTTCTGAAGCAGTCTGAAATAGTCAATAATTTACCACTTTTTAGTGCATTCTGGGCATTTGAGAGGTTCTCCTCTGCTTATCTTTTAAAAACGCTTCTAAATGCAAACGCGCATCAACCCGGTATGCAAACGCGGCTAAACAGACTTTTTTAACCTACGTTTTCCAGCAGTCAGTTTCCATCGTTCAGAAACGTCCCGTGTACATGGGGCCTAAGAAGAGCTGCCTCAATGTTACTGCTCCCATCCATTCATCCCTGATATCCATCTGGCACCTTTATCCTACAGCTACAGAGGTTGGGCTCTAACAAGCGTGCCCTATATAATATACATTTTCAAGGTCCAACATGTACCCTACTGGCATATAGCTCCACATTCAGGAAAACTCATGTTCTCTGCTGTTTTGAGAGCTGTAGGTATGAACTAGCAAGGGGAAGGGGCAGACCTCTGCAGAGAGACTGCTGCTTTAAACACAGAGAGCAAGGGTTATTCAATAAAACATGCTGACAGAAGACAGGTTTTTTCTGCTCACTGGTTGCTTTTAATACTTTTAAGACATTTTGCTTTGATGCACTGGCAATGTAGCAACTATGGCAAAAAAATTAAGACTGATTCTCATTTACACCACCTTGTTTAAAAACAGTTTTACCAGACACACCAGCAGTAGGAATTTAGTTAAAGTTTTGCTATATTTAATGGTATCTACAATGATAATAATTAGAGATGAGCGAATTATTCAAAAATTCGGTTCGGCTGATTCGCCGAATTCGCCGAATAAATTTGCTTCGAGCCGAATATATTCGCTGCGAATTTAACTTATAAAAAGGGTGTTTCTAGGCTTCAGAGAGCCTTTATATTAGTGCAGAACACTGTACCTTTGATTTAAATGCCCTTGGAGTCTGCTGGGGAAGAGAAATAATACTGTCAGTCAGTATGACATGCAGATGAGTGCCGTCGATCTTAGAATCACCGCACACTTCACTCATTTGGGCAGTCACGGGGCCAAAACCAGAGTGTGGAGCCACAGTGTGGCGGTGGAGGCAGCAGCAATGGGAGGCCATACAGCACCCTATGACAAAATGGAACCCACCAGCAGTGTGAGGAGACCTGAAAGTGGCACATGGCAGAGTGTGGCAATGGAGACAGCAGCAATGGGAGGCCGTACAGGGACCCATGACACACTCTGGACCTGGCAGCAGCATGAGGAGGTGGTACAGGGGCCCATGACAGATTACGGGCCTGGCAGCAGCATGAGGAGTCGGTACGGGGGCCCATGGCAGATTACGGGCCTGGCAGCAGCATGAGGAGGCGGTACAGGGGCCCATGGCAGAGTGGCGGAGCGTAAGCAGCTAAAATTGAAGGCCATACAGAGGCCTATGTTAAAAAGTCCCCCCAACAGCAGCGTGGGGAGACGACTATCAAGAGTCCAATGGCAGAGTGGCGGAGCAGAAGCAGCTTCAATTGAAGGCCATACACAGGCCTAGGTTTAAAAGTCCCTCACAGTTAATTCCAATAACGAACTCTACTCCTCCGTGCAATCTACTTACGAGACCCTGGGCAGGTCTGGGTCCAATTTGTGGTAGAGACTGGTTTTGTTCAGCCATGCTTGAGCGAGTAATAACAGGTCTGTGCTGCCCTTTGGTGTCTGGCTTAATGCGCACAACACTGAACGTCCCAGCGTTTGTCAACGATTTGCCGTTAAGTGATGCAAACCCGCTGAACCACGTTCATGAGGAGCCGGTACAGGGGGCCATGAATCAGTATGGACCTGGCAGCAGCGTGAGCAGACGACAGAGGCACATGGCGCAGGGTGGCGGTGTAGGCAGCATTATTCTGAAGCCATACACAGGCCTAGGTTAAAAAGCGGAAGCCATCAGCAGCGTGAGCAGACGACAGAGACACATGGCGCAGGGTGGCGGTGGATGCAGCAGTATTCGGAAGCCAAACACAGGCCTCGGTTAAAAAGCGGAAGCCGCCAGCAGCGTGAGCAGACGACAGAGGCACATGGCGCAGGGTGGCGGTGGAGGCAGCAGCAATGGAAGGCCATACAGCACCCTATCACAAAATGGAACCCACCAACAGTGTAAGGAGACCTGAAAGTGGCACATGGCAGAGTCTGGCGATGAAGTCAGCAGCAATGGGAGGCCGTACAGGGACCCATGACACACTCTGGACCTGGCAGCAGCAAGAGGAGGCGGTACAGGGGCCCATGGCAGAGTGGCGAAGCGTAAGCAGCCTAAATTGAAGGCCATACAGAGGCCTATGTTAAAAAGTCCCCCCAGCAGCAGTGTGGGGAGACGACTATCAAGAGTCCAATGGCAGAGTGGCGGAGCAGAAGCAGCTTCAATTGAAGGCCATACACAGGCCTAGGTTAAAAAGTCCCCCCAGCAGCAGCGTGGGGAGACGACTATCAAGAGTCCAATGGCAGAGTGGCGGAGCGGAAGCAGCTTCAATTGAAGGCCATACACAGGCCTAGGTTAAAAAGTCCCCCCAGCAGCAGTGTGGGGAGACGACTATCAAGAGTCCAATGGCTGAGTGGCGATCCGGGAAGTCAGCGTTGTGATTGCAGATGCAATGCAGAAATTCTACGAAGTAATGCCGTGGGTGCGAAGAAGATCATATATCGTCGTACTTCCATCCATAAGACGGAACAACCTGCGAACCGGGAGCTTTATTGCCCTGACCCGCTGAGCAGCTTCTGGGATACCCAAGAGGCCCATGGCAGAGTGGCGGAGCGTAAGCAGCTTCAATTAAAGGCCATACAGAGGCCTATGTTAAAAAGTCCCCCCAGCAGCAGCGTGGGGAGATGACTATCAAGAGTCCAATGGCAGAGTGGCGGAGCGGAAGCAGCTTCAATTGAAGGCCATACACAGGCCTAGGTTAAAAAGTCCCCCCAGCAGCAGTGTGGGGAGACGACTATCAAGAGTCCAATGGCTGAGTGGCAATCCGGGAAGTCAGCGTTGTGATTGCAGATGCAATGCAGAGATTCTATGAGGTGATGCCGTGGGTGCGAAGAAGATCATATACCGTCGTACTTCCATCCATAAGACGGAACAACCTGCGAACCGGGAGCTTTATTGCCCTGACCCGCTGAGCAGCTTCTGGGATACCCAAGAGGCCCATGGCAGAGTGGCGGAGCGTAAGCAGCTTCAATTAAAGGCCATACAGAGGCCTATGTTAAAAAGTCCCCCCAGCAGCAGCGTGGGGAGACGACTATCAAGAGTCCAATGGCAGAGTGGCGGAGCGGAAGCAGCTTCAATTGAAGGCCATACACAGGCCTAGGT
Source organism: Staurois parvus (assembly GCF_062004578.1). Lineage (NCBI taxonomy): Eukaryota > Metazoa > Chordata > Amphibia > Anura > Ranidae > Staurois > Staurois parvus. The sequence goes on from NW_028317961.1 coordinate 3,867,367, forward strand.
TAAAAAGTCCCCCCAGCAGCAGTGTGGGGAGACGACTATCAAGAGTCCAATGGCTGAGTGGCGATCCGGGAAGTCAGCGTTGTGATTGCAGATGCAATGCAGAAATTTTATGAGGTAATGCCGTGGGTGCGAAGAAGATCATATACCGTCGTACTTCCATCCATAAGACGGAACAACCTGCGAACCGGGAGCTTTATTGCCCTGACCCGCTGAGCAGCTTCTGGGATACCCAAGAGTTTGGCTTCTGTGGGGAATATGGTTGAAAACTGAAACTTAAAGGCATGTTGACAGAAGGGCACCAGTGTCAGTGCTCCGGAGGGAATATAGCTTCAAAGCTGACACTTAAAGGTATATCGACGGTCAGAGACCACAGGAAGTGGAGCTTGCGTCTTAAATCGACTGAATGTGGCAGACGTGAAACGTCTACGGGCCGTATATGAAACGGGTTGTTCCTCTTTCTGGAATAAGTGTTGGAAATGGCCACTCTTTTTGGTGTGGCGTTTTGTCTATTTAATTCCGATAACGGACTCTACTCCTCCGTGCAATCTAGTTACGAGACCCTGGGCAGGTCTGGGTCCAATTTGTGGTAGAGACTGGTTTTGTTCAGCCATGCTTGAGCGAGTAATAACAGGTCTGTGCTGCCCTTTGGTGTCTGGCTTAATGCGCACAACACTGAACGTCCCAGCATTTGTCAACGATTTGCCGTTAAGTGGTGCAAACCCGCTGAACCACGTTCATGAGGAGCCGGTACAGGGGGCCATGAATCAGTATGGACCTGGCAGCAGTGTGAGGAGACCCAAAAGTGGCACATGGCGCAGGGTGGCGGTGGAGGCTGCAGTATTCGGAAGACATACACAGGAATAGTTTAAAAAGCGGAAGCCGTCAGCAGTGTGAGCAGACGACAGAGGCACATGGCGCAGGGTGGCGGTGGAGGCAGCAGTATTCGGAAGCCATACACAGGCCTAGGTTAAAAAGCGGAAGCCGTCAGCAGCGTGAGCAGACGACAGAGGCACATGGCGCAGGGTGGCGGTGGAGGCAGCAGTATTCGGAAGCCATACACAGGCCTAGGTTTAAAACTGGAACCCAGCAGCGTGAGCTGACAACAAAGACGCACATGGCAGAGGATGGATCTGGCAGCAGTATGAGAAGGCGGTACAGGGGCCCGTGGCACAGTGTGGTGATGGGGGCTACAGCAACTGGATGCCAGAAAGTGGCCGATAGGGCTATATACTGCATGGAATTATAAAGTTATAAAGACAGCGGCCTATAAGGCTATACACACTATAACAATCATGACTTGATTGACCATTGGCCTATAAGGCTATACACAGCATGAATATCATGACTTATTCTGAGAGTGGTTTGGAAGGCTATATACAAAAAGTAATTCATGAGCTGTCCGGACAGCGGACAATAAGTACATATATACAAATCAATTCATCAGCTGTCCAGCCAGCGGCCTCAAAGGCGACACATATAGAAAGCAATTCATGAGCTGTTCAGACAGCGGCCTCTAAGGCGACAGGTATACAAAGCAATTCCCGAGGTGTTCAGGGAGCGGCCTGAACGGCTAGGTTATTACTAAATATATTTTTGTGGCCAAACATCGGCCTATAAATAGATGTCTACACAGTGACAAAAAATTATGTCGCCAGACAGCGGCCCCTAAGGCGACAGATATACAAAGCAATTCCCGAGGTGTTCAGTGAGCGGCTTGAACGGCTAGGTTATTACTAAATATATCTTTCTGGCCAAACATCGGCCTATAAATAGATGTCTACACAGTGACAAAAAAGTAGGTCGCCTTACAGCGGCGTATCCTACAAATTGACATTATCCCTGCCTCCATCTCCACAGCATACTGCCACGGTGCGTCTGGGTCCTCTGTCTCCTCCTCCTCCTCTACCAGATGCTCCTGCTCCTCCACTTTTGTCCGCTGAGTGGAAAAACCACCCATTTCACTCAATAATTCCTGAGCACCAATGTCCTCCTCTACCTCCTCCTCTTCTTCCTGTCCTGCCCCCACAGGGGTCATGTGGCGTTGAGATCTGTGCGCCACGTCTACCGCACCCTGACCATCCATTGTTAACAGCATTTGTTCCAGGACGTGCAACAGAGGAATGACGTCGTTCATCCCATAGTCCTGCCGACTCACGAATAGCGTGGCCTCCTCAAAGGGCCTGAGCAAGCGGCAGGTGTCACGCATGAGCTGCCAATGGCTGACATCTAAGTTACACAGGGGAGTACCTTTATCCGCTTGTAACATCAGGAAATCGGTGATGGCCTTTCGCTGTTCGTAAAGGCGGTCTAACATATGTAGGGTTGAATTCCACCTTGTTGCAACGTCGCAGATCAGGCGATGCTGTGGAATTCCGTTTTGCCGCTGCAGCTCAAGGAGGGTGTGCTTTGCGGTGTAGGAATGGCTGAAATGCATGCAAAGTTTACGTGACATTTTAAGGATGTCTTGCAGTGGGATGGTGGATTTTAGGAACCGCTTGACAACCAGATTGAACACGTGAGCCATGCATGGCGCATGGCACAACCTTCCTTGACGCAGAGCAGACACCATGTTCTTTCCGTTGTCGGTCAACATGGTTCCGATTTTCAGTTTGCGCGGAGACAGCCATCTGTCGATTTCTCTGTTCATTACACTCAGAAGTTCCTCCCCTGTGTGACTACGTTCGCCAAGGCATACCAGGTGCAGCACAGCGTGACACCCTTGCGCCCTGCACATGTGATATGCCGGTCGGGTAATGGGACTTGGCACGGGGGTGGCGGCTGAGGACACGGCGGAAGAAGAGGTGGTAGAGGCGGACATCTTTGCTGGACCAAGGACGTGCAAACGTGGAGGCAAAAGCGACGTGACCTGTCCAAGTTGCTGGTGCGGCTGTGCCGGCACCACGTTCACCCAGTGGGCCGTAAATGACATGTACTGCCCCTGACCGTAGTTACAGCTCCACACGTCGGCGCTGCCGTGCACTTTGGCAGAGACCGACATGCTCAAAGACTGGCCCACCATCTCTTCTACATGTGAATGCAGGGCTGGCACTGCCTTTTTGGCGAAGAAATGCCGGCTTGGCACTCTCCACCGCGGCTCGGCACAAGCCATCATTTCTCGGAAAGGTGCTGAGTCCACCACTTGGAAAGGGAGGGACTGCAGCACCAGCAACTTGGACAGGAGGATGTTCAGCTTCTGCACCGTCGGGTGCGTGATCGCAAACTGTTGTCTCTTGGAAACGGATTCCAAGAAAGACTGCTGACGGAATCCGTGAAGAGGAGTAGCAGGAGAAGGAGCATCTGAACGAGCGGAAGATGCCAACGAGCGACAACTCCCCTCAGCAGAGGTGTTGGAGCCTTGACTGGCTGATAGAGGGCGATTGACGTCGGGTGACGGAGCAAGTAACGGAGCGGGTGATGGAGCGGGGGCTGGGGCAGGCAGAACCGCCGTATCTTTATCATGGTTTTCCCAGGCCACCGAATGGTGACGCTGCATATGCTGACGCAACTCTGTAGTCCCAACATTGGCCCCCTGGCCACGCTTGACTTTCTGGCCACATAGTCGACATACGGCTACGTTTACTTCCTCGGGCGGCTTGACGAAAAATTGCCACACCGCCGAGTAGGAAACTTTGCCCCCGCTACTCCTCACTGGCTGACTGCTACTTCCTCCGTGCACACCGGCACCACTACTGGCCGTGGTGGTAGGCTGCAGTGGAGCTGGTGCTCTACTCCGTGGCCGTTTGGCTCCACTGACACTGCTGCGACCCTGCTGCCTCCTGGGCAACCCACCGACTGTTTTGCTCGCTGGCAAGCTGGCACCCTCTTCTCCTGATGATGCGGAAGCAATAGCCTGATGACGACGAGGCTGCCAAGTGCGATCAGCCTCATCATCATCAATTAGGGTCTCCGCGTCACTACTAGCCCCCTCGGCTGCGTGTGGGTCAGGAGACAGACCTGTCTCTAGACCGGCTACCGAGCCACTCTCCTCGCCAGTACTTCTTCGCCTGGCTGCTGAAGAGGCGGATGTCTCCCCCCATTCCTGACCGCCCTCTGTTAGCTCTTCCTCACTGTACAGTGCGGCTGAGCCCACAGCATGCGATACTTCGCTTGGTGAGGGAACACCAAAGGACAGGGGCAGGTCGAGGACACGTGATTTCAGTGGGCTTGCTCCCGGGCCATGCCAACTAACGGTTGTGTCTGACGTACCCACCGACCGTTGGCTGTAGGTGTCAGAGGTGACCTGGGAAGAGCAAGACGACCGAGCCAACCAATCGATGACGGCAGGGTTGTCGGTGGAGACACGACCGCTGGAGGACACCGGGAGCACTGGCCTCTGGCTGCGACTAGTGCTGCCTCGACCCCTTCCTCTGCTGCCACGTCTGCTCGCTCCTGAAACATTGCCTCCTCTGCCACTCCTCTGCGTGTTGTCTGACATACTCTTTAATTCAATAAGCACCCCAAAAATAAAACCGGATTTAACTCTTTGAACGTACAATAGTGGTTGTGAAGCAGAAAGTCAGTTTATTTAGCACAATCGGTCAATTGCAGCTTGCCGTTGGCTGTAAACTGTACGTTTATGTCACTGGAATGCACTAATCACCCAAAAAATATTACCGCCACCCAGCGTGTATATGGATTTAACTCTTTGAACGTACAATAGTGGTTGTGAAGCAGAAAGTCAGTTTATTTAGCACAATCGGTCAATTGCAGCTTGCCGTTGGCTGGAAACTGTACGTTTAGGTCACTGGAATGCACTTATCACCCAAAAAATATTACCGCCAGCCGGCGTGTAAATGGATTTAACTCTTTGAACGTACAATAGTGGTTGTGAAGCAGAAAGTCAGTTTATTGTACACAATCGGTCAATTGCAGCTTGCCGTTGGCTGTAAACTGTACGTTTACGTCACTGGAATGCACTAATCACCCAAAAAATATTACCGCCAGCCGGCGTGTAAATGGATTTAACTCTTTGAACGTACAATAGTGGTTGTGAAGCAGAAATTCAGTTTATTGTACACAATCGGTCAATTGCAGCTTGCCGTTGGCTGGAAACTGTACGTTTATGTCACTGGAATGCACTAATCACCCAAAAAATATTACCGCCAGCCGGCGTGTAAATGGATTTAACTCTTTGAACGTACAATAGTGGTTGTGAAGCAGAAAGTCAGTTTATTTAGCACAATCGGTCAATTGCAGCTTGCCGTTGGCTGGAAACTGTACGTTTATGTCACTGGAATGCACTAATCACCCAAAAAATATTACCGCCAGCCGGCGTGTAAATGGATTTAACTCTTTGAACGTACAATAGTGGTTGTGAAGCAGAAAGTCAGTTTATTTAGCACAATCGGTCAATTGCAGCTTGCCGTTGGCTGGAAACTGTACGTTTATGTCACTGGAATGCACTAATCACCCAAAAAATATTACCGCCACCCGGCGTGTAAATGGATCTAACTCTTTGAACGTACAATAGTAGTTGTGAAGCAGAAAGTCAGTTTATTTAGCACAATCGGTCAATTGCAGCTTGCCGTTGGCTGGAAACTGTACGTTTATGTCACTGGAATGCACTAATCACCCAAAAAATATTACCGCCACCCGGCGTGTAAATGGATCTAACTCTTTGAACGTACAATAGTGGTTGTGAAGCAGAAAGTCAGTTTATTGTACACAATCGGTCAATTGCAGCTTGCCGTTGGCTGGAAACTGTACGTTTGTGTCACTGGAATGCACTAATCACCCAAAAAATATTACCGCCAGCCGGCGTGTAAATGGATTTAACTCTTTGAACGTACAATAGTGGTTGTGAAGCAGAAAGTCAGTTTATTTTGCACAATCGGCAAACTGCAGCACCAACTGTGCACGACAGCCACCAAAAAAAAAAGGGTGTATGTCACTTTAAATTTTCGATTCTTTGATAGCTGTGGCCCTAAGTAACGATTCTGTGTCCCTGAGTAACGATTCTGTGTCCCTGAGTAATGATTCTGGGTCCCTGAGTAACGATTCTGGGTCCCTGAGTAACGATTCTGTGTCCCTGAGTAACGATTCTGTGGCCCTAAAGTCTCTGTGGCCCTAACTCTGTCCCTTAATACACACAGGTCTGTCTCTCTTGAATGACCGGAGGCTAATGGAGAATTCTAAGATGGCCGCGATTTATAGCTCCACCATTACACAGTGCTGGCTGGCTGCTGATTGGCTAATGCGATCACATGTCATGAATGCATTATGGGTCAGCGCGCCTTGTCTGCGCGCCTTCCCAGAGATCCCCGCCCCATCTTCTCTGTCCATTTTCTCCGTCGCCACACATGTCGCCGCCATTTTTGGGAAAATTCGATTCGTGCATCCGAAGTTTGCTAATCTTCGGATTCGTCGCGAATAGAATTTTTCCAAATCTTCGGAACGAATTCCACTTCGTCATGTTCGATTCGCTCATCTCTAATAATAATGAAAAAAGGAATAAATAAATAATAATAGTAATAGCAGCAAAACACAATTTTTGGGCTATTCACTTTTGTTGGGCTATATACTTTTTCAAAAATGTCCCCTTAACTATTTAAAAGAGAATCATTGAGCTCCAGGCCTGGAATTTACCTAGGTTGTAATGATGTCATCAATCTGCTGCAAGCAGGAGGAAGCATTTCTTTAACTACTTGCCCTCCTGAGGATTTACTCCCCTTCCTGACCAAGCCATGTTTTGTGTTACAGAGCTGCGTTACTTTGACAATTGCGCAGTCATGCACCCAAATGAAATTTACGTCCTATTTTTCCCACAAATTGAGCTTTCTTTTGATGGTGTTTGATCAGCAAACACAAATGCTCCTGCGCTTGGGGATGGACTCAATGAAGGCTACAACCACATTAAGAATGTCCTGGAACATGCACACCTTGCTGCCCTCAAATGGACCGAGGAAATCCAAATATACTGAATGAGGAAATAACAAACAGAGGGCGCACAGGCCTAGTGCATTACCATAAAAAATGTTTAATAAAAAATAAAGTAGGTGTTGTACTCACAAACGACAATATAGTCAAGGCACATCATAAAGAACAGCTGGATCAACACCGCGCTGAGTAACAGTCCGCAATAGGGAGTTTAGACATCCAAAAGCTCTGAGCTCTGAGGAAGAGGCAAGTCCTCGAAACGCGTCAGCCTTTTGGATGTCTAAACTCCCTATTGCGGACTGTTACTCAGCGTGGTGTTGACCCAGCTGTTCTTTATGATGTGCCTTGACTATATTGTCGTTTGTGAGTACAACACCTACTTTATTTTTTATTAAACATTTTTTATAGTAATGCACTAGGCCTGTGCGCCCTCTGTTTTGTCTTTCCTCACGATGGTATTTGATCACCTGTGCGTTTTTTTATTTTTGCTCTATAAACAAAAAAAAGACCAACAATTTTGAGAAAAAAACTATATTTTTGCCTTTTTGCTATTAAACATGTCCAGTAAAAAAATTAACAAAATCAAATTTCATCATAAATTTAGGCAAAAATATATTCTGCTACATGTCTTTGCTAAAATAAAAATCCCAATACGTGTCACTGCTAGGGTGACAGTATGTTAAAAAAAACAACACATAAATAATAATATACAAAAATAAAATAAAAATGTAAAAAAAAAATATTTTTAATTATAATTTTTGGTTATAAACTAATTTGGGTTATTTTTTTTTTTTTTTACTAAAAAGATATCTGAATACATTTTGGCCAAGATTTATGAAGAAAGATTATTTGTTTGCAAAATTTTATAAGAAAAACAATTTTTTTCAAAATTTGTGGACTTTTTCATTTATATAGCAAAAAAAAAATAAAAATCCCAGTGGTAAATAAATACCACCAAAATAAAGTTTTATCTGTCTCAAAAAAATTCATATTGATGGTGTTGCATGACCGCGCAATTGTCATTCAAAGTGTGATAGCACTGAAAGCTGAAAATTGGCCTGGACAGTAAGGGGGTAAAAGTGTCCGGATTTGAAGTGGTTAACTACCAAACCAAAGAGACCAAATGACTAATGTGGGTTTTTTCTTACTATTTTAAATCTTAACTATTTTTACAGTGCTTTATAGCACACAGTTATGTAGTATAAATCTTGGCCTGAGAGTTGTTTATTTTCATTGCTCAAGGATAGGTCGTGAAGATACTGTCCGTATGCAATTATATCTAATGTGGAAAGCACAACTGAACTGTGTTATAGCCCAGAGCAACAGAAATAAATAACTTCCTAATGAGAGAAATCCATTTGTAAAACGTAAACACAGAAGCTAAAAAAGTAAAATAATTAATAAAAGTTGTAGGATTTGCAGGCAACAAAGTCTGTTCATTTGAAGAAAAATCCAGAAAGCAACTTTGCATAGCATATATCCTAAAATGAGCCAAAATGGGTTGATTGACTAAAGGCAAATAGACTATTTATTTTGAAAGGGAATTTTCCATAGAGCCCAATGAATGAGGTCATGCTCTGCTGACCTGCATCATGCAATCATGTGCAAGTAAAAATGCATTTTTTTTTCCTTTCCCTGTACTTGACTGGATATCTTTTGCAAAGTGAAATGTCACCACATTCACTAAGCTCTGGGGCTAATGCTCATGCAATGTGCAACAAACAGCATACTTGCCTTTAGTAAATCAACCTCAAAGTTTCACATACCTATATCTTTTTTAGCATATCACTTACTGCCCTAATCTTTAAAGTGTTTTCATATACTTACCAAACACAGTTCCAAGTCTTAGAATAGACAGGGTCAATGGGCAGGAATGTGATAATGTCCACATTAACTCCCTTCCCAGAAGTTGTATGAACATTGGTTCTGGGAGTTCTGTTATAGGTCAATACCCCAGCTTCACAGATGTATATTCCTGAACTGCACACCAGACCATTTACAATGGGACCATTTATGACTGGTCCACATCAAAATTCCTTTGAAGACCCTGAGATAGTTATGATGCCTCTGCTTAACTGTTTATTTCAAATGTGTCAACCCAGACCTTACCATCATCACAGTGGATGTGCAGAGTAATTTAACCCTGGAAGGGCTACACCTGTATTAAAATTCAGATTCAGAATTCTTTATATAAAGCAAAGAAGCACTTTAAAATACACATTCCCTGCTTTAAGCCAGGGATAAGTTAGAATATTGTGAAAGGCAAAACATGGGGAATGTTGGGCAAATTTCAATGTGATAAATAGAATGAATAGCACCATAAATCACTTTGCTCCTGGAAGAACAGATGGTAAAGTAATCCTAAAAGTAATTTTCTTAAAATAACAAACATGTTATGCTTACCTGCTCTGTGCACCCTGACCGCCATTAGGTGTTGGGATGAAATCCTTGGATCCATTGTCAGACCCTACGCTGGTGCAGTGGATCCTGGGTTCCTCCTGGTGCACGACAATGCCCAGCCTCATGTGGCGAGAGTATGCAGGCAGTTCCTGGAGGATGATACAATTTATACCATTGAATGGTCCCCATGCTCACCTTACCTAAATCCAATAGAACACTTCTGGGATATCATGTTTCGGTCCATCCAATACCACCAAGTTGTAGCTCAGACTGTCCAGGAGCTCAGTGATGCCCTGTTCCAGATCTGGAGGAAATACCCCAGGACACCAACTGTCATCTCATCAGGAGCATACACTGACGTTGTCAGGCATGCATACAAACATGTGGGGCCATACAAACTACTGAGTACCATTTTCAGTTGCTGCAATGAAATTTCAGCACAATGGACTAGTCTGCTGCATCATTTTTTCACTTTGATTTTCAGGATGTCCTTGAATTCAGTCCTCTGTAGGTTGATAATTTTGATTGCCATCAAACGATGGGGCATCCTTACATTACCCACTCCATATCAGTATAGATAACCAGCATGATATTTTTCCCCATTGAGATCTGATGTGTTTTCAAAGTGTTCCTTTAATTTTTTTGAGTAGTGTAGAACACCTATGTGGGAAAACTGGATCAATCATGGACTCTTGGTCCTCAGAAACTAGGCCAATCTGGCTCCTTGGTCTAGTTGGTAAACTCAATAATCCATATGCATGTAGCAGGAATAACAAATAATGACTACACTAGCCAATTACTGTAGAGAAACAACACCTTCCTAGAGAAATTCACAAGTAAATCAACAAGATGGAGTGAGAAAGCAGCCAGCTAAGTCAGGACTTTGGATTACAAAGAAAATAATCATAACCTTTTTAGAGGTGATCACAAAGTGAGTCACAAAACAGGATTCCGGTGAACAACAAAAATGAATAAAACCATTTAAGAGATGCTCACAATGTCATATTAAAAAAAAGCAACAAGACAATTCAAGTCAACAACAAAATATAATTTTACCTTTCCAGTTTACAAAGTCTTTGAAAGCCCCATGTTTTTCCAACTTGTGGAGTAACTTGTGGAGTAGCAGGACTGTTGCCAGAGCCATTGTTGTGTGGTAGTCAAAGACTTGAGAAACATTGGTTTTCAATGCTGTAACACTCTTGAAGCAGCATAGTGGCTAAATGGCTAGCACTTCTGCCTGGCAGTACTAGGGTCGTTAATTTGAATCCCAACCACAGCACCACCTGCCTGGAGTTTGCATGTTCTCCCTGTGCCTGGATGGGTTTCCTCTAGGTACTCTGGTTTCCTCCCCCACTCCAAAGACATGCTGGTAGGTTAACCTCCTTGGCGGTATGATTCTTTCCGATTTTTTGTGCTGAAAGCGGTACCATTTTTTTTCATGAAAATATGTAGTTTTTTATTGTAGGCTGTAATTTTTAGGAATAACTCACTGAAATCTGTACGAACAAGAGTCTAGTAAACATTCCGGATATGATAAAACTTGAAACACTAAATCATAAATTATAATTTAATAAATAATCATAAAAAATAATAATATAATAATAAATTTAATTCAATAATATAATCAAACCAAAAACACTGAAATTTGAAATACAGAGGCAAATTCGCACATCGCTGAGCAAAGTCGCAAAATCGTTTTCAGTGTCTGATGACGAATTTCCCCACAAATCATTATCACTCAATTCTGCAAGTGGTTCTAATTTACTATCGCTGTTTTAAAACCACTTTTCACGTAAAGGGACGCTTTTTGGACGCCATGGACTTTTCTAAGTTTCCAGGCAGAAAGAACAGTCAAAATGCAGGCAAGGAACAGGACAAAGCAGTAGGGACAAAATATATGTGAAATGCATTGAAACAGCAATGACAGCAAAAATGAAATTTTTTAAAAATTTCAAATTTCCCGCCGGTTTCGGCGCCCGTACGTCCTGACGTCACAGGGACCGGAACACGGAAGCCGGATGCCGGCATCGGCCAGAGGAGATGGCCGGGGACGCTGCAGGGGACACATCGCAGGAGCGAAGGACAAGGTAAATGCTGCAGGGACTCCCTGAGCAACGCCGCATGGTAAGCCCGAGTGTAGCTCGGGGTTACCGCTCTTGGTATTGAAATTTTACCCCGAGCTACACTCGGGAAAACCGCTAAGGAGGTTAATGGGCTCTAGTATATGAATGTAAGTTAGGGACCTTAGATTGTATGCCCATTGAGCGTTAGGGACAGATGTGAATGTACAATATATATGTAAAGTGCTATGTAAATTGACAGCACTATATAAATACCTGTTATAAATAATAACTTCACCCAAAAGAAGCAGTTCCAATTTTTTGCTCCAACCCCCCCACCGCCCCCACTTTTAGGCACATGCATTTTTTTGGATGGAGAGGGTACCTGTTTTTGACAGCTTCCTGCTCCCACTTCCCTCAGATCGCATATGCAATCTGAGTGGAAGTTTACTCCCCTCCTTTTCCTTCAGTCTTCTGGGACATGTCAGAGGTTCCAGAAGGCTGTGGAACCATTTACATAACGCAATGTGGCTCGCGCATGCACAGTGGAAAGACAGACGGCTGTGAAGTTGCAAGAAGTCACAGCTGTCTCTTAGTAAACATGCTGGCTCCAGGGACCCAAAGACCGGTGCACAACCAGCCTGGGTAAGGACAGAACAGGATCAGGTAAGTGTCCTTTTAGTAAAAGTCAGCAGTTACAGTATTTGTAGCTGCTGACCTTCATTTTATTTTTTTTTGGGGGGGGGAGGGGAGACTGAAGATCTTATTTAATCACTGGTGTTCAATAGTCATGGCCCCCCTAAAAATTTCAGTGTTTAGTAGTCAATTGTAACTTAAACATTCATGGCTCAGTTCCACTTAAATATTGTTGTTTAATAGTCAGTGCCCCCTTAAAAATTGTCTGTCCTTTCCCACTTAAATAACAATGTTCAGTAGTGACTTACCTGAGAGAACCTGCATAGGTCACTTATTACTGACTCTTGCCTTGTGGGTCTCTGCAGAGTGGCATTGGTGCAGGACTATGCAGGTTGTTGGGTGGGTGGTGTGTCACTAGACCCTGAGCACTGGGCAAGAGACCCAGGCAATGTGTCCAAAGTGCCCAAGTTTAGTATCATCTATGCCTCTGAGTACAATTCCCCACTTCTCTACTTTTGGATTGCCAAAGATGTTTTTGAAAGGTGATATTTTAGCTGCTCAAGTAATTAGCAGTTTCTTGTGTATTATAGCACTAAGCTGTTTGTCTGACAGGCCGAACAACTGAGTATGAGTTTAATTAAAAATTAGTATTCTCCCAGCTACCTTCTCAATTGGTGCCTTGCTTCTTTCATTTTTTATATTGTAAACTTTCAATAAACGATTTGAAACAAAAAATTAGTATTCAAAACATAATTGTAAGCCTCTATATAGCATATTGGTTGAAATAATACATTTTTCTTTGAGCTTTGATGATTTAACCACTTGCCTCCTGCTAACAGTACAGGTACTGCTAGCAGGGGGCACAGCCAGGCCAGGCAATGTACTGGTATGTTCCTTGGCACATGTGCACTAGAGCAATCTCATGACTGCTGTGTCTGGTGGAAACAGCAGATCACAGCACTCGGTCACTGTGAGTGGCCGGGGTATCATGTAATCGCTATAACTGGTCACAGACATCACATGATTACAACATAAACAAAACATTCATGAATAATTTCCATTCATGACTGCTTGCTTAGTGTTGAAAAGCTGTGATTGGCCTGCAGCTATCACATGGTACCCGACACCCTGCACCATGTGATTAGCTGAAAACAATCACAGAATGTCAACAGAAAGCAAGCTGTCATGATTGTTATAAGCAATAACAGTGTAAAAAAAATCCATGATCATCCCACCCAGAGTAGTACAGTGTCACTATGATGACACACTGAACTACTCTGATAACACTTTGCAAAAAAAATTGTAAAAGAAGGAAAAAAAGTTTTTAATAAATGAAAAAAAAAATGAATGTTATTTTTCACATACTGTCACCAGTCATTATCCCTGACCACTGCTACACTAGTCATATTATAACACTGTGCTGCACTGGAGACAGCATGTACAAAATAAATTGTGAAAAGCAAACGAAAAAAAAAAATTTTTTCATTTTCCAAAAAATTGTGACAAAAAAAACTACAACTTCAAAAAACTCACTATGCCTCTTACTAAATACTTTTGACTGTCTACTTTCCAAAAATGAGTCATCTGGGGGGTATTTGTTCTGTTCTAACATTTTAAGGGCCTCAAGAAATAAGATCAATTTTCAAATACTGTATACCATAGTTTTTAGACGCTATAACTTTCACACAGACTAAATAATATACACCGATTTGGGTTATTTTTACCACAGAAATGTAAAAAAATAAAATTTGTCCTAAATTTATGAAGAAAGTTTACTAATTTGCAAGTATTAAAATAGAAACTTAAAAAAAAAACATTTTTCCTGACAGACTCCATGGCAGCATACATATGGGTTTTCCCCACCCTCTCCAATCCTATAGGACCCCACACCCATAAATATTTGCTCAGAGCCAGAGGCCATGTTCCTTTTTTGTCCTCCTCCTAGGGCCTGGTGTGTCTGATGTCTTACCTTGTTCATGCCAGCAGGATGTCAGCATCCGTAACCAAGGCCTGATAGCTCAGAAGGAGAGTCTTGTTCGGAGACATGAGGAGATTTGCCTGTTGTGGGACCTAGTGGTCCCAAGCTAACATTGGGGTAGTGGACAGGGCAGATGGATGTGGTGCCAAGAAGAGCTGAACAGATGTGTTCCGTGGTGTAGAATTCCTTTTGGAGGGTTCTTCTCTGTTTGGTAACAAAGTGGACAGCGCTATAGTCTGGACAACTGGTCAGATGTACGATTTCCTGCCCCAGGATCAGCATCTGCTAAGCCAGAAGAGGGCACAGCCCAGAAGACAGGGCTCACAACGCACAAGGGATGCATACCTTTGCAAGCTGGGCTGTGAGTTTAGAAGAAGCTGGAAGAGAAGTCACTCATCTTTTCAGAAGTCTTCTAAGAGCTCAAACTCAGGAGGCTGGGAGGCCATTAAGTCCTTTTGAGATTGGATCCACTCAGGCAGGCCAAGTGGGGACATGCCTTCTCCACTTTTGGTATGTCTGGGTGGCTTCAATCTGGAACTTCTGGACCTTCAAAAGGAGGCCCTACTGCAATAGGCAAATCCTTCTGTCCTACGTGGATTCTCTACTAGCACAGGGTGCTGTTGTGCTGGCTCCAGAGTGCAAAAATTTTCAGGACATGTATTCGCCCCTCTTCATAGAGACCCGTCATAGATCTCACACATCTGAACTCCTTCATCAAAAATTTAAAATTCAAAATGGAGACTATTTGCAATTCAAGAAACAATTCAGCCAGGTGACTGGCTCCTATCCATAGATTTGAACGATGCCCATTTCCGTGTGCCCATATCAGAAGGTTTTCAGAGGTTCCTTCGGTTTGCTGTAGATCAGCTGCATCTCTAATTCACATGTCTTTGGGCATTCAACATTGCCTCGTGTGTTTTCAAAAGTCTTGTTAGCTATCGTGGCTCTGATCAGAACCAGAGGCATTCACCTGCACTATTATCTAGACAATTTGCACCTACTATTCCAGGACAGAGAGCAGCTGCTGCAATACAAGGCCCAAGTCATCTTGACTCTTCTCAAGTTTGGGTGAATGCTGAACATGGAGAAGAGCCAGCTAGAGTCTATGCTGTCTCTAGTGTTTCTTGGGGCTCATTTAGACACAGTCAGGGCCACCATCTCCCTGCCCTTAGAGAAGAATCCGGTGACCGGGAGCAGGATACTACTTGCCCTGTCCTCCTCACATCTTCGGGCCCTTCAGTGCCTAAAAATCATCGGCACCATGGTGGCCTCAGCGCCCATGGTAAAATGGGCACAGTGGAAAATTTGAGCCTTCCAGAAGTGTTTTCTTAAGCAGTAGAGTTCGGGGAACATGGGCCAGGCTATCTACATAACTCCGACTATGAGGTAGAGCCTTCCCTGGTGGCTACAATGGAAGAATTTTCTCAACTGCCACTCGATTGCCCCCATTCCTTGATTACAATCACAAATTATGCCAGCAACACCAGATGCTGAGCTCTCTGCCTGTCAGAGATAGCTCAGGGCAGATGGAGCTTTCCCATTCATAGGACTTTGTCAAATGTCCTGGAACTACGAGTAGCATTCTGCACTTTCATCACCTAACGCAGGAGAAGTCAGTCCTCCTAAGATCAAATAATACTACAGTGGTCTCCTACTTAAAGAGGCAGGGCAGGACACACAGTCTTTCCCTCTTACAGGTGGTGGAGTTGATCATGTCCTGGGCCTAGAAAAATCTGTCCGATATATTGGCAGTGTATGTTCCTGGAGTCCAGGACTCTCAAGTGGATTTTCTATCCAGAGTTCAACTAGACGAAAACACTGGTCTCTCTATGCTGGAATCTTCAAGTGGATTCTGACCCATGGAATCAATTTATAAGTTGAGCAGAGTGGTCCTCAATCAACACTTTATGGCTCATTACAGTATAGAGCCTGATTCCTTATCCTCTAGTCATTTTTGTTTGAAAGTCATGTTGGTTGACAGTGCAAATTAAAACCTTTTGGTCAAGCAACTGCCCATCCGTGTGTGTGTTTGGCTAGTTATTTCCCATACGTATGCTGCCATGGAGCAAGGATTTATGGGAGTGGGGTCCTATGGGATTGGAGAGGGCTAGGCAAACCCATACATATGCTGCCATGGAATCCATCAGGAAAGGAAAATTACAGTAAGTACTTGATAGGAAATTTTCAGTTTTCCTGACAGACTCCATGTCAGCATACGTATGGGAAATAACTAGCTAAAACACACACGAGTAGGCAGTTGCAGTTTTTTCAAAAGTTTTGGTATTTTTTTACTTTATATAGCAAAAATACAAACATTCTGTGGTGATCAAATACCACCAAAAGAAAGCTCTATTTGTGTAAAAAAGTGTCAAGTGGTTAAAGTAAGAATTTGAAAACATTTACTGTTCACAACTCCCCTGCTTGTGAGTAAAAACATTGGAACATTTGAAAGTTTTGAGAGGCCAGGTCATTTATGACAGTCATAAAGAGCCCATTGCACAGAAGTCTGGAGGTTAAAAAAATGTAAAGGTAGTGGAAGAGTGCCAAAGTAAATAAAGATCTCTATGCATGAATATCATTTTAAGGCGGCTTACTTTGCCTGTCACATGGTAATTTAGATTAAACATGGATTTTCATTTTAATGTAGCACTTGGGTAATGCAAATGAGAATTAACATTCACAAGGATGTGTAACAATTTAATTCCAAGATAATTGTGTGCTTGATCACTGCAAGAGTAGTGTGGCATTGGGTAATGTTGGATGAAAAGTGTCAGTAAACAAAATTTGCTACTCTAAAAACTGGTTAAAGCAGAATTAAACCCAACAATTTAACTTTCAACCAATCCGTCAAATAACCAAATGGCTGGAGTCATAACTGATCACATGTGCAGCACCATGGCAGTTGCAGATCAAACAGAGGATAAGAGGGCAGCCTCCTTGGCTTAAAAGGATAGGAGGGTTTAGTTCTGTTTGAATGGCAATCACAGTTTTTTACAAGATGGGATTGGGGTCAGAAATAAATGAAGTCATACTGACTGGCTAAGGATCTTTTCAACCAAATGCCCTTTAGAATAGTCTATAATGTTTTAAGCCTGCAAAGGCTATAGGGAGTGGAAAGAGTAAGGTAGAACTGTGGACAGGCTATGTTTGTTCAAATATTTAGTTCCACTTTAATGTTCCAGCACAGTGATGACAGGTCTCAGCTTTTATTGTGCTCTCCTTTTTTCCTGCATACCTGCTTTTTGTAAAGGTTAAAGATTCAAAGGCTGGCAGCCTTCCAAGTCACTTCTGGGAGGGAGACCTGTGCTACAGAGAGAAAGGGACAGTAAACCTGAGACTTTTCTAGGAATAAGATTAACATTTGATTTGATACCAGCCTGTTCACAGTTCATCAAACAAACGGATAATATTTGGTTAGTCCACCTAGTCAAATCTCCAGTAGCTATAATGTAAACAAACAGCTGATAATCTGTCATTTGGGGATGAGAGTATGGTGGGGAAGCATTGATTGGTGACGGATTAGCAGTGATTGCAGGAAAACATTGTTGGACAGTGGGTCATCATCAGTGATTAAGAATGTACATGCCTGAACATTTATTTATTTATTTTTTTAATGTGTACTTCCAGTTTAGAAAAAAAACTTGAAAAACTGAACTTGAATGTCCCCTGTACATATAAGGGGGGCCCCAGATACTATCCCTCTCTTTGTGAAGGGGTACATAATACTCCTAATCATTCACACAAAAAAATGTATCTCAAAAATAAAAACACCCAAACGTTTGACAAGTCCTTTATTTTAAAAAAAATTGCCCAAAAAAGTCCCTCATTGTAAATCCATTGTTATTTGCGATACCTGATGCCCTTTGACTTGCAAAGTTTAAAACCAGATGGACCTGATTCACACAACCAATTGCCCAAATATCACCAGTGACCATATTTGGGTAGCGATGCCACTGCTATTCCTGCCCCTTTACCAGGGATTCCCAGCCATGTAAGCATGTAAGTGTGCCAGTGATGGCGGCGATTACTAGGGACATAGTGGGTAGAAATGATGCTTCTGTTTATGATACTGCTGAACAGAGTGCTGAATGGGCAACAGTTCAGACACAAACAAAAAAGTGGCTCATCCCTAGACTTCTCCCAGAAGACTCCAAAAAAGATAAGGATCCCAAATGCCTGCACAACATGCTCCTATTGAATTTTAAATCCTCAGCTTTCTCACACGATAGCAGGAAAAGGTCTAGCAATGTCATCTTTGGTTGTGGGACGTCAATATGTAAAGTATTTTTTACTTCATATTCTGTTTTTTTTTCACTTTAACCACTTGCCTTTCAGAGGATTTACCCCCCTTCTTGACCAGGCCATTTTTTGCATTACTGTGCTGCTTTATTTTAACTGACAATTGCGTGGTCATGCAACACTGCACCCAAATGAGGTTTACATCCTTTTTTCCCACAAACAGAGCTTTCTCTTGGTGGTATTTAATCGCCTGTGAGTTTTTTATTTTTTGCGCTATATGAAAAAAAAGACTGACAATTTTGAGAAAAAAACTATACTTTTGACTTTTTGCTATTAAACATGACCAGTAAAAAAAAATAAATAAATAAAATTTTGTCATAAATTTAAGCCAAAATGTATTCTGATATATGTCTTTGCTAAACAAAAATCCCAATATGTGTAAATGAATTGGTTTCATGAAAGTTATAGCGTTTACAAATGGCGGTATATATACTGTGATTTTTTTTATTTTTCATTTTTACTAGTAATGGCAGCAATCAGTGACTTATAGCGGGATTGCAGCTGGCATTCTGACACTGGGGGGAACTGACTTGGTGTTACTGACATCCCCAGTGACACCAATACAGTGATCAGTGCTAATAAAAAGCACTGACACTGTATTAATGGCACTTGGCAGGAAGGGGTTAACATGTGGGGTGATCAGAGGTTAACATTGTACTGTTTTACTAGGTACTGTGTCTGTGTGCTTCACTGTAAGCATACTGCTTTGCATAGCTGTGCTGTGCTCAGCAGTGTGAAGGAGCTGACAGGGGAGAGAACTGTTTTGTATACAGTTCTTCCCCCATCGGAGATGCTCGGCAGTCACCGGGCGCTGGCGAGTAATCACTGGCCAGGACCCGGTGATTGACAGACACGTGCTTTTGTGCACCCGTGCCGCCCTGTAGCAGTACTTCTGCTATAGGGCGGACGGGAAGTTGTTAAACTATCCTGCATTTTCATGCAAGGTCCATGAAAATTAACAGCTTCACATGCTGTCTAGAATAAATGCAAGAGAAATATACATATCTAATATGTCACATTAAAATATTATTAAAAATAGAAAAAGTTATATTAAAAATAAAATACCCAAACAATTGAAAATGGTGTATCTGTTGATATCTGTAGCTTTTTTCAGTTCTATCTTTCATCACTACAGTAGTATGGTTACAACAAATCTACAGCATCATTTTCAACACACAAATATACTATGTACAATATTTTTTCATTGGCTACCTGCAAAGTGGCATTTACCTTCTTGTCTGCAAACCTCTGCTGCAGTATTAACCTAACTAAAGTCATTACAAGTATGTAAATAAATACTGTACCATACTATAGCTGGTTTATTTAAATTTTCATTAGTTAATATAAAACTATATTTACTATATACGTTTAACTGAATTAAATACTAATAGTATCCAGTTACCCAATTTGAATTTTATTGTGTATTTTAAATCTACTGCTATGATAACATTGACATGTTAACACAATCATTCAATGTATTCTGCAAATTTGTTCACTATATAAATGGATTCAATGAATAAACAGATTATGATACATTCTTTTCATAACTCTAGATTAACATTCTAGAAAAATCCAACTTCAAAGGAAATGTGTGATGGCATTGTTGAACTCCTTTTGAAAATGCTAATTACCTTGCTGTTAGGGGTAAAGCCTTTAATACCTCTGAGCCACTAACTGTCATCAAGTATGTAGACCAAGAGTTCACTAGATGCATACATGCACTGGGTCTGTGACACAGAAAGTGCACAGCCAAAAAAGTAGTGTTTTCCAAATAACGTAAAAATGCCAATTTCTATACTTTTCCTAGTCAAATCACAGCTGACTATACATGGGTGAAGGAATCTAAAATTAAAAATCACACACACACAGAGGGGCATGTATCAAGCACATTATCAACAAAATTAGATTCAAATTATTTACATAAACTCCTTACATCAAATAGAAACACTTTATTTTGTAAATTAACATAAGATCATTTTATTATTTCCATCAGAATAACAAATATGAAAAAATGACTAACAGTATCTATAATACATACTGCAACTTAGATTATGGTTTTTTTTATAATTGCTTATTGCCAATTAAATTCCATGTGTTTGTTTTAGGCATTTCTTGCCTTTGGTGTTGGATAAGGTGCAGAAGGGAATTGTATTACACATTATGAAGGGTGTTATGTGCTCCTGAACAGCTGGTTTAATTAGGCATTATTATTAGAGATGAGCGAATTATTCAAAAATTCGATTCGGCCGATTCGCCGAATTTCAGGAAGAAATTCGATTCGATGCGAATTTATTCGCTACGAAGTTAACTTATAAAAAGGGTTTCTAGGCTTCAGAGAGCCTTTAAATTAGTGCAGAACACTGTACCTTTAATTTAAATGCCCTTGGAGATGAGGAAGGAGAAGGAGAAGGAGAAGGATGAGAAGAAGGAGAAGGAGAAGGATGAGAAGAAGGAGAAGGAGAAGGATGAGAAGAAGGAGAAGGAGAAGGATGAGAAGAAGGAGAAGGAGAAGGATGAGAAGAAGGAGAAGGATGAGAAGAAGGAGAAGGAGAAGGATGAGAAGAAGGAGAAGGATGAGAAGAAGGAGAAGGAGAAGGATGAGAAGAAGGAGAAGGAGAAGGATGAGAAGAAGGAGAAGGATGAGAAGAAGGAGAAGGAGAAGGATGAGAAGAAGGAGAAGGATGAGAAGAAGGAGAAGGATGAGAAGAAGGATGAGAAGAAGGAGAAGGATGAGAAGAAGGATAAGGATGAGAAGAAGGATGAGAAGAAGGAGAAGGATGAGAAGAAGGATGAGAAGAAGGAGAAGGATGAGAAGAAGGAGAAGGATGAGAAGAAGGAGAAGGATGAGAAGAAGGAGAAGGATGAGAAGAAGGAGAAGGAGAAGGATGAGAAGAAGGAGAAGGATGAGAAGAAGGATGAGAAGAAGGAGAAGGAGAAGGATGAGAAGAAGGAGAAGGATGAGAAGAAGGATGAGAAGAAGGATGAGAAGAAGGAGAAGGATGAGAAGAAGGATGAGAAGAAGGAGAAGGATGAGAAGAAGGATGAGAAGAAGGAGAAGGATGAGAAGAAGGAGAAGGATGAGAAGAAGGATGAGAAGAAGGAGAAGGATGAGAAGAAGGATGAGAAGAAGGAGAAGGATGAGAAGAAGGAGAAGGATGAGAAGAAGGATGAGAAGAAGGAGAAGGATGAGAAGAAGGAGAAGGATGAGAAGAAGGAGAAGGAGAAGGATGAGAAGAAGGAGAAGGAGAAGGATGAGAAGAAGGAGAAGGATGAGAAGAAGGAGAAGGATGAGAAGAAGGAGAAGGATGAGAAGAAGGAGAAGGATGAGAAGAAGGATGAGAAGAAGGATGAGAAGAAGGAGAAGGATGAGAAGAAGGATGAGAAGTAGGAGAAGAATGAGAAGAAGAAGGATGAGAAGAAGGAGAAGGATGAGAAGAAGGAGAAGGATGAGAAGAAGAAGAAGGATGAGAAGAAGTAGAAGGATGAGAAGAAGAAGAAAGATGAGAAGAAGAAGAAAGATGAGAAGAAGGAGAATTCCAAGCCGGCAAAAAGTGTATCTGCAGAGCTCCGCTATTTCTTAGCGGAGCTCTGCAGATACACTTAGCGGAGCTCTGCAGATACACTTTTTGCCGGCTTGGAATTCTTCTTATTTTCATCCTACTTCTTATTCTTCATCCTCATCCTCATCCTCTTCTTCTGAGGATGAGGATGAGGATGAAGAAGAAGAAGAAGTAGGATGAAAATAAGAAGAATTCCAAGCCGGCAAAAAGTGTATCTGCAGAGCTCCGCTAAGTGTATCTGCAGAGCTCCGCTATTTCTGACAGTTCTGTGACATTCCCTCCATACAGCGGTTGAAACATTGTATCCATTTGTTTCCATAAATGGTTCCATTTATGGAAACAAATAGATACAATGTTTCAACCGCTGTATGGAGTGAATGTCACAGAACTGTCAGAAATAGCCTATTTCTGACAGTTCTGTGACATTCACTCCATACAGCGGTTTCAACAACATTCACTCCATACAGCGGTTGAAACATTGTATCTATTTGTTTCCATAAATGGAAACAAATAGATACAATGTTTCAACCGCTGTATGGAGTGAATGTCACAGAACTGTCAGAAATAGCGGAGCTCTGCAGATACACTTAGCGGAGCTCTGCAGATACACTTTTTGCCGGCTTGGAATTATTCTTATTTTCATCCTACTTCTTCATCCTCATCCTCATCCTCTTCTTCTTCTGAGGATGAGGATGAGAATGAAGAAGAAGAAGAAGAAGAAGTAGGATGAAAATAAGAATAATTCCAAGCCGGCAAAAAGTGTATCTGCAGAGCTCCTCTAAGTGTATCTGCAGAATAGAGGAGCTCTGCAGATACACTTTTTGCCGGCTTGGAATTATTCTTATTTTCATCCTACTTCTTCTTCTTCTTCATCCTCATCCTCAGAAGAAGAAGAAGAGGATGAGGATGAAGAGGAAGAAGAAGAAGAAGTAGGATGAAAATAAGAATAATTCCAAGCCGGCAAAAAGTGTATCTGCAGAGCTCCTCTATTCTGCAGATACACTTAGAGGAGCTCTGCAGATACACTTTTTGCCGGCTTGGAATTATTCTTATTTTCATCCTACTTCTTCTTCTTCTTCTTTTTCATCCTCATCCTCTTCTTCTTCTTCTGAGGATGAGGATGAAGAAGAAGAAGAAGAAGAAGAAGTAGGATGAAAATAAGAATAATTCCAAGCCGGCAAAAAGTGTATCTGCAGAGCTCCTCTAAGTGTATCTGCAGAATAGAGGAGCTCTGCAGATACACTTTTTGCCGGCTTGGAATTATTCTTATTTTCATCCTACTTCTTCTTCTTCTTCATCCTCAGAAGAAGAAGAAGAGGATGAGGATGAGGATGAAGAGGAAGAAGAAGAAGAAGTAGGATGAAAATAAGAATAATTCCAAACCGGCAAAAAGTGTATCTGCAGAGCTCCTCTATTCTGCAGATACACTTAGAGGAGCTCTGCAGATACACTTTTTGCCGGCTTGGAATTATTCTTATTTTCATCCTACTTCTTCTTCTTCTTCTTCTTCTTCTTCATCCTCATCCTCATCCTCTTCTTCTGAGGATGAGGATGAGGATGAAGAAGAAGAAGAAGAAGTAGGATGAAAATAAGAATAATTCCAAGCCGGCAAAAAGTGTATCTGCAGAGCTCCTCTAAGTGTATCTGCAGAATAGAGGAGCTCTGCAGATACACTTTTTGCCGGCTTGGAATTATTCTTATTTTCATCCTACTTCTTCTTCTTCTTCTTCATCCTCATCCTCAGAAGAAGAAGAAGAGGATGAGGATGATGATGAAGAGGAAGAAGAAGAAGAAGTAGGATGAAAATAAGAATAATTCCAAGCTGGCAAAAAGTGTATCTGCAGAGCTCCTCTATTCTGCAGATACACTTAGAGGAGCTCTGCAGATACACTTTTTTCCGGCTTGGAATTATTCTTATTTTCATCCTACTTCTTCTTCTTCTTCTTCTTCTTCTTCATCCTCATCCTCATCCTCTTCTTCTTCTTCTGAGGATGAGGATGAGGATGAAGAAGAAGAAGAAGAAGAAGAAGAAGAAGTTGGATGAAAATAAGATTAATTCCAAGCCGGCAAAAAGCCAATCGAATTTTTCCTGAAATTCGTATCGAATTCCACTTCGCCTGGTTCGATTCGCTCATCTCTAATTATTATGCCACTAATATGGTTGCCCTTTATGGAGGAAGCAACTGCCTGCACAAGGGTCTGCCAATACTTAGGGATGAGATCTAGAACATGATGTGCTAACAGCCTTGTAAGTGAAATAGCTTATGTTTTCTGGAGCTAGTCAAGAAGGTTCAACTCCAGGGGCGGACTGGCATTCATGGGGCCCCCGGTCAATAGGGGATCATGGGGCCCCTGTGTCCTTGCCCAAACTCAAAAAAGCCTATGAAAAAGGTACCAGGGGCATCTCATGGGGCCCCCTACTGACCCTGGGCCCTCGGGCAGTGCCCGAGTTTCCAAATGGTCAGTCCGCCCCTGCTCAACTGTCAGGGATCGCGGCTCCAGAATCAGGGATCGCGGCGTCTCCCCCCGCGCATGCGCACTGGCGGCAGATCACGCCGGGACACAGGCACTAGGTCCCGGCGAGCCGCGGCTGACAGGACGCCGCGCATGCGCAG
Organism: Staurois parvus; assembly: GCF_062004578.1. NCBI lineage: Eukaryota > Metazoa > Chordata > Amphibia > Anura > Ranidae > Staurois > Staurois parvus. The sequence goes on from NW_028317961.1 coordinate 3,891,791, forward strand.
TAGGAGCCGCGGGCGCACCTCAGGCGTCCAATGACAGCCGGGGGCGTGTCCTAGCCGGCCAATGACAGTGCAGGGCGCACTATTTAAAGATGCCCTGCACTGTCACAGATTGCCGCAAGGTCTATCTGTGATCCTGAGTTCCTGTATCCGTTCTAGTGACCCTGATTGACCCTGACTACGCTACCTTCTCCTGTGATTGACCCGGATTGCCCTGACTACGCTGCCTTCTCCTGTGATTGAGCCGGATTGCCCTGACTATGCTGCCTTCTCCTGTGATTGACCCGGATTGCCCTGACTACGCTGCCTTCTCCTGTGATTGACCCGGCTTGCCTGACCATTCTACGGACTGACTTACCCTGCTGATCCTGCGTGTGACCTGACTACTCTTTGCCCGCCGATTCGGTACCCCGCTTACCCCCACGGGACCACGATCCGTTACCACCCTGCTGGGGTCGCCATCCTCTTCACATCTGGCTCTCCCGGTACCTGCATACGTCCCCGGAGGCTTCCTCAGCCACTGGTGGGCCTGCTCAGAGGTCGTGACCTGGCCCGGGTCTGTTACAAGTCCATCCCCACCATCAGGGGCCCTGGTGAAAGCACAGCCCGGGCTTAGACCCCACGCTCTGGGTAGGTCTGTCAGTTGGCAGCCTGAGGCACCACCTGGCGGATCATAACAGTACCTTGCGGCCATGACAGAGCCAGGAAGTGGACCGGCGTCCCTAGAGGATATTTGCCAGCACCTGGCAACTTTGACCCAGGCTTTCCAGAATTTCCACAGTCGCTGCGCCCGACTGGAGGACCGCATGGAGTCGTTAGCCCTCCTGACTCCCCCTGCTCAGAGTCCTCCAACTGCGGAATCTCCCGCTACCCCGGCATCCGGAGCAGTTGCCGCACCCCTAGCTCCTGAACCCCGCGTTCCCCTGCCGGAACGATTCCGTGGAGACCGGAGCCGCTTCCGAGCCTTCCGGAACGCTTGCACCCTGTATTTTGACTTGCAGCCCCGCACGTTCACCACCGAGACCGTCAAGGTGGGGTTTATAGTCTCTCTCCTTCAGGATGAGCCCCAGGATTGGGCTCACCGTCTGATGGAGAAGCACGATCCCCATCTTGATTCCGTGACCGAGTTCTTTCAGGCCATGGATGTTTTGTATGACGATCCTCAGCAGGATGCTTCCGCAGAGGCTACCCTATACTCTCTACGGCAAGGCCACCGGGCAGCCGAAGAGTACGCGTCCGATTTTAGGCGTTGCATGGGAGATACCAGATGGAACGATGCGGCATTATATCACCAGTTCCGCATCGGGCAGTCTGAGTCTCTCAAAGATGAACTAGCATGAGTAGGCCTACCTGACTCCCTGGAAAAACTGATTGAGTTGGCCATTCAAATTGACCGTAGACTAAGGGAACGTCGGCTGGAAAGGAGCAGCCAGGGTCAAAGGGTGGCATGGATTCCACCGAGAGACACAGCTCCAGCCCCAGGGAACCATCCCCGAAGCGTGGAACCAGGGGACACCCCGGAACCCATGCAACTGGGACTGGCCCATTCCCACTTATCGGTCGAGGAACGTCAGAGGAGACGATCACAGAACCTATGTCTGTACTGCGGGGAAGCTGGTCACCAGGTGTGCTCCTGTCCTGCAAAAATGAGTAAGTCCGCTTCCTTTTCTTTTACTTTACCTGCAGGAAGGGATGATCAGTCAAGTTACCTGGCCATACCTGTGTCTTTACAGCTCCCCGGAGGAACATTGTCGGTGACCGCAATCGTTGACTCAGGAGCATGTAGTTGTTTCATCGATCTGACTTTTGCCCACCGGCAAAAAATCCCTCTCCAGAACAAAGAAAGGGGGTTCAACATCTTCTTGGCAGATGGGTCCAGTATAAAATCAGGGGTGGTGGACCAGGAGACACCACCCATTTTGACCACAATGGCAGACCATCACCAGGAGTTCCTCCGTTTGGATGCCATCGCATCCCCCCCTTTTTCCAGTCATTCTGGGGATCCCTTGGCTGCGGGCCCATAACCCCCAGATTGACTGGGAAAAGGGAACAGTTCAATTTCGGTCACCTTACTGTCTGAGTCACTGCCACGTCACAGGATCCGTGGTTCCCCGGTTCCTCCTGTGCTTGGATGGCGATACCGATCTATCCCAGGTTATTCTTCCGGCCTACCATGACTTCTTAGACGTTTTCAGTAAGCGAGGAGCTGACATTCTTCCTCCGCACCGTTCATACGATTGCCCCATAGACCTGCTACCCGGATCTGAAATCTCGTTCGGCCGTATCTTTCCTTTATCAGAAATGGAATCGGGAGTACTGAGGGAATATATTGATGAAAACCTTCGAAAGGGATTTATTCGTCCATCCACATCCCCAGCTGGGGCCGGGTTGTTCTTCGTAGAAAAGAAGGACAAATCGTTACGGCCCTGCATAGACTACCGTGATCTGAACAAAATAATGGTAAAGAATCGCTATCCCTTACCCCTAGTCCCCGAGCTCCTCCAGAGATTGAGATCAGCAATGATATTTACTAAATTAGACCTGCGGGGGGCATATAACCTTGTTCGTATCAGGGAGGGGGATGAGTGGAAGACGGCTTTCCGTACGAGATTCGGTCACTATGAATATTTGGTGATGCCGTTCGGGCTCTGTAACGCACCGGCAACCTTCCAGCATTTTATCAACGATGTCTTTCATGATTTCCTCAATGTTTTTGTGGTGGTTTATTTGGATGACATCCTAATTTTTTCTCCCTCACTGGAGGTTCATCGAGGTCACATGTTACGGGTATTAGAACGGTTGCGTCAACACGGGCTATACGCTAAGGCAGAAAAGTGCTGTTTCGAACAGCGCAAAATCACATTCTTGGGACTGGTTCTCTCTTCTGCGGGGGTCGCGATGGATCCCCAGAAAGTCACGGCGATCTTAGATTGGCCAATACCCGCCGACAAAAAGGGGGTACAGGGTTTCATCTGCATTTTTAACTTTTATAGAAAGTTTGTTAGGAACTTCTCCGGTCTGGTCTCCCCGATCACGCAACTGACGAAACAAGGGGTCCGTTTTAAGTGGACTCCCGAAGCTCAGACGGCATTCGAAAAGCTCAAGAAATTGTTCACCTCTGCTCCCATTCTCTGCCATCCGGATTCTTCTCTCCCATATGTTTTGGAAGTGGACGCCTCCGAAAATGCGGTAGGAGCGGTTCTGTCCCAAAGGAATGGTACCAAGGAACTACTGCACCCTGTGGCGTTCTTCTCCAGGAAGTTGACGCCGGCGGAACTTAACTATGACATTGGAGATCGGGAGCTCCTGGCCATTAAATCCGCTCTAGAAGAATGGAGGTATTTACTGGAAGGAGCCACACACCCAATCCTAATATTCACAGATCACAAAATCCTTGAATATTTAAGAACGGCAAAACGACTGAGACCTCGCCAGGCGAGATGGGCTCTTTTCTTTTCTCGGTTTATATTCCATATAACGTGCCGACCCGGTACTAAGAATACAAAACCAGATGCTCTGTCCCCCATGTTTGAGGACCCCGACGACGCAGTGTTACCTGACACCATCTTACCTTCCGGAAGCTTCCTCGCTCTACAAACGGAACTACGCTCCAGACTTCTTGATGCTTCTGTAGGACTACCAGTTCCGTCTGGGTCACCTCTCCAGAACCACGGTGGGGTGTTTTGGAAGGAAGACCGGATCATGGTCCCAGAAGAAGTTCGAACCTTGGTCCTGGGGCACTGCCACGACCATCCAATGGCGGGTCACTTCGGGGTTACGAAAACTCTGGAACTACTACGGCGCTCGTTCTGGTGGCCGGACATGATCAAGGACTGCGAGCGTTACGTCCAGACCTGTCCCACCTGTCAAAGGAACAAGCCCACCAGGAGCAGGGCATGGGGATTGTTACGTCCATTGCCTATACCCAAGCGGGCCTGGCAAATGATAGCCATGGATTTTGTGGTCGAACTCCCACCATCCCAAGGCTACACAGCAATAATGGTGATCGTCGACCGCTTCTCAAAGATGGCACATTTCGTACCCCTGGAAAAGACCCCATCGGCGCCAGAAACGGCACAGATCTTCATTAAGGAAGTAGAGAGGCTTCATGGGGTTCCCGAAGATATAGTGTCAGATCGGGGAGTCCAATTCACCTCCAGGTTCTGGAATGCCTTATGTAAAGCACTGGGAATCAAGCTGTCGCTTTCATCCGCTTACCATCCTCAGACCAACGGCCAAACAGAGAGGACCAACCAAACGCTAGAACAGTACTTACGATGCTACACATCCTACCTTCAGGATGACTGGCTGACGTTGTTGCCTTCCGCAGAATTTTCGTACAACAACTCGAATCACTCAGCTACGGGACAATCCCCGTTCTTTTCCAATTACGGGTATCATCCCACATTCCTCCCTGATCTGATGCCTGAAAATCCGGTACCTGCGTCTCAAGACATCTTGAACTTCTTTTCTGTCAATAACAAAACGATTCAGGAAGCCATCGCTAAAGCCCAAGAGGACAGTAAAAGGGCGTTCGACAGGAAAAGAAGAGGAGAGTTACTGCTTCAACCGGGGGATCAGGTTTGACTGGCAACGACCAACTTGAAGATGCTGTGTCCTTCGAGGAAGCTAGGATCCAAGTACATTGGCCCATTTCCGGTTAAACGAGTAGTCAACGAGGTGGCCTACGAACTCGAGCTTCCGCGAACCTTCAAGATACATCCTGTTTTCCATGTGTCTCTCCTGAAGCCATCCAGACCAGATCCCTTCCCGGACCGTGAATCCAGACTTCCCGAGGTAGTCAGTCATAGGTGATCAGGAGGAATATGAAGTGGAGACTATCCTCAGTTGCCGAAAGAGGGGGCGCCAGACACAGTTCCTGATAAAATGGAAGGGTTATGGCCCTGAGGAGAACTCATGGGAACCCACCCAGAACATTCACGCACCCAGGCTCATCCGGGAATTTTTTCGTAGTCACCCGCGGTGGAGAGATCAGTGGGGCTCCCGGAGGGTGCCCATTGGGGGGGGGCAATGTCAGGGATCGCGGCTCTAGAATCAGGGATCGCGGCATCTCCCCCCGCGCATGCGCACTGGCGGCAGATCACGCCGGGACACAGGCACTAGGTCCTGGTGAGCCGCGGCTGACAGGATGCCGCGCATGCGCAGTAGGAGCCGCGGGCGCGCCTCAGGCGTCCAATGACAGCTGGGGGCACGTCCTATCCGGCCAATGACAGTGCAGGGTGCACTATTTAAAGATGCCCTGCACTGTCACAGATTGCCGCAAGGTCTATCTGTGATCCTGAGTTCCTGTATCCGTTCTAGTGACCCTGATTGACCCTGACTACGCTGCCTTCTCCTGTGATTGACCCGGATTGCCCTGACTACTCTGCCTTCTCCTATTCTGACCCCCGGCTTGCCTGACCATTCTATGGACTGACTTACCCTGCTGATCCTGCGTGTGACCTGACTACTCTTTGCCCGCCGATTTGGTACCCCGCTTACCCCCACGGGACCACGATCCGTTACCATCCTGCTGGGGTCGCCATCCTCTTCACATCTGGCTCTCCCGGTACCTGCATATGTCCCCAGAGGCTTCCTCAGCCACTGGTGGGCCTGCTCAGAGGTCGTGACCTGGCCCGGGTCTGTTACAAGTCCATCCCCATCATCAGGGGCCCTGGTGAAAGCACAGCCCGGGCTTAGACCCCACGCTCTGGGTAGGTCTGTCAGTTGGCAGCCTGAGGCACCACCTGGCAGATCATAACATCAACTCTACGGGGCAGACATACTAAAGGTAAATAGACTGGTTATTTTGCAAGCATATTTCTCTTAGTTTAGTAAATGCAGTGAAAATTACAGCGGTATTAAACCCAAAACAAAAAATGTAATATTGCAGCTTACCAATCATTAGATGTGGTGGCTGCATCAGTTTTCTTTTGCCTGTTTTCACTTTGTGATCTGGCCAGTAACATGCCTCCTGTAATAGTGAGACATAATTTTACATGAGCACAGGAGGCGCAGCAGACAGCAGCATTGTCAATCTGGCTGGAGGGTAGTGTTAAATGTATTAGCAGATTTAAATACACTAACAAGTTGAAACTAACTTACAGCTCACACTTAAATTTATTTTCCTTTTGGGATAAAGGTTTTTCATGAATAAAGAAAAGTCGGTCATTTTAGGCACCCCTGCCAGTGTTAAATGGTTTGTCTCATCCATGTAAACTGATACATTCTGCTGGAGAGCTTGTGCTTTTTAAAAAAACAACAGACTTACTGGCTGGATCACCAGATGAAAATAGAAGAAAAGTCTAAAAATGAAAATGAATGCAGCCATTACATCTATGAATTGGTAAGCTGCAATAAAATAAATGTTTGCTTTAGGATTAATACTGCTTTAATTATGTGTAAGGAAAATATTAAAAAACAAAACAAAACAGTAACTTTGCTTAAATATGGTTGAATGATGAAAGTCAGCAGAGCTGATTAACAGTCGGCAGGCTGCTAATCAGTTTTTTCATCCAGAGGTCGGTGGAGCTAATGCCTCTGGTCAACCAGCCAGTAAGAGGAAGGGGTATTGCTAGCAGTACAAGGGAGCCCTTAAGTTTGGATCTACATGCCGATTTAGGCAGGAGTGTTCCAGCTGCAGGGGCTCCCATTTTCTTACGGGGGGTACCAATAAGGGAAAAGGACTGTCTGGCAATGCTATGGGAAAAGGGAAGACTCTGGTGAGAAAAGCAAGGTAGGTATTCAGACCATAAGAATGAGTTCATGATCCCTTGTTACCTTAGTTCCCCCCTCCCCCGTGGACAATTTGCGATCAGCACTTGCCCACCCCACCATGGTTTCAGAGAAACTGCCTAAGGAAATTGTACTGGGTTGCATGGCGGTTCTGCAACCCATTCTGCTATCCCCCATTCCCTAATTTGGTGGTCTCTCCTTTGGAGGTCATCCCCAAGAAATAACCTAACAAGTTCTGGCGTATTCATCATTTATCGTATCCCAGGGGTGGATCAGTCATTGAACATATCGACCCAGAGTTGTGTTCGGTCTCTTATCCATTGTTCGACACAGTGGTTTGTTGGTTAGACATTATGGTCGGGGGGGAGGTCCAATTAGCTAAAAAGGACATTTAGTCCGCTTTTTGTCTTTTGCTGGTGCACCCTGACAGTTTTTATTTGTTGAATTGCAGGTGGCTAGAGGGTTATTTTATTGGTCGCTGCTTGCCTATGGGATGTTCTATCTCTTGCTCTTTGTTCGAGACCTTTAGTTATTTCTTTGAGTGGGTGGTTCATGATGTATTCTGGATTTCTTCTGTCAACATATGGCCAATTGCTTCGGTATTCCCTTGGCTTCAGAAAAAACACGGTTCTTAGCTTTCTGGGTGTCGTGATTGACACTGTGGCCATGGAATGTCGCATAGTTGGCTGACTTGGAGTCTACTGTGTTGTCTACTCTGTGGAGTGGAAAGATGATGCTGCAAAAACTTCAGTCCCTTCTGAGTAAGTTTAATTTTACATTGCGGATCACGCCTATGGGCATGAAAGTATGTAAAAGAATAGTAAGAAAATAAAAATATACTCTCACTAGTCAGTATCCCTGATCACTGTCACACCAGTCCTGGACTGGTGTGACAGTGATTACTGGACCAGTACTTGACTGGTGACAGTAAGTAAAAAAAATTTTGGAAAAAAAACAGATTTTATTTAATTTCTTAATTTTCAAAAAAAGTTGTGACAAAATAATGACAAAAAAAATTACAACTTCAAAAAACTTGCAATACCTCTTACTAAATACCTTGGACTGCCTGCTTTCCAAAAATGGGTAATTTGAGGGGTATTTGCAATTTAGGCCGCAAGAAATGAGATCGGCTGTAAGTACATCAGAATTAATCAATTTGCAAATATATATATATACTGTGCATATATATATATATATACATACAGTTGCAAGAAAAAGTATGTGAACCCCTTGGGATTACATGGAGTTTTGCATGAATTGGGCATAAAATGTGCTCTGAACGTCATCTAAGTCACAACAATAGAAGAACACAATCTGTTGAACATAATACTACACAAACATTAGATGTTGTCATGGTTTAATTGCACATAACATGTAAACATTCACAGTGCAGGGAGGTAAAAGTATGTGAGGCCCTAGCTTAATGACTTCTCCCAGAGCTAATTGGAGCTAGGAGTGAGCCAACCTTGACTCCAATCAGTGTGATGATATTGGATGTGTTGCTGACAGCTGTCCTGCCCTTAAAAAACACACACCTGTTTTGGGTTTACTGGTTTCAAGAAGCACTGTCTGATGTGAACCATGCCTCGCAGAAAAGAGCTCTCAGAAGACCTATGATCAAGAATTGTTGACTTGCATGAAGCTGGAAAGGGTTAAAAAAGTATCTCCAAAAGTCTTGATGTTCATGTGTCCACGGTAAGACAGACGGTCTACAAATGGAGAAAGTTTAGCACTGTTGCTACTCTCCCTAGGCGTGGTCGTCCTGTAAAAATGACTGCAAGAGCACAGTGCAGAATGCTGCATGAGGTAAAGAAGAATCCCAGAGTGTCAGCTAAAGACCTACAGAAATCTCTGGCACATGCTAACATTTTTGTTGGCACATCTACAATAAGGAAAACATTAAACAAGAATGGAGTACATGGGAGGACACCACAGAGGAAGCCATTGCTGTCCAAAAAGAATATTGCAGCACGTTTGAAGTTTGCAAAAGAGCACCTGGATGTTCCACAGCACTACTGGCAAAATATACTGTGGACAGATGAAACCAAGATTGAGTTGTTTGGGAAGAACACACAACACTATGCGTGGAGAAAAAAAGGCACAGCACACCAACATCAAAACCTCATCCCCACTGTAAAACATGGCGGAGGGAGCATCATGGTTTGGGGCTGCTTTGCTGCCTCAGGGCCTGGACGGATTGTTGTCATTGATGGGAAAATGAATTCCAGAGTTTATCAAGACATTTTGCAGGAAAACGTACGATCATCTGTCCGCTAACTGAAGCTCCGCAGAGGATGGGTGATGCAACAGGACAATGATCCAAAGCATACAAGTAATTCAACAAAACAATGGCTGCAACAGCACAGAATACGCCTTCTGGAGTGGCCCAGTCAGAGTCCTGACCTCAACCCGATTGAAATGCTGTGGCATGACCTTAAGAGAGCGATTCACACCAGACATCCCAAGAATATTACTACACTGAAACAGTTTGTGAAGAGGAGTGGTCCAAAATGACTCCAGATTGTTGTGCAGGTCTGATCTGCAACTACAGGAAACGTTTGGTTGAGGTTATTGCTGCCAAAGGAGGGTCAACCAGTTATTAAGTCCAAAGGTTCACATACTTTTTCCTCCCTGCACTGTGAATGTTTACATGTTATGTGCAATTAAACCATGGCAACATCTAATGTTTGTGTAGTATTATGTTCAGCAGACTGTGTTCTTTTATTGTTGTGACTTAGATGACGTTCAGAGCACATTTTATGCCCAATTCATGCAAAACTCCACATAATCCCAAGGGGTTCACATACTTTTTCTTGCAAATATATATATATATATATATATATATATATATATATATATATAGTGGGGATCGAAAGTTTGGGCACCCCAGCTAAAAATTTGTATTAAAGTGCATAAAGAAGCCAAGGAAAGATGAAAAATCTCCAAAAGGCATCAAATTACAGATTAGACATTCTTATAATATGTCAACAAAAGTTAGATTTTATTTCCATCATTTACACTTTCAAAATAACAGAAAACAAAAAAATGGCGTCTGCAAAAGTTTGGGCACCCTGCAGAGTTAATATCCTGTACTGCCCCCTTTGGCAAGTATCACAGCTTGTAAACGCTTTTTGTAGCCAGCCAAGAGTCTTTCAATTCTTGTTTGAGGTATCTTTGCCCATTCTTCCTTACAAAAGTCTTCCATTTCTTTGAGATTTCTGGGCTGCCTGTCACGCACTGCTCTTTTAAGGTCTATCCATAGATTTTCAATTATGTTGAGGTCAGGAGATTGTGAAGGCCATGGCAAAACCTTCAGTTTACGCCTCATGATGTAATCCCCATGGATTTCGAGGTGTGTTTAGGATTATTATCCATTTGTAGAAGCCATCCTCTCTTTAACTTCAGCTTTTTCACAGATGGCATCAAGTTACCATCCAAAATTTGCAGAAATTTTATTGAACCATTTTTCCTTCTACTCGTGAGATGTTCCCTGTGCCACTGGCTGCAACACAACCCCAAAGCATGATTGATCCAACCCCATGCTTAACAGTTGGACAGAGGTTCTTTTCATTAAATTCTGTGCCCCTTCTTCTCCAAATGTACCTTTGCTCATTCCGGCCAAAAAGTTCAATGTTAACCTCATCAGTCCACAGAACTTGTTTCCAAAATGCATCAGGCTTGTCTATATGTTCATTTGCAAAGTTCAAACAATGATTTTTGTGGTGAGGACGTAGAAGAGGTTTTCTTCTGATGACTCTTCCATGAAGACCATTTGTACAAGTATCTCTTTATAGTGGAATAGTGTGCCACAACTCCAGTGTCTGCCAGATCTTTCTGGAGGGATCGTGCAGTCAAACGTGGGTTTTGAATTGTTTTTCTCACAATCCTGCGAGCTGTTCTGTCTGATATTTTTCTTGGTCTTCCAGATCTTGCTTTAACTTCCACTGTTCCTGATGACTGCCATTTCTTAATTACATTCCGAACAGAGGATATTGACATCTGAAAACGCTTTGCTATCTTCTTATAGCCTTCTCCAGCTTTGTGAGCGTCAACTATTTTCAGTTTCAGTTTTCTAGACAACTGCTTAAAAGAACCCATGGTGCTGATTGTTGAGGCAAGGTCAGATGAGTCTGGGCATTTAAAACCTTTGAGATTGACATCATCTGGTCTTCCCAGACAATGATTGAGAACAATCCATGACACTGGCAGGTCTCAGCTTTGCAAAGTGGGCAGTGCATGCTATAAATTCTGCAGGGTGCCCAAACTTTTGCAGACACCATTTTTTTGTTTTCTGTTATTTTGAAAGTGTAAATGATGGAAATAAAATCTAACTTTTGTTGACATATTATAAGAATGTCTAATCTGTAATTTGATGCCTTTTGGAGATTTTTTCATCTTTCCTTGGCTTCTTTATGCACATTAATACAAATTTTTAGCTGGGGTACCCAAACTTTTGATCCCCACTGTATATATACTGTATATACCATAGTTTTTAGACTCTAACTTTCACACAGACTAAATACACTGCTCAAAAAAAATTAAAGGAACACTTTGAAAACACATCAGATTTGGGGCAAAATGGGGAATAAATATCCTGCTGGATATCTATACTGATATGGACTGGGTAACGTGTTAGGAATGTAAGGATTCCCCATCGTTTGATTTTCCGGATGTCTTTGAATTCAGTCCTCTGTAGGTTGATAATTTTCATTTCCATCAAAGTGAAAAAAATGATGCAGCAGGCTAGTGTTTTTTGCTGAAATTTCATTGCAGCAACTCAAAATGGTACTCAGTAGTTTGTATGGAGCTCAAATTATGCTGCCTGTAACATCATTCAGCATGACCGTTTTGGTGATGGGTCAGTGATGGTCTGGGGAGGCATATACATTGTATGCATGCCTGACAACATTGGGGCATGCTCCTAATGAGATGACAGATGAGGGTTTATTTACTAAAGCTGGAGAGTCCAAAATCAGACTCCCTTCTGCATAGAAACCAATCAGCTTCCAGGTTTCATTGCCAAAGCTTCATTGAACAAGCTGAGGTTAGAAGCTGATTGGTTTCTATGCAGAAGGGAGTCTGATTTGGGACTCTCCAGCTTTAGTAAATAAACCCCATGGTGTCCTGAGGTATTTCTTCCCAGATTTAGACCAGGGCATCACTGAGCTCCTGGACAGTCTGAGGTGCAACCTGGCTGCGTCGGATGGACCGAAACATGATATCCCAGAGGTTTTATTTTAGATTTAAATCAGGCAAGTGTGGGGGCCATTCAATGGTATCAATTGCTGCATCCTCCAGGAACTGCCTGCATACTCTTGCCACATGAGGCCAGGCATTGTGGTGCACCAGGAGGAACCCAGAATCTACTGGATCAGTGCAGGGTCTGACAATGGGTCTAAGGATTTCATCCCAATCCTAATGGCAGTCAGGGTGCCATTGTCTAGTCTGTAGAGGTCTGTGCGTCCCTCCATGGATATACCTCCCCAGACCATCACTAACCCACCACCAAAACGGTCATGCTGAAAAATGTTACAGGCAGCAGAATATTCTCCACGGTTTTTCTGGACCCTTTCACGTCTGTCACATTTGCTCAGGGTGAACCTGCTCTCATCTGTGAAAAGCAGAAGGCACCAGTGGTGGACCTGCCAATTCCGGTGTTCAATGGCAAATGCCAATCGAGCTCTATGGTGCCGGGCAGTGAGCACAGGGCCTACTAGTGGATGTCGGGCCCTCAGGCCACCCTCATGAAGTCTGCTTCTGATTGTTTGGTCAGAGACATTCACACCAGTGTCCTACTGGAGGTCCTAATGTAGGGTTTTGGCAGTGCTCATCCTGTTCCTCCTTGCACAAAGCAGAAGATACCGGTCCTGCTGATAGGTTAAGGACCTTCTACGGCCCTGTCCAGCTCTCCTAGAGTAACCGCCTGTCTCCTGGAATCTCCTCCATGGTCTTGAGACTGTGCTGGAAGACACAGCAAACCTCCTGGCAATAGCACGTATTGATGTGCCATTGTGGGGGAGTTGGACTGCCTGTGCAACCTCTGTAGGGTCCAGGTATTGCCTCATGCTATCAGTAGTGACACTAACCCTAGCCAAATGCAAAACTAGTGAAAAACAGTCAGAAAGGATGAGTAGGGAAAAAAATGTCAGTGGCCTCCACCTGTAAAGCCATTTCTGTGTTGGGGGTCATCTCATTGTTCTCCATCTAGTGCACCTGTTAATTTCATTAAAACCAAAGCAGTGGAAACTGATTAACAACCCCCTCTGCTTCTTAACTGACCAGATCAATATCCCAGGATTTTAATTGACTTGATGCTATACTCTGATTAAAAAATGTTCTTTTAATTTTTTTAAGCAGTGTATTATACACTTATTTGAGTTACAGTATTTTACCATAGAAATGTAGCAGACTACATTTTGGCATAAATTTATGAAGAATGATTGTTTATTTGCAAAATATTATAATATATCATTTATATAGCAAAAAATATATATAAAAACCCCAGTGGTAATTAAGTACCACCAAAAGAAAGCTCATTTGGGTACAGTGTTGCATGACCAAGCAATTGCCAGTTAAACTAGCACAATGCTGAATAGTAAAAAATGGCCATGAAGGGGGTAAATCCTTCCAGAGGACAAGTGGTTAAATTTTTATTGTTTAGTGTCTCTAGCATTTTCTGTTTTATTTCTGGTTTTCAGTAAAATGTACCGTCAGTAAATTTTTTTTTAATGTTTTGTCATAAATAAATTCATGATGAGTTGGCAACCCTATCAAAGCTAATATTTTTCAATCAAACACACTGTGAACTCATGACAGCATTTAGCACAGCTGAATAAACTATAGAGTGTTTAATAAACTGTATACACTTATACTTTTCAGTATGTAATGTTACCAAAACAACTTGCTTTATATTGGATAATTAGTGCTGAAACAGAAGATGTGCTTCAGATGTAAAACAAGAATTAGGCAGACATGGAGAACAACATACAATTATTTATGTGCAGTTAAGTGTTCATAATAAGTTCCTTTAAATGCTTTAAGCCCGCCCTATAGCAGTAATACTGTTACAGGGCGGACTCTCTGCGCAAAATCATATATATATTATGTGATTTGCGCTCCTGCCGTGATCGTGGGCTGGGGGTGTGTGCCCAGGGACCCGGTGGTGCCGTGATTTGATGCTCGAGAGATTAATCAACAGATTCAGGCCAGTGATGTTTGACTTGGATCTGCTGATTGATCCCTGCCCTATCACAGATCTTCCTGTGCCTGTGTTTACATTTACACAGGTACAGGAAATGATGCAATCTTCTCTCCCTAGGCACATTCCATCCCAGACAGAGAAGAATGCCGATCCACTTGAGTAAAAAGTGCACACACACACAGTAAAATTACAGATAACGCCCTGATTGCCCCCCCCAGTTAACCCCTTCACCGCCCTTTCACCAATGTCATTAGTACAATCTACAGATTTTTTTTTACTAATCACTGTATTAGTGTCACCGACTTATGATAGCATTAGCGTCAGTTAGCATCCCTCCCAGATAGCATTAGATTACATTAGCACTACATCAGTCATCACATTTAACCCTTTGATTGCCTGGAACATGCTCACATACACAATAAACCTCCATTGCTAGTATAGTGTCTGAACAGATCAATATCTTTGATCAGATCAGCATTATACCAGCGTTCACAATAGTATAGTGTCCCCAATAATGCAGCGGGATCAGCCCTGGCACCCCCAGCACCTGCGTTTAGCCCCTACGCTTAACCCCCCCGTGTCCATCAGCAAGTGCAGTAGATCACTGTCACTTGATACATTGCACACAAAACCACAGTGTTAGCAGAATCAGGCCTGATCTCTGCTAGCACTTCCAGGTACATTATTTTTGTAGTGGTTCAAGACGTCCCTGACAGCCAGGTGCTATTTTTCCTATGAGTTGCCCTAGGTACCTAAAAAGTTAGTGGTCAAAATGTCCAACAAAAAGGTACTCTAGTGAAGAGACCTATAGGATTCTGACCATGTCAGATGAGAGTAAAGGGGAAGCCTCACTGACAGAACCAGGTTAAGAATATGAATCTGTAGACAGCAGCGGCACCCTGACAGATAGCTCAGATGATGGAGTAGAGGTCCCTTCTAGGGTCAGGCATACCCGACCTCGTTCTCAGGTTGCTGAAATGTTAGAATAGCATGATGATTCTCATATGCAGAAGAGTGCCAGTACTAATGCCACTCTACCTTTTGGTGAACCGGCGAGCAACAGCAGTCTAGTACATCCTGGTCTTATACATACCAGCAATGGCGAGTTCCATAAGTGCAGTACAAGCTTGTGCGGTGGCTAGCACAGGTAGTGTTCCGCAGCCACCAAGAATTTATTGACCAAATCCTAATTGGCAGCCCACATATTCTGCAGCACCTGTACTTCCCCCATTCACTGCCCAACCCGGAATTTAGGTGCAAACAGAAAATATAACTACTCCCCTTGATTTTTTGGAGCTGTTTTTCACAGAAGATCTGTATGCATCAATTGTGGATCAAAGCAATTTATATGCACAACAATTTATCTCAGCCAACCCAAATTCAAACCTTGCCAGATCATTTGCATAGAAACCCATTACAGTTTCCGAATTTAAAGTTTTTTTGAGCCTAACCCTCAACATGGGCATGTTGAAAAATGAAATGCAGTTGTATTGGTCCACAGACCAAATTCATCATATGCCCGTGTTCTCTGCTGCCATGGCCAGGCATAGATATGAGAAGATAATGCGATTTATGCATTTCAACAATACACTCTGTTGTCCTGGGGGTTACACTGAATTTGACCAGCTGCACAAAATTCGGCCCCTCGTCAATCACCTTAACCCAAAATTTGCAGGTGTCTATACTCCCCAGCAAAACATTTGTGTTGATGAGTCCCTCATTCTTTTTTCTGGCTGCCTTGTATTCCAAAAATTTTCCCCAGCAATCGTACCAGATATGGGGTCAAGATGTGTAAGACATGTGAGAGGGCAACAGGCTATACATGTAAGTTTTGGATTTATGAGGTAAAAGAGTCATGTGGAGCCCCCCGGATGCCCAGACTACATGGGGAGCAGTGTCAAGATAGTTTGGGACTTGGTGTTATGCTTTTTCCATATGTGGTACCACTTATATTTGGATAATTTTTATTCCAGTGTGCCACTATTTAGACATTTATACAATCTTGGAATTGGCGCATGTGGCACCGTGTGACCTAATCGCGGGGGCTTCCCCAAATGGCTTGTACACACCTGACTTGAGAAATAATGAACTGCTCGCA
This sequence comes from Staurois parvus, assembly GCF_062004578.1. NCBI lineage: Eukaryota > Metazoa > Chordata > Amphibia > Anura > Ranidae > Staurois > Staurois parvus. The sequence continues at coordinate 3,907,822 of NW_028317961.1, forward strand.
GTGAAGTGGAAGGGAAAACGCAACATTTTTGTTCCGTCTTCCATTTATGCAGAAACAACCATCCAAATTTCCACAGCAGCTGGTGTTGTTGAGAAGCCCCTATTTGTCCATGACTATAACCTTAACATGGGAGGGGTGAACTTCAACAACCAAATGATGAAAACGTACTTAGTTTCCCATAAAGCCAGACGCTGGTACAAAAAAAGTGTATGTTTATTTCAATTGGCTCTATATAATGCTTTTGTGCTTTATAAAACAACTGGACGTAGTGGATCCTTCCTAAAATTCTAGGAAGAGATCCTCACGGCCCTTTTGTATCCAGAAGGTGCTGTGGCCCAAACAACCAACTCAGATGCAGTTAGCTGGCTGCATGAAAGGCATTTTCCTGATGCCATTCCTGGTACCCTAACTGAAAAGGCACCCCTAAAAAGATGTCATGTCTGAAGCAGACACGGAATTAGGCATGACACCTGCTTTTTTTTGTCCTTCCTATCCTGGCCAACATGGTCTCTGCCTCAAGGACTGCTTCCGTCGCTACCATACACTAGTGGAGTATTAGTATAGGGTACAGCACAGCACAGTGTAGGGCACATACAGTCATGGCCGAAATTGTTGGCACCCTTGATATTTTTCCTGAAAATCAAGTATTTCACACAAAAAAGGTATTGCATTAACACATGTTTTGCTATACACATGTTTATTCCCTTTGTATGTATTGGAACAAATATAAAACAGAGGCAGAAAAGCAAATATGACATAATGTCACACAAAACCCCAAAAATGGGCTGGACAAAAGTATTGGCACCCTTAACTTAATATTTGGTTGCACACCCTTTGGAAAACATAACTGAAATCAGTCGCTTCCTATAACCATCAATAAGCTTCTGACACCTCTCACCCGGAATTTTGGACCACTCTTCCTTTGCAAACAGCTCCAGGTCTCTCTTATTGGAAGGACACCTTTTCCCAACAGCAATTTTAAGATCTCTCCACAGGTGTTCAATGGGATTTAGATCTGGGCTCATTGCTGGCCACTTCAGAACTCTCCAGCGCTTCTTTGCCATCCATTTCTGAGTGCTTTTTGACGTATGTTTGGGGTCATTGTCCTGCTGGAAGACCCAGGATCTTGGACGCAAACCCAGCTTTCTGACACTGGGCCCTACAGTGCGACCCAAAATCCTTTGGTAATCCTCAGATTTCATGATGCCTTGCACACAGTCAAGGCACCCAGTGCCAGAGGCAGCAAAACAACCCCAAAACATCATTGAACCTCCACCATATTTTACCGTAGGTACTGTGTTTTGTTCTTTGTAGGCCTCATTCCGTTTTCGGTAAACAGTAGAATGATGTGCTTTACCGAAAAGCTCTATCTTGGTCTCATCTGTCCACAAGACGTTTTCCCAGAAGGCTTTTGGCTTACTCAAGTACATTTTGGCAAACTGTAGTCTTGCTTTTTTATGTCTCTGTGTCAGCAGTGGGGTCCTCCTGGGTCTCCTGCCATAGCGTTTCATTTCATTTAAATGTCGACGGATAGTTCGCGCTGACACTGATGCTCCCTGAGCCTGCAGGACAGCTTGAATGTCTTTGGAACATGTTTGGGGCTGCTTATCCACCATCCGGACTATTCTGCGTTGCAATCTTTCATCAATTTTCCTCATCCGTCCACGACCAGGGAGATTAGCTACAGTGCCATGGGTTGCAAACTTCTTGATAATGTTGCGCACTGTGGACAAAGGCAAATCTAGTTCTCTGGAGATGGACTTGTAACCTTGAGATTGTTGATATTTTGCCACAATTTTGGTTCTCAGGTCCTCAGACAGTTCTCGTCTCCTCTTTCTGTTGTCCATGCTTAGTGTGGCACAGACAGACACACAATGCAAAGGTTAAGTGAACGTCTCTCCTTTTTATCTGCTTTCAGGTGTGATTTCTATATTGCCCACACCTGTTACTTGCCCCAGGTGAGTTTACAGGAGCATCACATGCTTGTAACATTCTTATTTATCCGCAGTTGTGAAAGGGTGCCAATACTTTTGTCCAGCCCATTTTTGGAGGTTTGTGTGACATTATGTCGAATTTGCTTTCTTTCCTCCCTTTTTTTGTTTTGTCCCAATACACACAAAGGGAATAAACATGTGTATAGCAAAACATGTGTTAATGCAATACGTTTCGTGAGAAATACATGATTTCCTGGAGAAATATCAAGGGTGCCAACAATTTCGGCCATGACTGTATATGCACAGGGTCTCTATATGTTAGGTAGTCAAAAAACTGGCTAATCGCATTCTGTGGGACCCTACCATCTGGTTAAAAGTTAAAAAAATTAAAAAAAACAAAAAATAAAAAAAATGTTAAATTTTAAAAACCAAAAATAGTTGTCATTTTATTGTTGTCGAGTTACTGTTTTACCGTTATGGTTTTACTGTTAAAGTTTTATTGTTACTGTTTTATTGTTAACCATTGCTGTTTTCTTTGCAGGAATGCCATTTAAATACAGCACCAATCTGTTTATTCTAACAGCAACAGGGTCTTGCTCTCAGAATATACGTAAGCATGTGCAACGCTGTTGGATGAGATTTTTCATCCGCAGTTAAAAAACAGCATATATGCCCAAGCAGGAGGGGCCTGGAGTGGCCAGTGGGTGAGTGGCCCTTATGCTTCGGCATATATATTTTATAATATTTTTTTGGCACGTATTTTAATAAAAAAGGTATTTTAATGAGTTACGGTTTTATTGTTACTATTTATTGTTAACCATTGCTGTTTTCTTTGCAGGAATGCCATTCAGCTGCAGCACCAATCTGTTTATTCTGACAGCAACAGGGTCTTGCTCTTAAAATATACATGAGTGTGTGCAGCGCTGTTGGATGAGATTTTTCATCCGCAGTTAAAAAAGAGCATATATACCCAAGCATGGGGTCCTGCGGTGGCCAGTGGGTGGATGGCCCCTATGCTTCAGCATATATATATTTTTTTAATTTTAGCAGATATTTCTTCATCCACATCCATCGATGTGAATAGAGGAATCTGTTTTTGAATTTTTTTTTTTTTTTTCGTTCAGCCCATGGGCCAAAAAAAAAAACAAAAAACAACATTTCATGTGTGCCCACCATTAGAAGTGGGTGGATACAGGGCAGTATATTCGAATGGTGGGCATACCACACACTTTTTCTGGCAGAGATTTCTTCTCTTTTTTTCGTTCAGCCCACAGGCTGCATAAAAAAAAGAAGAACATAGCATATATACCAAACAAGGACCAGCGACGTACTGGTACATCATTGGACTTTGAGTGGTTATACCAGGATGATGCCTGCCTCTGCAAGCATCATCCTGGTATCGTTCTTTTTAACCGGCGATCAGCTTTCATGTAAATGCAAACCTAGTGGCTAATTAGCTGCAGGATTACTTTTACATGAAGATGCCCCCTCCCCTGCTGCCTTCCATGGCCTTCTCGGCCAGTCCCATGCCATCGGGGGAATCTGAAAATGCAGCCGGATTTTCTGCCAGCTGACCATAGAGCTGATTGAAGACCAGAATGGCACCAATCATCTCTATAGTCTAAGAAATTGGAAGCTACGAGCATTTCATCACTTCAGTTTTGCAGGATATAAATAGCGCCATTTTGAAATTGGGAAAGCATCTGATCACATCAATCTTGGAGAGATCAGATGATATAAGGGCAGAGGAGATATCTAGAGTCTAACAGACCCCAGATTTCTCAAAAAAGAACACCTGTCAATGCCTATTGCAGTCACAAGGGATATTTACATTTCCTGTGATAACAATAAAAGTGATAAAAAAAGAAAATGAAAGGGACAGAAAAAAATCAAAATAAATTAAAAACAAAAAAAAAAAGAAGAAAAAGCACCCTCGCCTCTCACCACTCACACAACTATGTGCACAAGCATTAACCCCGTTCCAGTATGTAAACAACGGTTGGACCATGCATGTGAGGTAACGTCGCTACGAACGTCAGATCGAGGGCACTAATTCTAGCACTAGACCTCCTATGTAAATCTAAAATGGTAGCCTGTAAAGGCTTTTAAAGTGTTCCCTATGGATAATAAAAATGTATGCAGTTTGTTGCCATTGTACGGGGCATGCGCAGTTCTAAAGCATGTCATGTATCTATTTACTTGACATACCAACCCACTTCAGTTCAACCGGCATAGCAGAATACAATAGCGCTGCAAGAGACTTGCATTTTATGGTGGTGGATAGTGTGAGGTATTAGCCCAGTAGCAGGTTGTGCTTGACCCCGTGGATGAGTCAGAGCACGGTGAAGGAGGCTCAGCACGACAGCAGCATCTTGGTGAATAAGGTTGTGCTTTATTTACAAAGTCTGGTGAACACACGATGCATAAATCCAAAAACAGCAAAACAAATAAAAAAACAGAAAATAAAGCCTTGCCACACTGGGCTACTAACTACAAACACAGGTTTCCTATCTAGCTGTCTGAATACAGCCTACCGCTGCACAGATACAGGGTGTTCACACAGTCCAAGATCACATAGATTATTTCTCACCACGGGATGGTTTGGTTGCTCCCCAGTCTGTCCTGCACAGCCAGCTGGTTCCAGGTTGGAGCATTCTCCCTATGCAGCCTGGGAGTTTTATAGAGCCCAGAGCCCTTAACTCATTACACCTGAGCTAATTACAACATCAGTGAGCCACACAGGCTCACTACACAGCACAACAGGAGAAACAGTCTGTGTAGAGCATAAACCTGGGACAAATATATCTCCCATCCTGAACACATCCCCTAGTTCTTCCTGACCTCCTGTCACTGTCCTGTTATTTTTTCACCATTGGATGATTGCATTTGGAGATGGACTTTAACGATATTATCAACTTTGTATTATGCTTTTTGTTTCACACACACACATATATATATATATATATATATATATATATATCACTGTAATATTGCAATTTTTACACTGGTTGAATGTGCTTCATTTTATGTGGTTTGATTATGATAGATCTCTTAAAAGGGTAGCACAGCGATTTTTCGCTTGACATATTTGACATCCGGTGTTTAAATATTTTGCAAGCAGCTCCCAATTTCTATAAATTTGTATTGTGTTATTTAATTATTTTTCTATATAATACCCTGCATGGTGTTGTAATAATATACAGAGGTTTAGCACATTAATACATATTCTCCGATGCTAGCCACTATTTTAAATATAGACAACTGGAATCTTCACATTGATGATGTTCTTGATGGTAAAAAAAAAAAAAGCATAATAGTGTCAGAAGTGCATACTTGGTGAAATGTTCTCTTTCTAAAGAAATAAATTGTTGAGGGAATGACCCCATGGAGTTTACGCTGGAACATATTGTATATCCTGAAAAAGGAGGATAAAAATTTAGAGGAACTGTATCATTTTTTAAATCAGGCAGGCTTAAATTTGTTACAATTCCTTGTACCAAAACAGAAAATAAAGCTTACAGGATCGGGTGAAGAAATGAATAGGATCAAAGAAAAATTGGAACCTTATAAAAAGAAGACAAATGCATAACATACACTTGTGAACTTAAAAAAACACAGAGAAAGAGAAATTGGAACAAACAATTAAAAACAGGAAGAAAAACAATAGGGATAGTGAGGACTGTGAATTGCAGAAAGTTTTTAAATGGCAGGATATTAGGCAAGCTGAGGCTGTTTCCAATGGAACTGATGAGAGACCGTACAGGGTTAAAAAGTCTATTAATAGATGTGCTAGGCAGGAATTAAAAACACTGTTCACTCAAAAACAGCATTATAGAAATACCAGAGCTGATTTGAATGAAGGATATTTTAGATCCACAGGGAGGTGTGGAGGTGTTGCCAGTGGAGCAAGTTTGATTGCTTTTGGGCTGTTCTGAATTCTGCTGATTGCAGGCTCAACTACTTCCCTCTGTATTCTGGTAAGTTCTGGAACCTAGTGGGTTGGAAGAGTCATACCCTGGGCTAAATATTCATGCAGCCTCAGCCAACCCCTGGTTTCAAGAGTGACCAGCAGGGGGCTGAGGTGTGTATAAATAGTCTGGGGCCTAGAACAGCAGGGTTCTTATCCAGCAGGAGGAGATACCAGCCTTGAAAGGCTGCTTGCCTTTCTGGGCAAGTCAGCTATAGTTTGCAAGAGTCTACTGAGGTTCCAGCTATGGCAAGCTGGGGGGCTTATTTTCTGATACAGGAGATCATAAAGGTCCAAGCTCAAGAAGAACTGGGGGTCTGCTTTTGGACAGGAGCTGGAATTAATTCAAGGGGAGTCAACTGAGGATCTATCCAAGACTTTTGGTCTAGTGTTTGGATGGTTTTGGAAGGAGGCAACCAAGTACACAGGGACACAGTAGGTAAAGGCCAAAGAGAGAGAGATCCTAGAGCTGCAGCTATTCTATTCTTAAGCAAGAGGAGAGCTATTCTAAAGAGTAGAGAAAAAAGCAGATCTTGTCTTATACCACTTTGTGCACTTAAAATTGTAGACTGTTCCAGAGATGCTAGTCAGGGTTGCTTCCAGAGCGGAAGTCCCCTAAACTGTATGTTCACTATCTTAACTTTCTGCCTGGTTCTAGTGAGGAGAGACTGCAAAGCTACCATGTGCCTGGTTGCTTGTCCACACTAGGGAATGGAACTGAGGACAAATAGCGGGGACCATCTGGGGTCCAAGCACTACATGGATTAAGATGGAAAAAAATTAGTTTTCCAGAATAATAGTAGCCCTATTCAGAGATAGGTTCCTCCATCCATGTATACACCTTTAGCATATCAAGAGGATATAGATAGAAATAACTTCAGAAGGGAGTGTGGAAATTCACGGCCCTATGTAAAGAACAACAAAGAACAAACAAAAGAGAATATAATTCCACTTTTGGAAATAGAGGTGGAGATAAGAGACCTGAAGGTTTTTTAGGCATAAACCAACAATCAAAAAGAATTATAGAAAAAAAGAGAGGGTCTTGTGGGAAGATTAATTCAATAAAAAATGGTGAATTTTTGGATGCTAAAAGCATTTTTAATTTCAGCAGGGTAGATCTAACTAGACAGGAAGTTATAACATTGAATTAATCCCCCTTTCCCTTGCCATTGATAATCCCATTGAAAGTGACGTTAGAATAAAATGAACCAAAAATATGACCCACACAGGTTTGTAGAATGAGCCTTAATTTAATCCTCCTGGTAATTGGCATCCATCCATTTCGATGTGTAGAGATTAAGTATTAAAAGATCTGGATAGGATGAAAATTGCCAAAGGTAATAATAACAACATTGTACAGCAGGGTATCAAACAATTGTGTGAAAGAAAAGAGTTAGCTATCCACCCTGTCGTTAAGGGTGGAGGCATTGTCTTTTTAATTAAAAACTACTATTTAAAGGAGATGCATAATATCCTTTCAGATAAGGATACTTATGGGATTTTGAAGAGAAACCCTAGTCAACAGTTTAAGAGGAGTTTGGAAAAACTAATCACAAAGGGCTTCATTGCTGATATTTTGGATAAAAAGAAAAAAACATATCTGATGCCATCTGCTCTAAGAGTACCAGCAATCTACTATCTACTGAAGATACATAAGAATTTACAGCATCTGCCGTCCACCCAATCATTAGCGGCATACACTAGAATTGGCAAATATACTGATTTCTTTCACCAGCCATTAGTGGTGGAGACCCCTTCTTACCTGAGGGACACAAAACAAACCATTAATTGAGTGCTGTGATGACCTTTTGCTATAGACAGGTGATGTTTCAGATCTGTACATAATTATTCTACATAGTAAGGGATATAAAACTGTACAATACTTTCTTGGATATAAACAGAGGGGGATTACTAAAAAACTGGAAAAAAAATTATTTTTAAAATTACTTGACTTCACAGTGAAGCACAATTATTTTTTGTGTGGAATGAATTATTAACTTAACCACTAGGGGACAGCCCGCAGTACATATACTGCTACAAGGCGGCCCCTGTGCGCAGGATCACGTATATATACGTGATCCTGCATTCCGGGGTAGGGGGCGCACGTGAGGCGCGTGACCGCCGTACCCGTGACACCGATCACAGCCGCGGATGTCAATCCCCGGGTCCCGGTCGATGATTACCCGCTGGAGCCTGCCGATTGCTGGCAATCACTGACAGAGAGGAAGGCTGCATTGTTTTCAATAGAGCTTTCCTCCCTGTCAGCTTTCAGCTCACTGCTCCGGGATCACTGGTCACAGCCTTCCAGGACAGTGTGTAACAGAGAGGCACACACCCCCGCCCCCTAGTAAAACACTCCCCTCACACAGTTAACCCTTTCATTGTCTCCAGAAGTTAACCCCTTCCTCCCCAGTGCCCTTAGTACGGTGTCAGTGGTTTTTTTTTTGCACTGATCACTATATTGGTGTCACTGGGGATGTCAGTGACCCCAAGTCAGTTCCTCCCCAGTGTCAGAATGTCCGCTGATCCCCACCATAAGTCACTGATCGCCACTATTATTAGTATAAAAAAAAATCCACTATCTATACCGCCATTTGTAAATGCTATAACTTTCACGTAAACCAATTAATTTGCACGTATTGGGATTTTTTTTTTAGCAAAGACATGTCGCAAAATACATTTTGGCCAAAATTTATGCTGACATTTGATTTTTACATTTTTTTACTGGACATGTGTTATAGCAAAAAGTCCAAAATATTGTTTATTTTCCTCAAAATTGTCTGGCTTTTTTTTTTTTATAGAGCAAAAAAATTAAAAAAAAAAATGTACAGGCGATCAAAAACCACCAAAAAAAAACCCAATTCGTGAGGAAAAAAAGATGTAAATTTAATTTTGGTGCAGCATTGCATGATCGCGCAATTGTCAGTTAAAGTAACGTAGCGCCGTAACACAAACCGCTTATGTAACCGCTTCCTGACTCCCCTATAGCAGAAATACTGCTACAGGACGGCACAGGTGCACAAAATCACATTTATATACAGGATTTGCGCTCTCGTGGTTTTCACGCCTATCCCAGATAGCCTCAGATTGCCCATCAGTACACCAATAATCACATTTAACCCCTCGATTGCCAGGAAGACCCTCATACACAATAAACCTCCATTGCTAGTATAGTGTCTCAACGGATCAATATCTTTGATCAGATCAGCACTATACCAGTGTTCACATTAGTATAGCATCCCCAAAAATGCAGCATTAGCGGGATCAGCCCCGACACCTGCCAGCCCCTGCATTTAGCCCTTACGCTTACCCCCCCTTCTCTCCCAGCAAGTGCAGTGACAGTAGGTCACTGTCACTTGATACATTACACAAAAAACCGCAGTGTTCGCAGAATCAGGCCTGATCTCTGTTAGCACTTGCCGGTAAATTTTGATGACTCTCATACGCAGCAGAGTGCCAGTACTAGTGCCATGCTACCTTTTGGTGAACCGGCGAGCACCAGCGGTCTAGTACATCCTGGTCTTTCATATACCTCTTAGATTGTAAGCTCCAAAGATCAGGCCCTCCTAACCCTCTTGTTTTGAACTGTATTGTTGCTGTATAGTCTCCCGTTATATTGTAAAGCGCTGAGCAAACTGTTGGCGCCATATAAATCCTGTATAATAATAATGCCAGCACTGCAGTATGACTTCGTGACGTGGCGAGTCCCATAAGTGCAGTAAAAGCTGGTGAGGTGGCGAGCACCAGTATTGTCCCGCAACCACCAAGAATTGGCACACAGGCCCATAGAGCTCCTAGTATCCTTCCGATTGGCAACACACAAATTCTGCAGCACCCGTACTTCCCCCATTCACTGCCCAACCCGGAATTCAGGTGGAAATAGCAAATGTAACTCCTCCCCTTGATTTTTTGGAGCCGTTTTTCATGGAAGATCTGTATGCATTGATTGTGTATTTTATATGCACAACAATGTATCGCCGCCAACCAAAATTCAAAGCTTGCCAGACCGTTCGCATGGAAACCCATTACGGTTTTCGAATTTATATTTTTTGGGGTCCCTAACCCTCAACATGGGCATTACTAAAAGAAATGAATTGAGGTTGTATTGGTCCACAGACCCGATTCTTCATATGCCTTTTTTTCTGCTGCCATGGCCAGGCATAGATATGAGAGTATAATGTGTTTTATGCATTTCAGCGACAATACACTCTGTCATCCTTGAGGTGACCCTGAATTTGACCGGCTACACAAAATTCAGCCCCTTGTAAAAAATGTGCAGATCTCTATACTCCCCAGCAAAAAATCTGCGTTGATGAGTCCCTGATTATTTTTTCTGGCCGCCTTGCATTCACAATTTCTCCCCAGCAAGCGTGCTAGATATGGGGTCAAGATGTAGACCTGTGAGAGGGCAACGGGCTATACTTATAAGTTTTGGATTTACGAGGGAAAAGATAGTCAAGTGGAGCTCCCCGGATGCCCAGACTACATGGGGAGCAGTGACAAAATAGTTTGGGACTTGGTGTCATCATTTTTCCATATGGGGTACCACTTATACGTGGACAATTTGTATTCAGGCGTGCCACTATTTAGACATTTGTACAATCTTGGAACTGGCTCTTGTGACAAAGTGTGACCTAATGTGTGCCTACCATTAGAAGTGGGTGGATGCAGGGCGGTATATTTTAATGGTGGGCATACCATACACTTTTTTTTTTCTCTTTTTTTCATTCAGTCCACAGGCTGCATACAAAAAAAAAAAAGAACATAGCATATATACCAAACAAGGACCAGCGACATACTGGTACATCACTGGACTTTGAATGGTTATACCAGGATGATGCCTACAGCTGCAAGCATCATCCTGGTATCATTTTTTTCAGCTGGTGATCGGCTTTCATGTAAAAGCAATCCTAGTGGCTAATTAGCTGCAGGATTGCTTTTACAAGCATGGGAGACAATGCCCCCCCTCCCCCGCTGCCTTCCAAGGCCTTCTCCGGCAGTCCCGTTCCAATCGGGGGAACCTGAGAATGCAGGCAGTGCTTCTGCCAGCTAACCATAGAGCTGATTGGAGACCAGAGTGGTGCCAATCATCTCTATAGTCTAAGAATTCGGAAGCTACGAGCATTTCATCACTTCAGTTTCGCAGGATATAAACAGCGCCATTTGTAAATTGGGAAAGCATCTGATCACACCAATCTTGGTTTGATTAGATAATGTAGATAATGTAAGGGCAGAGGAAATATCTAGAGTCTAATAGAACCCAGATTTCTGAAAAAAGAATATATGACAATGCCCATTGAAGTTATAGGGGATATTTGCATTCCCTGTTATAGCATTAAAAGTGATAAAAAAAACCAGTGTAAAAATAATTTTAAAAAATCAAAATAACTTAAAAAAAAAAAAAGTACCCTCACCCCGACACCCCCCCCCCCTTGCATGCACGCATCTGCGTACTTGAGCCTTAGCCCTGTGCCAGTATGGAAACAGCAGTTGCACCATGTATGTGAGATATCGCCGTGGACGTCAGATCAAGGGCAGTAATTCTAACACTAGACCTCCTCTGTAAATCTAAAATGGTAGCTTGTACAGGCTTTTAAAGCGTTACCTATGGATATTAAAAACATATGTGGTTTGTCGCCATTGTACGGGGCATGCACAGTTTTAAAGCATGTCATGTTTGGTATCTATTTACTCGGCATACCATCATCTTTTATATTTTATCAAATAATTGGCCAATATATTGTGTTTTTGTGCATTAAAAGTAAAAAAAAAGTGTATTTTTAAAAAAAAAATTGCATTTGAAAAATCGCTGCGCGAGTACTATGTGACAGAAAAATTTGGCCTAAATTTATGATGACATTTTAGTTTTTTTGGATATTTTTTATGATAGAAATGAAAAAATATTGTTTTTTTTTTTTAAAAAAAAATTTTGTTAAATTTTTTGTTTATAACGTCAAAAATAAAAAGTGCACAGGTGATCAAATACCACCAAAAGAAAGCTCTATTTGTGTGGAAAAAAAGGACATAAATTTCATTTATGTACCATATTGCATGACTGCGCAATTGTCAGTTAAACTAGTGCAATGCTGTATAGCAAAAAAATGGCTTTACCGTAGTTTGTAGACGCTATAACTTTCATACAAAGCAATCAATATACACTTATTGGGATTTTTTTTACCAAAAATATGTAGCAGAATACATTTTGACCTAAATTTATAACTAACTTTGAGTTTACTATATATTTTTTATAGCTGAAAGTAAAAAATATCGTTTTTCTTCAAAATTTTCGGTCTTTTTTTGTTTATAGCGCGAAAAATAAAAAGCGCCAAGGTGATCAAATACCACAAAAATAAAGCTCTATTTGTGTGAAAAAAAGGACATAAATTTAGTTTAGGTACAGCATTGCATGAGCACGCAATTATCAGTTGAATTAGTGCAGCGCCGAGTAGCAAAAAGAGAACTGGTCATTAAGGGGGGTAAATCCTCTAGAGGGCAAGTGGTTAAAAAAAATGGGTGTTGCCATGGGTGAAAAGTGTGCCCCAAGTATGGCAGACATATTCATGGCTAGGTGGGAGGGGGGCAACATTTAGACCTACGGAGTTAATCCTCTGGAAAAGATACTGTATATATATATATATGATATCCTCCACGTATGGAGAGGAGATGAGGATTCTCACCACGGCTTTATGAAAGTAAGACTGTTTTTTATATCTCGGTATAATGGTCAGAGATAATCAATTCCTTACATCAAACTCATTACACAAAAAAATCAAGTATTAGGACCGGTACTTCCAGATAACCTGTCATGTTTTCCTTCTTTAACTGCTTCCTGCTCAGTAAATTTACATAAACGGCCAGGTGGGTGCTCTGTTGTTCTGGGAGGATGTTCAGGTAGCTGCAGCACACGATCTGTTACTGCTGTGTCCAATGGACACATCTGATAACCGATCATGGTACCAGGCCACTGTGAGTGGCCATGGTACCATGTGATCTCTGTGAACAATCACAGCAATCACAGTTAGAATAATCACATTTAGAGTAGTAAAAAAGGCTGTCATTAAGTGTTCTTGCATGGCAAGACCACTTACTGTTATCTCACATATATAGCCTTATATTATAGCCAAATTTACCACCCTAACTCCTCCCACAGTTTTTACACTACATAGATAGAATATACCAAAACGTGCGGATTGTTCCCGATTGGTGTGCTATTACTTTGTGGAACGTTTCGCCGAATGGTTCACGAAATATCGTCATTTTTGTGGTGAAATTGGTCCCATAGGAATGAATGGCGGAATGTTCAAAACTAGAGTGGGAGCTGACAAAAGCTAGAGTGTGAGCTGAAAAATCAGGACATGATTTCTAAACTGCCATCACTCCCTCATTTTCAAGCCCACCTACACAAATCTTTTATCAAAATGTTCAGCTATCCCTGCTGCCACTAAAAATGTCCACGGCTATAGTCATTAGCAATAGTCCTGATAATTTTCACAATATGACCATTTGTTTGCAACTCACGCCGCCCATTGACATTCATTGAAACTCCACTCTAGCCACCTCAAATTTTTAAGGGCAATTTCTAAACTGCGACTGTGCCTTCATTATTATTTCAGAGACATATTATGCATCAAAATGTAGGTCTGGGTCTTGTGATTCTCACAATATAGAGCTCTTCGGTGTAGGATTTATAATTTTTAAACTACAACCGTTTGAAGATGGCAACTGCCAGTGAAGTGAGCAAGTTGGAGCAGTTTGTTTTTAACCGCTCTTCTCTGCCCTTGCTGTAGAGTGAGTTGCCATAGGAACCCAGGTGTGTGAGCAGGCAGCAGAGTGACAAAAGCTAGAGTGTGAGTTGTAGACTACTGGTGGAGGCAAGAACACTTCATACAATTTCCCCAGAAATTGTAGCTTTTTTAGTTCATGATGCTTTGCTTACTACTGTGTGATTTCTGTAAATTGTTACAGCAATCACATACTGCAAGGACAAATCACAGCAGCCGTGTACCATGTGATAGCTGAGACCAATCACAGTAGTAAACAAGGTTTCATGAATGAAACCTTTGGACATATTATCCACATATTAAATATGTATATTTGCCCAGTCATTTACTTTTACCTTGTCATAATCTGAGTATGGTCTGATATTACATATTAAGAGGTTGTAAGTTATAAAAAAAAATAATAATTTGCAAATATCTCAACATGGGTTACCTGTAAGAAGACTTAATTCCCAGGACTAGGGGTCACCTTGCAAAAAGGTGACATCACAAAAACAACTAGCAGAATGTGAACAAAGAAAAAAAGTACAGCTTGCAGGCATTTTTCAAAGTGGAAAACATCTTCTGGTCACCAGAGAAGCTATCTAGCAAATTCAAAGAAATAACTCACCACGCTCTGCCCGAAATCCAATTTGGACTCATGAGTGTTGATGCTCTGACTCAGGCTCCTGATATTCAATAAACAATCAAACATCCAAAATAGTCAGCGCGCGGCAGGATCTTAAAGATGCACTATATTGCCAAAAGTATTGGGATACCTGCCTTTACATGCACATGAGCTTTATTGGCATCCCTGTCCTAGTCCGTAGGGTTCAATATTGAGTTGGCCCACCCTTTCAAGCTATAACAGCTTCAAATCTTCTGGGAAGGCTGTCCGTTTGACCATTCTTCCAGAAGCGCATTTGTGAAGTCGGACACTGATGTTAAACGAGAAGGCTTGGCTCGCAGTCTCCAATCTAATTCATCCCAAAGGTGTTCTATTGGGTTGAGGTCACGACTCTGTGCAGGCCAGTCAAGTTCCTCCACCCCAAACTCGCTCATCCATATCTTTATGGACCTTGCTTTGTGCACTGGTGCACAGTCCTGTTGGAACAGAAAGGGGCCATCCCCAAACTGTTCCCACAAAGTTGGGAGCATGAAATTGTCCAAAATGTCTTGGCAAGCTGACACCTTAAGAGGTCCCTTCACTGGAACTAAGGGGCCAAGCCCAACCCCTGAAAAGCAGCCCCACGCCATAATCCCCCCTCCACCAAACTTTACACTTGGCACAATGCAGACACGTCCATGGGATTGCCAGACAGAGAAGCATGATTGGTCACTCCAGAGAACAAGTCTCCAGTGGTGGATACTTTACACCACTGCAACAAAGCTTTGCATTGCACTTGGTGATGTAAGGCTTGAATGCAGCTGCTCAGCCATGGAAATCCATTCCATAAAGCTCTCTCTACACTGTTTTTGTGCTAATCTCAAGGACACATGAAGTTTGGAGGTCTTTAGCTATTGACTCTGCAGACAGTTGGTGACTTCTGCTGACTGTGCACTTCAGCATGCGCTTATCCGGCTCAGTCATTTTACGTGGCCTACCACTTCATGGCTGAGTTGCTGTTGTTCCCAGTTGCTTCCACTTTGTTGTAATACTGCTAACAGTTGACCGTGGAATATTTAGTAGCACGGTCTATCAAGGTACCATGCTTGAATTCTCTGAGTTCCTAAAAGCGGCCCTTTCTTTCACAAATGTTTGTAGAAACAGTCTGCATGCCTAGGTGTTTGATTTTATACACCTGTGGTCATGGAGGTGATTGGAACACCTGAATCTAATGATTTGGAGGGGTGTCCCAATATGTTTGGCAATATAATGTATGAAACTTTTAATGATTCATAGGGTTAAAAGCCATCTACAGCACCCCACTTACATGTTTCAGCCTAACGGCCTTAATCACAGCTCATAGCAGCTATGCAGGGATAGAACCAGAGTGTAGTACAAAGTCAACAAACAATTTCAGAAACCGGACAAGTCAAAGACTATCCGGGGGTGGGGGAGTTTGGCAGCGAGTAAGTATAGTCAAAAAGCAAATCATAGGTGGTAACCAGAGAAACAGAAATGCAGGAACACAGAAACATGGACTGAATCTTTGAGCTAGTAAATGAACCTATTACTTATGAAACAGGTGTTGGTCTGAGCACAGTTAGGCCTCTTTCACACGGGTGTTCCATATGTCCGTTTTTCATCTGTCCGTTTATGGATGAAAAACAGACATCCATGTATTTCTATGGACTAGCAGATGTAAACGGATGATCATCCATTTACATCCGGTAATGTCCACATCCGTTAACATCCTTTTTTTAATGGAAGAAAACCCTAATTTTCTTCTGCAAAAAAACCCCAGAACGAATGAAAAACAGATGTAAATTGATTGTATGCAGCCCGGCAGGTCAGGAAAGGGGGGAGGGGGGACTAGCGAGCACCCCTCCTCCTGAACCATACCAGGCCACATGCCCTCAACAATGGGGGGCTGCTTTGGGGCAGGGGGCTTCCCCCAAAGTACCTTGTCCCCATGTCGATGGGGACAAGGGCCTCTTCCCCACAACCCTGGGCTGTGGTTGTGGGGATCTGCGGGCAGGGGCCTTATCGGAATCTGGAAGCCCCCTTTAGCAAGGGGGCCCCCAGATCCCAGCCCCCTCCATGTGAATGAGTATGGGGTACATGGTACCGCTACACATTCACAGAAAAAAAGTGTAGTATGAAAACAGACAGGAGACAGTCTTTGACAAGTCTTTTATTAAAAGAATGAAAATAAAAGAATGTCCCCCAAAGTAGATCTAACGTCAATCACGATGCCCGCCGCCGCCCCAAAAAAAGAAGAAAAAAAAGGCTCCGCTACCGACACTGGCTCCCAATCGTCTGACTGCTCTTCTTAACTATGTAAGGGGTGGGGCCACCCGTGACATCACCCGTGTGACATCATCAACCGGGGCATGATGAGCCAAAGATGTCATACAGGGGCACATACATGATTGCCCCGCCCCTTACATATTTAAGAACTGTCAAGCCAGAAGAGCAGTCAGACGGTGGGAGCCAGTGTTGGGAGCGGAGACTTTTTTTAAAGTTTTTTGGGTGGCGGCGGCGGGTAGCGTGATTGACGTTGGATCTACTTCGGGGGACATTTTTATTCTTTTATTAAAGGACTTGTCAAAGACTGTCTCCAGCCAGTGACGTTACTGGCACATGCGCTTTGAAGGAACAGCACCCTCGTGCCATCTCTTCAGAGCTCTGTGCCATGGCTGTGACTCCTGTGCGCAAACGGTCAGAGCTCGTGAACCCAGGAGGAAGACTGGGTAAAGATGGAAGCCCTGTCAGCTGTGACAGCATACCACTGAAGGGCTTTGTTTTAAGGTAAATCTCTTATAATGTGCTAGTATACAATGCATATAAACACATTATGACATTACCTTGCAGGGGGTCCAGATTTTTTTTCATTTTTCAGCATTTACTACCACTTTAAAAAGGCTACATATTCAAACACCTGCATAAAATTAGCCACGACCTGTCCTCTTTAAGTGTGAAGCTATCCAAGGCAATTACATTTTTTTTTCAGTGGAGATGAAAAGTAACAGTGCAGCTCATATGGATACTGCAGATCCAACAACTATGACTTAGCTGTAATGTTTTATTCATTTCATATATAGAATTGCATTGTACAATTATAGGTACTTATTTGTATCCTTGAGTTTTCTCAGACCTATAATGCCTTTATACCAAAAAGTAAAGCCAAAAGCACACCTCACTATTGCCCTCTCTGGCCTCTTTCTTGGAACTAAAGTAAAAGTTAAAGCATGTTCCACTGGTCTTTTTTCTTGTATCTTTACTATTAAAAGTCTCCCGATTCCACTAGTGATCTTTCTCTTATGTTTTTGACATCTATCAGCTGCCCATACATCAGCTAATCAATGGATCAACAGGTAGACCATGAAAATTTACACTGTTGGTTAGTACTTGCATAGTGCTACATCCAATCAGCTCAACCAACATGTTTCAAGAGATTATAAAAAACCGATAAGGACAAAAACACTTTTTAGAATATAATGCCTCTCCTGAAAATGTATTATTGAAAACGTCACAGCCTCCTGAGTGTTTCTGCTTTGTCAGGACCCAACATTCCTCATTATCTCAGGAGCAGACATTCCTGTAATACTGCACATACACTGTTTCTCTGCTATAAAATATTGTAGACTATGCCTCTATGTGTGGTCTGCAGCACAACGGGCTGTCCATCATACTCCGTAGACCAGAGATAGCTTACATATATATTGTTTTGCAACATTAGATTCCATAGTGGTGAAACATTGGGAGGCCAGAGTGTTTATGAGTGGGAGTATGCCAGATCTAAAGTCTTATGCACATTCTGTGTGCTGGTTTCCTGATAAATCATACTGATTATCCAGGGTGCATAGTCATCCAAAAAGCCAGCGTATTCCCAGGTCTGCACATTATTCAAGGCCATAGCATTGATTCTCTACTGGGTTTTTATTCTGAATGCTTGCACTCTGTGAAGGTAGAACTCCAGTTCAACAAAAATAAAATCAAGTCATAAATACATTAAATTAAAAATTTTAACCCATGTCTGCATTATGATTTTAATGTACTGTTTGATACAAAATAATGACTCATAAAGATTTCAGTTTGCACTGTGGGAAGAAATAAAGTTTGCCTTTGACAATATCCTGCCTCTTTAGGTTCTGTACAGCGGAGTAGTCATTAGTCACAATACACTTTAATTTAATACTGAATCTTCCCACAGGCACTTCCTTTAATTAGAAGTTGTTTTTCAGTGCAGCTCAGAAGCACAGAATCATACATAGAAACATGAAGCACACACATATATATATTATACGTCTGTTACTGATATTTATCCTGAATGGGGTTCTTTAAATAAATAAAAAAACCTCTGCTTTCGTATGCCCAAAAAATAAATGTAATTGACTGCATGAAACTATGGTACATTTAATAAACAATATTTCCTCTTAATGTTTCTTCGTCTCTAAGTAGTGGTAGTTGGAGTGGATGAGTCATTTCCTTTCCCATGTATTCTGCTAGATACTCTCATTAGCTATTGAACTGGAGTTATTTGACCTCATATTCCATGATTTTTCTGACTTTTTATTAAAGTAAGTTCGTTTGGTTCATAAATCCAATTAAATCGTATAATTTAATTGCCTGCATCATGCACGTCCACGGTTGCTATCTTCCGCTTGCATAATTGTATGTTAAAAAAAAAAGAAACAACATTGCTCAGGACAGAAAAGAAGTGGATGTAATGAACAATTAGATGCAAAATGGAGCCGTAAATTTTGTATTTACAAACTGTGGCATGAACTCAGAGAGAGTAGCTTTTTTTCAGGTGGTTAGCTTCAGTCAACTGTGTTGTGGCAAACCAGCAAAGTTTGCTGGACCCTTTACCAATTTTGTCCTTGGACCCATGGATTTAGCAGTAGCATCAGAAAATACTTAATAGTTTTGTACACGTCTTAGAAAAAATGTGGTCACATACATAAAAATAGGTCTTTATGCCTCTGTAACATTACACACCTTCTTCTTTTCTAAGGGACACATTTATAACATGTTGTTAGATTGCTTCGAAATTTGAATACTAGATGCCTATTCCTAGACTTGCTGCATATATAAAGACAACCTATTGGGTTGATAGCATCTTTCCAGCCTCTATTTCCTCAGTAGCTAAAATGTTCAGCCTTCATTGGAAAATCTCAGTATAAACAACATTTGTCTTATTGCAAATGTTGAGTTCATTAGTTTCTGTTTTGAAACAATCATCTTATTTAAATGGCATATAACTGATTCTATGGTTTATTCACCAATGATTACTATAGAGAACCAAAGTTAAGTGATTTCTCAGGTAGTTCAGGGTATGTGGGAACATGTGGCTAATACTTCTTCTCCCTACTTTTAACACTGGATATAACTTAGGGGTGGGGAGAGAGTTCCCAATCCAGGGTGAGCTCTGAGTTACATAAGCTATTAACCACTTCAAGTCAGGACACTTTTACCCCCTTCCTGTCCAGGCCAATTTTCAGCTTTCACGCTATCACACTTTGAATGACAATTGCACAGTCATGCAACACTATACCCATCTGAATTTTTTAGCATGTTTTTGAGACAGATAAAGATTTATTTTGGTGGTATTTATTTACCACTGGGATTTTTATTTGTTTGCTATATAAATGAAAAAGCCAAAACATTTTGAAAAAAAGTGTTTTTCTTATAAAAGTTTGCAAATAAATAATATTTCATCATAACTCTTGGCCAACATTTATTCAGTTATCTTTTAAAAAAAAAAAAAAACCAAATTAGTTTATAACCAAAAATTATAAAATTTTTAAAACATTTTTTTTTAATTTTTTTTTCATATTATTATTTATGTTTTTTCTTTAACATACTGTCACCCTAGCAGTACAGTGCCACCACTACTTGTGGGGGGTGATGAAGATTTTGTTTTTTGTTTTTTTACACTGATTGCTTTTACACCCATAAAGGCTGTAAAAGCAATAATTTCTCCTTCTCTCTGGCTGCATTCTTGCAGCCATTGAGAAATATTGTGTGAGCTGTGATTGGTCACAGCTTGTCACATGGTACAAGGCTGATGTGAATAGCCTTGTACCATGTGACCTCTGTGATCATTCACAGATTTCACACATAGTAAGTAATGATGTGAGAAGTGACATCTTGCTTACTACACTGCATGTGATCACTGATTGGCCAATCAGTGATCACATGATCGGGACCTTGCACAGAGGTCCCGTACGACAGTCGGTGTTCCACTGTGTCCACCGGACACAGTGGACACCGGATCACACACTGTCCAAAATGGTGGGCGCCGTTTATGAACAGCAACCCGCCCCTGGACTGCCACCATCCGGCCGTTTATATACAGCAGCCAGACGGCAAGTGGTTAAAATTTATTGATTACCATATAGTGTTGTTGTTATGCTGGTCTGCTGCATGATGAAAATTAAGGACTAAATAGACATATTAGTCTAGGTGTCTGTTTATGAAGAATTAATTGAGATATTCACCAAGTGAATCTTTCACTGAAATTCCCCAGGTGAGAATTATCAGCATTTGACTGGCATTCCACAATCAAATTCAGCCTAATTAGAATAGTATCAATGTGCATCAGGTGAATCAGCAGATGGTGAGCAGTCATTGAACCTTTCATGTACAGTAGCTTTAAAAAGATTTCACTCTGGAGGTCATCAATAGCTCTTCATAGCTTATACACGGGTTAACACTAAGATGGTTAACGTCACTTAAACACATAAAAAAAGCACAAAACAAAGAAGTCCCTCCCCTCCCAAAACTATTCAGCCTTACACACCAGATTTGTGGGCTGGTATTACTGTAGCAAGGGAGGCCCCTGAAATGCTGATACCACACATCCTACAGTATTAGGAGGTGCTTTTAGAAAGGACCCCCATCTACACCATCCGATGGTGCCTGATGCTGATGGGCACCATGATCTTTGGTACCCCCAGTGCTCAGGAGGGGATGCAGAAAGATGAGGGGCTGTTAAACCACCTACTTGGTTTTAAGGGTCTCATGGGCCCCTAACCAATTCACTGTGTGTGTGTAAGAAAGTTCAATAAATAAAAACACTATTCCAAATAAAAAAAAAGTAATTATATTTTAAACATTTACACCGGTGTCAGTGTGATGCATGTGATGTCACAGGTGTCAGTGTAGGGACGCTGGGACAAACGATTGCTGACCAGTCAGAAGTACTGTGACTTCTCTAAGGAAAGAAGAGGAAGAACAGTGCAGGTTTCAAACCCCAGCCAGGACTACTGTACTGGGCTGCCTAGATGGTGAAACTGTATCACTCACAGAGGGCCATCTGTGGATTGACCTTTGTCTGAAACATGATTCTTGTCCTGCCAAGACTATATCTTGGTAACATCAGTGATGTTGAAGATGTACAACATTTACAAAAAACTGGCATCACTCACATATTGACTGTAGACAGTGTACAACCTGATCTATCTTCATTTCAGACAAAGTTAATTTGTTGGACGATTCCAGTGCAGACATTTTGAGTTGCTTGCCTGAGTGCCTACACTTTTTGAAGGAAGCATTAGCAACGGCTGAGTCATCTGTTCTTGTTCACTGTGCCTGCTTTAAAGGGGGACCCCTGATGTCTGTGATTGCTTGATGAATCTTGGAACCCCATCATTACGGAGAGGCAGAGGACGATGTGGAATGCAGCCTGACCAGAATGCTGATGACCTAGGGGTTTGATGAGAAAAGAAGCTTCTTTCATGCGTATTTAATACGCACTTCTGGTGAGTGCGCATTCTATTTATCTAACAGTCTTATCTAACATCTCTGGATTGTATATTATCACCACAGACAGGATCCTGCAAGATTCATATGATATATACCTTGTGATCTGGACGTTTTACTTTATTGTGATTATCAATTATATTGCACACTGTGCCTTTCATAACAGTTTTGTATATTGCTCATAACATTTCAGTTGTCATTTGCACTATACTTCCTAGCGCTGCACCTTTTTATCTCTTTAATGTATGCTTTAATCGTTTTACTGCCATGGTTATCAGGGTTAAAACTAATTAAAACTGCTTGTACCAGACAGGCTCAGTAACCCTTATGCCAACTACATTTTCACAGGCTGAAAGTTTATGGTTGCTTAAGCAACAAAATATGGAGTACACACTCCCTATAAGTGAGGCCTTGCCATAGCTGTGAACTCCCTTTAGAAGACAGATGGGTACTTGTCTATTAATTCACTGGATTTATATAGATATATATATTTTTTTTTTTTTATGTTTTATTTAAATATATATATTTATATATATATAAAAATTATATATTATATATATAAAAAAAAATGTTTTTAAATATTTAAATAAAATTTATATATATATATATATATATATATATATATATATATAAATCCGGTGAATTAACAGACAAGTACCGACAGATGTGACCTCCACTCAAGAGACAGCACTCCACTCCATGGTAGAGGAGAGATTCCTTTCCCAGAGGACAGAGGGTTGAGGCAGCTAAGAGAGCCCAGGAGACTGGGAAAGCGGGGACGACTAGACATGCCCAGGGGACTGCAGGATTTTACAGGTCTCAGAGGAGAAGAGAGTCTGGGGTGCTAAGACACCTCCTACGGAGAAGCCAGGGAGTGGGCCCTTGCAGCAAATTGCTGTAACTACAAGCTAAGTGAGCCAAGAGAGCCCAGGGAGCTAGGAATGCTGGGTAAATTGGTCTGAGGGACCAATGGAAAGAGCAGTGCTGCTGTTGAATAGGGAACCAGGTGGCTTGACACTATTTTTGTATCACTTATTTTGATGGTGGAAACCCGTGTGGGTAAGTTTTCTGTTGTTTACTTTCATTTCTAATAAAAGTGGGCTGCCAAGCTATAAATTAAGGTTTGGACTGGCACGGTCTTGAAAAATTGCTACTACCACTGAGCTAATAAGCCTCAATACAGCTCACCACGACACTTAGATGATAACCATTTGTGTATTTTTGTGTCCTTAAATGCATATGGGTTGAGATACACTTGCAAGATTTATTTAGGTGATATTCAAACTGAATGGCACTGCAACAACTCCAACTGCAGACTGTAAATTACTGCATAGGTGTGAAACCAACTTCAAGTTTTTGTAGCTTAGTGTAGGCAAAGGAAAAACATGTTTTTTGGCTGTATACTTTAGGTCGCCTATTTACTGTTTTGTGTATGCTTGATTTTCAAGGTATATTTCAGATTTAGTAAGATTTTTGGAAGTTATATTATATTTGTGTAAATAATAATGACTTGGGATTATTTTTATTAAAGATATAGTTTGACAAGCATTTGCACATTTATGATGCACATTTATGATGGGATGTACAAAATCAGTAATGCCATCTTTAAATTCTGCAGACCCTGTGCTTTCAGGAAATATATTGTTTGAGGAGTCTTTCAAACACTTTAAAAGCTCGAAGTGAAAGACAGTAAAAAATAGCAAAAAAACATAAAAAGAATTGCAGAAATGGTCCATTGAAAACTAAAGCTGAACCTGACAGCAAAAGGTTAAATATTTTATAAACAAATCCTATACAATTTTGCTGTTGGTATTTTCATTCGAAAATAATAAAATAACTAAAATGTCAAAAATTACAAATGCTGAAAATTACTTTTTAGAATCTAAAAATCTGTTGCATTGTCTCAGTGCCAGACAGTTTTCTCCAGAAAATTAGCATTTTTTATTGTTGTGTGGTCCAGTAAATATTTAGAGAAGTACTTCCAAAGACATTCTTTTACTTCATAATGTTAGAGCTTTATAATGTAAGTGGGATGTTAATAATTAGCCAAACACAAACTTTTTTTAAAAAGATAAATATTCTCTTCAAAGCTTTCTGCTTTTCTGGAGCCCCCCAACAGCACTCTTGGCTCTTTCCTCCAGCTGCACGCCCCCATAGGAAGCTGCTTCCTAGAAGGGCACTTGTACATGCTTGATCCTGAGCTGGGCTGTTTGCATCTATCCAGACACATAGCCCAGCTCGGCTCCACAGATTTTGATTGGCTCACAGGTTTTGACTGACAGCAGCAGGAGCCAATGGCTCCAGCTGCTCCCAGCCAAGTCTGCTGTATGAGCGAGGAGAGGTAAGAAGAGCAGCTTTGCTGTAGACATGCGCAGCCCTGGATTGAGATCGGGCTCAGGTAAATATTTAGAGGGAGAGCTGCAGGGGAGCTACTATTAAAAGGTTTTGTTACCTTGATGCAGAAATTGAAAAAAAAAAAAAACCCTTTTACTTTTACAACCATTTTGAGCCAATATCATGCAAGATGCTGTAATGACTGTGAATTGAGAAACTATGTATTTCCTAGACAGTCCAAAAATAGACAGATATAACTAAACACAAACCAAACAGTTAAATTTTTTTTTATATGTATTTATTTATTCTGCACATCAGATTACACTTCACTTGACGAAAAAGTTGCAGTTATGTCCAGCATGTTCTGAGGTTGGGGAACTGACATTTATGTACTTTTAATCCAAAGGTTAGAACCTCTGTTTTTATTGTCGTCTTTGTCCCTGCTGGTGGGGATTCTGATTCACCCTCTCTATTTCTGAAGTTGAGGGAAAATATACATTTCTGAGTTGCAATTATATCAGGAGTCAAGGAATGATTCCCAGTGGGAACACTTGTATCAACAACTGTCTAGGAGAGGATATGGAAGAGATCTCCTCTCATTTTCTATTGTGTCTCAAGACAGGAAATAAATTGAACTCTTCCCAATAGGAAACAGACAACACACAACAACTTGTCAGGGGTTTTAACCATTCCTTTCCTAAAAGGAAATGCTTAAGCTTCAGATATAGTTTATACAATTGAGCTTGGACACTTCCCTGGACTCAGTGCAATGAAGGAATAGCAGCAGTCCAGTGAAGTCTCTCTTTTCTTCCCTTTTTCCAGCAGATTTCTTGTCTGCACATGTGCAAGTAACAAAACATATAACTTGCCTCAAAGTACTTACCAAAGAGGCAGAAACCAATTTAATGTACTGATTTTAGATAATAGAATACGCAAATACATTAAATATTTGTATAACTACCTTGAGTTCACATTTAATTATGGAGGAAGCACACAAGCAACTTACTTAAGAGAAGTTCTAATGATACTAAATGGGATAAAGATTTAAACTTTCCATTTTACTGTAAAAAGGATTGCCTGATGCTTCATCATGAAAAGAGCCAAAGAAACAGCCAAAGAAACATGTATTGGAGACCATCCCATAGAGGTCATTGACTTGGACTGTAGTAAAATCTTGTAGCTATCCACTTAGATGTTTTTAGCTTGTTAAGCTTTACTTACTGCAAAGTGTGCCTGATTTATAAACAACACATGGCTAAAATTCCAAACTGGGTGTGTGAGTATATTTCAGCATTATTGTTCTTCACAATGAGAAAGTTAAGAATGTAATTTCTTTTTTCACAAATGCAAGCTATGATATATTGTTTTTCTCGTGCCACAAAGGTAAATAAAGTGAAAATTTCTGTATGGCATTAAGAAATGTACTGTCCTACAACACCATAATGAACAATGCTTCTACATTTTTTTCCTTTTTTGTGAATTCTGAATTTGGTTGTAGCAGTTTAATGGAAGAATCAAATATTAAAAGGTAAAAATCTGTGCCAGTCTACAATGAGCAGCATATGAATACAACTTACAGACCTTGACTTCACTGTTGTTATTGTCCAAAGCTATTAGAAACCAAAGTAAACAGGCTAATCCATACATACTGTATATAATGGGATATTTTGTCACTCTATGAAATATTATGTTGCTGTGGTGCATGCAGCACTTTCACTTTTCAGACAACATATTGAGACAAATACACACATAACCCCTAAGCCTAGTATAATTTTCGTGTTGACTGATCAAGGCAGATGATGTTTGTTTGCATAGAAATAACTAGAGATGAGCGAATCGAAGTATCCGAAGTGGAATTCGAGTCGAATATCGGAAAAATTTTGATTCGTGCCGAATCCGAAAAATAGCCTAATTCGGACGCGCGAATCGAAATTTTTCCGAAAATGGCGGCTGACATGTGCGGCGACGGAGCGGGGATGTCTGGGAAGGCGCGCAGACAAGGCGCGCTGACCCATAATGCATGCCTCAACTACATGTGATCGCATCAGCCTATCAGCAGCCAGCCAGCCAGCACTGTGTAATGGTCGAGCTATAAATAGCGGCCATTTTGGAATTCTTCATTTGCCTGCAGTTATTGAACAGAGGCAGACCGCTCTGTACTAGGGACAGGGACAGAGTTAGGGCCACAGAAACGATAATTGGGGACAGAGAAAAGTTACTTAGGGACAGAGAACCATTACTCAGGGACACAGACTTGTTAATGAGGGCCACAGAATCGTTTTTTAGGGACAAAGAAACGCTAGTTAGGGCCACAGAATTCATAATCAGGGACAGACAGAATTGTTACTCAGTGCCAGAGAATTGTTACTTAGGGCCACAGAAACGTTATTAGGGCCACAGAATTGTTACTCAGGGACAGACAGAATTGTTACTGAGTGCCAGAGAATTGTTACTCAGGGACAGACAGAATTGTTACTGAGTGCCAGAGAATTGTTACTTAGGGCCACAGAAACTTTAATTAGGGCCACAGAATTTTTACTCAGGGACAGACAGAATTGTTACTGAGTGCCAGAGAATTGTTACTCAGGGACAGACAGAATTGTTACTGAGTGCCAGAGAATTGTTACTCAGGGCCACAGAAACTTTACTTAGGGCCACAGAATTTATACTCAGGGACAGACAGAATTGTTACTGAGTGCCAGAGAATTGTTACTCAGGGACAGACAGAATTGTTACTGAGTGCCAGAGAATTGTTACTTAGGGCCACAGAAACTTTACTTAGGGCCACAGAATTGTTACTCGCACAGACACAGAATTGTTACTCGCACAGACACAGAATTGTTACTGAAGGCCACAGAACTGTTACTTAGGGCCACAGAATTGTTACTCGCACAGACACAGAATTGTTACTCGCACAGACACAGAACTGTTACTGAGGGCCACAGAACTGTTACTTAGGGACAAAGAAACGCTAGTTAGGGCCACAGAATTCATACTCAGGGACAGACAGAATTGTTACGGAGTGCCAGAGAATTGTTACTCAGGGACAGACAGAATTGTTACGGAGTGCCAGAGAATTGTTACTCAGGGACAGACAGAATTGTTACTGAGTGCCAGAGAATTGTTACTTAGGGCCACAGAAACTTTAATTAGGGCCACAGAATTTTTACTCAGGGACAGACAGAATTGTTACTGAGTGCCAGAGAATTGTTACTCAGGGACAGACAGAATTGTTACCGAGTGCCAGAGAATTGTTACTCAGGGACAGACAGAATTGTTAATGAGTGCCAGAGAATTGTTACTTAGGGCCACAGAAACTTTAATTAGGGCCACAGAATTTTTACTCAGGGACAGACAGAATTGTTACTGAGTGCCAGAGAATTGTTACTCAGGGACAGACAGAATTGTTACCGAGTGCCAGAGAATTGTTACTCAGGGACAGACAGAATTGTTACTGAGTGCCAGAGAATTGTTACTTAGGGCCACAGAAACTTTAATTAGGGCCACAGAATTTTTACTCAGGGACAGACAGAATTGTTACTGAGTGCCAGAGAATTGTTACTCAGGGACAGACAGAATTGTTACTGAGTGCCAGAGAATTGTTACTTAGGGCCACAGAAACTTTAATTAGGGCCACAGAATTTTTACTCAGGGACAGACAGAATTGTTACTGAGTGCCAGAGAATTGTTACTCAGGGACAGACAGAATTGTTACCGAGTGCCAGAGAATTGTTACTCAGGGACAGACAGAATTGTTACTGAGTGCCAGAGAATTGTTACTTAGGGCCACAGAAACTTTAATTAGGGCCACAGAATTTTTACTCAGGGACAGACAGAATTGTTACTGAGTGCCAGAGAATTGTTACTCAGGGACAGACAGAATTGTTACGGAGTGCCAGAGAATTGTTACTCAGGGCCACAGAAACTTTACTTAGGGCCACAGAATTTTTACTCAGGGACAGACAGAATTGTTACTGAGTGCCAGAGAATTGTTACTCAGGGACAGACAGAATTGTTACTGAGTGCCAGAGAATTGTTACTCAGAGACAGACAGAATTGTTACTGAGTGCCAGATAATTGTTACTCAGGGCCCCAGAAACTTTACTTAGGGTCACAGAATTTTTACTCAGGGACAGACAGAATTGTTACTGAGTGCCAGAGAATTGTTACTCAGGGACAGACAGAATTGTTACTGAGTGCCAGAGAATTGTTACTTAGGGCCACAGAAACTTTAATTAGGGCCACAGAATTTTTACTCAGGGACAGACAGAATTGTTACTGAGTGCCAGAGAATTGTTACTCAGGGACAGACAGAATTGTTACGGAGTGCCAGAGAATTGTTACTCAGGGACAGACAGAATTGTTACTGAGTGCCAGAGAATTGTTACTTAGGGCCACAGAAACTTTAATTAGGGCCACAGAATTTTTACTCAGGGACAGACAGAATTGTTACTGAGTGCCAGAGAATTGTTACTCAGGGACAGACAGAATTGTTACCGAGTGCCAGAGAATTGTTACTCAGGGACAGACAGAATTGTTACTGAGTGCCAGAGAATTGTTACTTAGGGCCACAGAAACTTTAATTAGGGCCACAGAATTTTTACTCAGGGACAGACAGAATTGTTACTGAGTGCCAGAGAATTGTTACTCAGGGACAGACAGAATTGTTACGGAGTGCCAGAGAATTGTTACTCAGGGCCACAGAAACTTTACTTAGGGCCACAGAATTTTTACTCAGGGACAGACAGAATTGTTACTGAGTGCCAGAGAATTGTTACTCAGGGACAGACAGAATTGTTACGGAGTGCCAGAGAATTGTTACTCAGGGACAGACAGAATTGTTACTGAGTGCCAGAGAATTGTTACTTAGGGCCACAGAAACTTTAATTAGGGCCACAGAATTTTTACTCAGGGACAGACAGAATTGTTACTGAGTGCCAGAGAATTGTTACTCAGGGACAGACAGAATTGTTACCGAGTGCCAGAGAATTGTTACTCAGGGACAGACAGAATTGTTACTGAGTGCCAGAGAATTGTTACTTAGGGCCACAGAAACTTTAATTAGGGCCACAGAATTTTTACTCAGGGACAGACAGAATTGTTACTGAGTGCCAGAGAATTGTTACTCAGGGACAGACAGAATTGTTATGGAGTGCCAGAGAATTGTTACTCAGGGCCACAGAAACTTTACTTAGGGCCACAGAATTTTTACTCAGGGACAGACAGAATTGTTACTGAGTGCCAGAGAATTGTTACTCAGGGACAGACAGAATTGTTACGGAGTGCCAGAGAATTGTTACTCAGGGACAGACAGAATTGTTACTGAGTGCCAGAGAATTGTTACTTAGGGCCACAGAAACTTTAATTAGGGCCACAGAATTTTTACTCAGGGACAGACAGAATTGTTACTGAGTGCCAGAGAATTGTTACTCAGGGACAGACAGAATTGTTACGGAGTGCCAGAGAATTGTTACTCAGGGCCACAGAAACTTTACTTAGGGCCACAGAATTTTTACTCAGGGACAGACAGAATTGTTACTGAGTGCCAGAGAATTGTTACTCAGGGACAGACAGAATTGTTACGGAGTGCCAGAGAATTGTTACTCAGGGACAGACAGAATTGTTACTGAGTGCCAGAGAATTGTTACTTAGGGCCACAGAAACTTTAATTAGGGCCACAGAATTTTTACTCAGGGACAGACAGAATTGTTACTGAGTGCCAGAAAATTGTTACTCAGGGACAGACAGAATTGTTACGGAGTGCCAGAGAATTGTTACTCAGGGACAGACAGAATTGTTACTGAGTGCCAGAGAATTGTTACTTAGGGCCACAGAAACTTTAATTAGGGCCACAGAATTTTTACTCAGGGACAGACAGAATTGTTACTGAGTGCCAGAGAATTGTTACTCAGGGACAGACAGAATTGTTACGGAGTGCCAGAGAATTGTTACTCAGGGACAGACAGAATTGTTACTGAGTGCCAGAGAATTGTTACTTAGGGCCACAGAAACTTTAATTAGGGCCACAGAATTTTTACTCAGGGACAGACAGAATTGTTACTGAGTGCCAGAGAATTGTTACTCAGGGACAGACAGAATTGTTACCGAGTGCCAGAGAATTGTTACTCAGGGACAGACAGAATTGTTACTGAGTGCCAGAGAATTGTTACTTAGGGCCACAGAAACTTTAATTAGGGCCACAGAATTTTTACTCAGGGACAGACAGAATTGTTACTGAGTGCCAGAGAATTGTTACTCAGGGACAGACAGAATTGTTACGGAGTGCCAGAGAATTGTTACTCAGGGACAGACAGAATTGTTACTGAGTGCCAGAGAATTGTTACTTAGGGCCACAGAAACTTTAATTAGGGCCACAGAATTTTTACTCAGGGACAGACAGAATTGTTACTGAGTGCCAGAGAATTGTTACTCAGGGACAGACAGAATTGTTACGGAGTGCCAGAGAATTGTTACTCAGGGCCACAGAAACTTTACTTAGGGCCACAGAATTTTTACTCAGGGACAGACAGAATTGTTACTGAGTGCCAGAGAATTGTTACTCAGGGACAGACAGAATTGTTACGGAGTGCCAGAGAATTGTTACTCAGGGACAGACAGAATTGTTACTGAGTGCCAGAGAATTGTTACTTAGGGCCACAGAAACTTTAATTAGGGCCACAGAATTTTTACTCAGGGACAGACAGAATTGTTACTGAGTGCCAGAGAATTGTTACTCAGGGACAGACAGAATTGTTACGGAGTGCCAGAGAATTGTTACTCAGGGCCACAGAAACTTTACTTAGGGCCACAGAATTTTTACTCAGGGACAGACAGAATTGTTACTGAGTGCCAGAGAATTGTTACTCAGGGACAGACAGAATTGTTACGGAGTGCCAGAGAATTGTTACTCAGGGACAGACAGAATTGTTACTGAGTGCCAGAGAATTGTTACTTAGGGCCACAGAAACTTTAATTAGGGCCACAGAATTTTTACTCAGGGACAGACAGAATTGTTACTGAGTGCCAGAAAATTGTTACTCAGGGACAGACAGAATTGTTACGGAGTGCCAGAGAATTGTTACTCAGGGACAGACAGAATTGTTACTGAGTGCCAGAGAATTGTTACTTAGGGCCACAGAAACTTTAATTAGGGCCACAGAATTTTTACTCAGGGACAGACAGAATTGTTACTGAGTGCCAGAGAATTGTTACTCAGGGACAGACAGAATTGTTACG
Organism: Staurois parvus; assembly: GCF_062004578.1. Taxonomy (NCBI): domain Eukaryota; kingdom Metazoa; phylum Chordata; class Amphibia; order Anura; family Ranidae; genus Staurois; species Staurois parvus. The sequence goes on from NW_028317961.1 coordinate 3,939,424, forward strand.
GAGTGCCAGAGAATTGTTACTCAGGGACAGACAGAATTGTTACTGAGTGCCAGAGAATTGTTACTTAGGGCCACAGAAACTTTAATTAGGGCCACAGAATTTTTACTCAGGGACAGACAGAATTGTTACTGAGTGCCAGAGAATTGTTACTCAGGGACAGACAGAATTGTTACCGAGTGCCAGAGAATTGTTACTCAGGGACAGACAGAATTGTTACTGAGTGCCAGAGAATTGTTACTTAGGGCCACAGAAACTTTAATTAGGGCCACAGAATTTTTACTCAGGGACAGACAGAATTGTTACTGAGTGCCAGAGAATTGTTACTCAGGGACAGACAGAATTGTTACGGAGTGCCAGAGAATTGTTACTCAGGGACAGACAGAATTGTTACTGAGTGCCAGAGAATTGTTACTTAGGGCCACAGAAACTTTAATTAGGGCCACAGAATTTTTACTCAGGGACAGACAGAATTGTTACTGAGTGCCAGAGAATTGTTACTCAGGGACAGACAGAATTGTTACGGAGTGCCAGAGAATTGTTACTCAGGGCCACAGAAACTTTACTTAGGGCCACAGAATTTTTACTCAGGGACAGACAGAATTGTTACTGAGTGCCAGAGAATTGTTACTCAGGGACAGACAGAATTGTTACGGAGTGCCAGAGAATTGTTACTCAGGGACAGACAGAATTGTTACTGAGTGCCAGAGAATTGTTACTTAGGGCCACAGAAACTTTAATTAGGGCCACAGAATTTTTACTCAGGGACAGACAGAATTGTTACTGAGTGCCAGAAAATTGTTACTCAGGGACAGACAGAATTGTTACGGAGTGCCAGAGAATTGTTACTCAGGGACAGACAGAATTGTTACTGAGTGCCAGAGAATTGTTACTTAGGGCCACAGAAACTTTAATTAGGGCCACAGAATTTTTACTCAGGGACAGACAGAATTGTTACTGAGTGCCAGAGAATTGTTACTCAGGGACAGACAGAATTGTTACGGAGTGCCAGAGAATTGTTACTCAGGGACAGACAGAATTGTTACTGAGTGCCAGAGAATTGTTACTTAGGGCCACAGAAACTTTAATTAGGGCCACAGAATTTTTACTCAGGGACAGACAGAATTGTTACTGAGTGCCAGAGAATTGTTACTCAGGGACAGACAGAATTGTTACCGAGTGCCAGAGAATTGTTACTCAGGGACAGACAGAATTGTTACTGAGTGCCAGAGAATTGTTACTTAGGGCCACAGAAACTTTAATTAGGGCCACAGAATTTTTACTCAGGGACAGACAGAATTGTTACTGAGTGCCAGAGAATTGTTACTCAGGGACAGACAGAATTGTTACGGAGTGCCAGAGAATTGTTACTCAGGGCCACAGAAACTTTACTTAGGGCCAGAGAATTTTTACTCAGGGACAGACAGAATTGTTACTGAGTGCCAGAGAATTGTTACTCAGGGACAGACAGAATTGTTACGGAGTGCCAGATAATTGTTACTCAGGGCCCCAGAAAATTTACTTAGGGCCACAGAATTTTTACTCAGGGACAGACAGAATTGTTACTGAGTGCCAGAGAATTGTTACTCAGGGACAGACAGAATTGTTACTGAGTGCCAGAGAATTGTTACTTAGGGCCACAGAAACTTTACTTAGGGCCACAGAATTGTTTCTCGCACAGACACAGAATTGTTACTCGCACAGACACAGAATTGTTACTGAGGGCCACAGAACTGTTACTTGGGGCCACAGAAACGTTAATCAGGGACACAGAATTGTTACTGAGGGCCACAGAACTGTTACTTAGGGCCACAGAATTGTTACTCGCACAGACACAGAATTGTTACTCAGGGACACAGAATTGTTACTCAGGGACACATAATCGTTTAATTAAAGAGTATGTCAGACAACATGCAGAGGAGTGGCAGAGGAGGCAATGTTTTAGGAGCGAGCAGACGTGGCAGCAGAGGAAGGGGTCGAGGCAGCACTAGTCGCAGCCAGAGGCCAGTGCTCCCGGTGTCATCCAGCGGTCGTGTCTCCACCGACAACCCTGCCGTCGTCGATTGGTTGGCTCGGTCGTCTTCCTCTTCCCAGGTCACCTCTGACACCTACAGCCAACGGTCGGTGGGTACGTCAGACACAACCGTTAGTTGGCATGGCCCGGGACCAAGCCCACTGAAATCACGTGTCCTCTACCTGCCCCTGTCCTTTGGTGTTCCCTCACCAAGCGAAGTATCGCATGCTGTGGGCTCAGCCCCACTGTACAGTGAGGAAGAGCTAACAGAGGGCGGTCAGGAACGGGGGGAGACATCCGCCTTTTCAGCAGCCAGGCGAAGAAGTAGTGGCGAGGAGAGTGGCTCGGTAGCCGGTCTAGAGACAGGTCTGTCTCCTGACCCAGACGCAGCCGAGGGGGCTAGTAGTGAGGCGGAGACCCTACTTGATGATGAGGAGGTTGATCGCACTTGGCAGCCTCGTCGTCATCAGGCAATTTCTTCCGCATCATCAGGAGAAGAGGGTGGCAGCTTGGCAGCGAGCAAAACAGTCGGTGGGTTGCCCAGGAGACAGCAGCAGGGTCGCAGCAGTGTCAGTGGAGCCAAACGTCCACGGAGTAGAGCACCAGCTCCACTGCAGCCTACCACCACGGCCAGTAGTGGTGCCGGTGTGCACGGAGGAAGCAGCAGTCAGCCAGTGAGGAGTATCGGGGGCAAAGTTTCCTACTCGGCGGTGTGGCAATTTTTCGTCAAGCCGCCCGAGGAAGTAAACGTAGCCGTATGTCGACTATGTGGCCAGAAAGTCAAGCGTGGCCAGGGGGCCCATGTTGGGACTACAGCGTTGCGGCAGCATATGCAGCGTCGCCATTTGGTGGCCTGGGAAAACTGTGATAAAGATACGGCGGTTCTGCCCGCCCCAGCCCCCGCTCCATCACCCGCTCCGTTACTTGCTCCGTCACCCGACGTCAATCGCCCTCCATCAGCCAGTCAAGGCTCCAACACCTCTGCTGAGGGGAGTTGTCGCTCGTTGGCATCTTCCGCTCGTTCAGATGCTCCTTCTCCTGCTACTCCTCTTCACGGATTCCGTCAGCAGTCTTTCTTGGAATCCGTTTCCAAGAGACAACAGTTTGCGAGCACGCACCCGACGGTGCAAAAGCTGAACGTCCTCCTGTCCAAGTTGCTGGTGCTGCAGTCCCTCCCTTTCCAAGTGGTGGACTCAGCACCTTTCAGAGAAATGATGGCTTGTGCCGCGCCGCGGTGGAGAGTGCCAAGCCGTCATTTCTTCGCCAAAAAGGCAGTGCCAGCCCTGCATTCACATGTAGAAGACATGGTGGGCCAGTCTTTGAGCATGTCGGTCTCTGCCAAAGTGCATGGCAGCGCCGACGTGTGGAGCTGTAACTACGGTCAGGGACAGTACATGTCATTTACGGCCCACTGGGTGAACGTGGTGCCGTCACAGCCGCACCAGCAACTTGGACAGGTCACGCCGCTTTTGCCTCCACGTTTGCACGTCCTTGGTCCGGCAAAGATGTCCGCCTCTACCACCTCTTCTTCCGCCGTGTCCTCAGCCGCCACCCCCGTGCCAAGTCCCATTACCCGACCGGCATATCACATGTGCAGGGCGCAACGGTGTCACGCTGTTCTGCACCTGGTATGCCTTGGCGAACGTAGTCACACAGGGGAGGAACTTCTGAGTGTAATGAACAGAGAAATCGACAGATGGCTGTCTCCGCGCAAACTGAAAATCGGAACCATGTTGACCGACAACGGAAAGAACATGGTGTCTGCTCTGCGTCAAGGAAGATTGTGCCATGCGCCATGCATGGCTCACGTGTTCAATCTGGTTGTCAAGCGGTTCTTAAAATCCACCATCCCACTGCAAGACATCCTTAAAATGTCACGTAAACTTTGCATGCATTTCAGCCATTCCTACACCGCAAAGCACACCCTCCTTGAGCTGCAGCGGCAGAACGGAATTCCACAGCATCGCCTGATCTGCGACGTTGCAACAAGGTGGAATTCAACCCTACACATGTTAGACCGCCTTTACGAACAGCAAAAGGCCATCACCGATTTCCTGATGTTACAAGCGGATAAAGGTACTCCCCTGTGTAACTTAGATGTCAGCCATTGGCAGCTCATGCGTGACACCTGCCGCTTGCTCAGGCCCTTTGAGGAGGCCACGCTATTCGTGAGTCGGCAGGACTATGGGATGAACGACGTCATTCCTCTGTTGCACGTCCTTGAACAAATGCTGTTAACAATGGCTTGTCAGGGTGCGGTAGACGTGGCGCACAGATCTCAACGCCACATGACCCCTGTGGGGGCAGGACAGGAAGAAGAGGAGGAGGTAGAGGAGGACATTTGTGCTCAGGAATTATTGAGTGAAATGGGTGGTTTTTCCACTCAGCGGACAGGAGTGGAGGAGCAGGAGCATCTGGTAGAGGAGGAGGAGGAGGAGACAGAGGACCCAGACGCACCGTGGCAGTATGCTGTGGAGATGGAGGCAGGGAGTCCCTCGCATTCCTTGGCACAAATGGCCCATAGCATGCTCGGTTGCTTGCGTAGCGACAGCCGAATAATAACCATCAGACAGAGGGATGACTTTTGGCTGTCCACCTTGTTGGACCCTCGCTACCGTTCAAAAATGGTGGCCTTTTTCACACCTGCTGAGAGGGAGGCCAAAATAACGTACTATAAAAACCACCTATGTAGTCAGTTGGTCTCTGCCTTTGTGCGCCAACGTCCATCCTCAGACACTGTGGGCCCTGTGCGCTCGCGTTCCGCTGCCATGGCAGCAGGGGAGGGGTGGGGTGGTAGGAGCAGTGGCAGCTCCACCAGCAGCAGCTGCCTCAGTCTGCAGTCGATGATGAGTAGCTTTCTTCACCAGCGCAGTGAGGAAACTACTAACCAGCCGCAGCAGCAGCAGCAGCATCAGGTGGACCTGGAGCAGGACCTCAAACAACAGGCTTGGGCCTACTTGGACAGCACCCTGCCAACCGAGGTAGACAATCCCCTTGACTACTGGGCAACGAAACTTGACCTTTGGCCCCAACTAGCTGAATTTGCCCTTGAAAGGCTGTCATGCCCAGCCAGTAGCGTGGCATCGGAGCGCGTGTTTAGTGCGGCAGGAGGTATTGTAACTCCGCGGAGGACACGACTGTCCACCCAAAGTGTGGAGAGACTGACGTTTGTGAAAATGAATCAGGCGTGGATTAGTCTGGATTTCAAACCACCAGTTCCTGACACAACTGACTAAATCCGCCATGAATCATGCCTCAAACATGTGCCACTTCACACTGCTGGTGTGTAGAATTTTTTGACATAGGGTGCTGGCAGATTATGGGCCTCCTATAGCTGCTGCCAGGCCCCTAATCTGCCATAGGCCCCTATATACCGCTTCCTCATGCTGCTGCCAGGTCCAGAGTCTCTCATGCCATGTGCCACTTTCAGGTCTCCTCACACTGCTGGTGTGTAGAATTTTTTTGACATAGGGTGCTGGCAGATTAAGGGCCTCCCATAGCTGCTGCCAGGCCCCTAATCTGCCATAGGCCCCTATATACCGCCTCCTCATGCTGCTGCCAGGTCCAGAGTCTCTCATGCCATGTGCCACTTTCAGGTCTCCTCACACTGCTGGTGTGTAGAATTTTTTTGACATAGGGTGCTGGCAGATTAAGGGCCTCCCATAGCTGCTGCCAGGCCCCTAATCTGCCATGGGCCCCTATATACCGCCTCCTCATGCTGCTGCCAGGTCCAGAGTCTGTCATGGGTCCCTGTACGGCCTCCCATTGCTGCTGTCTCCATCGCCACACTCTGCCATGTGCCACTTTCAGGTCTCCTCACACACTGCTGGTGTGTAGAATTTTTTGACATAGGGTGTTGGCAGATTAAGGGCCTCCCATAGCTGCTGCCAGGCCCCTAATCTGCCATGGGCCCCTATATACCGCCTCCTCATGCTGCTGCCAGGTCCAGAGTCTGTCATGGGTCCCTGTACGGCCTCCCATTGCTGCTGTCTCTATCGCCACACTCTGCCATGTGCCACTTTCAGGTCTCCTCACACACTGCTGGTGTGTAGAATTTTTTGACATAGGGTGCTGGCAGATTATGGGCCTCCCATTGCTGCTGCCAGGCCCCTAATCTGCCATAGGCCCCTATATACCGCTTCCTCATGCTGCTGCCAGGTCCAGAGTCTCTCATGCCATGTGCCACTTTCAGGTCTCCTCACACACTGCTGGTGTGTAGAATTTTTTGACATAGGGTGCTGGCAGATTAAGGGCCTCCCATAGCTGCTGCCAGGCCCCTAATCTGCCATGGGCCCCTATATACCGCCTCCTCATGCTGCTGCCAGGTCCAGAGTCTGTCATGGGTCCCTGTACGGCCTCCCATTGCTGCTGTCTCCATCGCCACACTCTGCCATGTGCCACTTTCAGGTCTCCTCACACACTGCTGGTGTGTAGAATTTTTTGACATAGGGTGCTGGCAGATTAAGGGCCTCCCATAGCTGCTGCCAGGCCCCTAATCTGCCATGGGCCCCTATATACCGCCTCCTCATGCTGCTGCCAGGTCCAGAGTCTGTCATGGGTCCCTGTACGGCCTCCCATTGCTGCTGTCTCCATCGCCACACTCTGCCATGTGCCACTTTCAGGTCTCCTCACACACTGCTGGTGTGTAGAATTTTTTGACATAGGGTGCTGGCAGATTAAGGGCCTCCCATAGCTGCTGCCAGGCCCCTAATCTGCCATGGGCCCCTATATACCGCCTCCTCATGCTGCTGCCAGGTCCAGAGTCTGTCATGGGTCCCTGTACGGCCTCCCATTGCTGCTGTCTCCATCGCCACACTCTGCCATGTGCCACTTTCAGGTCTCCTCACACACTGCTGGTGTGTAGAATTTTTTGACATAGGGTGCTGGCAGATTAAGGGCCTCCCATAGCTGCTGCCAGGCCCCTAATCTGCCATAGGCCCCTATATACCGCCTCCTCATGCTGCTGCCAGGTCCAGAGTCTCTCATGCCATGTGCCACTTTCAGGTCTCCTCACACTGCTGGTGTGTAGAATTTTTTTGACATAGGGTGCTGGCAGATTAAGGGCCTCCCATAGCTGCTGCCAGGCCCCTAATCTGCCATAGGCCCCTATATACCGCCTCCTCATGCTGCTGCCAGTTCCAGAGTCTGTCATGGGTCCCTGTACGGCCTCCCATTGCTGCTGTCTCCATCGCCACACTCTGCCATGTGCCACTTTCAGGTCTCCTCACACACTGCTGGTGTGTAGAATTTTTTGACATAGGGTGCTGGCAGATTATGGGCCTCCCATTGCTGCTGCCAGGCCCCTAATCTGCCATAGGCCCCTATATACCGCTTCCTCATGCTGCTGCCAGGTCCAGAGTCTCTCATGCCATGTGCCACTTTCAGGTCTCCTCACACTGCTGGTGTGTAGAATTTTTTGACATAGGGTGCTGGCAGATTAAGGGCCTCCCATAGCTGCTGCCAGGCCCCTAATCTGCCATGGGCCCCTATATACCGCCTCCTCATGCTGCTGCCAGGTCCAGAGTCTGTCATGGGTCCCTGTACGGCCTCCCATTGCTGCTGTCTCCATCGCCACACTCTGCCATGTGCCACTTTCAGGTCTCCTCACACACTGCTGGTGTGTAGAATTTTTTGACATAGGGTGCTGGCAGATTAAGGGCCTCCCATAGCTGCTGCCAGGCCCCTAATCTGCCATGGGCCCCTATATACCGCCTCCTCATGCTGCTGCCAGGTCCAGAGTCTGTCATGGGTCCCTGTACGGCCTCCCATTGCTGCTGTCTCCATCGCCACACTCTGCCATGTGCCACTTTCAGGTCTCCTCACACACTGCTGGTGTGTAGAATTTTTTGACATAGGGTGCTGGCAGATTAAGGGCCTCCCATAGCTGCTGCCAGGCCCCTAATCTGCCATGGGCCCCTATATACCGCCTCCTCATGCTGCTGCCAGGTCCAGAGTCTGTCATGGGTCCCTGTGCGGCCTCCCATTGCTGCTGTCTCCATCGCCACACTCTGCCATGTGCCACTTTCAGGTCTCCTCACACACTGCTGGTGTGTAGAATTTTTTGACATAGGGTGCTGGCAGATTAAGGGCCTCCCATAGCTGCTGCCAGGCCCCTAATCTGCCATGGGCCCCTATATACCGCCTCCTCATGCTGCTGCCAGGTCCAGAGTCTGTCATGGGTCCCTGTACGGCCTCCCATTGCTGCTGTCTCCATCGCCACACTCTGCCATGTGCCACTTTCAGGTCTCCTCACACACTGCTGGTGTGTAGAATTTTTTGACATAGGGTGCTGGCAGATTAAGGGCCTCCCATAGCTGCTGCCAGGCCCCTAATCTGCCATGGGCCCCTATATACCGCCTCCTCATGCTGCTGCCAGGTCCAGAGTCTGTCATGGGTCCCTGTACGGCCTCCCATTGCTGCTGTCTCCATCGCCACACTCTGCCATGTGCCACTTTCAGGTCTCCTCACACACTGCTGGTGTGTAGAATTTTTTGACATAGGGTGCTGGCAGATTAAGGGCCTCCCATAGCTGCTGCCAGGCCCCTAATCTGCCATGGGCCCCTATATACCGCCTCCTCATGCTGCTGCCAGGTCCAGAGTCTGTCATGGGTCCCTGTACGGCCTCCCATTGCTGCTGTCTCCAGCGCCACACTCTGCCATGTGCCACTTTCAGGTCTCCTCACACACTGCTGGTGTGTAGAATTTTTTGACATAGGGTGTTGGCAGATTAAGGGCCTCCCATAGCTGCTGCCAGGCCCCTAATCTGCCATAGGCCCCTATATACCGCCTCCTCATGCTGCTGCCAGGTCCAGAGTCTGTCATGGGTCCCTGTACGGCCTCCCATTGCTGCTGTCTCCATCGCCACACTCTGCCATGTGCCACTTTCAGGTCTCCTCACACACTGCTGGTGTGTAGAATTTTTTGACATAGGGTGCTGGCAGATTAAGGGCTTCCCATAGCTGCTGCCAGGCCCCTAATCTGCCATGGGCCCCTATATACCGCCTCCTCATGCTGCTGCCAGGTCCAGAGTCTGTCATGGGTCCCTGTACGGCCTCCCATTGCTGCTGTCTCCATCGCCACACTCTGCCATGTGCCACTTTCAGGTCTCCTCACACACTGCTGGTGTGTAGAATTTTTTGACATAGGGTGCTGGCAGATTATGGGCCTCCCATTGCTGCTGCCAGGCCCCTAATCTGCCATAGGCCCCTATATACCGCTTCCTCATGCTGCTGCCAGGTCCAGAGTCTCTCATGCCATGTGCCACTTTCAGGTCTCCTCACACTGCTGGTGTGTAGAATTTTTTGACATAGGGTGCTGGCAGATTAAGGGCCTCCCATAGCTGCTGCCAGGCCCCTAATCTGCCATAGGCCCCTATATACCGCCTCCTCATGCTGCTGCCAGGTCCAGAGTCTGTCATGGGTCCCTGTACGGCCTCCCATTGCTGCTGTCTCCATCGCCACACTCTGCCATGTGCCACTTTCAGGTCTCCTCACACACTGCTGGTGTGTAGAATTTTTTGACATAGGGTGCTGGCAGATTAAGGGCCTCCCATAGCTGCTGCCAGGCCCCTAATCTGCCATGGGCCCCTATATACCGCCTCCTCATGCTGCTGCCAGGTCCAGAGTCTGTCATGGGTCCCTGTACGGCCTCCCATTGCTGCTGTCTCCATCGCCACACTCTGCCATGTGCCACTTTCAGGTCTCCTCACACACTGCTGGTGTGTAGAATTTTTTGACATAGGGTGCTGGCAGATTATGGGCCTCCCATTGCTGCTGCCAGGCCCCTAATCTGCCATAGGCCCCTATATACCGCTTCCTCATGCTGCTGCCAGGTCCAGAGTCTCTCATGCCATGTGCCACTTTCAGGTCTCCTCACACACTGCTGGTGTGTAGAATTTTTTGACATAGGGTGCTGGCAGATTAAGGGCCTCCCATAGCTGCTGCCAGGCCCCTAATCTGCCATGGGCCCCTATATACCGCCTCCTCATGCTGCTGCCAGGTCCAGAGTCTGTCATGGGTCCCTGTACGGCCTCCCATTGCTGCTGTCTCCATCGCCACACTCTGCCATGTGCCACTTTCAGGTCTCCTCACACACTGCTGGTGTGTAGAATTTTTTGACATAGGGTGCTGGCAGATTATGGGCCTCCCATTGCTGCTGCCAGGCCCCTAATCTGCCATAGGCCCCTATATACCGCTTCCTCATGCTGCTGCCAGGTCCAGAGTCTCTCATGCCATGTGCCACTTTCAGGTCTCCTCACACTGCTGGTGTGTAGAATTTTTTGACATAGGGTGCTGGCAGATTAAGGGCCTCCCATAGCTGCTGCCAGGCCCCTAATCTGCCATAGGCCCCTATATACCGCCTCCTCATGCTGCTGCCAGGTCCAGAGTCTGTCATGGGTCCCTGTACGGCCTCCCATTGCTGCTGTCTCCATCGCCACACTCTGCCATGTGCCACTTTCAGGTCTCCTCACACTGCTGGTGTGTTGAATTTTTTGACATAGGGTGCTGGCAGATTATGGGCCTCCTATAGCTGCTGCCAGGCCCCTAATCTGCCATAGGCCCCTATATACCGCTTCCTCATGCTGCTGCCAGGTCCAGAGTCTCTCATGCCATGTGCCACTTTCAGGTCTCCTCACACTGCTGGTGTGTAGAATTTTTTTGACATAGGGTGCTGGCAGATTATGGGCCTCCCATAGCTGCTGCCAGGCCCCTAATCTGCCATAGGCCCCTATATACCGCCTCCTCATGCTGCTGCCAGGTCCAGAGTCTGTCATGGGTCCCTGTACGGCCTCCCATTGCTGCTGTCTCCATCGCCACACTCTGCCATGTGCCACTTTCAGGTCTCCTCACACACTGCTGGTGTGTAGAATTTTTTGACATAGGGTGCTGGCAGATTACGGGCCTCCCATAGCTGCTGCCAGGCCCCTAATCTGCCATGGGCCCCTATACCGACTCCTCATGCTGTGACGTTGCAACAAGGTGGAATTCAACCCTACATATGTTAGACCGCCTTTACGAACAGTAAAGTGTAACTTAGATGTCAGCCATTGGCAGCTCATGCGTGACACCTGCGCTTGCTCAGGCCCTTTGAGGAGGCCACGCTATTCGTGAGTCGGCAGGACTATGGGATGAACGACGTCATTCCTCTGTTGCACGTCCTGGAACAAATGCTGTTAACAATGGCTGGTCAGGGTGCGGTAGACGTGGCGCACAGATCTCAACGCCACATGACCCCTGTGGGGGCAGGACAGGAAGAAGAGGAGGAGGTAGAGGAGGACATTGGTGCTCAGGAATTATTGAGTGAAATGGGTGGTTTTTCCACTCAGCCGACAGGAGTGGAGGAGCAGGAGCATCTGGTAGAGGAGGAGGAGGAGGAGGAGACAGAGGACCCAGACGCACCGTGGCAGTATGCTGTGGAGATGGAGGCAGGGAGTCCCTCGCATTCCTTGGCACAAATGGCCCATAGCATGCTCGGTTGCTTGCATAGCGACAGCCGAATAATAACCATCAGACAGAGGGATGACTTTTGGCTGTCCACCTTGTTGGACCCTCGCTACCGTTCCAAAATGGTGGCCTTTTTCACACCTGCTGAGAGGGAGGCCAAAATAACGTACTATAAAAACCACCTATGTAGTCAGCTGGTCTCTGCCTGTCTGCGCCAACGTCCATCCTCAGACACTGTGGGCCCTGTGCGCTCGCGTTCCGCTGCCATGGCAGCAGGGGAGGGGTGGGGTGGTAGGAGCAGTGGCAGCTCCACCAGCAGCGGCTGCCTCAGTCTGCAGTCGATGATGAGTAGCTTTCTTCACCAGCGCAGTGAGGAAACTACTAACCAGCCGCAGCAGCAGCAGCAGCATCAGGTGGACCTGGAGCAGGACCTCAAACAACAGGCTTAGGCCTACTTGGACAGCACCCTGCCAACCGAGGTAGACAATCCCCTTGACTACTGGGCAACGAAACTTGACCTTTGGCCCCAACTAGCTGAATTTGCCCTTGAAAGGCTGTCATGCCCGGCCAGTAGCGTGGCATCGGAGCGCGTGTTTAGTGCGGCAGGAGGTATTGCAACTCCGCGGAGGACACGACTGTCCACCCAAAGTGTGGAGAGACTGACGTTTGTGAAAATGAATCAGGCGTGGATTAGTCTGGATTTCAAACCACCAGTTCCTGACACAACTGACTAAATCCGCCATGAATCATGCCCCAAACATGTGCCACTTTCAGGTCTCCTCACACTGCTGGTGTGTTCCATTTTTTGTCATAGGGTGCTGGCAGATTACGGGCCTCCCATAGCTGCTGCCAGGCCCCTAATCTGCCATGGGCCCCTATACCGCCTCCTCATGCTGCTGCCAAGTCCAGAGTCTCTCATGGGTCCCTGTACGGCCTCCCATTGCTGCTGTCTCCATCGCCACACTCTGCCATGTGCCACTTTCAGGTCTCCTCACACTGCTGGTGTATTCCATTTTTTGTCATAGGGTGCTGGCAGATTACGGGCCTCCCATAGCTGCTGCCAGGCCCCTAATCTGCCATGGGCCCCTATACCGCCTCCTCATGCTGCTGCCAGGTCCAGAGTGTGTCATGGGTCCCTGTACGGCCTCCCATTGCTGCTGTCTCCATCGCCACACTCTGCCATGTGCCACTTTCAGGTCTCCTCACACTGCTGGTGTATTCCATTTTTTGTCATAGGGTGCTGGCAGATTACGGGCCTCCCATAGCTGCTGCCAGGCCCCTAATCTGCCATGGGCCCCTATACCGCCTCCTCATGCTGCTGCCAGGTCCAGAGTGTGTCATGGGTCCCTGTACGGCCTCCCATTGCTGCTGTCTCCATCGCCACACTCTGCCATGTGCCACTTTCAGGTCTCCTCACACTGCTGGTGGGTTCCATTTTTTGTCATAGGGTGCTGGCAGATTACAGGCCTCCCATAGCTGCTGCCAGGCCCCTAATCTGCCATGGGCCCCCGTACCGACTCCTCATGCTGCTGCCAGGCCCGTAATCTGTCATGGGCCCCTGTTGTCGCTTGTTGGCATATTCCGCTCGTTCAGATGCTCCTTCTCCTGCTACTCCTCTTCACGGATTCCGTCAGCAGTCTTTCTTGGAATCCGTTTCCAAGAGACAACAGTTTGCGAGCACGCACCAGACGGTGCAGAAACTGAACGTCCTCCTGTCCAAGTTGCTGCTGCCAGGCTTGTAATCTGTCATGCGCCCCTGTACCGCCTCCTCATGCTGCTGCCAGGTCCAGAGTGTGTCATGGGCCCCCGTACCGACTCCAAATGCTGCTGCCAGGCCCGTAATCTGTCATGGGCCCCTGTATACCGCCTCCCCATGCTGCTGCCAGGTCCAGATTGTGTCATGGGTCCCTGTACGGCCTCCCATTGCTGCTGCCAGGCCTGTAATCTGCCATGGGCACCCCTACCGACTCCTCATGCTGCTGCCAGGCCCGTAATCTGCCATGGGCCCCTGTACCGCCTCCTCATGCTGCTGCCAGGTCCAGAGTGTGTCATGGGTCCCTGTACGGCCTCCCATTGCTGCTGTCTCTATCGCCACACTCTGCCATGTGCCACTTTCAGGTCTCCTCACACTGCTGGTGGTTTCCATTTTTGTCATAGGGTGCTGCATGGCCTCCCATTGCTGCTGCCTCCACCGCCACACTGTGGCTCCACACTCTGGTTTTGGCCCCGTGACTGGCCAAATGAGTGAAGTGTGCGGTGATTCTAAGATCGACGGCACTCATCTGCATGTCATACTGCCTGACAGTATTATTTCTCTTCCCCAGCAGACTCCAAGGGCATTTAAATTAAAGGTACAGTGTTCAGCACTAATATTAAGTCTCTCTGAAGCCTAGAAACACCCTTTTTTAAGTTAAATTCACAGCGAATATATTCGACTCGAATCAAATTTTTTCTACGAATTCGCCGAATCAGTCGAATCGAATTTTTGAATACTTCGCTCATCTCTAGAAATAACCAGTGTAAGGCATACCTCCAAACTTTAAAGCTTGGCAAGAGTAACAGTTCAATATGGAGCTGATACTGTAAGTGATGAAAATTGATATAACTTCTATGTGCTGAATATTGCATGTGAACATGGTTAGAGTCCAAGCCTACTTGCAATATTCCATACACACATACAGTATATGGCAGTCTCTCTACCTACAAAATATTCCTTAATTGCTGTGAAACTCTTAGGTCAGGCAAGTAATGCAATATACAGCACAGCTTACAGAGTATAACAATCAGAAGTATGTAATGTACAAAGTAATGTATAGAGTGCAATAGTCTAGAACAGCAATGGGCAAACTACGGCCTGCGGGCCGTATGCGGCCCTGCGGACCTTTTAATCCGGCCCGCGGAGCGTGATAAAAAAAAAAACAGCCAGGGCAAGCAAACATTGGCTGTCAGGATGTGTGTAGGTGGGGCAGCGTGACGAACGTGAGGGGAGCTAGGCTCCTCTCACAGTCCGCCCTGAAGACCGGAACGGCGCGGGAACTCAGTGAGAGGAACGCGCGGAGCAAAGGTAAGCAAATTGACACAGAGGGGACTTGGCTTACTACTTGGGGGGGAATAGTACTATGGGGGATGAAATACTATATGAGGGATGAATTAATATGGGGGATGAATTAATATGGGGAATGAATTACTATAGGGGGGATGAATTACTATAGGGGGGATGAATTACTATATGGGGGATGAAATACTATATGAGGGATGAATTAATATGGGGAATGAATTACTATAGGGGGGATGAATTACTATATGGGGGATGAATTACTATGGGGGATGAATTATTATATGGGGGATTAATTACTATGCTTACTATGGGGGAATATTACTATACTTACTATGGATGGCATGGTAGTGTTTAAATTAATCTAAACATTTAATGTTACAAATTTTAATTTAATTTATATTAATTCACACATACACATCATTCATCTACTCTTGGTCCGGCCCCCGGGTCCAATATATGAACCCATTGTGGCCCTCAAGTCAAAAAGTTTGCCCACCCCTGGTCTACAATATGATATATACAGCACAGTCAGAAGTATGTGAAATACAACATATGGTACAGAGTGCAGTGGCCAGGAGTATGTAATGTACAGCATAGCATACAGAGTGCAGTTGTCAGAAGTATGTAATCTACAGTAGATCTTACAGTATGCAGAGGTCAGAAATATGTAATGTAAAACACAGTGTATATGGTGTGTTATTCAAGAGTATATAATGTGGAATGCAACATACAGATACTGTAGTAGTAGTAAGGAGTATGTAACGTAGTGCCCCTTATGCTGCTGGCCAGTGGCAGGAAAAAGTTCACCTTTGTGAAAATATGGTGAAAACTAAAAGATAACTTGTTAAGAGCAGCTTGTAAATTGATATTAATCAGGAAATACATTTTAAATGAAAAAAACAACATCACCTCCAGCCATTCTGTCCAGCCCAAGATACAGATGGTTTAGAGTATCCATTTCCCAACCTAGGGCATGTGTACCCCTAGGAGTAAGCACCAGCAGGTTGCAAAAATCCTAATGGCAATTCACAACATCATGCATTTCTATGGTGCAGGAGAGCTGACTGTAGTGAAGGTAGAAGGTAAGTCTGAATTAAGGCTGATTTATAAACATAAATCTAGAAAAATTAGAAAGTACAATGTAGACCTACTTGGGTAGTAACCCAAATTCTGAGAAATTGGACTTGGGTGTTGGTGAGGAGACTAGATAGCTTCTACTAAAACCTGCTAGCTACAATTAGTTTAGAATGTCATTTGTTTGTTATTTTATTAAAAAAGACATTGAATTGATAGAAGAGATGTGTAATTGCATAGCTATCACTATTTTGCTAAGAGATTTTGCTTCCATTTAGGACAATGAGAAAAATGAGGGTGCAAGGACAATTGACTGTGTTGTAGTCTAACTGTAACTAGTATCCAGATATCCTTGATATCAAAGAAAGTCTTTGCTAGTATAAATGACAGGACTAGGGATGAGGGAATCTACCATCGATTCATCAAGGGTTTGACCAATCCTGTTTGAAATTCAGCTAACCCAAACTAGCAGCAAATCCCATTGATGTCTATAGAAGCTAAATAGTTCTGGACATATTTAGGGCTAATGGACAAATTACTGTAAAAAAAGGCATTGGAAGCTGGGCACTGCCATGGGGATGTGTACTTACTGTATATATAAAAACATAAATACCATACAGATGGCAGTGTCCTTCAGCCCTTTAAATACTGTTCAGCATGAGCACTTTTAGAACATACCTACCTTTACGTCCCACTTCAACCTCTGTCCTGAGGGGATACAATTTATGAAATAACAGGTAGGGATCAAGCAGAAGCATAGTCAGTAAACAAGCCAAAGGCTGGTAACAAGTGGTCGCAGGTTGGGATCAAACAGGAGCATACTTAAGGAATAAGCCAAAGGTCAGTAGCAAAATGGTTGCAGGTTGGGATCCAGCAGAAGTGCAGTACTAGCCAAGGTTGGTAATGAGTATTAATGAAGATATGGACGACAGCAGGAGAGACAAGAGCAAGATATTGGCTGGGGAAGAGCCATTGGCAATGGTTTCCTCCATATTTTGTAATGACAAACCTGTATGTACTTTAACAATATGGTGCTACCAGGCTCCAGAAAAATCTATAGTTATAGAAAAAGAATCCAAAGGCAGAAATAGAAACTGAGGCACGGGCAATACCATATCTTTGTTTCCTTTTTATCCATATAAACAGAGTTTCTCTAGCAGAAAACCAGGAAAATAGGTTTCGTTTTTCCAGCAATACAGTTCAAGGACCAGCAGAAGCTTCTGGCATGCCAAGCCACCCACGTACAACAGTCAGTACTCATCATCAACAGTAGGTAGTGAAGATTTGCCCAGGGGCCATCAGGTTAATCAGACTCTCCCATGACAGACATCCCACCCAAGTCACCTCTCACCTCTAACACACCCATTTACTAACATATCAATTTGACAGCCTTCTTACATCCCCAGTTGACAGATGTCCTCCATAGCTACCCCCCATCCTTCACTTCTTCCCCATTCTACTGATCATAGACATCCTTCACTAGCTGACCAACAAAGAGATTTGTGAAAAGATTCACAAGAAAGCGGCTACATTATGGACAGAATGTGATACTCGGAAACATTTTCAAAAAATTATGCTTTATTAAACATTAATGATTGACAATAGGGCAATCACCCTGGTTTACCATCACCTCAGTATGAGACAATACACACAGACCTAAAACCATTTAAAATCACACCAAGACCGGTCTGGATATATATGTGCTGCAAAGGCAGTGACAAACTTAGTCTAGAGCATTTGCAGCACCGCACATTGGTAACACTCCTTGTAGGAGGTTTTCTCGTGAATCTCTTTTCACAAATCTCTTTGTTGGTCTGCATATTTTTTGGCTACTGGATGGAAGCCATATATTGGGTGATACAGTAATATATATTTGAACCTCTAAACTTTATTTTTTACTATTTGTATCCTTCACTAGCTGCCTCACCATCTCCTACCACTCTCCTCTCGCTGATAGACATTCTGGCCCGAATTTACTAAGAATTGAGTCTACCAGCAGATTCTGACCATTCAGGCAGACTCAATTAAATCAATTAAGACCTGTCAGTCTTCTGAGAGGCGTCTAGCAATCTCATTGAAAAGCATCTACTTTTCTGTTAGTAAATGTGGAATCGCGTCTGGCACATTTTTAGGTGCAATTCCGGATATGTTCGCTAGATGGCGCACAATTGCGGGCATGATACCATTGGCATTTTCCTGTTAGCAAAAGAGAATACTTAGAATATAACATAATTAGTACACCTATATTATTAATTTTTTTTTTTTTTTTGCTATTTCTCCAAAATGATCAGACAACTAATGCATTTACTAATGAATGTCATACATTCTATTTTTAAATGTTAAACATTTTCACACTTATATCTCAAATAATTTGGACTGTTTAATAATTTTATAATAATAATAATAATAATGTTTAATAATTTGGAATAAGTTCCCAATATAATGATATAGCTACATTCTCTTTAATCATGTAACTATTCTATGTTCAAGTCAAGTGCAGCGCTATAAATGCATGTGATCAATAATGAACGCATGTAAAAACCAAAAAGTGCAAAGAATTGCAAGAATGATGTAAAATGGTGCTAAAATAAGTTAATATAATCATTCCTGAATAATGGAATGTCCTTCGTGTGAGAGTACCAACTCAGAGAATGCCTATGCATGGCACGTGTGGTTTCTCCGTGACGGACAGTAGTGCATGAACTCGTGAAACATAAACCACCCTTGGGACTGGTCTACACTCACCAGAACAAAAGTATTAATGCGCATGAGTTATACACATCACACATCTGGGGTTGCAGGGGTATGCTGGCAGCTATGAGTTAGTCATCCAGCTCCAGTCATCCATCCATCAGGGTGGGTGCCCAAATGGTCCTGGGGAGGAATTAGCTGAGCCACAGGAGCCAGAAAGGTGCTTAATAGTGTCGTACACTGTCACAAGGGTGGATGACCTTTCACGAGTTTATGCACTACTGTCCGTGGTTATATTTATCTTGTGTAATACCATTTTACTAGTCTATATAATTTTAACAGCGCTCGCTTTATCATTTTTAAACAATGTAACTATTCTACATTGTGGCTCAAACTGTGTCTCCTACAGTGATTTAGTGGTTAGAGCTCAGAACTTACAGCACTTGGGTCATGGGTTCTAATCCCAGTGATGGCTGCATCCCAGTTTGCATGCTTTCCCTGTATGGATGTGTTTCTGCCAACACTCAAAAGACATGCTGTTAGGTTCATTGGGCCTGCATAAATGTTAAAAAATAACATTTATGAATGTTAACAAAATGGAGATCAATTTTCTGGGTTGTGTCAGTGCCAGGAATATTGATCAATTATGATTTTGCCTAATGACTAGAAAGTGGATGAATGTTACCTGCGTCCTGTTCTTCTACCAAGTTGGAAATGTGCAAGTTTCATGCTGTGTATATTTCATTGTAACTTTTTTATCTTCATTTAAATCTGTCTCCTTATACAACTTGACCCCCTCCCCCACCCCATCATCACCTGTCCCATATGCAAATCTATGGATCACCGCCCCACTCTTTTTAACTATTTACTGATCAAGTGAATGTGTCTCATTTTCTATCAGCTACAGCTCAGATCTCACATTATTATACGATTGCTGATTGTATTTCACCACTAGTCTGATTGAATTCACAATAACTGGTCAGTCCCGTTCCCTTACCTCTAATATTCTTTAGGACCAGTTCACACTACATGTGTTTCAGTTGCTTTTTCGGCATCACAAACACACAGAAAGAAGGTTATATGGTTGTCAATGTCATAGTTCACATCAGCGCATTGCAGGTGCTGTAAACAAAGTTGACCACGCTGCATTGTTTCTGCACAGAACTGTACTGGAACACATTGAAATGTCCTTGAATGTACTAAAACGCACACGTCCCTAATTAAATTGAATTTAAAAAAAAGTAGAAAAAACTAACTGGAAGGGATACAAAAATGCAATGCAACGTGTCCAAAAAGCATCCAAAATGTACTGGAACACACTAAACATGCATGCCAAAAGGGCATGCAAAAACGCATCAGGAACACATCTAGACTGTTTCTATAGTGTGAAGTGGCCCTTAAGACTTGTTCATACCATTGGTGGTGCAGAAACGCATGCAAGAACACACATTTTCCAGCACAGCAAAGAAATGCAATGCCCTTTGCATAAGTGCACGGTTAGGTGCAACACACTTTTAAAATAATATGCCTGCAGTATTTTTGCATGTTCCCACACGTTAGGCAGGCCATTGAAATTAACGAGCTGAGCAAAAAAAAAGTAAAAAATGCCCCATTCACACAGGTCCTCTGGCCTGTACAGCATGAATGAGTGGGTTGTTTATGTGGCTAGAGCCACCTGTTACACTATGGGGACACAACAGCTGTATGAACACAGGTTTTAATCTGACAGGTGTGATGGTGTGTGGAAGTGGCCCTGAATGCTCACTGTGTTCAGGGCTGTACACCTGCACCCATATGCTTGTCAAATTATGACCTGCAGCAATTCCATAGTGTAACATAGGTTGCCTGCAAACGGCGATAGCCACAAAAACCAACCACTGATTCCCACTCTACAGGCCACAGCACCCATGAGCCCCAAAACCTCAATTACACCTCAATTACACACACAGCTTTATTTATGAACTCAGTACAGTTTTATCATTTAGATTTCACAGGAATATGGTTGGGATTATGTCCATTAATAATGTTTTTAGTGTATTTTTATCATAAATAGAATTTGGATATTTTCTCTGGCGGTGGGGGGCTGTCAGGTATGCTGTACGGGGCCCCATGATATCTAACAGTGGCACTGGGTGTATGCTTGTGTCTGTGCCACCTGTATAGTTAGGAAGAACCTTGAACCTCTGCTATGTACTTCAATGGATCTAGGAATTGGACATGTTTTCAACTGAAAATACAACAATTATTAGTAATGTTTCCCCAGCAAATGAGGATCAGCTCCTCGGTGGAGAACAGCGATCTCGCCATGTCCAGATGTGGTCTGGAATTCCACAAAAGAACAATTCACAAAACTAAAAAATAGACTTGCAAATTACCACTAAACTCTCCTAACTACACTCCCATCCATTCACACTCCCCACTTCCGGGTGTGTGCAAACGTCCTTCCGCATGACGTATTTCCAGTATGACAGCTGCTCTAGTGCCTCCTCCAACAGCCGTCTTGGCATTTATTTGTGCACCATAGCAATTTTACATGCGGCTCCATTGTGTATATGACATTCGCAAATATATGTTTGCAGTTCTATTGTAGATTTTGCATTGGTGAATGTATGCTTGCAGCTATACTGTGTATATGACATTGGCGAATATATATTTGCCAGTAAAGGCCCAAAGTCAACATAAATTGGGGGCCCAATTTATTACTGTTTAGAGGATTGTAGAAAAAGAATAGCTAGCTGCACATTGAACACGACCTATTCATTGGTACATAACATGGTCTTGTCGTGCCATAGGGGGCTTTTGGTTTGTTATTTTGGACATACTTGAACATGTGCGCTCTAACAAGGAAGATTTGGGCATATTATATAGCTAGCGAAAATGTACTTTGGACACAAAGTGTTATGGGTGCTAGTACATTTCAGATACTTATATAGCGCTGTCAATTTAAGCACCGCTTTACATATAGATGTGGTAAATTCACATCAGTCCCTAACCCTCAAGGGGCGTACTAAGAGCCCTAACTTACATTCATACATATACTAGGAGCCACTATTGACAGGATCCAATTAACCTACCAGCATGTCTTTAGAGTGTGGGAGGAAACCAGAGTACCCAGGGGAAACAGGCACAGGGAGAACATGCACACTCCAGGCAGGAGGTGCCATGGCTGGGATGCGAACCAACGACCCTAGTACTGCCAGGTGGAAGTGCTAACCATTTAGCCACTGTGCAACACAACTAGAACATGAAATAATCCCCCCCAAAAATACATAGTACAAATGTTTATTGATCAAATACACATTCCACATTTATTTGGACAGCAACAAAAAGCTACATTCAATATCTTGGTGTGAAAAAAAAAAAAGCAGGATTGATGTTGCTAAAATAGAACGATCCTGCTCATAAGAGCTTACAATCTAAAAGATTATACTTATAATGAACTGTGCTTTCACAGGTTACAGCAGGAAACAAATGGTTAATATTAATCACTTGGGCTTATTCACAGAAGCTGCAGATGAAAATATCAATATAAAAATACATACATGCCAAAATATAAATACCTCCCCCCTCCCCAAATCCCCCACACATACATTTCTCACCATGTTTGTCTGAAAACTGCATTTCATTCTAAATAAAGCAAACTTGGAAGAGCAGGACAATGGACATGTGTTAGGATTACAATGCAAAGGTAATAAACACAATTATTGTACAATAACACGCAAAACACACCTTAGAAGGAAGAACATGCAAAACATTTACAGCCCACATCAAAACACAGCCTGAGTGTGGCCTGGGGCAATTCACCACAATATCTCTTCCCCGCCCCCAAACACAGCATGAGTGTGGCCTGGGGCAATTCACCACAATTTCTCTTCCTCCCCAAACCAGACAAGGACTTGCAGTAATAATGTGCCTGTACAAGGCAAAAATCAGCCCCAACTGCATCTCTATATATAAGGTAGGCCACACCCACCACTGTCATTCATTTGGTCAGAGAAAGTGTTTGCACCTGATGAAACCTCTTCCCACCTGTGTTTACCCTTGGTATACAAGCCCCACAAATCAGAGTCAGAAAGAAAGCCACAGTAAACTGTACCTGTGCAGCATACAACAGAACATTGAACAGAGATGTGAAAGGGAACCCTATTGGCAATATTTCTTGGCCCTATGGGCACAATTCACTCTAGATTATCTCATGAGTTAAGGCAGTCACATGACCACATCTCGCATGCAATACTGAAAATGTCAATTCACTTTTGCTAGTATGCGGCATTTCCTATAAATCGGAAAACACTCAGGAAATCAAACATAAAAAGGCCTTACACCCCGGTCACATTAAAGTCGATTTAGAAATTGTGCGACGTACAGTGAAGATGCTGATTTTCAAGACATCTGACACAGATATCTATGCAAATCGCCACAAAAGTAGTACATGTACTACTTTAGAAATCAGTGTCGGAAACGCACCCAAGTGATTGCTCTAATAGCAGACAATAGGGTGCGACTTGGCATACGATTTGCAAGTCGCATGTCATGCAAATCACATGCCAAGTCGCACTCAATGTAACCGCTATTAGAGCGTTCATATTGGTGTGGTTCAAACTTGGTTGGAGCCGCAACAATTTCTAAAGTAATGAATACACTACTTTTCATGCGTTTTGCAGAGAGATCTGTGTCAGATGTCTTGCAAATCGCACTTTAAATCAGCATGTCCCCAGACTTTGAAATCATGTGACTTCACTGTAAGTCACATGATGTGACTGTAGTGTAAATAACACCACTTAGAAATCTGCTTTAATGTGACCGGGGTAGCCCCCAGTAACATTGTTTGCGATTTGGTATGCAATCAGCATGACAGGCGACTTGCAAATCGTAGACCAACTTGCACCCTATTGTCCACTGTAGGCTCTGTTCATATCCAATTGGATGGTGAACTCGTGCAACTTCACTGTAAGTTGGGCAATTGCCACATCAGATTAGATGTGACAGTGGTGTTAGCCCCCAGTAACATTGTGTGCAATTTGCCATGCAAATGGCAAATTGCTGGCCATGCCAATCGCATGACAAGTCGCATCCAAGGTGTGCAATTTCAGTTGCGATTTGTGAATTGACATCGTACTTGATATCAGATATAATGAATGTGAATGTGAGTGTATTAACATACGCCATTTGTTTGTTGAACTTACGATTTCAAAGGTAGTTCTCGTCGAACTTTTGGGCCATTTAGTAGCAATTTCACATCTAGACTCCAATAGAAATTACAATGCTAAACACAACTGAAATAACAACTAGTTTGAAAATCTCTAGAAAACACGGTGAAATTGGCAACTAAAAGTGCAATTTTCAATTGCATATAGTGTGAACGAAGCAGGTAAATCAACAAAGGAAATAAATCTTTGAAGGCATGTGGTACCTGCCTGCTCGGATAAGGGTCTGCTATGCATTTGGGGGAAAAATCCACACCAGTATTTGTAACAATTTTGATGTGTGGATTCCCCACCCAAGCCTTTTCTCTCTCTCACTCTTCTGTATGTCTCTCTTTATCACTCTTCAGTATGTATTGCTCACTCTTCTGTATGCCTCTCTTTATCACTCTTCAGTATGTATCTCTCGCTCTTCTCTCTCTCACTCTTCTGTATGTCTCTCTTTATCACTCTTCAGTATGTATCTCTTGCTCACTCTTCTCTCTCTCAGCTCTTTGCTTGACAAATCCTTCACAAAAGGGGGTGGAGTGTAAACCAGCATTATCAAATCTATTAGTAGTCCAGGCCCTTATCTCATCCCATTGTAGGACATTTACATTAGGTGCAGCTTTGAAGGTGTTTCAACAGACAAGGCCTCATTCTAGGGATCATTTAGACAGAAAGCAAAGATGTTGCCAGAACATCTATTTGAAGATAGCCACACACGGAGATCATGCTGCTTTCTTGCTGTGGTTGGGATACAAACCGACAACCCTAGAGCTGTGAGGCAGCAGTGCTAACCACTAATCCACAGAGCTGCAATGCTAATCTGCCCTGTATTTCTGTGCTGTGAATCAACCCTAAGTCCCTGGGCAAGGTCAGTGTAACTAGCCAGATATCTCCAATGTGACAAAAATGTTGTGCTATGTTGCCAGTTCTGATGTATGTTGGTTCTATGTATCCCAATACAAAGGATTGCAATACTAATACATGCGTACCTCGGTTTACCAACGCCTCGGGGAACGTCATATTTGGTGTACAAATGCCAAACCATTAAAATTAATTGGTCGGTTTACAAATGTTTGAATAATTTGGTTCACAATACGAAATGTATGTCGGTGCTGATTTTTCAATGCTAATGGCGTGCCTTTTTTTGTCCTTCACTATAGTTCACAAGCTTAGCTGTCACTTTCCCCGAAGTTACAGAACAATTTCTTCATTTTAAGTAAAAGTCAACCTTGTTACCTTTAAGGAAATAAACTCAAAACAAAACTTACTCTTTGAGCCGGGGGAAGTGACAGCTGAATTTCTGAGCCATAGTGAAGACCAAAAAAGCAAGAATTATATTTAAAAACTAGCACCATAATAAAAAAAAAAACAGCGTGGGGTCCTCCCTCCCATCCATACCAAGCCATTCGGGTCTGGTATGAATATTAAGGAAAACTCCACGCCGAAATGAAAAAAAAAACAGCATGGGTTTCCCCCCAAATTTCATACCAGACTCTTATCCGAGCATGCAGCCCGGCAGGTCAGGAAAGGGGGGAAGGAGCGAGCACCCCCCCGATCCATACCAGGCCACATGCCCTGAACATGGGGGGGTGCTTTGGGGCAGGGGGGCTCCCCCCCAAGCACCTTGTCCCCATGTTGATGGGGACAAGGGCCTCTTTCCCACAACCCTGGCCGGTGGTTGTTGGGGTCTGCGGGCGGGGGCTTATCAGAATCTGGAGGCCCCCTTTACCAAGGGGGCCTCCAGATCTCACCCCCACATCACCCTGGCTCACTGCATAAGGCTGGTGAGCCTCCATCAGGAGCGTAACGTTTTGTTTTTTCTTTTTTCAGCTCACTGGCGCCTGACACCGTGATTGACGTTGGATCTACTTCAGGGGACATTGTTTTATTAAAGGACTTGTCAAAGACCGTGTCCTGTGGTTTTTTACACTACAATTTGTTTTTTTGTGAATTAGTAGCGAGACCATGTACCGCATACTCATTCACGTAAAGGGGGGGCTGGGATCTGGGGGCCCCCTTGTTAAAGGGGGCTTCCAGATTCTGATAAGCCCCCTGCCCAACATGGGGACAAGGTGCTTTGGGGGGGAGCCCCCCTGCCCCAAAGCACCCCCCCATGTTGAGGGCATGTGGTCTGGTATGGTTCAGGAGGGGGGGGGCGCTCGCTCGTCCCCCCCCCCACCCGCCCCGTTTCCTGACCTGCCGGGCTGCATGCTCGGATAAGGGTCTGGTATGGATTTTTGGGGGAACCCCACACTGTTTTTTTTTTTATTTCGGTGTAGAGTTACCCCTTAATATACATACCAGACCCGAAGGGTTTGGTTTGGATGGGAAGAGGGACCCCACGCAGTTTTTTTTTTTTTTTTTTTTATTGCAGACCTTTATTTTTACATTCAGCTGTCAAAATAAATATTATCTAGACCTTCAAAATAAGTAAAATCATTACAGAAATTATAAAGGATAAGAAAAGAAAATAGAATCAATAGAACTAAGGAAATCAAATTAAAATACATAAAGATATGCCTAGTGCTGTTTGTTAAACACAGTAGACTCGATCGAGTGCCATCTGTCAGTGGATTCCACACAGAGATTTACTATTGAACAGGGTCTAAAAAGAAAGCGCCCACAGAAGACGTCTAAAATGTGTTCTGCACATGCTCAGTTATATCCAGCCATAGACACTGGAAAAGAGTCTAGTTCTTCACTGTGACAACTTGCTTTAAAAAAACAATTTTTTTTTACACATTTTACATTTTTTTTGAAATGTCAGATATTGTTTAAAGTGAAGTGCTGATATTTGGCAAAGCAAATTTCAATGTGAACATGTCTCTGCAGTGATTTTTCATGATGTTAGATGTGCTTCTTAGCAAGTCTGCTTTTTGAGTCTGATTCCTGGGCTGTGTCTCGTTAGTAAATTCAATTTGGAGTCTACTTGTTGACACTTCTCTTTAGTAAATGTCTTTGCAGTCTAAAAGTAGACAGTCGCTATTAAAAAGTAGACGTTAGCCCACAGAAATGTGTCTAGGCACAATAGTAAATTCGGGCCTCTATGTCCTCTATTTGAAATCATCGAAATATTCTGTATGTAAAAGTTGCTATTTTCTACGTTTTTTTTTTAATTCCATGTGTAAAATAACTCCACCATCAAACAGCACACCCCAAAATAAAGGAAACAGATCGAAAAGCAAGATACAGACGCACTTTATTTTTCAGTTGGTACAATGTCTATACCAATATGATATAATTAGATTGGTGATTTTAGTAACAATCTCAAAAGGACACATTTTTGTTAATAACTCATGCCTTCTGAATATGAAGTTAGCGTTTACCTTCAGAGTGTCATAGATACATTTTATGCCTTTTGGAAAACTTGGGTCACTTCATAATGTCATTCAAACCTGTTCAGGCTATGAGGACCCAGTTATATTCTTGGGATGTGTTATTGCATGGCCGTTACCAAGTATTATGTTGCACATTAACATGCATTGAGGTAAGGCAGTCCACTGAAATCAATTGGCTGCCAACACACCAAAATGTCTAAAAATTTGACATGCCACAAAATTTGTAACAGCACTGCAAAGTACTATGGTGCACACTGGCACACTGCAACACGTGCATTACTGTAATGCATTGGGGTGCCTCTCAAAATGATAGGCAGCACAGAATATGTATAACATCCATTGCAGTGAGCTTTGGTAAAATGAGCATCAATAAAACACACAGATTTAAATGCACTCTTAAAAACCTCTGTGGCTGGCCAATAGCTGAAGACAGAAGGCCAGGAATTGCAAGAACGCCAGAGGAGGATGGTGGAGAGAAAGAGGAAATGCAAAACCTCACCATGTCAGGAAGTGGGCACACTAAGAGGTAAGAGTGCCAGAATGTGTATTTGTTCAATATAAGAGCTTTGAGTGGCATATTTAACCTCAGTTTTAGTTTATAACTCACTTCTTCCACTTCCTGCAACACAAATCTCTGCTGTAGTGAAGAGAAACTGATGTCTGAAAAATCAGAGGAATCCGTTACTTCTATAAGTGTTTATTCCTTGGTACCCACCTGGATAATGTGGTTCCATCCGCTACCCCCTATATCACTACTGAACACTTCATAGACCGCATGCCCTTTTGAGCTTGCCCAATGTTTGTTGGTAATTATAGCTGGGTGATCACAACTTAAAGTTAAGGCCAAAAGCTTTGAGATATATTCTGTACCAGCCTGAAAATAATTGTTTTTGTGTCACTTGTTTGATGTAGGATTAAAACAATTTCTTTGTAAATAATAATTATAAAACCCATTATATCAAAATTCAATGTTTTTCTTGTAGATATTTGTTTCAGCTAAATGCACATAAGCTAATTATCACATAAAGACCATCAAAACGAGGACAATATGACACATCACATTACCTTCTATAAACTGTCAACAGTTGGCAACAATACTGGTATAGTACATTATAAATTTAATGAACACTATTTTCCAGGTCAACTAATCTGTATCTATTATGACATCAGGTCAAAATGAACACAGGTGCCTGAACACATTTTTAAACAAGCTGTAACGTTTTATAAAACCTTTGTGATGTATTAGGACCATGATATATAATTATATAGTCAAAACGTTCTATTTAAATTAGCTGAGTATGTTACCCTTTTCATTTTTAAGGTTAGGAAGGGCAAAGCCCAAACAAAATCCAACAAGACTTCAGGAAAATGTCAAAGCTTTGTGCATGGCTGTATGGGTTAATTAGCTGTAACAGATTCTCTACCTATGGCCTAAGACACTGTAAGAATATCAGAAGTACGCCTGATACATATTTAATTGCAGGCGTTCTCAAAAGCACACAGGAAATGTTACACCTAATACCAAGATTTTATGCATCAGCTGTAAAAGATATTCTATGCAAACTGACCGTAGTGTTTGTATGTGACAGGCTCTCCAGATAATTACAATATTTTAAATATTGGTTCAATAGTGTGCAACTGAATTTTCATGGCAGGAGAATTTTTTTCTTTGCTTTTTTTATATTTATTTTCAGAGATACAGCAATAAATCTATATACATCAGTTTCTGAACGCCAGCAGTATGATAAAATCCTCTTATGCTATACCTCTCTATACTATTTTACTTTCTATGTACATACAGTATATTCCAACTCCAAGTTACAGATTTTGATTTCTACAAGAAGGCTACACTGTCAATCAAGTTAAAGTATATGTAAACCCTCACCTTGTAAAACGAACCATTCAGATTAAAACAGAAATGAAAGGTAGAGAATTTGTGTATACATATTAAAAAAAAAAAACACACACACACACACGATAAATGTTTCCCCTTTACAAATAAGTGATCACATTCCTTCTGTTCTCAGTTGCATAAGGGCTTTCCAATGAATGGCTGCAGAGGGGGCAGTACAATCCTGATCACTGGTTTGGTCCCAGCACAGCCAGAACACTGACCACGCAGTGCTCTCATGCTTAGTGTGGTCAGTTTTTAATAGGAAAGCAAAGGGACTGGCAAGAACACCAGGGGTTTCAAAAAAAGGAAGCAATACAAAGAGAACAGGATACTTTTTAATATAAGTATATAGTACAGCAGGCACAAATCAGGAATATGAATTGTTGGGTGTACTTCAAGGCTCTTCAAGGCTGAGCAAAGCCCGCCTGAGACAGCTCTTACCTGGAAGTGATGGTGATTGGTCAGTTCCCTGTCATCCTTGTTTAAAGCGCCTGTTGCATACCACCAGTGCTCCTGGTAGCAGATGCTACCTGGTGTGCTCTTGCTTGACCCAGCCTATTTTTGCTTCATGGATTACCCTGTATGACCCAGCTTGCTCTGACCCTGCTCTCCCCACTGTGATTCTGTACCTTTTTGGACTCCTTTGGACTTGATCTACTTGTGTATGACTCAGCTCATCTAGACCATGCTTCTGCATGACCCTCCTGTGTTACCAGATGCTCTGCTACTTCTTGGCCTGCTCTGACCAGCTCCATCTACACACCAGTCCTTACTGTCCTGCTGACATATGTGGTGGTTCATTACAAGTTCCATCCAGCCTGCTCTGCATATGGCCCTGTGGTATGTGCTATTATTGAACTGTCTGCATATGTAACACTTCTAACTGTTTTAATGTCATCTATATTTCTGACATTTTGACAAGCCATACAGTTAAAGGGAAAGATGACCTAATGGTTATAAACATCATCGGGGCATAGATGCACATTACCCTACATGCCATACAGTATATAAACCCAACAGAAGGGTGGACCACATCTTTCTATTTAAATTTCGTATGATGAAAAAAAAAATCCCTAGTATTCCAAATTAAATAACTACCATTGAATTAAACCATATCGGAGTCCTTTCACCACCAGAGAAAAATAAAAATAAATAATGAAAATCAAAAATGAATAGGTCAGCTCTCCTTTAAAAAATGATCACCCAAGAGTGTAATGCTATATATATATATATATATATATATATATATATACACACACATACACAGTATATACACACACAGTATTTGTATATATTATCTACACAGAATTAACAAGAAAAAAAAAACGTTTATTTCTAATACACTCATGGGCTCACTACATTAGAAAAGCATACTATCAGCTTTCGCAATGCTATTTTGTGTCAACTCATACAGCACACAGCCATGTTATATACAGGTCTACAGTTATATATGTTTCCTTTGGCCAAATGGTACATCTTCTGCTTTACATATACTGTATGTATCCACTTTTTGCTTCTAAATATGAGTTTCATTCTGCTGTAACTGAACTTTGAACTTATAAATGCGATTCCGGATCATTCAGAAATTGGAGACTTCTACATGCTACCCAAAGTCCACAAGCCAGGAAATCCAGACAGACCCATCATAACAGGTATGAATACACTCACCGAACAAATCTCAGGCTTTGTAGAAAAAAAAAATGTTAAAACCGTTAGTTGTGTCTTGCAGGAAACTAGCAGTATTCTTGACTGACTTTCTGAACAAGATCAACAACATACAGCAATTACCATCTAATACACTTCTAGTGACTATGGATGTAGTATCCCTGTATAGTAATATCCCTCACAAGGATGGATTAGCTGCATGTCACAGATCCTTATCATCACCAAACCATAAATACACTGCTAAGGATGTTACACAGCTCATTGAATTCATACTTACACACAACTACTTTGCCTTCAACAAAGACATCTATCTTCAATGTATGGGTACTGCGATGGGAAGTAAAATGGCACCCCAATATGCCAATTTATTTATGGCTGACCTGGAGGAAAAATTCCTGAACAGCATGGAACAAAAACCATACAGATACTATCGCTATATTGATGATATTTTCATCATATGGACAAAAGGTGAGGAATACCTAAAACAATTTTACTCATTGATCAACACTTTTCATCCATCAAACTAAAAATGGAATACTCAAAACGCACACACATCAACTTCTTAGACACCACAGTATACATCAGGGATGATAAGCTTCACATCTCAATATACAGGAAACCCACTGACAGATGCAACTACTTCCACAGTTCCAGCTTCCACCCCCAACACACGAACGTGCCATCATACACAATCAGGCCATTAGATACCACCGAATATGTTCTGACCCAAGAGACAGAGATACACATCTTGGGACACTAGCAGACTCCTTCCATAAGAAAGGTTACAAGGACAAAACTATCAACACCAGCATAAACACAGCCTTGAGAACCCGAAGGAAAACTCTACTTCAGTACAAAGAAAAAAAAAACAAACAAACAAAAAAAACAGCACAAACAACCGTGCACCTCTAGTAACCACATACAACCCAGCACTAGAAGGGATAAGAAAAATAATCAAAGATTTACAACCCATCATAACAGAGGATGGAACTCTGAAAGAAATATTCCAGCAACCCCCAATACTAGCTTTCAGACAACCCTCCAACCTCAGAAATAAACTAATCAGTAGCAAAATTCCTTGTGATTATGTCACAAATAATGGAAGCAAACCCTGCAATAAAAAACGCTGCAAACTGTGCAACCAAATCAATCCATCAAAAAGTGTCAGACACTCAAAAGAGATCTTCAATATCTCCGGATCATACAGCTGCACCTCCAATAATGTGGTGTACCTTATCCAGTGCAGAAAGTGTAGCAAAAGGATTTTATGTTGGCGAAACAGGACAAAAGTTGCAAACAAGGATGAATTTGCACAGACATACCATCAAGGAACATAAAGAAGATGACTTTTGCACACCTGTGGGACACCATTTCGCAGAACCAGACCACATTATGGAAGACCTCAATGTTTTAGTTCTTAAAGGAAATTTCAAATCCATTCAGGAAAGAAAAACTTTTCAACTAAGAATGAAAATTCTATTTGACACAAGAGATAAGGGCCTTAATTTGAACATGGGATTCCTCAATCATTATCCAACATTTTTATGACTCCCTCTGTGAGTGTTGTTCTCCCCCCCAGTCTTTGCTTTTGCTTTGCTGTGTCTTATCTCTAGGCTAACCCTAGGCTTGTGTTTCTTTCTGCCTTTTTTTTCTCATCCCCCACATCTCTTCTAACATTCTGCTAAAATTTTGTAATACTACTGGTTGGACCTTGAAGAAGGGGGACACACCCCGAAAGCTTGTCCTCAAAATTGTATGTTAGTGCAAATAAAAAAAGTATCACGTCAGTACTCAATTGTTTCATTCTGCTGTAAAGTAATGTGTATTTAGTCATATCTTTCTCTTCACTTTGCCATTTGAATTGTATGGGCTCCTTGTGGTTTATGTTTAAAGTGTTTGTAAAGGTTCAGATTTTGTTTTTTAAAAATTAACATGTCATACTTACTTGCTCTCTGCAATGGTTTTGCACAGAGCAGCCCCAATCCTCCTCTTCTCAGGTCTCCGGCCAATGCTTTCTAGCCCCCTTCCCCTTGCTCAGTGCATGCTGCTTGCTCTGGGGGCTCCCATGTTGCTTTTTTCCCTGTAGGAAACCTGCTTTAAATCAAGTATTCCATGTATATTTATGATGTGCTATATCATGGTATGTTTTAACAGTTATTTAAAAACATACAGAATATTATGACTAGAGATGAGCGAAGTATTCAAAAATTCGATTCGGCTGATTCGGCGAATTCGAGGAATAAATTTGATTCGATGCGAATATATTCGCTGCGAATTTAACTTATAAAAAGGGTGTTTCTAGGCTTCAGAGAGCCTTTATATTAGTGCAGAACACTGTACCCTTAATTTAAATGCCCTTGGAGTCTGCTGGGGAAGAGAAATAATACTGTCAGTCAGTATGACATGCAGATGAGTGCCGTCGATCTTAGAATCACCGCACACTTCACTCATTTGGGCAGTCACGGGGCCAAAACCAGAGTGTGGAGCCACAGTGTGGCGGTGGAGGCAGCAGCAATGGGAGGCCATACAGCACCCTATGACAAAATGGAACCCACCAGCAGTGTGAGGAGACCTGAAAGTGGCACATGGCAGAGTGTGGCGATGGAGACAGCAGCAATGGGAGGCCGTACAGGGACCCATGAGAGACTCTGGACCTGGCAGCAGCATGAGGAGGCGGTACAGGGGCCCATGACAGATTACGGGCCTGGCAGCAGCATGAGGAGTCGGTACGGGGGCCCATGGCAGATTACGGGCCTGGCAGCAGCAATGGGAGGCCCGTAATCTGCCAGCACCCTATGACAAAATGGAACCCACCAGCAGTGTGAGGAGACCTGAAAGTGGCACATGGCAGAGTGTGGCAATGGAGACAGCAGCAATGGGAGGCCGTACAGGGACCCATGACACACTCTGGACCTGGCAGCAGCATGAGGAGGCGGTACGGGGGCCCATGGCAGATTACGGGCCTGGCAGCAGCAATGGGAGGCCCGTAATCTGCCAGCACCCTATGACAAAATGGAACCCACCAGCAGTGTGAGGAGACCTGAAAGTGGCACATGGTAGAGTGTGGCGATGGAGACAGCAGCAATGGGAGGCCGTACAGGGACCCATGACACACTCTGGACCTGGCAGCAGCATGAGGAGGCGGTACAGGGGCCCATGACAGATTACGGGCCTGGCAGCAGCATGAGGAGTCGGTACGGGGGCCCATGGCAGATTACGGGCCTGGCAGCAGCAATGGGAGGCCCGTAATCTGCCAGCACCCTATGACAAAATGGAACACACCAGCAGTGTGAGGAGACCTGAAAGTGGCACATGGCAGAGTGTGGCGATGGAGACAGCAGCAATGGGAGGCTGTACAGGGACCCATGACAGATTACGGGCCTGGCAGCAGCATGAGGAGGCGGTACGGGGGCCCATGACAGATTACGGGCCTGGCAGCAGCAATGGGAGGCCCGTAATCTGCCAGCACCCTATGACAAAATGGAACCCACCAGCAGTGTGAGGAGACCTGAAAGTGGCACATGGCAGAGTGTGGCGATGGAGACAGCAGCAATGGGAGGCCGTACAGGGACCCATGAGAGACTCTGGACCTGGCAGCAGCATGAGGAGGCGGTACAGGGGCCCATGACAGATTACGGGCCTGGCAGCAGCATGAGGAGTCGGTACGGGGGCCCATGGCAGATTACGGGCCTGGCAGCAGCAATGGGAGGCCCGTAATCTGCCAGCACCCTATGACAAAATGGAACCCACCAGCAGTGTGAGGAGACTTGAAAGTGGCACATGGCAGAGTTAACATGTTTGGGGCATGATTCATGGCGGATTTAGTCAGTTGTGTCAGGAACTGGTGGTTTGAAATCCAGACTAATCCACGCCTGATTCATTTTCACAAACGTGAGTCTCTCCACACTTTGGGTGGACAGCCGTGTCCTCCGCGGAATTACAATACCTCCTGCCGCACTAAACACGCGCTCCGATGCCACGCTACTGGCCGGGCATGACAGCCTTTCAAGGGCAAATTCAGCTAGTTGGGGCCAAAGGTCAAGTTTCGTTGCCCAGTAGTCAAGGGGATTGTCTACCTCGGTTGGCAGGGTGCTGTCCAAGTAGGCCCAAGCCTGTTGTTTGAGGTCCTGCTCCAGGTCCACCTGATGCTGCTGCTGCTGCTGCTGCTGCTGCGGCTGGTTAGTAGTTTCCTCACTGCGCTGGTGAAGAAAGCTACTCATCTTCGACTGCAGACTGAGGCAGCCGCTGCTGGTGGAGCTGCCACTTCTCCTACCACCCCACCCCTCCCCTGCTGCCATGGCAGCGGAACGCGAGCACACAGGGCCCACAGTGTCTGAGGATGGACGTTGGCGCAGAAAGGCAGAGACCAACTGACTACATAGGTGGTTTTTATAGTACGTTATTTTGACCTCCCTCTCAGCAGGTGTGAAAAAGGCCACCATTTTTGAACGGTAGCGAGGGTCCAACAAGGTGGACAGCCAAAAGTCATCCCTCTGTCTGATGGTTATTATTCGGCTGTCGCTACGCAAGCAACTGAGCATGCTATGGGCCATTTGTGCCAAGGAATGCGAGGGACTCCCTGCCTCCATCTCCACAGCATACTGCCACGGTGCGTCTGGGTCCTCTGTCTCCTCCTCCTCCTCCTCTACCAGATGCTCCTGCTCCTCCACTCCTGTCCGCTGAGTGGAAAAACCACCCATTTCACTCAATAATTCCTGAGCACCAATGTCCTCCTCTACCTCCTCCTCTTCTTCCTGTCCTGCCCCCACAGGGGTCATGTGGCGTTGAGATCTGTGCGCCACGTCTACCGCACCCTGACCAGCCATTGTTAACAGCATTTGTTCCAGGACGTGCAACAGAGGAATGACGTCGTTCATCCCATAGTCCTGCCGACTCACGAATAGCGTGGCCTCCTCAAAGGGCCTGAGCAAGCGGCAGGTGTCACGCATGAGCTGCCAATGGCTGACATCTAAGTTACACAGGGGAGTACCTTTATCCGCTTGTAACATCAGGAAATCGGTGATGGCCTTTCGCTGTTCGTAAAGGCGGTCTAACATATGTAGGGTTGAATTCCACCTTGTTGCAACGTCGCAGATCAGGCGATGCTGTGGAATTCCGTTCTGCCGCTGCAGCTCAAGGAGGGTGTGCTTTGCGGTGTAGGAATGGCTGTAATGCATGCAAAGTTTACGTGACATTTTAAGGATGTCTTGCAGTGGGATGGTGGATTTTAGGAACCGCTTGACAACCAGATTGAACACGTGAGCCATGCATGGCGCATGGCACAACCTTCCTTGACGCAGAGCAGACACCATGTTCTTTCCGTTGTCGGTCAACATGGTTCCGATTTTCAGTTTGCGCGGAGACAGCCATCTGTCGATTTCTCTGTTCATTACACTCAGAAGTTCTTCCCCTGTGTGACTACGTTCGCCAAGGCATACCAGGTGCAGCACAGCGTGACACCGTTGCGCCCTGCACATGTGATATGCCGGTCGGGTAATGGGACTTGGCACGGGGGTGGCGGCTGAGGACACGGCGGAAGAAGAGGTGGTAGAGGCGGACATCTTTGCCGGACCAAGGACGTGCAAACGTGGAGGCAAAAGCGGCGTGACCTGTCCAAGTTGCTGGTGCGGCTGTGCCGGCACCACGTTCACCCAGTGGGCCGTAAATGACATGTACTGTCCCTGACCGTAGTTACAGCTCCACACGTCGGCGCTGCCGTGCACTTTGGCAGAGACCGACATGCTCAAAGACTGGCCCACCATCTCTTCTACATGTGAATGCAGGGCTGGCACTGCCTTTTTGGCGAAGAAATGCCGGCTTGGCACTCTCCACCGCGGCGCGGCACAAGCCATCATTTCTCGGAAAGGTGCTGAGTCCACCACTTGGAAAGGGAGGGACTGCAGCACCAGCAACTTGGACAGGAGGACGTTCAGCTTTTGCACCGTCGGGTGCGTGCTCGCAAACTGTTGTCTCTTGGAAACGGATTCCAAGAAAGACTGCTGACGGAATCCGTGAAGAGGAGTAGCAGGAGAAGGAGCATCTGAACGAGCGGAAGATGCCAACGAGCGACAACTCCCCTCAGCAGAGGTGTTGGAGCCTTGACTGGCTGATAGAGGGCGATTGACGTCGGGTGATGGAGCAAGTAACGGAGCGGGTGATGGAGCGGGGGCTGGGGCAGGCAGAACCGCCGTATCTTTATCACGGTTTTCCCAGGCCACCGAATGGCGACGCTGCATATGCTGACGCAACGCTGTAGTCCCAACATGGGCCCCCTGGCCACGCTTGACTTTCTGCCCACATAGTCGACATACGGCTACGGTTACTTCCTCGGGCGGCTTGACGAAAAATTGCCACACCGCCGAGTAGGAAACTTTGCCCCGCTACTCCTCACTGGCTGACTGCTACTTCCTCCGTGCACACCGGCACCACTACTGGCCGTGGTGGTAGGCTGCAGTGGAGCTGGTGCTCTACTCCGTGGCCGTTTGCCTCCACTGACACTGCTGCGACCCTGCTGCCTCCTGGGCAACCCACCGACTGTTTTGCTCGCTGCCAAGCTGGCACCCTCTTCTCCTGATGATGCGGAAGAAATAGCCTGATGACGACGAGGCTGCCAAGTGCGATCAGCCTCATCATCATCAATTAGGGTCTCCGCCTCACTACTAGCCCCCTCGGCTGCGTGTGGGTCAGGAGACAGACCTGTCTCTAGACCGGCTACCGAGCCACTCTCCTTGCCAGTACTTCTTCGCCTGGCTGCTGAAGAGGCGGATGTCTCCCCCCGTTCCTGACCGCCCTCTGTTAGCTCTTCCTCACTGTACAGTGGGGCTGAGCCCACAGCATGCGATACTTCGCTTGGTGAGGGAACACCAAAGGACAGGGGCAGGTAGAGGACACGTGATTTCAGTGGGCTTGCTCCCGGGCCATGCCAACTAACGGTTGTGTCTGACGTACCCACCGACCGTTGGCTGTAGGTTGCAGAGGTGACCTGGGAAGAGGAAGACGACCGAGCCAACCAATCGATGACGGCAGGGTTGTCGGTGGAGACACAACCGCTGGATGACACCGGGAGCACTGGCCTCTGGCTGCGACTAGTGCTGCCTTGACCCCTTCCTCTGCTGCCACGTCTGCTCGCTCCTAAAACATGGCCTCCTCTGACAGTCCTCTGCGTGTTGTCTGACTTTAATTCAACGATTCTGTGTCCCTGAGTAACGATTCTGTGTCCCTGAGTAACAGTTCTGTGTCCCTGAGTAACAGTTCTGTGTCCCTGAGTAACAATTCTGTGTCCCTGAGTAACAATTCTGTGTCCCTCAGTAACAATTCTGTGTCTGTCCCTCAGTAACAATTCTGTGTCCCTCAGTAACAATTCTGTGTCCCTCAGTAACAATTCTGTGTCTGTCCCTGAGTAACAATTCTGTGTCCCTCAGTAACAATTCTGTGTCTGTCCCTGAGTAACAATTCTGTGTCCCTCAGTAACAATTCTGTGTCCCTCAGTAACAATTCTGTGTCTGTCCCTGAGTAACAATTCTGTGTCCCTGAGTAACAGTTCTGTGTCCCTGAGTAACAATTCTGTGTCCCTCAGTAACAGTTCTGTGTCCCTGAGTAACAATTCTGTGTCCCTCAGTAACAATTCTGTGTCCCTCAGTAACAATTCTGTGTCCCTCAGTAACAATTCTGTGTCTGTCCCTGAGTAACAATTCTGTGTCCCTGAGTAACAGTTCTGTGTCCCTGAGTAACAATTCTGTGTCCCTCAGTAACAATTCTGTGTCCCTCAGTAACAATTCTGTGTCCCTCAGTAACAATTCTGTGTCCCTCAGTAACAATTTTGTGTCTGTCCCTGAGTAACAATTCTGTGTCCCTCAGTAACAATTCTGTGTCCCTCAGTAACAATTCTGTGTCCCTCAGTAACAATTCTGTGTCTGTCCCTGAGTAACAATTCTGTGTCCCTCAGTAACAATTCTGTGTCCCTCAGTAACAATTCTGTGTCTGTCCCTGAGTAACAATTCTGTGTCCCTGAGTAACAGTTCTGTGTCCCTGAGTAACAATTCTGTGTCCCTCAGTAACAGTTCTGTGTCCCTGAGTAACAATTCTGTGTCCCTGAGTAACAATTCTGTGTCCCTCAGTAACAATTCTGTGTCCCTCAGTAACAATTCTGTGTCCCTCAGTAACAATTCTGTGTCTGTCCCTGAGTAACAATTCTGTGTCCCTGAGTAACAGTTCTGTGTCCCTGAGTAACAATTCTGTGTCTGTCCCTGAGTAACAATTCTGTGTCCCTGAGTAACAATTCTGTGTCCCTCAGTAACAATTCTGTGTCCCTCAGTAACAATTCTGTGTCTGTCCCTGAGTAACAATTCTGTGTCCCTCAGTAACAATTCTGTGTCCCTCAGTAACAATTCTGTGTCCCTCAGTAACAATTCTGTGTCTGTCCCTGAGTAACAATTCTGTGTCCCTGAGTAACAGTTCTGTGTCCCTGAGTAACAATTCTGTGTCCCTAAGTAACGATTCTGTGTCCCTAAAGTATCTGTGGCCCTAACTCTGTCCCTAATACAGAGAGGTCTGTCTCTCTTGAATGACCGGAGGCAAATGGAGAATTGTAAGATGGCCACAATTTATAGCTCCACCATTACACAGTACTGGCTGGCTGGCTGCTGATTGGCTAATGCGATCACATGTCATGAATGAATGCATTATGGGTCAGCGCGCCTTGTCTGCGCGCCTTCCCAGAGATCCCCGCTCCGTCGCCACACATGTCGCCGCCATTTTTGGAAAAATTTCGATTCGCGCATCCGAAGTATGCTAATTTTCGGATTCGGCGCGAATCGAATTTTTCCTAATATTCGAAACGAATTCCACTTCGCCAAGTTCGATTCGCTCATCTCTAATTATGACTTTAATGTTTGGCCAAGTTTTCTAGGCCTTCATATACAGACAGAAGCTAGAGTCAATTTTTTTTCCTCTTTTGAAAAGACTGAATTCCAATGTTCTGCTCCATTTTCTTAACTGCTACACTGTTTATTTCTTTTTTATTAAAATGGCTATACAGTGTGTAAGTATAATTTGATATGAAAACGACAATGGAAGCAACAAACAAGCCTGTTTCTACATTGAACCATGTACCCCAAAGCTTGAATCCAAATAATCATATTTCATGGGGGTTCCTAGTTCACATAATAAACATGTTACTTTTTTTTATTAACGCCCAGATGTTTGCAACTCAAGACATTTTCTCTAAAATACACTATAAAGACTCCTTCCTCCACTGAGTGTATTAGACCAGATCCTATACCATTTAGTATTACTTAGGCTAACTTAGACCCACCATCACTTAGTAGTGAACCAGCAACAATTTAAAGTCAACTTCATTGGCATGAACAATATGTTTTCTGAATTTGCTAGCAGTGGTAGGTGAAGGAAAAACTCCCAGGACTTTATTTAGGGATGCAGAATTATATCAGTAGAAAATTAGTTGAGTGAACGAATGCTATGAGGTTCAAGGCTAATATAAAAGGTGTAAAGTTGGGGGTCAGCAACCAGGAGATCATGATCTACCATAAATCTTGGCCAGATGACTGGTAGATCATGGTCAGGGCATCGCATCAGAGTTCAAAGCAGAGGGACTACTTGTAAAGTTGGAGCTGTAGTAGGGAGCAAGAGCCACATAAGTAGAGGTCTCCTCTGTAATGCTGGCTCCTATGCCCTGTCAAGGTTGGTGGGTGTAGCACCTGCCGAGCATGACGAATTCAAATGAATGAGGCTGCTCTGCAAGAACTCTGCAACCTTGTGCAGTACAGAAAACAAGGGGTTAAACAGGCAGCGATGTGTTGCTTTCTCACCACCTGCTTTAACCCCTTGGACCCTGCAGAAGCATGCAGTTGCGGGGCACTTGCAGAATTGTCCCATTTACTTGAAAGGGTCTCAACTGACAGGCAGTAGCACCCACCAAAAGCAGGGGTGTAATTCCTGCTGTGGCATGTGTATACCTGTGGTTGCTGCCTCAGCAGCCAAAGGAGGCAGGGATTGGGAGGGGGGGTGTCTAAAACTATGACTCAACTATAGGTTTTACCCCCCCCCCAATTTTACATGTGAATGAGCCCTAAGAGTGTCACTGCCAGATGCAACTAAGGGCTCATTCAAAAGTGCAGCAGACACTGCTGCTCCTCTGCAAACTGATCCAAGTGTGTAAGTATAATTTGATATGAAAACGACAATGGAAGCAACAAACAAGCCTGTTTCTACATTGAACCATGTACCCCAAAGCTTGAATCCAAATAATCATATTTCATGGGGGTTCCTAGTTCACATAATAAACATGTTACTTTTTTTTATTAACGCCCAGATGTTTGCAACTCAAGACATTTTCTCTAAAATACACTATAAAGACTCCTTCCTCCACTGAGTGTATTAGACCAGATCCTATACCATTTAGTATTACTTAGGCTAACTTAGACCCACCATCACTTAGTAGTGAACCAGCAATAATTTAAAGTCAACTTCATTGGCATGAACAATATGTTTTCTGAATTTGCTAGCAGTGGTAGGTGAAGGAAAAACTCCCAGGACTTTATTTAGGGATGCAGAATTATATCAGTAGAAAATTAGTTGAGTGAACGAATGCTATGAGGTTCAAGGCTAATATAAAAGGTGTAAAGTTGGGGGTCAGCAACCAGGAGATCATGATCTACCATAAATCTTGGCCAGATGACTGGTAGATCATGGTCAGGGCATCGCATCAGAGTTCAAAGCAGAGGGACTACTTGTAAAGTTGGAGCTGTAGTAGGGAGCAAGAGCCACATAAGTAGAGGTCTCCTCTGTAATGCTGGCTCCTATGCCCTGTCAAGGTTGGTGGGTGTAGCACCTGCCGAGCATGACGAATTCAAATGAATGAGGCTGCTCTGCAAGAACCCTGCAACCTTGTGCAGTACAGAAAACAAGGGGTTAAACAGGCAGTGATGTGTTGCTTTCTCACCACCTGCTTTAACCCCTTGGACCCTGCAGAAGCATGCAGTTGCGGGGCACTTGCAGAATTGTCCCATTTACTTGAAAGGGTCTCAACTGACAGGCAGTAGCACCCACCAAAAGCAGGGGTGTAATTCCTGCTGTGGCATGTGTATACCTGTGGTTGCTGCCTCAGCAGCCAAAGGAGGCAGGGATTGGGAGGGGGGGTGTCTAAAACTATGACTCAACTATAGGTTTTACCCCCCCCCAATTTTACATGTGAATGAGCCCTAAGAGTGTCACTGCCAGATGCAACTAAGGGCTCATTCAAAAGTGCAGCAGACACTGCTGCTCCTCTGCAAACTGATCCAAGTGTGTTTGACAGGTGGTGAGGAGACGATATGTTGCCTCCTCACCACCTGATTTAAACCTACGATTGTTGTGCAATGCACAGGATTATGACATGGTAGTACGGCAATTAGAGGTTTAAATCAGGTGTTAGCTGGTGACACGGACTGATACTGTGCCCTGTGATCTTTGACTTCTCTCATGTTGTTCAGGTAGATCTCCACCTATTTAAAGTTGGTTGGTGTAAGTAGTGCTGCCATTATATACATATGTATGTATTTATACCTGTATAGTGGTTTTCGAAAATGTACTGAATACGTACTAATTAAAAACATGTTTCAGTTACTTTTTAGGCTCATAGCATTCATCATCCAGGAAATCATGGCATGTATCCTGGGAAACTTGTTAGCACATTCTTGAAGTTGGCATCACAGGCACAATACTGCTTGGGGCTCCTGAAGGAAGCCACCTAGATATCATCCACATGATCTATTTAAAGAATGTTTATATATTGTGGGTGAAAGACAATAATGGCATTAAAGGCTTGCATATACACCTTGCTATGCTTGATAGAACTTGTTACACATTTATGTATGTTTAAGGAAGCTATTGAGTACTGTCCGTGATACT
Organism: Staurois parvus; assembly: GCF_062004578.1. Taxonomy (NCBI): domain Eukaryota; kingdom Metazoa; phylum Chordata; class Amphibia; order Anura; family Ranidae; genus Staurois; species Staurois parvus. Next base: position 3,981,697 of record NW_028317961.1, read on the forward strand.
GGAAGGATGCTAGAAATCAAAGTGAAATTTTTTGAAGCTACTTACCTATTGGATTGAAGGAATGCTGGCACCCAAATTTAATATAAAACTGTATATAGGTATTCACCAAGACTATACATAGAGTTCGAGTATACAAACAAACTTCAAAAGCAAAACCCCACATTCCTTGAATACCGTTCCCTGTGTTGTAATCCCCCTTCCCTGTGTTGTATTATTCCCCAAATATTCAAAATATAGACCACAAGTAAGTGTTTGGCAGAAACTGGCAAGCATCAGGATAGCATGTGAGTACTTTAATAGGCAGCAAGTAAAAAGAGGTCTGCATCATGGGCCTTATCTGCTGCCAACAGCACCATTGCGTAGGAATGTTGAAATGTAGCCAGTTATATGGAGGAAAAAAGTGTTGGGGTGATGGCAGTGAGGAGGAGGACATTTTCAGATGCTTCATAGGCAAAGTTCCGGTTACAAGAGGAATATCTGGGGCTTTACTGCCACCATCACAGACGGAGCCCAAAATGACCCACTCTTAGGATGAGGTGCAAAAAAAACGTTTGTTACATTTCAGAATATATATATATATATATGTGAGGGATTAGCTCAGTAGCGGGTTGTGCTTGACCCCCTGGATGGGTCAGAACACTGTGAAAGAGGTTCAGCACAACAGCAGCATCTTGGTGAATAAGGTTGTGCTTTATTTACAAAGTCTGGTGAACACACGGTGCATAAATCTAAAAATAGCAAAACAAATAAAAACAGAAAATAAAGCCTTGTCACACTGGGCTACTAACTACAAACACAGGTTTCCTATCTAGCTGTCTGAATACAGCCTACCGCTGCACAGGCACAGGGTATTCACACAGTCCAAGATCACACAGATTATTTCTCATCACAGGATGGTTTGGTTGCTCCCCAGTCTGCCCTGCACAGCCACCTGGTTCCAGGTTGGAGCATTCCAGGTTGGAGCATTAACCACTTCCAGACCGGACACTTTTACCCCCTTCCTGACCAGGGCAATTTTCAGCTTTTAGCGCTATCACACTTTGAATGACAATTGCGCGGTCATGCAACACTGTACCCAAATGAATTTTTTACCATTTTTTTGAGATAGATAAAGCTTTATTTTTGTGGTATTTATTCACCACTGGGATTTGTATTTTTTTTGCTATGTAAATGAAATGTCCAAAAAATTTGAAAAAAAGTGTTTTTTTTATAAAGTTTTGCAAATAAATAATATTTCATCATAAATCTTAGCCAAAATTTATTCTGTTATCTTTTTAGTAAAAAAAAAAAAATCCAAATTAGTTTATAAGCAAAAATTATAATTTTTAAACATTTTTTTTACATTTTTATTTTATTTTTTTATATTATTATTATTTTTTTTTTTTTTCACATACTGTCACCCTAGCAGTACAGTGTCACCATGGTGACACTGTACTACTTGTGAGGGGTGATGAAGATTTTTTTTTTTTTTTTACACTGATTGCTTTTACACCCATATAGGATATAAAAGCAATCATTTCTCTTTCTCTCTGTCTGCATTCTTGCACTCATTGAAAAGAACTGAGTAAGCTGTGATTGGTCATAGCTTGTCACATGGTACAAGGCTTTTGTGAATAGCTTTGTACCATGTGACCTCTGTGATCATTCACAGATTTCACACATAGTAAGCAATGATGTCAGAAGTGACATCTTGCTTACTACTTTGCATGTGATCACTGATTGGCCAATCAGTGATCACATGATCGGGACCTCGTACAGAGGTCCCGTCCGACGATCGGTGTTTCACTGTGTCCGGAGGACACAGCGGGCACCAGATCGCGGTGCTGCATGCTCCCAGGGAGCGCGCACAAGCAGGGTGCGGGGAGGCCGTTTATAGACGGCCACCCGATCCTGCAGTGCCACCGTCCGGCCGTTTATATACAATGGCCAGTTGGGAAGTGGTTAACTCATCAGGGAGCCACACAGGCTCACTACACAGCACAACAGGAGAAATAGTCTGTGCAGAGCAGGAACCTGGGACAAATGTATCTCCCATCCTGAACACATCCCCTATTTCTTCCTGACCTCCTGTCACTATATATATATATATATATATATATATATATATATATATATATATATATATATATTCTATATAAAATGTGACCGAGCAGTCTATAGTTTACTATCACAAGAGCTAGCTAGCACCAAGTTGTGATTTACCCACAGGAACATTTCAACAACTAACAAACCTAAAAGTGCAGCCCACAAAAAAGGTATTAGAAGCAAAACATACTGTGCAATACCAACTCTCTAAAAGTACATATAAATAATTGAAAGAACAATATAGTGCATGTACAGTATATACTACAGTGTGATAAACCAATATTCAAAGTTCTTTTTGTTTCTGGTGAAAATCCTTATAATTTTAAAAGTGCAACATTGTGAAAGTCTACTATACTTCAGTGAAAACACAAATCATGTGAACACTCCATCTGATTCTGTAAATAAATCACCTTCTCCAAAATAACATACCACCAAACATGCTGACTTTTGTATACTGTATGCTCACCTGAACATAGACCTCTAGATTATAGGAGGTCTAAACCAGCCTGATGTGGAATCCACAAAGGTTGTATCATACATTTCCAGTCTTGATCCTATGAATGAGATCAAGGCTGACAACACCTGATTGATTCAAGGGATTTCACTCTCATCCAGTCCACTTCAGTTCCCTTTCACAAATCCCCTCAGTAAAGGAAACCATAGAAATATCTCATGCTCTCTTTACATAATTGTGTTTATTGTAGAAAACATACTCACACAAAATATAATTGTCGCCAGTGCTCATATGGTTGAATAATCCTCTCACAGAACTGAACAGCATGAGAAGCAAACCCACTGTTACACAAACTCTCAGCGGCTATTACAGACTGGACCTGCAGCGCAATGACGTCATGTTACATCCCTGGGGCAGGGCTTACATACTGTTATCTTAACAGTATGTGTAGAGTTCAATTTTTTTTATGATTATCATTTTATATTTTCTTTTCTTGTAAGACTGTCCCTGCCTTGGTGAAACAAACACAACCAGGGACAGCAATGCAAACTAGGTAGCAGTCTCACTCAAACAACCCAAAGAAGACAGGAAATATTAGTTAACACATACAAGAGAGTTGCAAAGCAGATAAAAAAAATCTGAATGATTTCATAGAAGACAGTCAGGAAGACTAAAAGGTCATCTGGGGTGGAAAATGACAGAAAGCAGCAACAAGAAAGCATCAGATGAATACAATGAAACTGTCTAAAGTCCATTGCCTTGCATAAAAAAAAATATATGACACTCGACTGGCTAAAGGTGGTGGCACTGACTACAAGGAGTACCACATTGTAGGTGAAAGCAGAGAGAGGAATGCCTCCTATGGGCTTCAAAAAAAAAAAAAGGGCAAATGTATACCAGACCCTAGTTGGTATGTACACCTTGATGAGAGTATGAACCAGGGGCGGACTGACCATTTGGAAACTCGGGCAATGCCCAAGGGCCCGAGGTCAGTAGGGGGCCCCCGGAGATGCCCCTGGTACCTTTTCATAGGCTTTTTTGAGTTTGGGCAAGGACACAGGGGCCCCATGATCCCCTATTGACCAGGGGCCCCATGAGTTGTCAGTCCGCCCCTGGTATGAACCCTTTGAAATGGCCAAGGCATAGAGTCTAAGCAAATATACCAGATCTTCATCAAAGTTCCCAGTTAGGACTGATGGACTTTCCTTATGGGTGTACCAGGTTTTGACCTTCAGACACACCTGTGCAGATGGCAGCTAACTGATTAGGTAAGCACAATTAGGAAACAGGGGCAGGCATAAAATCAGGCCAAGTAGCAAACAAGCACAGTCAGATACAAGCTGAAGTCAGTAAATAGAGAAACATATATGCAGGAATCAACATGGACTGTAGCCTGAGGCTAGGAGATGAACCACTTCCTTATAGCACTATAGCCAAATGATGGCTAAAGCGCAGGTGTCCAGTTCTGAGAGGGCGCCATATGTCATCCTCCCAGAACGCGCCCCCCCCCAGCGGCTCGCTTCCAGCACTGTCTGTGATTGCTGTGTCCTTTGAACACAGCTGAGCACATGACATGGTAAAAGGCCAATCACAGCAGCCTTTTACCACGTGATCAGCTGTGTCCAGTTGCAGCTGATCACCATGTAAATACACTTGCCAGTTATCAGCAGCACTTTCCTCACGTTGTCACAGTGTGAGGAAAGTACTTCCGATAACCGGCAACTGTCAAAGGAGACATCTGCACTGATAATCAGGGCACTCATAATCAGGGCACTGATTATCAGTGCAGCCCCAAAAGTGCTCAACAGTGCTGCCCATCAGTGCTACCTAGCACTGCTGCCAATCTGTGCCTGTCAGTGCCGCCAGTCAGTGTCACCTATCAGTGTCACCAGTCAGTGCTGCCAGGCAGTGCCCTACAGTGCTGCCTATTAGTGTCTATCAGTGCCACCTATCAGTGCCCATCAGTGATGTCTATCGGTGAAGGAGAAAAATTACCTGCTTGCAAAATTTTATAATAGAAACAAAGAAAACCTCTCCTTTTTCCAAAATATTTGCTATTTTTTTTAGTTTATAGTAAAAAAAAATTACAAAAAACAGTGGTGATTAAATACCACCAAAAGAAATCTCTATTTGTGTGAAAAAAATGATAAAACTTTCATATGGGTACAGTGTTTCACAATTATTCAAAGTGCGACAGCACTGAAAGCTGAAAATTGGCCTGGGCAGGAAGGGGGTAAAAGTGCACAGTAGGCAAGTGGTTAAATTAATGCTTGGGCAACAGTTGTTAGACTGAGCACAGATAAAAATCAAGCTTGGTTAACAAGCCGGGTGTGGATCTCATCCTCATCCTGACCTCAACCTGTAGGTGCTTACCTTCCATTTCTGGAATAAAGCATGCTGTAGCAAGGAACAAGACACCACATACTAGTAGAGCCACAAGCAGCATATCTGCATTGCACTTGATCTGAGACACAGATCAGGTCTTATTGAAAGGAATGAGATGCCCACGTTTTTTAAACAAGATAGAAAGGGCAGAATATAGAGCTTTAAAAGTGCTGAGAGCCAAAGGTTGGTCCAGACACAGTCATTTCAGCACTCTCCACTGAAATAAAGGCAGGACAGCCTCTTTCTGCTGGCCCTGATGTGTACAACTATGAAATGATCTTGCTACTCAAATCAAATGGAAGTTCTGATCTAAGGAGGATTGTTGAATGCCAAAGCGAAAAGTCTCCTACCAAGCCTAATTTGTTGCTGTGACTGTATGAAGGCTAAGCAGATCAAAGCTCATAGCATTGCTTCCTTTCCTGATAAAGATGAAGAGTTTGGCGAGAATGCACCAGCAGACTTTGCTTAAACAATCCAATTTTGTGACATCCTTTCTTGTTGCGAAAAAGGAAAGAAAAAATGATTTAACAATTATGTAAATGGTTTACAAATAGAAAGGTTTATAAATAGTTATACATTATTGCATCTTGTTCTCTTAAAGTAGTATTGACAAACAAACATGTCATACTTACCTGCTCTGTGCAGTGGTTTGCACAGAGCAGCCCCGATCCTCTTCTTTTTGGCTCCCCCACTAGCGCTCCTGGCTCTTCCTCCATGGCCAGTTGCCCTCAATAGCAAGGCACTTGTTATGGGGGCACTGGTGCGTGCTCGCTCCCAACCACTCTGTGCATCCCCAAGACATATAGAGCCGTGGCTCAACTCTGCCCCTGCTCTCTCCTCATTGGCTCACTAACTGTAATTGTCTCAGCCCAATGAGGATTGGGAGTCCCAGGACAACCAAAGCTCTTGTGCACATTGCTGGATTGAGAGGGGGCTCAGGTGAGTATTAGGGTGATGTATGTGGTACTGTATGTGCCCCGTAATTTTGCTATTGTGACGTAACCAGAATATACTGTTATTAAACTCAAACTTTTTTTTGCCTTTGTGTCTCTACCAGTACTTTATAGGAGAAGATATTTCTCATTTATTTTTTAAAAATTAGTAATTACCTTGCTGATCCTGCCATTTCTATGAACTTCGCTATTATCTGCTGCAACACTACCACAGGCAATACTCCAGCTGTTGCATTGTCACTCTCATGTTTCTCCAATACCCACCAGGAAGCCATTCACTTCCTATTTTACCCTCTGAAAGAAGCCCCACATGACTATTTTGATTGGCTTGAGGGGCAACTCAAGCATGCGGACTGATAGCGTCTCCCTCTCCCCTGTTCCCCTCTTTGTCAGCATGTAGGGCTGCTACAGTAGGGGTGATTTTATTCTCCCCTGCTAGCCCCTCCATGTGACTCACACTTCAAAGGCTGAAGGGCCGATCCTTGATTGGCAGCAGCTCCGACAGGGAGCCTAACTGCTAATCTATTATGAAGCATGTTGCTTCTGCATTATCTGCAGATAGCTATATTCCTGTAGCAACATCAGCAGCTTCATAAGAGCTTTCCTGCCTGTTCTGCCAACTGTCTCCCAGTGTGGAAAGGTGCAATGTCTAGAAGTCATGTGACCATAGTACATATAAAACATATAAAAATTTAGTGCGCTGCACACTAAAAAATCATAAATTAAATAAATACTGCTACATAAAATGTGCATATATTAATTGAAATTATATAAGTCCACATTCATATATTAAATAATTAAAAGTCCCAAAATCCAATAACAGTGCTGTGTGCTAAAGAAATCCTCCAACGGAAAGTGCATAGGTGTCCACAAATGCTTTACACAAAAGAAAAAATCAGCCTCTTACCAGACACTTTGATCTCCAATCAAGAGATCAAATGAGCAGATGGTGTTCAGATCCACACTGACACCCTAGTTAGCCTTATCAAGGAGATGAATGGACAACTGCAGGTTTACTTGAACGGATCCATCACATCAGACAGCTTTCCACATCATGCAAGGAAAGGTTTAAAACAGAAGAAGAAAACTTCACAGTGTGACACGATAGACCAGCAAAAAAGTATTAAAATATTGCACTTACATAGATAAGGTGCATAAAGGCAGTGTAAACATTTAAAACACCCGCAGTGTCAGACCACCAGCCATAACAAGGTGACATCACAGGAAGCTCCACCCAACGCATAATTTCTCTAAAAATGGTGTCCTCTGTGATTGGAGAACAGTCATGTGACCACGGTACACTGAACCAAAATAAGGTATTTGGGAAAATTATACTGATCCATGATATAGGTTATTGTTCTTATTGCTGCATTGGCTGATCACCCATTCAAAGTGGTCTTAAATTGTAATTTAGAAATAAAAAAAAAATGAAAAACTGAACTAACACTTCTAAACCCTCCCCATCTTCCACCCCCTAGTTCCCACTTTACTTACCTCTGTGGGAGATGCGCTGTTAGTGCCCAGACAGCTGGTTTAGAGGCCCAGGGATTTGAAATCAAAGTGATTCTGATTGATCAGCACCAATACAGAAAATCACTCAGATCCATCTCAGAAGCCCTGCAGAAAGAAACGGGAGAAGAGTTGGGATATCAAATGCCTGGACCACTACATCAGCTGTGTGGCAACTGACAGCTCATCCCCCAGAGAGGTAAATGCAGCAGGGATCAGGGAGGGGATGGGGAGGGTGTAGAGAGTTACTTCACCTTTTAATTTTTTCTCAAAAGGTGGTCTAACCCTTTATTATATTTTAGTTTTACTTATGGACATAGGAAGAATTGGGTAATGTAAGTGATGTAATGTGCAGTGGTTTAGGCAATGTTATTGCATGTATATTTCTTTTCAAAAAATTATGCTTTGAACAGATTGTCAGCAATAACTGCCTGATGTGCCATAACCTTTCCAAGTTATAATAGAAAAAAAAAAGAAAATATCTCATTCAGCAAAAAATAGTTCAGGTGCTGACAATTGAATGGCTAGCTGTCAATTAGTTGTTGTGGACAGATAAAAGGGATTTTTCTCCATGCACACAGGCAAGGCACAAGTACGTCTGTACTGCATTTAAAATAACTCAGACATAGTCTGTAAACGTAGATGTAAACCTAACCATTAAAATGTTATATAGACTTTAAAGGATAAGTTCACCTTTTTAACATGTTACATATTCCACCCGTTTTTATTATTATTATACAGTATTTATATAGCGCCAACAGTTTGCTCAGCACTTTACAATATAAAAGGAGACAATACAGCAACAATACAATTCAATATAAAAGGGTTAGGAGGGCCCTGCTCCTTGGAGCTTACAGTCTAAGAGGGAGGGGTTAGTGGTACAAAAGGTTTGGGTCAGGGGCGGACTGACCCATGGGGCCCCGGGCAATAGGGGATCATGGGGCCCCTGTGTCGTTGCCCAAACTCAAAAAAGCCTATAAAAAGATACCAGGGGCATCTCATGGGGCCCCCTACTGACCCCGGGCCCTCGGGCAGTGCCCGAGTTTCCAAATGGTCAGTCCGCCCCTGGTTTGGGTAATATTTGGAGACAGGATTGGTGATGTAATTTGGGGCAGAGTTATAAATAGCTTTAGGGTGCAACATGTTCCTATAGCTGCAGCCGCCCCCGCTGCCCCCTCTCCAACTGACAGACAGTACTGAGGGAAGTCTTCCCGTACTGTCTGTCAGATTTGAACTGGACTTCTGTAAATAAATAAACTCAAGTCCTGACAGCCTTAGTGGCTCTCAGCTTGTAGTTTTCAATGAACTACTATGGCACTTTGGAGCGGCTTAGTAATTCATTGAAGCTCCCTGTCGGAATATCTGCTTGTTTGTACATCCCATACAGCAAGCAGATATTCTGACAGGTCTGTAGGAGACCTGCATGGCATCAGTGATCTACTGATCAAGTTGCAATGCTTTCCAGGCTCCTTTGGACAAAAATAATAAATGCACATTTTACCTGGATAAAAATGTGCATTTATTATTTTTGGCCAAAAAGTGAACGTATCCTTTAACATCTTGTAATACTGATATAAAGGTCCTCAATGGGCATGTTATGGGGTAACAATACCCTGTCTTTGGCTCCCATAATGTCTGCAAATCACGCTGTTATTTGTCTTCCTAAAGAATAAAATAGATTTCTGGGTTGATGCACAGGAATATTACCCAGTTAAAAAAACAACAAATGAAGGGCCAGTTTGCTGTTCTTTAGACTTTAGAGGGGTGGGACTGTGGCTAGAGGGAGTAGAAAATGTCCTGGCGTTAATAGGAGTGAACAATGCCCTATTTTTGGTATTAGAGAAATAGTGCCCCATTGTTGCTGCCAGTGGGAGGAAAAGTGCCCCAACATTGATGTCAGTGGAAGGAATATTGCCCCATGTTTGGTGTCAGTGGGAGGAATAGTCGCCATTGTTGGTATCAGAAGGAGGAATTATGACCCAGTGGAAGGAATAGTGCTCCAAGGGCCGGATAAAGGCAAGCAAAGGGCCACCTCCAGCCCCTGGGCCAGAGTTTAGAGATCACTGCCATATGAGAACAAACATGCAGCCAGTTAGCATTGAAAAACATGTGGTCTGAAGGGCAGGTTGTGAAAAAAAAAAACACACACACACTCACACTGAGCCCTTTATGACTGTAGAAAGTGCATGTGGAGAGGCTGTAAAGAGGCTGCAGGACACACATCAGCAGTATTAAAAACTGTTTCTCCCTGACCTCCAAATTCCTCAAGATACACAACATTTTGCTGCCTAAAGGACATTTGCTGAAGGGTCTACTTTAAGAGAACTATGATGATAGCAGTCTCAGATCCCTCCAGTGCTACCAAAATGCAATGATATTTCTCTCAGCCTGCACAGAGATTTTCCAGCTCAAGGGCACAATCTAATTGTCAGCAGAGAAGTAGGGCAGGTTAACTCCACAGTTAACCTTTTTGTACACACAAACAGTAGCTGCTTCCAAGTGTTTTAACAAACACATGCACCATCCACATCATCTGTTGTTGCAATTCTGACCTTAAGAAATTGTTTGTAACATTCACTGCAATGCCCAGTCAGAAATGCATCAGAGTTTAAATATGGTATATTTTTTAAAGAGACAATATGTTTTTTATTGCAGGCCAGAGTATTTTGAGATTCAATTTAATGATTTTAAAATATTCTGTTAATGAAAAGAAAAACAGTGCAGTATAATATTTACAGAGAAATTTTTTTACCAAACAGACAATTTGGCTTTGGCTCCTGTGAAGAGTCCAATTTCCTTTGGAGTAAGTTCAGTATGACAAGGTTAGTAGCCATCATATAAGACTCTTTCAGTAGCCTTAACAGTTTTGATATCAAAATGAGAGTGACAGCTTCCAATATCAGCAGCTTTGTTGACCTTTTAGAGGAGCAGTTCTCAACCTGTGGGTTGCACGACCCTTTCGCAGGGGTCGCCTAAGACCATCGTAAAACACATATTTACGATGGTCTTAGGAACCGAGACACCGCTCCTCTATCCGTTTCCAGGCGCGTCCGCCCACATGCAGATACGCCCACATACGAGTACATGGCGTGATGATATCATTGCGCCAACCCCATCACATACACCCTGTACAAATACAGGTGTATGTGACAGGGTTGGCGCCATAATGTACTTATGTGGACCAGTCGCACATGTGAAAAGAGCAGCTACTGTGTAGAAAGCAGCTGCTGTATTGAAAGCAGCTACCCTGTTAAAAGCAGCTACTGTGTTGAAAGCAGCAGTATTGGAGGTAAAACACTTCATGAATTATAATTACTGGGTAAATGTAAAATCATGTAAAAAAATGTAGCAATGTAGTTTACTGTTGTTATATTAAGACTGTTACCCATGCTACACCATGCTTCAAGACAAAATTTCATTTATTTGTAATTAGAAATAAATATTTCACAATATATAATTACATATTGTTTTTGTGATTAATCACTATGCTTTAATTATGTTCAATTTGTAACAATGAAAATACATCCTGCATATCAGATATTTACATTACGATTCATAAAAGTAGCAAAATTACAGTTATGAAGTAGCAACGAAAATAATTTTATGGTTGGGGGTCACCACAACATGAGGAACTGTATTAAAGGGTCGCGGCATTAGGAAGATTGAGAACCACTGCTTTAGAGGGTGTCACTGGGCCAACCCCCACTCAATTTAAAGAGCTGAGGGGTGCAATGTAGGAGTCCCTAAGTGTTTTATTACACTTTAAAAGACACACCCTTAATGCTAATTTTTTAACTAAATATACTTTGCCAGGTGACAAGGTTTTTCAATTCAAGAAGCAACAGGTAAACAAATAAAATGAAACTCTGATTTGATAAAGACCAAATATGATATATATATCGGATGCATAGATTGCTTTGGAGATCAAATGTGACCAATTTTGGTGTCCTCCTGATCATTTTTTCTTACACATTTGTGGATTATGGATAATGAATGGAGTTAAAAGTTGGAGATGTATGAAAGGATAAGTAAAACTAGACTTAGAAATGTGTATTGCTTCCAAACAGTTTTATGGCTATTTACAACAACTCTTAGCAGGATCTGGCTTCAGGGATATTCTGCTAATAGGGATTAATTACACTGCTGCATTCCTCTTAGTGGGCCTGAGTCCTGTCAAAGGTGTGTTACCTAGAATGTTTGATTAGGATTTATACTGGCTCTGCTTTGTGTCTTGAACTGTCTGTGTTTATTTTTTTCAAGGGTATTGCCATCTGATCTGTGGCTTTTTGAAATTGTTGCTTCTCATTTTGTTGCTGACTTGTTGCAAAATAAGTGTGTCACCGTTTTCAATACAACATCCTCTTTCTCCCCACTCAGTTTGGGGTTCATCATACATCATTATCTTAACAAGAGCAGTACAAGCCCTACACTAATCTGTCCTTCATCAACAGCACCCTCTATGCTTTCTCTCGCAAAATCACTATGGATACTGGGAACCCTGCCTGCCTTTGAAGGACTGGCACAAAAGACAGCCCTCATATTTGCAATTTAAGTCCCCTGATCTATGTCCAGAGGCCAGTATGTGCATTATTAGTAGTTGGTTCCTATGGCCTCAAAAATCACATTAGTATGCTATGCTCACGAATAGTTTAGGCTCACCTTGAACCCAACCTTGACTCAGACCCAAAGCTCATGTATAGTCATTGCAGATTGTTATAGTCAAGCATCACACTATGATGTGTTACTTAAGATTCAAGTGTTTCCCGAAGTACTAATTTTAATGTGATATTTAGTATTTGGCACCTTCCATAACCTTGCAATAAAAATCATTGTGCTTCCATAGGTTTGAAGCAGCTACCAACTTGTAATCTGTTATGTGGCTCCCTCTGATGTATTTTTCAGTGAAACAATTTACTAGACAATGATCGCTACCAAATCTGTGCCTACCCTAAAGTGTTTAGAAAGTACACACAATTGATGGCTGTTCATCTATCGTGACCAGCCAGTCGACATCTTTCTCCTTCAAAATGCTGAGTAATTGTTTTCAACCAAACTGTTTGTATATCTTAAAGCGGTTGATAAAAAAAATCTTCAGTGTACAGCAGTGCCCCCAGCCCCCCCAATACTTACCTGAGCTCCATTGAGATTCAGCAATGTGCATGGCAGCCTCGTCTGTCCCCGGTCTCTGCCTCCTCATTGGCTGAGACATTGGCTCCCACTGCTGTCAATCACATCCATTCAGTCAATGAGGAAATAAAGGGGTGGAGACAAGCCACGGCTCCATGTGTGAATGGACACACAGAGCAGCAGGTGCCCCCATAGCAAGCTGCTTGCTATGGAGGCACCCGACAGAAAGGTGGAGCAAGGAGAGCCTAGAGAAGAGGAGGATCCAGGCTGGTCTGTGCAAAACCACTGCACACAGCAGGTAAGTATACACACATTTGTTAATTTACAAGAAAAAAAAATTAACCTTTAGTATCGCTGGAATGGAGAAGAGTTGTTGTTTTATTCCTGTTGATTGTGGTTTTCCAGCAGACTCCTTTTTACTGACATTTACTCAAGGTTTGGGCACAACAGGGGCCAAATTTAGGAATCCTCTGTAGAACAATGCACACTTACTTACCATGCTCAGAAGAAGGTACATGCCCCTTTGATTCCTTTTCACACTACTCCCTGGGTTCCTGGACGTGATCAGGAAAGATAAGATCCTCAGCTTTCCTCCTTCAGCAGCTCATAGAGGCCACATGTGATGAGGCATTTTTAGCTTGGCAAGGATCTGCAGACAGGCCAGTATCCCTCCAACATCAGAACCGCTGTGTGGGCAGTCGGGCAGAAGCCTAATAGTATGCAACTTATGTGGAATACCCAGCTGTGAGGAGTCCTTTCCTAACTTATACTCCAGTTCCAGTGGGGCTGCCATCTGTCCTTGGGCCTTGGATCCCTCCAGCTGTTCACCTGTGTTAGCACACTGAGCATTAATGTTAGCACATTTAGCATCATTGATAGGGATGCTGGTTATGGGGATAATCACAAGTAGCTGTGTTCTATTCTGTTTTACTGAAGTAATGATTCTCAGCTAAATTATTTTTTGTAAAAGAGTCTTATACAGTAGCTTCACTAGAGTTGGTGTCACCTGGTGTGGCAAAACATGGTGTCACCCCCTCCCCCCATTCATTTTTTTCCCATATGCCACTGGACACTAAGTGGGTTAGCACATCGGTGCAGCACTCCCCCCCAGCCTGCCTCTGTGTTCTGTCCTGCCACTATGGTATGACAGCAAGACAGGACAGTTAACACTAGGCAGGCTAGCACATCGGGCTCTCCCCTGTTTAGCCTTCCAGGCTGCCACAGTGCCCTGCAGGGTGCTGGGAAAGCTAGTTTTGGGCCAACAGCATGCAGTCACAGTGCACACCCCAAACCCAGTAAATGATGTGATTGGTGCCAGCTCGCAGATCAGTGCAGTGTCACGGATGGGGGTGACAGTGACAACATCGCTGTCGGATACACTTCCTACTTGATGGTGTCACCAGGGACATCTTAATAACATCATGGACCCTTAGGCAAAGCCATGCACTGGGGCCCCTACCAGCCAGCCCCAATTTAAGCACATACTCTTAAGAATTAAAGTATAAATAGCTGATAAAATTAAACATATATTTCTTGGTACTTCAATAAGATCAATTTTAAATTATAAGAAAACATGACCTAAATCAAGGATTAATCAACACAAATATCCAAAAAATGTAAAAAAGTTAGTAGGGCAGAGTACAGGGATCAGCGGGGCAAGAGAGTCAGAGTATGAGGGGGAAAGATGGCACAGTACAGAGATGGCAGGGGGTACAGTACATGGGGGCAGTATGGCACAGTATGGAAGGGGGGCAAGAGGGTACAAAATGGTACAGTACAGGAAGGGGGAAGGAGAGCACAGTATGGGGGGGGGGGGTCTGGAGGGTACAGTACAGCAGTTAGAAGGGCACAGTACAGGAGGCAGCAGGAAGGCACAGTACGGGGTGGGGGAGACAGTACAGGGGATAGGAGGGTACAGTATAGGGGCAGTAATATATAATACAAAGATGGACTCATCAAGCCAAGCTGCGCAGAGAAGCTGCTGTCACAGATCTTACCTATTCTGACAGCTGTGACTGAATTGGAATGACATCTCCCCCTCTACCTTCCCCTCCATAGTTTCTGGCTCTATTCTGCTGCTTTCCGGGGGTTAAGGAAGAACCCAGAGGAGTAGCATCTTACTAATGCTGCTGCTTATGTAGGTGAGATGTGCACTAAGCCGATCACATTGGAATGAATAGGAGAAGATCAGTCAGCAGGGATCAGTGCCATAAACATCCCACCCACACAAGCAGCAGCAGTAATAAGATGTTCCACCTCGGGGTTCTTCCATATCCGCTGAAAAAAAATTGGTAGTGGTGGGAGTTGGGGTTGGGTTGGGAACCATAAGGTAGGGGAGAAGGCAAAAAGGATGGGGGTATTGGTAGGAGATGGGGGATGGGTAGAGAAAAAATGGAATGAAATTGGGGGATCCAGGTCTAAATAGGGGCAAAAAAGGGGGAGGATTTGCACTGGCATGAGGGAAGGGGGAGGAGAAGAAAATAGATGGGGGTCAAGGGGACTGGAGAGGAATGGCCATGGGAAATACTATCGGTGAGGAATAGTCACATTATTGCAAAAGCAAAGGGGCTGGCAGGGAGGGGGAGAGATTTCCATTGAATAGCAAAGAAACAGTGTTGGGGGGTGTGCATGGAGGGGGATTCCAGTCACCTGCAGTGTTTGCTGTGTATGCCGGGACACACCTGTGTGAAGATGTCCATACAGAGAACAAGCAGATGAGGAAGGAGGGTGGGGGAGTGAGAGAAAGTGAAAACTGGAGGGACTATTTAAAGGAAAGTGTCAGGAAGAGAATTTGGCTGGCCAGGGGAAGAGGCAGTACATTAGCAGGGCTGTTAGATGCTGGCAAACCGGCTGGCTAAGAGAAAGGAGCGAACAATCAGAGAGAGAGAGGCAGTGTGATAGGCAGAGATGGATGGATTTGTGTGGGGAAGGAAGGGAATAGGACAAGATAGTGGCTGAGGGGGAGAAGAGGATTCTGAATAGAGTGATCGATGAAGACGATAAGGGAACTGACCTGTAGAAGGTGGAAAAAGATGGAAAAAGAGCCGACCACAGCAAGGGAAACTGCAGAGGCCCCCCAAGCATCTAGGACCCCTGGGCAGTGCCCAGGCAGTGGTGCACTTATATTAAGACAGTTTGTGTCTCACCCCTCAGGCGGGTGTCACCTGGGTGCTGTCCACACCCCCCGCACCCCCATAGCGACGTCACTGATCTTATAAAGACTATGATATGCAGCCACATGTTAACCCGAACCTGAGCCACAGAAACATTTCTGTGAAGAGTCCATTTTTTTCCAGAATTGGTTATGTATTATTTCACAGTGTATGCATGCTCTTTGCCATCCTGAACCCATTTTGCAAAATTTCATCTAAGTTTGCACCAATTTAGTAAACTGCAAGTAACAGTTACTCCCTGTCTGATGATTTGGCTGATTACCTATTTTGTTAAAACTTCCAGAAATTCATAGGATAGGTGGTACATTATCATGTGTGATTAAAAACATTACATTAGATCCACTTACAACCCTTTTATCTATGCTTACAATTTTGTACTTGGTTTAGGAATTAGTTTACTACCATCACAAATCAATAGTGCAGCGCTAAGATAAATTAAAATGTATGTGCAATACAATAGTGCAATGCAAGTATATCAAACTCTTATGTGTCACCACAAAATGAAAAAATAAAAGGAATCCAAATGTGAAGCCAAAAATTGTGAATTCAGTGGTACGTCGATTATGAGGGAAATGACAGATGTGGATGTCAAATGCCACCAAAACGTCTTAATGATGAACCACACAGCACCTTGGTGTACAACAAAGGGAGGCTAACCAGAATCATATGACTTCTAATTAAGAATGGTCAACCAGTATCATGAAAAAGACAGGCTCTCCATAATGTAATCCTAATTAAAACACCAATTTAATGTGGTAAATGCACTTACAATGAAAAGATGACAATCAGGCACTTCATATATAAACAACTCGTATTCCAGAATCCAAGATGGCTGCAGTGGGATAGCGTATGTGTAGTGGCGTGTGTTCCTTCTCTGCCCTACTAGTTTGATTAAAAAAATGACTTCATCAGGTGCATGGGACACATGCTGCCACTCATCCCTTTTATACAAAACAATACAGGAAGGAAGACATCCTAATTAGTGCAGAGTACAAAGGCCAAACATTGATAGTTAACCCTGCATACAAATTGCAGTGCCGAACACATTCAGCACTGTCTCATGAATGGTGCTATAGCAACATAAAAGTGTTGATAACTTCTATAAAAAAGTGTTGATAACTTCTATAATGCAGCATCTTGTGGTCACAAGTAAAATTGACTACAATAAGGTAAAAATAAGTGTAAAGAACTAACAAAAATTATCAACATAATAATATCCTTCGTATCCCTGGAAATGTATTATCCACATATTTTTATATAAAAATATTATAAATGATGAATTGGTGCTGCGCTACTCAGTGCATAAATGAATAATCAATGGACATATAAAGAAAAATATTAAGTGACGGTATAAATAAATATAACCCACACCCAAGTGTAAAAAGGAAAACTGCTAAAAGCAACAGCTGCTAAAATCGTGACCAAAAAGATTAATGCAATTATGCTAATATAAGGCATCCACATAGCAACAAAGTGTATTCAATTAATTAGTGATAGGCAGGTAAATGAGTGAAGATGGCGGCTGCCATAAGGAAGTCACGTGATTCGCGACGCAATGTGTAGGATGGAATCGTGGCGACATCATTTCCGATATGGAAGGCAGCCACCATCTTGGTACTCACAGCCACATACACCATTTCTGCAGTTTGTTGCAGTGTTCTTGCCTGTATGGATCTGCGGCCCCCAATTTTAAATGTGAGTAATTACTCTGTGTGTCTTTTACAATAAATCTTTTGACTTCCTACACTATGGGAAGTCTTGTTTAAATCTTCCAAGTAGGGATACTGGAAGTGAAAGAGGTCTATGGCCATATCCTTATAAGGACATCTGAGTTAGGCCTGCAACTGCTTGCCATTTTTACCATAGAGGATTCCTTTATGATTACTATTGAAGGCAACTTATATTGAGATCAGCATCTGAGTGCTGTCTATGCATTGTGACAGCGCAGGAGGATTATTCATTTTTTTCTTTTATATATATATGTATATATATGTAAATATTATTGCCAAATATAAGATCTGCAACATCATTATATTAAAAACCATAGAAGCCCCTGAAATTTAACTGATAAAAAAAGAGAAACACTGAACCAGAGGACAAGAAAGGTGGGACAAACCCAGAAACAAAAACTAAAATTGAATATAAAAATTAAAGTCGTAAAGAACATTAGTGATACAAATATAATGCAATATTCTAAGAAGAAAAAAAAATATTCTAAGAAAAAAAGGAAAAAGTATAGAAAGCACGAGGGTGCAAATCATTTCAATTATTTTTAATGAAACAATTTATGTTTCACTCTATGTTGAGACCTAATGGAGTATAACATTTGAGGTCGAATATCCATCTGGTCTCAAGACAGAAATTTTTCTATGTGCATTTGTACCTCTCCAATGAGGGTTATGTGTATCAATTGCCATAAACATTATGCCAGCAGGAATTTTATTATGACATAATAATCTTGTGGCCCGGTCCACATATTAAAGCTCACATGGGATTTGAAGCATGTAGACCACATTTTTTGTGTGGCAAGAAATAAAATAGTATAATAGTATAGGATTGTAAAGTCTGAGTCAAACTAAATTGTAACACCTTACATTTCCCAATGTCATGAATGCAACACACCTTGCATTTTCAGCTCTCCATATTTTGGAAAAAAGTAGGTCTTTTTTTGGGGGGGGGTCTATCACATTGGGGACAATCATGTTCCTCAGTGAGGTAGCACCCCTAAAAACAATTGGAGGGCTACTGGGCAATTGTACACACACAATCCGACCATTCTTTAAAGTTCTCCAATGTTTCCTTATACTTTTTATTTTATAGTGTTGGGCTGAAAATGTTGTGACATAAGAAAAAACACAAATGTTTGAATTTGAATAAAGTCTTATATTTTCACTCGTCAGGCTTCTCCGGTCTAAATTGCCTACATTGTGGATTACCTGATCTAACATTGTCTCATTATAACCTTTATTCAGGAACCGCTCTTTCATCATTAAGGACTGAGAGGAATAATCCCTAATGGTGGTACAATTACATCTCAACCTCATAAATTGACTTTTAGGCACAGATTTATTTATTTATTTATTTCAGGTACTTATATAGCGCTGTCAATTTATGCAGCGCTTTACATATATATTGTACATTCACATCAGTCCTTACCCTCAAGGGGCGTACAATCTAAGGTCCCTAGCTCACATTCATACACAGACTAGGGCCAATTTAGACAGGAATCCAATTAACCTACCAACATGTCTTTTGGAGTGTGGGAGGAAACCAGAGTACCTGGAGGAAACCCACGCAGGCACAGGGAGAACATGCAAACTCCAGGCAGGTGGTGCCGTGGTTGGCATTCGAACCAGCGACCCTAGTACTGCCAGGCGGAAGTGCTAACCATTTAGCCACTGTGCTGCCCAGATGAAAGCAAAGAAGGGTGATGGCATGCGCTGATCGGAATTAACCCATTTCGATCTGTTGTTTTAAAATATGTGACAGTTTTTATTTTATCCCCCACTATTGATATAGTTAAATCCAAAAAATGTATTTCCAGAGAGCTAGCCTCATGGGTTAAGACAATGCCCCTTTGGTTATTATTCAAAAAAGCTATGAATGAGTGAAGGGAGTCTGCACCACCATTCCACACGAGGAGGATGTCGTCTATGTATCTCCTCCAGAACACCAATTTAGATCTCCGGGCTGCAAAGACAACATCTTTCTCCCATTTAGTTATGAACAGATTCACCATACTGGGTGCAAATTTAGCGGCCATGGTTACTCCTTCCTCTTGTAGATATGTGTCACCGTACCAGAAATAATTATGACTCATTCCAAATTGTAGTAGCTCAAGTATGTAATTTTTCTGTATGCTAGGAATGGTGGCATCTTGCATTTAAAAAATATTCTACAGCTTCCAAATCCAAGTTGTGTGAAATAGAGGTATACAATGAAGATATGTCTGCTGTGGCTAATAAATAGCCCTGTTTCCAATCCACATAATTTAATATGTTAAGGACGCGTTTAGTGTCTTTTAGTTTAGTCACCAATGGTTGTAGGTAATGATTGATATACTTACCAATTCTGGAAGTTATCGAGTCAATACTGCTGATAATTTGTCTACCTGGCTGATTGATAGCATTCTTATGGATTTTTGGGAGACTCTACATCACAGGTTTTCTTGGGTCCTAAGGCACCAAAAAAGCTTTTTCTTTTTTATTCAAAATGCCAACCTTGTAACCTCTATCCACAATATTCTTAACCTCTTATCCACAATATTCTAGGGTTACACCCTAGTTGGATATAGGGATCCCTATCAAATAAGATTTGCCTAATCTTAGAGTCATATTTACACTTATCCATAACCACACCCTTATCCGCTAGGTGGATGATAATCTCTTTCCGAGCACATAACTGCTCCAATCCCACCTGTTCATTTTCGTGGGCTCTCTCCCTCCTTATGTTCAGTGAGTCCAGGTCACTCAAAACCTGGTCCTTGAACACAGAAAAGAAGGGGGAATTTTTTCCAGCAGTATTAAACAAGAAGGCATTTGAATGATTAGAGTGAACTATGTCTGATGAAATTTCCCAGCTATCCTGAACCGGATTGATTAAAAGATATCTTTTTACATTCAATTTTGTTACGAACATATGAACATCTACAAATGTCTGGAATTAATTTTTTCATTTGTGGTGACACATAAGAGTTTGATATATTTGTATTGCACTATTGTATTGCACATACTTTTACATTTATCTTAAAGCTGCACTATTGTTTTGTGATGTTTATTATACTACATGGCCAGATCTAGGGGGGCGCTGGGGTGGGCTATGCCCTCCCAGATGTCACTTTTTCCCCCCAAAGCCCCCTGCCCACCTCAAACACTGTGCCCGACTGCTGAGCTTTTTTCCTATCCTTGCACACAGAGAAGGCACAGGCATCAGAGCTCCTCCTCACACAGCACATAGCTGTGAGTTTGGATTCCTTCATGCAGCCACGATCTGTACAGTGTGGGGGCATGTACATAGCAGAATAAAAAGTGGGAGAAGTGTGAAGTGGGCGGGATTACTGGAGGAATGGGCGGGGTGTGAGGTAAGCAGCTCTGGGGACGGGGCAGTGCCATAAGCTGCATGCAGTTTGGAAGGGGAGGGGAAAGCTGAGAGTGGAGAATAGAGGACAGGTGAGTTGGTCTACTGAGCATGGGGCAGTTATGTATGGGGTGGGGAGGGCAGATATAATTACTTCCAGTGTGTGGACTGGTCACAGCAGGGGGTAGAAATATTGTCTGTGTTCAGTCAGACAAGTTATCTTTCATTATTGTTCCCCTAGTTCTCTCCACTCACCCCATGGGGTATTTGTGGATTTATATTGCATACTATAGAGCTCTGATACACCTGAAACATCTGCTTTCTGGAGATATATATACCATCACCCTGCTGGTAGAACTCTTCTTTATATTATATCCTCCTATATGTCATCTCACTTCCCTGACATGTCTGCACAGCAAGGTGATGCCATGTTAGTAATCCCTATAGTGTCTCCAGCTACTATAAAGGAATCTAACCTTCCTGATGTTATAGAATGATGCTATAACTCATCTGTATATTATTACAGGTACTATATAATTTAGCACTGACAATTTACGTATACCATATTTTTTATATTCATATCAGTCCTTGCCCCAAGAAGCTTACAATCTGAGGTGCTGACATCAAGTGCATACACAGGCCAATTTTTAGAAAGGAGCCAATTAACCTACCAGCATGTGCCACCAGGCAAAGGAAGAATATGCAAACACCACACAGTTAGTGCCCATGTTGAGATTCAAACCAAGGTCCCCAGTGCTGCACGGCAGGCGTGCTAAGATCCAAACCACTGTGCTATCCATACAATGTCCTCATCTCATATTATTCTATATAGGATCTAACCTTCCTGACATGTCTGCAGTTATAGGGTGATTCAATAACTTGTCTGTATGTTATGCCCTGTAATGGATATAACCTTCCTGACGTGTCTGTCACTGCTGGTATGATGTTATAACTCCTAATCCACTTGTAATGAATTGTATTGTAGCTGTACTCCCTTCTTTTAGCCCTGGTTCACACTGATGTGGTGCTGAATTCGCAGCTTTTTCAGTGTGAATTCCTCACTGCCTCAGAATCACACCCCATTCATATGAACTGCTGCTGGTGTGTATGTTAACCGTTTCAATACAAACTAAAAAATACATCCTAATTTGGGTTATTTTCACCAAAGACATGTAGAATACATCTCGGCCTAAATTTATGAAGAACAATTATTTATTTGTAAACTTTTATAACAGAAACAAAGAAAAATGTGTTTTTTTTTCAAAATTTTTGGTCTTTTTTTGTTAATTTAGCAAAAAATGACCATTCACAGCTAGGCACTAGTATACAATGGATGGCATCATGAATGAAGCCATCCATTGTATACAACTGTCATGTGACCTGCTGTGATTGGTCACAGCAGGTCACATGGTACCCCGCAACGGGAGCCGGTACTCGGATCTCACCCCATTCATGTGAACTGCTGCTGGTGTGTATGTTAACCGTTTCAATACCGTGCAATTTTACACCCTCCTGCCCAGGCCATTTTTCAGGTTTCAGCGCTCTCACACTTTGAATGACAATTGCGCAGTCATACAACACTGTACCCAAACTAAAATTTTATCATTTTCTTCACACAACTTGCGCTTTCTTTTGGTGGTATTTAATCACCGCTGGGGTTTTTATTTTTTGCTAAACTAATAAAAAAAGACCAAAAATTTTGAAAAAAAAACACATTTTTCTTTGTTTCTGTTATAAAAGTTTACAAATAAATAATTGTTCTTCATAAATTTAGGCCGAGATGTATTCTGCTACATGTCTTAGGTGAAAATAACCCAAATTAGGATGTATTTTTTAGTTTGTAGGAAAGTTATAGAGTTCACAAACTATGGTATAGATCTGAATATTGATCAATCCTGAAGTACTGACAGCCAATCTAATGTCAGAATAGTACAGATATCCCCAAATGACCCCTTTTTGCAGAGTAGACAGTCCAACGTACTTCATAAGAGGCATGGCGAGTTTTTTGAAGTTGTATTTTTTTGTCATAATTTTTTGGAAAATGAAAAAATTAAAAAAATTATTTTCACTATTTTTTTTGTACATACTGTCACCAGTGCAGTACAGCGTCATCATATAACTGGCATGGCGGTGAACAGGGACACTGACTGGTGACAGTATGAAAAAAAAATATATATATATTTTTTTTTTTTTATTATATTTAATTTTTTATTACATTTTTTTTATTTTTTTTAAGATTTTTTTTCATATTTTACTATGACCAAAGTAGTACAATGTTACCATAGTAACATTGTACTACTTTGGGGAAGTGATCAGTATTTTTTTTTTTTTTTTTTTACACAATTTGCTTATAGCAAAGAATTACTTTGCTATAAGCAAGCATTTACCTGAATGAAATCGATTCATTCAGCTTTTTTTTTTTTTTTTTTGTGCTTAGCTTTGATTTGGTCACAGCTAATCACATGACATGTGCATGTGATTAGCTGTGACCATTCACAGCTAGGCACTAGTATACAATGGATGGCATCATGAATGAAGCCATCCATTGTATACAACTGTCATGTGACCTGCTGTGATTGGTCACAGCAGGTCACATGGTACCAGCAATGGGAGCCGGTACTCGGATCTGTCATCGACGGTGTCCGAGATGCACAGCCGGTGACAGATCGCACTGCTGCGCCACTCTGCATTAGCGCAAACTGTGCATGTGCGGGAGCATGCCAAATGGCGTGCACCCGGAGTGCAGAGACACTTTTGAAGCCACCAAACGGCCATTGGCCAGGCGGCTAATGGTTAAGTTAACAATACCCCAAAAGCGGTCCGCAAAACGTTGAGCGATGTGCAGAATCGGATCGCATGGGTGTGAATACCCATGCGATCTGATTCTAATGTGGACCAAAAAAAGGGTCCTGCACGTTTTTTTGGTGCCGGTGCAGTGCGAATAGAGCCATACAAAATGTATGGCTCCAATCGCACCACACACAAATTGCATGTGATTTGCACAGGAATTCGGTGCAGTTACATAGTTAGTCTTGCTGAAAAAAAGTCCATCCAGTTCAACCATTAAAAAAGAAAAAAAAAAGTTATAATCCTATACCCACAGTTGATCCAGCCAAGGAAGGCAAAAAAACTCAGCAAAGCATGATCCAATTTGCTCCGGCAGGGGAAAAAGTTCCTTCCTAATCCCCCGAGAGGCAATCGGATATTCCCTGGATCAACTTTACCTATAAATGTTAGTATCCAGTTATATTCTGTGTATCTAAGAAATACTCCAGGCCTTTTTTGAAGCAATGTACTGAGCTGGCCAGAACCAACTCTTGAGGGAATCTATTCCACATTTTCACAGCTCTCCCTGTGAAGAAACCTTTCCGTGTTTGGAGATTCAATTTCCTCCAGACGTAAAGAGTGCCCCCTTGTCCTCTGTGATGACCTCAGTGTGAATAACTCTACACCGAATTCACTGCGCGAATCACATGCAATGTACCACACCACACAAATGTGAACCCGAGCTTATAGACTTTATTCACATGGCTTTAAAAAAAAAAAAAACACACACACATTTACAAGCAGATCTTTTTTACATATCTGAATGCAGCTCCAATGGAGACAATTACACAGATGCGTAAACATGCAGGCCAGTAAGGCTCCTTTCACACTTTTGTGGAGCAGTTTGTCCGCACCACAGGTGCAGCGCAGCTCACCGTGTGTTTACAAGAAGATAGCTGCACTTTCCTATAGAGTGATATTGTGTTCTATGTGTTTGGTGTGCTTTTTGAAAGTGCTACAAAACTCTTGCAATGGGCTGTATAAAAAAATGCACATGTCCGCGCATAAAAATGCCTCTAGCTTTTCTTGGGTTGCATCCTACATGCAAGGGAGAATGTCACCAGCACACCGAGAATCACCAATATGGGTCCGAAAGTTTTTTAATGAATGATCACATAGTTACGGCAAGGCAACGTTTTGGAGTCTCACTGGACCCCTTCATCAGGCATGTGTTCAGTTCCAGCTGACGGTCGTTGCAGCACCCACTTATACACACGGCCGTTTTTAATGCAGGAACGTGTGCGTTTGGATTGTACACGTTTGTCCTACATGCATACACACACATACATGCACTTATTTACAAGTAAATAATAATGAGTGCCTTCTTCCATACACGCACTGCATACAGCCTGGGCACAGGCAGCAGAGCTTCTCCTCCCCACACAGCACATACTGTAGCTGAGTTTGGATTATTTTACAGACAACCTCAATCTGCACAGTGTGCAGGAATAGGAGTAGAAGCTTTGTCAAGTGTCCTGGCAACAGCGACCCCTGTCCTTCATTCTGCTGACCCTTGTCCTCGGCTCAGCTGACCCCTGTAAACTGCCCTGCTGACCCCTGTCCTCCTCCCTTCTGACTCCTGTCCCCTGCCCTGCTGACCCCTGTCCTCTTCCCTTCTGACTCCTGTCCCCTGCCCTGCTGACCCCTGTCCTCTTCCCTTCTGACTCCTGTCCCCTGCCCTGCTGACCCCTGTCCTCCTCTCTTCTGACTCCTGTCCTCCTCCCTTCTGACTCCTGTCCCCTGCCCTGCTGACCCCTATACACTGCTCCGCAAACTACTTACCCTATCCTCTGCCCAGCTGACCTCCCATCCTCTGCCCCCCTGACATTTTTTACTGCACCCCCACATCAGACAGGCTAGATCCGGCCCTGTTATACTATGTATTATGATATCGTGCTGGCTGGTATGTTTGTTGACATCCAACGGAGTCCTACCGCGTTTTTTTTTGTTCTCATTTATAGTTTATTACCATGAAAAAGTGATAGCAGATTCAATTCTCACATGAGTAGGCAGTGAATTAACAGTTGCAATTGATGTGGCATTAATTACTGTTCTAATATCTGCCTCTGTAGTAGCTTAATCTTCATACCAGGTTTCATCTAGCTGCTGGTTCCATGCTCAATCCTATGCTGTCTTCAAAACACCAATAAATAAAGAGCTTTCTCTTCTTGACTTTAATCATAGTAATTCCGGTCTTGCAACTACTTCAAATAAGATCCTTTTTTCCTCTGTTATAGCTTGCTGCTAATGCTTTGGTTTGTACATTGTTCCACATTCTTTGCACTTTATGCATTGGTTTTGTTTCCCAGCCTTGCCTTTCTTATGTAGGAAGTATATCCTCTTCAGATTGTTCGAGTTGTTTACGTTGAGACACAGCTTGCAGTGCCCTCAATGCTGCTCCAGTACTCAGCACGTAAATACGTGCCTTAGCAGTCGCTTTGATTTTGCTGAAAGACACATCTTTATAAAGTGTTAGGTAAAGATCAGATGGCAGCCTTCCTCTAAAAGTAATGCTGATAATGCTGAACACAACTGAACTTGTGGCATTAGATTTTTCCTGTCTTTAAACTAACCATCTTTAGATTTCAGCCTCTTTAGTCAGAAATATCTATGACAATGTGTGACATTGGGTGCACCCAAACCTAATTTCTCTGAAACATTCAATATATATATTTTTTGGCTACAAACCATTTAAGTTATGTTAGAACTCTATCATAGCGGGTGACTGAGGATTGTCATATATACAGTATATTAATGGCAATAAGCTAAGGCTACACAGGAGATGAAACATCTTTGCTACAGAGGGATTTAAATGCTGGTTGACAGTTATGTCATTGGTATCACATTGTTTTTAGTGTACTTCAAATGAGATGATTGCCAAGAAGGGGTTAAAGTATAACTAATGTCAAATCTTTTTTTTTCATTTGTATAGCATGGTTATGACCCTTGCCCTTTTGTTGCCTTTTGTGTCTCATTGGGAAAATGTCCCTTTGCTTCCTGCACAATAGGACACGAGAAGAAATCCCACCAAAGTGCGAAAAATCCCCTCTAAGACCCCTTTCTCATAAGCTGGATCTGGTTTTGCTCAGCAGGGGATCCATCCACTGATACTCTGCTAAGCTGAGCGGAGCAGAGCTGCTGGATGACAGATCCGTGTCTTTTCCTCTTATGCAGAGCAGACACAGACACAGCCTACTCTACTTTACTGGCTGTCCATTTACACTTGACTGCCTTCTAATCCAATGAGACCTGATGAAGGGAAATGGATCCCCCTTTGTTTTTGTTTGTTCTTTCTGGATCGGATCAGATCAGATGTAGTCGGGTGTAAACGGACACAAGACCATTTACATCTGACTGCCCCTAGAGTAGATTGGAGGGTTCGGTCAGGTCACCCTTAAAAATGAACAGGTGAACCTGACTGGACCTCCCGTGTGAAAGGGACCTTAGAAAGGTGTCACCAGATCTAGTGTTCCCCTCTATTCCTGGTGGCAACTTTAAATTTAGGGATTTATTTTCACATTCACTCTCAGTGATGTTGATCATCAAGACAAATAGATATGATTATTCCCCCTACAGCAGGGGTGTAAAACTCCATTTTATTGTGGGCTGTATTAGCATTATGGTTGCCCTCAAAGGGCCAGTTGTATCTGTAAGACTAAATGTCCAGAGTACCCCACCCCCCATTACATCAGAAGTCAAGAATCCCACATTCTCCCTAACATCACCGTGCACCCCCATTGGGGGCAGAGCTGGAAAGCAGAAAGTGCAGGGTCTGGAGGAGGACCAGAGGAGGAGAGGAGTCAGTTACCAGAGTCTTCTGAATGCTGAGACCAGGGGAGGCAGAGATGAAGGGGTGCTGCAGCTGCACTGAAAGGTGCAGGATTTGGCAGAGGGGTTCTATTCTCCTCTCTGCTGCCGACTGCTGAGATAAGGTGGGGGCGGAAACAAGAGGGTACCTGCAGAAGAGGTGCAAGGGTCACATGAAATGGCCTGGAGGGCCGGATTCAGCCCACAGGCCTTGTGTTTGATACCTGTGCCCTACAGGAACACAGAGAGCAATAAAAACTTAA
Organism: Staurois parvus; assembly: GCF_062004578.1. NCBI lineage: Eukaryota > Metazoa > Chordata > Amphibia > Anura > Ranidae > Staurois > Staurois parvus. The sequence goes on from NW_028317961.1 coordinate 4,009,355, forward strand.
AAGTTGTTTTTATCCCTCACCACTCCATCCAAAAGTAAAAGTCTTTCCTTTAGACTTTAAGTCTGTATGTAGCAAACATGTTTAATTCATGGATTTGGCCACTTGCTCATAATCATTTCATTAACAGGACAGGTTTAAATGGGCTTCAGACTATCAGATTACCAACAAGTGGTTATTTCTGTCAGTAACAAAGAGAATTAATCACATTTATGTAGCCCTACATCTAGTTTTTTGTACCACAGTTTAATGCTACATTTGCATGGTAACTAGCTGTTCTGTCTCTCCAATCTAAGCATTGAAAGTGTGATCTCTGTAACTTACAGTTGTGATGAGATAACGATAACTTCAACCTCAGTTGGATACCACAGTCAGTGACTCAAATCAAGATGATATCTTTTAGATCTTGTGAAGTTTATTCCATAAACTGAGAGAATCTTACAACAATGAACATCCGATGGTTGCTGAGCCCTGTACACTTCAAAGACAGGTCAGCGGCAACCGCAGCTATCCGTGGCTGTCCACACAGCCAGTGATTACATGTGATGATTACTGGTCACACTTTGTGCTCTTCCAGCAGTGATCACCACAGGAAATCATTGGCTGGGCAAACAGCCACGAATAGCTGCGGCCACTGCTGTCCTGTAATTGAAGTGTATAGGGCTCAATGGCCATAGCTAGCTTCTCACAGAAAGAGTTGTAGGAATCAGTTGTCATTTGCACCGATGCTAGTTGTATGTATGAATATAGCCTAAAACAGAATAGATTCTATAAGTATGCATTTTGGTGCAGTTAAATGCATGTATAACTGCACACATAATGCATGGGGATTCAATTATAGCCGATGGTGCTGAAGCTACAGGAAAAATATACAAAGATAAAAAAAAAAGTACCACAGATTTTATCGTGCGCCATTTTATAGACATTCGTGGCTCTGTATTGTAAAAATACATACAATGTTGTTAATTTTTAGCATATCGTGGCATATTTATGTGTGTTTTTGTGCATGTTTCTAACGTTCAGTCAGCATTCACATTGCATGTTCCTACCTGAAAATGTAAAAAAAAAAAAAACTTAACCCCTGTCTGCTAGTTATATAAATCCTGTTAAAATGCAGTCAAACGCTCTTTTATCAAAGACTGTATTTCCAAATTATGGCAAAATGCTTGGGTGCGATTTTTCCACAATTGTTGCGTGACAGAATCGGGCAGCAATTGCAGCAAAATGTGCTTTTAAAAATCGTTCAAAGCTCATTGCTCAAAAAGGTGCATGAGCTTCTTTTGCATGACAAATGCGCATAGGGCAGCCCATTCAAGTGAATGGGCTGCTTAATGTGCAACAAATGGAATTGTGTGAAAATTGCACACATTATAAATCACTATACAAATATGAGCAGGGCCTTATTGCTGTGTCTGCATACACACACAGACAGTATTTTATCTTTTTAATTAATATATTGGTAATTCAGCCATATACAGTTGCAAGAAAAAGTATGTGAACCCCTTGGGATTACGTGGAGTTTTGCATGAATTGGGCATAAAATGTTCTCTGAACGTCATCTAAGTCACAACAGAAGAACACAGTCTGCTGAACATAATACTACACAAACATTAGATGTTGCCATGGTTTAATTACACATAACATGTAAACATTCACAGTGCAGGAAGGAAAAAGTATGTGAGGCCCTAGCTTAATGACTTCTCCCAGAGCTAATTGGAGCCAGGAGTGAGCCAACCTTGACTCCAATCAGTGTGATGATATTGGATGTGTTGCTGACAGCTGTCCTGCCCTTAAAAAACACACACCTGTTTTGGGTTTACTGGTTTCAAGAAGCACTGTCTGATGTGAACCATGCCTCGCAGAAAAGAGCTCTCAGAAGACCTACGATCAAGAATTGTTGACTTGCATTAAGCTGGAAAGGGTTACAAAAGTATCTCCAAAAGCCTTGATGTTCATGTGTCCACGGTAAGACAGACTGTCTACAAATGGAGAAAGTTTAGCACTGTTGATACTCTCCCTAGGTGTGGTCGTCCTGTAAAAATGACTGCAAGAGCACAGCGCAGTATGCTGCATGAGGTAGAAGAATCCCAGAGTGTCAGCTAAAGACCTACAGAAATCTCTGGCACAAGCTAACATTTTTGTTGACACATCTACAATAAGGAAAACATTAAACAAGAATGGAGTACATGGGAGGACACCACGGAGGAAGCCATTGCTGTCCAAAAAGAATATTGCAGCACGTTTGAAGTTTGCAAAAGAGCACCTGGATGTTCCACAGCACTACTGGCAAAATATACTGTGGACAGATGAAACCAAGATTGAGTTGTTTGGGAAGAACACACAATACTATGTGTGGAGAAAAAAAAGGCACAGCACACCAACATCAAAACCTCATCCCCACTGTAAAACATGGCGGAGGGAGCATCATGGTTTGGGGCTGCTTTGCTGCCTCAGGGCCTGGACGGATTGTTGTCATTGATGGGAAAATTAATTCCAGAGTTTATCAAGACATTTTGCAGGAAAACGTACAACCATCTGTCCGCCAACTGAAGCTCTGCAGAGGATGGGTGATGCAACAGGACAATGACCCAAAGCATACAAGTATTCAACAAAATAATGGCTGCCACAGCACAGAATACGCCTTCTGGAGTGGCCCAGTCAGAGTCCTGACCTCAACCCGATTGAAATGCTGTGGCATGACCTTAAGAGAGCGATTCACACCAGACATCCCAAGAATATTGCTACACTGAAACAGTTTTGTGAAGAGGATTGGTCCAAAATTACTCCAGATCATTCTGCAGGTCTGATCTGCAACTACAGGAAACGTTTGGTTGAGGTTATTGCTGCCAAAGGAGGGTCAATCAGTTATTAAGTCCAAAGGTTCACATACTTTTTCCTCCCTGCACTGTGAACGTTTACATGTTATGTGCAATTAAACCATGGCAACATCTAATGTTTGTGTAGTATTATGTTCAGCAGACTGTGTTCTTCTATTGTTGTGACTTAGATGACGTTCAGAGCACATTTTATGCCCAATTCATGCAAAACTCCACGTAATCCCAAGGGGTTCACATACTTTTTCTTGCAACTGTAGCTCCAAATTGTTCATTGCTATGCGCATAGTAAGACTATTAAGTTTTCATGGCACACTTCGCTTTACGTGAATATGATCTATAATCAGTCCAAATGTTTCAAAACTGATTTGTTTTAAACTTTTTTTTTTTCTGTGTTTTGCCACTCTATGCAAAAACATGATTACTATAGCTTTGTGTATAATTAAATATACAGTTACGGATCTCTTATTTTATTGATTTTTTTCATAAAAAGTGAATATGATCACTATATTTCTACAATTATTGGAACATTCCAATATGGATGTATTATTGTTTTATTGATTGTCATTGATTGTTTTATTGATTGTTAATGTGTCATTGAGTGTATTAATAATTTGAGTATTATTTTCTATATCATAGTTTTACAATATTAACCAAATTTTAAAACGATTTTTTTTTCAACATGAATTTACATTTTTATAAATCTTTATATATTTTTTGTGTTTCAGCCCTTATTTAATAAAACATCACTGTGGACTCTTCTACCATTGTGTTGGCTCTCCTACTGCTCCTCACCGTAGCAAGTCAGCTTAACTAATGAGACGGTTGTATCTTATACTGGGTACCAATAATAAAATATCTATCACCTATCTTTGTATGTACAGAAATAAAAACTCGACAGTGTATTTAATCTTTAGCTACTGTAGCCAAACTTGGAAAAAAAATTGCCTCTACATACCCTTTAACTTCTTATTCACGTAATGAAGAAAGGCCAAGTTTTGGAACATTTATTAATATTCAAACATGCTATACAATATAAGTTTTTAGTGGCAGCTTCCATGTTTCTATTCTGACAGTTCGCTCTATGCTCTTGTTATGTCAAGCATACACTTTTCTTTACTGTAATAGTTCTTTCTTATAAGCAGGAATGTCATCTTGAGTTACGTCATTTTTTGTAACTATGTTTTGTCATTCTCTAAGGACTTTTTATAGCACATGACAACAGGATTTGCTGGACCTTTGCAATATGTGGATTCTAGGCAGTCCGAGTGAAAGAACACACTGTATCTCTGGCTAAGACATCTCTTTAAAGGTAGATCTAGACCCTTGGATGACATTTAGTTTACTAAAATACTTTGGGAGCCCAGCCCTAAGCTGGAATATCCCTAGTTGGGATGTAACCAGACTGAGCTCGGTTTACAGTTTTCTAAGCTTTGCTGGTTCTCCCAAGCTGAGTGTGTTGCTTGCTTCTTCCGGTTACTGTTGAGGAGATTCCAGTAATCAATATGAGAAGGACTATCACTGAATTATGTATAGCTGTCTTACCAGAGGCATAACTAGAACCTTCAGGGCCCTGGCGCAAGAAACCATGAAGGGCCCCCCTCCTTCAGTCAAAACAGCATGACAAAATGTGAACATGAATAAGATAATGAAAGACCTGGCACACCCTGGGAAATCTTTGCCATGGCAAACAGTGGGCATGGCCAGTGGGAGCTTCTTGAAGAGGGATTGAAAGGAATTTGCACCTGCAGTATACACTGCACAGATTATACCACAGTCCTTGTACTCACATTACTAAGGGGCACTTTACAGGATGTAAGAAGGCACTCCGGATGATGTAGGAAGGAACTCTAGAGGATGTTAGGGGGCACTCTGATGTACTAAGGGGGCATGTGACGGAGGAAAGGCAGGACAGAACACACAGAGTGGATGGCAGACACACAAAGCTTTATTGAAACAAACAGACGGCAGTCCTTCAATATGGGGGGTGGCAGAGAGGGTGGATTTGCCACTAAATGGTAACGAGGGGGCCCCACCCACTTATAGTCCACTAGGAGAGCCAAGGGGGTGTCCCTGTAACAGAGGTAGTCCAGCACAGGAGGGGGTGCAAAGGGTCAACACCGGAACAGTTCAGGTAACACAGTGGGGAAGCAGGTACTCACGGATCCAACAGGGTGCCTGGTCTCCCAGGGGTAGAAGCAGAACGCAGGTACCTGTGGAGTCCGGACCAGGAGGGTGGCCTCTGGCTCTGGCAGACGGGCTGTGGTAGTCTCTCCCCCCTTCTGTGTGGTCTCTGACAAAAAGCAGGCAGGCTGGGATAGTCTCTCCCCCTTCTGTGGGGCCTCTCGCAATCACAGGCAGGCTTTCTCTAGTTGTCTCTTCCCTCCTGTGGGGTCTCTGTGAGGCTGGGGAGTAGACTTGCAGAGTCTAGTCACAAAGGTCTCGCCAAAGCTTGAGATCCTTTGAAGGCACAACGGAATGAAAACGGAGCTCCCAGCATCAGCCTCTTAAACTGCTGCAGGACGCTCCCCGGTCGCCTTGGCAACCGGGAGGTGGGAAGGGAATACTAGACCTCAGGGAGAATCAGGCTGGTGACAGGGACATCCTGGGGGGCAGGAATGATGTCTGCATAGATGAAAAGCAAGTTGGGAGGTGTGCAGAGAGCTCCCAGCCAGCTGGCCGGGAGGGAGGGGGGCCCAGAGTAATTTGATTAGGCCATTGAATTAGGCCATTTGGCTGAGTGACACAGGGGACAATTGGAACAATACAGAGCTGAGGGCATGTGATACAAGGCATTAATAAGGGGATTAATAATTGGCAGGCTCCCATACCGTGACAGGGCACTCTGGAGGTACTAAGTTAATACCTCCAGATTGCTCTTTTACATCCTTCTCCAGAGTACCTCCATATGTCCTGCTTTTCCAGAGTGCCCTTAAGTTAGTCCTCCCTTATTTCCTGTTCCTTCAGAGTGCCCTTTAAATTTAATGCCCCCTTATGTTGTCCTGCTCCACTAGAATACCTCCAAAGTTAGAGCCCTGCTTGGCAACTCTGAACTGCACATTTGCAGTTCCTTGAGCCAGCCGACTATAGAACTGCCAAGCCTCTAACCATGCGGCGGGGCATGAGAATATAAGCCAGACCCCACTGCCCAATTTAAGGCTGAGCTCAGCAGCTTTCCAATCAGCTGGCTCCAGAACTGCACATTTGCAGTTCAGAGACGCAGTCGCAGAGAGGGATTTTTTTTTCTTTCTAAAATGTTTCACTGCCTGCCACTGATGAGTTGCGAGTTGTGGGCAACCAAGCCTGGGACAAGGAAGGTTTTTTTTTTAACCACTAGCCTACAGGGCACTTATACCCCCTTCCTGCCCAGGCCAATTTCCAGCTTTCAGCGCTGTCACATTTGAATGACAATTGCGCAGTCATGCAACACTGTACCCATATGAAATTTTTATAATTTTTTTGAGACAGATAGAGCTTTCTTTTGGTGGTATTTAATCACCTCTGGGATTTTTATTTTTTATTAAACAAACCAAAAACCACAGAAAATTTTGAAAAAAAAGTTTCTTAGTTTTTGTTACACAATTTTGTAAATAAGTGATTTGTCTCCTTCGCTGATGTGCGCTAATGAGGCTGCAGTGATGGGCACTGATAGGTTGCACTGATGGACACTGATAGGTGGCACTGATGAGGAGGCACTGGTAGGTGGCACTGATGGGCATTGAGAGGCATCACTGATGGGCACTGAAAGGCAGCACTGATACATGACACTGATAGGCGGCACTGACTGCCACTGATAGGCGGCACTGACTGCCACTGATAGGCGGCACTGACTGGCAGCACTGATAGGTGGCACTGACTGGCACTGATGGGTGACATTGAAAGGCAGTTTAGATGGGCACTGATATGTGACATTGATGTGCACTGGTATGCACTGATATGTGGCATTGATGTGGCACTGATGGGCATTGGTACTGATGGGCACTGGCATGTGGCACTGATGAGCACTGACAGGTGGCACTTCTAGGGCCACACTGATCATCAGGGCACACTGGTCATCAGAGCCCTGATGATCAGTGTACATGTCCCCTCCGCGGAAAGCCGATAACCGGCTCTCCTCCTCTCGAGCTGTCAGCGTGACAGCTCGAGAGGAGAGAAATGCCGATAACCGGCATTTCCATGTTTACATGTGATCAGCTGTGATTGGGCACAGCTGATCACATGACCGAGCCGACATCTCCGGCTCTTTCCGTGATCCGCTGTATCCCTCGCACTGGCGATCGCCATGCTGCGCACTCCCTCAGCCGCGCATGCGCAGTGAGAATGGTAGGACACCATATGACGTCCTATCAGAACGAGAGAACCACCTTGAGCCCATCATTGTACTATAGGGCGGGCGGTGGTTAAAGGCACCTTTCTCCTGTCTCCCAACAGGAGAAAAGTGCCTGCTTTTGCAACATTGAGTCTCAGGGCCCTCCATGGGGGTGCAATGCCAGAGTCCGGTTGCAAGTGCGACCTTTGTTATCCCAGTAGTTCCAGCCAATGTGGCTTACCTAATCAATTTCTGAAGTCTGAAGTTTATGTTTAGAGAAATAGTTTGGGGAAAGGGATGTTATGTAAAGAATATTCTTTGATGAAGAGTGTTTCAGAAGAGCTGGGTAGAAGCTACTGCTGGATTCTTCGCCCACAAATCAAAATATCTTTGACTGCTATGAAAAGGTAGAAGATGTGTTTAGCTGCTCTCAAAGGGCCAGCAATTACAAAGAGCAGTGTTATCTTAATTGAAACAAATAAACCATGAAGACTTCTATATCTGAAAGTATTTTTAATTTACAGCATTTTTCACAACTGCCCAAGACCTTTGCACAGTACAGTCTGACAAGAGGAAAAACAAAAAAAACCACACCCTAAGATGTTCAGAGGTGTTCCCTAAATTTTAAATAAACCATATTTTAGGCAAACATCTCACAGTCACAAACATTGCCTTTTCAAAACATAATACAGCATTCTTTGACATACATGGAATTTAGGTGCTTTGTAACATCCCATCAACTTACCTGTGTTAGGATAAGTGGGGAAAAAAAACTAGCATTTCAAACCATTTGATTTGAAATTAGTAGGTTTCATCAATATGTTAGTACCAAAAATCATTTTTATTGTCCCGCAAGCAGATTTATAGTGTACTTGCTGTGATCTGCAAATTAGTAAACCACCACTTGAGTGCAATAGCAGGCACTTTAAGGTGCTGCGTGTAGATTAAGTTTTTAAGTTTTGACCTTCATGCCCCCTCTAGTTTTACACTTTATGGTTGGCCCAGTGCAGACTAAAGTGCAGACTTCATTGGTGATTGGGAACTTGTGGAAAAACGGCAGTTCTTTTGGTTATTATAACATATGAGTCCCTCTGACATTATCTTTAGGAGGTGCTGAGTGAAACATTTGAAAACCACTAGTGGATACGATGATATATTTAGGAAGGCTGGAGAAAAGAAAGAGCCTATTAGGCTTAACTTTTTCTTATATAGTTAAACATTGTTGATTTATCAGATGGCAAAAGAAACCTCAAAATTAGGCAGGTGAAGAAATAAGCCTTCCTGATCATTTAAACATTTATCAGGTACATTTATCAGATCAATGCTCTAATTACAAATTGTAATAATTATATCTTGTGATAGTTTCTTCTAGGAGTTTCAATTTGAAATTCAATTAAAGGCCTTTACAGCCATTGTAAAAATAGTTCCAATTACAATTAAAAATGTCTTTCAATGCTGGCGGTGAGATGATATTTTCTTCAAATGAAAGAAGATGTCGTATAATTAAAGAATGAGTTTGGGGGAAACAAACAGTCATACCCACCTAGGTGGATGCTGCATCTTTCCAATGCTGCATCTGTCCCCTGCCGCCTCTAAGATCGAAAACTGAGTGATCATAAACCTCTGATCGTTCAGTTCTTGGTCTTCACTGAGCAGAGAGCTGGGGACTATCAGTCACTGGCTCTCTGCTCTGCCCTTCCAGTACTCACTGGACTGCCAGGCTGTGGAGTGGGCAGGAATGGCTAGCTCAGGCTCTCAGTGGCACACTGCGGTTAAGCCACCTGCTGGTCAGGGATATTGGTGGATCATTAACCCCTTGACACCGACATCACACAATTATGCGACCGCACAGAACTAGGCTTTTTTTTCGTGGGGTCACATATTTGCGCACCTGTCTTTGTGCGCAAAGACCGGGTGTCACTGAGAGCCCTGAGTCCTGTTCTAACGATCGGGACCCAGGACTCCTGATTCTGGGTCACATGATCGATGTGATAGCCTCTGATTAGCTATCACAGTGATCAGTCACTGTACAGCCCGGCCCCCTTGCTTTTTTTTTCTCTCTATGAATGGAGGAGAGAGATACATTGTATCTCTCTAACTCCTGGCATAGAAGGGGAAAAAATGTTAGTTAAAACAAATAAATAAATAAATATTAAAAAAAAAAAAAAACCTAGATCAAGGTTTGATCTAGTGCAGTGCCAGGGTAAGTGTTTGGGTCAAGGTCAGGGTCAAAGGTCAGGTTTGTTTTTTAAATTGGTATTAGTGTTTTAGGTAAAAAAACAAAACAAAAAACAAAAGTGCGCACTATTGTTTCTGGGCTGTACTACAGGTACAAACAACAAATAACATACACATACTTCTTATGGATGCTTCCCCCCTCTCTAATGACACTCACCATTACATGCGCAAGTGGTCCCAGTTTTTACAATGTGACATCGATCTGATGCAGTGGAAGAAAATTTGGGAAAAAACACATCTAAATCTTCTGTCTGTGTGGTTTATAAGGAAAATACATACAAAATTATGATGCTGTGGTACAAAACTCCTGATGTAATTCATGCCTTTAACCCGAGTGCTTTTTCCGCCTGCTGGCGTTGTGGGAAAGACCTTGGCTCCCTCTTCCACAATTTTTGGACTTGTGGATCCATTGTTCCCTTTTGGGAAGAGGTTTTGTCTTTTTTACAATTGCTATTGCATACCTCTCTCCCCTTTGAGACCCTATACTTTTTATTGAGCCTGCCATTCCCAGGTCTTCCCAAGAGGGCCAGGAAACTCACCACACATATTCTGACAGCGGCTAAAAGAAGCATTCCTATGTGTTGGCTATCCTCTATACCTCCTTCGATGCCAACTGTTTAAAATTATTGCTGATGTGAGACAGGAATACCTGACTGCTCTACATGCCTGTTCGATTGCTGTGTTCGAGGCAGTGTGGCACCCATGGGATAATTTCACCTCCTCCCACCTTTCTCCAAACGTACGATTCTGATAGCCTCTCCACTGTTGCTATGTGACATTTTGTTTGTAACCATGCAGATTTCATCATCGATGTGCTCCCTCTTTTTCCTGTGTTCCTTTTTCAATTTACTGCTTATATATATATATATATATATATATATATATATATATATGTGAAAACCAATAAAAATTGTTAATAAAAAAAAATAAACACACATATATGGTATCGCTGCGATCATCGAGAGCTGGAAAATTTATTTTGGGTTGTCCTTTGGTGGTAGGTTATGGTAGTAACAAGAAACACACAGCTAAATTTAAAAAAAATATTTTTTTTTACTATTCTGGGCCAGTTTTCCTTTGATAGTAAAAAAAAAAAAAACAAATCAGGAGATATCCATTACCATTTACCACCAAATGTAAGCCCAATTTGTCCTGAAAAAAACAAGGTATAATTCATCTGAATGTACAAAGTAGTTGTGATGATATGTACAGTTTTAACCAGTTCCCGTCCGGCCAATAGCACAAAGGCGGTCGGGCAAGCAGCTCATCCCTCCAGGTGGATGCCATATGGCATCCTTTCAGTCATGCGCAGTGCGTCCGCCCACAGGGCTGCTCTGCAGTACGATCTGTCACCGGCCGTGTACCTCGGACATGGCCGATGACAGATCTGTGTACCGGCCCCATTTCCAGTACCATGTGACCAGGGGTGGACTGACCTGTGTCCTTGCCCACACTCAAAGCACACCCAAAAAAGCCTATAATAAAAAGGTACCAGGGGCATTTCATGGGGCCCCCTAATGACCCTGGGCCCTCGGGCAGTGCCCGAGTGCTCGAATGGTCAGTCCGCCCCTGCATGTGACCAATCACAGCAGGTCACATGACAGTTGTATACAATGGATGGCTTCCTTTCATGCCATCCATTGTATACTAGTGTGTCTAGCTGTGAATGGTCACAGCGATCACATGCACAAGCTGGGCCTATCACAGCCCCGCTGTGTCATGTGATTAGCCGTGGCCAAATCACAGCTAAGCACAAAAAAAAACCCTGAATGAATCGATGTCATTCAGGTAAATGCTTGCTGATAGCAAAGTAATTCTTTGCTATAGGCAAATTGTGCAAAAAAAAAAAACTGATCACTTTCCCAAAGTAGTACAATGTTACTATGGTAACATTATACTACTTTGGTCATAGTGAAATATGAAAACAAATCTTAAAAAAAAAAAAAAAAGAGAAAAAAAAGTAATTAAAACTAATTTAAAAAAATTATTTATTTTTATTTTTTTCGTACTGTCACCAACCAGTGTCCCTGATCACCGCAATGCCAGTTATATGATGACGCTGTACTGCACTGGTGACAGTATGTAAAAAAATTTTAATTTTCTCATTTTCCAAAAAATTATGACAAAAAAATTACAACTTCAAAAAACTCGCCATGCCTGTTATGAAATACGTCGGACTGTCTACTTTGCAAAAACGGGTCATTTGGGGGATATCTGTACTGTTCTGACATTCTTGGACCTCAAGAAATTAGATTGGCCGTCAGTACTTCAGGATTGATCAATATTCAGATATATACCATAGTTTGTGAACTCTATAACTTTCCTACAAACTAAATAATACATCCTAATTTGGGTTATTTTCCCCAAAGGCATGTAGTAGAACACATCTTGCCCTAAAAACTTTTATAACAGAAACAAAGAAAAATGTGAGGGTTTTTTTCAAAATTTTCGGTCTTTTGTTAATTTAGCAAAAAATAAAAACCCCAGACCCCTAGACCAAAAGAAAGCTCTAGTTGTGTGAAGAAAATGATAACATTTTATTATGGGTACAGTGTTGTATGACCGCGCAAATGTCATTCAAAGTGTGAGAGTGCTGAAAACTGAAAAATGGCCTGGGCAGGAAGGGATTAAAAGTATGGAAGCAGTTAATAACACATGCCAACATTGCAAAATTGTGCTTAGGCATTAAGATTTGTTTTACTGTTAGGAATGAAGGGGTTAAGGTCGGGTTCTTTCCAGAGCCTGTCGGCTGAGAATGGATCACAGGAGTGCAGAACTAAGTGCACTCCTGTGATCCACAAGAGAGGTAGGGAAAAAAAGAGCTCTGTCCCAACTTCTCCTTTAACCACTTAACTACCGGGTACTTTTACCCCCTTCCTGCCCAGGCCAATTTTCAGCTTTCAGCGCTGTCACACTTTAAATTTTGCGGTCATACAACACTGTACCCAAAACTAAATTTTTATAATTTTTTGAAACAATTAGAGCTCTCTTTTGGTGGTATTTAATCACCACTAGTGTATTTTATTTTTGCTAAAGAAACGAAAAAAAGACCAAACATTTTGAATAAAAAAAAGGTTTTTCTTAGTTTCGGTTTAAAGTTTTGTAAATAAGTGATTTTTCGCCTTCACTGATGTGCACTGATGAGGCTGCACTAATATGTGGCACTGATAAGCGGCATTGATGAGCATTAATAGGTGGCTCTGACAGCCATCACTGATGGGCACTGATACAATCACTGATGGGCACTATTAGCTGCACTGATGGAGCTACACTGATCATCAGGGCACTGATGATCAGTGTAGATATCCCTTCTGAGAAAAGCAACTTAGGGGCTCTCCTCTCCTCATGCACTGTCAGTGTGAGGAGAGGCCTGCTGATAACCAGGATTTCCTATTTACACTGTGATCAGTTGTGATTAGATATAGCTGATCGCACGGTAAAAGGCCGCTCTGACCCTTTACCTGGATCCATGATCAGCTGTGTTAGAAGATATTGCCTGGTGTGTGCCCCAGGGGGGTGCACAGGGGGCGTGGTTCTGGGAAGATGTCCATGGACACCCTCCCTGAACTAGCAGACCATGCTGTAGCCATCTTTTGACTATAGCGCTGTTGGGATCTGGTTAAGGGAATAGACATAGAAATACAAAGCCCAGGAAGTATTCTTTTCAACTTTAATATAAACGAAGTCTGTATAGAAAAATAAAACATCCCCAAAGTGCTAGTATATGTGTGGGTCCATATATGCATCAACATCCCTATTATATAGTCAGACTTGCAATTTCAAATCATGGGACATTCAAGGTACCAAAAATGTCTCAATATTTATAATTAGAAATTAGAAAAACATTGTTTATAAATTACATAAAACATACAGTACGTACTCCATAAGTAAGATAAAAGAAATTCTTGTATTCCTGTTCATGTCAAATTCAACATCATGTCGAAGTCTGCATACACAATTTACAATTCTTACTTAGAAAACACCATTCCAAAGTATATTAACTTTTCAATATCAATTGGTGTAAAACCAGAAGAGAAATTGATGCATTTAGTTGAAAAGATTCAAACTTCTTCAGAAGTATCAGTAGACGACAAATACCGGAAGTAAATTAGCTTTTTAAAAAAGGGCTAATAGGTAGGCTTTTTATGACAGAAAAGACTGTATGTCTCTTCTGTCATAGATGTTTCTTTCTGCTTGTAAGCACTTTTTTTGTAAGTGTACACTAACCCGTGCATATTGTACAAACTCAGCACAATTCTGTGCTGGCACAAAGTAACCCCTGCATCATGTGCAGAAGTTACACCATCTTGCTCAATCAAATGGCTGAAAACTCTGACCCTAGAAGAAGATTGGGAAATTATGGAAGCACTGGTGATGGATGGGAGTTCTGATATCTTAGCACTAGAGGGGATTGCCTCGATAGGCAAGTCTGTAATAATGTGCTAATATTCTGTGCATACTAGCAGAGTATGGTTAAACACTCCTGGGGACCCAAAAAACCTTTTTTTGTCTGTAATTACATTTTTAAAAATATTTGGAGGGATAACTACACCAGCAGGAGCTTTGCTGGCAGCAGTAGATACATTCTCGAATGTTATAGCAAAAAAGCTGTTTCACCAGTTTTCCCATACATGTATCCCAAGGAAATTTTGACAAATTAAGGAACCCCATTCATGTCAGAAGGTAACCAAAAAGCTGTGTCAGTTGTTGAAAATTACTCACTTACACACCTCAGTGTGCCAGCTCCAAACTGATGGACTGGCAGAACAATCCAATAGAACTCTGAAAGAAGAGTAGAAGAATTCCAACTTCAACCTAATTAGTTCCTCTCCTCTCTCTTAACACCTATGATGACTATCTTGTTTAAAAAGGTGCACTCTCAGCCCACTCCAATTTGGTCATAAAATCCCCTGTGTCAGTCAGCAGCAGCTGCAGGGGAAAGAATGCTTGACAATGGCTGAGAATGCTTCCATGTCCCAGCTATTGGCATTCCCTACTTTCCCCTGCAGCCACTGCTGGCTGACACAGGGGATCCAGATCACTTGACTGTAATGGGTAAGTATATACCCATTTTTTACATAGGTTAGTCAGCATAGGTGTTAGGAAGGGGAAGGGCATATTTTTAAGACTGTTTAGTGTTAGGCTGGAATTCTAGAGTCTACTACAGTGCCAGAGTCATCTACAGGATTTTCCATATATATATAAACTTTTGTACAATAGACATCTCCAGGGGCTCTTGGGAGCAAGAGACAAAGATGTTGTCAGGATGATCCAGGGCCACACAATGAGGCTGAAGCGTGGTCAGGTAGCAGGCTGAGGTCAGTACCAGGGAAGCAATCAGAGCAGGGTCCAGTAGCAGGGAAACAGACAGAGGCAAGCCAAGGTCAGTATTTGAAATCTAGATCAGGACTTAGTTGGGTTAGTAATAGGAGATCAGTCAGTATAAGCATGAACACAGGTCATGGGGAAACTGAAAAATATCCAGCAATTAGCACACACCAGGGTTTCCTTTAAATAGGTGACATGGCGCCTCTGCGTATAGATGTGCAAGTCGTTGTGCTGGCACACACAGATGTGCCTACATGTCATTGCACACTGGATATTAGCCCAAACTTGTCTGTGTGCTGGTACATAAGCATGAGCACTAGTAGCATGGGAATGAGCATTAGCTGCATAAGAAACAGCATTAGCTATAGTATTAGCTGTACGAGTATTGGTCCTCTGATACTATGACAAATTTAAAAGGGAAAAAGGGACATTTCAATCTTCTGTATTTTGATCTACACAGATATCTTGAAACCTTTTTTATTACTACAGATTGTCAGTGAAAAACTTTGATACTCAACTTAGGTTGATTTCAACTGATATCATCAAAGAAAAAAAATGTAATGTGGCCTGCCATATCTGCTGAAGAAAGGCTTATGCATACACTATGGTAATAACATTAATCAGGCTTTCTAACATGCCTAGACCAAGTGGTTTATTTATAGAGCAGTGAAATTGACTTGCACCAAACATTTAGTGGACAATAATTTTAATTTTAACACATATGGACCTGAAATATACACTTGCGGTGAATATTTGAATGTCCAATTCATTGCTCCATATATACACAGTATACCCAACTGTAGAATCATTTCTTTTTTTTTTTGTGGCTGGTCTACCAAAAGTATCACAAAAGTAAGATTATGCTTTTTGGTTCAATGGGTTATTTTTTTTGTATCTACATGTAATAGTAGAAATATATATCAAGAATAAACATAATATAGAAACATAAAACTCTCAGGTACAGTTTAGAAAAAGGTTCTGTAGTGCACTTTTACAGTAAGATAGAAATATATACAAAATACCAAGATGGGTATATCAAATTCTCAGGTACAGAACTAGCAAAAGATACCTTGAGGTAGTATCCCTTAGCAGTGGGCCAATTAGATCTGCTAGTGCATGGGCCAGTGATTAGAATAGGGATTGGCTGGGAAGGAGGAAAGGACAAATGGTTGGAGGGGAAGTGAACACTCTGTGCACACACCCCACAGGACCACTCTGTGCCATTATGAAGTGACTCCCACGTGCATGCACGGGAGTGGCGTAATTGCAGTCCGGCTATTCAAGCAGCCAAACAGCACAAACCCGGAAAGACCAGGAGTAGATGGAAATACCCCTGACTAGGAAGACTGCTGACAGCGCAGTGCTGGAGGGCTTAATTTGATAGCTAATATGCTGCGCATACAAACACATTATGGCATAAGCCTCCTGGGGGCCCATTAAAAAAAAATTGTGAAGTTTAACTCCACTTTAAGTTTCATTTCATGTGAGCTGAACACCATAGGTACAATAAAAACAAAGCGGTGCAAAACATTAGGCTTTTTTATCTTTACGGCCTTAGTAAGGACTATCCCCTGCCAGCTTTCCAACCAACATTAAGCATATCAAAGCAGTGATATTTCTTCAGAGGTCTATCATGGCCCCTTGATGTAGGAGAGTAATATCTTTGATAGTTGGAGACAGAGGGCTTTACAAAAATGCAACCCCGTGCTGGATGCTAATTAGAGTTCTCCAGCACTTACAAATTAAGGAGGTATACTAGGCATTTGAAGAAAGAAAAACACCCCTTTACCAAAATCAGGAAGGATATTTCTGGATGTTACTGCATGCTGGCAGGGGACAATCTTCATCCTCAAGCTGGGGCTGCTATAGTTATAAAACAAAATATTAAATTGAAAATCTTTGTTTTAGGTGTGAAATGATGGTGTTAAACTCACTTACAAACAAATTGTTCATTGTACGCTAATGTATTCATACAAACACATCTTGAAATAAGTTTGCCACTCATTACGTCATCATTTATTGAGCAGTAGAGAACACAACATATGTGTTAAACCGCCAGCTGCCCAGTGCACGTGGGGGCAAGTAATTACACCAGGATCATGGCTGCAGCTGCACCATTTTTTAGAATCAGTGATTGGCTTTCCACTAAAAGTGATCTAAATGGCTGTACAGCTGCCAATCACTTTTACAGCACTTGGAAAGGCCCCCCTCCCTTCACTACCTGTCACCATGCCCAAACTTTCATGGACTGTGATAAGCAGTCGGATCACTTGCCCACAACAGAGATGGAAGAACATTCCCCGATCTGGAGCCGGAAGCAATGAGGATATTCTCACTTCCGTTTTCAGTTCTGTCATTCCCTGGTCGGTAAAGCCAGGGACGTATCTGATCAAACACAATCTGTGCTTAACCACTTGCCTTCTTCAAGATTTACACCCACCTTCTTGACCAGGCAATTTTTTGCAAAACAGCGCTGCTTTACTTTAACTGACAATTGCGCGGTCATGCAATGCTGTACATAAATGAAACTGATGTCGTCATTTTTTTCCCTACAAATAGAGCTTTCTTTCTTTTGGTGGTATTAGATCATCTCTGTGTTTTTTATTTTTTGTGCTATAAACAAAAAAAGACTATCAATTTTGAGAAAAAAAAAACACAATATTTTTGACTTTTTTGCTATAATACATATCCAATAAAAAAATTAAAAAAATAAAATGTCTTCATAAATTTAGGCCAAAATGTATTCAGCTACATGTCTTTGCTAAAACAAAATCCAATTACGTGTAAATTAATTGGTTTACGTGAAAGTTATAGCATCTACAAATGGCGGTATATATACTGGAATTTTTTTTCTTTTAATACTAGTAATGGCGGCGATCAACGACTTATAGCGGGACTGCGGTAGGCATTCTGACACTGGGTGGGAACTGACTAACGACCACTGACATCTCCAGTGACACCAGTACAGTGATCAGTGCTAATAAAAGGCACTGACACTGTATTAATGACACTGGGCAGGAAGGGGTTAACTTCTGGGGCGATCAAAGGGTTAATTGTGTGTTGTGTTGTGCTTACACTGTGTGCTGAGTGCTGTTTTACTAGGGAGGCATGCTGCTTTCTCCATGCGGACATGCTGACAGGAGAGAAATCTGTGTTGTTTACACACAGATCTCTCTTTTCGCAGTTTTAGCGGCGGTCACCGAGTGCCAACTGAGAACCACCAGCCGGGACCCGATGATTGACATCCACAACAACCAATTGCAGCGCATGTAGGCTTGTGCACGCGCGCATCCCCCTTGCCCATAACTGCAAAATCACATATATTTACATGGTTTTGTGCAGAACGGCTGCCCTGTAGCAGTATATCTGGTTAACCAGATGCTTTGAAGGCCAAGTGAGATATCAGGGGTGTAGTAGACCTCAGATGTTTCATTAAAGAGTACCTGTCATTGTCCAAAGACATCTTAAGGGGCTTGTTCACCCCTTGTGATAGCAATGAAGTTAAAGTGGTTGAAAACCCTTACATATACCGAGTGAAGTGACTAGCCTCAGCTGATACACAGAGATGAAACAAATCTTCCTACACAAGTTGAACCTGGTTTATCTGCAGCCATTTCTTCTGTACAGATTTCTAAAAACACATTTTACACAGAATCTCTCAGCAACACAAAGTAGGGGGTGGGAATCTAAGGTTGCACACTAGAGAGCACTGAGCCATGATTGGAGAGAAGGGACACCCCCTTCACACAATACACAGAGACATGCACAGATGTGTCTGTCAATCACAGGCTGTGTGCTAAAGCTCTCCTCCTTATCACCAATTGTTACTTGAAGTGAAGAAAAGCTGTTAGAAATGATTAATGCAAATAACAGAGTAATGAGGCAGCAGAGAGACATCATACTCAGTACTTTGGATAGAGACAAGTACACAGTATAGAACAGGGGTCTCCAAACTTTCTAAGCAAAGGGCCAGTTTACTAGCCTTCAGACTTAAGACGGCTGGACTGTAGTGGGTGTCACGAACAGGGGTCAGGCTCAAAGACCAGTTGCTATAGCAGTGTAAAGGCTTACCTGAAACCAGCAGGATAGGTACACAGGCAGGTCACCGTGGTGGAGGAGTGGGATCACCCGAGGTGTGGAGTCTAAGTACCAACCGGTGTTCACCAGATCTCCTAATGGTGGAGATGGATTTGGCCACATGTTAGCACCAGGTCGCGGTCCTCGGGATCCCCCCACCAGGAGGTGAGCAAGCAGAGGTCCGGTAGCGTATGAACAGGTAAGGATCAAACAGAAGCGTGGTCAGTAAAGAAGCCAAGGTCGGTAAGGAGCAGTTGCAGGTTGGGATCAGGCAGAAGCATAGTCGAGACCAAGCCAAGGGTCAATAATGAGTGTAGCAAAATACAGGTAACAGCAGAGATTATAAGGAGCACGGTATTGGCTGGAGAGCACAATATTCTGGCAACCAGGAAGTGCAGAGACATGGTTTATATCAGTAAGTTCATGGGAGGAGCAAGGGGTTCAAGGTTCATGATAAACAAGGTCAAGGTAGGATCATCCAAATAAATTGTTAAGGGAGCTGTGCAGCATTCCAGGTGGCTCAGCAAGAAGAAACATTGCCACTCACCGCAGAAGGCCCAGGTTTGGACCCAGGCTCTGACAGTGGGAGTAGAAAATGTCCTGGTGTCAGTGGGAGTAAACAATGCCCCATCATTGTTATTACAAAGAAGAATAGTAACTCATCAGTGGGAGGAATAGTGACCCATAATTGGAGTCAATGGAAGGAATAGTGCCACTTCATTGGAGTCAGTGAGAGGAATGATACTGCATCATTGGAGTTAGCGGAAGGAATGGTTTCCCACCATTGGAGTCAGTAGGAGGAATGGTGCTTTATCATTGGTGTCAGTTAGTGAAATAGTTCTCCATTGTTGGTGTTATTGTTAGAATAGTGCCCCAATGCTGGTATTAGTGAAATGAATAGTGCCCAATTGTTGGTGTCAGTGGGATTACAGAGCCCCATTGCTGGGGTCAATGAGAGGAATAGTGCACCCTCATTGGTTTTAATGCAGGACTAGTGCCCCGTCATTGGTATCAATCAGAGGATTAGTGCCCCAAGGGCCATATAAAGCCTAGCAAAGGGCTGCATTTGGAGACCACTGGTATAGAAGGGTGTGCTTTGTTCATATTTCATGTCTAAAGTTTACAACCACTTTAAATGAAAATAAACATTAAAAAAACGTAATTTAAATAAAATAATTTTAAATAATACCAAAATTGTAAAAAGCACCCCAAGCCCCCTGTGCTCGCACGCAAATTTAAATATACACCTAGGTCCAGCATGCATATGTAAACGGTAATTGCACCGCTTATGTGAGGTAACGTCACAAATATCAGAGTGAGAACAATAAGTATAGTTCCATAGCTCATGTTCAACTCTAAAATGATAACCTATACATGCTTTTAAATTGTCACCTATGGATAATTTTACCACAGGTTGTTGACATTTCACAAGGGTCTCTTCCCCAAAACCCTAGGCAGTGGGTGTGGAGGTCTATGGGTGGAGGGCTAAGTGAAATCTAGAAGCCCCCTTTAGCATAGGGGACCCCAGATCTCAACCTCCCCAAGTGAATGAGTACGGGGTACATAGTACCCCTACTCATTTACCAAAAAAAGTGTCAAAAAAAACAAAAAACACAAGCACAGGTTTTTTTGCTAAAACCCCTCCCCCAGAATAAATGAATCTGAAGTAGTTCCAAAATCAATCACAATGAATTCGATTCACAAGAAAAAAAAATACACCACCCCCGTCGCACGCAACATGTCTCTTCCAGTCATTTTGGTGGTTTTGATACTGTCCTGGCATTTCTATTTGCTGTATTTTATAACAGAAAGTAAAGGGAACTGTTTTTTTTTTCATAATTGTCAATCTTGTTTCCTTTATGTAATATAGAAAAAAACAGTGGTTATCAAACACTACTAAAAGAAAGTTCTATCTGTTTAAAAAAAAAACCATAAAATTAATTTTGGTTACCATGTTGGATGACCGAGTTATTGTCAAACTATCACAGCACTGAGGGCGGGTTCACACCAGCCTCTGCACTGTTGAACAGTGGCAGTTGTTCAATGCGATCCATTTGAACTCAGAACAGTCAAGATGACCTGTGGATCACACGGTTTTCTTTTTTTTAATGAACTTGTTTCCTTTATATACAGTGAAAGTTCTATCAGTTTCAAAAATTACATAAAACTAATTTGGTTCCAGTGTTGGATGACCGAGTTGTTGTCAAACTATCACAGCACTGAGGGTTGGTTCACACCAGCCTCTCCACTGTTGCACAGCAGCAGGTGTGCAATGCCATTTGGTTGAACTCAGAACAGTGAAGATGCGCTATGGATCACACGGTTTTGTTTTTTTTATTAACTTTTTTTAATGAACTACTGCATGCCATACTTTTTCTCAGAGCACCATACCTACACACCACCACAATGCAGTGGTGTGAAACAAGCACAAAGGGAAAAAGGCATTTTGCCTTGTCCATATGATAGGACTGGAATAGACACGCAACGCAGTCCCACCCTAAAAACTGAAAGTAGCCTGGTTATAAAGGGGTATTACAGGTTAGGCTTCTTTTTTTGGGGGGAAAATAACAAAACATGTCTATACTTACCTACTGTGTACAGTGGTTTTGCACAGAGCAGCCTGGATCCTCCCTTTTCTTGGGTCTCCCTTCAGGCTCTCTTGGCTCCTTCTGTCTGTTGGGTGTCCCCACAGCAGGCAGCTTGCTATGGGAGCACCTGCTGCTCCATGTGTCCATTCTGTCCGGCTTGGCCCCACCCTCTCACTCTCTTCATTGGCTGACTGGCTGTGATTGACAACAGCAGGAGCCAATGGCTCCCACTTGCTGTCTCAGCCAATAAGGAGGCAGAGGCCCGAGACAGCCAAGGCAGTCATACACATCACTGTATCAAGAGGGGGCTCAGTTAAGTATTGAGAGGGCTGGGGGCACTGCTGCACACAGAAGCTTTTTTACCTTCATGCATGGAATGCGTGAAGGTGAAAAACATTCAGCCTTTACAACACTTTAAAGCTGAAGCCAAAATTAGACAAAAAAACTCTACCCTTGTAGTGCCCTACACTCCAACACCGCAAGAGTTAAATGCTCTTTTAGTCTAGCGGTGCAAAGATAACATATCTCCCTGTTTCTTTCTTCCCAGTACTGTTTATTTCTGCCTGCAGCTCTAGACTGTGGGCAAGACCTCAGTATCATCTACAGTACAAGGCTTTTAACCCTGCATTGCACTGAGAAGGCAAGTTTGCAACCAGGGCCTGAAGCACCTTAGAGAGAACTTGGCACTGGAATGGTTTCATGGATGGAGGGAGCCTATTGGAGACAGGAATAAGTTAAGTATTAGACCTTATTTCTTCATCCCCAGACTACATGAGCATTTAACACTTATAGTGCAAGAATCCATTTTTTTTTATAACTCCTGGAGCTTTAAATAACATTTGTTACTGCTATATGCACGTACAACCCATAATAGTGTCCGTTTTTAATAAGGTGCTATTAATGTAGAACATCTACACATACCATAGCCACCTAAATTCCCTGTTACATAAGTATACATAATATTTTTGACACTGAACACTAACACGAGAACAGTCAAACTATATCATACTACAAAGATATTGAAGAGTGGGTAATGTTTTTAAAGCATCCTTACATCTCTCTTCCACATGAGGTTGCCAATAAAATTTTAATGCAATGCTGCACTACTTTTCAGTGACTTTGTCAAGTTATTGAAAGTTTCTCTTGCATAGTTTACAAAACTTTTTGAAAGAGAAATAAGCTCATGCTCAGACAACATCAAAAGATAGTCTGAACAATTCACTTGCTCTCATCTGCTGTTATAACAGATGCCGATGCTCACTAGCTAAATGGTAAATGAACATCCACTGTACATGGTGAAGGGCTACATAGAAAAAATGATTTAGTCAAGAATGGACAGGGAAGTTGCGTAAAATAACCAGTCCTTTTGGATTGTATAGACTAGGTTAGACCTGTCACCATGATATTGTATTTTAAATTATTTTTGCACACTCAATTGTAGATTTATTGTCATTTTACAGGAAATGGTTTGATAGAGATTGCAGTAACCAAAGTATCAGTGATGTGATACTACTTAAAGGAACGACAGAACGCTTATCCCATTAAAAAAGAACACTACTTCCATAATGTAAGCATTGTTATTCCTCCGTTACCTGCTAGTAATAGAGATATGTTGCAGAATATGAGGTTTGGTTGGTATTTTACCGATGCATTTACCGTATTTTTCGCCGTATAAGACGCACTTTTTCTTCCCCAAAACTGGGGGGGAAAAGTTGGTGCGTCTTATACGACGAATAGAGAGAGAATCCGTCAGGCTCTGCCACGGCTGTAGGAAAGGCCGCGGCTTTGGCCTATCTCTGGAGCGGTCGGCCATCTTAGTACACCCGGCAGTGCGCGCTGACGTCATCACCCCCTCTGCTCGTGGATCAGCCCTGAAGACCGGAACGGCGCGGGAACACGGCGAGAGGAACGCGCGGAGCAAAGGTAAGTGAATTGACACAATATGGGGAATGAATTACTATAGGGGGGATGGATTACTATATGGGGGATTAATTACTATATGGGGGATGAATTACTATGGGGGATGAATTACTATATGGGGGATGAATTACTATGGGGGATGAATTACTATATGGGGGATGAATTACTATATGGGGGATGAATTACTATATGTATTGGGTTCAGAATCTTTTTTTTCTAGATTTTCCTCCTTTAAAATTGGGTGCGTCTTATATTCCGGAGCGTCTTATATGGCGAAAAATACGGTAGTTGGCTACTGCAAAAATTATGATTTTCTGCACAATGCTGTTGGTTCTGCAATCTTGTATGTTTAAATTGTTATAAGTTTCACCTAACTTTTAGCATATTTGGCAAGTTTTGCACCTATTCTTCTTTGTAATTTACTTATCTTTATAAAAAGACAAGGAAAACCTCATGCTTAGGTGCAGTAGAAACTAAGCAGCTAACACTAAGGATTGTGATACTAAACCCAAAACAATATGTGTAGAAAGTGCAGAGCTGAAATTACATTAATCACAATACATACATATCCAATAAATATTAAAAAAAGTAATCAAAAGTATATACAAAAAATATGCGTAAGTGTATGTATAAAGAGGGAGGCGTTAGACCAATACCAACATAAATAGTGTCAATAATATGAATCCAAAGTGTCCATCCACTCCACAAATCGGAATAAAAATAAGGGAGTTCAAATGGCAGCATATAGTGTCACTGCAACAGTAGAGCAGAGGAAGCTTGAGCCAATGTCAATCCTCTGACAGAAGAGAAGAGTAGGCCCCTCCTACAATCATATATGTAGACCCCCTCTCAAGGAATGATCATAAAGCACTCATAATCCAAGCAGCCTCCAGAGCACCACAAATCTTCATGTGTACTGAATCACAGAAGGCACAAACAATGCCCAATGATGGAAACATGAAGGGAGAAACTCTCATAGTGTGGTAAAGGCCGATTAAAAAGTTTATTAAAAACAGTTAAAATTGCAAACTCAGAAAGCAAGGCACATCACATGTAATATGAGTAACTGATCCTCCGCAAATCCTGGCAAGGCCCAATACCGGTTTCAGTGTGCGTGATGGTGTCACTTCTGCTGGCCCCATCATAGCAGACATTATCAGTGGGAGGGCCAGTCCCCCCTGCTGAGTCTGCTATGATATTTATTGGATATGTATGTATTGTAATTAATGTAATTTCAGTTCTGCACTTTCTACACAACTTATCTTTATAATCCCTACAAGTGTTCCTTTCCATTTTACACTTTTTTAAACAGTTACAACTGTCCTATTTATAGTCGTACATAACTGCAAAAATAGGTATTAAATACAAAACAACTGAAAAGGAAATATTTAGAGAAATAATTTTATCAAAAAAGAGAAACATTTCCCCAAAGACAAAACATACGTTTTTTTTTAATTTTTCTTTCATGAAATAACAAGCCTACAATTTGGTAAATCTTCAGCAAAACTCCAGACTACTGTAGATCCTAATGTTTGTTTGGGGTGAGCTTGGGGTTTTAGAATTGCAGCAAGGCATATGGTAAAATGCTGGATTTTTTATGACATGCATAGGCATGAAAGAGGGATTAGGTGAGGGAATGAAAGTAGTATTAATGTTCTAAGGAACAATTTGTATGGATTACTCAAAAACATTTTCAACTGAGATTTGTTTTCTGATGGAATTTCCCTAATTATTTCACGAATGGCAAAGTGAATCACTGATCCTCATAAATTTCAGATACAATTTTAATTAGATCTTTTAGGTAATACACAGGTGTTTTCACTGTAGACCTGTTTGCTGCAGCATGCTTTCATTTTGGTCTGCGATCATCATCAGTTTCCTTTTGGAAACCCTTGCCATTGCTGTCATAGGTAACAATAATAAGCCTCAGCATTGTTGTCAATGAATGCAATAGCTTCCACCACTGTCAATGGCCTCTAAGCACATTATTGGTGTCAGTCGCATAACCCCTAGAAAACATGCAATGTAAAAAAAGCCCACGTCCACTGCAGTTTACCAACTTTCTTTGTCCAGTTCCACATTTATACAGGGCATACAGCACAATCAGGTCACGTTTCAGCAGGATGCTGCTTTGTCACCATAAACCTCCTGAGAAACCCCTCAAACATCACCTCCAGAACTCTTCTGCAACACCAATGCTCTGATGGTAATACATTTCTCTTCTGTGCCATGCCATGTGTTCAGATCTGAAAATCACTATTCAAAAGCGGTTTGCATTTGAGCATAGCGCAACATTTGTTAGAGATGTATTAGGAGCAATTGTTGCTAGGGGTTTTGCCGCAAACACAAAATGCTTCTGCATCTTCATCACTTCAAGTGACAGACTGACAAATTGCTTTAAAAATGTAACAGTTAGCAATTCCATAGAAAATCATTATGAATTTCATAGCAAGAAATCACTATAACAAAACAAGAGGGGGAATTGCCATGAAAAAAAATCAACCATCTGACATCAGCCTAATTTATAAACTCTGTGCCAGATTGTCCATTTCTAGTAGCAGTAGCTGCACAGCTGCTGTATTTACACAGCAGCTCCCAGCTATCATTTTGACATCTGGGAATTGCTGGCACGTGTGGGGGGCTAGCAGCAGTGAGACGGCAGGAAAAGATACATTATACACCCCCTGTATTTTAACACCCAGTGTTCACAACTCATTAAAGTATAAGGGTCAGCTGACAGCCAGGCAACAAGCACTTTTAGAAGGAGGGGTGAGCAATGGCAACTTGCTTGCTTCTCTTTAATCCTTTAATCTTTTTCTTTAATATTAACAAATATAACATTTTTGTACATAGTTTGGAGTGCTACTGTATAAAATAATTGAGATTTTATGTAAGTGAAATCAGAAATGTTTGAATATACAGTACTTGTCATGGTAAAAGTATACAAAAATCTGCTCTTTCCAGCATAGCAGGGAATGTCTACAAAAATGAATATGTCTGCAAATAACTTTTGTATTAAATGGAATATACATAACGCAGCACACAGTAGAACATAAGGGAAAAATAACATTTCAATTGTGCATTAGTTAACAAAGGAGTCAGACTTGTTGGACCACTTGCTCTTCTTCTATATTTATGTATACAACAATCAATTTATGATAAATGAATCATTAGTTATCCTGGCATATTTTGGTTTATCTTTGTTTTTCACTGATACACAAACCCACTCTTACTAATGGACAACATGGCCTTTGGAATTACTTTGAATACATACTGGAAAATTAACAATGGACTCCATTTTGCTCCATTGCATAAAGCGTTGTTGTATTTTGAAATACAAATTGTTGATAGTAAAAATAAAATTGCAACATGCAGATTTTCCCATATGAAATATCCATAATTTTCTGCCTTGAAATAAAATCTATTTTAAAAGCTTCCTACGTGCAGCAAACAGTGCAAAGAGAATTTGTGATGTGAATTAATTATGTCAGAAATAGAATATTCGTGCTTGTCAAAAATCTATATCTAAACATAATCTAATGAGCTTCCTGCTATGTCAGTCAATTTTCAGTTATCCCCAGGGGTTTATTAACTATCAAACTGTACTGTTAGGAAGCATAGCAGTAAGGTTTACCCAGCTGTGTATAACAAAAACATAACTCTCACCACTTTTCTGCCTTGTTTTTCAAATTGAATTTTACGCAACAATGCCACGCAGAACTGTCATTGAAAATTCGAGGACAAAATAAACATTGAAATTCAATATTAATGAATATTTGGAATAAAATACCTGCATGTTATAAACCCTTTTCATTTTGCCACATCCCTGGCCACAGTAATGAAGAATATACTCTTGACAAAGCAGCACAACATATCTGCTATGGCATAACTCATTTGTCCATCAGTAGAACGTATACATTATCCTGTATAGGTATAAACTTTCAATGAAGTGAGCTTACAGTGGGTGTTAATAAAAGCCTGTACATACACACAAAAAGTGCCCTCAACCATAGCTCCCTATCCAGTTTTGAGTTTCTGGGAGAGCTGTGTACCTCTAAACATAGTACAATATTTGGGAGGTTATAGCCTAAAGCAGATAAAGAATAACTACAGAGCTAACTTAATTGTAATGCTTGGCCTTAATCCTGCATACACTCATTTTGCTGCTGTTTCCTGTATGCTGCCAGGAATGAAGAGAGAAAAATGGTACTTCCAGGTATAGTGAATCATGGGGACAATAAAAGAGTTCTCAGCCCTGTGTAAGCTCAGACTTGGAAATAGCAGGGGAGCAAAAAGAATGCAAGTATAAGATGCTAAAGGTGGTTGAGATTTAGGATACATTGTCAAAGTGACAGCATCTGTAAAAATGTTCCCCTCAATCACTGATATTCATCTCTTCAAAAAAACCCCACCACTCCTTTCCCCAACTCATCCATGTACCCAGTGATTCCTGGTTAAGGTGAGCATATGTGACCTCTTTCTACAGGGGTTAGAGAAAAAAGTGAAAGTGACAACATTTTCGCGTTGAAAGTGGAAGTGATGTAACACTCTTTTGCTTCCGCTGTGTGAAGAGACGCCTAGCTAACAGGTGGGAAGCCTCACTTCCGTCATTCACTGCTAGCAATACATAGTCATGTCAGAGCTTACTGAGCTTCAAAGAGGGCAAATTGTTGGTGCTCGTTAGCTGGTGGCTTTGTGACTGAAGTTGTCAATTTATTTACAGTACCATACAGTATCAAGGGTTATGATAGCACAGGGGTTAAAATTTAGAGTCCAGACCTACTAGCCAGTCACAAAACTTACTCGCCACCAGTTGCCCCACCCAACCTTGCCTATATACATGATATGACATGTATATAGTAATGTATATCCCAGCTCCCCTGTACTCCATTATAGTGATATGACATGTATACAGTATGTATATCCCAGCTCCCCTGTACTCCAATATAGTGATATGACGTGTATACAGTAATGTATATCCCAGCTCCCCTGTACTCCATTATAGTGATATGACATGTATACAGTATGTATATCCCAGCTCCCCTGTACTCCAATATAGTGATATGACGTGTATACAGTAATGTATATCCCAGCTCCCCTGTACTCCATTATAGTGATATGACATGTATATAGTAATGTATATCCCAGCTCCCCTGTACTCCATTATAGTGATATGACATGTATACAGTATGTATATCCCAGCTCCCCTGTACTCCATTATAGTGATATGACATGTATACAGTAATCATTACTGTATACATGTCATCACTATAATGGAGTACAGGGGAGCTGGGATATACAGTACATTACTGTATACATGTCATCACTATAATCATGTCATCACTAAAATGGAGTAAAGGGGAGATGGGATATACATTACTGTATACATGTCATATCACTATAATGGAGTACAGGGGAGCAGGGATATACATTACTGTATACACGTCATATCACTATAATGGAGTACAGGGGAGCTGGGATATACATTACTGTATACACGTCATATCACTATAATGGAGTACAGGGGAGCTGGGATATACATTACTGTATACACGTCATATCACTATAATGGAGTACAGGGGAGCTGGGATATACATTACTGTATACACGTCATATCACTATAATGGAATACAGGGGAGCTGGGATATACATTACTGTATACACGTCATATCACTATAATGGAGTACAGGGGAGCTGGGATATACATTACTGTATACACGTCATATCACTATAATGGAGTACAGGGGAGCTGGGATATACATTACTGTATACACGTCATATCACTATAATGGAATACAGGGGAGCTGGGATATACATTACTGTATACACGTCATATCACTATAATGGAGTACAGGGGAGCTGGGATATACATTACTGTATACACGTCATATCACTATAATGGAGTACAGGGGAGCTGGGATATACATACTGTATACACGTCATATCACTATAATGGAGTACAGGGGAGCTGGGATATATATTACTGTATACACGTCATATCACTATAATGGAGTACAGGGGAGCTGGGATATACATACTGTATACACGTCATATCACTATAATGGAGTACAGGGGAGCTGGGATATATATTACTGTATACACGTCATATCACTATAATGGAGTACAGGGGAGCTGGGATATATATTACTGTATACACGTCATATCACTATAATGGAGTACAGGGGAGCTGGGATATACATTACTGTATACACGTCATATCACTATAATGGAGTACAGGGGAGCTGGGATATACATACTGTATACATGTCATATCACTATAATGGAGTACAGGGGAGCTGGGATATATATACAGGTTCTCTTGTATTTATTGATGATGTGAATGCTGACAAAAGCAGCAGGATGAATTCTGAAGTATTTCGGGCAATATTATCTGCTTATATTCAGCCAAATGCTTCAGAACTCATTGGACGCCGCTTCACAATGCAGATGGACAATGACCCAAAGCATACTGCAAAAGCAACCAAAGAGTTTTTTAAGGGAAAGACGTAGAATGTTATGCAATGGCCAAATCAATCACCTGACCTGAATCTGATTGAGCATGCATTTCACTTGCTGAAGACAAAACTGAAGAGAAAATGCCCCAAGAACAAGCAGGAACTGAAGACAGTTGCAGTAGAGGCCTGGCAGAGCATCACCAGGGATGAAACCCAGCGTCTGGCGATGTCTATGCGTTCCACACTTCAGGCTGTAATTGACTGCAAAGGATTTGCAACCAAGTATTAAAAAGTGAAAGTTTGATTTATGATTATTATTCTGTCCCATTACTTTTGGTCCCTTAACAAGTGGGAGGCACATATGCAAACTGTTGTAATTCCTACACCATTCACCTGATTTGGATGTAAATACCCTCAAATTAAAGCTGACAGTCTGCAATTAAAGCACATCTTGTTCATTGTGGTGATGTATAGAGCCAAAAATGTTAGAATTGTGTCAATGTCCCAATATTTATGGACCTGACTGTACATACTGTATACATGTCATTTCACTATAATGGAGTACAGGGGAGCTGGGATATATATTACTATATACATGTCATATCACTATAATGGAGTACAGGGGAGCTGGGATATACATTACTGTATACATGTCATATCACTATAATGGAGTACAGGGGAGCTGGGATATACATACTGTATACATGTCACATCACTATAATGGAGTACAGGGGAGCTGGGATATACATTACTGTATACATGTCATATCACTATAATGGAGTACAGGAGAGCTGGGATATACATTACTGTATACACGTCATATCACTATAATGGAGTACAGGGGAGCTGGGATATACATTACTGTATACATGTCATATCACTATAATGGAGTACAGGGGAGCTGGGATATACATTACTGAGTAATGTATATCC
This sequence comes from Staurois parvus, assembly GCF_062004578.1. Taxonomy (NCBI): domain Eukaryota; kingdom Metazoa; phylum Chordata; class Amphibia; order Anura; family Ranidae; genus Staurois; species Staurois parvus. The sequence goes on from NW_028317961.1 coordinate 4,040,034, forward strand.
CAGCTCCCTTGTACTCCATTATAGTGATATGACATTTTGTATACAGTACTTACTCCTAGTCCCTCCGAGTTCCCCCTGCGGCGGTGGAGAGGGTGTCTCCTCTAAGCGGAAGAGAGTGGACCTCTCCTGCACCTGTCCTCTCAGTGGCGGTGCTGCAGAAGCCGGAAACCGGAAGTTGGAACTCGGCTTCACAATGAGGCTTGGAGCGCAGGTGCAGTCGCTCCAAGCTTCATCTGTGCTCACCGCTCGCAGCCGCTCACCGCTCGCCACAGAGGAATTTCTCCTCGCATTTGGCGAGCGGCCGAGCGGCTTTTTCAAGCCCTGTGATAGCATATACAGTTTTTGGGAAAACATCTGATAAGCATAAGCATGGTCGACTGACTGAAAGAGACAAAAAGACATTGTGCAGGATTGTGACCCGAAATAAGAAAACAACTGCTGCAAAAGTGACTGTAAACCTCAATCTTTGCAGTCACTTTTACAGCAGTCAGTTTTAATTAGTGGCAGTGTCGGTTATTGGCAGTGTCATTGGCAATTAGTGGCAGTGGCAATGTCGGGGTAAGTGTGTTTTAGGTAATAAAAAAAAGGTTTAGTGTCAGTACGAGTGTTAGTGTTAGTGTCAGTGTTTTCAGGTACGACACAAAAACAAATGATGTACTATTGTTTCTTTTACTATTGTGCCCTGCTATGCGCACAAAGAACAAATAACACATACATATGTAGTATTGTCGTAATCATCAGGAGTAGGAGAATTTATTTTGCAGCTTTTCTGGTGATGGGTCATGGTAATGGCATTAAAATATAAGGCAAAATTTTAAAAAATTATATATTTTTTATATTTTGGTCCAGAGTTCCTTTCATAATAAAACAAAATCAGAAGATATGCATTGCCATTTTCCACCAAATGAAAGCTTAATCTGTCTTGAAAAAAAACATGGTATAATCCACATGGTATAATCCACTGGGTAGTTGCAATGTTATGTACAGTTTTACTATCAAAGTTGCAAAATGTGGCTTGGGCGTTAAGCTTTGTTTTGACCTTGGTCATAAAAGGGTTAAAAGCACAGTAAAATCTGTCTTGACTCATTGACATTGACTGAATTGACTTGCATCCTATATGACAGATTCATTTTAGATGCCATTAAGAGGACCAAAGCATTCATTCTACTGTCAGTCTTGTGGTGGATTGGGTACTAAGGAAGGTCATGCACTTTTTAATCTAGAAGACCCATAATGGTAAAAAAATAAATAGGGCTCTTAGGAGCTACACTTAACACTATTAAAATTTAAGGAAGATGATCCTATTTTAACCAATAGACTAGGTAAGCTCTGAAAATTGTATTACGTGGCTGTATATTGTCATCAATGTAAACACTTGACATTGGCAAATAATAAAAAATCTGCTCCACCAGTAATTCATTAGATTCATTTATGTGAAAATATCCAATGGATTTTAATTTGCTGGTGTTCCACTGTTGTTTTTTTTTCTTTCAATGTATTCAAAATATTCTCTCATTCATCAAAAATTATAGCTGAGCAATGGGATTAAAACAAGAATAAAACTTAGAAAATAAAAATAAAAGCATTTTTTTTGCAGCTTTAATTCTCTTTAACCACTTTCCGCCTCCTAGCAGTAGATACTGCTAGTGGGTATCATTGTGCACATGCTCACTGGCATGCCCGCTGGGGTAAGAAATGGCATGATCCCCTGACAAAATGTTCAGTATTTGGTTGTTTATATAGCAAAAAATAAAAAAACACAGTAGTGATTAAATATCACAAAAAGAAAGCTCTATTTTTGTGAAACAAAATTATATACATTTATTTTTGTATAGCATTGCATGACCAAGCAATTGCCAGTTAAGGAATAAGTTCACTTTTTTGACAAAAATAATTAATGCACATTTTTTTGCAGGTAAATTATTTGATTATTTTTGTCCAAAAGGAGCCTGGAAAGCATTGCACCAGCAATTAGTAGGTCACTGATGCCATGCAGGTCTCCTGCAGACCTGTCAGAATATCTGCTTATCGTATGGGATGTACAAGCAAGAAGATATTCAGACAGGAAGCTTCAAAGAACTACCACTGCACTCCACAGCGCTGTGCTAGTTCATTGAAAACTACAAGCCCACAGCCCCTAAGGCTGTCTGAATCTGTAGGCACTCATTCACAGAACTCTGTGAACGAGTGACGTGGCCATGTGAATGGCGCCCCGCACAGCCAAGCTGTTTTCAAATCTGACAGATAGCATGGGGAAACTTCTCCCTGTACTATCTCTCAGTGGGAGGGGGGTGGACAATGGGAATGGCTGCAGTTATGGGAACATGTTATATGTTCCACCCTAAAAATGGGTGGAACATGTAACATGTTCCCAAAGGTGAATGTTTCCTTTAAAGTAGCACAGCTCAGAATAGCAAACAAAAGCAAAACCTTCTGGAGGTCACGTAGTGTATTGTTTACCTACAGCACTCACCTCTTCTCTCTTTGGAAGAGCCCTCACTGTCCTCACATACAATGCAGGACTATTGATCCTGCACTGTATATGATGATGTCACACTGTAACTAAGTGCCTTAGAAAATAGGCTTTTGGCTTGGTTGTACAGGATGGAAGAAACCTACTGGAGCAAGGAATGAATAAAGGAGTCAAATCTCCTATGCTGGGTTTCCTCCTCTTAAAAAACCCCCAATGAAGGGTTAAAATTTGGAAAAGCAACATGATTCCCTGCAGACTATGAATCATCTGCAGTTGATCTGAAAATATCCACCAATCTCCATTTGCTGCAAATCAGTTGACTAAAGTAAAAAAAAAAACAAAAAAACTTTCATAGTAATCTACTAAACTCTAGAAGGTACTTTTTATTTTTCAAAAGAAACTATGGCCAATGTCTGTCTTGATTATATCATCTTTTTTTAGAATAACATATGCAGCAAATATATACAGTAGGTTGCTACTCTTTGCAACTTTTAGGGCCATTAGCTGTTTCCATTCTTTCTTCTTCCCACTTCCATAACTCTCTGATGAATACTCTAGAAGAAGTGAGCCAGAGGCATCCATTATCTACATTCATGCTATTGCTTGCATCAAACCTTTGGTAAATATTTTATACCATGTCAATCAGTTCCTTCTAATTGTATTAAATAAATAGCATCTTGTCATCATCATATTTCAGTGATTGCAAATATTTCAATTTAAATAGACCAATTCATACTGTTTTGAATATGTGCCTTCATTACATTAAGTAAATAATCCAATTCATCCCTTGCTCATTTGAGACTCTTTCTGAGATGTTACAATCACATTTCATTTGTAAAGCCCAAAAAAAGATTTAATTTCCTAGTAAGCTCACATCTCTTAGCCACATCAAACCATTTGGGTTTCTCCCAAGAGAATGTTTGTTGACTGACTTCTGGCTTAAAGTGATTTACGTAAACAAAAATCACTGGCATTACATGTGCTTAGGATAAGGCATTACTGCTTCCAGCTTTTAGGATCCTTACAGAGATAAACATTTTTAGAACATAACCATATTAATCTCTGCTATTAAAGGAAATCTTTAGTTTTAGAAAATAAATCGGAGAGGGATTCCCTCCCTGCTCACCATGAATCACACAACTCTCATGTAGAGTATTCATGAACACTTCCGAATATCAGGCCAACACATTTTCTAAGCAACAGGAAAAAGGAAAAATTATAATTCAGCTTTCAAGATGTTTTTCTGTACGATAAAATACATGTACTTGACCATGTCCAGGCATCCAAATAACATATCCCCAAGAGAATTGCATATATAGATTGTAAACTCTAACGAGCAAGGCCCACTAATCCCTCTTGTATTGTAACTTCATTGTCTTCCTCTGTTTTGCAAAATGCTGCGCAAACTGTAGGCATTATATAAATCATGTATAGTATTAGCAATAGGTTATATCTAGACAATTGGCAACCCAACTACAGTAAAATAGCAGTAAAACAAGTTAAGTTAGGGAATCCACAACAACAAAGCCATTCCTTGCAATGCTGTTTGTATTTCATTAAACCAGCTTATCCAATGTTAATAGGTGACCTGTCATTCTTAATAAGTCACTTATTTACCGACATAGTGCTAGGTGCATAGAAAACAACATTCTCAAAGGTTGCCTAGAAACAAATCACATCTGTGAAGTTTACATTATAGATTACTCTGTATTGTTTTAACTAAATTTTCTTAATCAAGCAAAGCAGTTTTCAAGTATACAGCTTTGGTGAATTTTGACAAGAAATACCTGGATTATTAACTTCCTTCTTTCAGTTTGTTTTTGGCTTTTTTATAATTTTCCTTCCTGGGGGGTACTGTGATAGTTGGCCCCTGGATATCTTTGTTGTAATGGGGTAGATTTGCTAAAACTGGCGCACTCAGAATTTAATGCAGCTGTGCACGATAGCCAATCAGCATCTAACTTTAGATGGTTCAATTAAGCTTTGGCAATAGATGATTGGTTTCTGTGCAGAGTTGTATCACATTTTACACTCTCCGATACATTCTGTGAACAACAAACATTATACAGTACTCTTATAGATACAAGGGTCTATCCTCTATTTCCTTTGCTATAACCATGACTGCATGAAGGTAATTTTCCATAGAAATACAGATCATCAGAGAGTGGACTTCCTGCAGAAAATGGCCAGAGACTTGCTATCAGTCTGTTGGAGGCTGCTTACATGCTGCAGGAAACAGACTGGGGACTTGATGTATAAAACTGCTAGAGCTTACTCCCAATGTAGTCCATTTACATATTATTGACCCCATTCCTACTAATGGTTGCTGAGACCTGAGGGTTGCACAATAGGGATTAGGTTGAAGGTTGGGCACCAAAGTTGTAAATAGATGGATAAATCTAATTTTCTATAATGAAAGAAATTGAAGAGATGGGTTTGTCACAAAAGGTTGATACAATAAACAGTTATAAACTCACACAAGGATCTGGTTTTTGAAATATGGAGCAAGGAAAAGAGTTGTTGACCATAGCATGCAGGTGGTTATTTTCCTAGCACATGTTAGCAAATGTAGAGTACATAAGTTTATATTCCTGTTTCAAACGATTTCCGACAGACAGATTTAAACGTAGAAAAAAAAACAGTTCCACCGGTATATCATTTATTCTAGCCTAAATTTAGCCTTTTAAGGTCTATTATCTGTCAGTCTACATCCTGGTGAGATGGATCTAAGCTTGTAGGTATTTCGACCTAAAAGTATAAATGCAAATTTCATGGCAAATGTAGCCATGAGTGGAAACATAGCTGGTGAAAGGTGTCCTCAAGCAAGCAGGAGAGTATCTTAATATAAATTGAACAGGCTTTTTGGAGTATATTACAGGGATCTACTATATGTGATCAAGTAGACCACAGAAGAACGTATTTGCACAAGGCAGCCAATTCCTACAGCCAGCTGATGCAAAAGGACTCTGTGGAAGAATCTAGGAGGAAAGTTGTGAGTGGGCCACTAAGAGAGAGGGCACAAATACATGCTGATGTAAGAATAACCCTTTAGTGCAGTCTAATCAACTGTCTCCGCTGACTTTATGGACTAAGATGTTATTATATGATTAAGGCATCAGTGCTGCCTCAAACAGTACAGTATCAAAGACAACCATAGGCTTGTTTGTAGTACCAGCAATTTTCAAATTTGAGAGCAGAACTGCAGCATTCCATAGAGCTCACTTAATACATTACAATCTGATGGTACAATCTCTTTTGGCTCTACCAGCAGTTAAGTAATTTGAGGGTCTTTCTGACTGGATACAGATTGCTTAGATAGTTTATATAGGTCCCCATATTACATTGTTATGGAAACTCTAAAGTTGATTTTACAAAGGTTTGTATGATCAGATTGTATTGTGTTCGCTAAGAACAAAACAGATACAATCATCTTAGAAGTAAAGACCCAGTGTGTTCGGAGCCAGTGTCCCTGTTCTAAACAGGCGTTTCAGTCAATCACAAGCAACTGGGAGGCAAGCAATACCTGTAACTAGATTGTTCTTATCAGACATGATCAAAGTGTAGCAGTTAGGAGTGCAACACATGGGCTCCCTGCAGGTGGCCACTTTAATTTGACAATGATCACTCGATCACTGGGGCAACTTGGACTAACTAAATGCTGCTTTAGAAAAATGATACTACCCCTGCCCCTGTCAAGCTCTGGAGTGAGAAGGCCTGCTATGTTGTGCAAAAAATGCTTTGTAAGTTTTGAGAAAACATGTTACAGTTCTCCTGAGCTGAATCATTATATGAATCAGGGGCGGAATGACAACTCATGGGGCCCCCGCGCAATCGGGGATCATGGGGCCCCTGTGTCCTTGCCCAAACTAAAAAAAGCCTATGAAAAGGTACCAGGGGCATCTCATGGGGCCCCCTACTGACCCCGGGCCCAAATGGTCAGTCTGCCCTTGATATGAATCATGAGTTGTGTAGCACAGAAAAGAAAAAGAATGCAGCCACCATATCTATGTAGCACCCTCTAGTGTGCTACTAGTGTTACTGTAGGTAAATGTATTATGTTATAACTCATGGTAACTGTGTGAGTCTGTAATTAGGTTGGGTTACTGCCGGTCAGGCTGGGTGACTCAGAATGTTGGGACTCTATCACCTCCACATGGTTCTGGAGGAACATAGAACCTCCGAGAAGCCAGTGGGCAGGAGGGGTGAGACCTAAATCAGCATATTTATGGAAGTCTGGCCAATCCTAGGTTTGGAGGCCCTGATAGTAGGGTAAGGCTAACTCATAATTATGAGAGAGCCATGCTAGCAGAGGAGTTGGGTGGAAAATGGAGTGCCAAGGAGGCTGTCAGTGGCCTGGGAGGTATCCCCTAGGTCTTAGGGGGGACTTGGCCTCCAGGCTGGGCTCAGGCTGGCTCAGGAAGATCCATCCAGCATCATGGTATGAACAGGATCATTGCCTGGCAGCAGTGAGAGCAAGGAGGATAGAGTACGTATATCAGCACACCCAGGGATTCACAAGGGGAGAGACTGCCACATGTAGCAAGCTTTCAAAGGACAGCACTGTGCCTAATCCTTTATCCTTGTCCTGGGAGATCTTCAGAGCAGCCAGGAGGGCTGGTAATGTCTAAAGGCTGTGGAGCTGGGAGCAGTTCTAGAGGGGAGAGGAGATACTTCTACATGTAGTTTGCAGTGCTTTCAGAGGGGTTGGGAGTCCCTAGCTCATAAGGAGCTTGTGCTACTGATCTGTAAAGACTGACCGAATTCAAGGAGAAAAACAGTCCATGATTTTTGTTTTGTAAATAGGAAGGAAGTTGTCCCCGTGCATTGATTCAGACAAGTTGGGCATCCCATAATCCCTATTACCCCATCCAAGTTATTTCCCGTTAATAAAAATTAAAAAAAACAAGCTCATGGACTGTTCATTGATTGTGGATGTAGATGTAGAAAATGCGTGTTGCCTGGTTGTGCAAAGCTTAGGGGGATCCAGAAACACAGCAGCCCTGAACAGGGTAGCGGTACATCTAAAAAATGGAAAACTGCAGTATATTACATTTTTGTTCTTGGGTTCAGATCTTATTCAACACTGTCATGGACTGTGACATATTTTGTAGTGCAGAAAAATACCTGTTGATCCTGCCTGAATTCCAGTTCTCGTAACTTCCTGAGCATGTGACCAAAATGCAAACAATGGTAGACTTTCAAATCTATCTGTGTGAAAGATAAAACACCACCTCCCTATGGCATGAAGATGAGGAGAGAAGGTAATGCTTATAGTCCAAATCAGGAGAACAATCCAGGGTCAAAATGCTACTGGCAGAACCACTAAGTAAATTTTTTTAAAAAAACAATCTAAAAAAATAAGGCTAATGCAGCAACCACATCTTACATTTGGTAAGCTAAAATATATTAAAATATTGTGTTTGGGTTTAGATACACTTTAGGGAAGACTGGGACTGTTACATTTGAAGGTCAACATTAGAAGTTTACTGAATGAGTTTACTTGTTGCCTGAAATGAGCTAAATTAGGTTGCCTTCTATCTTTTGAGTAGGGATGAGTTAGCTGGGCAAAGATCAGTAAATCCAGCAAAAGGTCTGCTAAAACCCAATAAAGCCCTGAACCCTACTGAAGTCTATAGTAGTAGAAACTGGTTATTTGTTTCTGGCCTTTTGCAAAGCTAATTTGCAAAATTTTGTTTAACGGATAAGTTCACCTTCAGGAACATGTTACAGGTTTCGTCCATTTTTAGGGTCCGTTTTTAGCCGCTCAGGGATCCGAGCACCTGGTGTGACAGCAGTACAGGGAGAAATTCCCCGTACCAGCAGTCGCTTTTTGAAAAGAGCGTGGCCATGCGAAGCTCAGCCCACAGTCACGTCATTCGTTCTCAGAGTTCTGTGAATTAATGAACTACAAGCACCGAAATCCTTTGTGGATTTTGGCTTGTAGTTCTCAATGAACTACCATAGCGCTGTTGAGCGCTGTAGTAAATTGATTCTCTCTGTCAGTGTGAAACTGCTTGCCTGTACAATGGGCAGGCAGATAACTCTAACAGTCTGCAGGAGTCCTGCATGGCACCAGTGATCTGCTGATTGCTGGTGCAATGCTTTCCAAGCTCCTACATAAATAAATACACAATTTTTTTGCCTGCAAAAAATGTGCATTTTTTTCAAGGCAAACAAGGCAATAGTATGGGGGACATTTTCCATTGCAAAAAATGTCTTTTTCAGAGGAGAGAGAGTCTTTTAATGCAACTTAAGGAATATCAATAAAAAAAACCATAAATCCTTTATTCACCAAGTCTGGATGCTTTCACCCCCTTCCAGTCCAGGCCAATGTTGCAATTTGTTGCAATTGGAATGACAATTGCACAGTCATGCAACACTGTACACAAATTAAGTTTTTATTGTTTTTTTTCCACATAAATAGAGATTTCTTTTGGTGGTATTTAATCACCACTGGGTTTTTTGTATTTTTTTGCTATATAAATGAATATATACAGACAATGTAAAAAAGAAAAAAAAACTTTATTTTGCTTAGTTTTTGTTATAAAATTTATTCTGCTAAAGTTTTTGGGTAAAAATAACCCAAAACAGTGTATATTATGTAGTCTGTGTGAAAGTTATAGAGTATACAAACTATGGGATATACAGTATATCTGAAAAATTTGATCAGTTGACAGCCTAAAATGCCAGACACTGGTATGACATATGGCAGTGATCAGGACATTGGTATGAAGTATGGCGGTGATCAGGACAATGGAGAGAGGTATGGCGGTGATCAGGATGCTGGTATGGGGTATAGCATTGATCAGGATAACATGCTTTGAGATGCTTTAAACCTGCATGGATGCAGTACAATGTACTCTTTTAAAATTGGCAACCACTAAATGACAAATCCATTGGTGATAAATGTTCAAAAGACCTTTTTGGGACTACTTGTATTTTATGATAGGAAAACTAGAGTATTACATTGCATTTCCACAGCACCCTTGGATATTAATGCCTAAAAAAATACTAGTAACTCAGTACTCCTTCGCAATAGAATATGAGGCCAGAGGTTACCCCACTAAATGTAACAAGATTTGGGGGAACTTGGTATTGAGTCTCAATTCTTTTGAGCAACCTTTCATGTCTTCTACAACCTAATTACATTGACCACACCATTCTTATCACCGATTATTCTGTCAAATGTAGACATTAGAAGGCTGTATCTCCCACCTCCACTACCACACACTGTTTTGAGGATTTTTTGTATGGTTATATTTTATGTTTACAGTTCTTAATTTCTTTACCTACACTTGAATCATGCCCTCATAGGTTGCTGTGGTACTACTGTTTTGATGGATAATTGTACCAATTAACAGTGAACTTTAATGTAGTGAAAAGTATTTCCTAAAAAAAAAAAAAATGACAGATCCTTGGCCAGGTTCAGTTTGTAAGCAAGCCAGTAGATCTGTCATTTAGCAGCAGAAACACTACAACCGCTAAATGGCAGATCTTTACTGGCTTCTCTTTGTAAACAAATGTGCAATGGATCCTGGGTGATGTAATTGACTAAATATGGTTGTGACCATGTTTGCTTAGTGCAGTGTTTCTCAACTCCAGTCCTCATGGACCCCCAACAGGTCATGTTTTCAGGATTTCCCTCAGATGAAACAGCTATGGTAATTACTAAGGCAGTGAAACTGATCAAATCACCTGTGCAAAATAATGGAAATCCTGAAAACATGACCTGTTGGGGGTCCATGAGGACTGGAATTGAGAAACACTGGCTTAGTGTTTTCATTGAAGATCCCCTATACCTTGTTTACGCACAGAGGGGATCTGTCATCTGTGACAGTATATAATCATGTTGGGAGCCATCATGTTTGATCTGCATTGCTGGATGATGTGATTGATGTTGCATTTATGCTGGGGGCACTATGTTTTTCTCTGCTTTGTTTACAATTTAAATATTTTTGGAAATACAGAAGAAGGAATTGTATGTACCCCTCACTCATTCACCTGGAGGGGGGGGGGAATATCTGAGGGCTGCAGACCCTCACAACCTTTTCTGGTAACAGGATGAGGGGATGAGGCCCTTGCCCCCATTAACACTGAGGCCAGGTTCCTTGCAAGGGGTGGTGGTCTTGCCCCTCTCCTTGCATGATATCCTACCAATCTTGTGGGCATGTGGCTTTTTACGGTTCATGAGGGGAGGCACATGCTCATTCCTGTCCCACCCTTTTCCTGCCTGGATAAGAGAGCGTTTATGAAGTTTTAGGGGAACCTCATCTTTTCTTTTTAATGAAAGGGGTGTCCCCCCTGAAAAATACTATGCCACATGCTACTTAAATTTTTGAGTGCATTTGACCTGTTATGGTTAGGCAGTGGGGACAATTTGCTCGCCCATTCACTGAAATGTGAACAAGCTGGATCGGGACAAACTCATGTTCAACGTGATACAGACTGACAACTAAAAAAGTGCATCTCTAACTCAACTCTACTATTAAGTAAATGCTGTGCATGAAAAAAAACAAATATGTTCAGACACACAGATCTGCAAAGATTGTCAGCTGGAGGGTGCTGGTATTTACAAAGATCATCAGCCAGAAGGTGCCAGTAGGATGATAATGTCAGAGAAGCTCTGCCCATAACGCATTTCATCCAAAAAAGGTCTTAATCAGAAATCCTCCAACTGATGATCACTGCAGAAACTGGCACCTTCCTGGTTTAGGATCTATGTTAATAGGGGAAGTTGGCTCCATAACTTTGGGTGGATGAGTATTACATTTAAAGTGTTACTAAACCCAGGACCTTGCATTCACTATATATGGTCTCCCAGAGTACACAGAACATGAATGTGCAATTATTTTAGTAAATACAAACTGCTAAATACCTTTTCTCATCAGCAGTTAGAGCAGTCTTGTGACTTTAGCAGAGTACTGGTTAAAGCTTGTAGGAGGAATTTTCTTTCTGCTCTCGGAGGATGCAAAACCCCTGACCTCTGTCTGCACAGTGCTGATTGGCTCTGTGCTGATCACATGCACTCTCCCAAGAAAAAAACAAAAACTCTCTAGCAATACATACTAAACTGAGCATGTGCATGTGGCTATGGGTTCAGTCTGTCTTATCAGGTGGACACCCGAACAAGAGGAGGGGCAGAGAAAACAGGATTAAATGGCCTTTTTACACAATGCAGAGGATTAACCCCTTAGGTTCCACGGTGAGTATACCAAGTATGCTTTACTGCATATAAAGACTGATTTTACTGTTGTGGGTTTAATAACACTTTAAGCTGAATTGATGGTTGTTTCTAACCCTGAAAAGCTATTTGTTTAAGATTTTGTAAGTGCTTTTCTGCAAGAACTATGGATGTTTTTCATAGATAAAACTGAGAGCACTATTTTTTGTATGTTTTGGTATGTGCGGTTGGAGTCCCTTTTAACCCTTTGTGATATTGATCTATTATGTTGCCTGCAAATGGATGTGGAGGATTTTAACTCCTTCTCCATTAAGCATTGCAAATCCTCCTGTAATGTAAGAGGTCTTCATTGAAGGTGAGATTTAGGGCTGGCATGTGGTGGTTCTAGGGCTGCATGGCACAAATATTGTTTGAAGAGTGTCACGTTATTTTATATTGACACGTTTGGACTGTGGGACTGCACTTTATGCTTTTTGCTTATTCTTTATTAATTTTTACATCTTTTCTACATGATAATTTTTTTTTTGCTACCTGTTTTGAAAATATACTTGAATTTTACAAATTTTGAGGATAAGAATATTTATGTTTGAACACACAGGTCATATTTGTTTTTTCTTACTTTATAGTAGAGTTGGGGTAGCACTGCACATTTTGCTACTGTCAATTTGTATCATAGGAGTGTGAATCACTTTTTTAGTGCTGGCAAGTTATTTTTTTCTCGTTTGTGTTTTTTTTCAGTATCGGTTGCGCAGTTTTTTGCACTTGAACCCAAAGCTCATCTCTGTTATTGGTCATTGAACCTGCCTATCACTTTAAAGGAACCGATATGAAGGCTCAAAAAGGAGGAAGGATGGGCCACACGTGACTTTTTTTTAGAACAAAAGTCTAGATTTGGAATTAAATTTACTGTTCTAAACTACTGGTTGTACTGACTTAATTTGCAAGCAATTTTCATTAAAGGGAAGTGCATTTTTTCATTTTCTGCTCAGTTTGAATTACACAGGTTTTTGACAGATTTATTTTAAGGCTAAATATAGAATGACATTTTCAAGTTTAATTGATTATCAGCATTTCCACTTAGACTGTGCGCCGTTATCTGTTCAGAAGACAACTGCTGAGAGTAAAAGACTCTGCAGAGTATTACAAACTATGCTTCTGTCCTGTTGTCTGGTTCTGCCAAGAGAAAATATGCGTTGGAAGACTGTGAGAAATCAGGTTAAGACTTACATTAACAGGTGTCACAGTGACTAGGGTTGCCATGGAAATTGTGCTGTGTTAGATGTGAGGATGATGTCACCATGGCATTTACACACATAACGTATATCCCAAGACAGGAGGAGAACATTAAATAAATGCCTCTGATAAATCACAGATGAAGGGAACTGGTATTTTATCTGAACTTGGAATGTACCTGAAACTACAGGCACTGAAATAGAAAACTAGAAAAGCTGAAGAACAGTGTTACCAAGAGGATGATGAAAAAAGAAACTTGTTAAACATCATAAAGAAAAAGCTTTATCTGTTTTATGGCTGTAAAACTAGGGCAAAATGCTGTAAAAATGCATAGAATATATGAATAAAAATAAGCATGCGATAACTTTTTTTTTTGTTTGAAGAAATTAGGTTATTTTATAATCCATTTGGAAATGTTCATTTTTAATCTCATGCAATGCATCCTTCAGAGTTCCTTCCTTTTTTGAAAAACTGATGACCCTGTTTAAAATTAATATAAATGTTCATTCTCTACACAACTAGCATTGCATTGCTAATATGCCCATATTACCATGGTTTCTAGAAATTGTACATTACTCAGTGTACTCTCCATAATTCGAGCCCAGGGTTAAAATTTACTCAATTGCATTAAGCAAAAAATCCATAATTCTTAAAGGGAACTTCAAAACTACTCAGGAAAGTAAGCGTTTAAACTAAGAATGACAATTCTATTTGATACAAAAGTTAATAGACCAAATTTGGACCTCAGATTTCCAAATCACTATCCAACAATTTTACGACATCTCTCACGTCTCAGAATCCCCCCCCCCCCATTCCATAGCCCTCTCCTTGTCTTAGAGCGATTCTAAAGGTACATTTTTTGTTTTTGGAACATAACAAACATGTCTATACTTACCTACTGTGTGCAGTGGTTTTGCACAGAGCAGCCTGGATCCTCCTCATCTCACGTCCCCAGCAGGCTCTCCTGGACCCTCACTCCTGTCGGATGCCCCTACTGCAAGCAGCCTACTATGGGGGCACCCATTGCTTCAAGTGTCCATTCACACAAGGAACCACAGCTTGGCCCCACCCCTCTCTCTCCTCATTGGCTGACTGGCTGTAAATGAAAGCAGCAGGAGCCAATGGCTCCCACTTGCTGTCTCAACCAATGAGGAGGCAGAGACACGGGACAGCCAAGGCTGTGATGCACATCGCTGAATCATGTTGGGGCTCAGGTAAGTATTGAGGGGGCTGGGGGCACTGCTGCACACAGAAGGTTTTTTACCTTCATGCATAGAATGCATGAAGGTAAAAATCCTACAGCTTTTACAACCACTTTAACTCACTAACTATCCAAGTTTAACCAATAGCCACCCGGCCAATAGCCATTTGGCGGCCGGCAAAATGCTGTAGATTTCCGGGTGGACGCCATATGGTGTCCTCCCGGGCATGCGCAGTTTTCGCGCTTTCAGAGCTGCGTGATCTGTCACCGGCCGTGTACCTCGGACACGGCCGATGACAGATCTGAGTACCGGCCCCTGTTGCCGGTACCATGTGACCTGCTGTGACCAATCACAGCAGGTCACATGACAGTTGTATACAATGGATGGCTTCATTCATGCCATCCATTGTATACTAGTGTCTAGCTGTGAATGGTCACAGCGATCACATGCACATGTCCTGTGATTAGCTGTGGCCAAATCACAGCTAAGCACGAAAAAAAAAAAAAAAAACCTGAATGAATCGATGTCATTCAGGTAAATGCTTGCTTATAGCAAAGTAATTCTTTGCTATAAGCAAATTGTGTAAAAAAAAAAAAAAATTACTGATCACTTCCCCAAAGTAGTACAATGTTACTATGGTAACATTGTACTACTTTGGTCATAGTGAAATATGAAACAAAATCTTGAAAAAAAGAAAAAAAATGTAATAAAAAATTAAAAATAATAAAAAAAATATATATTTTTTTTTTTTTCATGCTGTCACCAGTCAGTGTCCCTGATCACCGCCATGCCAGTTATATGATGACGCTGTACTGCACTAGTGACAGTATGTAAAAAAAAAATAGTGAAAATAATTTTTTTCATTTTCCGAAAGATTATGACTAATAAAATACAACTTCAAAAAACTCGCCATGCCTCTTATGAAGTACGTCGGACTGTCTACTCTGCAAAAAGGGGTAATTTGGGGGATATCTGTACTGTTCTGACATTCTTGGACCTCAAGAAATTAGATTGGCTGTCAGTACTTCAGGATTGCTCAATATTCAGATCTATACCATAGTTTGTGAACTCTATAACTTTCCTACAAACTAAAAAATACATCCTAATTTGGGTTATTTTCACCAAAGACATGTAGTAGAACACATCTTGGTCTAAATTTATGAAGAACAATTATTTATTTCCAAACTTTTATAACAGAAACAAAGAAAAACTTGGGTTTTTTTTCCAAATTTTCGCTCATTTTTTGTTAATTTAGCAAAAACTAAAAACCCCAGTGGTGATTAAATACCACCAAAAGAAAGCTCTAGTTGTGTGAAGAAAATGATAAAATTTTAGTTTGGGTACAATGTTGTATGACCGCGCAATTGTCATTCAAAATGTGAGAGTGCTGAATCCTGAAAAATGGCCTAGGCAGGAAGGGGGTAAAAGTGCCCGGTATTGAATTGGTTAATTACCATTGCTGTGTTTTTTTGTGTCTTTACTCTTTAGAGATTGTTTTATTACCGTACATATTTCTTTAGATTGTAAGACACCACTTTTCGATACTAGATATTCCATTGTTATAAAAAGACATTTAATTGCCATTGTTGCTACTAGATTTTCTTCAAATATACACTATATTGCCAAAAGTATTGGGACACCCCTCCAAATCATTGGATTCAGGTGTTCCAATCACCTCCATGACCACAGGTTTAAAAAATCAAGTCCTTAGGCATGCAGACTGCTACAAACATTTGTGAAAGAATGGGCCTCTCTCAGGAGTTCAGTGAATTCAAGCATGGTAACGTGATAGGTTGCCACCTGTGCAATAAGTCCATCCATGAAACTTCCTTGCTACTAAATATTCCACAGTCAACTGTTAGTGGTATTATAACAAAGTGGAAGCAACTGTGAACAACATCAACTCTGCCATGAAGTGGTAGCCTACGTAAAATGACAGAGCGGGGTCAGTGCATGCTGAAGTGCACAGTTTGCAGAAGTCAGTAGCTAAAGACCAGAGGCATTGCAAAACTGACAGTTACAAGCGTGAATCCCAAAGGCAGAGTCATGATGGGACTTGTAGTTCACCAACAGCTGGAGGGCCACAGTTGCCCACCCCTGGTATAAAGCACACCGCCACTGGACTCTAGAGCAGTGGAGATGTGTTCTCTGGAGTGATGAACCACGCTTCTCTGTCTGGCAATCCGATGGTCATTTCTGGGTTTGGCGGGTTGCCAGGCAAACAGTATTTGCTTGACTGCATTGTGCCAAGTGTAAAGTTTGGTGGTGGGGGGATTATGGTGTAGGGTTGTTTTTCAGGGGTTGGGCTTGGAACCTTAAATTTCAGTGAAGGGAACTCTTAAGGCATACCACTCCAAGACCTTTTGGACAATTTCATGCTCCCAACTTTGTGGGAACAGGTTGGGGGTGGCCCCTTCCTGTTCCAACATGTGTGCACACCAGTGCACAAAGCAAGGTCCATAAAGATATGGATGAGTCCTGACCTCAACCCGGACATCTTTGGGATGAATTAGAGCGGAGACTTCTAGTCCAACCTCACAAATGCGCTTCTGGAAGAATGGTCAAACATTCCCATATAAACACTCCTAAACCTTGTGGACAGCCTTCCCAGAAGAGTTGAAGCTGTTATAGCTGCAAAGGGCGGGCCAACTCAATATTGTACCACGCAGACTAAGACTGGGATGCCATTTAGTGTCATGTGCATGTAAAGGCAGGCGTCCCAAGGCAGGTGTGAAAAAATTAAATGTAAATTAAGAAAGCTTTCAGAAATAGAAGTGCAAATAGCTTATTTTTAATCAATTAACAAAATAAGTTAAAAAAAAAGCAAATGACCACCCTTTGCCTTCAAAATTGCATCAATTATTTTAGGTACACTTGCACACAGGAACTCGGCAGGTAGGATGTTCCAATCATCTTTTAGAACCACAGATCTTCTGTGAATATAGGCTGCCTCAAATCCTTCTGTCTCTTCATGTAATCCCACTAAAGTAAACATGGTGTGTTTTTCTCTGATGCATTAAGTGTCCTTGGCTGACCACTGCGTCTCAACTATGCTCAATCAATGGTGTTCTCATTGTTGAGAAATTCAGGCAGATACTTATCAATCATTCCATACCATCAGGGAGGTGTGTGATTGGCCCTAAATGTATTCTGCAGCAGAACAATGACTCCAAACATACTGCTGATGTCATTAAGAACGGTCTTAAGCATAAAAAAGAACAAGGAGTCGTGGAAGTGATGGTTTGGCCCCCACAAAGCCTGGATCTCAACATCAAGCCTATCTGAGATTGCTTGAAGATCTGTGGTTAGTTCTCCAAGATGTTTGGAACAACCTACCAGCCAAGTTTCTTCAAAAACTGTGTGCAAGTGTAGCTAGAAGAATTTATGCTGTTTATGCTGTTATGCTGTTCATTTACTTTCTATTTTGTTAACTGATAAAAATAAATAATTAACACTTATATTTTTGAAAGCATTTGTAATACACATACACATACATACATACATGGCTGGACTAGGGATTTTTTTTTAAAGTTGTCTGTGTCCAAGTGGGGAAAACTTCTCACACTTTCTTTCCCAGAGACACAGCAATAAAATCGGTGAAGGAATTGCTCCAAAAGTGTCCCACGAGAAGATTTCACCTTTTTTCATCACAATAAAAACCTGATGTGGGATTTTACCATATCTACCATATCAAACTTTTAAAAAAATATATTCTATATCTTTATTTATTTTACTGATCCCCCCACAATAAATATGGTTTCTCTTGTTTAAATGTCTAAATCGACATTACATTCATAGCTTTCTTTATTTAAAAGAAATCTGCTCATGTACTGTATTTGCTAGCACAGAAACTCAGGATTCACTTTCATATTAAAATGCATCCAGTCCACAGAAGTATTTGATTGATTCCCAATTAGTTATGGACAGTTCAGAGAGACAGCCTTCTCTATGGTATTCATTGCAATCAAATTTGTTTCAAGTACAGTTACCTAAATAATAATAGACCAAATCTATATAGGCAAGCCATTCCCTTCTGCCCTATTATTTATTCCAAAAGTTAAATAATCATCTGAACGAATCAAAAGAATTCACAGCACTGCAAAATAATTAAAAAGGAGTGTGAAATAGAAGCAATAGATTGGTATTTTATCAGTAGTTAAAAAGTCATTTTCATTTTCCACTATTCACTTTTTGTTTTTTTTTCCCAAGTTATTCCACTGAGAGCGCTTTACTTTCCAAAATAATATGCTAAAACTTTTGTTTCTGATTCCATATGTACAAATCGAATTAAGCTGATCCTCCAGAATTTAAAACATGGCTTTTGAATATGAAGTCATTTAAATATTTTTTTTTTTACTAAGCTGCACACTGCAGATGTGGAACAGGCTTATTAAAATGAGTAATGGAAAAAGACTTCAGAAATTAAGGATTTTAATAAAAGAACTGCGGAATCCTGGCATGAATACATTGAGAAAAAAAGTCATCCTTTTGTTAGCCAGTGATTGTTATTTGTGGAACGTTTTGTAAATCATTAAGTACTAAAAAAATATATATTAACAGTCTCATATATGACAGCGATGAGAAAATACAGTTTATAGTGAGTAAAACACACACACATTTCAAATGACCCATTTACAGAACCAGCACTTTACTTGTAGTACATATAGTACTAATGGCTTATCTACATGAAACCTTTCTTACTTATTTGTACTTGATGAAATTGCAATATATTATCTCTTACAAACTGGTATCTTTGTATAACAACCACCTTTTCAACATCATTACCATTATTTTTACCACCATCCAAATGTGTTGAATATAGAAACATGTATTGTATCATGAAATCCAGGATGTACTGTATATATATTTATGTAAATGTTAATATTATGTTGACTTACAATATGCTAAATTGACTGAGATGTTAAATAACCTTGCTTAGTTTACCTTTTCCATTATCCTGCCTTTGCTATGCTAAGGATATGTCAACCCACAATCTACTTATCCAGCATTAAGTAGTGATTGGGTTTCCATATTTGCCCCTTTTTCCCAAAGCCATTACATATACAAGAAAGTCATTTTCATTCTTCAACTGTATTTTCTATAATGATAAATAATTGAATAGAAGGAGGCATTCAAATTAAGATAGCCAAAATAACCAAGAGTTATTAGATGCTAGTGTGTGGTTTAGCCCTTTGCATCCACCCAAAGTATTTTTTTGGGGGGCAACAAAACCATTAACTACTTTATTCTCATTAGTTCCATTGCCTAAATCTCCCTACACGACTTAATCCCCAGGGCTTTTTTCAGGTTTTAGGAAGTGTATCAGTTTGCATCAAGTTTAGGCACTTATGCATAATTATATCCTGTAGTGCTACCCCCAGAGGATTCGCTTGGTATGATGGATCCTCTGTTCTCTGACATGACTCTATAAGCTGCTCGGTCACCACTGACACACTAGTTTATGTTAGTAGGTGCAGTGTTAGTAAGTTGAAGGCTGATCACATCTTTGTAACCTAAATGTAAATATACAGTATTATCATACTATATTAACATCCAGTAAATAGGCCACAATTGACTTGATGGTAGATAAAGTAAGTATATGTAGTGCTACCCCCATAGGAGCCGCTGGTATATTCCCCTAGATCTTTACCCGCAGCCAAGCACACAGCATTTCCTATAGCCATGTGAAAACTACTTCCGATGGGTACTCCAATGATCAGTCTAGGGGTTGTAGTTTTTGTTGTTTTGATGTTATTTTAGAATTGGGATAGGGAGCAGGGGCATATCTGCCAGTCCTGTCTTATCTGTCTCCAAGACTCGGTGTCCCTCTTCGATCAGGTCCATGAGGTGCTGCTGGAGAAGGGGTAGAGAGGGTGTCCGTCCGGTGTCTTCATCTCCCTGGATCTTGGATTGCGATGTGGGCGGGATGACATGCCGACCCTCTCATCTAGCCACACCCCCAAGATTACTGGGCAGCCTATGGCAGCCTGTCCTTCCCTCTCCAAGCTCCGCCTTCTCACCGGTGATTGGCCGCTGGATCTGTAGCTCAGGGAAAGCACACAGGTGGCCAATCACCGACGAGGAGACAGAGCTTGGAGAGGAGGAGCCGAGCGGCAGCACGAAGATCAAAGAAGCTGATCAGAGTGAGGGGCCAGCTGGAGCTGGTGAAGAGAAGGAGAGGAGCCGGTGAAGGAAGACAGCTGATCAGTAAGGTAAGTGTCTGTGCTGCCGGGATCTGGGCAGAGCAGATGGTGCTGCTGCAGCCAGGTATGCTGGTTGGGGATGGGAGAGGGAGGGAGCTCGGGCTGAAGCAGAGGTCAGCAATGTAAGCATCACTGGTGTCAGTGGGAGTAATAGTGCCCCATCATTCCTGTCAGTGTGGGAGGAATAGTGCCCCATCATCACTGTCCCTGACACCAATGATGGGGCACTATTCCTCCCACTGACAACAATGATGAGGCACTATTCCTCCCACTGACACCAATGATGGAACAGCATTCCTCCCACTGACACCAATGATGGGGCACTATTCCTCCCACTGACACCAATGATGGGGAGCTATTCCTCCCACTGACACCAATGATGGGGAGCTATTCCTCCCACTGACACCAATGATGGAGCACTATTCTTCCACTGACACCAATGATGGGGTACTATTCCTCCAAATGACACTGATAATGGAATAAAATAAGAGGTGGAGCTCTAATAGGAATAGTTGGAGCCTAAAGAGGAAGGGTGTAGATCTTAAATAGGAAGGGGTGGGACAAATTTAGATAGGGGGGTGACCGATTTTAGTCTTGCCTAGGGCAGCACAAAACCAAAATACACCGTTGATAGGGAGGGGATATAGTGGGATACTCTGAATTGAACTATACACAATTGAGGATAGCTTTCTCTAAGTAGATCTGTGTAGCAGACTGTACATAGAATGGAGCAACATCCCTCTGTAGAACTGCAGAACTTAATGGACAATTGCTCTTCTGGACACCAGCCGGTGTCCTCTCTAGCTTACACAGAGCAGCTGACAATGTAGGTCCCGAGGGGGTTAAACATTCCCAGCATCCATGTAGAACGGTCTGTATTCACAAGGCCCTTGCCTTCCTCCATGACACCAGACAAGAGCTGTAGACATCCCCCTCAGTTAGCCCTCAGAAGCACCCTGGGTTTCAGCATTCTGGCCCTCACTTCGCCCACCTGAGGCCTCCTGGCAGCATGAACCAATGGAGGAAGCCACCTCCCTGACTGAAACTCCCTTTTCAGAGGAATAGGAAGAAGACCCCAGATTCAATGTGCTCACTGAATATAAATACTAGTACCCAGCATGTTCACCAAACAACTGTAGCTTTTCTGTTAAGCAGAAAAGCTGCTATGTTTTGCCTGTCAGTCTCCTGTTAGGCAGGATACACTATACTAAACTAGACTATATACATCCTAGCAAGCAACCTAGGAGGGTGCTACATCTATTATAGCAGGGTAAGCAAAATACAATGCACAAAACAATGAACAAGGCAATTAATACATTAGAATAACAGACGGGAATATTAGCCTCACCTATGGCCATAGACTTACACAGCAATAAGGCTTCACCCCATTAAACTAGTATAGAGTACTGTCAGGGCTCCCGGGTGTGACCAGAGGTGTGTGACTGACGCAGGGAAACGCAGACTTCAGATATGTTATAAACAATATAATTTATTAACACTAACAATACAAACATAAACGCAGTGCAATACTAAAACATAACACAGTGCAAACAAACCAAACCAACCACCCACAGATGACAGTACATACAATGCAAGCGTCGTCAGGCAGACCGGGTCAATATCAATCGGGCAGGTAGGTACAGGGGGAGCAAGCGGAGAATGGTCGGGGTCACAAGCCAGGTTCAGCAGGTAGCGGGCAGCGTGGTACAGAGGGTCAGGTAGAGGAGAATGGTCAGACAAGCCAGGGATCAGGAGCAGGAGAATGGTCAGACAAAGCCAGGGATCAGAACAGGGTCAGCAATGAATCAGACAGGAGCAGGAACAGGATACAGGGCCCAGGAGAAACACACACCAAGGCAGAGTCTGCAGGTCTGGCCATCCCTTAAATACACCAGTATAATCAGTTCCAGGTGTTTGACTGGCTGCAAGGTTGAGTCTCTGATTGCTGGGAGCACCCGCTGGCCAGCCCTGGTACTGCAGCTCATAAGGCAGGTGAGTCCCACCATTGCTGGCCAGTCCATTCCTGACAGTACCCCCCCTCAAGGAGCGGCCTCAGGACGCTCCAAACAGTCCTAGCTGGGCAAAATGTTCCACCGCCCGGGTCTGGTAACTGGCGGGATATCAAAGACTGGCACACCGGGCAGGACTCCGGGCAGCGGCACACCAGGCAGGACTCCGGGCAGCAGCACACCGGGCAGGGGCACACCGGGCAGAGGCACACCGGGCTGGACTCCGGGCAGAGGCACATCGGGCTGGACTCCGGGCAGAGGCACATCGGGCTGGACTCCGGGGCAGAGGCACATCGGGCTGGACTCCGGGCAGAGGCACATCGGGCTGGACTCCGGGCAGAGGCACATCGGGCTGGACTCCGGGCAGAGGCACATCGGGCTGGACTCCGGGCAGAGGCACATCGGATTACCAGGCGAAGCAGCAGGCAGTGGTTCACCAGGCGGAGCAGCAGGCACCGGGCCACCAGGCGGAGCAGCAGGCACCGGGCTCCCAGGCGGGGCGCCAGGCATCGGGCCCCCAGGAGGGGCGACAGGCATCGGGCTACCAGGAGGGGTGACAGGCATCGGGTCCCCAGGAGGGGCGACAGGCATCGGGCCCCCAGGTGGGGCGACAGGCATCGGGCCCCCAGGCGGAGCGACAGGTCTCGGGCCCCCAGGCGGAGCGGCGGGCGCCGGACCCCCAGGCGGAGCGACAGGTCTCGGGCCCCCAGGCGGAGCGCAGGGCGCCGGACCCCCAGGCGGAGCGACAGGTCTCGGGCCCCCAGGCGGAGCGGCGGGCGCCGGACCCCCAGGCGGAGCGACAGGTCTCAGGCCCCCAGGCGGAGCGGCGGGCGCCGGACCCCCAGGCGAAGCGACAGGTCTCGGGCCCCCAGGCGGAGCGACAGGTCTCGGGCCCCCAGGCGGAGCGGCGGGCGCCGGACCCCCAGGCGGAGCGACAGGTCTCGGGCCCCCAGGCGGAGCGGCGGGCGCCGGACCCCCAGGCGGAGCGACAGGTCTCAGGCCCCCAGGCGGAGCGACAGGTCTCGGGCCCCCAGGCGGAGCGACAGGTCTCGGGCCCCCAGGCGGAGCGACAGGTCTCGGGCCCCCAGGCGGAGCGACAGGTCTCGGGCCCCCAGGCGGAGCGACAGGTCTCAGGCCCCCAGGCGGAGCGACAGGTCTCAGGCCCCCAGGCGGAGCGACAGGTCTCAGGCCCCCAGGCAGAGCGGCGGGCGCCAGGCCCCCAGGCGGAGCGGCGGGCGCCAGGCCCCCAGGCTGAGCGAAAGGTCTCGGGCCCCCAGGCGGAGCGGCGGGTGCCGGACCCCCAGGCGGAGCGACAGGTCTCGGGCCCCCAGGCGGAACGGCGGGCGCCGGACCCCCAGGCGGAGCGACAGGTCTCGGGCCCCCAGGCGGAGCGGCGAGCGCCGGACCCCCAGGCGGAGCGACAGGTCTCAGGCCCCCAGGCGGAGCGACAGGTCTCAGGCCCCCAGGTGGAGCGGCGGGTGCCAGGCCCCCAGGCGGAGCGACAGGTCTCGGGCCCCCAGGCGGAGCGGCGGGCGCCGGACCCCCAGGCGGAGTGACAGGTCTCGGGCCCCCAGGCGGAGCGGCGGGCGCCGGACCCCCAGGCGGAGCGACAGGTCTCAGGCCCCCAGGCGGAGCGACAGGTCTCGGGCCCCCAGGCGGGGCGACAGGCATTGGGCCCCCAGGCGGAGCGGCGGGTGCCGGACCCCCAGGCGGAGCGACAGGTCTCGGGCCCCCAGGTGGAGCGGCGGGCGCCGGACCCCCAGGTGGAGCGACAGGTCTCGGGCCCCCAGGCGGAGCGGCGGGCGCCGGACCCCCAGGCGGAGCGACAGGTCTCAGGCCCCCAGGCGGAGCGACAGGTCTCAGGCCCCCAGGCGGGGCGACAGGCATCGGGCCCCCAGGCGGAGCGGCGGGCGCCGGACCCCCAGGCGGAGCGACAGGTCTCGGGCCCCCAGGCGGAGCGGCGGGCGCCGGACCCCCAGGTGGAGCGACAGGTCTCGGGCCCCCAGGCGGAGCGACAGGTCTCAGGCCCCCAGGCGGAGCGACAGGTCTCAGGCCCCCAGGCGGAGCGACAGGTCTCAGGCCCCCAGGCAGAGCGGCGGGCGCCAGGCCCCCAGGCGGAGCGGCGGGCGCCAGGCCCCCAGGCTGAGCGAAAGGTCTCGGACCCCCAGGCGGAGCGACAGGTCTCGGGCCCCCAGGCGGAACGGCGGGCGCCGGACCCCCAGGCGGAGCGACAGGTCTCGGGCCCCCAGGCGGAGCGGCAGGCGCCGGACCCCCAGGCGGAGCGGCGGGCGCCGGACCCCCAGGCGGAGCGACAGGTCTCAGGCCCCCAGGCGGAGCGGCGGGCGCCGGACCCCCAGGTGGAGCGACAGGTCTCGGGCCCCCAGGCGGAGCGACAGGTCTCAGGCCCCCAGGCGGAGCGACAGGTCTCAGGCCCCCAGGCGGAGCGACAGGTCTCAGGCCCCCAGGCGGAGCGACAGGTCTCAGGCCCCCAGGCGGAGCGACAGGTCTCAGGCCCCCAGGCAGAGCGGCGGGCGCCAGGCCCCCAGGCGGAGCGGCGGGCGCCAGGCCCCCAGGCTGAGCGAAAGGTCTCGGACCCCCAGGCGGAGCGACAGGTCTCGGGCCCCCAGGCGGAACGGCGGGCGCCGGACCCCCAGGCGGAGCGACAGGTCTTGGGCCCCCAGGCGGAGCGGCAGGCGCCGGACCCCCAGGCAGAGCGGCGGGCGCCGGACCCCCAGGCGGAGTGACAGGTCTCAGGCCCCCAGGCGGAGCGGCGGGCGCCGGACCCCCAGGTGGAGCGACAGGTCTCGGGCCCCCAGGCGGAGCGGCGGGCGCCGGACCCCCAGGCGGAGCGACAGGTCTCAGGCCCCCAGGCGGAGCGACAGGTCTCAGGCCCCCAGGCGGGGCGACAGGCATCGGGCCCCCAGGCGGAGCGGCGGGCGCCGGACCGCCAGGCGGAGCGACAGGTCTCGGGCCCCCAGGCGGAGCGGCGGGCGCCGGACCCCCAGGCGGAGCGACAGGTCTCGGGCCCCCAGGCAGAGCGGCGGGCGCCGGAACCCCAGGCGGAGCGACAGGTCTCGGGCCCCCAGGCGGAGCGACAGGTCTCGGGCCCCCAGGCGGAGCGGCGTGCACCGAGTCACCAGGCATGACAGTAGGCTCCGAGTCAACTGGCATGACCGCTGGCACTGGGTCAGACATTGGATCGTCTGGCTGGACAGCGGGCATCGGGTCACCAGGCATCAGGTCATTTGGCTCGACAGCGGGCACCGCGTCATCTGGCAAGGCAGTGGGCTCCGAGTCAACTGGTATGACCGCAGGCACTGGGTCAGACATTGGATCGTCTGGCTGGACAGTGGGCATCGGGTCACCAGGCATCAGGTCATTTGGCTCAACAGCGGGCACCGCGTCATCTGGCAAGACAGTGGGCACCAAGTCACCAGGCACAACAGTGGGCTCTGAGTCAATTGGCACGACAGCGGGCACCGGGTCATCAGGTACCGGATTGTCTGGCTTGACAGCGGGCATCAGGTCACCAGGTATGACAGTGGGCACTGGGTCACCAGGCATCAGGTCATTTGGCTTGCCAGCGGGCACCGCGTCATCTGGCAAGGCAGTGGGCACCGGGTCACCAGGCATTGGATCGTCTGGCTCGACAGCGGGCATCGGGTCACCAGGTATGACAGCGGGCACTGGGTCACCAGGCATCAGGTCATTTGGCTCGCCAGCGGGCACCGCGTCATCTGGCAAGGCAGTGGGCACCGAGTCACCAGGTACGACAGCGGGCTCTGAGTCAATTGGCACGACAGCGGGCACCGGATCAGGTACCGAATCATCTGGATCAACAGCGGGCATCGAGTCAACTGGCCTAATAGGATCATCAGGCTGGATCAGTTCATCATGCTGGGTAGAGGCATCAGGCTGAGGAGAGGCATCAGGCTGAGGAGAGGCATCAGGCTGAAGAGAGGCATCAGGCTGGGTACAGGCATCAGGCTGGGTACAGGCATCAGGCTGGGTACAGGCATCAGGCTGGGTACAGACCTCAGGCTGAAGTGCGGGTGCCGAGGCACCAGGCTGAACCACGGAAGATAGGTTCTCAGACGGCAGGCTCACCGGTTTGGATACTGGCAGGATGGTACTGGTTGGAAAGAATTTTCGCTTTTTTCTGGTTTTAACTACTGGAGCACTGCAAGTAAACGCAGGTCTGCAAACGAATGGAGCAGCTGGAGACAGAGAAGAGCTGGAGGATGGAACAGAGGAGGGAGCAGTTGCTACAGAGGGCTTTTTTACAGGGTTAAAGGCAGGATAGGTGCAGCGAGTGGGAACAGGGTACTGACATGCGGTAGATAGCAGGGCAGGAGGAGCTGTTGGGAATGCAGGAATAGAGCTTTGAGGTAATAGATTAGAAGCAGGACTGGGTTTTTGTAGGCTGACTGAGGCTGGGTGCAACAAATCTGTCCATGTATGCAGTATGGGTTGAACAAAGCTGAGCTTACACAAAGCATGTCTGACCAAAGACTGCACTGCGTTTATACAATCTCTTAGTATCTGTGGTGAACATGCAGCATAATGCTCCAAGAAGCAATCCAATAACCACACCAGGGACTCTACCTGGTCGGCACTAAATGGCGGCAAAAATTCATCCCTGCATTCGGGGTACCAGATGAAACCAACTCCGCACAAACCTGAATCAATGGCTGCACCTCAGAGAATTCTGTGCCCTGATCTACTAGAACATGAGCGAGCCGTATACATTCTAGCAGTTCATCCCGGGGATACTCCTTCAGAGTTTGATAAGCATACTCTCTGTCATCAAACACTAGCAGATATAAATACACAACCTCATCAAGATCCATCCTTCCCATCAACAAACCAAGATGGCTTCCCTGTGCAGCCACTTCTGGTCAGGATTGGCCTTGGTGTAATGTCAGGGCTCCCCGGTATGACCAGAGGTGTGTGACTGACGCAGGGAAACGCAGACTTCAGATATGTTATAAACAATATAATTTATTAACACTAACAATACAAACATAAACGCAGTGCAATACTAAAACATAACACAGTGCAAACAAACCAAACCAACCACCCACAGATGACAGTACATACAATGCAAGCGTCGTCAGGCAGGCCGGGTCAATATCAATCGAGCAGGTAGGTACAGGGGGAGCAAGCGGAGAATGGTCGGGGTCACAAGCCAGGTTCAGCAGGTAGCGGGCAGCGTGGTACAGAGGGTCAGGCAGAGGAGAATGGTCAGACAAGCCAGGGATCAGGAGCAGGAGAATGGTCAGACAAAGCCAGGGATCAGAGCAGGGTCAGCAACGAATCAGACAGGAACAGGAACAGGGAGCAGGAACAGGATACAGGGCCCAGGAGAAACACACACCAAGGCAGAGTCTGCAGGTCTGGCCATCCCTTAAATACACCAGTATAATCAGTTCCAGGTGTTTGACTGGCTGCAAGGTTGAGTCTCTGATTGCTGGGAGCACCCGCTGGCCAGCCCTGGTACTGCAGCTCATAAGGCAGGTGAGTCCCACCATTGCTGGCCAGTCCATTCCTGACAAGTACACAGCATTGGTAAGAACAAAATCAACTGTGAAAGCATGTATGGTACACAGTCTCAGTCTTACTGTAACTCTTGGAAATAGCTATTCAAAACATGTCCCCAAGTGTGCTATACGCATACACCACCAAGAGTGGGTGGGTACCCCTGAGAATGTCTACAAAGTATCAGACACCTAATTATCAGTTCTATTCCACCTGTTGTTGGGGCCCATTTGTTAAGTGGTGCACATATAATAAAATGTAGTGGTGATGACGCCAAGACTAAGATAGCAAACTTGGACCAAAAACCATATCAAACCATAATCCCCAAAAGAACTGCTGGGCCAACCATGTCAGATACACCAGTGGTTCTTTGTGCCTCTTGCAATGGAGTCTATTTTCCATCCAGTCTTTGCCAGGTTTATCTTCTCTCTCAGCAGTATCATCTGTGTCTCACCCTGAGCCCCCTGGTGGCCACAGATGGAGCATAATTCAGCAACAGTGTGTATAGCACACTGATCCCTGATCCCTGAGTGGCTGTTTGTGTAATAAAGAAAATTGCTTTTATTGGGGACTTTTTGTCTCATTGAGCTTCCTGGTGACTTTCTAACTTTCCTGCTTATTACCTCAGCTGGACATGGTATTGGAGCTTTTTACATGATATAACATTACACTGCCTTACACCAGATACAGTTGGACTTGCATGTTTTTTGGAACTGCACGTGGTCCACAACTGACACTGCATTGCGTTTGCGCTGGGGACAATTTATTTAAAGTGGTGCAATGAAGTTTTCCCTTTAAGACTACACACGATGGAGGATTGACAGGCTGCTAGGTAAAGGGCAGTTTCTATTGGAGTTAACTCTGGGTAGTAAGGGATTAGGCTGGGTTTGTCCCACTCACCACTCCTTGTATGCAACAGGTCAAGTCCCATATGCTTGGCAGTCAGTTGTCCCAGAAGCCTTAGTCCTCACCATCAGGTTTTCACTGGTTGTGGGCACTCATGGAAACAGGTCTCCAAGCAATATTGTAGACACACACCATTTCAAAGTTTGCACAGCTCAAGCCCAGCGCTCAGGAATCTGGTCCTCATGCAGGTCGTCAGTGGCTCTGGCTCAGATTTCACAAGCTCTCTCTTTCTCAGTGGGTGTGCAGATGCAGACAGCAACAGGTCTGCAGGAAACTCCTGTACTCTCCTCCCCTGTGTCCTGGGAATGGGTATCAAAGTCTATAGCTCAATTCACTTGTATTGCTTTGCACTGCTGGAGGACTACATGTCCCAGAGTCCTCAATGGCTTCAATGGACATCATCACTTGCCCTGATTGCATCCCAGCCAAAAACAGCCCGGCACTTCTCACACACACAATCAGGCTTCTCACACATTCAGTCGGCCAAGCAAATCTGGGTACACAATGGTGGGGGGAGGGGAGAAAGGAGGGGAGCAGGCCGAGACACACACAGCCTGCTCCTCCAGCAGCCAGCCGAGCACCGGCTACAATCCTAACATGTTATAGATCTATTCTGTGAAATAAACAAAGGTTTAGCAGATTTGGTTACATTTATTTTATTTTGCAGCATCAAATTATAAAAGATTTTTCAAAATTAACATACATTTTCCAGAGATTTTTCTATATTTCAGAAATTATGCTGAAATATTCATCAGCAAAACGTTTTGACTACAAAGACACCACATAAGTGTGAATATTATATTATTATTGTATTCAAGGTTACAATGCAAGTGATATACTGTAGGTCAAGAGAATCTTCGTAGCACAACAGGGAAACCTTTTGTAAAGCTAGATAACAGCAGTATGCAAAGTGTTAGAAATTTGTTACGATTGTTTTAACACTCTTCAATTCCTTGCTGTATATGGCAGTATGTAATTTACAGCTTTCTGGACAAGTATTGACAGTTCATTATAACTCAGCTACAGAGACCACTAGTATGCCCTAAAACAAAAATCAATGCACTCATTGTATCTCAAGTAAGTCTATGATCATGATCCACAAGGTTTATGGTCATGCATATAATCACATAAGGTGCAATCTAATTTTATACATTAAGTTTTAGGAAAAGACCATCATTTAGGATTTGTAAACCACCTCTGTATATTAAGTGGAAGTTCTTGTGAAGCTTGGTGTCACTCCGTGGATTATGAGATGGAACTAACACAATTCTGATTTAAGTGAGACACTGGAGAATACTTGCAATTATTGAAGGATGCTTCCCCAGCTGTGATGTGTATAATGAACTAAAGCCATAGCATTATAAGCAGAGACAGATTAACAGATCGAAGAATGTCAGCGGAAAACAAAATCAGTTGTTCATCTCATA
Organism: Staurois parvus; assembly: GCF_062004578.1. Lineage (NCBI taxonomy): Eukaryota > Metazoa > Chordata > Amphibia > Anura > Ranidae > Staurois > Staurois parvus. The sequence goes on from NW_028317961.1 coordinate 4,070,206, forward strand.
TATCTAATTTCATTTCAGCTAGAGGATTCATTGCATGTTCATGAGAACACCCTCTTTGTAATGATGAAGGTCTGTATAAGATTTTTAATCCTTGATTGCAACTTCGCAAATGAAGACTCATCAGTCACACAAGTGACTGACAGTTTCATTGGGCAAGGAAGCCCAACAAGACACATTAATTCTAAATCATATTAAAAAAAGAGATAGTTTTAGGGCATGTTGGTATTTTACATTACAGATCATCCTTAATTTGTCAGCTGTATTTTTCCAATATCATAATAATTTGCTAGCTTTATAGTCATTAGTGATGAGCAAATTCACTGCTCTGAAAATCTACAAAATCCAAACCTGTAATCTGCTTTGCAGACAACACTTTAAAGCAGCCTTCCTTAAGCGTTTTACCTCTTACTCTGTACCCCATACTCATTCAAATGAGGGGACTGGGATCTAGGGCACCCTTGTTAAAGAAGATCCCCACAACCACCGCCCAGGGTTGTGGGGAAGAGTCCCCTGTCCCTGTCACGATCGCGGCGTCAGACCCCAGGCCTTCTCACCAAAGTCGTGACTGAAGGGCTAACCGATCTACAACCGCGATGTGAGGTGCGTAACAATGCCACACCCAGCTGCACCCTGCACAACGATTTTCCAGCTAATGGATACCGTTTGATGTGCCAGCAGCCTGAATCGATTGCTACTGGGTCAGGTTAATTACGCAATTAACCCCTTCACACTGCCACCACCTCCTTTTTGATCAGAGAAAGAGGAAACTCGGCGTTCAGCTATAACACTATAATGGTTGATATAATCGACTGCATAACCTGGTCATAATACAGGCCTGTTATACAGAGGGTTAAAACAAACAGTAGCGTCTCTTTAAAGGCAGGGATTCGTAAATTGCAATTAAGAGCTATAGAAACAGTTCAACACTTTCAGAAAGAGAAATTTATTACTAAAAAGGTCAAACAGGTGCAATACAAATATTTACAGAGAAGATGTAACTAAGATATATATATATATATATATATATATATATATATATAAAACAGCACAGCAAAGAGATAACAGGGAGAAGTTAAAGGATTAAGTTACTTGCCATTAAGCCTTGGATGGAAGCAGATCACGTTTCAGAGCGAAAGGCACAGGTCTCCCCAGGTAGTATATTGATGTTAAAAATGGGAGATGTCTTCAAACTTACTACTCTTAGGCTTGACAGCCTGCTTTAAAGTTTCCCAGCAGGGGTTGGTTCTGAAGTAAAAGACCAATCCCCTGTTTAGGGAGGGATCATCAGGCGGAACCCTAAACTGGAGCCCACATCTTTCATAATTCATATTCTGGTCCATAACTTTCCATCTGCACAAGCGACAGTCCACCCGCGGGTATATTATTATGCAGACAATTATGAAATTATATATTGCACGGTTCACGAGTTCTATGTTTCGGCTTCCCTGATGGTCCGAGATAAGCGAGTGACCCATCAAACTGTTCGCCTGCTCATTGGCCATCTGACGAGGTGTCCAATTTTTATGTAAGTCTCTCATATTCCAAGATATGAGACATAGCGGAAAAATTGATTTGAGAAGTGTTCATCTAATTCTGTCACCTACGCTGAGCTAGGTTTATTAGCTCAGAGTCCCTTTCAACTCCTGGGAAAGCTCAGCTATCCCTTCACAAGGCGTGAAATTACACAGGTACTTTGCCCAGTGAGACTCCAGCTCTCTTGGGAAAGCTGGTCCTATCTCTTCCTAGGTGAGAAAGGATACAGCTTTCACAAACAGCTCGGCACCTAGCTAGAGATGCCTTGGCCTGCCAGTGACCCATAAACAGTACATACACACACACTGGCCAGATGTCTCCTCTCAGTGAGAGGGAGGGGTGGGGGAAGGATAAGGGAGAAATATATGTGTCAGGACAGTTAACCCCTTTGCCAAGATGAAGGTTGAAACCAAAATGGTTGAACCTCGTCCATCTCTGGGTATGGTGCTTTGAGGGAGCCCAAAGCCCAAAGCCTTCCCCATGTTGATGGCATGTGGCCTGGTATGGTTTGGGGGGGCAGGCACTTGTCCCCCTTTTCCTTGCCTGCCAGTATGCATGCTCGGATAAGGATCTGGTATGGATTTTTGGGGGTCCTATGCCATTTTTTTTTATTTCAGTGTGGGGTTCACCATAAAATCCTTAACAGTCCTAATAGATTTTTGGGGGGACCCTCATGTTTTTTCTTTATTTTGTTAACTGACACTTATTTTGTTTACATTCTGCTGACAGTAGGGAATCCCACTGACAGCAGACGAGTCATTGTTGCTAAGAACACAGCAGCCACCCGCTCATTAACAACCTGCTCTGTTCAATGATCCGAACGATCTGAATGAATCAGAAAATTGTGCTATAACTTTTTCGGATTCATTCAGATTCATTACTATGTCCAATCAGAAATTTGGATACATCTGACTATCTGAAAATGAAATTTGCCTCTAAAACCATCAAGACTAAATATTAGATATGCACTTACTGTAGGTATACAGTATAGTGCAATATGTTCCCTTGAACCCACAATATGTATAATAATTATTGCGGTAGAGAAGGTCAGGGTCTGAGGGTGTACTGTGGGAAATGTGACAGAATGATGCTGCATTATCCATACAATATAATGTTCATGTGGTGTTGCCATAAAGAAAGAAAGGTGCAAAAGACAGAGAACACATGATGCCAGTTATCCAGAAGAGAAAAATGAAAAACATTCTCTGGTGGAGGTGGAGAGGAGGGGTGGTGAGGTCACAATTTCATCTAATTAGAGAACACCTTGTATTCATTGAATAAAAATACAAGGTGTTCTGTTAAAGGAGGGCAATTCCTGAGCAAGCAACCCTCTGTGGTCAGTAAGCAGAGGAAAGGCTGACCGGCACAGGACTTGGAAGGTCACGGTTATCACTGTAGTAGCACTGACTACTACAGTTATTGTCAACTTCCCCAGCAGCCCTTTGGGTATCAGATGGATACTTACATTGGTCCAGGCTGAACTAGTGTAAGCATGTAATAAAAATGATTCTCGCAGATCATTTTTAAAGTGGTTGTAAAGCTTTTTTTAATTAAATAATAAACATTTCATACTTGGCTGCTCTGTGCAATGGTTTTGTACAGATCAGTCCTGATCTTCCTCTTCTTGGGTCCCCCACAGGCTCCTTCTTTTCATCAAGTGCCTGTCTTCTGTTCTTTAATGCTTTACCGTCTCTCCAGGCACAGCGTGGAAGTTTTAGTTGGTCTCACCTACCAGCTGCCTGTAGCGGGGAAAAGCGGGGAATGCATAACTCCCCCTCATTACACATAGCTTTTGGGGAGGGAAGGGGGGTGGCTGGAGGACAGTGGGAAGGGGGGCAGCAAAATGCACCTTCGACTGAGTAGACAAAATTCCTTGCACAAGCCTTGCTCTCATGCAGAACGTTGGATCTCGTACTGACTCAGGTAACAATAAAAAGGGAGGCTGGGGCTATCCCAGACACAGAAGGTTTTTATTTATTTATTTATTCATTACAGGTACTTATATAGCGCCATCAATTTATGTATTGCTTTACATGTATATTGTACCTTCACATCAGTCCCTAGCCCTCAAGGGGTGTACAATCTAAGGTCCCTAACTTACATTCATATATATCCATACTAGGGCCAATTTAGACAGGATCCAATTAACCTACCAGCATGTCTTTGGAGTGTGGGAGGAAACTGGAGCACCTGGAGGTAACCCAAGCAGGCACAGGGAGAACATGCAATTTTACCTTAATGCAAAGAATGCATTAAGGTAAAAACCTTGAGGCTTTACAGCTAATTTGGGGTTCATTTTAATGGTTTGGCATTATATTTTTTTAAAATATAGCAATAGAGAACAAGCACAATCTTGCAGCATTTGTTACTTTTTAAAGCAAATTTTCAGGCAGTAAAGCTGAATGGCATTTATCTTACATAATCAATATCTTTCTAAAAGACAGAGTACCAAGACACATTACCACACTAATTAGATTTCTAAGGTGCACAATTATCATAACTCCCAATAAGATTATACATTCAGTTTTAGGAAAAAGACGATTAAAGTATAATGTGAGTGGATTAGTATATTTAACAGTCTTGTATAACATTTCAACTAATTAATACATTTTGCTTTTTTGAAATGCTTAATTAATCTGTTTAAATACTGAGCTTTAACAGACTAACTGAGAAACTGTAATAAAATCCTCAGTTAAGTTTGTTTTCTCAGATGCATTTTTTTAATATGACATTAATCCATCCTTTAGTTTTCTTTATTTAAAGTGGAACTCTGGTTTCTTTTTTTGATTAATTTTAAATCCATCCCCCCCCCCAACTTTTGTTAAAAAAAAAAATCTTTCCTACTTACAATCTTCACACTCAAGAGCTGTCCCTGGCTTCCTTCTCAGTCCAGCATCAGCACTCATCTTCGAGCAGAATGTCATTTACAGTGAAGGAAATAAGTATTTGATCCCCTGCTGATTTTGAATGTGTGTATTGTAACACTGAGAGACAGAATAGCAACCAAAAATTCAAAAGAAATGCATGACTAACAAATTATGCACTGATTTGCATGTTCATGAGGGAAATAAGTATTTGATCCCCTTCACAAAACATGACTCAGTACTTGGTGGCAAATCCCTTGCTGGCAATCACAGAGGTCAGATGTTTCCTGTAGTTGGCCTCCGGGTTTGCACACATCTCAGGAGGGATTTTGGTCCGCTCCTCTTGGCAGATCCCCTCCAAGTCATTAAGGTTTGGTGGCTGACGTTTGGCAACTCAAACTTTCAGTTCCCTCCACAGATTTTCAATCAGATTAAGGTCTGGAGACTGGCTAGGCCACTCCAGGACCTTAATGTGCTCCTTGAACCACTCCTTTGTTGCCTTGGACGTGTGTTTTGGGTCATTTTCATGCTGGAACACCCATCCACGACCCATTTTCAATACCCTGGCTGAGGGAAGAAGGTTCTCACCCAAGATTTGACAGGACATTGCCCCTGTCCATCGTCCCTTTGATGCGGTGCAGTTGTCCTGTCCCCTTAGCAGAAAAACACCCCAAAGCAGAATGTTTCCACCACCATGTTTGACAGTTGGGATGGTGTTCTTGGGGTCATAAGCAGCATTCCTCCTCCTCCAAACACGGCGAGTTGAGTTGATGCCAAAGAGCTTGATTTCGCTCTCATCTGAACACAACACTTTCAACCAGTCCTCCTCTGCATCATTCAGATGTTCAGTGGCAAACTTCAGACGGGCCTGGACATGTGCTTTCTTGAGCAGAGGGACCTTGCGGGCACTGCAGGATTTCAATCCTTGTCGGCGTGGTGTGTTACCAATTGTTTTCTTGGTGACTGTGGTCCCATCTGCCTGGAGATCATTGACAAGATCATCATGTGTAGTTCTGGGATGATTCCTCACTGTTCTCATGATCATTGACAGTCCATAAGGTGAGATCTTGCATGGTGCACAAGACCTAGGGAGACTGACAGTTGTTTTGTGTTTCTTCCATTTGTGAATGATTGCACCAACTGTTGTCTCCTTCTCCCCAAGCTGATTGGCGATAGTTTGGTAGCCCAGTCCAGCCTTGTGTAGGTCTGCAATTTTTTCCCTGACATCCTTGGTCAGCTCTTTGGTCTTTGTCATGGTGGAGAGTTTGGAATCTGATTGTTTGCTCCTGTGGACAGGTGTCTTTTATACAGGTAACAAAATGAGATTAGCAGCACTCCGTTTAAGAGACTGATTCTAATCTCAGCTTGTTACCTTTATGAAAGACACCTGGTAGCCAGAAATCCTGCTGAATGATAGAGGATCAAATACTTATTTCCCTCATGAACATCCAAATCAGTGCAAAATCTTTTGGACATGCATTTCTTTTGATTTTTTTTTTTTTGCTATTCTGCCTCTCCGTGTTACAATACACCTACCATTTGATTTTTAAACTGATCATTTCTTTGTGAGTGGGCAAACATTCAAAAACAGCAGGAGATCAAGTACTTATTTCCTTCACTGTACATGCTCCTTACAAGAGCCATCATCATGCAGGTGGACTCACAGTACTCTAGGACTCACACATCATTACATGAGCAGTGCCCAATCCTGGAAGAATGCCCATCCCATGCTGCCACCAGAGAAAGAAGTAGTTGCTGTGATGTCACTAGAATGGCTAGAAGACTTCAGGAAAGATGTATGTATATGTAATGTTTTGGAGTTGGAATTCTGCTTTAATGTTTAAAGTTTAGCTTCAAAACACATAGTTAAACCATAAAACTTAATAGAGGACTGAAGATATTTCATTACAGTTAATTTTTAATTTTGTTATTTTACAAAAAACAACCTCTTGTATCAAAAAAATCTTATGTGTAAGAGAAATTATAGTTATTACTTAGAAGAGAATGCAAAAATTTAGAGATAGGGGAACAACAAAATTTAAAAAATGAGCTTTTCATTCTTTTCAAGCTGAAGTTCAGTCTGCATATATTTTGCTTACCTTGGTTCCTTCTTTCACTCCTTACCAACATGCAAATGAAATTATTAAATAAAACATTTCTGTTTTCATTTATTACCTTATTTTACACCTGATAGCATAATCACTAGGTCTCTATGTCTATTTATGCAATGTAATCAGATTATGGCTGGTGAGAGGAACCAACAGGGTTTCCTGAAAACATGAAGCTGTGTTAACTCCCATATGTGATACTGCCTCTCCATGATTGAAAATGCTGAAATCCAATAAATGAAAGGCGCAGGCTGGGGACAGTAAGGCTGGGGAGGAAAGTTCTAGATGATGCTGAATGTCCTTCTGCCAGGATATGAGGGGGACTTTATTTGACTTGCTGCAGTGTCTAATGCACACTGGGCTCAATTCACTAAAGGATATTGCATGTGATATTTGGATAATGTGATTAATTTGATCCCAGTATTGTATGCAAAATTGAAAAAGTGAATTTACTATTGGTTTATGTGCAGGTTCACTCCTGGGCAGGGGCAGACTGACCATTTGGAAACTTGGGCACTGCCTGAGGGCCCGGGGTCAGCAGGGGGCCCCATGAGATGCCCCTGGTACCTTTTTCATAGGCTTTTTTGAGTTTGGGCAAGGACACAGGGGCCCCATGATCCCCTATTGCCCGGGGGCCCCACAAGTTGTAAGTCTGCCCCTGCTCCTGAGCCAGGCTGCCTGTCTCCATAGAGACACGTTGTGTGGCTCGGCTCCACCCCCTACTCCCTCCTCATTTAATTTTTTGACAGCAGCAGGAACCAATGGCCAGGTATGGTTCAGGAGGGTGGGGGTGCACACTTGCACCCCTTCCTTTTCTGACCTGTCAGGCTACTTGCTTAGATAAGGGTCTGATATGGATTTTGAAGGGAGGGGCTCACAACATTTTTTTGGAGTGAGGTCTCCCCAAAAATCCATATCAGACCCAAAGTATGTGTAAAAATAAGGTGAAAAAATGTACATTAAATACTGTAAAATAAAAAAAGAGTAACTCAGGCAGTATTTAATGTGTGTTTTTTTTTTTAATTAGATGCTCCTGAGTTTTATACTGCATGAGTTATTTTAACCACTTTCCCTCCAGAGGATTTACCTCCCTTCCTGACCAGACCATTTTTTGTGATACCATGCTGCATTATTTAACTGACAATTGTGCGGTCATGCAACACTATACATAAATAAAATTTATGTCATTGTTTTTCTCAGAAATAGAGCTTTCTTTTGATGATATTTGATCACCTCTGCATTTTTTATTTTTTGTGCTATAAGCAAAAAAAAAAAAGACCACCATCTTGAAAAAAAAAACAATGTTTGACTTTTTGGTATAAAACATATCCAATATAAAAAAATTTTAAAAATCTAATTTCTTCATAAATGTAGGACAAAATGTATTCTGCTACATGTCTTTGCTAAACAAAAATTCCTAAAAAGTGTATATTAATTTACCTGAAATTTATAGTGTCTACAAATGTCGGTATATACTGGAATTTTCTTCTTTTTTTTAAAAACTAGTAATGGCAACAATCAGCAACTTACTGCGGGGTATTCTGACACTGGGTGGGAACTGACTAACTGCCACTGACATCCCCAGTGACACTAATACAATGAAATAAAAAGCACTGCCACTGTGCCAATGACACTGTGCAGGAAGGGGTTAATATCTGGGGCGATCAAAGGGTTACCTGTGTGTTGTGTGCATTTTAAATTATGTGCTGTTTTACTAGGGAGACATGCTGCTTTGTATGTCTCTGCAAAGCAGAGACATACAAAACAGCATGTCTATGCTGACAGGAGAGAGACCTGTGTTGTTCACCAAGAATTACTGGCTGGGACCCGGTGATTAACATCCCCAGCTGCCAATAGTGGCACGGGCAGGGCGGCGCACGCGCCCCGAAAATGCAAATCACATATATATACACGACTTTGCATATCCCTATCACCCTGTAGCAGTACTTCTGCTATAGGGTGGGGGGGGGGCTCATGCAGTATTTAACTCTTAGTGAATTGAGCCCACTGTGAAGAGCAAATGGTGTGCAGTGAAATCAGTGTAAGCAATTTCAGTACAGAAGAGAAGCCTGTACAATTGTACAAGAATTAAGTCAGTGCAGATACCATTTACAATGCCCACATTTCATGTTTTATCTTTGCTCTTCTAGTGCTTCTCATACACTGACTTAAAAAAAAGAAAAAATGCAGTGTCACTAACAGTCTGGGGCTGAGGCTTGGTGACTAATTTCATCAAAACGAAAAGTCTGAGATGTGTTCCCATCCATTTAGTAAAATATAAATCCCTCTTAGCCCTAAAGGCTGTCAACTTATCTGGAGTTATTAATATAGCTAACAATCCAGAAAAATCAATGGTGTTGTTTACTAAAGGAGTAAACAAAGGTTAAAGTATATCAATGTAGCGCTACCCCCTCAGGGGCTGCTGAGTAATTTTTGGGTTCCCTGTCTTTCTTGACCCTGCTCTGGAAGTCCAACCCCTGCTGATACCACATTTAACCTCTCGCCAAAAGAACCCTCTGGCTGCAACCATAAAATAGACTCAGTTTAGAGTAAACTGATATTTTGGTTGTATTAATTTCAAATGTAAGCACAGTGAAAGTGTAAAGCATTTTTTTTCATGTTTACCATCACACTTAAGAGACTTTCTGTAAGTGAAAGTGTGGCATTAAAAAGGAAAACAAAGCAGGGAATCCTTTCATGCCAAACAATATGGCATAACAAGGAAGCCAATTTCAGACAGAGATTTGCTATGGTGTGTGTCGTACAGAAGGAGCAAGCCCTGTGTAACATCTCCTTTCTGATGAAAAATACTACTTCTCATTAACAGCAATTATTAAAAGGTCATCCAAAGTCTCTAAGGCCAGTGATGAATGATACACAGTCTTTATTCTGTTTTGGTAGCTAAAGCCACGTTCACACAAGGCTGTTGTTGGGGGCAGTACAACACAGAAGTTGACCAAAGGGAGTATTATGGGGAATCTCTTTTTCTGCTGGTTCACTCTTTTCAAATTCTCATTGAAAGAAAGTCTATTTTGAATGGAGAGTTTCATGTCATCCCACTCTGTTTCTAAAACGTCAACATTGTCCTTAAACTCATGCAAAACATGATTTGCAGTTCTGTGCAACTCAGTCAAACCAAAGTTAAGGATGTGTGCTTTGTCTGGCCAGGACAGGCTGTCAGATATATTAAAAGATTGCACAAAAGCTGAAGAAACTGAAGAAAACCTCAAAATTAAATATCTTTCATCTTTAGCCAATACAGTTTGGTGTATATACTGAAATTCTCTTTCACTGGCTTCAAGGTTGGTCAGCTACAGCCCATAAAGTGTTCCATCACCTGTAAACTTATCTAGAAATTCAAGTTTGTTTTTTCCTCTCCTTTTACAAAGATCCAGAAGAGTTTTCATTGCATGTTCTAGTTTGGTTTTTATGTGACAGATCGACAGTTCTTTGTTTTGAAGACCCTCTTACGATGGTTTCAGCTTGCCATAAAAATTCAGTAGGAATTACAAAAGTTTCACAAACTTCACCTGTTTTAGGTCTGTAAGGATACCTTTAACCTTTGCAGAATCAGTTGATCCTTCAGTTGATATCTGCTCAAAAGTCCTCACCAATGTTTTCCAGTTTTGAAGAAAAGCACGCAAAGCATTTTTCATATTTCAGTTTCAAGACTTCAAGATTTAGCATTTGGCTGAGCCATGATAATATTTAAAAACACACCGCACCACATCATCGAATGTTTGTAGGTATGGCACTTCTTTGCAAACATCCAAGAAAGCAAGCTGCAAGCGATGAGCCACGCAATGTATACTGATCTTCTGTGGGCAGATGTCTTTCATCTGGACTGCCAAACCAGATTTGTGGCCAAGTATGGTTGAATCTGTTCCCAAGCCTGCAACACAAAAAAGTGTATTTGTAATTAGGATGCAATCTATCCGAAAGGCAGACAATCCTTTTAAATAACCTTGACCTGTAGCTCTTTCCAGAGCAAAAGTACCCTAAAAAAATCTTTTATTTCTCCTTCTGAAATATAAAGGACATAAATGTTTGCATGTTCAATGGAGGTTCGATCAGCAGATCCATCAGTCATGACACCAATAAAAGTTGACTTTTTAATGTCTGCCACAAGACTTTCTTTGATTATTTTTGCAATGAAATGAATTGTTTGCTTTGCACATCATTTCCATATTTCTGCAGAACTGACACATCAGGTTTAGCAGCTAACTAATAAATCAGGGAAATCTCAAAATGGCTTTTCATATATAGCTACATAATAAGTGATGTTAAACTTGTGTCATGTGCTGAAACATTGCAGCGTCCATTTTCCTGACACACACACACACAGCTAAAGCTCTCTCTTCAGGGTTGTCTTTACTTTATCAACATTCTTCTTGTGCTTTTTTCTTTTCTTGTACCATACAAAGGTTTACCTTTTAAATTGAGCCTTTATGCTATCTTTCCATTTTGCATCAGAACTTTGGGGGAACCAACTGCAAACTTTACACGTAAATGTATCTGTATCCTCTGAGAAAAAAAGCCATGAAAATGGTTCCAGAAAATGTATATTAAAACAATGTTTTTTAAAGGTCTTGTCATTATCAGCATAATGTTTCCTCTTAGGTGTTATGGCAGTCGAGTTGCGTGGCAAACTACAACTAGCAGCTGGATTTGTTCTTGATTCATTCTCTTTTTCTATAGGATTTTTTTTTTTTTTTTTTTTTCCAAAAACGTTTTATTGAAGTAAGAAAGACAAAACAGATCATAGACAGATACGGATCGCAGTCCGTGCACATCTTCATATATGTTCTCCCATATCGCAGACGGGAATAGGACGTTAGAATAGATTTTTGATCAACATGCATCCAATTCCCACAATAAAGCATATGCAAAAAGTATACCATAGTACTATTTACCATCTGTAATTTTCGATTAATATGGTATACATTAATATCTATGTCGAGAGAGCTCAAGCATCAAGACTATGGGGTGTAAGACAAACGTATTATCTCAAGGCACAGATGTCTGCTATATCCGTATCCAAAAATCGTGGGTTAGTTTTCTAAAGTATTATCACACTTGTACAACTAGGAGTGTTCTGATCCTTGTAAAAATATATTGCTATTTAGAATATGAGAAAAAGGTTTGCTAAAGGGAGAAAGAAAAGAAAAGAAAGAGACTCGAGTGGAAATGGAAAAGAAGTATGGGACGTAATATCAGAGTGAGGTGGAATGGGACAAGGAAGACAAATAAATAGGGGGAGAAAAAAAAAAAAAAAGGGGGGGGGGGGGAATTGAGGATTAGAATTAAATAAGTATAACTAAGCCAATCACATCACATAGTATCGGCCTGGGTATAACAGATGCTGTCTTAAATTAAGGTTATAATCTCTTTAAAGTCCGGTAAAGTCCAGTAAAGGAATTATTCCTGAGGAGAAAGTTCTAGAGGCTTTCCAGGTTACCAAATCTTCTCGCTCAATCCTTCATTAAGCCATGATAAGTCTCAGTAGATAGGAAGTGAGTCCAACATGCCCATGTCTTCCTGAATCGCTCGGGGTGTTCTTTAGCCACTGAGATCAGCTCCTCCATTTCCGCGATCTTATTGATCCTAAGAATCCACTCTCGCACGGTGGGAATTTGGTCTGATCGCCAATGAACAGGAATACACTGTTTTGCCGCATTTATCATGTGTAATGCAAGCGACTTACGATAGGTCTTCACAGGAAGAGAGGAATGATGGAGTAGACATTGTGCTGGGGTAAAGTCTAGGGCGTATGTAGTGACTTGTGCGATTATGTCCAAAACCTTTATCCAGAAGGGCTGTAGTTGCGGGCACTCCCACCATATATGCAAAAGAGTACCTGGTACCTGGCAACCTCTCCAGCATAAGTTAGGAACATTAGGATCAAATTTATGAAGCACAGATGGAACTCTGTACCACCTGGAAAATACTTTGTAGTTACCTTCTTGTGTAGAAACACACATGGAACCTTTATGTATGTGGTCATAAATCCGGTCCCAGTCCTCTAGAGAGAGTGGGATTTGTAGATCACGTTGCCAGGCTATACAAGCCCTCTGCAAATGAGAGGTATTGGAACTTTCCAAAAAAGAATATATCTTAGATATTACATGCCTCTGAGGGGAGTCTGTAAAGCAGAGCTTCTCAAATGCAGTAAGCGGTCTTGAAAAATCCTGTAAATGTGGGGAGTTACGCAAAAAGTGGTGTATTTGTCTATACATCCAAGGCGTTAGAGTGAGGGAGGGCCACGCCCGAGTAATGTCTTCTCTAGAGAAGAGCTTAGAATCTTTAAAGAGTTGACGTACTATTAGGTTATCTTCACGGTTATACCCAGCGAGAAATGTTGGAGACATCCCTGGAACAAAGTCTGGATTCATTTTGATCGGAGTGAGAGGGCTCGGCGAGGAAGAAAGTTCTTTTTTCTGGAATACTTGTGAGCTACAGCGTAATGTGGGACCTATAAGTGGGTGATTCCGAAACTCAGAAGGGACGTGGGACGATTTCAGCCATGGGGAGGTAGAAAGAGGTGTCTGAGAGAAATCAGCCTGCAAACCAACCCAGACCTTAGGAATGTGATTCGTGGTCCAATCTACTAACCTGGCTAGGTGGCAAGACCTGTAATAACGGTTAATATCTGGTAATCCAATACCTCCATTCTTCTTGGGCATAGTGAGTTGGGCATAGCTAATTCTTGGATGTTTATTATACCACAGAAAGGATGAGCAGAGCGTTTTATACGATTGGAAGAACGAATTTGGCAATTGAATTGGTATTGTCTGTAGTAAATATAATATTCTGGGGAGCACGTTCATCTTAAGAATTGCTGCTCTACCAAACCACGAGAACCAAGGTTTGTTCCATGTCTGGAGGTCTTTGGAGATGTTACGTAAGAGGGGTAGAAAATTTTTTGTATACAGTTCTGTAAGATGGGATGGTAGTTGTATACCTAAGTAAGCGATAGCTTCACGTTGCCAGGTAAAGGGAAAATTTAGTGTCGCCTGTCTAATCACATCTGGAGTCAATGATATATTAAGCGCTTGGGATTTGGAAAAGTTGATTTTAAAATGAGCCAAATACTGAAATAATTTGAAATCTTGTAGCAAATTAGGTATCGTGATATGTGGGTCAGTTAGGAAAAGTAGTACGTCGTCAGCAAAGGCTGCCACTTTATGCATTTTGCCATTGATCAAAATCCCCTTAATGTTATCATTATCTTTTATGCAGTTCAAGAAAGGTTCCAGTGTAAGAATGAATAAGAGGGGTGACAGTGGGCATCCCTGTCTAGTCCCATTGCTGATTGAAAAGGAATCCGAAAGGCATCCATTCACTCGCACTCGTGCTGTGGGGGCATTATATAAAGACAGAATAAATGTCAAGAAGCGCAAAGGTAGTCCAATGCCAATCAGAACTGCCTCTAGGTAATCCCATGCTAGTCTGTCAAACGCCTTTTCGGCGTCTAACGAGAGAAAAAATCCAGATTGTTGATTTTGGGTTAACCAATGATGTATATTTATGGCCCTTATTGTGTTATCTCTGGCCTCTCTCCCTGGAACAAAGCCCACCTGGTCCGGTGATATGATGGAATCTATTACCTGTTGTAAACGGGTAGCCAGAATCTTGGCAAAAATCTTTAGATCAACATTCAATAGAGAGATCGGACGATAATTCGCTGGTGAAGTATGGTCCTTATTCTCTTTGGGTATAACCGTGATGTGAGCCTCAGAAAGATGGCGCATAGACTGCCCTGGCGTGTCTAGTGAGTTGAAGGCCTGTAGAAATGGAAGCGCCAAAACGTCAAGAAAAGACTTGTAGTAAGAATTGGTAAAACCGTCAGGTCCTGGACTTTTACCCGGTTTCAATTGCGTAATAGCTTGTTGTAGTTCCTGCGACGTCAGAGCTCCCTCTAAATCCTTCACTTGTGATCTGGAGATCGATTTAGGAAGATATTGTTTAAGGAATTGCTGTATAATGGTCTTACGTGGCCTAGTATCACCTGTTGGTTTGGATGGTAGGGGTAAGTTATAAAGGTTAAAATAATACTCCTCAAATTCCTTCGCAATATCCGACGACGATTTCAGTGAGTGACCAAATTTAGAATGGAGCAGATATACGTGCCGAGCAGCTTTTTTAGATTGTAAAGCCCGGGCAAGAAATTTTCCACTCTTATTGCCATGTTCATAGAAAAGTTTTTGTTGTAGAGTAAAATTGCGTTTCGTTTTCTTTTCCACCAGCTCGCGGAGTTGTTTACGTGCGTGCTCTAGCTCAGTAGCGTATCTTAAGGCCATTGATCGTTTATGAGAGCACTCAAGTGTACGAACTTTATGCAATAAAGAGTTGAACGATGCTAGAGCCTGACGTTTTCGTGCCGCTGAGATAGACATTAGAAGACCACGTATCACACATTTGTGTGCTTCCCACCGTATGAGAGGGGACGTTTCCATGGATGTGTTTTCCTGAAAATAGTTCTTCAGGGCATCACGGATCTGGGGGACAACCGATGCATCCGTAAGGAGAAATGGGTCTAGTCTCCATATTTTGGATATACCTGGTGTATCCGGAAATTGCAAGGTTATCATAATTGGATGATGATCCGAAAGGATCTTTGGTTCGATCGAGGCAGACTTCAGGGTATATAGATCGTTTTGCGAGAGGAAGAAATAGTCTATTCTAGAATAGCGGTTGTGAGGAGCAGAATAAAATGTATAGTCTTTGTCCGATGGGTGAAGAGTACGCCAGGTATCATGTAAGAGTAGATCTTTCAGTTCAATTTTTATTTGTTTAAGTGCTTTGAATGGAATAGATGAGACCCCTGAAGAGGTATCTTCCAATGGATTCAGCGCTACATTAAAATCGCCACCAAAAATCAAAATACCCGATTGAAATGTAGCAAGTAACTTGGCGATTTTACGAAAAAAACATACCTGAGCTGTATTGGGACTGTAAATGTTGACTAAGGTAAGTGGTTTATTAAAGAGGGTGCCTTTGAGAAAAAGGAACCTCCCCTCAGGATCCTCGAGCGATTCAGTAAGTTCAAACGGGAGCGATTTAGAGAGTAAAATGGATACCCCTTTGGCTTTCACCTCCGCATTAGCTGAATGATATGCCGTGGGATAGTGAATATTTGAGAATTTAGGGACTTGGTCTGCCCGAAAATGAGTTTCTTGGATAAAGAGCACATCTGCACGAAGGCTTTTCATATAAGTGAGAAGTTGCGAACGTTTTTCAGGTATATTTAGGCCCCTTGCATTAAGAGAAGCCACAGAGAGTGTATGAGTCGACCGTTTAGATATGTGGTTAGTAGTCATTATGTCATCGACCCAAAAGGGTTGCTTAAGGGCTATAAGTAAACCAGATGAGTATCACAGCAGCAGGGAGAGAGAGAGAGAGAGAAAAAAAAAAAAAAAAAAAAAAAAGAAGAGGGGGGGGGGGGGGGGAGAGGGAGGGGGGTATAGAAGGGGGTGGGGTAGGGGAGGGCAGGGAAGGTGATGAGGAGGGGAAAGAGACTAGTAGAAAGATTAGAAAAAAGCTAGTAGAAAGTTTCAGAATGTTGGAGTAGAGGAGAAATTATCAAGGAAAAGATTCAAGGAATGTGGCAAAGAAGAAGAGAAGTGTCAGGTGTATGTCATATAAACCCATATTCATGTATTGAGCTATCTTCTTTCAACTTCCTGTAAAGACTAGAATCCAGAGGTAGAATAGTCCAGCTACTCTTTCTCATAATACAGCTCCCAATACTTAGTTGTTAGCCAGACGTTATCTGGGAGTCTGAAATTACAGTCGGAGAAGTGTCAAACCCAGAGACGGCCGAATTGGTAATGTTAAGTACAATCTGAAAGAGGCCAAACTCTCCTGAATAAAAAGGTTTAGAGGGGAAATAATCCAACATGAGGTGTCCTTGACACATATACGTAGGTGGGAAGTAGCTAATTTGTATCGAGAGATGAGAGGTGTGTAACAGGGGGAATATGCAGACTAGAAGTAATAGAAGTAACAGCATATTAAGCAAAATATTGTAGGTAAGCACCTAGACCACATCAAGGCTCATAAACAAAGACGTGTAATGTTAGGTATGGAAAAGAGTGCGTGTCAAAGGATAAGACCTGTACGTTAGAGATATACATCAGAAAACTTTGGCCAGCTCTTGAAAATGTAAAGTTCAGTTGCGCGAACCATAAATTTAAGTATAGATAAGTTATGCTATCAGTTAACCATAAAGTAATCTGTAATCTGTCTTATCCTGAAAGGTACATTAAACCGTGCCAATTAAGTAATTGAGTCACTTGAAAGTGGTCATCATAGGCCATATTCATTTCAAATACTGATATTTACTTTACATGCCACATTGCATAGCAGTAGCAATAATATCACTTATGATTGTTCTAGGAAGTAGGTCACCGACCAAACATTGTCAGTCACCTTTTCCCAGATACAATGTATATCTTAGTCCCAACCGAGGAAACTTGTGTAGAGCCTCACTCCCCGCCACCTACTAAACATAGCTAGGTTATTAGAGGGGAAGAGTCCACGATCCGTGGCCCAACATGAGCTCCAAGTCAAAGCAGGTAACTGTGTAGGGCCACGTTGGACCCGTCTACATAGTGAACTATAAACGAGAATATCAAATAGAACGATCCCAAATTTCAAATCTAAAATACCATCATAATCATAGCTAGATAGAGGGTAAGTAACCTGTCAAAAACCACATTGGCAATTAAGGTATTCCAAATGCTATGTAGGGAGAGAACAATTTAGGAAGAGCGAAGGAATAGTGCGAGTAACAAACACATACTTTGTCTACCTTGATCCAACTATAAGATAAGGGTCAGAGGAAGGTTTGTAGAATGGTACAAGAAAATGGCATTGAGTCCCATGCATCAACCCCATTATATCATCTCTCAAGGTACAGCAGGAGCGAGAGACACAGCATAGTACGAGATTGATCTGCGTAAGCCAATATCCCCTGCCATCTTAAGGATAGGTAAAATAAATGTAAAGGCTAGTCCGGATATCTCAATGCTCCCACAGAATCTGTTTCCAAGATCATGACAAGGAACGTTGCGAAACCATGATCCTAGGAAACACAAAACCTAGGATCCAAGAGACTCCCCATCCAGGTGCACCATTTACCCCTACAGTGGGATTCGGAGAGGAAGGCAACAATTCAAAAAAAGGGGCCCAGCTCATGTCCCCGGAACCCAAGCCTAACTTCACTCCTGTAACCGGCAGGGTTCGTAATGTAATGTGTTAGACCCTTACCGACCAAGCAACTAATCTTTAACACCCATAGGTGCACAATCAAGGCATCCAGTAAACTTATCCCCACCTCTTTCTTCCTTATCACACACAAGGATACCTTAGCTGATATATGCCAACAAAACCAATATTTACCACTGATAGACAGTATACATATAAAATTTGACAATGTGATGCGATACACATACCCTTAAGTCCAGGCTTCAGAAGTATGAATGATGACAAATAAAGCGTATAATGGAACCTTGGATAAAATCAACAGAAAAGAGAAAGAAAGAGAAAACAACAAAAAAAAAACAATTCTTTCTTTCTCTTTTTTCTTACCCCTAAACGCATACGATCCACCAGTAGAGCAGCTTCAAGGTACGGGGGAGTTTTTACTCAGAAGCATTGAGAAGTGATAACAAGGAGAAGTCATTCATGACATGCCTTGCGGTGCGCAGGTGAAGATGGTAGACTGTCGCCGGTAATGAGCCTTCTACGTACCGGAGAAGTTGAGGTTTGGTGAGATGATTTGCGTCGTCTTTCTCCGGCAGAAAGGCCATTAGACTGTGCCTCCATGGGGCCCTCATCTAGTTGCACTTGTCGAAGAGAGTCATTGGACCAATTAGGTATGACCGGTAGTGGGATATTCATGGTTTCACAGAATGGTGCAAGATCTTCCGGAAATCTCATGAGAGCAGATCTCCCTAAATGTGTTGCAGAGAGGCCAAACGGGAATTTCCAACGGTAGGCAATACCTTTAGAGCGAAGTATATCTAGAAGAGGGCGCAGGTCTTTCCTGCGTTGCAGGGTGAGATGGGAGAGATCTTGAAACAATTTGATTTCAACGTCTTGGTATAGCAAGCGTTGTTTGTCTCGAGCTCTGCGTAAAATATCCTCTTTAAGGCGGAAGTCGACGAGACAGCAAACTATATCTCTCGGTGGGTCAGAATCTCTGCCTTTAGGACGCAAAGCCCTGTGTAGGCGCTCGATCTCAATTGGAGATTCATGCGGTCTTTCCAAAAGATCATTAAAGATAGATAAAATAGCTTGGGCTAATTGGCCAGGTTCTATTGCTTCAGGCACACCGCGTACTCTTAAGTTATGTCGTCTTCCCCTATTGTCCAGGTCTTCAATGTGACGATCGAGCTCTCTTAAGTGCGAGGTGTGCGTGTCAACCTGCCTGCGCATATCATGAATAGCAAGACCTTGCATATGAACTGTGTCTTCTACTGCGTCCAGTCTGTGAGCCACTGCCTGCATGTCTATATGTAACTCAGCTATCGCCGCAGAAAGGGTCCCTTTAATATCTGATGCAATCGCTTTCAAATCCCCTATGGTGAGAGGGGGAGGATCAGAGCGTCCAGTTGCAGTAGCTGTTGACAAGCTCATTGACTGTGAGGGAGTTTCTTTTGCAGGCGAATGTAGTGGGGAGGTAAGGGAGGAAGAATCTGTTTGATCCGGAGTGAGAGAACGGAATAATTCCGGGATGCCTCGATTAGCAGGACCACCTGTACGGCGTGGGGATCTGGAGCGAGGAGTATTAGCTTTCCTGTCTGCTTTCCCCATTTTAGCAACGATTCCTTGTCGTGAATGCGTAGCCCCACCTACGTGTGTCAAGGCTCAGGGTATTAGGTTGCCATTTTCTTAGGGGTCATGGTGGAACCCCCAAAACCGGAAAATGAAGATGTGGGTAGGTAGATAAAAACAGGCCCTAATTTGCACTGAAAGCCTCTATGGGCTGGAGAGGATAGGCAAATCAGGGGAGACACTGAATATTGCTGTGTGGATATAGTGATTATCACTGTCGTCTCTTTATATGCATCTACAGGGGAAGAATCTTCAGTAGGCCTAACCTCAACACAGCTCCCTGCTGTGTGGGCTGTAGCAAGGCCTCTACCATGTGCCGGTGGTCCCTGGGTTTGTGTGGGGGATGCCCCGATGGGCCCTGGAATACTGACAGATGGCTATGGGAGGTATAGGTGCTTGGGTAGTGAGCTGTCCTTAATTAGGATCACCTTCAGCCCATGCTCTGGTGGTATAGGATCTGGGCTCATTAGGCCGCACTAGGCCTCACCACCCCTGTGTCATTTATGGGGGGGAGGAAGGATGATGAAGAAGCTCCTCCGGCGCGGATCGCCAGACACAGAGGGGAGACAAGTCGGCCGCTCCCTGAATGCGCGGAAGGGGGGGTGACCAGCCGTCCCCCTTCCCGCTCCCGTCTCACCACCCCCAGCTGATCCGTAGGATTCCGCGGCTGCGCCCGGCCGCAGCAGGCCGCACCGGGTCGTCACTTCGGGACGGCGCCCGAAGCGCCCAAATCTTCCCAGCAGCACTGCAGCAGGGACGGGTGAGTAACCCGCTCGCCCCCGCCCTCCTATACGACCTGGATGCCCGAGGTTTGAGAGGAGTACCGTCAGAGCTCCAGGTCATGCGACTCGTCCGGTCGCCATCTTGGACACGCCCCCTCTTCTATAGGATTTGATTATGACTCCACAGTGGTAGGTTGAGCTTTTGCTTTAATGAAAAAGCTTAATTTGTTCTGTTTCATGTCTCTTTTATGTGCTTTCAAAAACCTGAAAAGGCCTCAAAACTGACTAGAAAGGCAGTTGAAATTGTTGAATAAGATGAGGTGTCTACATCTCTGCAGAAACAAGAAAGAAGCAATACAGAATACCACCAGCTATAGAGGACTAAATTCTAGCAAACCATTATACAGCAATGCAGAATAGCGCCAGCTATAGAGGACTGCAAATCCCAGTTACACAGAAAGAACATTGACTTACAGTGCACAGTTCATCTGATTCAGATGCCCTCTTCCTCTCCTGGTGGTGGTAGTGGTGGAGGGGTGCAACCATGTGCAACCATGTTCTTCTTACATCAGTTTCAACTGTCTCCCCTGCATATCACAATCCCCCGTTTACATTACAAACCTTTATGTCACATCACAGTTTCCACTTCACAGTCCTCAGTCCCCCTTCACAGTAGTGCTCTGAACCCCCTCTTCACATCTTACCCTCCTTCTTTCACAGCAGTAACCTATGCCCCCCTTTACACCCCCCCCCCACATCTATGTCCTCTTCCCCCTTCACACTCTCATGATACATGATTGGTTGCTATGGGTTCCTACATTGTGCACATCCTCACTGCTTGGCTAAGTAAATATTTTTAATGCTATATTTAATGATGTGTACGCACTGTACAGCCTATAGCAGCCAATCATATTTTATCCTTATATTTATCACAGTCAGACCAATGAAATATGATTGCTGAATGCTAGCATTAGTTATTTTTCATTTTTTCCTTATTCAGTGAAAAATAACCAATACCAGAAATCATAATTCATTGATCTGACTGTGATAAATAAAATAAGGATAAAATATGATTGGCTACTATAGGCACTGTACACATCTTTACTGCCTTGTTAAGTAAATATTTTAATTCTATATTAAATATAACAATAAAAAAATTAAAATCAATGAATAACACTTTCGCTGATTTGGGATGCAGAGAGACTTACAGAGGAGCACAGCACTAGACAGGGGAGTGGGAGCTGTCAAAGTTAACTTTTCATATTAACAAGCTGATGATTGGTTGCCAGGCGGTCCAAGCAACCAATCGCCAGTTAATAGGAAAAGTTAACTTTGGCAGCTCCCTCCCAACCCCCCTCCCTGCCCCACCCCTGCCCCACTCATCACTCCCCGCCTCCACCTCATCTAGTTCTTTGCCAACTCCCGTTGTATGCCAGTCCCACTCTCTGCTAAGAGAATGACAGGGGGAGGGGGCTAGCAGGAGAATCAACTCCTGTTCAACCCTACAAGCTGGCGGTGCCTGCCCCCCTCCAATGTGGCTCCAAACTTGCCCTCAGCTTATTTCCACTCGCATAATGAGAGCAGGCAAGTGAAACGTTTGAGGGCTGATTTATGATATATAAAATATTTCTCTGCGCAACTACCCAATACCACTAATAAACTGTAGAGCTCACTCACACCAAAAAGAATATCATATATGCCTCAAGACAAATCTATATACTAAAAAATGTAGAGGTCCACTTCTTATATTCATGAAATCAAGATGTGAAAATATATATATATATTCACCATAAAAATTACTAAATCTCTCAACTAAAAATGTTTACATCAAATACATCTCTAACATTCATGATACAAATTATTGAGAAAAAAATTAAATGGCACTCAAAAGTGTCACAAACTTATGTGATTATAGGATCTTAAATATTGATTAACCACTTCCAGTTTGGAACAATGCTGACATTCCTCTCCTACATATAAAAAACATCATTTTTTAAATAGAAAACTACTTAGAACCCCCAACACATGTATTTTTTTAACCAGAGACCCTAAAGAATAAAATGGTGGGTTTTGTAT
The DNA here is from genome assembly GCF_062004578.1 of Staurois parvus. Classification (NCBI taxonomy): domain Eukaryota; kingdom Metazoa; phylum Chordata; class Amphibia; order Anura; family Ranidae; genus Staurois; species Staurois parvus. Next base: position 4,092,349 of record NW_028317961.1, read on the forward strand.
ATTTTTATGTCACACAGTATTTGCACAGTGGATTTTCAAACACACATTTTTTGGGGAAAAAATACACTTGAATTTTTTGAATTTGATGAATTTTACTGCGCAAAAACACAGTATGAAACCCAATTTTTTTGATAAAATATAAACGATGGTGTTATGCTGAGTCAAAAGATACCAAATATCAAAATTGCAGACACCTGGGGAACGGTGCCAAACTACAGTACACAAACATCTCCATAGGCGACGTTTTAAAAGCCTTTACAGGTTACCAGTTTAGAGTTGCAGAGGAAGTGTGGCACTAGAATTATTGCTCTCACTCTGATGTTTGCGGAGATACCTTACTTGTAAAAACTGGTTTTTACATTTTAAATTTTTTTAAACGTTACTATAATTTCTTTTTTTTTTTTTTACACATCTAACCAAGAATGGTGTGATCTGATGCTTGCTGAAGCTGGTAATGGCTTGTTTATTTAAGCCCGAAACCAGAAGTGACTAAATCCTCATCACTTTCTGTTTATGATGTCACACAATGGGAGGAACAACATCCATTCCCACTGTGTCTCAGGAATAGGATGCCACGGGATGCATCCTTACCAAGCTCCCCATGCTTAACGGGCCCTCGCAGCTGCAGCAATGACTGAGATATCACACTTCCCATCCAAGGACAATCTGGTACATCCTATGGATGAGAAGTGGTTAAAGTGTCCACAGACATCAAAGTGTATATAAATATTCATCCAAAGTGCTCTTAACTCAATGTCACCCTGCGATCATCACACATGTACAAAAAAAATGTGCTCACCATCAGGATTATATATATATATATATATGTATATAGGTCACTGGGTGATCTTAATGGCTGCAGTGATTGCAGTGACACCATGCAGTGGAGTGAATGCACGGGTGCCATTGTACGAGGTATTACAAGTTCTGTTTATGTGAGTATTATTTTTAGGTCAATAAACTTTATTTTATACAGAGATCAATAGATGGTTCTCTTACATGCTTTTGAGGAATTACTGTATATGGTGAAGCAGGAAAAGGTCTCCCTAAAAGCAGAATCTTGTGTCTCGGCTGGCTTTCCACAAGGAGATTGTGACAGAGGACCTGGCTAGAATATGATAGCAAGTGTTTATTGACTGATTAAAAAGACTGTTCCATGAGAGCACACCTATGTGAGAGAGATGAATAGTAAATAAATATGGATGTTAGTAGGTTTACCCAAATATTTCATTTCAAATATTGGTATTGCCTTGGGGCTCACCTACGAATTATGCGGTTTCTTGGGGACTCCAATACATCTAGTTTTGTTCCTGCTTACCTTGTCTTTCCATTCTTCCTACAAAATGGTGCGCCTGTGAATGTGGCCATTTCCAGTTCCACTGTTGCCTCCAGAATGTGAGATCAGCAATCTCAGATTCCCACCATTTGCACCAGAATGTGAGGTTTATGCTCTCAGCCTCACTTTGTGCAGAGATTTTCCAGCTCATGGGACAACAATCTAAGTGACATCAGACTGAAAATAGTAGTAACCCTTACACACACAGTAACCGCTACTGCATGTTTTAATGCAAATATGCGCAGTTCACAACATCTACTGTAGCAATTCTGATCTTTACCTGGTTCCTGCCCAGCCAATAGCAGACTAAAAGCTGGGAGGGCCTTTCGTCCCTCCAAGTGGATGTCATATGACCTCCTCCCAGTCACGCCACTCGTGCATGCCCCCTGGGGTGCGCAGAGCGGTGATCAGGGTAAAAAGCCAATGATGTTGGCTCTACCATGTGATCACCTGTGTCAAATCACAGCTGATCACATGTAAACAAGTACCAGTTATCGGCATTTCCTTTCCTCAGCTCTGTCATAGCGCTAAGGAAAGCAAGTCTGATAACCAGCTTTCCTGTGACAGGTGACGTTTACATTGATTATCAAAGTACTTATCAGTGTCCTGATTATCAGTGCAGCCTATCAGTGCCCATCAGTGCAGAATATCAGTGCAGCCCCTTCAGTGCCAATCCATGTCCATCAGTGCAGCATAGCAGTGTCCATCAGTGACACCTATCAGTGCCACCTTATCAGTGCAGAATCATTAGTGCCTCGTCATCAGTGGCCATCAGTGCAGCTTATCAGTGTCGCCCATCGGTGGCCCTCAGTGCCCATTTGTGCTGCCTCATCGGTGCAGCCTCATCAGTGCCATCAATACAGCATATCAGTGCCCATCAATAAAGAAGAAAATGTACTTATTTGCAATTCTTTATAACAGAAAGAGAATGGTATTTTTTTCAAACTGTTCTGACTTTTTTTGTTTAGCAAAATATGAAAAAACCCAGTGGTGATGAAATACCACCAAAAGAAAGCCATGTCTCAAAAATGATAATGATAAATTTAAATTGGGTGCAGTGTTGCATGACTGTGCAATTGTCATTCAAAGCGCAACAGCACTGACAGCTGAAAATTGGCCTGGGCAGGAAGAGGGTTAAAGCACCCAGTGTTGAAGTGGTTAAGAAATGTCTGTGACACTCGCTGCCACACCCAGACAGTATTGTAACAAGGTTTAACTCCACATTTAACTCTTACACACGGTAGCTGCCACTGCATGTTATAATATATACAGGCAAGGATTTTAAAATTTCTAAATAGAGAATTTAAATAGTACCTTTAACTATTTTAACATATTGTTTTAATGCTGACCCACTAGATTTGTCACTGAGCCAACCCCCACACCATCAAAAGAGCTAAAGGTGCTGAAGTGTTTTAATATATTTTAGCAGACACTTGTTTTCTGATGACATGGTTTTATAATTTGACAACCAACATTTAATGGAAATACATTTTGATTTGGTAAATACTATAAATTGCCTAGGAGATTTAATGTGACCAATTCACCTGCTGCACACTATAGTACATACATGGTAGTATCTGTTATTTTTATTTATTTGTATTTTTTTTAATTATTGAAGCTGCATCTTATGAATACAATTTTAGCACAGCATTCATTTTGGATATTGTATGCAAACCAGTCCTATGTGAAGTTCAAACAGCAGATACAGATGTGTATTGTGGAGTCACAAACCAGTGCATTTTACAGCATGATTCCAATAGAGGACTTTGTCATAATGGACACTTACATAAGCTATTGGCTGATTCTGACTAAGGCTGGCCATACACTATTCAATTTTCTTACAATTTTCTGTCCAATTTCTGCCCAATTTCCTTTAGATTTACCTTCAACTGTGTAGTGCAAGGGCCTACCTAATTGGATAAAATTGAAAGTGTTGTTTGGGTTTGACCTCCTATTATATGGTTTTTGGTAAATCTAAAGCAAAAATCTCAAGAAAATTGTATAATGTATGGCCAGCCTTAAGAAACATACTGCTAATGGGGTTAATGACATTCTGCTAATGGAGTTTTATAGGATTTATAATGGCCTGGCCTTTGCCTTGAGCTGACTACGTTGTTTTTATGTAAGTTATACAAAATGTGGAAGTTTCCCAGCCTCACCAATACAGACACAAGATCTTATTCTGATTTTTCTGTTGCCAACTTGAGAATTTTGGAGACGTGAAAGTGGCACTGTGTTCAGAACAACTTCCTGTCCTCCCCACTCAGTTTGGGGTTCTTCAGACCTCATTATTGACACGGTGCCTACTCCATATGTTGTACTATTATATATAATTACAATTGTATATATAGCAATTGTATAAAATACTGGACATTAACCACTTGCCCTCCAGAGGATTTACCCTTTCCTGACCAGGCCATTTTTTTTGTGATATGGCGCTGCGTTTAACTGACAATTTCACAGTCATGCAATGCTGTACATAAATTAAATTTATGTAATTTTTTCCCCATAAATAGAGCTTTCTTTTGGTGGTATTTGATCACTTCTACACTTTTTATTTTTTGTGCTATAAATAAAAAAAGACCGACAATTTTGAAAAAAAAAAAAGAAATATTTTTGACTTTTTGCTATAAAACATATCCAATTAAAAAAAAAATAATCAAAATGTCTTCATAAATTTAGGCCAAAATGCATTCTGCTACATGTCAACAAAAATCCCAATAATTGTATATTAATTGGTTTACGTGAAAGTTATAGCATCTACAAATGGCGGTATTTGTAGTGTTTTTGCAAGGAAGAGTGGGCAAATATTGCCAAGTCAAGATGTCCCATGCTGATAGACTCATACCCAAAAAGACTGCTGAGTGCTGTAATAAAATCAAAAGGTGCTTCAGCAAAGTATTAGTTTAAGGGTGTGCACACTTATGCAACCACAATATTTTAGTTTTTTATGTTTACTTCCCCCCTCTTAAAAGATTTCAGTTTGTTTTGAGTTGTACAGTTTATTGGTCACATTAAAAAGGTGAAAAAAGTTCTGAAATGATTTATCTTTGGGGTTTTTTTACATCACAGAAACTTTATATTTTAACAGGGTGTGTAGGCTTTTTATATCCACTGTATATACTGGAATTTTTATTTATGTTTTTTATACTAGTAATGGCAGCGATCAGTGACTTATAGCGGGGCTGTGGCTGGCATTCTGACACTGGCTGGGTTAACTGACTAACTGCCACTGACATCCCCAGTGACACTAATACAGTGATCAGTGCTAATAAAAAGCACTGACACTGTACTAATTACACTGGGTAAATAAAAGGGTTAATAGTGTGCTGTGTGTGTTTTACATTGTGTGCCGTTTTACTAAGGAAACATGCTGCTTTGGATCTCTTCTCTGCTGTGCACAGAGATACAAAGCAGCATGTCCATGCTGACAGGAGAGAGACCTGTGTTGTTTACAACACATCCCCAGCCGCCAACAGCGCCAATAGCCTACCCAAAAATGCAAATAATTTATTTTTATATATATATATATATATATATATATAAAAATATAATATACATATATAATAATATATACATATATAATTTCTATACAATATAAAAATAATTTTGCACAGCTGGTCTGCCCTGTAGCAGTGCTTCTGCTATAGGGCAGATGACAAGCGGTTAAAAAGGGAATGTGGGAATACCTCATAACTGCTTACTTACAGAATCTCACAGAGTGACATAATACACCAAAAAATATGTTATATATTCAACTACATTGCAATATTAAAAAGGCTCACATTAAAATATTTGGGTTAGCAATTTCACCACAGTTACATTGGTTTGTTTACAGTTTGAGCTAGAGGGAATGAAGAAAAGATCATTAAATCTAAGGCACAATAAACACAACATTAATATGACATCCCTGTTATTTAGTTTTAATGAGTAATTAGTGATCACTGAAGCTCAAAAGCACAAATTCAATAAGTAGTTTATGCTGTTAATAATTTTTACTCACTCATTTTCAGTTCACTAAGATTCTTTTGTCAGAACAGATAGACGGTCCTATTTAGTGCATAGAGTTGTTTAATTAAGAAAATTTGGTTTATGAAGTAATTTTCAAAACAAATTTGGATATTTCATTGCAATGATCTGGTGCCAAGCTTGGGGGCAAGATAACCAGGTTTGCTCTCAACTGCACTGGTTTTAGATGGTGTGCATCAATGGTAGAGGACTGGAACATTGGGTCAGGTGGGGGCTTGGTAACAGATAGCTGATTAGAGGTGGAAGGGGTTCTAAATGAGACGTTCTAGTTCAATTTAGATGCACTGGAGGTAAAGCAGTGTCTGGATCTTGTAGTGCTTGCACCCCTGCATTTCCATCAGATAATGCACCACTCCACCCAGAAAATTGTTGCAATTCCAAAATGTTTATATTGGTATGACAAAAAAAGTAGAGAAACAAAAAGGCCAAAGCTGACACATTCCACGCAAAACTCCAAAAATGGATTGAACAAAATTATTTGCACCCTCAATTTAATATTTGGTAGCACACCCCTTGGAAAAAATAACTGAAATCAGTCACTTCCTCTAACCATCAATGAGATTCTTACACCTCTCTATTGGAATTATGGAGCACTCTTCTTTCGCCAACTGCTCCAGGTCTCTCAGATTAAAAGGGTTTCTCTTCCCACCTGCTGTTCTGAGAACTCTCCACAGGTGCTCTATGGGATTGAGATCTGGACTCATTGCTGTCCAGTTCAGTACTCTCCAGCGCTTTGTCTTAAACCATTTCTGGGTGCTTTTTGACATGTGCTTTGGGTCATTGTCCTATTATAAGACCCATGATCTCTGACAGAGACCCAACATTCTGACACTGGGCCCTACATTGTACCCCAGAATTCTTTGCTAGTCTTCAGATTTCATAATGTCATGCACACAGTAAGGCATCCAGTGCCTGAAGCCGCTTAAGCCACTCCAAAACATCTGTGCACCTCTGCCATGATGGTAGGGACTGTATTCTCCAGAGGATTTACTCCCCTTCCTGACCAGACCATTTTTTGCGTTATGGCACTGCCCAACTTTAACCACTAGCCTACAGGACACTTATACCCCCTTCCTGCCCAGGCCAATTTCCAGCTTTTAGCGCTGTCGCACTTTGAATGACAATTGCGCAGTCATGCAACACTGTACCCATATGAAATTTTTATCATTGTTTTGTGACAAATAGAGCTTTATTTTGGTGGTATTTAATCACCTCTGGGTTTTTTATTTTTTCTTAAATAAACCAAAAACCACTGAAAATGTAAAAAAAAAGTTTTTTCTTAGTTTTTGTCATAAAATTTTGTAAATAAGTAATTTTTCTCCTTCACTGATGTGCGCTAATGAGGCTTCACTGATGGGCACTGATAGGCTGCACTGTTGGACACTGATAGGTGGCACTGATGGGCACTGATGAGGAGGCACTGGTAGGTGGCACTGGTGGGCATTGACAGGCATCACTGATGGGCACTGAAAGGCAGCACTGATACATGGCACTGATATTTGGCACTGATAGGCAGCACTGACTGGCACTGATAGGCGGCACTGACAGGCACTTCTAGGCGGCACTGATTGGCATTGATAGGTGGCACTGACTGGCACTGATGGGTGACACTGAAAGGCAGCTCAGATGGGCACTGATATGTGGTATTGAGGTGCACTGGTAGGCACTGATATGTGGCACTGATGGGCACTGGCACGAGGCACTGATGAGCACTGACGTAAGGCACTGATGGACACTGACAGGTGGCACTGCTGGGGCTACACTGATCATCAGGGCACACTGATCATCAGTGCCCTGATGATCAGTGTACATGTCCCCTCCGCGGAAAGCCGATTACCGGCTCTCCTTTCCTCTGTCAGCATGACAGCTCGAGAGGAGAGAAATGCCGATAACCGGCATTTCCCTGTTTACATGTGATCAGCTGTGATTGGACACAGCTGATCACATGACCGAGCCGACATCTTCGGCTCTTTCCGTGATCCGCTGTGTCCTAGGGACACAGCGCACCGCCGATCGCCGCGCATGCGCAGTGAGAATGTGAGGACGTCATATGACGTCCTCCCAGAACGAGAGAACTACCTTGCACCCACCATATTACTATATGGCGGGCGGGAGGTGGTTAGCTGACAATTGCATAAAAATTAAATGTACATCTTTTTTCCCCACAAATAGAGTTTTCTTTTGGTGGTATTTCATCGTCTGTGCATTTTTTTTGCGCTATAAACAAAAAGACGACCATTTTGAGAAAAAAAACAATGTTTTTGACATTAAACATGTCCAATAAAAACATTTTTTAAAAATCTAAATTTCATCATAAATTTAGGGCAAAATGTATTCTGCTACATCTTTGCTAAAAAAAAATCCCAATACTAGTAAATTAATTGGTTTATGTGAAAGTTATAGTGTTTAGAAATGGTGGTATATATACTGGAATTTTTTATTTATTTATTTTTACTAGTAATGGTAGCAATCAGCGACTTATAGCTGTACTGCGGCAGGCATTCTGACACTGGGGGGTACTGACTTGGTATCACTGACATCCCCAGTGACACCAATACAGTGATCAGTGCTAATAAAAAGCAGTGACACTGTACTAATGGCACTGGGCAGGAAGGGGTTAACATTTGGGGCGATCAAAGGGTTAACTATGTTCTGTGTGTGTTTTACTATGAGTCTGTGCTTTCCACTGTAAGCACACTGCTTTGTATACAAAGCAGTGTGCTGGAGTGGACAGGGGAGAGAACTGTATCGTTTACATACAGTTCTCTCAAAGGTTGGTAATGCTTGGCGATCACCGGGTGTCGGCAAGTAATCACCAGCCGTGACCTGGTGATTGACAGCCGAGGCCACGAATGGTGGTGTGGGTAGGGTGCCCGCTACCCGGAAATGCAAAATCACACTATATATATATATATATATATATATATATATATATATATATATATATATATATATACACATACACACACACATACATACACATGCATACACATATACATACACAAGTGATTTTGCACACACCTGCTGCCCTGTAGCAGTATTTCTGCAAAAAGCAGAAAGGGCAAAGGGCGTATTGCTTTTCTGAAAACAGTAGAATGATGGGTTTTATCAAAAAGCTGTAATTTTGATTCATCTTGGCTTCCTCACGTAAACTTTGGCAAACTCCAATCTGGCTTTTTTATGTTTCCGTGTCAGTAATAGGGTCCTCCTGGGTCTCCTACCATAGTATTCCTTTTCATTCAGATGTATAGCTTGAATTTGTATGTACTGTGAGTTGATCAAGGTTCTTTAGCCACCATTCAAACAATCCTTTGATCATTTTTTCTCTTCTGGACATCCATGTCCAGAGAGATTAGCTACAGTGCATTGGCTGTAAACTTCTTGACAATGTTGCGCACAGTGAACATAGGAACATTAAAATTTCTGGAGATGGACTTGTAAACTTGAGATATCCATGCTTTAACACAATCTTTGTTCTTAAGTCCTCAAACTATTTTTTTTGCTCTTTCTCTTCTCCATGTGGCACACAGAGACACACAACAGAAAGGGTGAGTACATTTTTGACCATCTTTACTGCTTTCTGGTGCGATTTCTATAATGTCAACACGTGTTAATTGATACAGGTGAATTTAATTACAAATTACAGGAGTATCACAAACTTGGAATGCAATTATTTCTTACAATTTTGTCCAGTCCATTTTCAGATTCAGATGTGGCTTTTTGTTTCTCCATTTTTTTGTGTCATACCAATACAAACAAAAGAAATAAACATAATAATGCCTAAACATTTGTAATTGCAACAATTTTCTGGGCGAAGTGGTGCACTGACAGAGATGCAGGGGTGCCAATATTTTTGGCCATGACTGTATCTTCTACAGGTCCATAAAGAAATGTTTAATTTCCCATTCCCTCCCTTCCAGTGCTTCACAACCTTCATGAAATTTACATCTAGCCCTGTGTATTAGAAGTTCGAATGTCAGGGGTTAGAGGTTACAAGTGTCAGGGCTTCTATCTCCTAAATACACAGAACTGCTGTAGATACAGACACCTGAACTAAAGTGGACTTACTATTTTTTTTTCTTTCTAATATATATATATAAAATTTATTTAATTTTCATATTAAGGCAATATAATTTTGTTAACTACTTCATCTAACAAAATCTCTGCCAAAAAAGAGTATGTATAAAAGATAACCTAACAAAATATTTTGATGCTAAAAGAATACAAACAACTATAACAACTATAACAGTTACCAATAAACTGATTCCAATCCCAATAAGCCTGTTTCACACTTGTCGCATAGTAAAAAAAAGAAGAAAAATAAAAAGCTTGCCAAGCTAATTTAGGAATACTATTAAAACAAACTATTTCATTGTTTCAAGCCCAAAGTACCCTTTAATGTTTCAATAATATACCATGTAGTGTATTGAAATGTGGTCAGCATCTTCCTAAGCTGGACATTGGGCAACTCTGCCACCAAATAACAAGACCAAGTATCAAAAAAAAAATTCTTGATGCTTGCTTCCATATTTCTCTGGTTATCCAAATCTAAACACAGTCGCCTTAAATTCCTCTGATGTAGGGGGATTAGGTTGACTACAATGAGTCAAAATTATTTTTTACTCCCCACAGACAAATAATTTCCCATCTACTAAGTGCTGCCTGTGGCCTCTCCTCCACTTTCAAAGGATAATGTAGTAGACACAGCTTTTATATTTGTAATATATATTTTATAAAATATTAGTAAAAATAAATGGCCAAGAAATACATACTGTAGGTGGGCATAACAACTTGGTGGTTCTGATATAGTATTAGTAAACTGTATAACATTGTGCCAGAATTTCTCTTTTATATGGCATCTCTACCATAGCAGAATCAAGCTGGGTTTGTCCACGTGAGATTTCGAACAAGGAGATAACTACATTGAGGACGGAGGAGTGCAATAAATGCTTTGTTTACTCTATGAAAAAATTTTAAATTGGATCTCTCTTACTTCCTAACTTATTATCGCTTTAGTACTACAGTATGTATCCAACCACACTGGTTGTGAGACCAAGCTTCTTTAGGTGATACACTCAAGAACCTGGCCCATATAGCTATAAATCCTGAATTTAATGGAGGATTCAAGCCCTTCTCTTCCCTAAAAAAAAGATAAAACCAAGATAATCCATGTTTCACAGATGACTTATTCAATAAGATGGAACTTTAACCAAAATAGGTTTCCCAAAACAGAATACTGAAAGGGATTAAAAAGTTGTGCAAATTGTAAAAAAATTTAACTCCAAAATACCATACTTCTGACGCAATGTGGGGATTGGTAACAGAGAATCAACAGGATGTAACACATCCCATAGGTTATCTATTTCTGTTTCTTTCCAATTATGCAAAACTTGAGTTTGACTCCCCAAAAGAAAAGACCGGTGAAGAAATCAATGGCATAAGTGGTCAAAAAAGCCTGGTATATTTAGTAACTTTCTCACCTCTTTCTACACTTATCAAAGTCTATTTTCAATATATATAGGGATAGTCCAAAAAATGAGTATGCAAAAGACCCAAAAAGAGACCATTGTATTGTATGAGACTTGATATTTGGGATAGTATAATATGATGTGTTATTAACCCAATCTCTAACTTAATATAACAAATAAACCAAATTATATAAGTGAAGATTCAGAAGATTAATACCCAATGATCATTTAGGCATTTGTAATCTCTTCCAGGCAATCCTAGGCCTTTCATCTCGCTATACAAAGGAAGAGAAGTCTGAGTTTAGGTAGGATGTATAACCAATTCTCCTCTGACCAGAACATAGTATGTTGCTCCCTTCTTTGGATGCACACAGGGGTGATGTACTTTTTTTCTTGCCAAGGTTTCTGAGAGCTTTTTAAGCCTTTTCTTAATCTCCAGAGGAAACTTCTCATACTATTTCTTACAGGCTGGCTTCATGTCAAACTCCCCAACTCATTTGTCAGTGTTAACTTGGTATTGCAAGTAAAAAATGCAAAACAGTTCACACACAACGCCTTGGTTAGAGCAGAGACAACAATTCCCCAAATTGCTGTGTTGCAATGAGAACAGACATTTCCAAAAAACTGACTATTGTAATTCTTACAGTAAGCTATACCCTTTCTCTCATGATGGCGATGGCCAATGAAAGTCTTTTCACACTTTGCACAAGCAAAATTGTCAGGGATGCGGGTGTGACCAGAGGTATGTGAACTGACGCAGGGAAACGCAGGCTTCAGATATGATATAAACAATATAATTTATTAAAGACTAACAATACATAAACGCAGTGCAATACTAAAACATAACACAGTGCAAACGAACCAAACCACCCACAGTTAATACATACAATGCAAGCGTCGTCAGGCAGGCCGGGTCAATAACAATCGGGCAGGTAGGAACAGGAGGAGCAGGCAGAGAGTAGTCAGGTCACGAGCCGGGTACAGCAACTAACGGGCAGGTAGGTACAGGGGGTCAGGCAGAGAATGGTCGGGGTCACAAGCCAGGGATCAAACAGGAGAAGTCAGCAGAGGTCCGGATCAGGCAGGGTCAGCAACAGATCAGTCAGACAGAGACAGGGACAGGAACAGGAACAGGAATACAGGAACAGGAATGCAGGTAACAAGATACAGGGCCCAGGAAAAACACACACCAAGGCAGAGACTGCAGGTCTGGCCATCCCTTAAATACACCTGCATAATCAGCTTCAGGTGTTTGGCTGGCTGCAGGGTTGAGTCTCTGATTGCTGAGAGCACCCGCTGGCCAGCCCTGGTACTGCAGCCCACAAGGCAGGTGAGTCCCATCATTACTGGCAAGTCCATTCCTGACAAAAATGCTCCACATGCCATTGCTTGCCCATAGCATTGACCACTTGCCCTCAATTGGTCTACATGCTCCACATATAGGCACAACCATTTTGTCATAGCAGAGTAAGCAGTAGAGCTCTCTTTTCAGCTCATGGACATCAGCTTTGAGCTCTTTACCACAGTTTGAAGAGTTATAGAGGTCTGGGTGATGCAGAACATTCTTGAATATTAGAGGCTCCTCATCAATAATTGCATGACACTTTTGACAAATGTACTTCCCCAGTGCCCAGGCCTTCTCTCAATTGTGACATGATTGACACAGGTGTCTGCCTGCATTTTTCACAAATCAAATGTCTGCCAGGACTTGCTGACAGATGTCACAATAGAAACATTCAGGGTGCCTGCTTTTATTGATTGCTTTGATAACACAGCCAGTGATTAGTTCACCAAATTGAATATGATTTCCAAATGTTCTTCACTCCAGAGTACTTTCTCCTCTCAAACCCATAAAGTGTCCCTCTGGAAACTGCTGAAAGCACTGCACATGCACACAAAGCACTGCTCATTGTACAGCCCTTGATTACTGTTCACAATCTTCTCTGCCGGAGCAAAGCTCGCCCTGCTTCGCTCATACATCGCATTTTCCAGAGTGCCTGCCCTGTTGCTGTTTATCATCCCCATGACTCCCAGAATTAGGGCTCCTGGGGGAGTGAATCTACTCAGCAGAACTCCGGAGACAGAAAGCCAGGGAGAGCATGTCAGGGCTCCCAGGTGTGACCAGAGGTGTGTGACTGACGCAGGGAAACGCAGACTTCAGATATGTGATAAACAATATAATTTATTAACACTAACCATACAAACATAAACGCAGTGCAATACTAAAACATAATACAGTGCAAACAAACCAAACCAACCACCCACAGATAACAGTACATACAAGCAAGCGTCGTCAGGCAGGCCGGGTCAATATCAATAGGGCAGGTAGGTACAGGGGGAGCAAGCGGAGATGGGTCGGGGTCACAGGCCAGGTTCAGCAGGTAGCTAGCAGCGTAGTACAGAGGGTCAGGCAGAGGGATGGTCAGGGTCACAAGCCAGGGATCAGAACAGGTAGCAAGCAGCGTGGTACAGAGGGTCAGGCAGAGGGATGGTCAGGAGCGAGCCGGGATCAGAGTAGGAGAAGTCAGCAGCGGTTCAGATCAGGCAGGGTCAGCAAAGGAACAGAAACAGGATGCAGGACAGATACAGGGCCCAGGACAAACACAACACCAAGGCAGAGTCTGCAAGTCTGGCCATCCCTTAAATACACCAGTATCATCAGTTCCAGGTGTTAGCTGGCTGAAAGGTTGAGTCTCTGATTGCTGGGAGCACCCGCTGGCCAGCCCTGGTACTGCAGATCAAAAGGCAGGTGAGTCCCACCATTGCTGGCCAGTCCATTCCTGACAGAGCAGGATGGGCAGAACCCCAGGAGTGTGCAAGTCACCTCCTACTCTAGACTGTTCTATGTCCACCACTGACTCAGATTTGCTATCTTATAGGGAATATCTAGAAATGCTAATAGTGCCTATGCAGTAACCTTAAAATGTTCAATTTGCCTTACATTTCTCCCCCATAGCTGTATATCTGCAGTGTGAGATCATCTAAGTCACTGCTATCACTGTCTACTAGTCTCACAAGATTTGGAGATTTATTATAACTGTTTTGTATAAATAAAGAGATGTTTTAGGGGTTACCTAATTAGTCCAGAAATTAGAATAACCAACTTCTAGTGTGAACCAACCTAGTTTCTATCTTTGCAAAATTGGGGTAAAATTTTAAAGTTATAATCAAGTCAGAATAATTTATGGACCCCTGATTACTAAACATATAAGATCAGAGATAAACGTAATACCAAGATATTGGTTCCTACTTACATTTTTTAAGGATGTGGTGGAGTTATATCAGTTTTTGTTCACCATGCAAATCTAACTTTATTCTGTGAAATATAATGAATAATGCTGTTATGCAAATTACTGGACTAAATCTGACTGGCAGAATGGAGGAGGCTTGAAATGACTGCTTGCCTCAGAGAAAAGCTTTGCAATATTACAGCTTCAGATAAAGCTAAAGTTCAATTAAAATTAGCTGCCATCCATGGGAAGTACAATTTATCTATAACTAGAGATACATGTTGAACGTTTCTATTATATGCCAATATAAATGCAAAAATAAATAAATGACTTCATTACATTACAGCCTTTTTAATGCATTACATAAAACTAGAACTACATTCAGAATAACTTTCACCCAATGGAAAACCTCTCAGTGTGGGACAATTCCATTTGTAATTAACAACTGCATGTTTGCTTTTCCTTTGCCTTATCATTATTATTATAGTCAAATAAATAGAACAAGCAAGTAATTAGTGAATCCCAACCTGTAACAACCAAGTGATCCTTATTTTTCTATTCTCTGATTGATGTACAGTAAAGAAGGGAGAAAAATTATTGGCTGGTACTTTTTACATCAACAAACTTAATCACTACCTTTTATGCAGCTTTATATAATAACCTCCTGCTTTGTTTTTGGTTCTAGCATTTCTGTGTAGTATGGAACCGCTTCCATTCTTTCTCACGTTGATCTACAAACCTTTGGCTGTATGTTTAACACTCAGCAATGTTTTACTGGACTAAGCTATTTGATCCTGCCAGGGAATTAATAGTTTAGCAGCAAATCCTGTTGGCTCGAATTTTGCTGTTATGGCAGATTTTTGTAACCTGTCTATACCTTGTGTCCTTTGTACCTTAAGGGCTTTTTTGCTCATTAGAACTGTTCTGTCACTGGCCACATTTGACAATGCTTTATCCTCTGCAGTCTGTTAATTAGAGTTTGATAGAAATTGGCCAGTGACAGGGAAGTTTAACATCAGCAAGAACAGGGACAGCTTAAGCCAACTGGTCAATTTGTATTCACAGGTCAAAGGAGACCTTCTACCGCTTGAAGAAAAAGCATGCTTCACTTTCAAAACTAACTAAAAACTGAAATAAATCAGACTGAGGTGTTGCTGCTGTATGAAAGTCAAGCTAATTATAAGAGAAAAAAAAATAATTCCCACAGCCAGATATGCACTGCAAAAGTATGTAGTCACAAAGGCTGAAAAGCATATCGTTCATAGCACCACATATACCTTGGCTTGGCATACTCACATACAACGCAGGGCTATTGGCATTACATTTTACTTTAGAATTGCCTGCGACCACCAAAGCACCTTAAGGAGTAAAGGATGAGGGAAGTAAAAATTAAAATATTAATGATGTAAAAAAGTAGAAATGACAAAATAGTAGCTAAGGGGAGGTGGGGGGAAAAAACAGGGTTAAAAATGGACACATTTTGTTAAAAAGTTTTTGTTATTTTTTTTTTTTAATTTTTCTTCTAAGGTTGCTTTCACTTACATGAATTGCAGATTAAAGCTTTGAATAATAAAACACAGTAAATTCAAAGTAACAGTAATCTGTATCTCTGATTCATGCAACTAAAACAGTGTATAGAGACAGTGATCTGAAGGTCTATTTTTAAAGCAATGGCTAGAGCCAACTGAAGTACTTACACATTTCCTGTAAATGTGGCTGGGGTAGCTGCAGAAAGGGGGAGGGACAAGGTGTGCTAGGTACACATGCATACTTTGGTGACTTTGGTGTTGGCATGAAAAGGACCACCTCCCTACTGCAGGTATCTGATATTGTTACATGTCTCTTGTGAAAGTACCTATAGACTTTAATTGGACACACTGTTAAAGCTCCACTTGTTTGTCTTCTCCCCCCCCCCCACTGCCATATTTGGCACCTTTTGGGGGGGGAGTGGGTACCTGGTTTTGACGGGTACCCGCTCCCACTTCCAGCTCAGTTCGCCGTGGCGAAGCGAGCCTGAAGTGCAGCCCTCTCTTTCCTCCCGCAGTGTCCTGGGAACCTTCACAGGTCCCAGAAGACTGCCGAAACAACTAGGATGTGCAGCGCAACTTGCGCATGCGCAGTGGGCCCCCAGCTGTGAAGCCGCAAGTTGAGATGCCGGAGCCATGAAGAGAAGGGACGACATGGGTGAGGACATCACAGGACCCCATGACAGGCAAGAGTGTGTTTATTAAAAGTCAGCAGCTACAGTTTTTGTAGCCGTGTCTTTTAATACACAAAAATGGCTGGAATTCCGCTTTCCGTACAGGGTTTATTAACTCAAACAGGATTTACTGTACCCTGTGTAAATCAAACCTGGGCAGATTTGTTTATCACTACTTATTATTCCAAGTGATTACAGTTTTTTAAAGATTAGGTTTTGTAAATAACGGATTCCTATAGTTAATATTTCTGAATAATGATGCTGTTAATGAGATCACTATTAAATTAGATTACTTAAAAACAAAAATAATTTACAGCATACTACTGCAGCCTTTTCATGTTTGGACTTACTATAAGCGACAACGGCCCTAAACATACAACCAGAGCTACAATGGAATGGTATAGATCAGTAGTCGGCAAGCCGTGGCTCGCGAGCCACATGCGGCTCTTTACACGCTTTAATGCGGCTCTTGTGTGCCGGGCGCCCGCTCCCCTCCCTCCTCTTGGGCGGCAGGGACTCTGCAGCGTGATCCAAAAAAAAAACAGCCAGGGCAGCGCGCTCAAATGTAATGATTGGCCAGTCTCGCTGCCACTCACATCCTAATAGCCAGTGATTGGCTGTCAGGATGTGTGTATGCGGGGCAGCGTGACGAACGTGAGAGGAGCTAGGCTCCTCTCACAGTCCGTCCTGAAGACCGGAACGGCGCGGGAACACGGCGAGAGGAACGCGCGGAGCAAAGGTAAGTGAATTGACACAGGGGGGACTTGGCTTACTACTTGCTACTTACTTACTACTACTATATGAGGGATGAATTAATATGGGGGATGAATTACTATATGGGGGATGAATTACTATGGGGGATGAATTACTATATGGGGGATGAATTACTATAGGGGGGATGAATTACTATATGGGGGATGAATTACTATGGGGGATGAATTACTATATGGGGGATGAATTACTATATGGGTAATGAATTACTATGGGGGATGAATTACTATATGGGGGATGAATTACTATATGGAGGATGAATTACTATATTGGGAATGAATTACTATATGGGGGATGAATTACTATATGGGGGATGAATTACTATATGGGGGATGAATTACTATATGGGGGATGAATTACTATGGGGGATGAATTACTATGGGGGATGAATTACTATAAAAACTTATTGAAACTAAAAACAGTGTACCATCCTATGTATTTTCAGTTTTAAAAATGTGGCTCTCAAAATAAATTTCAATCGTGGTTTTGGCGAGATTTGGCTCAGTTGAAAAAAAAGGTTGCCCACCACTGGTATAGATCAAAGCATATTCATGTATTAGAATGGCCCAGTCAAAGCCCAGACCTAAATCCAATTGAGAATCTGTGGCAAGACTTTAAAATTGCTGTTCAGATGCTCTCTATCTAATCTGACAGAGCTTAAGCTATTTTGCAAAGAAGAATGGGCAAAAATTTCACTCTCTAGATGTACAAAGCTGGTAGAGACATCCCCAAAAAGACTTTCAGCTGTATTTGCAGGGAAAGGTGGTTCTACAAAGTATGGACTTGGGGGCTGAATACAAATGCACGCCACACTTTTCAGATATTTATTTGTGAAAAATGTTGAAAACCATTTATAATTTTCCTTCCACTTTACAATTATCACTTTGTGTTGGTCTATCACATAAAATCCCAATGAAATACATTTATGTTTTTGGTTGTAACATGACAAAATGTGGAAAATTACAAGGAGTATGAATACTTTTTCAAGGCATTGTAAGCCCCAAGATGACTTTTTAAAGATAAAAAGGTACAACCTTCTTTTAAAAAGTATGCTGTTGCTGTACATTGTGATATGTCAGTAATTTATTCATGTAGACTTGTAAAGTTACTATTTGGTCCACTTTAAAGAGCTATTCTATGCAATAATTGAAAGCAATTAGTGACCTAGTAATACAATCCAGCAAGAGCAAATGTTTCTCAATTTTTTTCCAAACTGAAGGTGTTGCTAAAGCAAATGTTTTAATCAGGCCACAACCATAAAAGGCTGAATGCCCTCCAATCCTAATATTCTGCCAAAGGCTGCACTGAAACCAACATGTCCGGGTGTGTCGTTCACCTGCGTCCCTCACAGCTCTTGCTGCTTCCCCCTGCCAACCTCACTACTATATCCTGTAATCAGAGAAGATCAGCAGTAGGAATCAGCGAGACGTAACATAGACCCAGGAGTAGGGATGAGCTTAGTAGTGTTCAGATCCAAATTTGAACTCATCTGAGTGAGCCCACCAGGAAGACGTCACCTGTACAGGCCAATCATATGTTTTAGAGGCATTCCATACCCCGTAGCAGCACATATACATACCTATTATATATGTGCAGCTGCAAAGCGTGGAATGCTTTCGGAGCCTATGATTAACTCAGTACAAGTGACAGCTTCCTGGCTGGCTCACTCAGGTGGGTTCAGACTGAGATTAAAAAATGTCCGAGTTCATCCCTACCCAGGAGATGAACACAAATGTGTTAGTTTCAGTCCTGACGTCAGCAAAGGATTTCTCAAGATTGGATTAGAGTGGTGTCTGGTGGCACAGATATTAGGAAAGCCAAGTGTGTCCTGTCCTCTTTTTCAGGTATGGCAAGGTTTTTTAAATTCATTTTATCTGTAATGCATTGCTAATGCAGACAACCAGCAAGTGGCAGTGCACCTTCTGAAACCTCTGAAATCTCTCTCTCACTTGAAACCAATTGGTGGCTATTAAATTTTTTCCATAATTAGAGACAGAAAAAAAGGTATTGGAGTGGCCTTGTGCATTACAGATATGTTTGAATTAAAAGCTGAGCTACTTTGGTTAAGCTTCATTTTCAGTTCTGGCATTGTACTTTATTTAACCATAATATGGTTTCATTAAAACGTGATTCTTACTTGCACTGTTCTCTTTTTTCAAAATGTAAATGGCAAACCATTTTCTCAGTTTCATTGCCAGATTACAGGTAAGAGTGCAAAAATTGAAACATTTTAGACAAAGGTGATCTAAACCCTTTTAACAATAACGCCAGCAGCCTTATACAGTATTCATGCATAGTGTAGTCTTTCATATAAAATACAACAAAATGCCTTCATGTACATTTTTTCAGGATCATTAATTTTTTACCAACACCCCATGGGAAAGTTGTAAAGAACATACTGTGTGAAAATACCATACATGCTAAAGTACATTTTTTTCCCATAAATAGTGATTCTCTTCGGTTACTTTTCTGCTTCTGTCAGCTCCCCTAATACTCTAAAACTAAAAATCCTTAAGAAAATTCTTTCAGTAAGGCTTCCTTTGATTTATATTTTATGGGTTTTTTTTAGTGTCTTGTGCATCACTGAAATACAGGGTATTGAAATATTAATGGCATGTGAAAAATCTCTTAGCACTCTTAAACTATACAGAAAAGACTCCACTGGTGAGCAAAGCATAGAGTGCCTTGAATTTGAATACTGTATGCCCTCAAGGACAAAACTGTCCTTGAAGTTAGGATATACTTTAACAGTGATGATTGTATCTATGATATTTACAACCTATTAGAAAAATAATAAAACTGATCAAAAATCCAGCAGTAATGATGCTGAAAACTTAAAATGTTTCTTGAATATATTCTTTAATGTATTTCTGCTTACTGGTCCTTAGATGAGATAAGTGCATTAATTTTCCTAGGCTTTTTTCCTTTATTTTCAACTAGGGATATTACCAGTAGCACATGTTCTACCCCAGGGAGTCAACGCTCACTCAATGTGTTGTACCTATAGAGGAACAGTGTTGTCACCCTAGGCTGGTCTTCTGATTCATAATACAAACCCCCCCTTATCTCTATAACTAAGGGGTGAAGTGTGCTGTAATAACACTAACATTTCAGTTCAGCGCACATGAAATTAAAAGAAGCGCATAGGATTTCCAGCAGGAATAATGTGGATTTCTCTGTACTTGCAGAAAATGTATGTAGCAACCCAGGGCTTTCTTAGTCACCCCTTGGTTCCACCCCCTACCCACTTCCCAGTACCGCTCCTTTTAGAAAATACAGAGCCAATTATATTTTTGCATGGAATTTGTCAATGATACCAAGAAAAACAGTAACATAGATCCCCTGCAGCCAGCAACAATAGCCCCCTCAGCAACAATGGACCCCCACAACAAAATACCACCCCAGCAACAAATAGATCTCCAAAAGCAACAACAGATCTGCAATCAACAAACAACAATAGACCCCTCCCTCAACGGTGGATCCCTTCCTGCAACAATTGACCTCCCAGCAACAATAAATCCCTCTCCGATAGCAACAGACCTCCCTACCAACAATAGACCACCATATAAATGTAAATCCCCTCCAGTGACAACAGATCCCCCAGTAGCCAGCATCAATAGAACCACCAGCACACACCAACACCCCTTGTTATTATATTCATTCAGTGCTGGAGGTGATGGAACTGCGTTTCCCCAAGTTCTCACTGAAATAAAGCCCTGCAACCACCACATCTAAAGAGTGGTAAACTGCAATACAGAACATTTTTGTTTTTGGGTTTAGATATACTTTAAGAACTACAACACTAAATACTCAATGATGCCCTCTTTATTTGCAGTTATTTTTTAGGACAAGCTTTCATGAGGCTATCCCCTTCCTTTTGGTCCAAGTCACACTAATACATACATTTTAGAGAGACATTGTATTAAGATAAATTTGCAAAGGAAACAATCTCTGGAATGAAAAAGAAAACATACATAAGATAATAATGGTGAAAAAATGACCAGATAAGGAGAAAAAAAGTGGGTGGTGGATGTAGAGGGGGTGAGGGAATTCACAGAGGTGAGAATGGTTATTAAGCTATTTTATAGAGATTTAGAAAAAGGAGTTCCACATTCACTTAATAGCTACAAATTGAAATTATGAAAACTGTCAAATACAATGCAATACAGCATTCAGCTTTTCCAAAAGGGGACTTCCCATACTTAAACTCCAGGAAATCATCCAATTTGTACAATGTCCTGAATTACTAGAGATTAAGTTCAATAAGCTGTATGCCCCCTCATGAATGTATCACTTTAATTCACAATTTGTATTTTTACTGAGCACTGGAAACATAGCTATCACTATATTTCTGGCATTCCGACCTTCTGCTCAGAGTCATATGCAGCCGCTGTGCCTGCATCTGGCAAGTGCAAAGCAGCAATGTCATTTCACATGGACAGTCTCAACGAGAGTGCCAAGGACTTTAACTACTCATTGCCGCACAAGAGACCTGGCCCAAGCTGCAATTCACTTGCATATCTATCTACCAAGATCCAGGTAGACATCTTGAATAAAGCACCAACAGTCTTGGTAGCAGTCAGTGGTTAGGGAGATTTATCCAAGCCATCTGTCCCAGTCCTCAAATGGGAACATCCCATACTTCAAAAGTTGAGAGCACAGCCTCTTGGGGATGGAGTCCCCCAAAATTCCTTCACTTTAACAAGAAAGGCTTTTCCACTTTAACCTCTTAGTGATTACGCATGTTTTGCCACCCATGGAGAAGTGACTTGAAGCTTCAAGGACTGTTTCAGCCACCAAGACACCAATATCATAATTACTGTATACCAGTTTTCAGAGGAAGCTTTGGACTTGTGTATGTGTGTTTTTGCATGTTCTCATTCTTTTGTCTCTTTTTAAGTCCAAGGAAAAGTCATCCTTTATATACTGTATATTGTGTAATAAAGAAAATTTACGATTTCAGGTGGGGAGTGTTCTGCCCCACTTTCTTGTAATTTTTCTGTGTTACATTGAAAAGCATCAGATTAATATTGTTCTATGCTGACATCTAGTGGTGGTTTTGGGCCACTACAATTGCTCACCAATGTGATTTTGGTATCATCCTCTGTCCTCCTCTTCTGTTTAGTGCTAGTTAGTTGAGTCCTAGCTAGACCCTACCCACTTTTTCCATGTTCCCTCTGTCAGTGTTAGTTTTTCAGAGACAGAGTTCCAGAAAGTAATTGTCTTCTTACACTTCAAAAGACGAAAAAACATCCTCCGTACTGCAAATGTCTGATGTAAAATGTGTTGGATTCAACTTCGGTGTCTTTTTTGAAGATTTAAGCTGCCTGTGGATGGTGCCAAGTCAGCAGATGACTATACTGTCTGGACAGCCTGGGTCTAAGGAGCCATGTTAAAAAATAAAGCAGCATTTAAAATAGAACATGTTGCATGTCCCTCTGGCTTATTATTAATATTTTGTATTTAATTTAAATGTAAATGCTTTTAGGATTTTTTTTAGGGAATTTTTTTGCATTTGTTAACAGGGAAAAAGTAAACCAATTCTCAGAGGCTCCCTTATTTGTATGCCAATCTGCTGCCAGTCAATTACTAGTTGTGTTTTTTTCCAGGCAGAAGGATCTGCAGAGATTATCTTTTAGGTGATTAACCAAGCAGAATTGAAAGTAAATCCATTCATCTCACTGTAAAGACTCATCCTTCTGCTACTTGTACAAGTCATTTTGCTTGGTCTCATTATCAGGAGAAAATACAAACATGTCTGCAAAATAAAGAAATAACAGGAATTATACAGAATTTATTTTGTTTCTGTCCATACCATATACTATATGGTATTAAAGTATAACCACACTTTCACTAAACATAGTTGTACATGTTCCCGCAGCCTATGAAAAATTCAGATGGGTTAACTTTACTGAAGATGGCCTGGCCTTGCAAATAAGTGTTTTTTTGCTATCACTAGGGAAAGCTAGTAGGCAATGGGAGACCTGTTCTGCTTTAAGCTGAATGAGCAATCCGTTCCTAAGAAGAATATTATTTAGAGAGCTGCAGGATGTACTCGAAAGAGGTTGCCAGCAGTATTGTTGGAAAAGAGACTTCTCTTTATAAAAATGTAACCTATAATAAATAATAAGCATTTTTTTCAAAGGCTGCTGGGACATGGGAGTTACAATTGTGTTAGTATAAGTGCAGTTACAGTTTAAACATATACAATAATCATTTTACACACAAGACAGATTTTCATGTTTGTATAGCCTGGTCTTTCTGGGTAGGGTTGTCACCTGGAAATTGAAAGGATGTGATGCTACAACCTCGATGTAAGATGCATATAATGGGACAAAGAAAAATTGCCTGTGCAAGGACTGCAACTGCACATGCCATCAAAAAATGTAGAATGATGAAAGTCTGGCAACACGATGCAATATCAAATAAAATCCGTAGAATTTGTATTATTATATTCCAACAAGACAGAAAGAGAATCCATTACACAGCAAGGTTGGCACTTTTCAGCCCTTTGCTGAACCTTAGTCGTGATTACTACATTTGAGGGCTACCACCTGGCCAGTGCCAGTAAAATAGAACTTGTTGGAAGTGTTAATAATAGGAAAGCGATTGTAAAGCTGGGTTTCTTTTTCAGCAAAAGTCACAACCTTGTTTCAAGGCAATTTTTAAAGTGGCAAGCTGATCACCTGATTTGGTCGCTAAAAAAGGCAGCCAAGTAGACCTCATAGAAATTTTATAACACAGTGACATCATTGTAACAATAGCAACCCTCTCTGGGGATGGAAAGGGCCCCATTGGAAAGGTTGTTGAGCCAACATAGGAATTTTGTGCGTATGTGAAGATAACGCAAATCCAGTGCTATATTATTAAGGGCTGAAAAGGCTGATGTTCACAATGACCCTATACTCCTGTGACGGCAATCAAAAACAGCGGACATCACACTCACAGGAGGTATCTTCAGGAACATTGTCTGTAGCTAGTCACAGATACCCATTTACAAACTGTGCAGTATGGAGAATTTTTTTTAGAGGTCTTAGTAGTGCAGATTTATTGCCCTGGGATAAGTCATCTCAACCAGCATTAAAAATTGACCCTGTATGCCTAACACAATCTTCTTCAGGATATTAAAATTCAAGAGTGTCTACTCATCTAAAAAGAAAAAAAAAGACAGCAGAAATATTGGATATAAACTAAAAAATTGTGTTTACTAGCTACTAGTCCAATGCCCTCAGCACTGGCTTGCTGTGGCACTGGAAGTGGTGGGAGACTTGGAATTTACACTGAGACCCTGAGAACTAATATGCTGAAATGACTCTTGAACTACTGAATACAGAGCAGTTAAGAGGAAAATTAATAATATGTAAAAACAAAAAAAAACAGTGAGTTAGCAGCAACACTTTCTTTAGAGGCAATATTTCTTTACTTATTTTTGTTCTTTTTGCACATTGTTTGCTGGTGTGGGGTGTTTTTTTTTTTTTGTATATTGGAAAAATAATTTTAAAGTTAGTTCTGTGCACTGCTCCCCCTTCTTCCCTGGTAACCTATAACCACAGCACCAGTCCCTTGTGGCATTCTGACTATGCTGACAGTTCTCCTGCTGCCACCCCTTGCTTTAGACACACATGTTCGATCAATGACAGTATTATCAAAGCTGACACTGCCAGGTGCCATTGAGAGAGGCCATACAGGGGCCTCATCATGAGGCCCAATGACCTGTAGTTACATCCCTGTCAAAAACTACAAACATGTTAATTGTAGAGTAGTAATAATATGTTAGAATATTGCAATATGTTGTTTGATGCTTGCTAGTAAAAAAAATGCTTTGCAAGCAGCCAGTCCTTCTCATTAATAATCAAACATATATTAACTGCATAGGATAACATGAGATCCTTTCTTGGCCTTAGGTTTCCCTGACTTGGCAACTGTTCCATGCAGCTTTTGGTGTTCAGCATCAGCAGCTAAGCAGCTCCCGTAAGCCAAAAGGAACATACACGGAGTAGAGTAGACCCTGAGTCTTTTTCTTTAGATACTCATTTCGAAGGCATGCAAGAAAGTTAAAATTGTGTTTGTTGCCTGAAATGGACACTTGCAAGTGAATACGTCAAAAGAAAGACCCCTCATGTCCCCCTTCTCTTACTCCAAATGCCTCTATCTGAGGTTTTAATCAGAAACATTAGGCCTGATTTACTAACAGAGATGAAGGTATGTCAGACCATCAGTCCCATGCAAACAAGCACCAAGCATGGCTTTCATTAAAGGAGGCAGTAAAATGCCTTAATTTTACCAAAGCCTCAATGAACCATACATGAACGTTCTGACAGTAGCTGGTATACAAGAATACATACGTTAGTGCTTGAAGAGTAGCTAATAAATGCTAGTATATACACTTCCTGTTTTTCTATGACAGCATAGAATATGGACTCTTCCACAGGAGACTAAGAGTCCTTTCACACTGAGTGGGCCCGTTCAATTGATGCATTTGCTCAGCGGGGGATCTCTCCGCTGATCCCCGCTGAGCAAGCAGATGACAGCTCTATGTCCATTCTGCTGCTGCAGAACAGACACAGAGCTGCTTGCTCTCCTCAATGTGCGGTCGGATGAAAACGGACTGCCTATCCATTTTCATCGGATCCGATGGACGGTAGGGGAATTGGATTCCATCCTTTTGGTGGATCAGATGTCGGTGGGTGTAAACGGACACATCCTGTCCGTTTACACCCGCCGCGCCATAGAGGAGAATAGAGGTTTCGATCAGGTCTGCCCGAACAATGGCCAGGCGGACTCGATTGGAAAGTCTGTGTAAAAGAGGGGTTTATTTACTAAATTTGGTTCACTCAGAATCGTGTGCACCTGTGCATGGTAGCCAGTCAGCTTCTAACCTCAGATTGTTCAATTAAGCTTTAGCAATAAAATCTGGAAGCGGATTCGTTTCTATGCAGACAGAAGTGCATGAGATTCTGAGTGAACCAGCTTTAGTAAATAGTTTGGCACATTTAATTGCTAGCTGGTCACATTTATTTATTTATTTTAAAGGATAAGTTCACCTTTTGGATGAAAACAATAAACGTACTTTTTTGTGCAGATAAAAAAATGTGCATTTACTATTTTTGTCCAAAGGAGCCTGGAAAGCATTGCATCAGTGATCACATCACTGATGCCATGCAGGTCTCCTGCAGATCTGTCAGAATATCTGCTAGCCGTGCAGGATGTACAGCTAAACAGATACTCTGGCAGGAAGCTTGAATGAACTACCACGGTGCTCCACAGCGCTGTGGTAGGTCATTGAAAACTACAAGCTGAGAACCGCTAAGGCTGCCAGGACTTGTAGGCACTCATTCACATAACTCTGTGCTGTTTTCAAATCTGAGTGATAGTACGGGGAGAAGAGGGGATGGCGCAGGTATGGGAACATGTTACATGTTCCAAAGGTGTCTAATACATTTTCAGCATTGAAATAGTGCATAGGAAGCCTTCCAGGGCCAGAAGGCATAAAAGCTTAAAGTGGTTGTAAAGTCAGAAGGCTTTTTTTTCTTTTGAGAACCTTAACCTTCCTAGCGGTAATCCCAAGTGTGGCTGGAGGTTAATTTACAGTACCAAAAGCAATAACCTTGAGCCAAACTCAGGATTACACTGTAGTGCTTGTCCTGTGAACCCCCGATCCTTACTTTGTCCTGCAATCCCCCAATGTCCTCCCGCTGTGTCCTCCAGCCGATGCCGGCATTCATCTTCTGGGTTCCCTTCCTTGCGAGTGCCGTGACGCAGGGGGGTGGAATCAGCGGGAGATTCAAAAAAATTAAAACATGACATACACATAATATATTGTAATCTGTTAGGATTACATTACTGTATCAAACCATTTCACTTCAGTTTTGTCCCTAGTGCTTTGTCCAGTGCCCTGCCTGCACTTTTACTGTTCTTTCTGTCTGGAAACTTGAGAACATCCATGGCATCCAAAAAGCATCAAAAGCGGTTTTAGACCAGCTAGAAAACAGCAATAGTGAATTAGAATCACTTGCAGAATTGAGCGATTCGTGGGGAAATTCATCATCAGTCACTGAAAATGAAGACGGCGACGATTCTGTGACTCAGCTCAGTGATGTGCGAACGTAGTGCTCTATTTCAAATTTCAGTGTTTTTGGTTTCATTACATTATTAAATTAAATGTATTATTATTTTTTAGAATTATTTATTATAATTTATGATTTCGTGTTTCAAACTTTATCATACCCGGGATGTTTACTAGACTCTTGTCTTGGACAGATTTAAGTGAGTTATTCCTAAGAATTACAGGCCTACAATATAAAACAACAAATTTCCATGCAAAACAATGTACCGCTTTGACATTCAAAAATATTGACATAATCAGACCGCTAGGGAGGTTAAAGTGTTACTAAACCCAGGACCCTGCATTCACTTTATCTGCCCTCCCACAGTACACACAACATGGAAATGCAATTATTTTAGTAAATATGCTAAATACCTTTTCTCATCAGCAGTTAGAGCAGTCTTGTGACTTCAGCAGATATAAAAGGACACAAGGGGGTGCCAACCTAAGTGCAGAGTATTAAAATAATTTATTAAAATACAATAGCCTATAGCTACTCCCAAAGGTAGTAGAATGATAAGCAGGTATGTCAGTCCTCGGCTTGCCCAGTGGGGGGCCGATGGTGTCAGTCAGAGCCCTGGTCTCTTGGGATGGAAGCCGTCAGCTGTCAATGGTGGGGACACTGGAGACCAGCGTTGTAACCAACGTGGAGCGCACGGAAGCCCAGACCGCCCGGTCCGGACTTCCGTGCACTTCACGCTAGTTATGGCACTGGTCTCCAGTGTCCCCACAGCTGATGGCTTCCATCCCTCTCCATCCCAAGGGAGCAGGGCTCTGACTGACACCATCGCCCCCCCCACTGGCCAAGCCGAGGACTGACATACTTACTTATCATTCTCCTACCTTTGGGAGTAGCTGTAGGCTATTGTATTTTAACAAATAATTGTAATCCTCTGCACTTAGGTTGGCACCCCCTTGTGTACATTTTATTTCCTACAGAGTATTGCTTCACTCTATGGGAAGCTGCCACTGCTAGTGCCTCCAATATGGACTCAATGGACTTCATGTGATATTTTTACATTTTATACAATTTTACATGGTTTATTGTTGCTACATTTGTTTATCCAGTTTTATTTTATCACAAGAGTTCCCTCATAGCGCCAATTATCCTACTGGTTCCTCCACATTTGTGACTTCAGCAGAGCACTGGTTAAAGCTTGTAGGATGAGTTTTATTTCTGCTCTAGGAGGAAGTGAACATCCTGACCTCTGTCTGAACAGTGCTGATTGGCCCTGTGCTAATCACATGCACTCTCCCAAGAAAACACAAACAAAAACTTTCTAGCAATACACACCAAACTGAGCATGTGCATGTGACTATGGATTCAGTCTGTATCAGGTGGTCATTTCAACAAGGGCAGAGAAGAAAGGATCAAATAGCCTTTTTACACAGTGCAGAGGATTAACCCTTTAGGTTCCACAGCAAGTATAACAAACATGCTTTACTGCATATACAAGCTAACTTTACTGTTGTGGGTTTAGTAACACTTTAATGAATTCTCTGCATTTAGGTAAAAAAAAAAAACATTCTGTGATCAGTTCCACCCAGCCCCCACGCTAAATACATACCTGATCCCAATCTTGATCCAGTGCTGTAGCATCCATCCATCTTCTGGTGGGCTTCCTAGACTGGCGGGTCCGGGGAAGATGCCTCTTTTGGCCCTTATTGATAATGCGGCCCTGCTTACTACTCACCATTTCAGGTAAACATCTTCCTGTCTATAGTCCAGCAGGCTTTAAGAAGCATTTAGCTTGTTGTTTGACTAGTTTTTATTTGGCCACTGCCACTATTGTAGTCTAAGGTCTATGTACAAAATGCTGGGATACATAGATAAAAAAAGAATTAAGTGCCAAGGATAGTATACACAAGAGTTTGTGTCGCAGATACTGGACAAAGTATAATTGTGTTTCCTCAAAAGTTAATCAGTAAGAGAAGAGCCTGTCTAAGGATGCTACCCTGGGCCCCAGGTACATAATAAGTTCAGTATGATAATTTACAGTCGGCAGCACAGTGGCTAAATGGTTAGCACTTCCACCTGGCAGTAGTAGGGTCGTCGATTCAAATCCCAGCCACAGCACCACCTGCCTGGAGTTTGCATGTTCTCCCTGTGCTTGCGTAGGTTTCCTCTGGGGACTGTGGTTTCCTCCAACACTCCAAAGACATGCTGGTAGGTTAATTGGATCCTGTCTAAATTGGCCCTAGTATGTGTATGTATGAATGTAAGTTAGGGACTTTAGATTGTACGCACCTTGAGGGTTAGGGTCTGATGTGACTGTACAATATATTTGTGTAAAAGTGCTACGTAAATTGGCAGCGCTATATAAGTACCTGAAATATATAAATAAATATAAATTACAGCCACAGCTCTTTTGGCTGCGCTTCTCCTGTGGATCACAGGAGTCGAGTTCATTCTGCACTGCTGTGGCCCATTTTAAGTTGACAGAGGGCTGAAGCCCGCTGTCCGCGGACGTCACTCTGCTGGTCCAGGCTAGGGAAGATCCTGACTTTAAAGTTGGGATCCACCCCAGAGTCTGGAGCGGCACCTGGCTCAGCCTCTCAGCCAGTCCTTCACCCTTCACAGCCCAGCACTCAAGTGAGAAATGCTGCCAGTTCACAGATTGGGAAACTGGCGGTAAATTAAACAAACTTTGAGCTGGTGTACAGAGGTATGCCAATACTCAGAGTGAGGCATATCTGTAAAGGGAGGTTGTCATAAATATGACAGCTTCCCTTATGGGGCTCTGACCCCCACCCATTTGGGTATCAGAGATTCCCAATAAAGGGGCTGTGGATACAGATGATTTCATTACCCAAATATGGCAAAGCCTATATTTGGAAAATAACTTGTCAGTGGGTGCTCTGCCAATCAAAAATAAAGTTGACCTGATGGGGAACTAGATTCTCAGTTGCTCCTCAGGCTTTGCCCACCCCTAGTACAAAACTCCTTGGCCATGTGTGACGGCCATGTGTGTCAGTGTGACGGATGCAAAGGCTAGGAAGGAAGCACACTGAGTTTCCAGTATGCACACTCTGCCTCAGTGCTGGCCCCAACAGACTAATGTACCTGAATTCTAATAGGTGTCTACAACACCCTTTATGAACTCCCCCAGTTCTCATGTACATGCTATTTTTTCTCCCTTCTCATTTCTGTTCTTCCTTCTTCCTTTTCCTGCCTATTCTCTGAGTCTGCTTTGTAAAGCCTTATGCCCCATCATGCCCCACAGTCTTTGCTGTGGAACGTGGCAATCCATTATTAGGAGTTCCTTTTATTATTTCCCCATAGTCTGCATTATCATGGGTTGCCACCTGTTAACTAATTTGATTTGTATTGTATTTTGTAGTCATGATATACTCCGTACTATGGAGACTCTTTTTTGTTATAGAAGAATATGTCTTAGGACCTGGCCACTATTCTATCCTCCTGCTCCTCGACCTCCCTGCGGCCTTCGACACTGTTGACCACCCTCTCCTCCTTGCCAAACTGCACTCTCTTGGCATTAAGGACGCTGCTCTCTCCTGGTTCGCCTCCTACCTTTCCCAACGCTCCTTCAGCGTCACCTACAACACTGCCACCTCCCCCTCCCTCCCCCTCTCTGTCGGGGTCCCCCAAGGCTCTGTCCTCGGGCCCCTCCTCTTCTCCATCTATACCTCCTCCCTTGGCAAACTTATTCACTCCCACGGCTTCAATTACCACCTCTATGCCGACAACACCCAAATTTACCTCTCCACCCCCCACCTCACCCCCTCACTCTCTGCCCGCATCGCTTACCTCCTAAACGACATATCAGACTGGATGTCGCTCCATTTCCTCAAACTTAACCTATCCAAAACCGAGCTCCTGGTCTTCCCCCCACCCCGTGCCCCCCCCATCCTCTCCATCACTACTAACAACGCCACCATCTCTCCCACCCCACACGCCAAAGTCCTGGGTGTCACCCTGGACTCCCACCTCTCCTTCCTACCCCACATCCAACTGCTATCTAGATCTTGCAGGCTCCACCTCCGCAACATCTCCAAGATACGCACATTCCTCACCCCAGACACCACCAAACAACTCGTACACTCCCTCATCATCTCACGCCTGGACTATTGCAACTCCCTTCTCACTGGCCTACCTAAACGAACGCTATCCCCACTTCAGTCGATCCTAAACTCAGCGGCCAGACTCATCCACCTCACCAAGCGCCCCACACCTGCCTCCCCCCCTCTGCCAATCCCTTCATTGGCTCCCGATTGCCTAACGCATCAAGTTCAAGCTGTTAACCCTGACCTACAAGGCCATTCACAATGCCGCCCCGAACTACATAACTGACCTGATACCCAGATACTACCCTACCCGTGCCCTCCGCTCCTCACAGGACCTCCTGCTCTCTAGCTCCCTGGTCTCCTCCTCCCACGCCCGATTGCAGGACTTCTCCAGGACTTCCCCCATCCTCTGGAACTCCCTACCCCAATCCATCAGACTGTCACCTACCCTCCTCACCTTCAGGCGCACCCTGAAAACCCTCCTCTTCAGGGAAGCCTACCCCAACCTCACCTAACACCCGACCTCACCTAACAACTAACCTCCTCCACTCCATCCCCCACAGCCATCTCCTCCTGTGCCACCTTCCCCTCCCTCCTAGATTGTAAGCGCGAAAGAGCAGGGCCCTCGAACCCCTCGTGTAGTGTATTGTTACTGTCTTGTCTCATGTTATGTCCCCCCTGCTACTGTACAGCGCTGAGCATACCCTTTGGCGCTATATAAATACTGTATAATAATAATAATAATATCTTCTTCCTCTTTCTTTTACAGTATATTTGTACTAACATTTTTATAAACATAAATGAACCAAAAATACATATATGGTGTTTTATCCGCAAAAGGATTTGTATTTCTGTCTGTTCATTCTTGACATCATTATAGCTTGGCCACATAACACAGCCCTGTCTGACATTGCAGAAGACACGTTTTTTCTCAGCTCCGGTGCAACTCCAGGCAGATATAAAATACACAAATTAAATGTAGCTCTATAAATCATAAGTTCATAGATTATCTTGGGGAAGAAATGGCACCAGGATCAAGTAGGAGAAGAAGGCAAGCTGGTAGAGGCAATGTGATGTTTTGGGCAATGTTCTGCTCGGATACCTTGGATGCTGCCATTCATGTGGATGTTACGTGGCATGTACCACCTAGCTAAACATTGTTGCTGACCAAGTACACCTCTTCATGGAAATGGTATTCCCTAATGGCAGTGGCAGGATAATGTGTCCTTCCACACTGCAAAAATGATTCAAGAGTTTTCTGATGAACACAATGAGTGCGAGGTGTTCCATTGGCCCCCAAATTCTCCATATCTCAAGCCAATCAAGCATCTGTGAGATGTGCTGGAAAAACAAGTTCGATCCATGAAAGCCCCACCTTACAAGTGATAGGACTTATAGCGGTTTTAAAGTCATTGGCTCCTGCTGCTGTCAATCAAATCCAATGAGAAGTTAGTGGGAGCAGGGCCGTGCTACGCTGTGTGTGTCTACAGATACACACAGCCCAGCTAAGGAGCGAGCCTGCATGTGTGCCACCATAGGAAGCGGCTTCTTATGATGGCACACGGAGAAGAAGAGGAGTCAAGAGCTCCAGCGGGGAACTCAGAAGAGGAGGTTAAGGCTGCTCTGTGAAAATCCTTTGCACAGAGCAGGCAAGTATAACATGTTTTTTTTTTTACTTAAATAAGAGTTTACAACCACCTAAAAGGATCTGCTACGGATGGCTTGGTGCCAGATTCCACCGTCAGAGACCTAGAGCATCCATGCCTCAACTGGTCAAAGCTGTTTTGGTGGCAAAAGGGGCTGTTTTGGGGGCAAAAGGGGGACCTACTCAATATTAGATGAGTGGTCATATAGTTCTGGCTTATCAGTGTATGTGGTAACATAAGGTCCAGTCTTACCATCAAACTTTAAAGTGGAAGTTCCGCTTATCTGCCTGAACCCCCCCCCCACCCGCTGCCACATTTGGCACCTTTTGAGGGGGATGGGTACTTGGTTTTGGCAGGCACCCGCCCCGACTTCTGACTCAGTTTGCCATGGTGAACTGAGCCAGAAGTTTGCCCCCCCAGCCCTCTGGGAAATTTAATAGGTCCCAGAGGACTCTAGCCCATTCACAAAGTGCAGCGAGCCTTGTGCATGCTATGAAGCCAATTTCCCATAGTCAAGAAGGCGACACCAGCACCCAACAGCCGACTGAAGAATTGGCTCTGGGTGAACACACCGCTGGATGCCTGGACAGGTAAGTGCCCTAAAGTTGAAAGTCAGCAGCTACAGTATTAGCTGCTGACTTTTACATTTTTTTTTCTTTTTGGGGGGAGGGGAGCGGAACTTTACTTTAAGGTGTGAAGTACCCTAAAAAGGGGCTAACAGTTTTCATCCACCATCAAAATGTTCCTGCAATACATGTTCAAGACGTTGCACGAGCAACCCTATTTTTATAGGGCCAATTCTCTACATTACATGAGTAATTTAATCAGATTTTTTGTCATTTTATCAAATAGAATTTTTTTTCCAAACATTCCATTTAGTTACAATAAAATTTCAGAGTGTGTGAAACAAGTAAACCTTATTTGCCCATTTGTTGTTTGATGATAAAATTTAGCCCTGTCCTTTTTTTCTACAACGATTATGGAGCTGTATTTTAACTCCGCTGAAAATGTTATCACCTGAGTGCCTGTTAAATTAAAGCTTCATAGGTGCTCATTCCCTCATGCTTATAGATGTAGTACTACGCCGGTGCGAGCCGGTGTCAGGGCGGCATTTTTTCGAGGGGCAGCGCCCCCCCTCCTCCTCCAACGGACACTAAGTACAGGGGTGGACAGAGGGGCTGCTGTACCTTACCTGGCTCCAGTCCCACGACTATCCGGTCCAGGAAGTGCGGCTGCTCCTTCTTTCAGTTCGGCCGCTCGATGGCCACGCGGCCGCTCGGCTCCGCCTCCTCACCGGTGATTGGGCACCAGCACTGGAAAGGTACACAGGCGACCAATCACCGGCGAGGAGGCGGAGCCGAGTGGCCCCGCGAAAATCGAGCGGCCGCACTGGAAGAAGGAGCAGCCGCTCCTCTCCCCCACTGACACTAACGATGGGGCACTATTCCTCCTCCACACTGACACCAACGATGAGGCACTGTTCCTCTCCCACTGACACCAATGATGAGGCACTGTTCCTCCCCCACTGACACCAACGATGGGGCACTATTCTCCCCACTGACACCAACGATGGGGCACTATTCTCCCCACTGATACCAACGATGGGGCGCAATTCCTCCCACTGACACCAACGATGGGGCGCAGTTCCTCCCACTGACACCAACGATGGGGCGCAATTCCTCCCACTGATACCAACGATGGGGCGCTATTCCTCCCACTGACACCAATGATGGGGCGCAATTCCTGCCACTGATACCAATGATGGGGCGCTATTCCTCCCACTGACACCAATAATGGGGCGCTATTCCTCCCACTGACACCAATGATGGGGCACTATTCCTCCCACTGATACCAATGATGGGGTGCTATTCCTCCCACTGATACCAATGATGGGCCGCTATTCCTTCCACTGACAACAATGATGGGGTGCTATTCCTCCCACTGACACCAATGATGAGGCACTATTCCTCCCACTGACACCAATGATGGGGCACTATTCCTCCCACTGACTAATGATGGGGCACTATTCCTTCCACTGACTAATGATGGGGCACTATTCCTCACACACTGACACTAATGATGGGGCACCATCATTGGTGTCAGTGGGAGGAATAGTGTCCCATCATTGGTATCAGTGGGAGGAATAGTGTCCCATCATTGGTGTCAGTGGATGAAATAGTGCCCCATCATTGGTGTCAGTGGGAGGAGTAGTGCCTCATCATTGGTGTCAGTGGGAGGAGTAGTGCCTCATCATTGGTGTCAGTGGGAGGAATAGCACCCCATCATTGGAATACCATACTGAAATACCATACCATATTGAAATCAAATCTGATGTTTTTTCATTTTTATTTGGTGTGCGTTGGAAGAGGGGTAGTCTTATACGGCGAGTATAGCTCAAACCCTATATTTTAACAGGAAAAGTAGGGGGTCGTCTTATAAGCCCAGTCGTCTTATACGCCGGAAAATACGGTACATTTTAATTTTTGCTTACCTGGATAGTCCGAGTATCTCTATACAGTTGTTTGTAAAAAAGAAAAATAAAGCAGTCTTTAGATAGAATGATCATGCCCTCGTGTCCACTTACCCTATAATGATTTAATATATAGAATTATGTAGAAACATTTTATTTTTCAGTTGCAAAATGCCAGTAAAGGTTTTGTCAACACAGGCTTTCAATTATAAGTCCCTCATATACTTTCCTTGATCATCTGGCCCCAATATGACATGTTTCAGAAGCTATATAATATTATATATCATAAAATGTTGTACAATACTGCTCCTCTGCTCATTTCACAGCAGTAACAATGACATGAAGAAGGTCTATTTAAATAAAAAAAAAAAAAAGTCAGGTTGTGATGTATTTCTACACTGGATTGCCATAGCAACTCATCTCTAGAAGACTTGAATGATCTCAGAATGGTCAGCATATACTTGACCAGTGTTAGAGCGTATTGTTGCAAGACAATATAATTACTGTTCAGTATGATTGTCTTTACTCTGACTATTGTTTAATGAGCAAATTATTGTTCATTACAAAGTATGTGTCACTGTGCAGTAACCCATATCATTCAAGAAGATATATGTTAATTGTTCAAAATGTGGCAGATCAATTGAACAGCAGTAGTTAAAGCGGGAATGGTATTAAAAAAAAAAAAAAAAACACAAACAAAAGAGAAAAAAAATCGCCACACACACACACACACGCCTCCCTGCTGAAGAATCAGTCCAAAGCTGCAGCTATTCCCCACCAACACAAAGCTCGAGAACTGAGCAATCACATGACCACTGATGACAGTTCACGGTCCGCTCTGAGCAGAGATCAGTGACTGTCACCACTCTCTGCTCTGCCCCTCCAGAGCTCACTAGAGCACTGGGCTAGAGAATGGGTGGGAGCAGCTGGCTCAGGCCCACAAGCCAAGCACTGAGAGACTAGGCCAGCTGCCAGTCAAGAATCTGGGTGGATCCCAACATTATTGCCGGGATCCTTCTGCTGTCTGGTACAGCTACCGTATTTTTCGCTTCATAAGACGCACTTTTTTCCACCCAAAAAAGGAGGGAAAATATCAGTGCGTCTTATGGAGCAAATGTAAAGCGGCCGGTCTGGTATTTCTGCCGCCACTATGTCAGAATATCAGGCCGGCCACTCAGCTCTTCTCTCCTGCAGGGCCTTACCTGTTCCTCGCTCCAGCGCTGCAGTCTTTCTGCGGCGGCTTCTGTGACAGCCGGGTGCCCACTGCGCATGCACGAGAAGCGCCACGCTTTGTGAATGGTCCAGTGTCTTCTGGGACACATGACAGGTCCCAGAAGGCTCCGGGCCATTCACAAAGTGAAGCGCTTCTCGCGCATGCGCAGTGGGCACCCGGCTGTCACAGAAGCCGCCGCAGGAAGAAGAAGGAAGGACAACTCTGCGGAAGTGGGAGCGGGTACCTGTCAAATTCAGGTACCCGTTCCCCCTCCCTCCCCAAAGGTCCGCAGTCTCTGGTAATCTCCTTTACTGTCTGCAGTCTCTGGTCTTCTGTACTATGTCCACAGTCTCTGGTCATTCCCTGTACTATGTCCGCAGTCTCTGGTCATTCCCTGTACTATGTCCGCTGTCTCTGGTCATCTCCTGTACTGTGTCCACTGTCTCTGGTCATTCCCTGTACTATGTCCGCAGTCTCTGGTCATCTCCTGTACTGTGTCCGCTGTCTCTGGTCATTCCCTGTACTATGTCCGCAGTCTCTGGTCATCTCCTGTACTATGTCCGCAGTCTCTGGTCATTCCCTGTACTGTGTCCGCAGTCTCTGGTCATTCCCTGTACTGTGTCCACAGTCTCTGGTCATCCCCTGTACTGTGTCCGCAGTCTCTGGCCATCTCCTGTACTATGTCCGCAGTCTCTGGTCATCCCCTGTACTGTGTCCGCAGTCTCTGGGCATCTCCTGTACTGTGTCCGCAGTCTCTGGTCATCCCCTGTACTGTGTCCGCAGTCTCTGGCCATCTCCTGTACTATGTCCGCAGTCTCTGGTCATCTCCTGTACTATGTCCGCAGTCTCTGGTCATCCCCTGTCCTATGTCCGCAGTCTCTGTTCATCCCCTGTACTGTGTCCGCAGTCTCTGGTCATCCCCTGTACTGTGTCCGCAGTCTCTGGTCATCCCCTGTACTGTGTCCGCAGTCTCTGGTCATCCCCTGTACTGTGTCCACAGTCTCTCGTCATCTCCTGTACTGTGCCTGCAGTCTCTGGTCATCCCCTGTACTGTGCCTGCAGTCTCTGGTCATCCCCTGTACTGTGTCTGCAGTCCATTGGTTCAGAATATTTTTTTTCTTGTTTTTCTCCTCTAAAACCTAGGTGCGTCTTATGGTCAGGTGCGTCTTATGGAGCGAAAAATACGGTATGTGATGTCAGCCAGCAACCACTTGCCCTTCAGTGGATTTACCCCCCTTCCTGACCAGGCCAATTTTTGCGATATGTCACTGCGTTACTTTAACTGACAACTGCAGTCATGCAACACTGCACCCAAATTAAATTTATGTCCTTTTTTTCCCACAAATAGAGCTTTCTTTTGGTGGTATTTGATTGCCTGTACGTTTTTTTATTTTTTGCGCTATAAACAAAAAAGGCTGACAATTTTGAGTAAAAAAACAATATTTTTTACTTTTTGCTATTAAACATATCCAGTAAAAATAAAAAACATCAAATTTCGTCATAAATTTATGCCAAAATGTCATCTGCGACATGACTTTGCTAAAAAAAAAAATCCCAATACATGTAAATTAATTGGTTTATGTGAAAGTTATAGCGTCTACAAATGGCGGTATATATACACTGAAATTTTATATATATATATATATATATATATATACACACATACATACACACTTATTGCGGGACTACAGGGGCAGACACTGGGGGGGAACTGACTGTCACTGACATCCCCAGTGACACTAATACAGTGATCAATGCGAATAAAAAGCACTGACACTGTACTAATGACACTGAGCAGGAAGGGGTTAACGTCAGGGGCAATCAAAGGGTTATCTGTGTGTGGGTTTCACTGTGTCAGCACAGTGCTTTGTATTGCTCTGCTATGTAGAGCAATACAAAGCAATGTGCAGGAGCTGACAGGGGAGAGATCTGTATTGTTTACATAAAGGTCTCTCCCCCGTCAGTGATACTCGGCAATCGCTGGGTGTCGGTGGGGAATCATTTATCACCAAGTATAGCAATCCAACTAGTCAGTGCAAGAAAACATACAACCGATGAAGAGGAATTACAGTTTAGCATACCAAGGTTATTATCAGCATAGTCAATGCAGCAGTCACCATTTCCATAACCAATGGGTAGAATTAAAGTGCAGTGAAGAGGGAGGAAAGGGTAGGAGGCATGAGATTAGGATGCCGGGAAAGGAAAGGGGGGGGGGGAAATGAGGGGAGGAAAGGGGAGTAGGAGGTGGGAGAAAATAGGGGCAGGAAAGCACAAGCCTATCACCCTGTTCTGTGCACTCCATCCTACCATCCAAATGGGATAACAAGTCTCACTAGCCGGACGTTCAAGGGGACCAGTTTATCATACTTCCAAGGACAACCCCAGTTCAAATAGGTAAGCTTGTACATAAGTGGGACTGCATCCACCATGGCCTCTCAGGAAGACACCCTAGGTGGAGTCGGCAAGGTCTATTTCAGAAATATTTACTTTTGTGCAAAACAGAAGAAGTAGGAGATCAGTAATTTAGCATGGTGAGAGCGTTGGTCATCCTCATGAACACCCAGCAGGGCAAATTCCTGGGAAGATGGTAGAGACAATTGCAACTGCATTTGTGCATTTTAAGGGAAAAAATCCATGCCAAATTCCTTTTTCTAATTTTACTTTAAAGTTCATATGAGAACATAGAAAAACATATTTAGTACTTATCTACAATGCATACACATATCCCCTTATTTTATCCCTTTAAACAAAAAAGAAAAAAAAAAAGAGAGGGGCGCCAAACCGACCATAGTGTAGTAAGCAAATTTATTGTGGAAATCAAAAACAGTAAAAGTTGTACTCACAAACAAAAGTAGATAACAGCATCTCTCTTAAATCAGTGTGCTGTCTGGACATCAGTAGAGATGGAAGACGAGAGTGAAACTCCCTCCATGGCTGCGTTACTAGAGCCGCTATTGCCAGGCACTATAGACAGGGGAAGAACCACTGTTGTGGGACACAGCCAGATGATGTGCTCACACTGCCAGGACATGTGTAGTTGCAAAGGCTGCCAGGAAATGCATTTCAGAGCCTAGAACCTGCTCCTACCTCAGTCTAACTACTGCCTGTACCTCCAAGATTAAATACATCTGTCAGCTGTCTCTGAATAACCCTTCAAGCACAGGATTTGAGAAAAGCGTAAAACCCAAAATGAGTAGTCAGAGTTCCAGAGGCAGCTGGGGGAACAAAGGTAATTATAACAACTATTATAAAAATGAAAATCATGATTAAAACAAAACTGATAACAAAATACTGGTAAGGTATGATCTTATCATAACTAGAGATGAGCGAATCAAACATGACGAAGTGGAATTCGTTCCGAAGATTTGGAAAAATTCTATTCGCGACGAATCCGAAGATTAGCAAACTTCGGATGCACGAATCGAATTTTCCAAAAAATGGCGGCGACATGTGTGGCGACGGAGAAAATGGACAGAGAAGATGGGGCGGGGATCTCTGGGAAGGCGCGCAGACAAGGCGTGCTGACCCATAATGCATTCATGACATGTGATCGCATTAGCCAATCAGCAGCCAGCCAGCACTGTGTAATGGTGGAGCTATAAATCGCGGCCATCTTAGAATTCTCCATTAGCCTCCGGTCATTCAAGAGAGACAGACCTGTGTGTATTAAGGGACAGAGTTAGGGCCACAGAGACTTTAGGGCCACAGAATCGTTACTCAGGGACACAGAATCGTTACTCAGGGACACAGAATCGTTACTCAGGGACACAGAATTGTTACTTAGGGCCACAGCTATCAAAGAATCGAAAATTTAAAGTGACATACACCCTTTTTTTTTTTGGTGGCTGTCGTGCACAGTTGGTGCTGCAGTTTGCAGATTGTGCAAAATAAACTGACTTTCTGCTTCACAACGACTATTGTACGTTCAAAGAGTTAAATCCATTTACACGCCGGCTGGCGGTAATATTTTTTGGGTGATTATTGCATTCCAGTGACACAAACGTACAGTTTCCAGCCAACGGCAAGCTGCAATTGACCGATTGTGTACAATAAACTGACTTTCTGCTTCACAACCACTATTGTACGTTCAAAGAGTTAGATCCATTTACACGCCGGGTGGCGGTAATATTTTTTGGGTGATTAGTGCATTCCAGTGACATAAACGTACAGTTTCCAGCCAACGGCAAGCTGCAATTGACCGATTGTGCTAAATAAACTGACTTTCTGCTTCACAACCACTATTGTACGTTCAAAGAGTTAAATCCATTTACACGCCGGCTGGCGGTAATATTTTTTGGGTGATTAGTGCATTCCAGTGACACAAACGTACAGTTTCCAGCCAACGGCAAGCTGCAATTGACCGATTGTGTACAATAAACTGACTTTCTGCTTCACAACCACTATTGTACGTTCAAAGAGTTAGATCCATTTACACGCCGGGTGGCGGTAATATTTTTTGGGTGATTAGTGCATTCCAGTGACATAAACGTACAGTTTCCAGCCAACGGCAAGCTGCAATTGACCGATTGTGCTAAATAAACTGACTTTCTGCTTCACAACCACTATTGTACGTTCAAAGAGTTAAATCCATATACACGCCGGGTGGCGGTAATATTTTTTGGGTGATTAGTGCATTCCAGTGACATAAACGTACAGTTTCCAGCCAACGGCAAGCTGCAATTGACCGATTGTGCTAAATAAACTGACTTTCTGCTTCACAACCACTATTGTACGTTCAAAGAGTTAGATCCATTTACACGCCGGGTGGCGGTAATATTTTTTGGGTGATTAGTGCATTCCAGTGACATAAACGTACAGTTTCCAGCCAACGGCAAGCTGCAATTGACCGATTGTGCTAAATAAACTGACTTTCTGCTTCACAACCACTATTGTACGTTCAAAGAGTTAAATCCATTTACACGCCGGCTGGCGGTAATATTTTTTGGGTGATTAGTGCATTCCAGTGACATAAACGTACAGTTTCCAGCCAACGGCAAGCTGCAATTGACCGATTGTGCTAAATAAACTGACTTTCTGCTTCACAACCAC
This sequence comes from Staurois parvus, assembly GCF_062004578.1. Classification (NCBI taxonomy): domain Eukaryota; kingdom Metazoa; phylum Chordata; class Amphibia; order Anura; family Ranidae; genus Staurois; species Staurois parvus. The sequence continues at coordinate 4,133,892 of NW_028317961.1, forward strand.
TATTGTACGTTCAAAGAGTTAAATCCATTTACACGCCGGCTGGCGGTAATATTTTTTGGGTGATTAGTGCATTCCAGTGACATAAACGTACAGTTTCCAGCCAACGGCAAGCTGCAATTGACCGATTGTGTACAATAAACTGACTTTCTGCTTCACAACCACTATTGTACGTTCAAAGAGTTAAATCCATTTACACGCCGGCTGGCGGTAATATTTTTTGGGTGATTAGTGCATTCCAGTGACATAAACGTACAGTTTACAGCCAACGGCGAGCTGCAATTGACCGATTGTGTACAATAAAATGACTTTCTGCTTCACAACCACTATTGTACGTTCAAAGAGTTAAATCCATTTACACGCCGGCTGGCGGTAATATTTTTTGGGTGATTAGTGCATTCCAGTGACCTAAACGTTCAGTTTCCAGCCAACGGCAAGCTGCAATTGACCGATTGTGTACAATAAACTGACTTTCTGCTTCACAACCACTATTGTACGTTCAAAGAGTTAAATCTGGTTTTATTTTTGGGGTGCTTATTGAATTAAAGAGTATGTCAGACAACACGCAGAGGAGTGGCAGAGGAGGCAATGTTTCAGGAGCGAGCAGACGTGGCAGCAGAGGAAGGGGTCGAGGCAGCACTATTTGCAGCCAGAGGCCAGTGCTCCCGGTGTCATCCAGCGGTCGTGTCTCCACCGACAACCCTGCCGTCATCGATTGGTTGGCTCGGTCGTCTTCCTCTTCCCAGGTCACCTCTGACACCTACAGCCAACGGTCGGTGGGTACGTCAGACACAACCGTTAGTTGGCATGGCCCGGGAGCAAGCCCACTGAAATCACGTGTCCTCGACCTGCCCCTGTCCTTTGGTGTTCCCTCACCAAGCGAAGTATCGCATGCTGTGGGCTCAGCCCCACTGTACAGTGAGGAAGAGCTAACAGAGGGCGGTCAGGAACGGGGGGAGACATCCGCCTCTTCAGCAGCCAGGCGAAGAAGTACTGGCGAGGAGAGTGGCTCGGTAGCCGGTCTAGAGACAGGTCTGTCTCCTGACCCACACGCAGCCGAGGGGGCTAGTAGTGACACGGAGACCCTAATTGATGATGATGAGGCTGATCGCACTTGGCAGCCTCGTCGTCATCAGGCTATTGCTTCCGCATCATCAGGAGAAGAGGGTGCCAGCTTGCCAGCGAGCAAAACAGTCGGTGGGTTGCCCAGGAGGCAGCAGGGTCGCAGCAGTGTCAGTGGAGCCAAACGGCCACGGAGTAGAGCACCAGCTCCACTGCAGCCCACCACCACGGCCAGTAGTGGTGCCGGTGTGCACGGAGGAAGTAGCAGTCAGCCAGTGAGGAGTAGCGGGGGCAAAGTTTCCTACTCGGCGGTGTGGCAATTTTTCGTCAAGCCGCCCGAGGAAGTAAACGTAGCCGTATGTCGACTATGTGGCCAGAAAGTCAAGCGTGGCCAGGGGGCCAATGTTGGGACTACAGTGTTGAGTCAGCATATGCAGCGTCGCCATTCAGTGGCCTGGGAAAACCGTGATAAAGATACGGCGGTTCTGCCTGCCCCAGTCCCCGCTCCATCACCCGCTCCGTTACTTGCTCCGTCACCCGACGTCAATCGCCCTCTATCAGCCAGTCAAGGCTCCAACACCTCTGCTGAGGGGAGTTGTCGCTCGTTGGCATCTTCCGCTCGTTCAGATGCTCCTTCTCCTGCTACTCCTCTTCACGGATTCCGTCAGCAGTCTTTCTTGGAATCCGTTTCCAAGAGACAACAGTTTGCGAGCACGCACCCGACGGTGCAAAAGCTGAACGTCTTCCTGTCCAAGTTGCTGGTGCTGCAGTCCCTCCCTTTCCAAGTGGTGGACTCAGCACCTTTCCGAGAAATGATGGCTTGTGCCGAGCCGCGGTGGAGAGTGCCAAGCCGGCATTTCTTCACCAAAAAGACAGTGCCAGCCCTGCATTCACATGTAGAAGAGATGGTGGGCCAGTCTTTGAGCATGTCGGTCTCTGCCAAAGTGCACGGCAGCGCCGACGTGTGGAGCTGTAACTACGGTCAGGGACAGTACATGTCATTTACGGCCCACTGGGTGAACGTGGTGCCGGCACAGCCGCACCAGCAACTTGGACAGGTCACGCCGCTTTTGCCTCCACGTTTGCACGTCCTTGGTCCAGCAAAGATGTCCGCCTCTACCACCTCTTCTTCCGCCGTGTCCTCAGCCGCCAACCCCGTGCCAAGTCCCATTACCCGACCGGCATATCACATGTGCAGGGCGCAACGGTGTCACGATGTGCTGCACCTGGTATGCCTTGGCGAACGTAGTCACACAGGGGAGGAACTTCTGAGTGTAATGAACAGAGAAATCGACAGATGGCTGTCTCCGCGCAAACTGAAAATCGGAACCATGTTCACCGACAACGGAAAGAACATGGTATCTGCTCTGCGTCAAGGAAGGTTGTGCCTTGCGCCATTCGCAGGTTGTTCCATCTTATGGATGGAAGTACGACGGTATATGATCTTCTTCGCACCCACGACATTACCTCATAAAATTTCTGCATTGCATCTGCAATCACAACGCTGACTTCCCGGATCGCCACTCAGCCATTGGACTCTTGATAGTCGTCTCCCCACACTGCTGCTGGGGGGACTTTTTAACCTAGGCCTGTGTATGGCCTTCAATTGAAGCTGCTTCCGCTCCGCCACTCTGCCATTGGACTCTTGATAGTCGTCTCCCCACGCTGCTGCTGGGGGGACTTTTTAACCTAGGCCTGTGTATGGCCTTCAATTGAAGCTGCTTCTGCTCCGCCACTCTGCCATTGGACTCTTGATAGTCGTCTCCTCACACTGCTGCTGGGGGGACTTTTTAACATAGGCCTCTGTATGGCCTTTAATTGAAGCTGCTTACGCTCCGCCACTCTGCCATGGGCCTCTTGGGTATCCCAGAAGCTGCTCAGCGGGTCAGGGCAATAAAGCTCCCGGTTCGCAGGTTGTTCCGTCTTATGGATGGAAGTACGACGGTATATGATCTTCTTCGCACCCACGGCATTACTTCGTAGAATTTCTGCATTGCATCTGCAATCACAACGCTGACTTCCCGGATCGCCACTCAGCCATTGGACTCTTGATAGTCGTCTCCCCACACTGCTGCTGGGGGGACTTTTTAACCTAGGCCTGTGTATGGCCTTCAATTGAAGCTGCTTCCGCTCCGCCACTCTGCCATTGGACTCTTGATAGTCGTCTCCCCACGCTGCTGCTGGGGGGACTTTTTAACCTAGGCCTGTGTATGGCCTTCAATTGAAGCTGCTTCTGCTCCGCCACTCTGCCATTGGACTCTTGATAGTCGTCTCCTCACACTGCTGCTGGGGGGACTTTTTAACATAGGCCTCTGTATGGCCTTCAATTTAAGCTGCTTACGCTTCGCCACTCTGCCATGGGCCCCTGTACCGCCTCCTCTTGCTGCTGCCAGGTCCAGAGTGTGTCATGGGTCCCTGTACGGCCTCCCATTGCTGCTGACTTCATCGCCAGACTCTGCCATGTGCCACTTTCAGGTCTCCTTACACTGTTGGTGGGTTCCATTTTGTGATAGGGTGCTGTATGGCCTTCCATTGCTGCTGCCTCCACCGCCACCCTGCGCCATGTGCCTCTGTCGTCTGCTCACGCTGCTGACGGCTTCTGCTTTTTAACCGAGGCCTGTGTTTGGCTTCCGAATACTGCTGCATCCACCGCCACCCTGCGCCATGTGTCTCTGTCGTCTGCTCACGCTGCTGACGGCTTCCGCTTTTTAACCTAGGCCTGTGTATGGCTTCAGAATAATGCTGCCTACACCGCCACCCTGCGCCATGTGCCTCTGTCGTCTGCTCACGCTGCTGCCAGGTCCATACTGATTCATGGCCCCCTGTACCGGCTCCTCATGAACGTGGTTCAGCGGGTTTGCATCACTTAACGGCAAATCGTTGACAAACGCTGGGACGTTCAGTGTTGTGCGCATTAAGCCAGACACCAAAGGGCAGCACAGACCTGTTATTACTCGCTCAAGCATGGCTGAACAAAACCAGTCTCTACCACAAATTGGACCCAGACCTGCCCAGGGTCTCGTAAGTAGATTGCACGGAGGAGTAGAGTTCGTTATTGGAATTAACTGTGAGGGACTTTTAAACCTAGGCCTGTGTATGGCCTTCAATTGAAGCTGCTTCTGCTCCGCCACTCTGCCATTGGACTCTTGATAGTCGTCTCCCCACGCTGCTGCTGGGGGGACTTTTTAACATAGGCCTCTGTATGGCCTTCAATTTTAGCTGCTTACGCTCCGCCACTCTGCCATGGGCCCCTGTACCGCCTCCTCATGCTGCTGCCAGGCCCGTAATCTGCCATGGGCCCCTGTACCGACTCCTCATGCTGCTGCCAGGCCCGTAATCTGTCATGGGCCCCTGTACCGCCTCCTCATGCTGCTGCCAGGTCCAGAGTGTGTCATGGGTCCCTGTACGGCCTCCCATTGCTGCTGTCTCCATCGCCACACTCTGCCATGTGCCACTTTTAGGTCTCCTCACACTGCTGGTGGGTTCCATTTTGTCATAGGGTGCTGTATGGCCTCCCATTGCTGCTGCCTCCACCGCCACACTGTGGCTCCACACTCTGGTTTTGGCCCCGTGACTGCCCAAATGAGTGAAGTGTGCGGTGATTCTAAGATCGACGGCACTCATCTGCATGTCATACTGACTGACAGTATTATTTCTCTTCCCCAGCAGACTCCAAGGGCATTTAAATTAAAGGTACAGTGTTCTGCACTAATATAAAGGCTCTCTGAAGCCTAGAAACACCCTTTTTATAAGTTAAATTCGCAGCGAATATATTCGGCTCGAAGCGAATTTATTCGGCGAATTCGGCAAATCAGCCGAACCGAATTTTTGAATAATTCGCTCATCTCTAATCATAACACATATAAATAAAATATATAAATAAATGTAGCAAATATATTTCATTGGGAATGTATTATTATATAAAATTCTAGTATACCTATCACTAAAACAAACATTTTAAGGCTCTCATTCTTGAACACCCATAATGAAAATGTAAACCGTCTAAGTAGTTATCCTTAATCCACTGAGTGGATTTAAGCAACCTGTATACACTCTTAGTAGATGGGATCATTTTTTTTATCTCTTTTCACCGGTGGCTTATCTTCAAAATTACTTAATAATTTTATTGTAAAGTAAATTAGCACAAACTTTATATTTGTATATTGTATATCCCATCCAACACTATCCCCAGAATGTTTCAGAAATACAAATGTACCCATCTCCCTAGAGATATGTAGGGCAATGTGGAATATAATAGTGTTAATGGTATTGACAATATAGATACTAAAAATATTGATAATGATGATAATAGTGACCTGAAAAAAAGGGGGGCTGCAAAAAAAAAAATCCAGTGCGCTCCTAACTTCTTATTCGGAATAGTACTAAGTAGGACTGACAGCATAGTGACTTTGCTGCACTGAAATCCTAATCAGTGTTGTCAGCCCTGTCTAGATCTCTTCACTTGGACTACAGAACACCCCCCTCATTTCCATAACATATGGGGAGCTGCTCTGTAATCCACTATAGGAACTAAGCAGGGCTGGTTTGGGATTTTAGTGCAGCAGAGGGGCTCTGTGGAGATCTCAAACAGAAAGTTAAAGGGTAAGTTCACCTTTTAGTGAAAAATAATAAATGCACATTTTTTGCAGGTAAAAAAAAATGTGCATTTATTATTTTTGTCTGCAGGAGCATGGAAAGCATTGTACCAGTGATCAGCAGATCGCTGGTGCCATGCAGGTCTCCTGCAGATCTGTTAGTATACAGTTAGGTCCATATATATTTGAACACAGGCACAATTTTAGTTTTTTTCAGTTATTGACCAAAACATATTCAAGCTATAGTTATAAAATGGATATGTGCGGAAAGTTCACACTTTCAGGTTTAATTTGAGGGTATGTACATCCCAATTGGAGGAAGGGTTTAGGAATTACAGCTCTTAAGAGGAGCCACCCCCCTTTTTCAAGGGACCAAAAGTAATTGGACAATTGAATCAAAAGCTGTTTCATGGCCAGGTGTGGGCTACTCCTTCATTATTTCTTCATCAATTAAGAAGGTAAAAGGTCTAGAGTTGATTCTAAGTGCGGTATTTGCATTTGGAATCTATTGCTGTGAACCTACATCATGTGTTCAAATGAGTTGTCCAAGTGAAACAGGCCATTGTAAGGCTTCAGAAACTAAACAAATCCATCAGTGAGATAGTAGCAACATTAGGAGTGGCTAAATCAACAGTTTGGTACATCCTGAGGAGAGGAGAACGCACTGGAGAGCAACATAAAAAAGCATGGACGTCCATGGAAGACAACAGTGGTGGATGATTGCAGGATCCTCTCTATGGTAAATAAAAACCCATTCACAACATCCAGACAAGTGAAGGACACTCTCCAGGAGGTGGGCGTGTCATTGTTAAAGTCTACAATCAAGAGAGGACTTCATGAGAGCAAATACAGAGGGTTCACCACAAGGTGCAAACCATTCATAAACCTGAAGAATAGAAGAGCCAGATTAGACTTTGCCAAAAAACATATTCTTTGGACGGATGAAACTAAAATTAATCTGTACCAGAATGACAGGAAGAAAAAAAAGTGTGGAGAAGGCTTGAAACAGCTCATGATCCAAAGCACACAACGTCATCTGTAAAACATGATGGAGGCAGTGTGATGGCATGGGCATGCATGGCTTCCAGTGGCACTGGGTCATTGGTGTTTATTGATGATGTGACACAAGACAGAAGCAGCCGGATGAATTCTGCAGTGTTTAGAGATATAATGTCAGCCAAGATTCAGCAAAATGCAGAAACGTTGATTGGACAGCGCTTCACAGTACAGATGGACAATGATCCAAAACACACTGCAAAAGCAACCCAGGAGCTTTTGAAGGAAAAGAAATGGAATATTCTGCAATGGCCGAGTCAATCACCTGATCTTAACCCAACTGAGCATGCATTTCACTTGCTGAAGGCAAAACTAAAGGCAGAAAGACCCACAAAGAACAAAGCAAAGCATAAGAAAGGAGGAAACCCAGTCTTTGGTAATGTCCATGGCTTCCAGACCTCAGTCAGTCATTGCCAGTAAAGGATTCTCAACAAAATATTAAAAATGTACATTTTATTTATGATTATATTCAATTGTCCAATTACTTTGGGTCCTTTGAAAAATGGGGGTGGGTACTCTTAAGAGCTGTAATTCCTAAACCCTTCCTCCAATTTGAATGTACATGCCCTCAAATTAAACCTGAAAGTGTAAACTTTCAGCCCATATCCATTTTATAACTATAGCTTGAATATGTTTTGGTAAATACCTGAAAAGAACTAAAATTGTGCCTGTGTCCAAATGTATATGGACCTAATTGTATCTGCTTGCCCATGTGAGCAAGCAGATTTACTGACAGAACTACCACGGCGCTTAACGGCACCGTGATAGGTTATTGAGGACTACAAGCTGACAGCCACTAAGGCTGTCAGGGCTTGTAATCGGTCGCTGCTGGGTGGGAGGAACCGTGTACTACCGCGTTTCTTTAAATTTGCCTACTAGCAAGGGGGAGAATATCTAGCGGTCAAATCGGGGAGCAGGGGCCGGTCTGATAACATATTAGATGTTACACCCTGAATATGGGTGTAACATGTTTAGAAAGGTGAACGTATCCTTTAAGAGCACACTGGGTCATCCCTCCCTGCTTTATTACAGATTTCTAGCTAATTCAACCACGTTCTTCCCCACTCCACATGCATACACGGTTTCTTTTTTTAGTCATTCCACCGGAACAATTCTGCTTCCTTGACTCCCATGGAAATGAGAGATAGAGTTCTGGGAAAGTGCCTATGTCAATATGAAATAAACTTCCAGATGTTGTGGTGATGATGTGACAGGGAGTAAAATCCATTGACTGCTTATTTTATATTTATTAGGGTAGAATTGGAGCCCTTCTATTTTCGTATGCAAATGCTCAGATATTTATATAGACATCAGCATCCCCTTTTATCAAAAACATGACAAGGCTTATATGTGACAAATAGCTACAGAACAGTGCTTTGGGGTTTTCTTTATATCTCTATATCAAAAATGTTGCTACTTCTAGGGTCCCTCGATGACAATATGTGGTGTTTAAATGTAACAGGAAAGCCATCATCTGGCATCTGAGGATGTCTGTTGTCTACCAGCAACATTAGTTTACATTTTCATAGCAGAGCAAAGGTTTACATTAGGAGCATGTCACACAACCTTCCTGATGGCAGCTACAAAACTTTTCTCTGGAGATGTATAACTGGCTACAGAGTTGCTGCAGTAGCTGACTACAATGCTTGTCTATGCAGCTAGAGATCATGGGTGTGCCATAATTGCTAGTATGCATGAGTAGATACTGAATTTGATAGTCATGTACCTAGTTTCAATCACTGAAAAAAAAATCTGTGAGTGACTCTAAATAGCTAGAACACAAACATTTTTAACAACTGCAGTTAATTTTTTCCTGCCAATCAAATCTGGTAACTGGAACAATTCTGTAGCTGCTACAAAACGCTGCCACAAAAACACTCATTTTCTCTTTTTTAAGAACTCTAAAGTACATAAAGACAGCAGAATAAATGGGAAGAATATTTCTATATAAATAATGCTGTCAAATGACAACTGTCAGCACCTGGAAATGACTGAGACTGCCAATTCTTTGTCATGACTGCGGCTGAAAGTGGAGCACATCTGCAGGCAAGCCAAGAACGCTAGGCAGTCTTCTGGTTCCAACAACAGATTATTTTTTTGCTTGGTTCGAGGAAGTATCAGCAAACGTGAATAAAGATTGGGTTGCCTTTTCAGGCTAATAGGCATGGAATTGTCAAACAAATGGCATAGGTGACTGGACACTGCCTTGGGGAACATGTGCCAAAGCAAAGACAAAAAAAATAAACATTCTGTTTGCAGACAGCAGCAATTTTGATAATGATTAAAAGGGCAACATTAAAAACGCAAATTCCTTTAAATAACCTGACTATAAAGTGATGCATCTGTACAATGTATCAACCGACTACAGAAAAACTGTTATTTACAAAGAAAAAGTTATTTAAATTTCCAGCAAATTACAGGTCCCAGCCACTTACAGTACTTCTGTTTGTAAACAAAGTGGCCTGGAATTCCCTTCATCTACAGTCAGGTCCATAAATATTGGGACATCGACACAATTCTAACATTTTTGGCTCTATACACCACCACAATGGATTTGAAATGAAACAAACAAGATGTGCTATAACTGCAGACTGTCAGCTTTAATTTGAGGGTATTTACATTCAAATCAGGTGAACGGTGTAGGAATTACATCAGTTTGCATATGTGCCTCCCACTTATTAAGGGACCAAAAGTAATGGGACAATTGGCTTCTCAGCCGTTCCATGGCCAGGTGTGTGTTATTTCCTCATTATCCCAATTACAATGAGCAGATAAAAGGTCCAGAGTTCGTTTCAAGTGTGCTATTTGCATTTGGAATCTGTTGCTGTCAACTCTCAAGATGAGATCCAAAGAGCTGTCACTATCAGTGAAGCAAGCCATCATTAGGCTGAAAAAACAAAACAAACCCATCAGAGAGATAGCAAAAACATTAGGCGTGGCCAAAACAACTGTTTGGAACATTCTTAAAAAGAAGGAACGCACCGGTGAGCTCAGCAACACCAAAAGACCCGGAAGACCACAGAAAACAACTGTGGTGGAAGACCGAAGAATTCTTTCCCTGGTGAAGAAAACACCCTTCACAACAGTTGGCCAGATCAAGAACACTCTCCAGGAGGTAGGTGTATGTGTGTCAAAGTCAATAATCAAGAGAAGACTTCACCAGAGTGAATACAGAAGGTTCACCACAAGATGTAAACCATTGGTGAGCCTCAAAAACAGGAAGGCCAGATTAGAGTTTGCCAAACGACATCTAAAAAAGCCTTCAAAGTTCTGGAACAACATCCTATGGACAGATGAGACCAAGATCAACTTGTACCAGAGTGATGGGAAGAGAGAGTATGGAGAAGGAAAGGAACTGCTCATGATCCTAAGCATACCACCTCATCAGTGAAGCATGGTTGTGGTAGTGTCATGGCGTGGGCATGTATGGCTGCCAATGGAACTGGTTCTCTTGTATTTATTGATGATGTGACTGCTGACAAAAGCAGCAGGATGAATTCTGAAGTGTTTCGGGCAATATTATCTGCTCATATTCAGCCAAATGCTTCAGAACTCATTGGACGCCGCTTCACAGTGCAGATGGACAATGACCCAAAGCATACTGCAAAAGCAACCAAAGAGTTTTTTAAGGGAAAGAAGTGGAATGTTATGCAATGGCCAAGTCAATCACCTGACCTGAATCCGATTGAGCATGCATTTCACTTGCTGAAGACAAAACTGAAGGGAAAATGCCCCAAGAACAAGCAGGAACTGAAGACAGTTGCAGTAGAGGCCTGGCAGAGCATCACCAGGGATGAAACCCAGCGTCTGGTGATGTCTATGCGTTCCAGACTTCAGGCTGTAATTGACTGCAAAGGATTTGCAACCAAGTATTAAAAAGTGAAAGTTTGATTTATGATTATTATTCTGTCCCATTACTTTTGGTTCCTTAATAAGTGGGAGGCACATATGCAAACTGTTGTAATTCCTACACCGTTCACCTGATTTGGATGTAAATACCCTCAAATTAAAGCTGACAGTCTGCAGTAAAAGCTCATCTTGTTCGTTTCATTTCAAATCCATTGTGGTGGTGTATAGAGCCAAAAATGTTAGAATTGTGTCGATGTCCCAATATTTATGGACCTGACTGTATATCAGACTTATTCTAGATGAGTGTCTGATATAGATGGTAATAGATGAAACTACATGAAAAAAAAAAATCTTCAAGTCTGGTATTAATTTTAAAGAGGATGCAAAAAAAGCAAAAATAAAAATGTAAAATCCTCTCTAAATTTAATACCAGACTCTTTGAGCATGCACCCTGGCAGACCAGAGATTGAGGAAAAGCGTAGGCCTCACTTCTGAACCATACCAGGCCACATTTCGGGAGTACGTTTCTGGAAGGGGGCCCTTGACAAATTAGCTTGTCCCCATGATGATGAGAACAAGGGCCATTTCCCTACAACAAAAAAAACTGTGAAAAAGAATTCAACAGAAGAAAGCGGTTACATTATAAACAGAAAGTGATACCCAGAAAGTACCGTATTTTTTGCACCATAAGACGCACTTTTTTCCCCCCAAAAAAGGAGGGAAATGTCAGTGCATCTTATGGAGCGAATATGGAGCGGCCGGTCCGGTATTTCCACTGCCGCCGTGTCAGAATACCGGGCCGGCCGCTCAGCTCTACAGCGGGACCTTATAGAGATGACTGCTGACCTTTGGGGAGGGGGGGGAGCGGGTACCTGAATTTGACAGATACCCGCTCCCACTTCCGTGGAGTTGTTCTTTCATCTTACCCGTTCCTCTATCCAGCGGTGCGGTCTTCCCGGCTTCTGTAGTGTGGGCATGACAGCCGGGTGCCAAGTGCGCATGCGCAGGAAGCGGTGCTTTTTGTGAATGGTAAGGCGGCACCTGGGACACATGACAGATCCCAGAAGCCGCCGGACCAATCACAAAGCGCAAGTGCTTCTCGCTCATGCGCACTGGGCACCCGGCTGTCATGCCGAGCGCCATTACAGAAGCCTGGAAGACAGCGCGCGGCTGGATAGAGGAACAGGTAAAATGAAAGAACAACTCCGCGGAAGTGGGAGCGGGTACCTGTCAAATTCAGGTACCCGCTCCCCCCCCTCCCCAAAGGTCAGCAGTCATCCCCTGTACTATCCACAGTCTCTGGTCATCCCTGTGCTGTCCGCAGTCTCTGGTCATCCCTGTACTGTGTCCGCAGTCTCTGGTCATCCCTGTACTGTGTCTGCAGTCTCTGGTCATCCCCTGTACTGTGTCCGCAGTCTCTGGTCATCCCCTGCACTGTGTCCGCAGTCTCTGGTCATCCCCTGCACTGTGTCCGCAGTCTCTGGTCATCTCCTGTACTGTGTCTGCAGTCTCTGGTCATCTCCTGTACTGTGTCTGCAGTCCATTAGTTCAGAATTTTTTTTTCCTGTTTTCTGCCTCTAAAACCTAGGTGCGTCTTATGGTCAGGTGCGTCTTATGGAGCGAAAAATACGGTAATCGAAAAACTATGCTTTATTGCAAGATTTGCACATATTCAGAGATTAAGGTAAAGACCACAGTTAGCCATCACCACAAGATGAGACAATACCAAAAGAACCAACCTAAAACAAAAAATAATAAAAGAAGGACGTCATGACTGGCCATGTATGTAGTTGTGCTGTAAAGACAACAACACAAGGTCTTATGTATATATAGCACAGGCACATTGGAAACACCACCATGTAGGGGATGTACACAAATATAATCTAGAAATAGGGGACTGTACATCACAAATGCAATGCATAACACTAGTACCAATTAAATATACGGACTGAGGAGCCCATCTAGACAATGCTAGAGATCTGGTAAAAAGATCCAACTCAGGTCATGAATCAAACAGAAAAATACACGCAACACATGGATGTAAACAATGCTGCTGACATATGTGCCAATAGAGATATTGAGACTAATGATGTCATTACTCAAAGACACAGTCTTCAGGTGAATATAGTATGCCCTATTGAAGGAATTCAGGTAGATCGTGACTGGTATGACGGAAAATAGTGTCCAAATGTGACCCGGGGTGATAATGGAACTTAGAAAAAATGTACTATCAATAATGACTTCTACATAGGACATCCGTCATCTGTAGTTGAAATGGCAGGGACCTGCCAATAATGATGTGGAAATTCTTCACCGCCAGCATGCGGCCTAAATGCCTCCCTTAATGTGTAGCTGAAATGGAAACAATATAAATATGAACGCAGGGTAGTGGAGGTGGGGTGCTGCGCACCATCTAGGAAGTATGGCATAATGTCCCCATCCTGTTATAGAAATGTGACATCAGAAAAAGGCAATATGGCAGTCACTATATAGCCTCAAATGGAGGATGCCCTAGGGCCCTAGGGTCGTGATTCCTTTTCTGTATAAATAGAGTTCCACTCACCACCCGCGCAGTGAATAAAGGACAGTACACAATATCTCCTGTTGTTATATTCAAGCCCAGAGTCCTGGAGACAGGCGCCAGCAGTGGGACTGTTGATGAGCGGGCTCCGCTTCCATCCAGGTACATGTGTGGGTTGATGAACGCCCAGCAAGAGCATGTATTTCCGTGTCCCCAGCAGGGCTTGATGTATGGCGCCAATGCGCCGGCCGGAAGTGACGTCACTGACATGTGGCATCAACGTGTTTCGCTGATGGGCGTATCTTACTCTGCTTCGTCAGGGCCAATAGAAAGCATAGCTGGAAATTCTACTGTCAGGCCTTTCTCCACCCATATATGCAAATACGGACTCAGCGAAGCCTTCCATTGGTGAACAAAATAAAAATGGTCATTATAACAATAATTATGTTTACCTGGCAATAATCACAGTGGAAGTCAATATAGTTAAAAACACCTTAGCTATTAATACAGTGAAATAATAGTTATACTCTATTAGTGGGAAAGGAAGAACTTTTAGTCTAATCTGATCTCTTTTATTTCTCTATTGATGTAGAAACACTTGGAGATCAAGTTCAACATTTAACCTTTTGGGATATAGGGTGTCAAGCTTATAGATCCAATATTTTTCACGTTTTAAGAGCTACTTATCAAAATCACCTCTTCTCTGTGGGAAATTAAGGGCATAGATTCCTTTGACCCTAATACCCTCTAGTTTACCTCCATGGTACCTTGAAAAATGTTGGGCTAGATTACTTTCCGGTACATTAGATTTTATATCTCTAAGATGTTCACTTTTGAGTTGCCTTTTAGTTTTCCCTATGTACATTTTGTTATCTAGGCAAGTTAATATGTATAGTACTCTCGATGTAGAACAATTAATAAGGCCTCTTTCCTACAACCTGGACCTGGGGGGCTGGTATCTTGGGGTCCCTATATTTTTAAGATTTGATAAGCACCCCACCAACTGAACCCCACAACCACAGGGCAAGGGCTGTGGGAAAGAGGCCCCTGTCCTTATCAACATGGCTTCCAGACAGCAGGCACATAACACAATTAGATGTAGTCCAGATTCAGTATCATAATTTGGTATCTCCCCTGCTGCATGCAGTGCCATGAAAAAGTATTCATACCCCTTGAAAATTTCCATTTCAACTGAAAATGTAAATGTATTTTATTGGGATTTTATGTGATAGACCAACACAAAGTGGCACATAATTATCAAGTAGAAGGAAAATGATAAATGTTTTTCAAAATTTTTTACAAATAAATATCTGAAAAGCACTGTATACATTCCCCAACTCAACTTCCATTCAGCTTCTGGAAGCTAAGGAACCATTGTGTGAACCACAAGTCACAATTTGAAGCTTGCTTTTAATTGAATACTAGCACTGTGTCCATACTAGACAAACCTGTCCTCACTACGTGTTCTGCCCTGCTGCTCCATAAGCAGTGACTTATCCCTTATTCAGCTAACAGAGATGCTGTCTGATGTAAATGACATATGATGATGATATTTGTGCAATGACATCAGCCAACATCCCTGCCCTTTTGTTTACATTCACCTGGGAATCTCCTTGTCAGCAGCTGAGTGGGGCGGGAATGCATCACTAGTGGCTAGGATGCCAGCGGTAGCTGGCCTCCCAGCAACCAAGGAGCTCAGTGCTTGGATGGCTGAAAGGGGGGCAGGGGGTGAAGGAAGAGGTGCCCTTAGGTGGGGAGAGCAGCAAGGGGCTGTAGTTCACAGAGCAGCATGGAGAGAGCTGGTTAGGGGAATACGAGCTCCCAGAGAGGTAGGGGGAGAGCTGGTGGGGCAAAGGACAAAGAGCATTGGAGGGAGAGCCAGGGAAACCAAAGCACACAGAGAGATGGGGGAGCTTGGGAGTATCAGAGGGAGAGATCAGATGCACAGGGAGTAGAAGAGTGAGAAGGCAGCCTGTCTCTGTACCAACTTAGTGTTGGTATTTCTTTTGAATTTGTCACAGTAATAGCATCACATTCTAAAAGTGGCAAAATAAGAACTACCTGAATCTGTTGCATGTCAGTAATGTGTAGGAAACTGTTACAGGACTGTCATAAATTAGGCACATGAATGTTTTAGGAGGGTCATATAACCAGAAAACTGGCATTAATACTTTCTTAAATATCCCCAGTGGGGTTGATTTTCCAAATCTGGAGAGTGCAAAATCTTCTGCATAGAAACCAACCAGCTTCCAATTTGTTATTTTGTTAAAGCTTAATCAAACAAGCTGAAGTTAGAAGCTGATTGGCTACCATGCACTCTCCAGTTTAAGTAAATCAATCCCACTGTTCTAAAACTTAAAGTGGTTGTAAAGGCTGAAGGTTTTTTACCTTTATGCATTCTATGCATGAAGGTAAAAAACCTTCTGTGTGCAGCAGCTCCCCCAGTCCCCTCAATACTTACCTGAGCCTCATCGCAATCCAGCGATGTGAATAACAACCTCGGCTGTCCCGGGTCTCTGCCTCCTCATTGGTTGAGACAGCACGCAGGAGCCATTGGCTCCTGCTGCAGTCAATCACAGCCAGTCAGCCAATGAGGAGAGGGGGGGCAAGGCAAATCCACAGCTTCGTATGTGAATGGAGACATGGAGAAGCGGGTACCCCCATAGCAAGCAGCTTGCTGTGGGGGCACCTGACAGACAGTAGGAGCTAGGGGAACGTGCGGCAGATCCAGGCTGCTCTGTGCAAAACCGCTGCACACAGCAGGTAACTATAACATGTTTGTTATTTTACAAAAATGAATCTTTAGAATCACTTTAAGTATATTTTTGATTTTAAAAAAGTTTTATATTTAAATTTTTTTTGTAAAACTATGTTTATAAATGTGGGACTTTTCTAGTGAAATGCTTATTTTTAGTTCCCATATTGTGATCAAGTGACATGTTACAGTCAACATGTGGCTAACTTTCTTCATCACTAAAGATACAATGTCAGCCCACAGCAGAAATTCATTGGGTACAAAGTTATTTTTTAGCTACAAAATATAAGTCTAATGCACAATGACAAAACTTACAGGAAAACAGCAAGAACATATCAGGTAAGCAAGCCAATAGGTTTCAAATGATATATCATTATTGCTGCTTGCAGGTCAATTTTCATTGTTACACTACAGAAAGCACTGCTTCAAATCTTAAAGCTATGCACAAGCTTCAGGAAAAAAAGGTTTAAAAAGAAACTCTTGTATTATTTACTATGTATCCACAGCATGTAGGCAAATCATTTTCTCTTTGCTTAAACTGTACTTCCACTTTTGCAGCCAAATTGTGAATATACTTACTTTATACAGTGAGACAAAAAAGTATTTAGTCAGCCACCAATTGTGCAAGTTCTCCCACTTAAAAAGATGAGAGAGGCCTGTAATTGGCATCATAGGTAGACCTCAACTATGAGAGACAAAATGAGAAAACAAATCCAGACAATCACATTGGCTGATTTGGAAAGAATTTATTTGCAAATTATGGTGGAAAATAAGTATTTGGTCACCTACACACAAGTAAGATTTCTGGCTCTCACAGACCTGTACCTTCTTCTTTAAGAGGCTCCTCTGTCCTGCACTCATTACCTGTATCAATGGCACCTGTTTGAACTTGTTATCAGTATAAAAGACACCTGTCCACAACCTCAAACAGTCACACTCCAAACTCCACTATGGTGAAGACCTAAGAGCTGTCGAAGGACACCAGAAACAAAATTGTAGACCTGCACCAGGCTGGGAAGACTGAATCTGCAATAGGCAAGCAGCTTGGTGTGAACAAATCAACTGTGGGAGCAATAATTAGAAAATGTAAGACATACAAGACCACTGATAATCTCCCTCGATCTGGGGCTCCATGCAAGATCTCACCCCGTGGGGTCAAAATGATCACAAGAACGGTGAGCAAAAATCCCAGGACCACGCGGGGGGACCTAGTGAATGACCTGCAGAGAGCTGGGACCAACGTAACAAAGGCTACCATCAGTAACACACTACACCGCCAGGGACTCAGATCCTGCAGTGCCAGACATGTCCCCCTGCTTAAGCCAGTACATGTCCGGGCCCATCTGAAGTTTGCTAGAGAGCATTTGGATGATCCAGAAGAGGATTAAGAGAATGTCATATGGTCAGATGAAACCAAAAATAGAATTGTTTGGTAGAAACACAACTCGTCATGTTTGGAGGAGAGAGAATGCTAAGTTGCATCCAAATTACACCATACCTACTGTGAAGCATGGGGGTGGCAACATCATGCTTTGGGGCTGTTTCTCCGCAAAGGGACCAGGATGACTGATCCATGTACAGGACAGAATGAATGGGGCCATGTATTGTGAGATTTTGAGTGCAAACCTCCTTCCATCAGCAAGGGCATTGACGATGAAACGTGGCTGGGTCTTCCAACATGGCAATGATCCCAAACATACCGCCCGGGCAATGAAGGAGTGGCTTTGTAAGAAGCATTTCAAGGTCCTGGAGTGGCCTAGCCAGTCTCCAGATCTCAACGCCATAGAAAACCTTTGGAGGGAGTTGAAAGTCTGTGTTGCCTAGCGACAGCCCCAAAACATCACTGCTCTAGAGGAGATCTGCATGGAGGAATGGGCCAACATACCAGCAACAGTGTGTGCCAACCTTGTGAAGACTTACAGGAAACGTTTGACCTCTGTCATTGCCAACAAAGGATATATAACAAAGTATTGAGATGAACTTTTGATATTGACCAAATACTTATTTTCCACCATAATTTGCAAATAAATTCTTTCCAAATCAGCCAATGTGATTGTCTGGATTTGTTTTCTCATTTTGTCTCTCATAGTTGAGGTCTACCTATGATGCCAATTACAGGCCTCTCTCATCTTTTTAAGTGGGAGAACTTGCACAATTGGTGGCTGACTAAATACTTTTTTGCCCCACTGTATGTGTTACATGCCCCCATTCACATAGCATAACTTTAAAAATATCCAAAAATTGCAGCTTACCTTTTTTAGATGATCTATTCTGGATCCTGCAGCAAGGAAAAATCCTAGGTAGTTTTCTTTGTTTATGATTGGGGCTAGGCAGCTGTGTTTGTAGTTAACCCTGTCTGTACTGTGCAGGCAGAGTTTCATTATCAGTTGTAACTAGATTTGAACACTGTCTGTCTTAACAGAGAGTTGAAGGTGTAGAGGATGGGCTACTGTGTTGTATATTGATAAGGATAGACTTGGGACAGGCTCACTCTAACTGTTCAAAAAAACTTTGCAGTCAGCCATAACTGAGAAATATTTAAAATAATAAAAAAAAAAAATAGGCATGCTGTGTGAATGGGAACTGTGACAATGTTGTTCCTTGTCACAGTGTCAGAAGGGCTAGATGTCACCCAGGGTTCTCAACTATGCAGGACAAGGGGCTCTGGGATGTCTGTTCTGAGTTGAGAAAACCTGGTTTTTCAATTTTCCGTGAGATGGGTCAACATTTAACAGGAAACCAGCATTCTGATTGTGTAGATGTGCACAACTTTTTTAGTCAAGGGGCTGTCTATGGTTCAGGGCTCCTTCTCCTGGATATAAGCAGCTGCAAGAGCAGTGTGTGTGTGAAGAGACACTGGGAGTCTATCCTGGCCTCAGAGAGAGGCCATCTAATCTACTCTAATCTAACTAGACCAACCCCTGAAGAAGTACTAAAAGACTGCATGTAATTAGGCACTTGGGCAGCCCAAGTGGGGCAAGTCATTTGTCACAAAGTTAGATATGACTGGACTTGCACTGTTTCTTTATTCAGTCCTATGCTGTCCAGATGGTACTGACATTGGCCTACTCTCCAATTTCCTCTGCTCTGGGGCCAAGCTGTTCCTGTATCTTGAGCATTGTGGTCTCCAGTTCTACTCGTCTGCTGTGCAGATACTGTTAGGCAGCTACCATTCTGTGCCTTCACACTCTCTGTCTCCACCTTCAGGAGTTTTGGACAGCTGGTGCAAAAGAAACCCCCACAGCGTTTCAGTTTCCACCAAGTGCATGATAATGAATCAAGACCACAGGAGAAATCTGTCTTTTGACAGATTATACACTGGGGAGGGGGTCTCAATGGGCTTACTTCATGTAATGTTACCACTAGGTATGTGCAATGTAATAATTCAAGTCTAACATCACTTGGATGCAAAAGGACACAATACCAAAAAACCTTCCACAAAACATGTGCCAAAACAATACCCTAAGGAATATATTAAATAATTATAGTTTTTTTATTCCTTATACTTTCTCTTGACTTATAAAAACAACACAAACAGCGCAAAATAATTTGTTACAGTGCTGAATCACTATGAAGAAATTAATAAACAAAAATAAATATTGATATAAAATATAGTCCCACTCCAAAATTCGTGAAGAAAATATGACAAGTGAAAAAATGAAGAAACAACTCCTTAAATATTCAGAAAGACCTGTGTGATGGTCTGTGATAACAGCCTGTGGGAGGGGCAAAACTCCTACATTACATTGAGTATCTCTGGGAAGTGGAACTTGGTGGTCTTGGAAATTGAAGGAAAGCTTTCCTGTGGTGGAGTGGAGATCTGGAGGCATATTATAAGGGTCTAGGATCCCATAAATACCTAAAAGGCGTTTTTATCACCATAATCTGGTGAGTGCGGTATATATTGGTTTGAGCACTAATTTTTCGTGGAAGCACACTTCTTTGGAAAAAGAACTTTCTGAATATTTAAAGAGTTTTTTCTTCATTGTTTCACTTTTCATATTTTCTTCACAAATTTTGGAGTGGGACTATATTTTATATCAATATTTATTTTTGTTTATTAATTTTTTCATACTGATTTAGCACTATAACAAATTATTTTGTGCGGTTTGTGTTGTTTTTAGAATTTTTGGTGTAGGTTTACACTTATGTACAGCAGCATTTAATTTGGTTTCATTTAAAAAAAAATTTATGGCGCTGGTGATTTATGTTCATATATTTGTCTTGAATTAGCATGGTCTAGATTTGTCCAAAATCAAATAAATGAATAAGAAGTTAATATTTATTAATTCCTTTACCACTATTACTATTTTTCTGGTAAAATTCCTTACTGCTCTTTAAAACTGTATAATAGTATTTTGGGAAAGAGAATAAGTGTTACTTGGCAATATATAATTACTTAATCTCTAATTTAAGAGTTTAAAATTGCCACCTTGTAACTGTGAATTGAAGTGCTGCTGGGTTAAATTAGACCACTTTTATATTTTGAATATTTTGAGTGTACTTGTTAAGTCAACCTAGCATCAGGTATATTTTTCTGTGTTGAGTGCATACATATTGAGTACTGTGTATTTATTACCTCTGACAGATATGTCTTTCTCTCCAGTAGGACAGAGCCACAGACAGAGATAAGCCACCTGATGTAGTCTTTCACTTTGCAGCTATGAAGTTACAATGTTATACAATGTTATGATCTAACCACTTGGTAAGGGGGGGGGAGTGGGGGCTAAGAAAATAACATCTCAGGTATATAGAGAGAAAAGAGTGTATAGATCTGGGGTAGTAATCAAAGTACTCTTTATTCATAAAACATGAAACTGTAATGAACTAAAATTTAGTAGGTAAAAAACTCAGCTTGGTACATAGCCTCAAAGTCCTTGGAGGAGGGGCAATAACCAAACAGCTGTGTTTACAGGTAATAAGCATGGTTACAGTCTGCTGGGCTCCAGATAAAGTCAGAGTGGACCTGAGGAGTGGATAATACTAACAGGCACAACTGTTCTGAAGATCTATACCCAGTCTTTTGGAGACTATGAAGTGGAGGAACTAGTCGGACACCTGCAGAACTGCTGGACCCTGATTACTGTCTGTTGTGTTACACTATTCGATTTATTATTATTTCTCCATGATCATCACTTGTTTATTATTGCTCTGTGTCTTTAAGCTGTCTCCTTCTGTCTAAGCTGAACTCTTTCTCTCACCATACTTGTGTATACTCCTCCCCCATGGCTCTCTCTGTTCATTCCACTGTATCCTGTCTTACCGAATGCATCTTTCCATGAGGCTACAACGTTAATGTATTTCTACCTATGATATTCTCCATTAAACGGAGCATTTGAATGGGTTTCCTCATCTGATTTCCTCAACATGTGAGTTTATTCATTGAGTTAAACTATCTGACCCGATGCAAGGGATACATTTAACACCACATGGTATAGATGTATACATGGCTGGAGACAAAGTTTATGGCCTCATAGTTTGAGTCAGAATAGTAGAAAAATGGAGTTACAGCCTAATTACAAGATTCCTGGGTGACAGTACTGATACAGACAAGATTTATTGCTCTCATTGCAAAGCAAGAAGATGGCATGTGTAAGCCTCCATAACTCAGCTTTCCCGCTTATCTCTCAGTCATTATCTGCTTATGTCAACTTGAGTTACAAGGGTTCCATCTGTGAAGAGATGTCACACACAGCAGACCAAGTATCTGATCCAGCTGTGTTACTCAAACGCTCAGTTAAACCAACTTGGAAAATGATGGAAAATGATGAAACTTTAAGAACTGAACTAATAACCAGCCTGAAATTATTATGGGAAAAGATTGTTACTCAATCTAACACACTTTCTGTTGAACAAGAGGTACGGCCACTAGAGGGCGCCATCCAACAACTTTCTGCCTCATATGAGCTTTATCAGTTTATGAGCAAGTTCAGTAATGTTTTACAGAGTATGCACAAGGAAGATTCTTTAGAGGAATTAAACAGCTTCCAGGTTCTTAATCTAGAAAGACAGTTTTATCCAGCAAACCAAACTAAAGGCAGAAGCAAAGATAAAGCTGCTACAAGACACTGCATCTCACAGATCCGTTTCTACAAGACATTCTAAAAAGTCCTCTAAATCCCATAGTTCAAGACACTGTACACTCAGTGAGCGACTTATTAGTGCCTGCGCTGAAGTGGAAGCCAGCAAGGTGGAAAAAAGAGAGCAGAGTTAGTAACTCAGTCAGCATGCCAAAGAGCAGAGTTATCAACTCAGACGGCAGAGTTGGAGATTCAGTCAGCATGCCAAAGAGCATAGTTGGAAACTTAGTCAGCACGCCCAAAGGCAGCAACAGAAATCTTAAATGAACAGTGTAAACATGATACAGCTATGGCAAAACTAAGGGTCCTAGAACAAGCTATCAATATAGACGGAAGTGCAAGTGAGAAAGACAGCATTAACCTAAACATAGTGGATATGGAAGATCCCCACAAACGTACTACAGACTATATTATAAGCCACTGTGGTGGACTCTCTATCATCTCCAATGCTCCTGACAACATAGAGACTTCTTTTCAGCATCATGTTAAAGAGGTTCCAGCAACTTCCCTCAATCAAAATCACCCCAACACCTTTCCTGCCTATCTACCTAACCTTCCTTCATACGTCACAGAGCATCAGAGCAAGCTGCAAGCAAGTCATCAATCTCCTGCCATCAGTATAGCCTCAAATAAACGTACCATTGGAGCAACTGACTTTAAGCAAGAAACTCGCCTGAATGCATCTGCTGCACCATATTTCCCTGTGTGTTATTACAGCAATGTCAAATATTGCACAATCAGCACCGTTCAGCCAACATCTTGCATAAAGTCGGAGATAACTGAAACAGCACAGTTTGTGAGGTACATACTTCACAGAGAGCTCACAAAAACTGGTCTTACATGTTTTGATGACCAACCTGAAAACTACAGAAGTTGGAAATGTGCTTTCAGAACTGCAACCAATGATCTTGGTATTACAGCTGCTAAAGAGATGGATTTGTTGATCAGATGTCTTGGTCCTCTATCTGTGTTAAGCAATTAAGATCAGTTTTCATGAACAATCCTACAGCAGGTCTCACAGCTGTATGGGATCAATTAGAGCAAAGTTATGGCAGTCCAGAAGCTATAGAAAATGCTCTGTTCATGCATCTGGAAACTTTCCCAAAGATATCTGGTAAGGACGACAAGGAGTTCCATGAGACTGAGTGACCTTCTTCTTGAGCTTCAAATAGCCAAGGCAGACCCAAAACTACCTGAACTCTGCTAGAGGGGTAAACCCAATTGTCTCCAAACTCCCATATGGTTTGCAAGAAAAATGGTCCACACTAGGGTCATCATACAAAAAACAGAACAATGTTTCCTTCCCTCCTTTCTCTTTCTTCTGCAAATTCATCAGGAACATTGCAGAGACCAAGAATGACCCAGGTTTTTCCTACAGTGAGTACAGTCTCTCTTCATCCTTTCCTAAGAGTGTCAGTGTTCAGGTCATTTATGGGAACCGTAGAGGCCCAGTATCCGTGAAAAAGATTGACATCCTTCCTACTCCTACCACAGTTGTGGCTGCAAATAGACAGAGTAGGAAGATTGAAAACCCTAACTAAGAGTGTCCCATTCACAAGAAGCCACACCCCCTCAAAAATTGCATCAGTTTTAGGAAAAAGCCTCTCAAAAAGCGTAAGGAGCTTTTAAAGTCATTGGGGTATGTTTCAAGTGTTGTGCTTCTACCAAACATTTTGCTAAGGACTGTGATATGTGCATCAAGTGCATAGAGTGTGGCTCAGAAGAACATGTGCAAGCCCTCCATCCACTTGAGCTCAGCTCTGCACAACCTATTAACTCTCCTCCTAGGTCAAGGCAAGGCGGGGACAATACAGACCAAGTGCTTGATCCCACCATAATTTCTTCATCCTGCACTGAAGTTTGTGGGGAAGATCGCTGTGACAAGTCGTGTGCTAAAATACGTCTGGTGAACATATACCATGAAAGTCAACCAGAAAAGACTCTAAAAGGTGTATGCAATCTTAGATGATCAGGGCAATAGATCACTAGCAAGATCCGAATTGTTTGATCTATTTGAAATAAAGGGTGAAGCTTTTACTTACACTTTGGGTACTTGTAGTGGAACTACAGATGTTTTTAGAAGAAGGGCTCGTGGACTCATGGTATCTGCTCTGAAAGGTAACCTGCAATTACTCCTACCTACAGTTGTTGAGTGCAACTAGATACCTGCTAACAGGGAAGAATCCCTACACCAGCTGTTGCCTTCCATCACCCTCACTTGAAGGTAATAGCAAGTGAGATACCACCGCTTGACAAAGATGCTCAGATCCTTCTTCTGTTAGGAAGAGACATTCAAAGGGTTCACAGGGTACATAGGCAAGTCAGTGGAGCCCCAGATGCCCCATTTGCCCAGCGTACAGATCTAGGTTCGGTCATTATAGGCAAAGTCTGTATAGGCAAAATGAAGAGACCTACCAATGTTTCATCATTAAAGACAAATATTCTGCCAAATGGCAAAAACACTTATTTCGAGCCATGCCCACACCACTACTGGGTGAAAGAGAAGATAGCCAGCTGAAAATAACAACATAGTGTTCCAGGTGACACAAGCCCTTTTTCTTCCCATGATGACGACCTCGACTCTACAGTGTTTAATACAACCAG
This sequence comes from Staurois parvus, assembly GCF_062004578.1. NCBI lineage: Eukaryota > Metazoa > Chordata > Amphibia > Anura > Ranidae > Staurois > Staurois parvus. The sequence goes on from NW_028317961.1 coordinate 4,158,411, forward strand.
TGAAGATGATATACTGGCTGCTTCAATGGAAGACAAAGCATTTATCAGAGTAATGGACAATGAGTTATTTCAAGACGACTCCAATAACTGGGTAGCACCCCTACCTTTTTCGTTCCCTAGAGAAAGATTGCCCAACAACTTGCATCAGGCCATCAGTTGATTCTCCTCAAAGCGCAACTTAAGCAGGAATCCAGAGATGCAAAGGCACTTTGTGGAATTAGAACGGTAGAAATTGCCAAAGTCATACAAAGTGATATGGACACTAGACTTATTCTTTTCACCTTTTATACAGACAGTAAGGTAATACGTGGTTATATATACAACCAAACCAGTTTTACATGTACATCAGCAACAGGGTAGAATGTGTAAAGAGGTTCTCTCTACCAAGTCAATGGCATTACGTTCTCACTGAACTCAACCCAGTTGACTGTGGGACCAGTGCCGTGTCATCAGCAGCTCTTCAGAACAGCTTATGGCTTTCACCTCCAAGGTTTTTGTGTGAGAACTCCTACTCAATCCTTACTGGCGACACCTATGGACTGGTAAGTCCTAAAGATGATAAGGAAATAAGAACTGTGAGCACCTCACTCAACAATTCTGTGACTACAAAACAGAAACTGCAGTCACACCATTTTTCTACCTGGTCATCTGCTGTAAGAGCTATTGCTTGCCTAATTCACATTGCTCGCTGCTTTGCGAAGAACTCCACATCAGAGTGTCATGGCTGGCACATTTGTTCTGGATACCCAACAGCAGCAGATATTGCACATGCAGAAGAGGTAATTATCTGTTGTGTGCAATGAGAGGTGTATCAGGAAGAATTTGAGAGAATCATAAATGGAGCTGAATTGTCCAAAAACAGTTCACTCTTCAATCTAAACCCTATAGTTGATGCCAATCAGCTACTGAGAGTTTGTGGTTGTATAGGGAAACCTGACCTATGCAGAAAAGACCAGAGTCCTATAGTCATACCATGTCAACATCATGTTGCTACTCTTTCGGTTCGTCACCATCATGAACGGGTACAACACCAAGCCGTCAGTTTACAGAAGGTGCTATCAGATCAGCCGGCTTGTGGGTTGTTGGTAAGAAAATTTGTGTCCCCTCCCTGCTCTTCAGGTGTGTCATGTGTCACAAGTTGAGGAAGACATCAACAGCAATAAATGGCGAGTCTCCCAGCTGATCACCTAAGTACAGATCCACCCTTCACCTATGTTGGAGTAGACGTTTTTGGTCCATGGTCTGTCATCACTCAGAGAACTTGTGGTGGAGGTGCTAATAGTAAAAGGTAGGCTGTATTGTTTACCTGTCTTAGCATCCGAGCGATATAGAAGTGATTGAGTCTATGGATTCTTCTTCCTTCATTTGTGCCCTACGTAGATTTTTCTCTGTTAGAGGACAAATCAAACAACTGAGATCTGACTGTGGTACCAGTTGGAGCATGTAAAGAGTTGAAATTAGGCAATTTCCTGGCCAACAATGGATGTACTTGGTTGTTTAACCCTCCACATTCTTCACACTTGGGAGGATCCTGGGAACAAATGATTGGAGTAGCACAAAGAATTCTTGATTCCATGTTGCAGAATCATAAGTTACCACTCTTCCATGAGACTTTGTCTACCTTTCTTGTTGAAGTGTCTGCTATAGTGAATTCAAGACCTTTAGTGCTTGTGTCTTCAGATCCTGATGCTCCAGTGATCCTTACTCCAGCTTCATTTCTTACTTGGAACTGCTGCAATATCTTCAAATCAAATTGACTCCAAGAATATCTACAGGCGTCAATGGAAACAGGTGCAACATCTAGCCAATGTGTTTTGGCATTGCTGGAGGCAGGAGTATCTTCATCATTTTCAAGGTTGTCACAAGTGGCAAACATCTAAGCCTAATCTTAAGGTTAGAGATCTCATTCTCCTAAAGGACAAAAAAGTTTGTCAGAATGAATGGCCTATGGGTCTTATTACTAAAGTTATGCCCAGTGATGATGACAAGGTCCGGAAGGTAGAGGTCAAGGTAACCAAGAGAGGATCAACATGAACATTTGCTCAACCAATTACAGAGTTAGTACTCCTTTTGCAAGGTGACCGACTTATGCTACCACTCTGCCATGCTATTGCACGGCAGGGAGTACATTACTGATAACTACGGGATTTTTACTTGGAACATTAGTATTCTCTGAAGATGTCCCATGTTGGATAACTATATGTTCTGCCATCCAGTTGAACTTATGTTTATGTTTGCTTGTTGCATGTTTCTAGTTACAGGTTCCAAGACATCCATCAGAATTGGACTTATTGAACATATATATTTTGAAGTTATGAAAACGAAAGATTTCAGACGGGGAGTGTTGTGTTCCACTATTTGATTTATTATTATTTCTCCGTGACCATCACTTGTTTATTATTGCTCTGTGTCTTTATACTGTCTCCTTCTGTCTAAGCTGAACTCTTTCTCTCACCGTACTTGTTTATACTCCTTCCCCCTGGTTCTCTCTGTAATCATTCCACTGTATCCTGAATTACCAAATGCATCTTTCCATGAGGCTACAACATTAACGTTTTTCTACTTATGATATTCTCCATTAACTGGAACATTTGAATGGGTTTCCTCATCTGATTTCCTTAACATGTGAGTTTATTCATTGAGTTAAACTATCTGAGTCGATGCAAGGGATACATTCAAATCCACATGGTATAGCTATATACCTGGCTGGAGATAAAGTTTATGGCCTCGTAGTTTGAGTGAGAATACTGTCTCCTTCAGGAATTTCAGGCTGTGTACCAAGCTGAGTTTTTTTACCTACTAAATGTGAGTTTGTTGCACTGTCATCTCTTAAGAAGCAAAAAGTACTATTGATATTGTGCCAGATCTATTTCTCTTGTTTTCTTTATATATCTAGAGTTTTAAGAACATTTCTTGAGCTGTTACCAAGAGAGTTGCAAAAAGGTTGGTGCTAGAGGAACATTTATGGCTCATATTTTCTGATGAATATCAGGATGGACTGAAAAGTGTGCAACTGATATTTTGTTTTTTTAAATATCACCTCAGTCTAGGACTTCTTTTTGATGGTGAAAAATAGAGCTTTTACTAAATAAATAAGTGTTGATGTATATTATAGCAGGATTTTTTTCATGCAGATTTGTAAAGTTACGGAAAGGTCCATGATAACCTATAGATTCACACACTTGACATCTGATAAAAACTGACGAAAACACATATGAACTGATAAACAATAGATGTTAACTAAAGTTAATGTATATAAAATCATGTAGGCTGAAGCAGAAACACATTAAGAACTGAAGTAAAAAAATAATCTCTTTTGTACTGCATGCTTCATAATTATGCTACTTATTAAACTGATTGTAAACCCTCACCTTGTGAAAAAAAAAAATTACATTTAAAATAGAAATGAAAGGCAACACATTTGGGTATAGATATAAAAAATCATTATAAATACCTTTTTCCCCTTTTTATTATTGATCACAATCCCTATGTTCTCAGCTGCATAAGAGCTATGGGAGGAGAAACAGCAACACACTGATCTTCCTAGTGAGCAGCTGTGCAGGGGGGGCGTGTCAGGATAAGTCTGATCATTGGAGGAGAGAAGGCTGGGTTGCCAGCATAGCTAGAGAACGGACCGCACTGCGCTGTCCTGTCTAGCATGGTCAGTTTTTTAATAGGAAAGCAGAGGAACTGGCAGGAACACCAGGGATTTCACACAAAGGAAGAAATACAAAGAGATCAGGATATATTTTCAAACAAGTACAAGGTACAGCAGGCACATATCAGGAATATGAAATGCTGGGTTTACATATTCTTTACACAATTGCAATGCCCAGAAGAAGCATCTGGCCAGCTTATGTGTATGACTGTCTTGAATAATTGGCATTAGTAATTCTTTTAGCATAATATAGTTTTTACGCTTCTGGGTACCCTAACCTTTAGGAATATCTTTAGATTACATATGGAAAGTGAGTATTCAGTAACCCATTTTAGTCATTGGCCTATCATCAAGCTTTTATCAATTTTCCATATCATACAATGTAATTATCTGACAGTGACGGAAGTTTTCATTTTACAAAAAAATGATCGTGCCAATGAATTAACTAAAGCTTAAGAAGATAATTATTTTTTAATGAGATGATAATATGATAAAGAAAGTGTAGTATATGCATTTTTTACTCTGATCAGAGCATTTAATGAGAAGTCATCATTTGTAGCAGTTCTGCCATTGAATATATCAGTCAACAATGACACAGGATAGTCATTATTTGACATTAACTTTCTTTACCAACCTAATATTATTATTAATATTTCAACCAGAGCTGGATGCTTTTTACAAACATCTCTAGATTTCCAACGAGATAATCAACTGACACCAGGGGATTCCCTATTATAATACAACTTGTTTTTTCACTGCTCACTAGTAATGTTTTCCTAGTCATAAAGGGTGAATGAGGCACCTGGCTTTTGATCTCTGAATGATTCCTAATACACTGGTAAGCATTACTTCCCAATCAGACAATATTTACCTAGATGTAATATTTGGTCATGTGTATCATTTCATCAAGGGAATCATGAAGGTAAATAGAGTGTAAGCACCGTTAAAAAAACAGGGAGAGGGGGTAAAGAAAGTAGAGCAGGAGCTGATAATGAATTGTGAGGGACAAAAAACGAGACAGAATGGTGGCTGAATATGGATGGGGAAGAGAAATTGATGAAGCAAAATGGCAACTGGTTGGAGGAGCAAATTAACCACTTGCCCTCCAGAGGATTTACCCCCCTTAATGACCAGGCCTCTTTTTCCACTCGGCGCTGCACTAATTCAACTGATAATTGCACGGTCATGCAATGCTGTACTCAAACGAAATATATGTCTTTTTTTCACACAAATGGAGCTTTCTTTAGGTGGTATTTGATCACCTGTGCACTTTTTATTTTTCATGCTATAAACAAAAAAAGACCAAACATTTTGAAGAAAAACAATATTTTTTACATTCGGCTATAAAAAATATATAGTAAACTCAAAGTTAGTTATAAATTTAGGTCAAACTGTACAGTTGTGTCCAAAATTATTCAACCCCCAATGCTGTAAAGGGGTTTAGGGACTATAGTGTACATTTGGAATTGTATTCAGAATCAAATCCTACAAGGACGTTGTAACTACCCAAATGCAACTAAAATGACATCAATTGTTTATGTAATACAGTAGTAAATGGTTCTTATGTGGTTTCTTCATTGCCACAATTATTCAACCCCTTAAAGACTACCACTCTGAAGAACAGAGGTTCATACAGGTGCTTTCCATCAGGTATTGAAAACACCTGTGGATGTCACCGAGCAGCAATCAAGCATAATAAGCACCAATTAGGCAGCTTTAAAATGACTGTGATACTCAGCTCCTTCTAGACATTTACTGGTGTGGTTACAAACATGGTGAAGGCAAGAGAATGGTCCAGGAAGACAAGAGAAGAGGTGATTTCTCTTCACAGGAAGGGCAATGGCTATAAGAAGATTGCAAAGATGTTAAACATACCAAGAGACACCTTAGGAAGCATCATTCGCAAATTCAAGGCAAAGGGCACTGTTGAAACGCTACCTGGTCGTGGCAGAAAGAAGATGCTGACTTCGACTGCTGTGCGCTACCTGAAGCGTAGAGTGGAGAGAAGTCCCCGTGTGACTGCTGAGGAACTGAGAAAAGATTTGTCAGATGTGGGTACAGAAGTTTCAGCCCAGACAATAAGACGCACACTGCGTAATGAAGGCCTCCGTGCCAGAACTCCCAGGCGTACCCCCTTGCTGTCTCCAAAGAATAAGAAGAGTCGACTGCAGTATGCCAAAAGCCATGTGGACAAACCACAAAAGTTGTGGGATAGTGTTCTGTGGACTGATGAAACAAAATTAGAACTGTTTGGGCCCATGGATCAACGCTATGTTTGGAGGAGGAAGAACAAGGCCTATGATGAAAAGAACACCTTGCCTACTGTGAAGCATGGTGGAGGGTCAATCATGCTTTGGGGCTGTTTTGCTTCTGCAGGTACAGGGAAGCTTCAGCGTGTGCAAGGTACCATGAATTCTCTTCAGTACCAGGAGATATTGGATGGAAACGTGATGCAGTCCGTCACACACCTGAGGCTTGGGAGACGTTGGACCTTTCAACAGGACAATGATCCCAAGCATACCTCCAAGTCCACTAGAGCATGGTTGCAGAGGAAAGGCTGGAACATTTTGGAGTGGCCATCGCAGTCACCAGACTTAAATCCGATTGAGAACCTCTGGTGGGACTTAAAGAAAGCAGTTGCAGTGCGCAAGCCTAAGAATGTGACTGAACTGGAGGCCTTTGCCCATGAAGAATGGGCGAAGATACCCGTAGATCGCTGCAAGACACTTGTGTCAAGCTATGCTTCACGTTTAAAAGCTGTTATAACTGTAAAAGGATGCTGTACTAAGTACTAAGATTGAATGTCACTTGGGGGTTGAATAAAACTGATAATGCTGTGAGCACAGAAAAGACATTTGTGGTTATTTCATTATAACTGTTATGTTATATTTGTCTGACCTACAAGTGCCTCTTTAATGTAAATGTAAGCAAGATGACTGAATGATCAAAAGCAATGTCAAACTGGCCAAAACACTCAATTTCAGTGGGGGTTGAATAATTTTGGACACAACTGTATTCTGCTACGTGTTTTTGGTAAAAAAAATCGAAATAAGTGTATATTGATTGCTTTGTGTGAAAGTTATAGCATCTACAAACTATGGTATAGATACTGCAATTTATGCCTTTTTTTGCTACACAGCGCTGCACTAGTTTAACTGATAATTGCGTGGTCATGCAATACGGTACATAAATTAAATTTATGTCATTTTTTTCACACAAATAGAGCTTTCTTTTGGTGGTAGTTGATCACCTGTGTGCTTTTTATTTTTGGCGCTATAAACAAAAAAATGTTGAGAAAAATGTTTTGTTTTTTTAAAAAAAACTATATTTTCTCATTTTTGTCATAAAAAAATATCCAAAAAAACTAAAATTTCATCATAAATTTAGGTCAAAATGTATTCTGCTACATGTTTTTGGTTTAAAAAATACCAATAAGTGTATATTGATTGGTTTGTGTGAAAATCATAGCATCTACAAACTATGGTGTAGATAATGGAATTTACACTTTTACTTTCTGACTGCTCATCACATTTCTTGAGGTGCTAAAATACCAGGATAGTACAAACACCCCCAAATGACCCCTTTTCGGAAATTAGACACCCTAAGCTATCTGCTGAGAGGCATATTAAGTCCATGGAAGATTTATTTTTTCCACAAGTTTCTGGAAAATGACAAAAACGTTTTTTTTTTTACACAAAGTTGTCATTTAAATTATATATTTCTTGCATAAGCCATGGGTATATGTGGAATTACACCCCAAAATACATTCTGCTACTTCTACCGACTATGGGGATACCACATGTGTGAGACTTTTTGGTAGTCTAGCCACATGCAGGAGCCTGAAATCAAACGACCACTTTGAAAGCCTGAAGCTGCGTAACTTCCTCATTTCACTTCCTCACTACCTATCACAGTTTCGAAGACCCTGAAATGCCAGGATAGCACCAAACCCCCCCCCCCCAAATGATCCCTTTTTGGAAAGTAGACACCCCAGGGAATTTAAAAAGAGGCATGGTGAGTATTTTTCAGATCTTATTGTTTCTCAAATAGTTTTGAAATATAAAAAAAAAAAGAAAAAATAGGCTTTTGTTTTCTTTCTTCATTTTCCAAAAACTTGTGGCAACAAATAGTCACCACGCTTCCTCCGGGTGTCTACTTTCCATAAAGGGGTCATATGGGGGGGGGGTGTTTGGTGCTATCCTGGCATTTCAGGGCCTCCGAAACTGTGATAGGTAGTTAGGAAGTGTAATGAGGAAATAAAGCCCTTTAAAAGCCTGAAGGTGCTTATTGGATTTTGGGGTCCTGTACTTGGCTAGACTGCCAAAACATGTAGTACCCCCCATACTTGAGAGAAGTAGAAAAATGTATTTTAGGGAGTAATTCAACATATACGCATGGCATGTGTGAGCAATAAATCATTTAAGTGACAATTTTATGCAAGAAAAAAAAACTATTTTTTTTGTCATTTTCCAAAAACTTGTGGTAAAAAAATAAATTCTTCTATTGATTCAACATGCCTCTCAGCAAATAGTTTGGGGTGTCTACTTTCCAAAACGGGGTCATTTTGGGGGGGTGGGGGCATTTTATGCCCAGCATTAGAAATTTATGCCACACATCACTCACTCTTCTAACAACCTGAAGATCAAGCTTTTTCTGACACTTTTTGTTCACATAAAAAAAAAATCAGTATTTTTTGCTAGGAAATTAATTTAAACCCCAAACATTATATATTTTTTAAAGCAAACACCCTAGTGAATAAAATGGTGGGTGCTGCAATTTTTTGTCACATAGTATTTGCGCAGCGATTTTTCAAACGCAATTTGTTTTTTAAAATACACTTTTTTTACTTTTAATGCACAAAAACACAATATATTGGACAATTATTTGGTAAAATATAAAAGATGATGGTATGTCGAGTAAATAGATACCACACATGACATGCTTTAAAACTGTGCATACCTTGTGCAATGGTGACAAACTGCATACGTTTTTAATATCCATAGGCAACGTTTTAAAAGCCGTTACAAGCTACCATTTTAGATTTACAGAGGAGGTCTAGTGTTAGAATTACTTCCCTTGATCTGACATTCATTGGGATACTTCATATGCGTGGTGCACCAAAATGAAATTTACGTCCTTTTTTCCCCATGAACTGAGCTTTCTTTCAGTGGTATTTGATCGCCTGTGCGTTTTTTATTTTTTGCGCTATAAAAAAAAGACTGACAATTTTGAAAAAATAAAACAATATTTTGGACTTTTTGCTATAAAATATGTCCAGTAAAAAAAAGTAAAAATCAAATTTCGTCATAAATTTAGGCCAAAATGTATTCTGTGACATGTCTTTGCTAAAAAAAAAATCCCAATATGTTTAAATTAATTGCTTCATGTGAAGGTTATAGCATTTACAAATGGCGGTATAGATACTGGATTTTTTTTTTATACGAATATTAGTGGCGATCAGCGACTTATGGTGGCAATCAGCGACTTATGGCGGCGATCAGTGACTTATAGCAGGACTGCGGCGGACATTCTGACACTGGGAGGGAATGGACTTGGGGTCACTGACATCCCCAGTGACACCAATACAGGGATCAGTGCAAAAATGCACTGACACTGTACTAATGGCACTGGGGGGGAGAGGTTAACATTAGAAGGCAATCAAAGGGTTAACTGTGTGAGGGGAGTGTTTTACTGTAACACACTGATCCAGAAAGCTGAGCTCAGCAATCCGGAACAGTGTTCTGAAAACTCACAGGGAGGAGAGCTCCATTGAAAACAATGCAGCCTTCCTCCCCATCAGTATTTGCCGTCAATTGCCGGGCTCTGGTGGGTAATCACCGGCCGGGACCCGGTGATTGACACCCGTGGCCATGATCGGCGCTGCAGGTAGGGCTGACGCACGCCTCGCGCGTGCCCCTACCCCAAAATGTAGGATCACGTTTATATACGTGATCCTGCGCACAGGGGCCACCTTGTAGCAGTATATGTACTGCGAGCGGTCTCCTAGTGGTTAAAATCTGGATATGACAGGATTATGGAATATGGATTTTGCCTACGCTAAGGCAGCCAGGAGACAGTGTTGCCAGATTCAATAGTCTGTGTGACGCTGATACTGTCCACTAAACACCAAAAAACAAGTTCAATAGTGCACTGACATTGAACAATAATAAATAACCTTTGAGCACCATTGTTAAAGGGGCGCTGACCACTGAACACCACTGTTTACGGGTGCTGATCCCAGAAAAACTATGTTTAAGGGGAAACTGATTATTAAACACCAGTAATTAAAATGGCGCTCACAACTTAACACCAACATTTAAGGAGGTCTTACACTAACCAGTGCAAATTGCTAACCTACTCCTGACTACTGAACTGTAAATTGTGCTGTACATTATATAGTCCTGCCCACTGTAATCTGCAAACTGTGCTATACATGACATACCGTAGTACTGACCTCTTTGCTTTGTTAGTTGTACTGTACATTACATAATCCTGTCTGCTGCACTTATTGATTTGTGCTGTACATTACATGCTCTTGACCATACTGTTCATTTCCTCAACAGATGCTCGTTGCTAGTAGTCCTCAAAAAGTTCTTCTTTAAGGTAGGCATAGACAAAGTGTTAGCTCTATGTTTATGTTCTGTTTGCAGAAAGACACGTATAATAAAAGTGTAATCTTTTGAAAAATTATATTCGACACTAGGATTTTTGACTGCTTAGGAGAGTCTCGCTTGTGGAACAGTAATTAAGGCACATTTTGTGCATACAGATATTGTGGCATATGTGTGAAGTGCATACAGTGAGTATATTTAAATTCTATTTCACCATTTAAGCCACGCACACTGACACAATCTGGCCACCCTGTACCCAAGCATGCCTCTAGTCTTTCAGAAGCCTAGTGATGCCCCTATGTTGCGGTGTGTGCATTTTAAATACAGATTGCTTGCTATAAAAGCAATACATAAAATGTTCTTTAAAATGTAAATAGTATTTTGCTACTACCAGCAATGTATTCATAAATGTATTACAGTAATTTAAGCCAGAATACATTATCTAATATTTGTTATAAGCAACAACAATATTTAGTACAAACACAATTTTAATAATAAAACATAGAAAAGAATATATTCAGTAGGGATGAGCTCAATGTTTGGTATCAATACAAGTTCAGAATGAACTTTTCCTGTTTGTCTGAAAGAGATTTTTAGCACATTTGGCGAGAGCTGAACATCATATGTAGATAATGTAGATAATCATATGATAGACAACTTCTTATCTGTCAATGGTTGCTAAGAAAGTTGCAGGTTACAACACCTAGTGAGGCCAAGCAGGAGTCTTTAGAATTTGTGCTGCCCTAGGCAACACTAAAAATCTGCAACCCGTCGCCCACCAGCCCCACCTGCACACCATGGCCCCAGCAAACTCCCCGGGAGAAGAGAGACGCACCATCACAGCAGCTCCCTTCCCGGAGTCTCACGGCTCCCACAGCTCTCCTCACTCATTCTGCTGCCCAGCCCCGGTGCACAGGAGAATCAGCGTCCCTTCTTTTGGGAGCGGTGCTCCACTCACTACATTCTGTCACTGAGCCACAGTGCCAAGGAAAACCAGCTTCCCTTCTTCCGGGGTGTGGTACTCGCCCTCCTGAAAAATGCTGTGCAGAAATTACGCCCCTGGCAACCAGTAATGTCATCTGGATCCATTAATTTACTGCCTGGGAATCTCCAGCTATGTAAAAGGAATGTGAAATCACTGACCAAATATGGTAATATGGCTAAATTTTGCAATAGCCGTGGCCATATTTGGTCAATAATGTCAGCCAGGAGACCCTGCACCATACATCATGTTTGACGAGGATCTGCATTGCTGGATGCCGTGAAAATCAATGTGCATTGTGGGACTTTTTTTTTTAACCGTTTTCCCGCCGCCCTATAGCAGATATACTGCTACAGATGCGCAAAATCACGTATATATTCGCAGCCTCAGCTGTCAATCACTGGGTCCCGGCTGATTACTTGCCGGCACCAAGTGATCACCAAGCATTACCGATGCTCACACACTGCACACTGATTTTATTGGCTCTGCATAGCAGAGAAATACAAGGCAGTGTGCTTACAGTTGAAAGCACACACACAACGTACCGTAAAACAGCACACAGTTAACCTTTTGATCGCCCACATGTTAACCCCTTCCTGCCCAGTGTCATTAGTACAGTGTCTGTGCTTTTTATTAGCACTGATCACTGTATTGGTGCTACTGGGGATGTCAGTGGCAGTTAGTTCTCACCCAGTGTCAGAATGCCCGCTGCAGTCCCGCAGTCTCGCTGTCCTGCTATAAGTCGCTGATCGTAAATAAAAAATATATATAAAAAATATAAAAATAAAAATTCCAGTGTATATATACACCGCCATTTGTAGATGCTATAACTTTCACATAAACCAATTAATTTACACGTATTGGGATTTTTTTTAGTTTAGCAAAGACATGTAGCAGGATACATTTTGGCCAAAGTTTATGAAGAAATTTGTTTTTTTAAATTCTTTTATTGGATATGTTATATAACAAAAAAGTTAAAAAAACAATTTTCTAACTTGTCGGTCTTTTTTTGTTTACAGCACAAAAAATAAAAACCGATCAAATACCACTGAAAAAAGCTATATTTGTGGGGAAAAAAGGACATAAATTTAATTTATGTACAACATTGCATGACTGCACAATTGTCAGTTAAAATAATGCAGCGCCGTATCACACAAAATGGCCTGGTCAGGAAGGGCGGGGGGGGGGGGTAAATCCTCTGGAGGGCTTAAATGAATTTAGCATTTTTAATGTTGACCTTAAAGCATTATTAAAATTTTTGCTCCTCATCAAACAGCTTTTTTTTTTTTGCTTTGGTACCTGCTCCCCATTCCATTTGTTTGACAATCAGTTGCATATTAACCTAGAAAATGACTATTACTGTTTTTTATCATTCAGCTTCCATTGACCTAAATGAAGTTTGGATTCCTGAACACCTGATGTTTGGTCATGCCCTGTCAACTTGCATCTAACTGAACCTAGGTACAAATTCAATGCTTAAAGCATTTAGGTGCTGCAGGAAGGATTCATTTGTTATTGTCTGTGTTCTTCTGCCTTAGACATAACAGTAAGTGAGAATAAATCACTAGAGAGTGAGGGGAATTACCCTTTTAGACAGCTGTCACTGAAAAAGGTGTCCCTGTTGAAGATTTACACAGTTGGTTCTGTTGTCAATCTCACTAGCAAAGACACAGGCAGCAGTAAAAGCTTGACAGGGCTTCTGCTCTCTCTTCTCTATCCAAAATAAACATAAAAATGTCTAATATACACTTTAACAGTTTGCGGTTGACACAGCACAATAGAAATCATTGTCAATTGACCTTATCCAAAATCCTCATCTGAAGAAATCCATTTCTGAAAAACCGAAATTTGCTTACGAGTAGACATGTTTTTGTTTTATTACAAATGAAAGTTCAGACAAAATTTTCAATATTTGGAGATTTGGATGTATCTAAATTTCCGAATTACAATAGTAACGACTTTAAATGAATCTGAAATAACGAAACAAAATTTCATCCAAAATAACAAATTATCTAAATTTGAAAACAAATTCGAAATGTAAACATATTGCTGACTATCGCTGATTTACTTCAAAGATGGTGGGGGTTATTTACTTAAACCAGAGGATGCAAAAGCTGGTGCATAGAAACCAATCAGCTTCCAGATTTTATTGTTAAAGCCTAATTGAACAAGCTGAAGTTAGAAGCTGATTGGCTGCCATGCACAGCTGCATCAGATTCTAAGTGCAGTTTTAGTAAATCTACCCCTTGTGTATTAGTGTTTCTAAAACAAATTGGTGTTGTTTTCAAGCCAAAGGGTATTCAGAAATTGATTTCATTTAGATTTTTCTAATCCATTTTTTAAATTGATAAAAATAAAGTAAAATTTATATTTTTGAAAGCATTTGCACTTTACATTATTTCTTCACACCTGTCTAAAACATTCGCACAGTACTTTACATAGAGACAGTAAAATGTGGAAGTCAGATATTGCTTTTATAACTTAGGACACTCCACATATTCTGAATAAACCTTCTTATTAATACAAAGAAGATCAAATAACTTTTTCTAGTGATTGAATAATTTTAGCGTCATTTGTGTCCAGATCAATATATATATATATATATATATATATATTTCTAATAATACCCCAGGACCCTTCAATTTTCTTTTAATGTTACTTTTAGTTGTGATTTTTTTTTTCTAATCTCTTCATTTTCCAAAAAATGATGACAAAAAATTACAACTTCAAAAAACTTGCCGTGCCTCTTACTAAATACCGCAGACTGTCTACTTTCCAAAAAGGGGTAATTTGGAGGATATCTGTACTGTGCTGACATTTTTTACCTCAAGATATTAGATCAGTGTCGTCAGTACATCAGGATTGATCGATGTTCAGATACATACCATAGTTTGTGGATGCTATAACTTTCCTACAGACTAAATGATATACACTAATTTGGGTTATTTTCACCAAAGAAATGTAGCAGAATACATTTTGGTGGTGACTAAATACCACCAAAAGAAAGCTCTATTTGTGTGAAAAAAATTATAAAAATGTAGTTTGGGTACAGTGTTGCTTTACTGCACAATTGTCATTCAAACTGTGAAAGCGCCGAAAGCTGAAAAGTGTCCTGGGCAGGAAGGGAGTAAAAGTGTCCTGTATTGAAGTGGTTCAGGTATACAAAAATATAGTATCTTCAATCATGTGAGTTTCATGTTAGTAATAGACTAGTAATTACATATTTATACATGACATAAAATTGCCATCATAATTTCCTATAAAAGAATATTGTGGTATTTCATGAATAGCATCAAGGTGCTTGGGGTCCGTCCAGCACATGTTGATATTCTTGTAGTTCCACAATTTGTATATTTGATGATGGTAACTTTCCTAATTTCATGTAACATTCTGTGGGGCCCATAATGGAGGCTTTCATGTTGTGAAAACTTCTTACAAATATGTAAACAGTATATGAACAAGTAGAACCTAACTAAATTTCAGATATTCAAATTGAATTTGAATACTTCAGAAAATTCTAGTCCATTCAAAAATGAATCAATTAAACTAAAAAAATGTGAAAACAAATCATCCAAATTTAACGAATGCAACTAAATTAAATTAGTAACTTAGTGAATCCATCCAAAACTAAACTATTTTTTTCGTTCTCTACATGTCTGCTTACAGGAAAGCACCAAATGTCAAGAGCATTGTAGCTCTCATTAAGATTAGGCCTATCCAAAAACCCTATTTTGAGTCAGTAACAACTTTGTCTTTGTCTGTGTCTTTTAAAAGGTATGTTTCAGTTTAAAAAAATGTACCTGTAAGCACAACCAACATGGTCAAAAACAGTTTACAGTGAAAGGTAAGACATATGACTTTCTTTCCACAACTGCTCCACACAGTATGTAGTATACTGTCTTACCTCCCATTGGGGCTCTTATACTTAGGCCATACCATCAAGACACTAAAAAAAAAAGTTCAGCAAATACTGCCATATTATGGAAGGGAATAGTAACAAATACAGTGTATCAAGACACTTCGCTAAGTTTAATGGAACATTTTCACATTAACTCAAGGTCTGGGTAATAGAATTCATCCCTAATCAGTAACCTTTGCCAAACATTTCAATAGATTATGTCAGCAGGAGACCTACGGGATCTACACTCTGGACACACTTAGCCCCAGAGGTCTCAATGAGGACGTTGAGATTGATCAGCTTATGTGAATATCTATTTCTTTGGAGTGCTTTAGATTAACTTTTATAGAGACATATATAAAATACATAGGGTACTATAGGGATTACAAGCTCCACTGTTCTATACTTCACAGTAACAACTTTCTTTTCATACCTCCCCCCCCCCCCCCCCCCCGAGATAGGTTTTTATACAGTTCTTTCATATGTCTGACATTTTTAATAAAGGGGATTGCCCTTTATGAGGCAATATGGGTAATATTTATTGTATGTGATGCATTGGTGCACACTATTATACTGCAAAAGTATGTGTTGGCATGCTGAAAAATAAGGGCAACTTTGCCTGTCATGAACAAGGGTATGATGTGTTTCCTAAAGTAAAAAAAATACTCCAGCAAAAGGAAATAAAATGAGAATATAAACTCCAATAAAAACAGCAAAAAGGGAGGACATCTGCTAAACAGCAACTAAAGTGGCCAACACACATAGTTAGAAGGTAGTATTAAAAAGGATTGTTGGGTCTCTGAATTTATGCGCGACCAGCAAACGTATACAAAGTTAAGGGCTTTAGCTTTATTTTTTGTTAAGAGTTAATCTTCTTATAGCTTTTAAATCTTTTCTGGCAGCTACTTCCACTGGTCTATTCATAGCTTTTACTGTTTGATTTAAAAAAAACATGTCACAACCACAATTTCCTAAGAAAAAACGTGTTTTTTTTTTGCAAGTTGAAATGAATCAGATTAGAGTGCTCCTGTATTTAAGACAAGCTAAATGTAAAAATCAGTGTAGTGCTACCCCTGCTGACACCACTGTAAGACCTTGACCAGGGGAACTTCCTGGCCCAGAAAAACACAAATTAATCACATAGTTTAAGGTGAACCAGTACTCTGATTGTATTTAGAGCAAAGTAAAAATAGTACAAGTACAAAAGAAATAACAATAAACGTGTACAAAAGTTAGGCACTCTGAAAAACCACTTTAGGACGAACCTAAGAACGGACCAGAGTTTAAATGTCAATTCCCACACTGAAATATCTTCCCAAAAATGAGCTGAAATGGGCTATCAAGAAGTTGGGCTAACTTTTGGTTTCTTAACCTCCCTGGAGGTATTCCTGAGTGTAGCTCAGGGTAAAGTTTCAGCACCACAAGCGGTAACCCCGAGCTACACTCGGGAATACCTTGCAGCGCTGTTCTGGGATCTCTTCTTCACTTACCTTGTCCTGTGCTCCTGCAATGTCCCTCCTGCAGTGTCCCTGTAATGTCCTCTGGCCAATGTCGGCATCTGTCTTCCGGGTTCTGTTCCCTGCGACGTCAGGACGTACGGGGACGGAACTGGCGGGAAATCTGAAAATTTTAAAAGTGACATTCACTAAATTTACTAAAATCACATAGTAAAACATTGCTGTTTCAAACCATTTCACATACATTTTGTTTCTAGTGCTTTGTTCTGTGTCCTACCTGCATTTTTACTGTTCTTTCTGCCTTGAAACTGAGAAAAGTCCATGGCGGCCAAAAAGCGTCCCTTTAGGTCAAAAGTGGTTTTAGACCAGCTAGAGAACAGTGATAGTAAATCAGAACCACTTGCAGAATTGAGTGATAATGATTTGTGGGGAAATTCGTCATCAGACACTGAAAACGATTCTGCGACTTTGCTCAGTGATGTGCGAACTTGGCGCTCTATTTCAAATTTCAGTGTTTTTGGTTTGTTATATTATTGAATTAAATTTATTATTAATATACTATTATTTTTTATGATTATTTATTAAATTATCATTTATGATTTCGTGTTTCAAATTTTAACATACCCAGAATGTTTACTAGACTCTTGTTTCAGTGAGTTATTCCTAAAAAATAACAGGCCTACAATAAAAAAACTACATATTTCCATGCAAAAAAATGAACCGCTTTGAGCACAGAAATATGGACATAATCAGACCGCTAGGGAGGTTAATGACAGAGAATAGGGTTTAACTTTAAGTGCTGATTCACACATGTGCGATGCAAATTGAAGCTCAGGTTTCACAGCCAATTGACACAGTAGCTGTTCACCGATTCAGGTCAGGTTTACATCAGGTTCAGCTCAGGATTTTATCCTGTTTACATGTCAGGTTTGGAAACGGTTCCCATAGAAGTCAATAGCCTGTAATCCGCACCTGAACCGGACTTCTCTGCTTAGAAATTGTACATGACTGTTTTGTAAACTGCACTGAATCGGCACTGCATCTGCAATAGCAGTGCACCGGACATAAGTGAACAGGCACCATAGGAAACAATTGTTTTACTTGTCATGTGTATTGGATGCTGTTCAAATCTCATCCAATCCGATATATGTGAACGGGCACTAAAGATGGACATGTAAATAATAATGTCTCCTTTTGTATCACCCCACGTTTGGTGAAGCCCTAGTTGGTGCACATTAAGGGCAAGATTTCTTGAAGAAGAGAAGGCACAGTAGTAGGAAAAACTTCACCTGACTGATGGTAGCAGAGCTAGAAATGGTCCCTTTGTGGAAATAAGTGAAGGCAAAGATTTTTATAGATGAGGAACGGGAGGGAGTAGAGTCCAGTAGAATTTGTACTCCAATAAGTAGTAGATTGGCTTGATGAAGCAAGTTCCTTTACAACTGTAATGTATTGAAGTTGAGATATTAACAGTGGTACTGTTACAAGACACATGTTCTGCAGGAGTCATCCTACAATTAGAGCAATGAAGCCCCCCCTCATTGCTCTAAACTAAAGCTTTAGGCCGCAGTACTGAATTGACTGTATACTGAATACTGTACTTGAAGTCTGTGTTTCAAGTGGTAAACTGTGATGCAA
The DNA here is from genome assembly GCF_062004578.1 of Staurois parvus. Lineage (NCBI taxonomy): Eukaryota > Metazoa > Chordata > Amphibia > Anura > Ranidae > Staurois > Staurois parvus. Next base: position 4,176,655 of record NW_028317961.1, read on the forward strand.
ATTGTACTGCACTGAAATAACTAAAAAAACAGCAGGATATCTGGTAACTGAAGACAATTGGGTTGTGGAACCCTCTCACCAAGTCTGTAGACTTAGCAGAGTGAAGGACGGTCTTTTGGTTGGGGGTCCCCCTTGTCCTCTTGGTCCTTCTGAGAAGGAAATTATACTGGTCATGATTCCATGGTCTGCCTGCCTGCAGGGTCGGATCCCCTGCTTTTCAGAATCACCAGCAATCTGTAGTCCTTCCTTCTGTCTTTCTGATGCTACCCGATCCGGCCTGGGCCCTCTGAGTCCCATGCCAGCATCCATCACACATCCTCACCCTTACACAGTCTCTCTCCTCTCCCCAGAAAATTCCCAGGCTTTTGATTATATAGGCTCCTGCCCCTTCCCCAGCTCCTCTGGGAAATGTAGTTTGTTTTCAGCCTGTCCAGGCACAACAGTCTTGCCTTCAGCATACATGTTCAACAATACTTTGCTATGCTCAAGTCTGTAATAGCTAAACTGCAAAACACACTTCGGAAGGTTTTACACCCTGACCAGGCCATTTGTTTGCTCTTTGGCACTGTGCTACTTTAACTGACAATATCGCTGTTATGTAACACTGTACCCAAATGAAATTTATATCATTTTTTTCACACAAATAGAGATTTCTTTTGGTGAGATTTGATCACCACTGGGTTTTTTTATTCTTTATTATGTAAATGAAAAAAAAGACTGAAAATTGTGGGAAAAAAACAATATTTTTGTAACATATACAATAAAAAAAATTACAAAAATCACATACATGCTGGAATTTTTATTTATTTTTTTATACTAGTAATGGTAGTGATCAACGACTTATAGTGGGAGTGTAATAGTGTGGCAGGCAATCTGACACTAGCTGATGCTGGCTGGGGGGTACACTAGTTGACTGACATCAATAGTGACACGAATACAGTGATCACAGCTAATACTATACACTGTCATTGTACTGATGACACTGGCTGGGAAGGGGTTAAAATCTACTGTTTTAAGCTTTCTTGTTGTTTTTTCCCTACCTTGCAGGGAATAAAAAAACAGCAAGATTGCCTGTCAGTGTACACAGCTCTGTGTTGTTTACAAACACAGAGCTCTCTTCCATGAATCACACAGCCAATCAGCGGGTCCCGGTGATCAATCATTGGCTGAACGGCTGTGCTTTACCAAATTGCAGTACAGCTGAGGCATCTGGAGTGCAGGCACCCGACCCGGAAGCACTGATCACATACGCGGTCCAGCACACAGCTTTTGCCCTCCCACAGTAAATGTAGGTGGGGCGGTCGCTAAGTGGTTAAAGTATATGTAAACCCTAAATTTTTTTTTTTTTTTGGATAGAGTAGGGGAAAGCTAAAACACTGGACAGTGTACTTTTTGCTGGCTACGCCTTCACTTTGTGTCTTGCAGATGTTTGTTTTAACAAAGGCTTGCCAATTAGTGTTAGGAAAGTTTGTTCCCCAAGACCCCCCCCCCCCCCGAGACTTTAATGATGGAATTCACTGCACCGCTAAGTTTGGGTTCTACAAATTTTAAAAAGGATTTGATGGACCCTTCACAAATTGAGCCAAGGCTCTTTTATTCATCCCTAGCAAGAAATGTATTAGCTGTTTTTTATTGAACGTACAAGTAGCGTGATGTGCAATTAAGGCAAGCTTGTTATCTACTAGGCTTATCTTGATAATTTTTTAATAAATATGACATTTAGATAACAAGGAAATTTCATTTAATTGACTGCTTTGTTGTAATTTCCCTCTGAGTCAATAATGAAAAAATAACTAGCTAAGGTTGCAGACAGAACAGCAATTAGTAACAGGGCTTAAGGAGGACAGTAACTGGAACTAAGTGCTTAAAGGCACCAACAGCTTACACATGTCAACTACAGCTATAGTAGCTGCCTTCAAGTTGTTAATGATAATATTCAAAGCTGCTAATTAGAAACAAGAAAATGTTTGGAATAGAGAAGAAAGCATTTCTTGCTCGAACTTTAGAAGCATTATTCTGGCAAATCTTAGCATTTTTGCTTTATTGTGGCATGTGACTTGAAACACGGGTCAAATCAAAATAATCAAATTAAGATTTAAATTTTATGTCCTGTTTTACTTTTATAGCTGTTGTGTTCCTCCATTTGCACAGTTTAACACCCTTCTCTTGAAGGCTGTTGACCTATGACTAGAGGAAAAAACAGAAGCTTCCTTAGTTACCTCTCCACCTTTAGTGTGTAATTAGAAATTGTAGGAGCAGAAGCACGTTTAGGTTATCCCTCTTCTATTCCCCCCCCCCCCTTAGGTATGTTTTGTGTTAGGCTAATAAGCACTATTTAATGGAACAGAGCCCCGCCCGCACTTTGTCCCACAGGCAGGTGCCATTAATCTTAATAGCTTACCACCCGCACTAGAAATTGCACCTGTAATAGGAACCGAACTACAGGCGTACCTTGGTTTATGAATTTAATGCATTCTCCGGGACGTTACATATTGCAAAAAATTCGTAAACCGAAATGTGGTTTCCCATAGGAATGCATTGAAAACCAATTAATCTGTTCCAAAGGTCAGAATAAAGTAAAAAAAAAGTATTTTATCTGTTCAAAACTCTTTATAAAGTGCACTTTAAAGACAAATACTATACAGGGACATGATTAAAAATTAATTCATAAATGCATTGAAAACCAATTAATCCGTTCCGGAGGTCAAAAAAAGTTTTACATGTTCAAAACTCTTTATTAAGTGCACTTTAAAGGCCTAAATACTGTACAGGGACATGACGAAAAAAAAATTTGTAAATGCATTGAAAGCCAATTAATCCATTCTGGAGGTCAGAAAAAAGTTAAAAGTTTTATCTGTTCAAAATTCTTTATAAAGTGAGCTTTAAAGGCATGAGGCCGGCGCTACAAACCTCCCAGGTGTAATGCATCCTGGGGAAACTTACTTCGTATTGTTACGTTAACTGAGGCATCCGTAAACCGAGGTAGTGCTCTGAATGCATCAGGAAGTGAGAGCAATCTATTCAAAGTGGCAAGAATTTCCCTCCTAGACAACTGTCACTGGAACTGGTGTCTCACTGGAAGATTTTGCTTTTCCTTCTGTTCCATTAACAACATAGAATGTTTTATTTTTCCTCACGTTCAGTTCTGTAGACAAAGGTCACCAGGACAAAAATAGAGGGTAGTTTTCCCTAAGGGAGGCACAGACAACAATAAAGACTGGACATGAGTTCTAACTTGTTTTCATTCTATCCATAACTAAATATATAGGTTTGGCTTTACGTATGTAGTGCCGCTCTAGGTGGCCAGGGGGAGCTAGGTATCCTTTTTTCAGTTAGAAAGGCTGAGTAGCAGCCTGGGGAAATAGTCAGCAGGGTTAAATTTGGGTAAGGGCTTAGAGGCTCTGCAGGTCAATTCCCTGATACTTCCCCCTGTTCTAGAATCTTGGAGATTCTAGAAGCAGTGGGTGGGGGCGAGGAGGGTCTGGACTGCACACTTAGAGGACTCTGGCCAATCCCCAAGCAAGAGGCTCGGCATGGGGCCAGGGCAGCCTTTAAGTGTGACTAAGTCTGCACAGCAGCAGGAGAGTTCAGGTGGAATATGTGAGAAAGGAAGAGATGCAGGAGCCTGGAAGGGGGCCCAGTGGGAAGAGGCCTACCTACAGGCTTGAGACCTGGACAAGAGGATCACTCACCCTCACCAGTCCCCAGAGGGAGGACTACCTGTGGAGCCAGGAAAGGAGCCAGCCCAGCAAAAGGCCTGAATGCAGCCACCTACCCAAACCAGCTCACAGTAAAGAGACTGAGTGAATAATCCTACACCCCCTTTGCCAGCTAAGGAGAAAAGAGCATTCTGGTGGGAAACCTACTAGCTCCTTATCCGGTACTGTTCATCTTAAAGTGGCAGACACTGAATCCCCTTGCCCAGGATTTCCTCTAGACAGCTGGGTAAAGATTTATCTGGAGTCTGGGGTGGTACACCAGGAGAGGCTGGAGAGATCTCCCAGAAGCATTTTGCTGTGTAAAGACTTGTATATAGTTGCCAGGAAGTTGTCGTCAGTTTGCAGTTCCCTTGGGCATCCCATACACTCCTTACCCCATCCAAGTTCAATGCCCCTAATAAAACTTAAAAACCAAGCCCAAGGACTGTTTACTGTCTCTGAAATGCAAGTCTGTGGAAAATGCATGTTGCCTGGCTTTGCAGAACTATAAGAGGATCCAAATCTCTAGCGACTCCTAAGGGGTAGTGCTACACATACATGAAGCCAGGTGCCTGACTATAGAAACATGAAGAAAGAGACATTTTCCTATTTTTACAGCTAGTTTTACTTTCAATTTTTACTGCAATGCTGGATGTTGTGTTGCACGTGTAATGTCCTCCAGGTTAGATAGTTTTTTTAGACAGAGGCTGAGTAGCAGCCTGGGGATGAGTCAGCCTGGGGAGTAAGGTTACCTCAGGACAGGCTGGGAAGCTCTAACAGGTCAGGGCTTCTGGAGTCTTTCCAGAAACCTGAGAGCTGTTTGGGACAGGGATGAAGGAAGGGAGGAGGCCCAGATCTGCATGTTTGAGGGACCTTGGTCAATCCCCTAGCAGGAGGCTGGGCATGGTGACCAGGGTAACCCTCAAATGTGGCAGAGTCTGGGGGGAGGTGTGCAGTGTCGGGTGGAAGATGGATTGAGGAAGGCTAGACTGTGTAGCCCACAGGGGGGGGCCACAGGGAAGGGAGCCCACCTACAAGCAGGTCACTGGAAAAGAAGATCTTCACTGCCTCAACATCTTCTGGGCAGAACAGCCCAGCGTAAGGCCTGAAGGCAGCCACCAACTCACCAAGCTAACAGGAGAGGACAGTGTGAGTACTCTTACACCCCCTGGGCCGGATAAGGGGAGAAAGCACTCAGTTGCAAGATCCAAATAGCTTCTCATCTGGGTCTGTTCTAAATTACCAGCTCTTAGACCCGCTTGCCCAGGGAATACCCTCAGTGCAGCGGAGTGAAAAGGAGGAATCATCTGGGGGTCTGAGGAGGTACACTAGAAAGAGCCGTTGGCGCTCTTTAAGAAGAGACTGTTGCTATCTGCAGTTTTGTACATAGTTGCTAAGGAGTTGTTCTCAAGTTCTACAGTTTCTCGGTCATCCCATATACCCCTAGACCCCATCCAAGTTTAACCCCTTAATAAAAACTGCAAAACCAAGCTCAAGGACTGTTTACTGACTCCAGTGTGCAAAGTATGGAAAATGTGTGTTGCCTGGCCATGCAGAGCATAGGGGCACCCAATTCTAATCCAGCGGCCCCTTAGGGGACAGTACTACACATTATCCCCTCCAGTCAGCAGAGGGAGAACTAGAGCCAGGAAAGCCAATGGACTTCTATGCAGAATGCTGAGGGTCATGGGAAAATTATATTCTGCAATATCAATCACAGAATGGGATTTATAGACCTTTACAATACAGTTCCCAGGACTTTGAGAAGGAAGGAGAATGGTGTAGCAGCTTTTACCAGACTGTACTGGAAACCTCTTCCTCTTTGCAGCACAGTAGCCAAGAAGTGCACATTGGTCCTGGTGCACACAGATTATCCATGGGACAAGTGACCAGAGACTGAGATCTGGGGGGCGGAGACACCCCGGGCAGGGCAACACAGACCACAGCAATCACACCTGCTCCGTTGCCTCAGGGAAAATGTAGCACTCTCTCACCCTCCACTTCCCATTGCTGATCACCAGAGGCATTCTGTTCACAGCTGCACCGCAGGGACTGGTGAGAGGGCTCACCAGCCATTGTTCACACTGCTAGTAGGGACTGTTACTGGAGGCAGGACATTAAGTATACTGCACCTATACCGAACCTTTACTGCAACTTTACCACACCTTTATTGCATCTTTCACGTACTAATACTGCATGCTGGTTTACTAAATCTGTCATTAATTGCACCAACACTTCTTAAAGGACTCCAATGATAGCAGGCAGAAGAATAACAAGGGACTGCCCATCCTGTAAAACCATCTTGCTAGTTCCCTTTGTTCCCTTCTCCCATTTCCTTTATTTCTATGGACAATGCCTACCCAGTCAGTTTAGGCCTAGCATAGCCACCATTAGTGTACACTGGCAGTATTGTCCCCACAATTTGTTAGATCAAGCTTTGTTGTTGTTCACTGTTGCATTCAGGTGGCTCTGCTACTGTTTTTACTGACTTGAGGATTACTTGTCATTTTATTTTCAGCTGTTTTGTATGCTGAACTGTGTTACCACATTTGCCAATTTATTTGTATTTTCTTGGTTATCGACTTTACTGAGTGATAATATGTTAAGATTGCCTTTGCAATTTCCTTGGGTCTTAACAATTATTTGCCAAGTTGCACTATGTTTTCTTGCTTTTACACTCAGCCTAGTGTATCAGAGGAGCTGAGGCCCTTGGGAAGGTTGAGGTAAAGAACAGAGGACCCATCTTATTCAGTGGTTCCTGCGGGGGTAGGTGTACATACGTTTGAGTGCCATTTTGCTTTAAACTACAGCCTCTAAAGGAGAGGGGACAGAAATACAGGAAGCTCCTTCACAGAGGCAATATTTCAAACTGGATTACTACAAAGAAAAACACTAAGCACTAAGTACAGTATTTAGACAAGATTTGATTCTTCTGTTCAGGCTTTAATATCTGATGTGCCAGAGGATAACTAAATATAAAGGGGTACCTTTGTTTCTAAAAATACATAGGACAATGTTGATTCAATTGCTACTAGCATTGTCAATGACCATTCCACCATGAAACAAATTGGACCTGCATCATAAAGGTTTTATTACCTTTGACATTTTCTGTGGATTTACTTTTTACTTCCTCTGCAAGAAGTATAGTTTGACTCAAACTCTGTCATTGTTAATCACGGGGAAGCTTTTTTTCATGTAAATATAGAGAAAAAAAGCCATGAAAGCAAAAAAAAAAAAAAATTCATATATGTTTTAAAATCTCCCAATTATCAAAGTAGACCACTTGTTGCAATGTCCCCTAATATAACTTTAGTGATATATAGAATATTTATAAAAAGTAAAATATGGAATCAATTCTACATAAAATATATTGCTTCCTGACCCGGATAATATATTTTTAAGTGGCACAGATATTTTGCCAGAATTCCAGTTCATATGATCATAAATATAACATGGTCTGAAAACTGAAAATGTACTGGAAATATTCTTTTAATATTTATAGAAAAGTAATCTATTGTTAGAACAGTTGTAGAAGCCAGTAAGATTAAGTATGAAATGCAAATATTTTTCATAAAATATATTTTATTTTTAAAATAATTCTCATAACATATTAAAATCCTAAAAAAAGCTATTTTTGTTGATCTAGTAGAAATAAATTTTAGACTTAGTTATTTCCTTGAAAAACAAAACTTAAAACCAGACTCTTCTGGAGGTACAAAGTTCTGTAGAATTTGAAATGGGAATGTCTTTTTACAGGTGAGAGGTGGTGGGATTTAGTCAATTCTCTTTAGCATGTACAGTGACACACCCATTTTACATGGTGTGTGGGTTTGTGTATGTGTATGTGTGTGTGTGTGGGTGTGTGTGTGTGGGGGGGGGGGGTGGCTTGTAAGTGCTCAACTTCACTTTCTCTATCAACATTTTAATCCTTAGGCTACTAGCATTAGTACATAGATAGGAAAGTATATCATATATACAGTACTTGTTTTAAACTTTTTTTTAACATTTCTTCACTTACCACTTCGTTTCTACGCAAATTATGTCATATAACCCAGGAACCTTCAGTAGGGGTTTTCTCAGCTAAGCACACCCTAGTGCCTACATGCATGCCTGAGCTAAGGGCAGATTAATTTAAGGAAGTGCTACATGAATCATCTGCCCTCACTCAAGATGGCCACAAAATGCTATGGGGGATTTTTCTCAGCACCAGGGTACTTCCTGAGGACGATCTATTGGTCGAAACTAGTTGAGGGCTTATGACACAATTTCCGCTGATGTCACTTCCGGGATTTGGAACACATACTGGAATGCGGCAGCCATCTTAATTCCCATTCATAATATACAAAGCTGAATACACCTAGTGCCAGGAAAGGCACTTTTTTTTGTGAGTGGCATTTCTATTGTTTGACTCCATATCAAAGTTTTATACAGTTTTACACTATGGGATGTCTGGTTTTGTTTTGATTTATGCTGAAAATATGAAATACTGCCTGTGGAGGAGAGCAGTTGCCTAACATTGATGCAGATCCTGTGGAAAGCTATTGGTTACTACCAGCAACCACGGTTATAAGGGAGAAGGAATATCGCCTATCAGGACCTTATTGCAAACGGGGATAGTCCCAAAAAGTGAGTGTGACTTACCTAGAGATAGGTGGTCATGAAATGATGGTGAGTTTACATCTATGTGGGGAACCAGTGTAAACACAGTGAAGCACTTGTCATTTCAGTACTGAGTATCACCGTTAAAGATACAGCACTGCTGCACCGATTATTCACATTTTGTATTTGTATTTTGCTCAGTGCTATCACTTTAAAGCTTGCACACTTTATTTGGTCTATTTGTGACCTTAGCCATTTTTGAAATATGTAAGATTGGGTGAGAAGACTGCAACCGGGCACAGCGCTGGATCCCTGGCAGGCTCAGGTAAGTATTTAGAGATGAGTTCAGGGTACAGACTAAACTGATTTGTCCTATGCAGTTGAAAATATTTGATTAGATTTCACCATGCGTGCCTGTCCAAACTTACTCTTGAGACCAGATTCCTTAGACTGATTTTTATCAAGCTGGATCTCTAATGCACTCAGGACCTTTCAGACATGAACTCATAGTACATTACAACCCCACAAACTAAGAAAGCAACTGGCATATCTACAGTATATTAATCTCTTTTTATTTTAACTGGTTTTACAGGGTAATTAGGACAAGCTGTTCATGCAGCACAGTATTACATGCAAAGTACAGTAATTGTGTGACTTAAAAGAGAAATTTGGCTTTTTCACCCCTAATTATATTTACCAACGTAGATGCAGCATCGATCTGATGCTGCATCTGTCCCCCACTGGCTCTAAAGGTGAGAACTCAGTGACCACATGACCGCTGCCCGCTGAGTTCTCACCGCTGCTGTGAGCAGAGAGTGGTGACTGTCAGTCACCGCTCTCTGCTCTACTCCAAACACTCACTGGAGCACTGGACTGTGGAGAGAGTGGCTGGCTCAGGCTCTCAGCAGATCACTGAGAGGCTGAGCCAGGTGCCGCTTCAGACTCTGGGGTGGATCCTGACTTTAAAGTTGGGATCTTTCCCCAGCCAGGACCAGCTGAATGACATCAGCCAACAGCGCGCTTCAGCTGAAAATGGGTCACAGAAGTGCAGAACGAACTGCACTCCTGTAATCCACAGGAGAAGTACAGCCAAAGAGCTTTGGCTGTACTTCTCCTTTAAGTAAAGTAAATTTTGATTGGTTGTTAAAGGTTCTGGTAATTTTTTGCTAAAAAGTGGCCTTGTATGTCTTCCATTTTCTAATTATTGCTCCCACAGTTGATTTGTTCACACCAAGCTGCTTGCCTATTGCAGATTCAGTCTTCCCAGCCTGGTGCAGGTCTACAATTTTGTTTCTGGTGCCCCTCGACAGCTCTTTGGTCTTCACCATAGTGGAGTTTGGAGTGTGACTGTTTGAGGTTGTGGACAGGTGTCTTTTATACTGATAACAAGTTCAAACAGGTGCCATTGATACAGGTAATGAGTGCAGGACAGAGGAGCCTCTTAAAGAAGAAGGTACAGGTCTGTGAGAGCCAGAAATCTTGCTTGTTTGTAGGTGACCAAATACTTATTTTCCACCATAATTTGCAAATAAATTCTTTCCAAATCAGCCAATGTGATTGTCTGGATTTTTTTTCTCATTTTGTCTCTCATAGTTGAGGTCTACCTATGATGCCAATTACAGGCCTCTCTCATCTTTTTAAGTGGGAGAACTTGCACAATTGGTGGCTGACTGAATACTTTTTTGCCCCACTGTACATGGTGACAAACTTTTTTTAATGACACTATGACAGCCCAACTCTTTTTAGTATTTTTCGGCTTCTTGAGACCTCAGATACAGCAGCTTTTGCAGAGCCAAGGAAGACTCCCCACTAAACTCCTCCTCAGCTCTGATGTACAGTGTCACAAGATGCGGCTGAGGACTTCCCCTCACTGTGCCCTGCCATTGTATGACATGGATGTGGACCTTAGGGAGGGGGGAAGGGGTTTGTACTATGGGGGTCTGTGGTCTGTCTTGTACTGAGTGGGGGAGGTAAGTCCTGAGAGAGGGGAGGTCTGTACTGGGGAAGAAAGATGGTACTGAAGGAAGAGGTCTGTACTGGAGTGGGGGTCAAGAAGTCTGTACTAGGTCTGTGGCCTCTACTAGGTACATAGCAACTTGGGGGTCTGTGGTCTGCACGGTGGAGGAGAGGTCTGTACTGGCAAAGGAGGGAGAGATATATTCTGGGGGAGGAAGAGAGGTCTGTATTGGGGAAGATAGGTATATATTAAGGAGGGAGATTTGGGGGGGATCTGTAGTAGAGGGAGTTGCGGAGAGGAGGGGAAAATGTTTGGTTTTACTGTGAACGCTGTCCTGTGCATTACATATTCCTGACCCCTACACGCTGTGCTAAGTACGTTCCTGACCCCTGCACTCTGTTATGCACTCATCTACCTAGAGTCTGCGTGTTACACACTCCTGCACTCTGTGTTGTGTGCACTCCTGACTGCTGCCATATATGTATTACACACTCCTAATTCCTGCACTCTGTTCTTTACACACATCTGACCCTGAAACTCTGTGCATTGCACACTTCTGACCCTTGCACTTTGTGTTACCACTCCTGATCCCTATACTCTGAGAGCTATATACTCATGATCAGGGGCGGACTGACATCTCATGGGGCCCCCGGGCAATAGGGGATCATGGGGCCCCTGTGTCCTTGCCCAAACTCAAAAAAGCCTATGAAACGGTACCAGGGGCATCTCATGGGGCCCCCTACTGACCCCGGGCCCTCGGGCAGTGCCCGAGTTTCCAAATGGTCAGTCCACCCCTGGTCATGATACCTGAACTTTACTTCATGTTCTCCATCCTCTGTGTCATGCAGTATGCACTCCTGACCCTAGTGTTCTGCATTACACACTCTGTATCCCTTTTAGACCCTCCCACTGTTATCGCAATGTCACAATTACAACAGAGAAAAAATATTTCCCTGCACATAGTGCCCAAGGCATTTGTCTTTATAGCTTCAGTGTCTGCCTCTTGATCCAAAAGTCTGTGACCGATTGTTTCAAGCAGTGTTACAAAATGGGGGATGGCTTTGTAGGTATTGCTACAAATGGGAGTGTGGTTTGTGGGTGTGGTAAAATGGGTCATGGTCAGTAGGGTGTCCCTGGATTTCATTTTGAAATCAGGTAACCTTCCTGTGCACAGTCATTTTTACCATTTTTTGTAATGTTCACATTTTTTCTTACACAGAGAGAGATGCATCTGGGTTTGGATCACTAGAACTTAGATAACTGTACTGCTTGAGAGCAAAGTCTTGTATTAGGTCAGCTGAAACTTTTGCCATCCAATATTCTGATTTCTAGCCTGTGAAATAACAAACTCTGTGGTTGTTATACGCAAATCAAAATAAAGCCGCAACCTGAATCTGTCAAGAAATTGTGTCTGTCTCTCGTGTCTAGCTCAGTGATGAAAATGGAAGTGAAAACCAGGAAAGACTTTTAACTGTCACCAAGATAGGAGGAAGGGTGCAGACAGAACCACATGAAAGCATTTATATTTATATATATATGCAATGCTCCGCTATCTGAAATATTTCTGTCAGTGTGACAGGTGAAAGTCATATGAAACCTAAAATACAGCAATGTACATATAAACATGTCAAACTCTATATAGGCAAAAGGCTGAACTTAAGACATGATGTGATAGATGACTGTGGTACTCCAATAAAGGTGTCAATAGACATTAGATGATCATCACTTGGTGGGGATCCCAGACTTCAGCAGACTTCTTCAACAAGCAGATCTCCAAAGAAAACAATGTTCCAGGTGAGAAAATAATGCTTCCCAAGAAAGACTGGCAATGGGACAGGGCTAGATTTACCATTAAACATATTATCATATACAGGGCCGGACTGACAACTCATGGGGCCCCCGGGCAATAGGGGATCATGGGGTCCCTGTGTCCTTGTCCAAACTCAAAAAAGCCTATGAAAAAGGTACCAGGGGCATCTCATGGGGCCCCCTACTGACTCCAGGCCCTCGGGCAGTGCTAGAGTTTCCAAATGGTCAGTCCACCCCTGATCATATGTCTATAGGCAGCAGGAACTGAATGGCAATTTTTGGACAGCAATTGATCAGTCATCACATGTCAGTTCATTTACACATTGTAACAATATTAAAAACTAGGCTAAGACCAGTAAAACAAGAAAAGGTATTGATAAAAAGAGGCAGAGGGTGATTTAAATTTTGGGCAACAAAGGCTGGGTGCCCGAAGACTTAAGTGATGGAGTTCTAGCCCTGCAATCGGGCTGTATGCTGGTACATACAGTACATACTCATAGGTTACATGAAAATTAATATGTAAACCAAACACAGGGAAAAATTTTCATGGGGGGGATCCCACTTGAAGGCCATTGTTCTGTATGTGGAGTCTGTATAGAACCATGGGTATCTAGAGCCCTTTGCCCTCTAAGTTTGAATTGATAATGAAAATAAAATCTTCAATTATCACAAAAGTAACTAATGCTCACTGTTTTGTCCTACAAGGCACCCATGCCACTCCTTGCCCTGTTATATCCTGTCATCACCTCCAGGAGAATCAGGACAGGAAATGTAAGGGAAAGCTCTCTCATCAGCTCGGCCTTGACCAGGTATGTGACAACAGGAGCCTGACATTGCACTTGCGACCCACTAATTGTAGGTGCAATACATTGCAGGCTCTTGTATTAAAAAAAAAAATCAATTTTTTCCTGAAAAAATTGTGTGCACTTATTTTTTTGTTAAATGTGAACTTATCCTTTAAGTTTTATAGACAAAAAAAGAAACAGGAAAAAATATTAAATATGTGAATGTTATCAAGATGGTGTCCAGTAGGTTTTTTCCAATCAGAAGAAATGTTATTTAAAATCTATAAGACCTCTTTCACACAGGGGGTGGTTCGTACTGCTCTTTGAAAAGGGATCTACAACGAATTTTCAGAGAAGGGCATGACAGAGACGTCTAGGCATGAAAGAGGTGATCCTGTCACCTCCTGAATGCATGGGATTTTTTTTTTTTGCTATTTTCAGCAAAATGGGGATTTTGTATAGAAGTATTGTGCCACAATTACCTACAATGGGCTACAATGCTACAAAGCAGTTTCAATTGCATGTTATACTTTAGGCGGGCAGTCAGGTGGCACCCCTTGGATGCCCATGATAAATCAGCCTACATAAGATACCAGGCATTAGAGATGGGTAAATGAAAATTATTTTATTCTTCAACTTTGAGACTGACATTTAAAGTGCTACTAAACCCAGGACTCTACATTCACTCTATCTGGTCTCCCACAGTACACAGAACGTGCAAATGCAATTATTTTAGTAAATATAAACTGCTAAATACCTTTTCTCATCAGTAGTTACAGCAGTCTTGTGACTTCTATCAGTGTCCATTAGGGCACTGGTTGAAGCTTGTAGGAGGAGTTTTCTTTCTGTTCTAGGAGGATGCAAAATTTCCTGACCTCTGTCTGCACAGTGCTGATTGGCCCTGTGCTGATCACATGCACTCTCCAAAGAAAAAAAAACCTCTCTAGCCATGCACACCAAACTGAGCATGTGCAGAGTGTCTCTACACATACAGTATGTCTTATCAGGAGATAAGAGGGAGACACTGCAAGAAGGGGAGGATCAGAGAAGTCAGGATCAAACAGTAGGATAGAGCAGCTCCAAACACTTCCTGTTTGGACAGAGCAGCTGTGTGGGCAGGCAAAAGCATCAAGTCAGCCAGCAATAATGACAGTGCCAATGACAGTGCCAAAAAGGTGCAGAGGCATTCAGCTGGACCAAGCCAAGTATCAAAGAGATCAACGTATACAAATCCATTTTACAGAAAATTTGCAAAAATGTCTGCTATCACACCACAACCTAACTATGCCTCAAGGCAAATTATTTCCTCTACATCACTTCCCTTTTAAGCACTTACCACTTTCATTGGCATTTATCAAGCATTCTTGAACCCTGGTTCACACTGATGCGGTGCGGAATTTGCAGCGTCTTCTGTGCGAATTCTGCACCGCATCAAAATTGCACCCCATTCATGTGAACCACTGCGGGTGTGTATGTTAAGGGGGTGAACAATTTAAAACGCCTTGGACAAAAGTAAGGATTCTATTCACAGTAACCACGTTTCAGAAGTTTACTTCAGAAGTGCCAAGCTGGATGAGTGTCACCTCTACACCTCCTGACCTTGGCTCATATCTGCACTCCTCATCCACCACTGCTCACCTCTACACTTTCTGAACCCAACTTTTACCAATCCAACTCCAACACATCCCTTCCAGTACTGCATCCCTAGTGCAATTCTGCCATTACTGTAGCCCCCATACATGTGTTCCACCACTCCCCCCTCCGCAAATGCATTCCACCACTGTAACCCCACCATACATCTGTTCCACCACTGTATCACCATTGCACACCTGTTCCACCACTGTACCTCCATTGCTCACCTGTTCTACCACTGTACCCACATCACACACCTGGTCCACTACTGTACCCCTATCGCACATCTGTTCCACCACTGTACCCCCATTGCACACCTGCTCTACCATTGTAACCCCCTCGCATACCTATTCCACTGGTGTACCCCCCATCGCACACCTGTTCCACCACTGTACCCCCTCACACATCTGTTCCACCACTGTACCCCTTGCACGCTGGTTCCACCACTCAAGCCCCATCGCACGTCCACCATTTGTACTCCCACTGCATTTTTGTTTCACTGTTCAATCGCCTGCACACCTGTTCCACCACTGCACCCTCTCTTAAACACCTGTTCCATCATTACAACCCTACTGTGCACCTCTGCACCCCTCCTGTTTCCCCACTGAACCCTTCTGAACACCTGTTCCTGCTCTGCACCACTCCTATTCCACCACTGAACCCCCTCCTGAATAGCTGTTCCAGCACTGAAGAACACACACCAGTTCCAATACCTCTAAGGCCTCCCTTTTGCACACTACTTGCCCTGTTGCTTCCAGGTGGAGTGGAGCCAAAATGAGGTGGCTGCTGCCCTGAAGGTCTGGGCTCAGTAGGAGAGAAGTAATGCTGCAGAAGCCCAACGGAAGTGGTGGGTGGACACCCAAGAAGACCCAGTGTTAACAATGCCACTGTAAATAGAGAGCAGAGTGGACAGCTTAAAAGAGAAGCAGCGACAGCTAGCTAGCGTAGTCACATCCTGTAAATCAGGACACAGCGTGGAACAACTATCTGAAAGACAGGCCCCCTGGAGCATGAGCGGGGTCATCTCCAGCCCCTTCAGAGAAGCCCAACCCACCTCCACAGTCCCTGCAGCACCAGCAACAGGATCCATGTGTGACTGTGTCAAGTCGCAAACAGATCCTCTGTGACAGAAGCGGGTGCCAGGCAGTAGCAGTGAGCAGGTAACAAGAGGTAACAGCGAGTGGCCCCGGAGAGTGACAGTGGGTGGGCCCTAGAGATGACAGCAGGTGGGCCCTGGAGATGATACCAGCCGGGTCCTGGAGAGTGACAGAGGGCGACCTGGAGTGACAGTGGGCAGCCTGGAGAGGGGCATTGGGCAGGCAGTGATAGGAGCCAGTATGCCGGCAGTGACAGTTGTGTTTCAGTGCCTCAGACTTGTTTCATTCATGGGTGCAGTGTTGGCCAGAGCACAGCAGGCCTCCTCCTCCTTGGGCCTGTGTGCAGTGATCACATTGCACCCATGAATGATGTACCACTGCTACTATATATTGTGACATGCTAGGCTTTTATCCATGCATAAAGTTACTGAAAGATCCACTCTAAACCCAGTATAACAGGGACACTGAGGTAAGTGAAATTATTTATTATTTGAATTGATATAGCACCAACAATTTAAACAGCACTTTACATACAGTCAGGTCCATAAATATTGGGACATTGACAAAATTCTAACATTTTTGGCTCTATACACCACCACAATGGATTTGAAATGAAACAAACAAGATGTTCTTTAACTGCAGACTGTCAGCTTTAATTCGAGGGTATTTACATCCAAATCAGGTGAACGGTGTAGGAATTACAGCAGTTTGCATATGTGCCTCCCACTTCTTAAGGGACCAACAGTAAAGGGACAATTGGCTTCTCAGCTGTGCCATGGCCAGGTGTGTGTTATTCCCTCATTATCCCAATTACAATGAGCAGATAAAAGGTCCAGAGTTCATTTCAAGTGTGCTATTTGCATGTGGAATCTGTTGCTGTCAACTCTCAAGATGAGATACAAAGAGCTGTCACTATCAGTGAAGCAAGCCATCATTAGGCTGAAAAAACAAAACAAACCCATCAGAGAGATAGCAAAAGCATTAGGCATGGCCAAAACAACTGTTTGGAACATTCTTAAAAAGAAGGAACGCACCGGTGAGCTCAGCAACAGCAAAAGACCCGAAAGACCACAGAAAACAACTGTGGTGGATGACCAAAGAATTCTTTCCCTGGTGAAGAAAGCACCCTTCACAACAGTTGGCCAGATCAAGAACACTCTCCAGGAGGTAGGTGTATGTGTGTCAAAGTCCACAATCAGAAGAAGACTTCACCAGAGTGAATACAGAGGGTTCACCACAAGATGTAAACCATTGGTGAGCCTCAAAAACAGGAAGGCCAGATTAGTTTGCCAAACGACATCTAAAAAAGCCTTCACAGTTCTGAAACAACATCCTATGGACAGATGAGACCAAGATCAACTTGTACCAGAGTGATGGGACGAGAAGAGTATGGAGAAGGAAAGGAACTGCTCATGATCCTAAGCATACCACCTCATCAGTGAAGCATGGTGGTGGTAGTGTCATGGCCTGGGCATGTATGGCTGCTAATGGAACTGGTTCTCTTGTATTTATTGATGATGTGACTGCTGACAAAAGCAGCAGGATGAATTCTGAAGTATTTCGGGCAATATTGTTCAACAAATTTTTATTTTTTGCCAGTTTTGGAAACAAAAGGATCCATTTCTTAATGAATTTCACATTCTGAGTTCAAATATAACAATGAAATTTGTCAATTGGCTCTAGTTTTTCTGTAAACGGAAAGTTTTCTACTATAGGCGTAATGACTAAATAATGCACAATAATTATATAGATAGATGTCTTTCCACAAATATAAAGCAAGTGATATTGACTACATAACAAAGCCTAAATGGCATAATATATTGCATAGGATTACCAAGAAAAATTATAGCCATAAGCTAAGTTGAATCATTTTAATACTTAGGATTCTCACTAGTTTTGTCTTCAGTTTGTGTCGGTTTTGCTTCTCTTGGCTTTTCTCTTGTATTCGAGGAAAGGGCTATCTCTTACAACTGTCCAGCAATAGTCAGCAAGCATTGATGGGCTCCATTTACCTTGATATCTTCTTTCCATAGCTGCAATGTCTTGATGGAAGCGTACGAACATCACTTGCTAGGAGATTCCACTGTTGTAGTCTTGACCCCAAAAGCTCTGCCTTGTTCTTCGGAAGATCCAGGTCTCTGATAAGATCGCTCAATTCCACTTGTGTAATGAGGTGTGGTTCAGTGGGTGTGGATGGAAGAAAGTCATGTGAGGTTGACGGTTGATGACTACACGCTTCAGGTTCTTCCTCACTTGACTCAACCACGAAGGATTCTGGTGCTTTAGGAATTGGTAGCCCCTCTCCATGAGGAACTGGATGTATTGCCGATGGAATATTTGGATAGTGCACAGATAACTTTTTCTTCTTATTTAGCCCTTTCACAATTGGAGGCACCATACAAAAGTAACAATTACTAACATGATCTGTTGGCTCTCTCCAAATCATTGGCACAGCGAAAGGCATAGATGCCTTTTTTCCATTCAACCATTGCTCCAGTGCCGTCCCACAAGAATTGCAGCATATATGTGGTGCCCAGCTCTTGTCCTGGTCTCCTATCTTGCAGCCAAAATACAAGTTGTAGGCTTTCTTAATCATTACTGTTATCCTCCTTTTTTGTGAGATAAAAGTTATTTCACCGCAGATATAGCAGAAATTATCTGCTTTATTCACACAAGTTCGAGGCATTACTGAGTAGCCTATATAAGCATAAAACGAAATGTAAAGACGCTGTCGAACTACAATCAGCTACAGATACTGCAGCTTTTATGCATTGAAGTGATGCAATTAAAGGCTAATATTGCATCATCTCAGTATACATGCAATTTTCTATTGGTCACCAGTATCAATTGCGCAATATGCAGCTGAAGTTGCATCATAATTTTGAATGGCTTACGTCATTAGATGGGTGAATATATCATGGAAACTAGAGCCAATCAACATTTTTTAGGGTCATTTTCGTTTTCAGCACCCCAAAATTATGTAAGATTAGCTAATTTTATGCCCAAAACTTTTTACCTGTTGAACAGTGTAATTATCTGCTCATATTCAGCCAAATGCTTCAGAACTCATTGGACGCTGCTTCACAGTGCAGATGGACAATGACCCAAAGCATACTGCAAAAGCAACCAAAGAGTTTTTTTAAGGGAAAGAAGTGGAAGTGGAATGTTATGCAATGGCCAAGTCAATCACCTGACCTGAATCCGATTGAGCATTCATTTCACTTGCTGAAGACAAAACTGAAGGGAAAATGCCCCAAGAACAAGCAGGAACTGAAGACAGTTGCAGTAGAGGCCTGGCAGAGCATCACCAGGGATGAAACCCAGCGTCTGGTGATGTCTATGCATTCCAGACTTCAGGCTGTAATTGACTGCAAAGGATTTGCAACCAAGTATTAAAAAGTGAAAGTTTGATTTATGATTATTATTCTGTCCCATAACAAGAGGGAGGCACATATGCAAACTGTTGTAATTCCTACACCGTTCACCTGATTTGGATGTAAATACCCTCAAATTAAAGCCGACAGTCTGCAGTTAAAGCACATCTTGTTAGTTGTATTTAAAATCGATTGTGGTGGTGTATAGAGCCAAAAATGTTAGAATTGTGTCGATGTCCCAATATTTATGGACCTGACTGTATATACTGTATATTGTACAGTCACATCAGTCCATGCTCCCAAGGAGCTTACAGTACAAGATCCCTAACTCACATTCATACTTACATATTCTAGAGCCAATTTAGACAGGAACTAATTAACCTAAAAGCATGCCTTTGGAGAAAACCCATACAAGCCCATATAGAACATGAAAACTTCAGGAAGGTAGTGTCATGGTTGGGATTTAAACTGATGACCCTAGCGTAGCCAGGCAGAAATGCTAACAACACTGTACTGCCCATCTACCCTTAATTTAAAGAAGCCGTAAAGGAATATAAAAAAATAAACATACTGTACATACTTACCTACCTGCTGATGCTGCAGCTGTCCCCTGCTAGCACTAAGACTGAGAACTGAGTGATCACATAGCCACTGAGCAGAGCGGTGATTGTAAATGACTGTGTGAGTGGAGCCAGTGAGTTGGTAAAAAAAAGTGGAAAAATGGCATAGGGAAACCAAGCCAAGAGGTACAGTTATTATCTGGTTGTATTGTAGGTAAACAAACAAATGAAGTATCAGCTGCAAATTACTTGGAGTAACAGTTTCAAGAAATCTGGCAACACAGTACACAAGAACACATGTACTAAGCAACCGCCCGTTACCAAGTCAACCGGGGAATGCATGCTGCATGATGACGTCACTATGTCCAGGAGGAGGAGGGACCAGGCTTTCTTTCAATGGGGGGAGGGGAGGCAGGGCAGGGAGGACAGTAATACATAGGCGGACACATATACACATACAAGAAGCCCCTCACACACACACATATATATACCTACTTGGTATATTCCTTTGGTGGGTGTCAACCAGGTGCGGTCTGAACCCCTTGCACCCCATAGCAATGCCACTGAGAGGAACAATGTTGCTCTCATCCTCCATTCCCTCTGCACAGTTGTCAGTAATACAGTGACACCTACAGGGGGGAGGATAAACTGCACCTGCCTACTACCATTCCCTACTCTGTTCCTCCAACACTCACTGGAGCACCGGGCAGGAAAGGGGGCAGGAGTGGTTGACTCAGGCTCTCAGCAGCACTCTGAGAGGCTGATCCAGCTGCCTGTAAGGCATCTAGATGAATCTCAACACTGTTGTAGGGATACAATTAGATTCTGGATGGGCTCTGTGACGTCAGCCGATTGCTGGATTTCATTGGGTCACAAGTCTCTGTGACCCACATGAGAAGTATGACAAAAAGAGCCTTGGCTATACTTCTGTTTTAAGTATCTCTCACAGTAACTTGGTGATACTGTATATTGCTATATAGAAAACAATCATACTAGAATGGTCATAGTCATAGCTGGTCACAAAGTAGATAATTCTACAAAAACAGACTTTTAATTTGCTTCTAAAAAATTCTGAGAGAGAGAGAACAGAAACATTCTCCAATTAGACAGAAAAACATGTTTGGTAAAGGTTGTACACTTAAGTCGTGTGCTCATTAGTGCTACAAAAAGTTAGTAATTAAAGATAGACTGACCCTGGACAGATCTGATGATCTCTGGAGTAAACATTTTAAACTGCTTGAGAATATCAGAGCAGTCATTTCACAACCTTACTTCAATCCTCTTACAAATCACAGGACTGAACAAATAGTACAAAGTCCTAAAACACGGCTTCATTTGTGTGACCAAAGGCCAATTTAAAAGCCTGACATAGAAACGTAGTGAGCCAATCTCATAACAGACAATAGGAAGGACTGTGTATGCTTTGCTGACAATTTGGACTTACAAACCACAGAAGCCCCTTGAAGATGGGAGACATAATATCTGTATTTGTCAGGGAGCTCCCTGCTGCTTACATATTTGGAGGAATTTTCCTGCCTGTGACATTGTTGCTGTTAAGTCTTATTTCATATCTCAGGACAAAACTTGATGAAGGTAAGTGCTAATTGGCAACATTTAATACGGACATTCTACACTCAGAATATTGCAGAAATGTGTGTGCATGTTTTATTGCATACTAATATTTATGTGTTTGGGACTATGAAATATATAACTGCTTGAAGTACAATTCCAGACATTTTCTTAACGTTTTGGACAAAGTTGGGCAGGTTTCTCCGAGAGTTTTTTTGGGGGAGATTTGCCCTGACTTCTTTGTGATCATCAAAACAGGAGGTTCACAAAATTTCCTCAACAGGGACACAGACAAAAAAATATTTTTAAAAAAGGAATGCAAGAAAGAGTAAATACCTCAGGTTTTTAGGCTCCATTCACACTAGGGCATTTCAAATCGCAGGCTTAATTGCTGCAATTCTGCCCACAATTTGAAAACGCACTGTGAAAGCACGCATTCATGTGTCCAGGTGCCATTCATTTCACTGGCATCTGAAAATGTTTTGCCATGATTGCGGTGCGTTTATCCGCACCTTTTTTGGGTGTCATGCGTCCCGCGATTTTGTTTACGCAATCGCGGCGTGTTTGTCATGCAGAAAAGCATGAGGCAATCGCAACAAAAATGCACCAGGTTTTCTGGTGCCATTGAAATGATTGGCACCTAAACACGCGCGTTTTTACATCGTGTTTCAAATTGCAGGCAGAATCGCAGTGGTTCCGCCCACGATTTGAAATGTCCTAGTGTGAATGGAGCCTTACTGCTATCTCCAGAAGAGCAATTGAAGTGAAACATCCCTAGCAGATAGACTGAGGCAACGAAATCCAAACATAGGTCTTAAGGTGCAACTAAAGTCAAAACTTTTTTGTTTTGGATAGAGTGGAGTAGAATTAGAACCCGTCAGGTTTTATTGCTGTCTGTACCCCCATTGGGGAAATTCACCTTATCTATTTGTTCTGTTTGCCGTTATCACCAAAAGTGAAAGCGAAAGAAAATCCCACATTTTGGGTTGACAGCAGAACAGTATTAGAGGGGAAATCTTCCAATGGGGACGCTAGTTCTGGTGACCCTGGTGACACAGCAGGATTCCTGCACTGTGGAGGGATTTTTTCTCACCTCCTGTTCGGCTATGGGACAGAAAATTAAGGAAAATCTCCTTTATTGGAGACAAATGGCAAAAAAACTTCACAGGGATTATAACCTTCCCTTTTTATGCCTTTAGTTACACTGTAACCATTTCCCACTCCACTGGAGAATGTTTTCTTACTGCCTGTACCCCCATTGGAGAGATCACTTTAATCACTTCCAGTCTCAAAAATTACCATTTTATGGCTGAAATTAGGCTTTCAAAGTTAGTTGTTGATACAGTGGACTTCCTTCTGTTAAAGCTTAGTTATCCCAGATTTCAATACTTTCTGAGTCACTAAACCACAACAAGTATTATATCTAAAGCCAACGCTTTATTATCTTCATTTTGAATAGAGCATGACAGAGTTAAAGCTCCTGGCAGTTTTTGAGAGGTTTTCTTTCGCTTTCTGTCTTGTATACAACAGGAAGTGAAAGGAAATATCCCCAAGGTGAGTGGATTCCCTTTATAGTTGTCACTGGAACAAGTACTCCTATTGGAAGATTTGCCCTCTATTCCCTAGTTTGATAACAACTAAAAATTTTGTATATTCCTTCACTCTCCTTCCCAGTGACTATGGTCACTAGAAAAGAGAACCTTTTTATTTTTTCAAGCCTCCGTGCTGTACGCAAAAACACCAAAGTGTACCAAAAAAGTGCATGTAAACACACACAAAGAAGTGCACTAGAGTGTGTCATAAGGTCCCCTCCCAAAGAGGATGGATCCTTTTCATACCCCCTAGGGTGAAAGACTCCAGATGGGGGCAAGAAACACTCAGATTCACCTAGCCAAAAGGCCTGGCGGACCCCTCTCCTCAAGATCAGCTGAAGCTGACCAATGAGTACTAGGTGAGGGACTTTCCTGACGAGAGGAAGAGGGAGAAAGGAACCCAAGGGCGAGAAAAGCATCAAGACAGAAGGTGAGGCCACCATCAGACATGAGGAGGCCACCGTCACATAGCAAAGGGCCACCATAATGCAACAAAATTAATCAATCATACCCAGCTTAGGGATGCAGGCAGCAATAAAAACAAAAGCTTAGGCTTTTGATACATTTAAAGTGTTACTAAACCCACAATAGTAAAATTAGTCTGTATATGCAGTAAAGCATGCTTGTTATACTCACTGTGGAACATATGGAGTTAATTCTCCGCATTGTGTAAAAAGGCTGTTTGATCCTGATTTCTCCCTTTGTCCAGCATCCCCCGCTTATCTCCTGATAAAACATATTGTGTGGAGACATTCTGCACATGCTCAGTTTGGTGTGTATTGCTAGAGAGGTTTTTTTTTTCCTTGTGAGAGTGCATATGATCAGCTCAGGGCCAATCAGCACTGTCCAGACAGAGGTCAGGGGTTCTTAATTCTCCCAGAGCAGAATGAAACCTCTTCCTACAAGCTTTAACAGCTAAACACTGATAGAAGTCACAAGACTGCTGATGAGAAAAGGTATTCAGCAGTACATATCTACTAATTGCATTTAAATAAAATAATTAAATAAATAATTGCATTTCAATGTTCTGTGTACTGTGGGAGACCAGATAGAGTGAATGCAGGGTCCTGAGTTTAGTAACACTTTAAACAAGTAACCTCAGAATTGTTAGTGTATGCCCCTGAAAGAAAAAATGGATGTGCAATCAAGTGTAACTATGCTGAGGATGTCTTGACACAGACAACCCAGAATATATAAAAAGTGCCGAGGACATTTTTCTAGACAAACATCGCTGATTCAACTGCCATTGTTACAAGGGCTTTCTTTAGAAGTCATTCTAAAAGTGTTGTGTCTTTCATACCTGTGTTATATGACTTTTTATAGAAAGTGTTCTTTAGTATAAAGTTCACAATGCCCTTCAGACCCCACCAGGAATACTTTTGGAACAGTACTGACTGTGAATAATGTGGCCCGTCAAACAGCAAGGTCTTCCAGGGTATAAGGATATCAACATGGATACTCAGGTTCATCCTGATGACACCATGATCTACCTAAAGAAACATTCAATTCCTGCTGTTACAACTGTCTCATGTCAGACTATAAATAGCAATAAATATTCCTCATGGTACAGTATGTTCATACAGTAAAGTCAAATAAGAACACTCTCACAAAACAAAAAGCCATGGAACACAGCATCAAAGAATGCATACATTTAAATCAAGAACAATATTATAAGGTCCCAGATCTCAGTTTAGGATGTTACTCAAGGAAATAGGTTTCTTAAAGGTTTCTTATTTAACCACTTGACCACCGGAGGGTTTTACCCCCTTCATGACCAGGCCATGTTTTGCTACTTAACACTGCACTACTTTAACTGGTAATTGGACAGTCATGCAGTGCTGTGCCCAACTGAAATGTATATATTTATTTACACACATAGAGCTTTCTTTTGGTCTTATTTGATCACCACTTTTATTTATTATTTTTTATTATATAAACGAAAAAAGACTGGATTTTTAAAAAAATATATATATTTTTTTACTTTCTGCTATAAAACATATCCAATAAAAAAATTTAAAAATCTAATTTCTTCATAAATGTAAGCCAAAATGTATTCTGCTACATATCTTTGGTGGAAAAAAAAATCCCAGTAAGTGTATATTGATTGGTTTGTATGAAAGTTATAACATCTACAAACTATGATATATATTATGGAATTTTTATTTATTTATATATATTGATACTAGTATTGGCTGTGATCAGCGGCTTATAGTGGGACTGTGATAGTGTGTATGGCTATCTGACACTGAGACCAGCTGGGAGGTACACTAACTCAGACTTCACAAGTGACACTAATACAATGATCAATGATAATACTATACACTGTCACTGTACTAATGGCATCTAAGGGTGATCAAAGTGTTAACTGTGTGCCTAACAATGTTTAATGTGTGTAATGTGTGCTACTTTTTACTAAATATCTGATTGTTCCTTCTCCCTGCTTTGCACATGCACCCTGAACCCAGAAGAAGTGTCCAATGTACAGGTACATGATTGTGCCTGTATGGGCCACCCTCCCACAGTAAAATTTCTCCAGGTGGTCGGCAAGTGGTTAAAAAAAAATAAACGTATTTCAAATTAAACTAGTGCAAACGCCTACATTTGATGTGGTTTCAGCATCCTGTAAACCCCTATACAACAACACTCAGACCGGAAGAGTTGGAACAGTATTTGCAGCCAATCCCTTGCAAACAAGGTACATGCTGACAGGAGGAGAGATCAGAAAGATGGCCTGATCAGTCTGTTCTTGCTCGTTTACTGTCCAATGACAATCTGGGATCATTCTGTTTTGGATAAAATGAGGTAGGGGTCAATCCTCTGTCAGTTTTTTTTTTGATAAGGAAATCTCTCCAATGGGAAAATAGACAAAAGTCATTTTTAGTAGAGTGGTTATGGGTTATAACTTCTGACAATGAGTGAAATGCTGTTTGCGCTTTCTTGTTCCTCTGATTACCACTACCATCAATTCTTGCATGAGCATCAGGGATAGTCCATTCGTTCACAGAACACTATGAATGAATGACACGGCCATGTGGGAAAAGCCCCACCTGGCCGCACTGTTTTTAAAAAGTGACAGCTATTACAGGGAACTTCTCCCCATACTGCTGTCACAGGGAGGGGGGAAGAGGGCAGCGGCTGCAGGATCTGGAACATGTTACATGTTCCACCATAAAAATGGGTGGAACATGTAACATGTGCCCAAAGGTGAACT
Source organism: Staurois parvus (assembly GCF_062004578.1). Taxonomy (NCBI): domain Eukaryota; kingdom Metazoa; phylum Chordata; class Amphibia; order Anura; family Ranidae; genus Staurois; species Staurois parvus. The sequence continues at coordinate 4,202,538 of NW_028317961.1, forward strand.
TATCCTTTAAGCTATACGTGGTGTTTTGGAACAGTATGAATTTCACAGACAGTCTCTGCGACAGAGCAAACTAGCAACATATATTTGGCTGTGGAATTGATTTCTTCTTTTACATTTAGCTTGGCATACCTACAGCAGCAGTGCCCCAATCTGATTCTTTCCAGTCTGGAAAAAATACTTTTTTCAGGTAGTTTATCAGCGACACATGCCTTTTGATCAAGTGGCAATAGACCCACTTTGTCTAACAGATAGAAATCTGCCAGCAGTTTGCTGTGACTGTCCCTTTTCTCACTAATGCAAAAAAGGTCCTGCTGCAGGTCTATTTCAAATTCTCATTAAGACTAAAGAGAACACAGAAGATTTTTTTTAATGAAGGAGAACTGGCCAAAATGTACTAGAGACAAAGAATACAGGTAAGAGTTTTATACAAGATTTAAGAGACTGCAGATGGCACAACAGTACAAAGGTTGTAGCGCAAGATAGAATATAGGAAACAGTGTAAAATTGTCCAGCAGCAGGGCAATTTTAATGAGCATGGCTTAGCCTAAACTTCCTAGAAACAAAGAGCACTGGCAGGAGTTTTACTAAATGAATTAATATATTATAGAGTAAACAGCAGTATAAAATTGGCCAGTAGAAGGACAGTTTTACCAGGGATTATTGGCTTAAATGTACTAGAGACAGAGTACGGGCAAATATTTACCATTTTACTACAAGAATTAAGAGAAAGATGATACAACAGTTTCAAATTGGCCAGAAGCAGGATGATTTTAATGAGCAAGACTAGGCCCAAGTCTACAAGAGAAAAGAGCACAGGCAGGGGATTTACTACAAGAATTACAATAATTCAGAGTATACAACAGTGTAAAATTGGCCAGTATCAGGCCAGTTTATCTATGAGAATTGGGAAGGGGATGGTGAATGCAAGTATTATAATGTGAAGAGGTTTAGTTGCACACTGTTTTCAAGCTTAGTTTATTACTCATTCAAATGATGCAGTAGCATGATGTGAACAAAAGGTTATTGGCCAACTGTTCTTGGAGTTGAAAATGAATGTACCACTTTGAGCATTGCAGACTTAAAACATGCAGTATCAACATAACATAAAAATCAAGAAACCCCCAAAAAATGAAAACCCTAAAATACCACCCTGCGAAACAACAGACTATTTATTTAAAGGGATGTCTTGCAGGAAAAGAAGGTTTTCTATGCATGGGACATTAGCTAAAACTTAACACTGACCTCAAAAGGGTAAAAAATAAAATGAAAGACAAAAAAAACCCCAATAGGGGTTGATTTTTCAAAGAGCTAGCAATCAAAATGAAAGTACAATTTTACAACTGACCCTATGCAGTTTCTCAGCTTTCCCTCTCATTTCCAGCAGCAACTCTTATAGTGAAGGGACTGGCTTATCAGTGGGGGGCTGGGGTGTTGTTGGTCAGTGTCAGGCTCTCTTCGTGAGGGAGGGAAGTGTTGGTCGGTGTCAGAGTCTCTCCGTGGGGGTGGGGGCAATTTTTGTGTTGCCTAGGGCAGCACAAAACCTAAATACATCACTGAAACATATCATCCTACAACAACGAATACAGAGAGATTTAAATGTAGTCACTGCTGTAGTAGACACATTAGGATTCCGTGTGTACTTGCATGTAGTGACTGGGGAATCCCATGCACTATAAATCATGATCATATGATGAATAGATATTCAGTACTGAATGCGCTACAGAACACTTTATACTAATTACAAATGTATAGGCTTTCCCAGCATAGTCAGTCCTAATGAACAGCCACATAGTGGCCATCTAATTATCTGGTCATGATTAATATGTGTTAGCTAGTAAAGCTCTTATTGATTTATAATTCTAACACTGCTTTCCTTTATCCCCAGTAAACGAAGAACTGGCTCGAACCCGAAACCCTAGAGAGGCACTGCAAGACTACTATCTTCAATCCAGGCAATTAAAATCGTCCAAAGGCCAACACATAAAGAAGACTTCCTAATACAGCTTCTTAACATCCAACAGCAGCACATACTGAGGAGTCATTTTCACTATTAATAAGGTTCATACACGTTTGCTTCAAATATACGTGTAGGAAAGGTCTTGTTTTTTTAAATTCCTCCCCACCTGCATATGATTGGGTGTTGAAATTAAACATAGGTCTACTTCACCAAGAGTGAACATTACTCCTTTAGTATATCAACCTCATAATATGAATTTGCTGACACTCCTTGAGGAAAAGGAAGAAGCTAAGAAAGACTGATCATGGCTTCGAGGGGAAAGAAATAGGTGCTTGCCAATTAAAACGTGTTTCCTGGAGAAAGCCTGTTCACCTGAGACTTGAAAGCCAGAGATGTCTTAAATACGTCACTGGCCGACTTACTCATGGCTACTGGCATTGCCTGTGGAACAGAATATGCTCTAGTCATCTAAATCTCCTTCTTCTCCAGTTTTTCTGCTGAGAACTGTCCCTGTGCAGTCATATAACAGCAGTGGTGTCTCAGAGCTATGAACAAAATAAACTTCTTATATGGTACAGACTCATTCCAAAGAGAACATCAGATTTTCTGAATAGATGTGTAGAAGTTTTCTATGATTATCTCGCAGCCTGTTGAGCAGTAATATGTCTGTAAAAAGCCAATTTGTCATCAAACTCTTGCCTGTCTGATTTTTTTCATTCGCACAGTATTTTCATGTCCAGTAAGGATGTATTGGGACAAACTGTGATCTTGAGTGAGCCCATCATTAGGGCTGAACAGTCTCGTACAGTCATTTCATAATGGCAAAAAGTAATAAAGAAGAAGCAATTACCTGAAGTGTGGGAGTTGTTTGTGCAGTACCTGGCAGAAAGCACATAACATAGCAGTGCATTTACTTCTGTGATACAGAAAGGAAAAAAACAATAGTGACTCATGCAAAGAAGAGCATGGAATGACTGGATCTCGGTGGTAATGCTTCAATATCTACTGAAACATCTGCTCAAAAAGTAAAATAACAAATATATGTGTGCACAGTGTGCTTTTATTTCACTATTAAGCCATGGCTGTGGTATTATGTATGTATATCTATAAATGCAGAGAGAATTGTTATAGGTAGGTCAGGGGCAGACTGACAACTCATGGGGCCCCTGGGCAATAGGGGATCATGAGGCCCCTGTGTCCTTGCCCAAATTCAAAAAAGCCTATGAAAAAAGTACCAGGGGCATCTCATGGGGCCCCCTACTGACCCTGGGCCTGCGGGCAGTGCCCGAGTTTCCAAATGGTCAGTCCGCCCCTGAGGCAGGTAGGTGTTACTGGGAGTAAAAGCATGCAAGTGTCACAATGTAAGTATCCTAAAAAGATTAAAGCAGTTTTTTTGCAAACAGCTTTACAAACAGCTTAATGAACAGTTGAAATCAGAGCCATAGAGCCTCCCAGACAGTTTGGACCCCCCCCTTCTTATTTACTCCCCAGGTTGAAATTCAAACTTTATTGTTTGCTTGTTTGCCTGCCTAACAATTTGTAATTCTGTACGGTCAATCTTGGTTTTGACTTCATCCAAATTCATATTGGAAAAAATATCTACGTGGACAATGAATACCTGGTGTAACACTTTAATCTCAGATCCATTCAGGCAAAAGCCAAAAAACTGTGGAAATCCTTGGACATGAAAAAAATGTAGGCTGCCATCATTTGTCCAAATACCACCACAGATTCCTATACTAATAGGATAACACTAGGCTTCCGGCACCAATTTTCCTTCTTTCCCAAGATGTGATTTACAAGTGTCACACATTGTCACACTACACAGCCGGACAAGTAACAAATGTATTTACTTGCTCAGCAATGCAGCTTCATATTTCACCTTTTTACCTCCAGTTAGAAAATTATTTAAAAGCATCACCATTGTTGAATGAACAGGGAACTGACCCAAAAAAACAATTAAACTAACTCTAGAAGAATCAAAGTGATCTTACCGACTAGCAGAGATGTTTTTATCACAAGGGGGCTAGACAAAATTACCAATCTTTTGGCTGGTAATAGTAAACATATGGATGTTGTATGTGCTCTGTGTATTTAACTGTTTGCCTAGAGTTTCACTTTAGTAAGAGATATGAATAAAGCAGGGAAAACATTTTTTTGTCTGGAAACCACACCACCAATTTTCCTGCACAGGTTAGGAAATGTTCTTTAAAAGATAAGTTCACCTTTGGGAACATGTTCCCATAGCTGAAGCCATCATTGACAGGACCAAAACTAGGGGGGGGTCAGGGGGAGTATCTGCCTCGGGCACTGCCGCTGACAGGAGTAGTGACAGCAGTATTACTACTTCTGTGGCCGACACATCTGGAGGGATGCTGGAGATGCCAGTGTAGTGACAGCTAGATTTGTCATTAGTCAGAGCCCTGGAGATAAGCAAGTAGAGGAAGTCTTCTTTTGCTTTTGGCTCTTTGTTAACAAGTGACAGCAGTGATCATTTGAGCTATCACTGCACTGGCATCTCTAGCATCCCTCCAGGGGGGCCCAGGCCTAGCTTGTCCATGGCAGCAGAGATCATCTGAGCTGTCACTGCATCTGTCTGGAGAAAGTTCAGAAAATAAGAACATTGAGAGAACGGTCAATTCTTCTACAGTATTTCACATGGTATCAAGCAGCCAAGTATTGAGGACCAGTGCCCCCTCCCCTACTGACTGGCAGTGCCTCTAATCTGTCCCCACTAAGCACCAGGAACCCCCATCGCCCACTGAGCGCCAGTGCCCCCCTCACCAACTGATTGGCAGAGCCCCCAATCTGCCCCAACTAAGCACCAGGACCCCCAATCACACCCCACTGAGCACCAGTGCTTGTTCTCTCACTAAATGACAGTGCTCACACTCTTCCCCCACTAAGCACCAGTGCCCCCCCCCCCCTCTCCCCCCACTTAGCACCATTGCCCTTCTTGTTCCTCCATTGTGCAACAATGCCCCCTTTTGTTTCCCCACTGAGCACCAGTGCTCCCAGCATCTCCCCACTAAGCACCAGTGCCCCAATTGTCTCTTTACTGAGCACCAGTGCCTCCCCTGTCCCCTCACTGATCACCAGTGCCCCCCCTGTCCCCCCACTGAGCACCAGTGCCCCCTTCAGTACCAATCACAACTGTATTTACTATGCTGCAGTTTATGAATGAACAAGAAGCTGCTCAGCACCGAGCATTTCCCATGCATTCCCTGTCCAGTGCAGCTTTCTCTGTCTCAAAAGTGAGATATCAAAGGTCAGTTTAGACACCTGATATTTCACCAAAGCCCCTCAACAGGGCTCCTACAAACTTGTAATAAATAATAAAATTGTAAATAAATAAGTAAAAAACTACTGACATCATTCACTGCCCTACTGACACCGTCCTCTTCTGGGGGGAGGGCCAACTAAGTCTTCCCCTGCGTGAAAGAATGGAAGTCTGTACACTGCATCTGGGCTGCCTAGGAGGAGGAAATACTCTGACAGTCTTACACTAACACTGAATGGGCTCAGCCAGCCCATGTTCAAGATCCCTAGAAATTCCTGTTGTGTTTGCCATGCTCATTCCAGCACTGCTGGTGCAGGTCTAAAGCTAGTAGGTGTAGCTTCACCTTTAGTATCCCCATTCCCCTAAAGTGATTGTAAACTCAAAGTTTTATTCTTCTCGGTGTGCCTCCATAGGAAGTTGATTTCTATCGTGACACACCCGCAGGCTCAATCCCAAGCTGTGCTGCCTGTGTTCATGGACACAGACAACGTGGTTCTGCCCTGCGCCTGCTGCCTTGTCACAGGATTTGACATAGCAAAGCCTGTGAAACTGGAAAGTGAGAGGAGAGAGCTGCTGCAGACAGGCACACAATGCTGGATCGAGTGATGTGTTAGGAATGTAAGGATGCCCCATTGTTTGATGGAAATGAAAATTATCAACCTACAGAGGACTGAATTCAAATACACCCTGAAAATTAAAGTGAAAAAAATTATTCAGCAGGCTAGTCCATTTTGCTGAAATTTCATTGCAGCAACTCAAAATGGTACTCATTAGTTTGTATGACCCCCACGTGCTTGTATGCATGCTTGGCAACATCAGGGCATGCTACTAACGAAATGACAGATGGTGTCCTGGGGTATTTCCTCCCAGATCTGGACCAGGATATCACTGAGTTCCTGGACAGTCTGAGGTGCAACCTGGCGTCGTCAGATGGACAGAAACATGATATCCCAGAGGTGTTCTATTGGATTTAGGTCAGGCGAGCGTTGGGTCCATTCAATGTTATCAGTTCCTTCATCCTCCAAGAACTGCCTGCATACTCTCGCCACATGAGGCCGGGCATTGTCGTACACCAGGAGGAACCCAGGACCCATTGCACTAGCGTAAGGTCTGACAATGGGTCCAAGGATTTTATCCTGATACCTAATGGCAGTCGGGGTACCATTGTCTAGCCTGTAGAGGTCTGTGCATCCCTCAATGGATATGCCTCCCCTGACCACCACTGACCCACCACCAAAACAGTCATGCTGAACAATGTTACAGGCAGCATAACGTTCTCTATGGCTTCTCCAGACCCAAATCTGGTTTTCAATGGCAAATGCCAATCAAGCTCTATTGTGCCAGGCAGTGAGTACAGGGCCCACTAAAGGACGTGGGGTCCTTAAGCCACCCTCATGAAGTCTGTTTCTAATTGTTTGGTCAGAGACATTCACACCAGTGGCCTGTTGGAGGTCATTTTGTAGGGCTCTGGCAGTGCTCATCCTGTTCCTCCTTGCACAAAGGAGTAGATACCGGTCCTGGTGATGGGTTTAAGGACCTTCTACGGCCTTGTCCAGCTCTCCTAGAGTAACTTCCTGTCTCCTGGAATCTTCAACATGTTCTTGAGACTGTGCTGGGAGACACAGCAAACCTCCTGGCAATGGCACGTATTGATGTGCCATCCAGGAGGAGTTGGACTGCCTGTGCAAACTCTGAAGGGTCCAGGTATTGCCTCAGGCTACCAATAGTGACACTGACCCTAGCCAAATGCAAAACTAGTGAAAAACAGTCAGAAAAGATGAGTAGGGAAAAAAATGTCAGTGGCCTCCACCTGTAAAACCATTCCTGTTTTGGGGGTCATCACATTGTTGCCTATCTAGTGCACCTGTTGTTAATTTCATTAACACCAAAGCAGCTGAAACTGATTAACAACCCCCTCTGCTACTTAACTGACCAGATCAATATCCCAGGAGTTAAATTGACGTGATGCTATACTCTGATTAAAAAGTTTCTTTATTTATATTGAGCAGTGTAGTATACAGGAGCAATGCACTGGAAAAGGACCAGGAAGCAGGTTAACAGAGTTGGGGGCAAGTGTAGAAAGAAACAAGCCAGAACCCTGGTATTACGATGTTCAAATAGCACACCACACCATGGATTTATTTCCCTTTAGGCACTGTAGGCATGTGCCTACAGGCATCCTTCCAAGAGGGGTGCCAGAGGTTTTCTTTTTAAAACCATTACCTGGGCTCCGGATACCAGACCAGAAATGACTCCACAAGGAGCCAACTTCCGGTAGTAGCTAATTTGTCTTCCCCAGTGTAGTGTGGTGGGCAGGTGACATGGGTTCATGTCTTCTGTGGTGGGTAAGAAGGAAACAGAGATGGTGGCTGCTGGGGGCCTGTGTGTGAGGTACATGTGGGGGGAGGGAGAGACAGAATACCGCTGTGTGGATATGTGTATGTGTGCCCTAATGAGGCGAGAAGAGTGTGAGGATAGAGAATGACTGACACTACAACTTCCAGCGCTACACAACCTGCCCTACTACAACTCCAAACACTACATAACCTGCTATACTACAACTCTCAACATTCCTCTATATATACAAAGTATATAGTCTACTGTACTACAGCTTCCAACACTACATAACTTGCTGTACTACAACTCCCAACACTACATAGCCTGCTGTACTACAAACTTCCAGCATTCCTCTATATATAAACACAGTGCATAGTCTGCTGTACTACAACTCCCAACACTACATATCTGGTGACCAGAAACCCCCTTACATCAGAGTTCCCCATTACATCACAGTCCACAGTGTTTCCCTTTACATCACAGTCCCCAGTCTTCCCCCTTTACATCAAAGTTCGCAGCATCCCCCCTTACATCAGAGTGCTGTACAACTCCCAACACTACATAATCTACTGTACTACAATCCCCTTTACATCAGGGTCTGCAGAGGTCCCCCATGCACTATAAGGGGGAACCCTGAAGATTCTGATGTAAAGGAAAACTCTGAGGACTCTGATGTAAGGGATTACTCTGTGGATTCTGGTGTAAGGGTGACTCTGGTGATGAGAGACCCCTTACATCAGTGTTCCCCTTTACATCACAATCCACAGCGTTTCCTTTTACACCAGGATCTGCAGAGTTTCCTCTTGCACTATAAGGGGGATCCTGCAGATTTCAATATAAAGGGAACCTCTGTGCCGTCTGATGTAAGCGGGAACTTTGTAAAGTATGATGTAAAGGAGAACTCTGATGTAAGGGGGAGTTGATTTTACTGTTTTGTTTTTTGTTTTTTTTTGGGGGGGGGTTCCTCAGGATCCTATAGGCTCCTAAGATGTAAATTCGACCCTGCACCACAGTGACACCAGATAATCAAGGCAAAGGAGGTGTTGCTGTCAATGCAGGGCTTGTTGTCTGGCAGCTAACATTTCAGGGTGGGGACATGACAGTGACTGTGGAGAAGTAGAGGAAGTGCTGCCATTGGCCAATCGGTGGATGGGGGCATTTCTGACAAAGCAGGAACAGTCGCCTGGCACCCGATATGCTGTGTGAGGGTGATAACAGCAGTAGAGCTGTGGGGAGGCTTAGGAGTAGCTGTGATGAGGCATAGGAATGTGTCTGCTCCTAACAACCTAGTTATCATGCTAATCCAGTTTCTTTAGTACTTTGTGTAGTACTCTGCTGGAAAAAGTGTGCAGATTAGGCGTTCTGCCTTCCCTTTGACTTTTCTGAACTTCATGTTTGTTCTGCAGTAATATCTCAAAAAGGTATTAAAGCCAGTGTTGCCAAGCAACTAGCATTTTCTGAAAAAAAATCATTAACTGCAGACTCTGTGTTTTAAATACAAAATTCCTTGTCTGAATCTGCTGAACTACTGTCATTGAACTGGCTAAGTGTTACCATCCCATAAGTGTGTTGATATCAGGGGTGGACTGACCATTCAAGCACTCAGGCACTGCCCGAGGGCCTGGGGTCAGTAGGGGGCCCCATGAAATGCCCCTGGTACCTTTTTATAGGCTTTTTTGAGTGTGGGCAAGGACACAGGGGCCCCATGATCCCCTATTGCCCGGGGGCCCCATGAGTTGTCAGTCCGCCCCTGGTTGATATATTAGAACATCCCTGGTCAGAATATACATTTTGTTATTTGTAAAAGAAAGGAATATTCAACCACTGCAGAGAAAAAACACTGAATATTTACCATGTATTACAATGAAAAATGCCATCTCTACAAGTCTGCTCTATTGCAGTTGATCCTCTCGTGTTTTTGTAAGATCTCAAGACTCAATTCAATTTAAGTTCATTGAAGAAACTACTTCCTGGAGCCTTGGAACCCTTTAGGTTGTTGGCTTACACTCAACAGCCATGGGCTTATAAGCAACTGCCAAGTAAGCATTTTACTTTACAAAGCAGAGGAATGCTGTAAAGGCATACCTCGATGCTTCCTACTTGCAGTTCCCATTGGAATATCATTAGGAATTTGAAGCTAAGCAGTTAAAGCCATGACAAGATCATACAACAATTCTTCAATAGAAATGATACTAGACTGGCCACATATGCATATTAATAATCCCTTATCACTGCCAAGATCTCTCAGAATGGTTTAGGTGGCTCTGAAATGATAGTGCACTGACACACCATATAGCCATCCATTCAAGCATCACCAATTTACCAAATAAATAGCGATTGTGAACTCAGATTTTCAAACATTGGCCATAATCTCCTGCTGAGGGTATGCTACCCTTTTTTATTTAGGAAGGCAAACAACATGTCATCTGAAACATTGTTTGAACACTAATGTACTGTACGTTATAGATGTGCAGTCTTGTGAATGTGACATTGATGGCCAGGAGGGTACAGGGCAATAAAGGACCATTGACTAGATGTCACCATGATCAGCAGTCAAACTACTAGACAATTACTGTTGTCTAAGGCATTACTGCCTGGCTTGACTGTGCAATCAAAAATTACTCATGTGGCTCAACCTTATTGCAATTTATGTGATTTTTTTCACTTTAAACATATGCATTTGGTGAAAACATACATAATACAAACAGCACACGCCCTCGCAGGGGCAGGGTCAAAGCCCAACAGAGTGAACATAAAACAAAAAAAAGGTACAAAACAACCCAAGGGAAAAAAACTAAAAGAAGGGGGGGGGGAAGGGGAGGACCACAAATGATATTCAAGGCCTAATCATTTGTAGACAATATAACAGGACCATAACGGATAAAAGGGAACCCAGCTCACAACAGAAAAAAAAAACAAAGAACCTGGGTGACTATTCATCAATCAATTCCTCACATCAGCCGCCGCAGTGGCGGTAGAAATATCATCAAGCCAACATGACCAAATTTTATAAAATTTGTTGGGGCATCATCTATTAGAATAGGTAGTCTGACAAAGGGGTACATTAAAATTCACCAGTCATTTCCAATAGGTTACGGCAGGGGGAGATGTTTTTTTCCAGCTTAGAGTGATTGTTTCAATTTATGTGATTTTTAATATATAAATAGCATAGGAGAACATATCTTTTTCCACTATAACGTTTCCACTGAGGTATCAGATTTCATTTTCTATACTGTATAGAAGGATCTCTACTTACCTTTAATGGGTATGGGGACCTCTTCCATTATTCCCCCCTACTGCAACCTCTTGCACCAATGCACTATCACTCATTTCATGGTATACTCATCTATGTACTGCGGCTTCTTCAAGCAGAATTCCATTCAAAAGCAGAAGCTCCACTTATTTGCCTCCTCCCCCCCTCCACAGCCATATCTGGCACCTTTGGGGGAGTGGATACCTGGTTTTGACAGGTACCCACTCCCACTTCCAGCTCAGTTTGTGGCAGCAAAGTGAGCCGGAAGTTCGGCCCCCTCCTCCCTCCTGCAGCCTCCTGGGAACTTTCCCAGAAGACTGCCGGACCAATTAGAAGGTGCAGCACGACTCGCACATGTGCAGTGGGCACCAGCCTGGTGCCCACAGCTGAGATGCCAGCACCGTAGAGGAGAGAAGGGGAGAAGGGGAGAAGGGACAGTGCAGGTGAGAACATCACTGGACCCCGGGACAGGTAAGTGCGCGTTTATTAAAAGTCAGCAGCTACAGTTTTTGTAGCTGCTGACTTTTAATAAACATAAAAATGTCTGGAACTCTCCGTTCACTTCTCCTCAATGATAGTTCACTACCAATTGAAACTAGCAATGCTAGACAGGGGCGGACTGACCATTTGGAAACTCGGGCACTGCCCGAGGGCCCAGGGTCAGTAATGGGCCCCATGAGATGCCCCTGGTACCTTTTTCATAGGCTTTTTTGAGTTTGGGCAAGGACACAGGGGCCCCATGATCCCCTATTGCCTGGGGGCCCCATGAGTTTACAGTCCGCCCTTGATGCTAGAACTTTCTCTAGGACAACCTTTCTCAATCAGGCACCCTAAGAATCTACCAGAGGTTGATAGTGGATCCTTGAGCAATTAGCAATTCCTGCCTCAAACACAAATTACTTTTTCCATTATCTGTAAAGGGGACATTAGTCTTACTGTCCACAAATTTTGGAGCATTTTTCCTTATAGCCAGCAATGTAGGAGAGTCCTTCTTTTATTGACCACTGATCTAAGGGTCCCCTTCTCTACTTTCTGCCAGTCTAATGGACACTTTAGTTACCAACAACATAAATGGGCATTTTCTGACCACCATTGTCAGGGAAGGGGGCTTTTTTTCCACTAACCACCAATGTGAAGGAGTACTACAATATTCCCAGCCTCCATTTTTTCTGGCCATTATTATAATTTGTAGCATTTTATTAGTATTACTTCAAATGATTTTGTCCTATAAAGCAGTCCTGGGTGTCAAATAAAGTAAGTGAGGCACATTTCTAATTCTTTTTTCCAGAGTCCTAAAAGTTATTAAAAGGGTTTCTTAATGTTAAAAAAGTTTAGAAAGGGTGCTCTAGCGTTTATGACTGCTGTAGTCAAAAAGGTGGTGCCAAACTGGGATGGGAAACTGGGATGGGAAACATTGTGCAAAGGTGCACGGAAAGAATGAAAGCCTGACATGCACATTATGTATGATAAGGGAAAAGGGTCTGTCTGTTTGGACACAATGTATTGATTTCTCTCATAAATGCCTATTATAATAATGCCTATTATGCTCTCATATTGTGCACAGTGAAGAGAATTATAACATTTGCAAAATTGTATATATAGGGCTCATATCATCCAGTTACGGACTTCTGCACTGTCATGTAACAGCACAGTTGGCACCTTTCTTATATCTAGGGAAAATCGCTGCAAGCACACCAAAGGCCCATGCAATGAACTTTTATTTTATAGTAAATATAATATGATCATATCATAAAAAAGAATACACAGAACTTAAAAAGCATGTATTTTGTTTGCAAAGTTTTGTGCTGGATATGTAATTTTAAAGTCATTAGAAAATGTCCAAAAACACAAAGCTGGCAAAAATGTAAAATCTGCACTCCTTATCTACAGTAAGACTAGCACATTTCACAGCAAACAATGATCAAACCAGACATATTGTGAGTTATTTGCTAAAACTGGAGAGTGCAAAATTTGGTGCAACCCAGAAACCAATGAGCTTCCAGGTTTTATTAACAAAGCTTATTTGAAAAAGATGAATTTAGAAATCGAGTAGCTACTGTACTCTCGTGAGGGCTGCTGTAAGACATGGGCACCCAAAGGTTGTCCTGACCTTGCAAGCCACCCGACACCTCTGACACCCTGGGTTCAGACATAATGCACACAGGAAACAATTGCACAGACACTCAGATGCAGAAATGCAGTTGCGTATTTACTGAGAATTATTCAGTCAGCAAACAATAAATGACATTTATGCAAATACCTCTTTATGTATTGACCACCTGGTTGGTCTCAAACTGTGAACACAGGTGAACTTGGCAGAGATGTACACAATGAATCAAACAGTGTTTCAAATATGCTCAGTAGGGAACCTATGACCTCAAGGATAAAAGGGAAAAGACAGAATTTTTAGTGGCAGCCTGCTCCCTTAAAATCCTGATGCTACAGGTCTTGAGAAAAAACAGCACACTCTGTAAGTTGAATGTATGCGCTATACTATGAATAATACTAAACAGAGTCCCCCTTTAATATATACATGGAAATAGGCACCAAATCCTGGACTTTAGGAGTGTCAAAGGGAGTCTTGGTGGAAAGAATGTCCTATTCTTCAGCTAGAAGAGATTGCCTTGCAATGGTGACCAGCCATAGTAGATATTTTGGGTAGATGATTCCAGGTAAAGATCACAAACTTGTAAGGAGGTGTGAGGTATAAAAGGTTTCTGCATGCAGTGTCCCTTATTGAAAAGTGTGCACAGTGTGGGCCACTCATCAATCCTGCTGATACTGCAGGTCAAGGGATCCGGGATGTCCTGGAAAGCTCCTGCAGAATGTCCAACCAACGTGGGATGCTTGGCCTAGCGCCTCGTGACACTGGGATTCTGCTGAAGCTGAGACGGTGATAATGCTCACGCCTCGGATCAGTCACTTCTGCCAACAGGAAGCTGTGGACGGGTGATCTGCTGGCAGGTCTGTAGATCACACGCCAAAGACTCTATTCAGCCTGATCAACTCTCTACAGCAGTCGGGTCCCTGCTTGCAGCTTTAGCCCATTGTCCCAAGAGGAAGAGCATTCTCCGGAGTCTAATCTATATATCCTCTCCAAGCATTCATTTCTCCTCCATACAGCTGGAAAATGTAGTTCACAACAGCATCGGCTCCTAGTAAATCCCAGCCGTCTGGACTACATGTCCCACAATCCCCAGCTCTTTGTTGGATCCTCCTCTCTTTCTCCATGCCACTGAACAAAATGTCACTATTACAACTAACACTAAAAGAGGGCATTAGTTCAACATAGTTCCTATTATAAATGTCTTGCAATGGCACAGGTAGGTTGACCAGCACTGGGCTACACTACCATGCACAGCTGCACCAGATTCTGAGAGCACCGGTTTTAGTATATCACCCTTATTGTCTTTAACAACTTCAAGTCCGGACACTTTTACCCGCTTCCTGTCCAGGCCAATTTTCAGCTTTCAGCGCTATCACACTTTGAATGACAAATGCGCGGTCATGCATGGTGACACTGTACTACTTGTGGGGGGTGATGAAGATTTTTTTTTTGTTTTGTTTACATGGATTGCTGTTACACCCCTAAAAGACTGTAAAAGCAATCATTTCTCCTTCTCTCTGGCTGCATTCTTGCAGCCATTGAGAAATACTGTGTGAGCTGTGATTGGTCACAGCTTGTCACATGGTACAAGGCTGTTGTGAATAGCCTTGTACCATGTGATCTCTATGATCATTCACAGATTTCACACGTAGTAAGCTATGATGTCAGAAGCGACATCTTGCTTACTACTCTGCATGTGATCACTGATTGGCCAATCAGTGATCACATGATCGGGACCTCGCACAGAGGTCCCATATGACGATAGGTGTTCCACTGTGTCCGGAGGACACAGCAGGCACCGGATCGCAGTGCTACCCACTCCCAGGGAGCGCGCACAGTCAAAAATGGTGGGTGCCGTTTATGAACGGTAACCCGCCCCTGGACTGCCACCGTCTGGCCATTTATATACAGCGGCCAGACGGCAAGTGGTTAAAATATACAAAATATAAAATCATTATTTCAAGGGTATACTATCTACAGAAAATCATGTTTGTCCCCCAAAAATTATATGTGCTACGTTTGTAAGTAATGACAAACGTATTATCAAATCAATAAGCCCATAGATGAAATATAAAAATTGCTCTGGTCCAAAGAGTATACACCTACATGAGCTGAAGTAGTTAAAGGTCAAATAGGATTTGCGTGAAGAAGCATTTTCTAGATTTACTGATCCAACGTTTACACAAAGATTTTGTTTTAATATCTGTGGTCATTCATACATGTCAGCACAAAAGTAAACATTCACTTCTGAAATAACGCTGGATAGGCATATTTTATATTATTGGGTTAAGGGATAATACCTATGGTATTGTACGGGAGGTCAAATGAATATAACTACTGCTTGCTTTGGTATTATCAGCACCAAAGCAATTCCTAGATCCTGATGCAAATATTTAGCTTCTCATCAGAAAGCCTCTCAGGAATGGCACCTTCCACCAGGGTCATACCTTCAAATCATATGGCCACATAGCAAACTTTTGAAAAGGTTCCCTTTTCCTCTACCCCTACACTTAACATGCATTTAAAGTGACATGCATTTAAAGTGACACTAAAGGTTTGGGGTTTTTTTGGTTTTTTTTAAATAACAAAACAAGTCTATACTTACCTGCTCTGTGCAGTGGTTTTGAACTGAGCAGCAATGATCCTCGTCTTTTCAGGTCCCCACTGGCACTCCTGGCTCTTCCCCCTCGAGCAGTGCCTTCGGGGAATGCGGCTTGCTCTGGGGGCACTACTGTGTGCTCGACCCCAATCCGCTACTCTATGCATCCATAAGACACATACAGCTGTAGCTTGAGCCTGACCATCTGCTCTCTCCTCATTGGCTCACTGGCTGTGATTAACAGCAGTGGAAGCCAATGAGCTCTCACTGCTGTATCAGCCATTACAGAAGAAGAGTCCCCAGACACCAGAAGTTGTCTAGAACTTCGCTGGATCAGAGGGGTGCTCAGGTAAGGATTGAGGGGGCACACAGGTTTTTTTACCTTCATGCATAGAATAAAGGTAAAGAAAACCTTGAGCCTTTAGAACCATGTTAACTGTGTTTCAAGGGTTTTTTTATTTCCAGAGTTCAGAGTTAAAATATAATATTGTTATTAGAGACTCCATATTTCATAGAGGTGAAATCCCACTAGTGCAGTCAATGTTATCAGTTTCTGGTTTGGGGGGCTTCTTCCCTCCCCTGTTTTTCTCTTTAGGTGTTGAGCTATAGTTTGAGTATTGTTTAGTAGGGATATGAGCCTGTAGCTGGCACACTGTGTGCTATCTTTCCCTTCTTTAAGTATAATCGTTATATGTGCCTGCAATTACTCCTGCCCCATTTGCAGCCCCTCCCCTACTGCATTCAAATAACCACATATTTTAGGGACTAGGAGATCTCAAAATGTTTTATAATAACCCACAGTATATCCGTCCGGGCTAGGGCTCTTTCCTATAGCCATATTTTTTAGGAACAAGGTGTAATAGGTCTCTCTAGGGCCTCTAATTTTTCTTCTGCTATTCTTGGCAACTCCACTTTATTTAAATATTTCTGTTTGTTTTTCTTCTTTTCCTCCTCCGTTTCTTTTTGGTTTCTGGTGCTCACATCGTACAGCCGGCTATAATATTTTTGGAACCTATTAGTGATATCAGTGGTGGAGTACACCATTTCTCCTTTGTCATCTTTAATTTTTTCTATAAAGTTTTTGGATTTTTTTTACTTTGTTTCCTCATCAAGTATTTTCCATGTCTATTCCCCCACTGATATCTTTCTTTTGAGACCCTGTTGAATATCCTTCTCGACTCCTGTTCCTTAAGATCTTTTAATTCTTCTCTTTTAATAATTATCTTCTGATATATGTGTCTGTACCTTTCTTCTTTTTGTGTGATTGTTGTTGTAGAGCTTCTCCATCACCATCTTTATTTTTTTCCCTCATTCTTTCTTTTTTTCTGCTCCCATCAAAATCAATATTCCTCTGATATATGCTTTATGTGCCTCCAAGATTGTGGCCATCGACACCTCCTCAGTCTCATTGAGCTAAAAAAAATTGCTCAATTTCCTGCCTTAACCTTATTTCTAATTCAGGATCCTGTATAAGCATCTCATTTAATCTCCAGTTATTTTATCATGATCCCCTCCTACCCATAGTTTCATTGTGACAGGAGCATGATCAGAAATAGACGTAACCTCTATGTTGGCACTAACCAACGACTCCAATTGTCTATGTTCGATCATTATATAATCTAGTTTTGAACACGGTTCATGTACCGGGGAGAAGAAGGTGTAATCTCTTTCTCTTGGATGTTTTACTCTCCAAGTATCGGTCAATTGACACTGATATAATAATCTCTTCAAAAATGTTTAATTTCTTACCCCCCTCTCTCCATGTACAAGATGACGCATCTAGCTGAGGGTCCAAACACAGATTTAAATCTCCAGCCACAACCAGACTACCCTTTTTAAATTCAGAAACTTTCCTTAACACACCCTCCAAGAATGTTACTGGATTTTTATTCGAGCAATAGATATTAAATAGTGTATATTCAGATCCTTGTAATTTTCCCCTCAGCAATAGAAATCGGCCCTCTGGGTCCTCCATTCTTCCCTCCAAGATAAAACTCAAATTTTGAAAACCCAATTGCTACCCCTTTAGTCCTTTTAACTGGAGAGTCTGCATAGTACCATGTTGCGTAGTACTTTGTGTATAACTTAACATTTGTATCATGGGTTATATGTATCTTATGTCTTTTTGTTGAGGAGTTTAACCCTTTCACATTATAAGTTATAAACTTAATCAAACTCATTTCAACTATTATTTCCCTACCTACCAGGATTCCCAACAGAGGAAGACAGATAGAGACATTTTAAGGCTTTCTCCTTTCCCTCCCTACCAAAAATCCCCATTTTCTTCCCCCCCCTACTTCTTTTTAGATACCTGCTGCCATTTTCCTAATCCTTGCTTTCCACTCTCTCCAAGCCCCTCTGACCATCCTTCAAGGTCTATTTTCTGTAAGTCTAATTTCTCGCAGAAGTCACGGAGATCTTCTGGGAATTACTGCCTTGCTGATTTTCCGTCTTTCCATCCGATTAAGCATGCTGGAAAGCCCCAATTATATCAAACTTTTTTCTCTCTCATGTGCTCCAACAACCGTTTCAAAGTTCTTCTTCTAGCTAGTGTCTCTGGAGCAATGTCTGCAAAAAATATGCAAGTTTGTTTCTTCATATTTTATTTTGGTAGAGTCACGTAAACCTTTCCATATTCTCTCTCTGTCTTCGAAATGATGAAATTGAACTATCAAATCTCTGGGGCTTTCCGCCAGTATTCCTTTTGGCCGTCTAATCCTATGTACTCTTACAATTTTTAACTTTTCTGTTGCTGATCTTCCCATTATTGGATTACAAACTCTATTTTCTCCCATACGTCCTCTTCCTGTTCCTTTTCTTCTGGTAGACCCCAGATCCTTAAGTTTTTTTTTCTATTGCGATTCTCCTGGTCTTCCACTGTAAATGAGAACTTTCTTTACGCATCACTTCAAGTTGTGCCAAGCACAGTAAGGCCACATAGGGGAATATAATATTGTTACAGACCTCCTCCAGCAAAATTACTTATGATTGATCACAGTCATCCGCCAGAGGGCGTGTTCCTTACTGACTGGTTTTCTTGGAATATTTAACAGTCTATTGATCCTCATTTAGGACTTAGAAGGAAAGACCCTTTTTTCCTTTCTTCTGATGGCTTTTACCACCTCTGTTGTGTTACTTTCAAAGTAGTAATAATCTAGCCAGTTCCTCCAACCACTAAACCCTCCAGCTCATGTAATCCTCATATAGTTCAACGTCCCCCCCAGTGCACAGTTGAATTTTAGATTGCAACAATTATATCAGGAACAACAAATTAAATGTCCTGCCGTTACCTATGGCAACTCACCACTACCTTCCATGCCGACTGTATAGTATCGTTCAATCCTGCTCCACTTTCAGTCCTGACCGATGTCTCCAAGTCAGGTTCCAGGAGGGTCCAGAGGGATCAATGGGGGAAACTATATGTGCCAAAATGGCCTGAGGTGTTTCAGGGTCTCAGGGTCTCCCAAGGCTGCTGTCTCACTGCTCTCCTATTCCTTTAGGACAATTTGTCACATTCATAATTGCCATCATAGTCCCCTGGGCTGTCACATGGGTGGTCACATGGTCGCATGGTCGGTCACATGGATGCTCTCACCATCCCCTTCTCTTCCGGCACCGTTACCTCCAGCTCCCAGTCCATCGGTGTCCGGGAAGTCCAGCGCTCCTCTCCGACCACCACCACCACCACCTCATTGGCCACCACCAGGACCACCCACACTCGGGGCCCCCTTGGGATCTGGCATCGCACCAGCCCAAGGCTCAGGTAAGGCAGTTACTGTCACGCGTGGCGGGCATCTGGAGTTCCTATTCCTCACGGCGCCATGTTCAGGCCCCTCCCCCGGTTGTGCCAATTTCCATGTACTGTACCTGTCTAACCATTGCCTGTAAACGACCCACCAGGAAGCACTTCTCAGTTGATGCATTTAATGCTAGCATGAAATGTATCAGGATGGTGGAAGTTTGGAGGAAGAATGTTTGCCTTAATTAAAAAAAAAACACACCTTTTTTGTTACCTGTGTACAAGTAAAATTCTGCCCCTTCCTGACATGCTAGATAAGCTGTGATGGTGTGCAAACAGGATGGGATACATCAAACAAATCACCACTGGCCACCATGTAAAGGAGCACTATTATCAAGGAAGGGCAGAAGGTACTACAAGCTAATAATTTTATGGAAGTTCATCAGATTTCAAGGTACCACTGACCACCAGTTACAAGTGAGTGGAGGGATCCAAGGTACCACTGACCAACACTTAAAGCACAAGACTTTGTACCATGCCCCTCTCCCAATAATATTTTCTCAACGCGCATGCAGGATAGGCAACCCAGGCTGAAACAAACCAATTTCTATATTAAAGTGGTTGTAAACCTCACATGAAATATGAATGAAG
The DNA here is from genome assembly GCF_062004578.1 of Staurois parvus. Lineage (NCBI taxonomy): Eukaryota > Metazoa > Chordata > Amphibia > Anura > Ranidae > Staurois > Staurois parvus. Next base: position 4,222,461 of record NW_028317961.1, read on the forward strand.
TATAGTGTTCTATAGTGTGTACTTGTCTCAACTAAGAGCACTAAGTGTCATTTCTATCTGTTGCCTCGTTCCTCTGCTATCTGTATGAGTCACTCTGGACAAGTTTTTCTGACACCAAGAGAAAAATGGTGATGGGGAGGGAGCTCCAGCTGATTGACAGCCTCAGCCTCTGTTCATGTGAGCTGTGAGGAGGTAGTGTGTCTCATCCCTCCAGTCAGCTCTCAGAGCTCTTCTCACTGAGCTCTGGAGAGTGTAAATTCAGCTCCCTATCCACTTTTTTCTGAACTCTCAGACAAGCTGTATACATTCTGCACTTTGAAGGGATGTAGAGAAGACTACAAATAAACAAGTACAACTTATGTAGGAGGATTTGTTTCATCTCTGTGTATCACCTAAGGCCAGCCACTTCACTGGGTATATGTAAGGGTTTACAACCACTTTAAATCAGGAAAAAAAATTATCAGGCAAAAATGTTTTTGCCAGTGTTTTGTTTTTTTTCAACCTTAGTCTTCATCTAGGAATTAATTAGTCATGGCAAGATTCTTTACATAATAGATATCTATAGTTGAATTTTTCTAAGCTTACTTAAGAGTCACTGTTTCTTCTTATACACAGTTATACTTCTGCCCTTTTATACAGGTAAACTCCTCCAAAGGTTTCTTTACTTTGACAAAGTGGAGAGTTTGAGTGAGTAAATGACCTTCAGAGCTATGCCAGCGATGGTATGGCTGGTAAGTCCACCCTGGATTACCTACCCACCTGAACCTCAATTTGTTTCTTAGCCCCATGCCTACCTAACATCCATCCTGGAGGTTGGAGATTGGGAAGCATGAGCTAAAAAAAAATGCAGACAGGTAATGCAGTTTAAAAAATAAATTTAGTGCCAGGAAGATTTTATTTCCTCTTCCTGGAGTATTCTGTATAAGACAGCCCCTCATACATAGATATTTTTGTTTTTTCAACCAGAGAGTTGAATGGAAAAAGAATCATCTGATTTCCCCATCCACGCACTTGATGTGGATGGGGGAATCTGTCCTGCTGTAGTATTGTATTCTGACAGCGGGTAGCCTTCTGATTAAGCATCGTGCGAAACTAGTTAACAGATTCTGTATTCATGTCCTAGTGTTTTGTGTGTCCTATGGATCAATAAATATACACTATATTCATCAATCCTCCTGTGTGCGGCTGACCCTTCTTCCTGTTGCATCGTGTGTAGTGGTGAGCCAGAGCCTACAACTATTGTGGATCAATCTGGATTGTTTGCTTGAGCAGTATACCTTAGCCTTCCCCGTTGTCAAAATACAATGATCAATGTTGCCGTCAAAAGCTGGCAGAACTGATCATTCTAGAAAAACCTGACAGGCTGGTTGCATACAAGTTGATTGAAAGATGTGTACACCAGCCTGCCCATACATGGTTTGAAATTTCAACGGTCTCTGCTGAACCTGACAAATTTCTATCCATGTATGGCCAGCTTAACCTGGACTGCGGCTGATAACTGCTATGGAATATCTTCCTTTGCTGCTGCTGTATTATCCTTCTGCAGTGTGGAGATGGTTAAACTGAACATTCATTAATGAAGAAGTCCAGCAGCCATCTTTCAGGAGACAATTTTGCAATGCATGTCTTGTTTTCATGGAACATCTCCATTGCAAGGGGCAACCATCTTGGCTGGGTCTGATTTGATCCTGGAGGTGGTTGGCTTATGCAACAGAGCAAGGAAAAGTGTGGTCTGCAGGCTGCTGTGAGAAAAGGAGAAGACTGTCTTGAAGCAAGCAGGTATGTAAGGCTGCTGCTGGCTGAACAGAACCTTGCCATAGTCAACCATAACTGACAGAAGCAAAAACCTTACTCACCTTGCCTCAGAGATTGAGAACATCCTTCCTGTTGAGATCAGCCTGTACTGGAGAGCACTCCTACCACTTGTATGGAAGGAAAAGAGGAAGGAGAGAAATCACAGCAACTTATATCCCTGCTTGATTTGAATTTGACTTTTACTGAATCAGAACACATGTCCAAGAACTCAGAAGAGGGTGCCCTGTGTCTCGTAAGAGACTAAGAGTGCACAAATTAATCTGTTGTCTGCTGGAAACAGTTGTTCTTTCTTCAAGGGCCCCAACTTTGCCAGCCAACATTTTTTTTTCATCATTTACTGGCCAGTGTGATAAAATGGGGACTGTTATATCAAGTTAGGACTGTATATATTGTTGCTAGTTAAATACAGTTCAGTTCTGTTAATTACTGTTATTCAGAATACTTCAGGTATTTAACCACATCTCTCAGAGTAACTTTTTTTGTCTTATTGATTGTTTGTATAAGTACACTTGCTAATCCTCTTTTCTTGTAGCTTATGCTTGCATCTTAATAAAGTAAGGTGTGCAGACAAATCACAAAAATATTCAGCGGCTCTACTGTGGGGGTTGCACTACACCTACATTGTCCAATGACTCAAGAGGTTTACAGACGGTAGCATCAGAAGGCTATCAGAAGGGCCACCCAAGCTGCTATTCTGACACAAAAAGCATAAGGTAAAGTACCGTATTTTTCGCACCATAAGACGCACTTTTTTCCCCCCCAAAAAGGGGGGAAAATGTCAGTGCGTCTTATGGAGCGAATATAAAGCGGCCGGTCCGGTATTTTTGCGGCCACCATGTCAGAATACCATGTCAGCTGTTGTCTCCTGCAGGGCCTTACCTGTTCCTCGCTCCAGCGCTGCACAGTCTTCCCGCGCTGGCTTCTGTGACAGCCGGGTGCCCACTGCGCATGTGCTGCGCTTTGTGAATGATCCGGTGTCTTCTGGGACACATGAAAGGTCCCAGAAGGCGCCGGCCCATTCACAAAGCGAAGCGCTTCTCGCACCTGCGCAGTGGGCACCCGTCTGTCACAGAAGCCGGCCCGGAAAGAAGAGGAAAGGCAACTCCGCGGAAGTGGGAGCGGGTACCTATCAAATTCAGGTAACCGCTCCCCCTCCCTTCCCAAAGGTCAGCAGTCTCTGGTCATCCCCTTTAGTGTCTGCAGTCTCTGGTCATTCCCTGCACTGTCTGCAGTCTCTGGTCATTCCCTGCACTGTGTCCGCAGTCTCTGGTCATTCCCTGCACTGTGTTCTCAGTCTCTGGTCATCTACTGTACTATGTTCGCAGTCTCTGGTCATCCCTGTACTGTGTCCGCAGTCTCTGGTCATTCCCTGCACTGTCCGCAGTCTCTGGTCATTCCCTGCACTGTCCGCAGTCTCTGGTCATTCCCTGCACTGTCTGCAGTCTCTGGTCATTCCCTGTACTGTCCGCAGTCTCTGGTCATTCCCTGTACTGTGTCCGCAGTCTCTGGTCATCTCCTGCACTGTGTCCGCAGTCTCTGGTCATCTCCTGCACTGTGTCCGCAGTCTCTGGTCATTCCCTGTACTGTGTCCGCAGTCTCTGGTCATCTGCACTATGTCCGCAGTCTCTGGTCATCTCCTGTACTATGTCCGCAGTCTCTGGTCATCTCCTGCACTGTGTCCGCAGTCTCTGGTCATCTCCTGTACTGTTTCTGCAGTCTCTGGTCATCTCCTGTACTGTGTCCGCAGTCTCTGGTCATCTCCTGTACTGTGTCCGCAGTCTCTGGTCATCCCCTGTACTGTGTCTGCAGTCCATTGGTTCAGAATATATTTTTTTCTTGTTTTTCACCTCTAAAACCTAGGTGCGTCTTATGGTCAGGTGCGTCTTATGGAGCGAAAAATACGGTAATACTTTCTTACGTTAACCTGTTCTCTGTGTATACTTTAAATGCTGATACTAGCTTTATTTGATTAATGCATCTTAACTGCATGCAAAGCACAAACAATCCACTTATCAAAAGCCTGTCACAGTAACTTCTGTGCACATAAGGGACATTTTACATATCTATAAATGTTATTACAAGCGTTATATTTATACCTCTGTACAAATATTCATGTTCTTGTATATTAATATATAAGGTACTGTAAATCCCAAAAGGAAGCTCACTAGGGGTTTACCTGCCATTTACAAAATGTGTCTGTCACAAGAATGATAGATGAAATATTTCCCTGGGACTAAGCTATAGCACTGTCACTCTTCTTAAATAGTTTGTGTTTGTTCTATATTTTCTGAAGTTATACTCAGTTCACTTCTTTAAATATTATTGCCCAAGGAAACATTGAGTTTTTTTAGCACTTGTCAGTATTGTTCATTTTCGTATTTTATAGACAGCAGCATAAAATTCAGTTTTTAAAGAACTGGAAACGACCTGTAGTGTGCCCAAAAATCCCACGGCAAATTCTTGAGAAGTCTCATATACCATTACATTCTGTGGACCACAAGATCCAAATTTACAATGTCAATATGTTACATAAATAAAAATCATCTTCTTATTATTATTATACAGGATTTATATAGCAATGCAGAAAGAGGTGAGCACTGGCAATAGTTTGGAAGCTGCTAGCACGTAAGGTAGGTAACAATCCCCACAAATAAATAAGTAAACAAGTGCAGCACTAAATGACTAATGAATCAAGTGGAGCAATAAAATGCATCACATAAAAGAAATTAAATAACTGTTGGCAAATCAAATTCTAGAAACTGAATGGAACAGTAAAGTGCATCAAAAACTGTATGTATCAAAACAGAACAGTAAAGTGCATCATATAAAAGTGCAAATATCTCAACCAGTCATTTGTAAAAATTGAACAATAAAGTGCATCATAAACTGTATGGATTGAGCAGAACAGAAAAGTGCATCATATAAGAGTGCAGAAACTGTCAGGTGAATCAACTGTATAAATGTATTAAAACTAAATGGCAAAATGCTGCATAAACATGCTAATGATGTAATATATTAATGTCCATGGTGATACGTGGTATAAGGTGTAATTTATGCCAAATATAGCAAAATATACAGATAATAATAGTGTTCTGGTAATGTTCGTAATTACACGTGATCCACATAAATGTCTGTAAAGCAATAAAGTGCAGCAAAATAAGGTGCTAAGTGCAAGTGCGATAATAAATCACACAAGATAATCCACCACCTCTAGCAGATGTACACTCACCAGAATGAAACTGGTAACAGGCATTTCAAGCATAACACATCTTGAGGTAGGGGGCAGCCAAGAGGTTAGGATGGACTGTCTCGTCTTGGGCTTTGGATGAATAGAATGCCTTTGTCCTGGAGGAAATAGCTCACCACATGAGCCAGATGATTGTATATAGTGTAGTATTTATTAGATATAAATGCAATAAAAATCATCTACGTGGAGTCATAAATAAAAGTATGGAAAGAGAAATACCAAGATGGCCGCCGCTCCGTCCTTCGGCAGCGGTGGTCTGATGTCAGCAAGAGACTCCACCTGACGCGTTTCGTGCGCATGCACGTCTTCAGGGTTATGCCCTTTATATATCAAGGATATATATATATCAAGGATGTATACATCATTACACCTCTCATCATTCAGGGTAAGATACTGCTGAGACAACTTACTTCTGAAAGCTCAGACTGGGATACCACCTTACCCAATAAGAAACAACAAAGGTGGAAATCCTGGAAACAGTGTCTAAAAGCATTAGAACAACTCCAGATACCACGCTCTTACACCCAAGCATCCTTAAAGAATGCCACCAGAAGAGAGATTCATGTCTTCTCCTATGCATCCAATAAAGCCATTACTGCGGTGGCTTATCTTCGAGCTACGGTTCCCAGCAGTGTAGTGGGTGTAGGATTTATCATGGGCAAGACCAAACTCACACCAAAACCTGCACATACTATTCCAAGGCTTGAACTTTGTACAACTGTGTTAGCTGTGGAAATTGCTGAGCTTATAGAACTTGAAACAGATGTTGAAATAGATTCCTTTGACTTTTATACAGACAGCAAAATAGTGCTAGGATATATACACAATCGCACAAGACAGTTCTAAGTGTATGTTGGCAACAGAGTGGAACGCATCATAGATTTCAATGGGGAGTGTCATGTTTCACATGACTGTCATATTGACTGTCATATGCCTTTAAGTGTTCTCTGTATTTTGTCTCTGCTCCTCCCTTTCCTTTGGTTTAGTTAATGCTGTATAGATGGCCCACCCCCTTCCCAGTAGTGCATTCTAGCCTCATGTCATGAAGCAGGTCAAATTATGATCTTTTGACCTATCAGATGTTCATTGTTGTAAAATTCTCTCAGTTTATGGAATAAACTTCACAAGATCTACAAGATATCATCTCAATTGAGTCACTGACTGTGGTATTCAACTGAGATTGGAGTTATCGCTATCTCATCACAACTGGAAATTACAGAGATCACACTTTCAATGCTTAGATTGGAGAGACAGAACAAGGGTTGATGTGGAGGGTGGAGGGGTAAGTCAGGATTATCAGGTGGGAAGATGGGTTACTATAGCTGGAATAACTGGTAGGGACTCACAGAAGAGGAAGGTCAGTCCGGCGTCTGAGCACCCAAAAAAAATTGCCAAGTTGGGTGAAGTTGTGGAGGTGACAGATGTGGTGTCTCCCAGGTGCCGTGGTTTGGCAAGTTGATAAATTAATGGGAGGGGCTGAGCATGACCTAGCTGCAGTGGCGTCCTGAGGCAGGTGTGGGGGGTGCAGTCCACACGGGGTGACATCGGACTCGCTCCACAAAAAGGTAAGTTGTAAAGCAAGCCAACGATCCCTGTAGGATGGATCCGATCTATCCTGCGGGGATCGTTGGCTTTCTTTACAACTTACCTTTTCTTGGAGCGGGTGCAGTGTCACCCCGTATAGGTTGCATGCCGACGAGGATGCAACCTATACTGGATGACACTGGACCCGCTCCAAAAAAAGGTAAGTTGTAAAGAAAGCCGACGATCCTCGCAGGATGCATCAAATCTGTGAATTGAGCATAATGGATCAGAGTCCAATCCATTATGCTCAATCCGCAGATCCGATCTATTCTGCGTGGATCGTCGTAGGGGTGTCACCAAGTGTTACCGCACTGGGTGACACCTACCCTAGGGAGGTAGGTTAATTTTGGAGCTTGTTATAGGCTTCCCAATGTTAATGAGGGGGCTCAGCTACTTGCACAGATAGAAAGGGCTGGGACAGTGATAATACTGGGGGATTATAACTACCCTGAAATTGACTGGAGTAATGGCACTGCTGGAACGGTTAAAGGGCAAAAATGTATAAACCTTTTACAAGTCAGATTTATGGTACAGTTGATAGAAGCCCAAACTAGAAATTATATTCTGCTAGACCTGATCATCGTAAACCATGCAGATAAGAAAAATAAATAGTGAATCTCCCTAGTGGGGACACAGAAAGAAACCTGACAGAGGTTCTAATCCTTCCCCACTCTATCAAAACTAAAAATAAGTGAAAAGGTTGGATCAAACACCAATGACAGCCTTTGCTTTTTTGGTAGCGTGTGATAGGGTTATCAAGTCAGCCCCTTGGCTCCTGTTCTGTCCAACTCTTGTAAATGAAGATAAATTTACCTAATTTAAATTATAGAAATCAACAAAATCCTGACAGAGGTTCTAAATCTTCCCCAATCCACTAGAAAATGTACTTTTATTGTTGTCTCTGTCACTATTGAGAAAAGTTTTCTTCACATCAGAAGCATAACTAGAACCTTCAGGCCCCGGTGCAAGAAACCATGAAGGGACCCCTAACCCCCCCATTGGTCCCAGGGCCCTTTACTCTAGTCCCGCTGTCCTTCCCACTGATCCTGTGGCCTTTTACTCCCATCACAGGGCCCTTTATTTTAGTCCCGCAGCGGGTTCCCTTCCTAGTGTCTTGGAGTCCCCCCCCCACCCACGGTGGCAGAAAGCAAGCAATATATCACCAGCACACCAGGGAATTCCGTATAAGGGTCCAACGTAGTGGCAGAACTACCAAGGTCGCAAAGATCACACTTGTGGCAAGCCCTTCCATTCTGCCTTCATGGGGGTTCCCAGCCTCCTCTTGCTGTCCTGCCCCTGCTATTGACAGCGCTGGCCCAGCGGTTCTGCCTCCACGATAGCTGCGGCAGTGCATTAGGACCCATTGCCAGTTACATTATGGGGCTGATGGGTGCATGCACGGGAGGGCTGGCACTATTGGTCGTAGACACCTGAGCCTCCGCTGGTCACGTAGCAGTGGTAACGCTGCACAGTCTCCTGTTTTGATGTGTCAATCAAAATCAGAATGCAATCCGGGGGATGCTCCCAATTGGATCTAACATAGTATTTATTAGAATCAGGAGTACAATCACATATATATCAACCATATATTCACATCCTGGTCAGTCTTACATCCCAAAAAAGACAAGATTTTCCTCCTCAATGCTGACATGGATAACAATAAAAAAAACATTTATATGGTTATAACCCTTCTTTATCCATCTAAAACTAGAAAACGTTTGGGTTGGAGTTCAGCTTTAAATGAAACCTCAGGATGCCTCTTTCTTGCACTTGCATGCACTGTTCTCTACATCTAAATGTGGGTATCCATCATTTCCCTTTTACTAAATACCACTAAGAGTGGAATATATATTATATTAGGACAGCAATATGATAAGAATAAACAAACTGTAGGCATTCAGAACACTTTACATAGAGTATGTAGTATGTGTCATGATTTTCAGGCATAACTGTCATCACTATCTAACAAACAATATAGAAAGAAAATAACATAAGAATGCTGCTCAACCGAGTAAATACTTTATTGGTAAATTGCTGTTCAGACAACTAAACACCTGCTATTCGTGTAAATTGTTATAATGGATAAAATCACCAGATATAACCATAAAATTAGATTTTACATCAGAGAGCTTTTGTTGTATAAAGGGGAGCATAACAACCAAGTAAATTGCTACAGTGCATATTTTTAGAATTTTAATAGCTATGCTTGAAAATCCAGACCAGATATTTCATAAAAAGAACATACTTAAACTGAATTTATGTACCGGTACTTTATACTATAAAGTGGCATTAAACCCAAAATGAAAGTTTAATATACAGCAATATACCAGTCTTTAAATGTGGTGGCTACAATAATTTTAGATTTTTTGCTTTATTTCTTTCATTTTCACCTTGCGATCCAGCCAACAACACACTTCCTGTCTTAGGATTTCTCCACTCCAGTGGAGGAACCTTTGGACAGTAGTGTTGTTAGTCTGGGATGAAGGTAGTATTAGATGCACCCCTTCATTCCTGTCAGTGGTAAATCGTTTTTTGCAACACTCTACTGCCGCTTTTGCTGGACAGCTTTGGTATGTAAAGGAAGTTGAAAAATAAATAACTTGCTTGCTGGATCAACAGGTAAAAAGTATTTAAAAAGCCTATTAAAGGAAAACGAATGCAGCCACTTGGGTTTAATACCACTCTAATTTTTTGCTCATGAACGGGTTCATTTAAACTAGATGTAAATAATAGTAAGTAGGGATGAGTAAATCTAATGAGTTTTGATTCACCTCGGGTTTGTTGATTCCATACATAAATTCATAAACCGCACATTTCACTGTAAACCCCATTGGAATGAAGGGAAGGTGAACTGTAATATGCAATGTTGGCCTACTGAGGAGCTGCTGGATAAGTTATTTTCAAATAAATAGTATGGAAAGTCAGGCAACACTGTGTTGGACCTGTACCAATACAAAATATTGGTAAAAATAAATGTGCAGCAGAAAGGGGGGGGGGGGGGCTTTTAACATGGTTTCAAGGGCAAGATAAAAAAAATGCACAAATCCTTTAAAGTGGTTGTAAACCCTTACCCAATGAACTGCTGGGCCTCTGATACACAGAGAATAAACAAATCCTCCTACATAATTTGTATCTGTTCATCTGCAGCTCTTTTTCCTCTATTTCAGTTCAAAGTGCAGAATTTACACAGCTTGTATGAGCTTTCAGAAAGCTGGGGGCTAGGATCTGAAATCTCACACTGCACAGCTTAGAAAGGAGAGCTCCAAGAGCTTACAGGAGGGAAAGGACAGACCCTACTCCACACAACATACAGGAAACATATACAGTTGTGCTCAAAAGTTTGCATACCCTGGCAGAAATTGTGACATTTTGGCATTGATATTGAAAATATGACTGATCATGCCAAAAAAATGCTCTTTTATTGAAGGATGATGATCATATGAAGCCATTTATTATCAAATAGTTGTTTGGCTCCTTTTTAAATCATACTGATAACAGAAATCACCCAAATGGCCATGATCAAAAGTTTACATACCCTGGAATGTGTGGCCTTGGTACAGACACACAAGGTGACACACATGGGTTAAAATGCCAATTAGAAGTTAATGTCCCACATCTGTGGCTTTTTAAACTGCAATTAGTGTCAGTGTATAAATAGTCAATGAGTTTGTTAGCTCTTACATGGAAGCACTGACTAGGCTAGATACTGAGCCATGGGGATCAGAAAAGAACTGTCAAAAGTCCTGCGTAACAAGGTAATGGGACTTTATATTGGAAACCCCCTCTTCCACTTATCTAAGGTTACATTTTTAGTGCAATATCCTGTTTGGAAAAGGTCATTTCTCAATCCCCGTTCTCCAAAAGAGGTCTACACAGACAAAAGCAGAGCGAGGTAGCAGAAAGAAATCACAGTGCTTTGGATAGAGACAAATGCATAGTATAGAAGGATGTGCTTTGTTCATAGTAATGCAGGTATGTTTTATCATTACAGAATGTAAGCCAGATCATCTTTTGACAGTGTTCTTTTACATTTAGGGCTTGTTCACACTTTACTACATTTCTGTTACCAAAAACTCCTATAGCTTTAGTATTGGCGTTAGACGGGTTTTAATGAGCTTTAGAGAAAAAACAAACACCCTGGACTTCCAACAGGCTGACACGTAGTGTAGATTGGACAGAACTGTTCTTTCATGATGTGCCTTTGACTGTATTGTCATTTGTGAGTACAATACCTCCTTTTATCGCTTTAATAAATGTTTTTTAAGGTCATGCACTAGGCCGGTGCACCCTCTGTTTGTTTTTTTTCTTTATTCAGTACATTTGGACTTCCCCGGTCCTCTGAGGGCAGCAAGGAGTGCACATTCCACGACATTCGCGATGTGGTCTTAATCTTTACTGAGTCCATCCCTAAGTGCAGGAGTATTTGGGTTTGCTGTTCCTTTGCTGTTAATGAGCTTTAGTATGCGCATTAGACAGGCATTAATAAGCTTTAGACTGGCTTTTTACAAGCACTAAAAACGCTCCCCAAATGCCCTTTGTGTAGTTTTGAAGCATTTTATAGGCATTTGACAAGTATTAAAACCACACCACAAACTAAATAAACTGTACTGTTATTAATGCTCTGCAACCGCGCCGCAAATGCCCCACAAACGACTGCCAGTGTGTTTGAGGAGCATCACCATAGACTTGAATGGGAGGCGTTGAAAGGCTTCAAACTCCTCCTGACTCAAAATGAGTCTTCAATTTTGAAGCAACGCAATGCTAACGCTTCATCTTTTGACAATGTGAACAGCACTGTGTGATGCCCATAGTATCATTTCTATAGGCGTTTAAAGAGCGTTAAACACATCCCTCAAATGCCTGCTTTTAAAGCCAGTGTGAACTAGGCCTTAAAGTGGTTGTAAAGGCTGAATGTTTATTTTTACCTTCATGCGTTCTATGCATGAAGGTAAAGAAACCTTCTGTGTGCTGCTTCCCCCACAACCCCCCCAATACTCACCTGAGCTCCTTCTTGATTCATGGATATGCACAGGAGTCTCAGCTGTCCCGGGTCTCTCTCTCCTCATTGGCTGACACACAGCAGCTGGAGCCATTGGTTTCCACTGCTGTCAATCACAGCCAGTGAGCCAATGAACAGAGAGCGGGGGGAGGGGACAAGCCACAGCTCTATGTGTCTTATTGATGCATAGAGTGAGGTTCAGGAGCCACCACGCACCAGTGCCCCCATAGCAAGTGGCTTCCTATTGGGGGCACTGGTCATGGGGAAGAGGTTACAAGAGCCAGCGGGGGACCCCAAAGGCAGGGCATAACTGTTGCACAGAGCAGATAGCTGTAACATGTTTATTATAAAAAAAACATTCAGCATCGTTTTAAATATTACTTTTCATCCTATGTCATGTTATTATTGAGTACTTTACCCTCTCTTTTATATATATGTAACACACTGCACTAATACTGATTGCAGGATGTTAATTAAACACAAGATGGCAGTGTTCTGTGGTTCAGTTATTAATGCTGTATTGAAGTAAAGCCTTGTTGAACTTGTATGCTGGTAGCTTATGCACTCAGACAAGGAGTGAACAGACTACATTTCCCAGAATAGCCGGAAAAGGGTCAGGAGTGCATATATTTAGAAGCCTGGGAACTGTACAGGAAAGAAGTAGAGGGGGAGGATGATTGTGCATGTGGAGAAGGCCGTGTAGGACTTCGGGGATCCAAGTTGGATTGGGCCGCCTCACAGAGAAGACCACTGGTATCGCTGACGAGCAGGGCAGTTAGTCGTGCAGGCAGGCAGAATGTAGTGCTGCCATCAACATCACTTCTTAACCACTTGCCAACTGCTCTATAGTCGAATGATGGCTACAGCGAGGTTGTTCAGCTCTGGGAGCGCGATCTCCGTGATCCAATGACACAGCAGATCACCGGGTAAATGCAGGTTGCCAGTTATCGGGTGCACTTTCCTGACACTGTCACAGTGTGAGGAAAGTACTGCCGATAACTGGCAATTGTCATAAAACAGATCGGCACTGATCATCAGTGCCCAGCTATGCAACCCAACTGTGCCACCCACCTGTACCCAGCAGTGCCACCCATCTGTGCTCATCACTGCCCAGCAGTGCCACCCACTTGTGCCCATCAGTGCCTAGCAGTGCCACCCATCAGTGCCGCCAGTCAGTGCTGCCCATCAGTGCTGCCTATCATTGCAACTTCAACAATGCACATCAGTGAAGGAGAAAAATTACCTGTTTGCAAAATTGTATAATAGAAACAATTTTTCAAATTTGTTTTTGTTTATAGCCCAAAAAATAAAACACCCAGTGGCAATTAAATACCACCAAAAGAAAGCTCTATTTGTGTGAAAAAAATTATAAAAATTTCATATGGGTACAATGTTGCATGACCGCGCAATTGTCACACAAAGTGCGACAGCGCTGAAAGCTGAAAATTGGCCTGGGCAGGAAGAGGGTATAAGTGCCCAGTAGGCAAGTAGTTAACAGAGGGACCATGAACACAGGTGCTCCCCCAGCAGAGAGATTACTGCTCATGCTGCAAATACTACAAACCGGGTGACTGTGTTAAATTCAGTTGTTCAGTTCAGTACACCTTACACCACAGATTATCACAATGAGACTCAAACTTCCTAGCCCATTCAATATTATGGCATACTTCTTTAGTGTCTCACTATTATCCTGAAACCAGGACTCAAGCCTGTTCCAGCTCCCACGGAACTTGCTAGTTCACTATCCTTAGGGGTTTAGCCTCTGCTGAAGTCTGCTACTGCCCCTTTCTTCAATTTTAGCCAATCCTTGCCTTCATCCTTTGTGTTAAAGAGACCTTACCTAGTTTTAACATCACTCAAAGGAGAATCTTCCTTTGGTTATACCATCTTGTGGAGATTTTGCTTTTACACAAGAAGGGATCTGAACCTTAATGTGCATCAACTAGGGCACCATCAAGCATGCAGAAGATTTGTCACCATTCTTTAATGAGATACAAAAGGGGACATTACTTATTATAACAAAAGTATTCACCTCAAGAGTTTAACCCAGTTACCAGCTATTGAGAACCCCAAAGTGAATTAGCCTGGCATCTTGATAGTTCACTTCAGCTCACTTGGGAAGCAGGGCATTGGGGTTTGCTTAAAGTGATACTGTGCTTCATTATCTTGTTAGATCTTTGAGGGTTTATTTTTTATGCATATCATATATTTAGAAATAAATACCATTACCTATGCATCTGTTGAACTTGAAAAGGGTGAGGACACCTGAAACAATTGTTTAATTGTTCTAGTTATATAGCTTACAATATACTATACATTTAATGAAACATTTAATTACCGTAAGACAATTAACTTTTTGGATTTTTTTGATAGAGTATGGCAACTCATCCAATACATGCAGAGTGGAACTATTTACACACGCATCTTACCCTATACCTAAACCATACCTTTTGTTTAGGCCAAGCATAAAATAAAAGCAGCAAAAGAGGACTACTAAGACTACTGCCCCCAAATCAAGCACCAAGAATAAAGACTCCAATAAACAGACCCTATAAAAAGCTACAAAAGGGAGGGGTCCAGCAGCTAAAAAGTAAAGATGCATGTTGATACAGAAAGGGGTTATATACATAAATCTGTGGGCACAGGGAGAAGCATGCAAGACACTATAGTACAGCACTGCAATGCAAATCATAGAATAGATCAGTTTAGTACTGATCTACCTCTAGGGGCCAATTTGAAAAAAAAATAGCTTTGCAAATGCCTGAAGATTTGTACAAGCATAATGAATAATTCCCATACTGTATGTGTCATAGTTTCCTTGTTGCCTTTTGCTGGGCAAATGTAACAACCCTAACATTTGATCATAAAAGTCAATAGACCCTGAGATATATTGGGCTAAGAATATTTGACAAAGAGTTAATAAGCTATGAAAATTTGACCACAAGGAGAAAATATGACCTGCACTCTGTGTACAGTCTGTGGAGAATCTTGTGCGAATGACAGAAAAAAATGGGTGTTCAGCTGAATGACCCTCCAGCTGCAGAGTGAAGCAAAACATCTGGCAATGGTATTGATACCTGAAAATAAAAATGCTTTCCCTCTAAGACATGACAAGCGACCAGGCCATTCCTTGACACGATAAACTTGGAAAGAGCCCTGTTAACTTTAGCACGCACCTTGTGTCAGGGCAGGAGCTGAGGAACGGACAGGCAGGCCTAACAATGTAACGCACTGGCTGACGACAACCACCACCCACAGACCAAAGTCCCTCAGGGCGCGGAGTCTAAGTCCCAGGCTGCCCTTCACCAGGGCCCCTGATGGTGGGGATGGACTTGACGCAGCCAGGAACCAGGTCGCGGCCCCCGAGACACCTCAGCTGCGGTAATGGCCGCCGCCAATGGCGTGTAGCTGGTGGAAGAGACAAAAGAGTAGTCAGACAAGCCGGGGTCAACAACAACAGGACAGAACAGTACAGGACAGCAGACGAGAATCACAGGTCTCGAGCCAGGTTCAGCAACAGAGGGTCAGATCAAAGGAGAATACAAAGAATAGTCAAGACAAGCCGAATCAGATACCAGGAGAGTCACGAGAGTCAGAACAGAGTAACAGCAACACAAAGACACAAGACACAAGTGCAAAGAGCATGTGCGGGCCACAGGCTTATATGTCATCAGCCACACCCCTCTGGAGGATGGACCACAGAAACCTGAAGGCATAAAAGGACTCCCATCATGCACAGCAGAATCCAAGATGGACGCCAGCACATGCAGTAACATAACCTCAGGGAAAAGGTAGGACCTTGACAGTACCTCCCCCTCAAGGGCCCCTCCCCCTCTGCGGCTCAACAAAAGGTTTCTGAGGAAAGCGGGTATGAAAAGCGCGGAGGAGGACAGGAGCATGGACATCCGCGGAAGGAACCCAGGAACGCTCCTCGGGACCATAACCGCGCCAATGAACCAGGAACTGTAATCGACCGCGCACCAATCGAGAGTCCAGGATCCGGCTCACCTCATACTCCTCATGACCGTCAACCCGGACAGGACGGGGCCGAGGAAGAGAGGTAGTGAAGCGATTGCAGATCAGAGGTTTCAACAGGGAAACATGAAAGATATTGGAGATCCGCATCCCAGACGGAAGGGCAAGGGCATAGGCCACCGGATTCACTTTGCGGAGAATGCGGAAAGGACCGACAAAACGGGGAGCCAGTTTGGGTGTGGGCACCCGAAGATTGAGGTTGCGAGTAGACAACCACACCCGATCGCCGACCTGGTATGAAGGAGCGGGCAACCGTCTGCGATCAGCCTGGAACTTCTGGCGCTGAGCTGAGTCCCTCAAGGCCCTCTGGATCTGCCCCCAAGAAGAACGCAGGGCAGCAAGATGGTTCTCCACAGCCGGAATGTCCTGTGGTGAGAACCTCTCAGGTAATACCGCGGGTTGAAACCCATAGTTGGCCATGAAGGGAGACATCCCGGTGGAGGAGTTGACCGCCGAGTTCCTGGCAAACTCTGCCCACGGCAGGAGATCGGCCCAATCGTCCTGATGGTCTGAAATATAACACCGAAGGAATTGTTCTAAGGCCTGATTGGAACGCTCCGCAGCCCCATTGGACTGCGGGTGGTAGGCTGATGAAAAGGAGAGACTAATACCCAACTGGGAGCAGAAGGCACGCCAGAATCTGGACACGAACTGACTCCCGCGGTCTGAGACAATCACCTTAGGTAACCCATGCAGGCGAAAAATCTCCCTGGAAAAGACCGTGGCCAGTTCTTGCGCTGTGAGTAATTTCCTGAGTGGAATGCAATGGCACATCTTGGAAAACCGATCGACGATCATGAGGATGACCGTATGACCCCGAGACACCGGGAGGTCTACAATAAAGTCCATCCCTAGATGTGACCAAGGACGCTCCCCATTGGGAATGGGTTGCAGAAGACCCAAAGGGAGATGCCGTGGAGACTTATTCTGGGCACAGATCGAACATGCCGCTACATAAGAGGCAATGTCGGCACGGAGGGTTGGCCACCAGAATAAGCGAGAGACGACCCAACACAGCTGGTTCTTCCCTGGATGCCCGGCAGTTTTGGCGTTATGGTAGGTACGCAGCAGGCGGGTGCGCAATCCCTCGGGTACGAAACATCTACCCTCCGGCCTCCCGGGAGGAGCATCAGTTTGAGCCGCCAAAATCTGCTCCCCAAGGGGAGAGGTCAGACTGGTGCAAATGGCAGCCAGGATCTGATCTGGAGGTATAAGTGAGATTGGCTCAGAGTCCTCCCTGGACAACTCAGAGTATTGGCGTGATAACGCATCAGCCCTGACATTCTTGGAACCAGGCAAATATGAAACCACATAGTTGAAGCGTGACAAGAACAGAGCCCATCTGGCCTGGCGGGGTGTCAATCTCTTGGCCTCCGAAAGATAAGTCAGGTTCTTGTGATCGGTAAGAATGAGGACCGGAACCGCGGAACCCTCGAGCAGGTGCCTCCATTCCTTGAGAGCCAGAATGATGACCAACAACTCCCGATCTCCAATCTGGTAGTTGCACTCAGCCGAGGAAAGCTTCCTGGAGTAGAACCCGCAGGGAAGTAGGGGTCCATCGGGCGACCGACGCTGAGACAGGAGAGCCCCTACTCCCATCTCGGAAGCATCAACTTCGAGGACGAAGGGCAACCCAGGATTGGGATGCGAAAGAATCGGAGCCGAAGCAAAGGCAGCTTTCAGAGCCTCGAAAGCTCTGATGGCCTCGGATGGCCACTCGTGAGGGTTACTCCCCTTCTTGGTTAGGTCAGAGAGAGGCTTTGCCAATGTGGAGAAGTTCCTGATGAACTTCCGATAGTAGTTGGCAAAACCCAGAAAGCGCTGAATGGGCCGAAGACCATTGGGACGAGGCCACTGCAGAACTGCCGCAACCTTCTGAGGGTCCATGGAAAATCCCTCCGCGGAAATTATGTAGCCCAAAAAGGCAACCTGGGATCGATGGAACTCGCACTTCTCGAGTTTACAAAAGAGTCCGTTCTCACGCAATCGTTGCAGCACCTGCTTAACCTCCTGGACATGGGACTCCATGGAGGTAGAGTAAACCAAGATGTCATCCAGGTAAACCACTACGCATTGCTGCAACAAATCACGAAGGACATCGTTTATGAATTCCTGAAAGACCGCGGGCGCGTTACACAATCCGAAGGGCATCACCAGGTATTCGTAGTGCCCAGTTCTGGTGTTAAACGCGGTCTTCCACTCATCCCCCTGTCTGATCCGTACGAGGTTGTACGCCGCCCTAAGGTCGAGTTTGGTAAAGACCGTTGCTCCCTTAAGGCGGTCGAATAACTCAGAAATCAAAGGAATTGGATATGCATTTTTAATGGTAATCCGATTGAGACCCCTATAATCGATGCAGGGCCTCAATTCCCCACCTTTCTTCTTTACGAAAAAAAACCCCGCTCCTGCTGGGGAAGTAGACTTACGAATGTGCCCTCGGGAAAGCGCATCCACCACGTACTCCTCCATGGCCTTATTCTCCGCAACCGAGAGAGGGTACACCCTGCCACGTGGAGGAGTGGCCCCGGGTTGCAAGGATATGGCGCAGTCGTAAGGACGATGCGGTGGTAAGGTACCAGCGCGTACCTTATCGAACACGTCCCGGTATTCCCCATAGTCGGTGGGCAACGCAGAGTCCGAGGAGGCACACAATACCTTAACCGGCCCCCGGATGCACCCGGCCCCACACTGTGGAGACCATGAGAGAATCTCGGCTGTTTGCCAATTGAAGGTTGGATTGTGCCTCTGGAGCCAGGGATACCCCAAAACCACCGAATAGTGTGGGGAAGAAATCACCTGAAAACAGGCCAACTCCCTGTGAACAGCCCCAATGGCTACCTCTATTGGCAGGGTCTCGTGGGTAACCTGCGGCGGCTGCAGGGGCCTGCCATCTATTGCTTCGAGAACCAATGGGGCAGCACGAGCCTGCAGGGGAATGGAGTGCTGCGCAGCAAACGAGCTGTCCAAGAACAACCCACCGGCCCCAGAGTCTACCAACGCCTGGGCCGTCACCGAGCCCCCCGTCCAAGAAAGGACCACGGTGATCAGTGGCTTATCCTTGCGGAACGCCGGGGACGAGGAAACTCCACCCAAGATCTGTCCCCGACATGATCTCAGGTGCGAGCGTTTCCCGGACGGACCGGACAAGACTGACGAAAGTGCCCACCGAGGCCACAGTACAGGCAGCGACCCTCCCGACGCCGAGCGGCCCGCTCCCCCTCGGAAAGGCGAGCAAACCCCAGCTGCATGGGTTCCCCACCAGACAAGCTATCCCCAGGAGGCGTGGGAGGAGAGGGAGGAACGGGTGGGACAGAAAACGCAGGTGCCAGTCGATTGGAAGGCCTCCGCAGGCGTTCCTTGAGTGAAGGCCTCTCCCTGAGCCTGGTGTCAATCAGGATCAGGAAAGAGATGAGCTCCTCCAACACCACAGGCAGTTCCTTAGCTGCAATCTCGTCCTTCAATGAGTCAGAAAGACCATGGGAAAACGCAGCCACCAGAGCCTCATTGTTCCAACCGACCTCTGCCGCCAGGGTACGAAACTCTATAGCGTACTCGGCCACGGTCCGTGAACCCTGATGCATGGTCATGAGCAGCTTGGCCGCCGAGGCGGAACGAGCCGGTACGTCGAATACCCTACGGAAGGCATCGACAAAACCAGAAAAATCTTGAATCACCGGGTCGTTCCTCTCCCATAAGGGATTTGCCCAGGCCAAGGCCTTGTCTGAGAGTAGTGAGATGAGGAACCCCACCTTTGACCTCTCAGACGGAAAGGCGTGGGGTATTAATTCAAAATAAATACCCACCTGGTTGAGGAACCCACGACACTGACTCGGCTCACCCCCAAAGCGCTGTGGAAGAGGGGCAGAACCAGTCATACCTCTGGGCGCCGCTGATGCAGCCGTCGAGGTGGTGGACGCAATAGGCGGAGAAGCAGCGGGAGAGACCACCGGAGCGACTACCGGCCTAATAGCACCAGGAGCAAGGTGTGCAGTGCGTGCAAGCAGAGTTTGCAACGCCTGAGCAAACTGATCCAACAGGTGATCCTGTTGATCGAGTCTGGCGACTAGCATTGGGAGCGAAGGCGTGCCTGCACCGTCAGGGTTCATGGCACTTGTGTAATGTCAGGGCAGGAGCTGAGGAACGGACAGGCAGGCCTAACAATGTAACGCACTGGCTGACGACAACCACCACCCACAGACCAAAGTCCCTCAGGGCGCGGAGTCTAAGTCCCAGGCTGCCCTTCACCAGGGCCCCTGATGGTGGGGATGGACTTGACGCAGCCAGGAACCAGGTCGCGGCCCCCGAGACACCTCAGCTGCGGTAATGGCCGCCGCCAATGGCGTGTAGCTGGTGGAAGAGACAAAAGAGTAGTCAGACAAGCCGGGGTCAACAACAACAGGACAGAACAGTACAGGACAGCAGACGAGAATCACAGGTCACGAGCCAGGTTCAGCAACAGAGGGTCAGATCAAAGGAGAATACAAAGAATAGTCAAGACAAGCCGAATCAGATACCAGGAGAGTCACGAGAGTCAGAACAGAGTAACAGCAACACAAAGACACAAGACACAAGTGCAAAGAGCATGTGCGGGCCACAGGCTTATATGTCATCAGCCACACCCCTCTGGAGGATGGACCACAGAAACCTGAAGGCATAAAAGGACTCCCATCATGCACAGCAGAATCCAAGATGGACGCCAGCACATGCAGTAACATAACCTCAGGGAAAAGGTAGGACCTTGACACCTTGGCAAGGTTTCTGCAATTCCTGGCCTGTCGCCCCACTCCGCAATCCCCCCCCTTCCTCCACCTTATCAGCTTGCTTGATAATGTTATTTTCTGTAAAATTGTACAGTGCCACCAATTCACTGTTATTACGATTCCTGTTTTTATTTTCTTATAGTTACATAAGTTTATAAAGGCTGCGTAAACTACACAATAAAATGTGTTGATAAATGTGCTTGTGGCTTGCTGGGGTAGAAAACAGATTTTGTTTTTAAAAAAAGAATATTAACACCCATTGTGAATAGCTTTTTGATACTGTTAGTAGTACATACTTCATTATTTAGTAGTAAACTCTAACATTTCCAAATCTGGTGCATGGCTCTTATCTAAACCAACCAACCAAATACAGAGAACAGAAAAAAGATGCATAAAACAGAGCTTACTTTGCGCTTAATTAGAAACTCGGGAAAACTTCTTAACTTTGCAAATATTTTAAGTATAGTTTTTGAAGTTTTCAAACTACAGTACATTTGGGCAAAACATGTACAATCATTCACAAACATCAAAGCAGTGCAAAGCTCAAAAAAGAAGTAAAGAGGTTAGGAAATAAAAAGCATTAAAATAGTAACAATTTTAAAAGATTGTAATTGTGCAAAAATGTTGCAAAAGCCTTAAATGTCCACATTGTTTTTTTTTGTGAATGTGTCATACATTCTGCAGTTTTCTGCAATCTACTGGTCATTTTTGGCCAGATTACTACAAGGTATACATACTATCAATTATTGTTATGGTCATTCACATTTTATTAATATTTTATCTGGGGTTTGATTTTTTTATATTTTTAATTTTTTTATATACAGTATTTATCAGTTCCCTCTTTTAGCATACTACCTTGGCCATGAAATGTCTTTTTTTTGCATTTTTTATATAGTTGTGTCCTATAAAAAATTATTTTTTATTTTGCATGTTGCTGTTTGTAACCATTTTTTTGTATATCTGTAGCAGTATCTCTGTTCTGCTCCTCAATCCTGAGAGCAACCTCAACCTCTCTGGCATGCGTGGTTGAGTGAAAGTTACTGCGTGCTCTTAAAGGAACACAAGTGTGGATACCTTTAATTCGACTGAATTGGTATCAGGAAATAGACACAAGAGCTTTTAGTAATGAATGAAAGGGTATGGGTTAGAGTAAATGGTGGTTTGAGCATAAATGAGTTTACAGAAGGTAGGTTCAGACACAGTCTGGTAGACAGTATATTTGCTATGTCAAAGTAACTTAGAATAGAGTTCCATACCACTAGACTAAGATTAACTCAGGAATCAGCAAGATCAACAATAAACAGTGTATATAAGCACTGATTGCAATGTGAATAATAATACTAAAACTAGTTTAGAGTGTACTTCAGGAGAATGGCTGAGATATGGTGCAATATTCCCTGAGAGGCACCTTTTAGTATAGGCAATAAGTAACGATCTTTGTGTAGCAGCTGTAAGGGGGCAGTCTTTAGTTCTAACTCTTCAGCTGGCTAGCATTGGGGCCCAATTGTGCCCTTGACGCACATGAGATCAGTCTCAGCAACATCTGCACACAGCAATAAGGCAACTAGATGTCTGTATGGTCAGTTCCTAAAGGGCTCAGTCTCTCTTGCAGCAGATAGTAAATCCCCACAGCAAAAACTCACCAGTCCCAGCAATACTGCAGCTCACCATCCGGTAACACACAGTGATTGTTCCACTCTCTGCTCTGCACCCAGGTGACTCTGGCTGTTGACACATCTGGGCTCAGCACTCATGATCCTGCTCAGACCTCCATTATGCAGCAGTGTTGGTGCACACTAGACACTTGTCTAGGGTGTGTGCTTTTTTTTGTTTTTGTTTTTTTTTTCCTCTCAGAGATTTTTTTTTTTTTAACATTCTGCTAAAACTTTGTGTACTAGTACTGCTTGAACCTTGAAGAAGGGGACATACCCCAAAAGCCTGTCCTGAAAAACTGTATGTTAGTGCAAATAAAAAAAGTATTATGGACAGTACTCAGTTGTTTCTGTTGCACTAATACGACTATAATCACCTCAAGCAACATGTTAGCGTCAGTATGTTTTTGGTAGGATAAAAAAAACAAAATTGTTTCTGGACCTACAAGTACAAACAAATAACATACACATGGGGGTATCGCTGCCATTGTCAAGAGCAGGAGAATTTATTTTGGGTTGTTCTTTCATGGTAGGTTACGGTAGTAGCAAGAAATATACAGCTGTAGCACTACCTCCTTAAGAATTGCTGAGTTTTGGGTCTCCCCTATAGCCCTGCACAGCCAGGGAACACACATTGTCTTTCTTCAAACTTGCACACAGGAGACAGTAACCAGTCGTTAGGCTTGTTTTTGTGATTTTATTAAGGGATAATAAACTTGGATGGGGTTTAGGGATGTATGGGATGCTCAAGAGAACTGTAATTGAGTACAACTCCTGAATAACTGTGTACAGGTCTCTACAGTACAGGTGAAACTCAGAAAATTAGAATATCCTGCAAAAATTCATTTATTTCAGTAATGCAACTTAAAAGGTGGAACTAATATATGAGATAGACTCATTACATGCAAAGCAAGATAGTTCAAGCCGTGATTTGTCATAATTGTGATGATTATGGCTTACAGCTTATGAAAACCCCAAATCCACAATCTCAGAAAATTACATGCAATCAATAAAACAAGGATTGTACATAGAACAATATCGGAACCTCTGAAAAGTATAAGCATGCATATGTACTCAGTACTTGGTTTGAGCCCCTTTTGCAGCAATTACTGCCTCAATGTGGCATGGCATGGAAGCGATCAGCCTGTGGCACTGCTGAGGTGTTATGGAAGACCAGGATGCTTCAAAAGCGGCCTTCAGCTCTTCTGCATTGTTTGGTCTCATGTCTCTCATCTTTCTCTTGGCAATGCCCCATAGATTCTCTATGGGGTTCAGGTCAGGCGAGTTTACTGGCCAATCAAGCACAGTAATCCCACGGTCATTCAACCAGGTTTTGGTGCTTTTAGCAGTGTGGGCAGGTGCCAAGTCCTGCTGGAAAATGAAGTTAGCATCCCCATTAAGCTCGTCTGTGGAAGGAAGCATGAATTGCTCCAAAATCTCCTGGTAGACTGCTGCGTTGACCCTGGACTTAATGATGCACAGTGGACCAACACCAGCAGATGACATGGCTCCCCAAATCAACACAGACTGTGGAAACTTCACACTGGACTTCAAGCATCTTGCAGTGTGTGCCTCTCCATTCTTCCTCCATATTCTGGGTCCTTGGTGTCCAAATGAGATGCAAGTTGCTCTCATCAGAAAAGAGGACTTTGGACCACTGAGCAACAGACCAGGTCTGTTTTTCTTTAGCCCAGGTAAGACGCATCTGACGTTGTTTGTTGTTCAAGAGCAGCTTGACAAGAGGAATACGACATTTGAATCCCATGTCCAGGATCTGTCTATGTGTGGTGGCTCTTGATGCACTGACTCCAGCCTCAGTCCACTACTTGTGAAAGTCCCCAACACTTTTGAATGGCCTTTTCCTGACAATCCTCTCCAGGCTGCGGTCATCCCTGCTGCTTGTGCACCTTTTTCTTCCACACTTTTCCCTTCCACATAACTTTCTATTAATGTGCTTTGATACAGCACTTTTGGGAACAACGTCTTTTGCAATTACCTTTTGAGGCTTTCCCTCCTAATGGTAATAATGGTTTTCTGCACGACTGTCAGGTCAGCAGTCTTTCCCATGATTGTGATTCCTACTGAACCAGACTGAGAGACCATTTAAAGGCTCAGGAACCCTTTGCAGGTGGTATGGCTTAATTAGCTGATTAGAGTGGGACACTTTGAGCCTAGAATATTGCACCTTTTCACAATATTCTAATTTTCTGAGATTGTGGATTTGGGGTTTTCATGAGCTGTAAGCCATAATCATCACAATTATGACAAATCATGGCTTGAACTATCTTGCTTTGAATGTAATGAGTCTATCTCATATATTAGTTTCACCTTTTAAGTTGCATTACCGAAATAAATGAACTTTTGCACGATATTCTAAATTTTTGAGTTTCACCTGTAGATCTCTTCTTGGAGAGCTCTCCAGACTCTTCTGCTGTACCACCCAGTCCCCAGATGAACAATTTCCAGTACAGTGAGCAAGGTTTATGCTAGGTACAGATGATAATTTTTTTTTCATTCAACCCAGCAGCTGAAGGAAAAAAACTGAGAGGTCACCGTACTAACTATGCGATGTTAGTGTAGCAATCTGCCCGCTGCCCCCTCCCCCAAAACACACTGATCAGCGCTGGCAGCCATTGGCTGCCAGTGCTGATTAGCTGTTGGTTTTCCAGCATACCCGTTTGACAGAAGGCTGATGTTAGACTGGCTTCTGTTGGACAGGTTGCTGTTTACACTGGCTAAATGTTGGACGGTTTCTATTGGCCCATGCATATCAGCCTTTAGATCTTCTGCCTGGATCTTATTATTATCTGCAAGTGGTGGATGTCAGACAGGAGTAACTGGGAATCTCATCAATGGAGACACAGACATTTATACCTGTTGGGAAAAAAAAATCTTAGTACAGACAGGAACCACAACTACTTGACCTCCGGAAGATTTTACCCATTTCGTGACCAGGCCATTTTTTGCAATTCAACTGTGCTTCTTTAACTGGCAATTGCATGGTCATGCAACACTGACCATCACACTAATGTATCATAAGTTGTAGTTATAGTTATTTTTCCCAAGGGTTCCCTGAGACCAGAAAGTTATTTCAAAGGTTCCCCTGAACTGAAAAGGTTGAGAACGGCTGTTGTATACAAATTAAATTTATATAATTTTTTCACACAAATAGAGCTTTCTTTCGGTGATATTTTATCACTACTGGGTTTTTTATTTTTTTGTTATATAAAAAATTTTGAAAAAGAAAATTATATTTTTTATTTTCTGTCACAAAACATACCAATAAAATCAAATTTCTTCATAAATTTAGGCCAAAGTCATAGCACTGCCCTTAGACGTCTTTAGATGCCAGTACTTTCACAGACTAATCATTCACAGAATACAAGACATTCAGACAGGGGTGGAACCTGATCATGGCACCGACAGGGAGCGGGATGTAAACGCTCCATGACAGCAAGCGCTCCCTAGGACTCGCTATATAGTGATGCCCGAGATTTTGTGACTTACCCGGGGCTTTGGTGCAGTTCCTTGGGGGAAGCCTGGTCCAAGAGTGTGGTCCCATGTGCCGCCGTGTCAAAGCGGAAAGTGGCGGAGGCAAGGAGGCATGTGGAGAGCTGGTGGGCTGGAAGGGAGACGGACTCTGCCGGAGCCCGGAGCGTTGGCTGCTGGGCGGTCATGTGGTCGCCACAAAGGAGTACTGGGAGACAGAGAGACTGGCCAGCTCAGCACAGAGGAGAGGGTGGCCTATCCACCACAGGATGACCCAACAATCCATGGAACTCCACAGATGGTGACCCCCCCCCCCCAAACAGTCAATAGTCTTTAACAGACATTAACATTAACAGCTACTAATGAACTTCAATATGCACCATCATAGATGGGGTCTCTGACTGTTTGACTACGTTAGTAACCCCCACGGGAAGAGGAAGGTCATTACCAGCCACCCAAGTTAAAAAGGAAGCAAACAAGGGGCTACAGAGGACAGTGAGTCAGAATTTAAAAAAAGGACTTGTACTGTTCTAAGATCATAAGGGGGGATCACCCAGGGGGTTCAGAAAGAGGAGAAACAGAGACACAAGTGTGGAAAAGAACTTGGAGACCCCTAGTGAGGAAACTGGGGTAGGGGGGAAGGAAGGAAAAGGAAAAATGCAAAGGACATTATACCTGCAGGGCTTAACCCTAGTTTGCCCTGTAGAAGTAACCGTTGGTCCTGGGAAAAAATTGAAAAGCATATTAACATCATGAAAGACAAACCAGCAAAAGGAGGATGGCCTAAGCCATCTCAAACAAGTTCAATTAAAGCATGTATGCCTACACAAGAAAAAATATTGAGGGACAGACCCCAGAGAGAGAACAAGGAAGGAGTGGAAGACAGGAGAGGGAAAACATCAATGGCGATCGCTCTAGATTGTCTCTAAGTGTATCTAACATCAGCCAAAGTGTAGAAGCTGAAGACATAGAAAATGGGTCTTTTATTGAGAACTCTGAAGAGCAAGAGAGGTCCTCACAGATGCCAACAAAATCTGACATAACAGACATGTTTATGAGATTGGAATGATCCATAAAACAGGAGATGGCAATAATACATAAAGACTTGGGGCAAGTTTTATCATGAGTAGAGGAAACTGAAGGGAAATTGGATAAACACGTCCAAGTAATAAAAAACTAGAAAAACAGGTTGAAGAAATGAGAAGGGAGCAAAGGAATCTGCTATATAAATTGGAAGACCAGGAGAACAGAGATAGAAGGTGTAATCTGAGGATACTGTGCTTGCCAGAGACTTTGCAAGGAGAAGATTTGATGGAAACAATAGTGAAATTGTTTAATACAATAACAGACAGATCAGCAACAGAGCACCTAAAGATCGATAGAGTGCATAGAAAAGGAAGAGCTCAAAGAAGTGAAAATGGAAAAGACAATCCTAGGGATGTGATTATACGATTCCATCACTATAGAGATAAAATGGAGCTATGGAAGAAGATAAAAGGAAGACCAGCAATAAAATATAGAGAAGCAAACCTACAGATTTTTGCTGGCATCTCATCAGAAACGTTGGCTAGAAGGAGAACGTTGAAACCATTACTGGAACAGATGAGAAAACCGAATATACGATATAGCTGGGGATTCCTAGCATGCTTAATAGGATGGTAGGACGGTCGCTCTGCAAGATTGAGATTCCCGAAGACCTGAGAGACTTTTGTGAGAGACTTGAATTACAGAAAATAGATATCCCAGGCTGGGGAGAGGGGGTAATTGAGAATAGGGGAATAGAAAATGAGAATTGGCAGTTAGCCCCTAAAGGGAAAAAGCACCAGAGATAAAATAGGGGAAGAGGGGGAGAACGGGAGAAGGATTTTTGGAAGTCTGTAGTGGATTTCCCTTTTTTCTCTTCTCTCTGTTTCTTCCCCTCGTCCTCTAGGTAAAGCAAACATTTCAGAAGAAAGGTCAGAAATAAAGAGTTACATATACATTTCAACATGCGGCCTAGGGAGGAAGAACACAGTTGAGATGAGCGTGTGTGTGGTCAGAGTTCCACCCCAGCACGGAATTGACAGTGGGACTAGGACCACAAATGATTCAAAGGCAAGTAATGTGCCTAGGGGGAGGTCGGGGGGAGAGGAATTATTTAGGGGTTAGCGCCGTGTTCCTGTGGAGGGATGATGGTACTCTTGTTGAGCAAAAATTAGATGGAAGGAAAAAAAAATATATATGAGAAATGAAGGAAGTTAATTTTATGACTTATAATTTTAAGGGGCTGAATAGCCCAGGGAAAAGGCATAAGATCCTTAGAGAATTACAACAACGAGCTATTACAATAGCATTTCTGCAGGAGTCTCACTTATTACAGGAAACAAATGTGAAGCTTTACTCTAGATATTACCTAATCTGGTATTATGTAGATTCACCAACTAAGCGTGCTAAAGGTGTGGCAATTGGTATAGCTAAAAATGTTAGATTCAATCTGGAAGATAAGTTGGAGGATCCTGAGGGGTGTTTCTTATTCTTGAGGGGGAGATTACAGGAAATAGAGTGTACATTGGCAAATATTTATTGCCCTAATAGAAATCCGGTGACCTATCTGAAGAATATATTGAGAAAGCTGCTGGATTTTAAAAGGGGTAAATTAATTGTGGCAGGATATTGTAATTTCTGCATGGACCCCCGGATGGACACGATGTCACATGTGCAGAGAGAGGGAGGTAGATGTTATAAATCTATGCGGAGTGTTATATCAATGTCAACTCTTGGATGCTTGGAGAGTGAAGCATCCCAGGGATAGACTATACAATCTACTCTCTGGCACATACAACTAATTCTAGATTAGGCTATATATTGATGGAACATAGACTTTTGGAGGCGTTGGTAAAAATAAATGTAGAAGTCACAACAATATCAGACCTGTTACAAGCAGAATAAGATAAATATGTGGAAATTAAATGAGACACTCCTTCAGGATCAGGAGATGAAACTGAGAATAAAAAGAGATTGAACAATATTTTGAAAGACATGAGACAGAAGGAGTGTCATTTGCCATGGTGTGGGAAGCACACAAAGCATATATCAGGAGAATTTTGAGAACGATTGGGGTAAAAAAAAAAAAAGGGAACGGCAAAAGAAAATTAATACGCTCTTAAGAGATCTATATGAATTAAAATAGCTACATGAAAAGAGAATAACACAACAGATACAGCAGACGATAAAAAAGAGAGAGGAATTATGTAATTTAATGGAGGAAGAAAGAATGGAGGAGAACATTCAACATGATGGCAAGAGAGAGGTATCAGTGGGGGAATAAACCTGATAAATATCTCATGAGAGTGTTGAGAAATAAAAAATCAAGGAATTATATAGAGAAGATTAAAGATGAGAATGGAGAATTGGTTTACTCAACCACTGATATCGCTAATGGATTTAAAAAATATTACAGTAAACTTTATTATGTTAACCCGAAACAGATAAAAGGTCGGGGAAGAAGAAAGAACTAGAAAGAGATGTATTTAAAAGAGGCAGGATTATCAAGATTGGAGAAGGAACGATTAATACGGCATGTCTGGAAAAAACAATAACACAGGAAGAAAATCAGGCGGCACTAAAGAGTAAAGGGACAGGAAAGAGCCCGGGGCCAAATGGGTATACAGTGAGATATTATAAAAAATTTAAAGAACAACTAGTCCCTAAGCGGAGTTTATATATGAATGCATTAGGAGAAGGGATGGAAATGAGGGTGGAGTCATTGTAGGCATATGTTACAATTATTCAGAAAGAGGGAAAAGACTGAACCAATGTGCAAACAGGTTAAAAGACCTAATGCAGGAATGGATTTATCTAGACCAAGTGGGATTCCTTATACAAAAAAGCAAGAAGGAAAAATCAGAAGGAAAATAGATAGGAAAGCTCTATAGTCGACCCTCAGCAGCGGTAAAGGTCAACGGTTTATTATCAGAGTTTTTCAGGATGTATAATGAGACAAGACAGGGGTGTCCGCTCTCGCCTTTGTTGTTTGTTTTGTCCTTGGAACCTCTTTTGGCAATGGTAAGAAATAATATGGACGCGGAGGGGGCTATGGATAGGAGAGATAGAACATAAAGTAGCAGCATATGCCGACATGTTATTCTATGTGGTTAACCCCGGGCTGACATTACCCAATTTAATAAAAGATTATAGAGAGCTGTCAAATTTAAAAATTAATCTGGTAAAATCAGAGATTTTAAATGTTAATGTCCCGATAACTGAAAAAGCTCTGCAAAGAGAATTTCTCTTTTCTTGGAGGGAAAGAGAACTTAAATATTTAGTAATAAAACTGATCTAATCCTTAAAGAATTTATATAAAATAACTACATACCATTAATAAACGAGATCAAGGAGGAACTGAGGAGATTATCGGTAGGACCTCTATCCTGGATAGGCCGAATAAATTTGGGAAAAGTGATAATCATCCCAAAAATCCTACATAAATTTAATATGTTACCTATACAGCTTCCGGGAACCTATGTAATTAAAAAAATTATACTGGGGTGTATCTTGGGGAATAAAAAATCGAGAATAGGTTAAGAAGTTTTGTGTAGAGATAAGGAGAATGGAGGTTTAAGTGTGCCTGATTTTAAGAGACTATCACGCAGTTTTATTAGCACGTATTTTCGATTGGACTCACAATGCGCTAAGGAAAAGTTGGGTAAAGATAGAAAACGCATTAAGTGGGACACAGTTGAATAAGTTGGTGTGGTTGCCATATAAATATCATAAGTTGGCAGAAAGCACAAGCACTTATACACAAAAAGTAATTATGGTATAGGATGGAATTCATAAACAAATAGGGTGGGAGTTTAATTCTCTGTTGATGCCGTTGGCGGAGTCAGACTTTTTCCCACCTGGGAAAGAAAATATTTTGGGTAAATGGATAAGAAAGGGGAATGAACAGTTAAGAGATATAATGAATGGAGAAGAACTATGCTCCTTTCAGGAGCTAAAAAATAAGGAGTTGTTCTTTGGGTTAGATGAGTGGTGTTACTTTCAATTAAGAAACTCTGTTGCAACGCTTCCTAAGCACTTAAAGACAATGGTGGATTTGAACTCAGTTAAACAATTATTTAAAACAAGTAGGGCATGGAAACATGGTAAATCTCAAATATATAAAATCCTTACTGCACTAACAGAAGTTACCCCCCCTCCGTATATGGAAAAATGAGAAAGGGAACTTGGAATATCACTTGCTGAGCAACAAAGAAAATATTAATGTAATGTAAAGGTAAAGGAAAATGTAAAGGAACATGTTTGTTTATTGAATAATGTAATAATTTATTGATGTTAAGTTGAAATATTGAACATTTATAAAATATTTATATTAAAAAAAAATAAAAATTTAGGCCGAAATGTGATTTGCTACATCTTTGGTAAAAAAAATCCCAATAAATGTATATTAATTGGTTTGTGTGAAAGTTATAGTGACTACACATTATGGTTAGCATAGTGGCTAAATGGATAGCACTTCCATCTGGCAGCACTAGAGTCATTGGTTTGAATCCCAACAATGCATTCCCTGTCTGGAGTTGCATGTTCTCCCTGTGTCTGCGTGGGTTTCCTCCCATACTCCAAAGACATGCTGGTAGGTAAATTGGCTTCTGTCTAAATTGGTAGTATGTGTATGAATGTGTATTAGTGTGTATGAGTTAGGGACCTTAGATTGACCTTGTCGGTTAGGGACTGATGTGAATGTACAATATATATATATATATATATATATATATATATATATGTAAAGTGCTGCTCTGATTGATGTTACAGTGATAATCACTGTAACAACAATGCTTTGAATTGTCATGAACGGGTTACATTCATAGCAGCTGTGATTATTATTGTGTGATTGATTGGCCCACAACTATCACATGGTACAGGGTGCTGTGATTGGCCCAGGTACCATGTAATAGTTGTGGGCCAATCACAGTATCATTATAGGAATCACATCTGTTATGATTGAAATTCATTCATAACAACTTTGTTGAAATTGTGAGCATGTGATCGCATAGCAATCACATGATCGAGTGGACACAGCAAACTCAGAAGCAGCGCGCCCTTCGACTGGATTATGTGCATGTTCATGATCCAGCCTGCTTGTGTCACCCGTCCACAGTAAATGTATCATTGGCAGGTGGCAACTGGTTAAAACTTGACAGATATTTTAATCCTTTCCCACATTATCCACAAACGTTTTAGTTGGATTTGGGCTTTAAAAAAAGATCAGTAGTAATTTGTTCACATTTTCTTGCACCTTTAAAAAATTGTATAAAACATCATTTGAAAAAAAATACAAACTGGGGAAAAATGCAGTTGACACAAGCACCAGGTTGGGAGGGCAGACTCCCACCCCCACTCTACATACTATATTTTAACATTTTGAGCAAACATTTGTTAATCGTTTATGAAGGGACACAGGGTCAGAGGTTTTCTGAAATATATGGAGGGCTTTTTTTTCCCCAGAGAATAGGTGCAGGAACTCACCCTCCCTGGCCAACTTCTCACCCCCAACCCCATTGTACATCAAATAATGTGTGAATAACACACAGATGCGTGTGCAGTGCTTAAGTGTACGTATCACAAAAGGCACCGAAAAAACTCAGCACAAGGTAATTAATTACATATCCCCTCCCAAAGTAACCATATATTGCTCACATCTGCACACCTCCACACCTCACAGCTCACCTCTGTACCCCCTGCCAACAGCTCACCTGTGCAAACCTCATCCACAGCTAACCTAATTTCCACAGCTCACCTCCTCTTCCCGTCTACAGCTCACCTCTTCTTCCCTTGTCATTAGCGCACCTCTTCTTCCCCTGTCTACAGCTCACCTGCTCTTCCTTCGTCTAAGCGCACTTCTTCCCCCGTGCACAGCTCATCTCTTCTTCAGCCTGTGTAAAGCTCACTTCTTCCCCCATCCACAGCTCATCTCTTCTTCCTCTGTCCAAAGCACACCTCTGTACTCCTGTCCATAGTTCACCCTAGCACCTCCTTGTCCACAACGAACCTTTGTACGCCCTGTCAATTACTCAACTCTGCACCACAGTTGTCACCTCAGTCCTTCCAACAGCTAATTCTTTGCACAACCACCACCCTTTCACATTTGCTTCCAAAGGTCTCAACTCTGCACAAATCCCCCCATTTCCAGCACTTGCCTCTGTAAAACCTGCCCCCTATACACAGCTCTCACCACTTTTCAAAAAATCCCACCTCCCCTTCACAGGTCTCACCTCTTGACATATTACCCTTTCCCACACTGTTCACAGGTCTCACCTCTTCACAATCCCCCTCCCATTCTTCAGAAATCTACCCCCAAAGCTCTCAACTCTTCACAAATCCCCCCACCCACTCTTCACAGCTCTTATCTCTTTACAAATCCCCCCCCCACACTCTACGCAAATTCCCCCCCACACTCTTTGCAAATTCCCCCCCCCACACTCTTTGCAAATTCCCAACCACTCTCCCACTCCTTCATAGATTCCCCAACCCTCTTCAAAGCTCCTACCTCTTCACAAACCCCCCCCCCCCTCCCACAACTCTTTACAGCTCTCACGTCTTCACAAATTCCTCCCCTCCACACACACTATTTTCCACTCTTAACTCATCTCAAATTCACTCCTCCTTCTTACAACTCTCACCTTTTCACAAAATTCCCAACCCCTCAGCTGTCACCTCTGCACTACACCTCCACCCTCCACACAACACCCCTCTATGCACAACCGCCCCCCTCCTTTCCCTTCACAGCTCTCTCACCTCTTCAAAAGAGCCTTACAGTGGTGCAGCCAGCAATGCTCTGGTAGATGTGCGTCCTACATGAGCTTCTTTTTCCCTAACTCATCAGAACAGCACAGAGCCAAGAGCACAGACCTGAGGAAGGAGAGTGTCTGAAAACGTCTCTCGGCTCTGTGCTACACAGGTCCGACAAGCGGAGGCAAGGGCAGGAGCAGCCTCCCGAAGAACCACAGGTACAAAAAAAATGCAGGCAGATGGGGTTTTAGGGCACCCACCAACATATGCCCTGCCCCCGCACATGCCTTGCTTGCCTGGCAATAGCACACAGAAGCAAGTAGAGGAAATGATTAGTGCAAAAACTTCCTCTATCGCTTTCTGAGTTTTATGACAGGTTGGAGAGAACAGGGCTAGCCAGAGGTGGCAGAATGAACATTCACCACATTCCAGCTGAAAAATCACCCTGGATATATGGGTTATACTACTTTACAATTATCAAGCTCTATGTTTCAAAGGCTTTTCTACCCAACATTAATATTTCATGTTTGTATGGAGGTGTGTAGACTAAATGACCCCTTTTCCCCAAGAAACCAACAGTGAAATTTTTGTCAAGTCCCCAGCTCCACCCATTTCCTGCCACTGTGTGATGGCAGGTCCCAATGGTTAGCTTGCATTTGACTGATGTTATGGAGAATGCAGCAGGAGAATTGAGACTCTGTGGCAGGAGGGCAAAGTACTGAACCCAGGTATGCAAAGCTGGCCCTACATAGGTTGAAATTTGTCTCATTCAGCAGGGACTGGATGAATTTAATCTATGCATGGGCACTGTGGTTGAACAGAAGTCCATCTACTGATGAACCTCTGTAAAATCGCCCTGTCACCGTTTAGCCGCTCAGTAAGTGTTGCAGGCTATAGACTGCTATAGAGATGGCATGGTGGATCCATCCTCGAATGTGTGGATGGGTAATTGGGTACATTTTTTTTGTTCAACCCACTGGTGAGTGTGGGCAGTGAAGGATTTCCCCCTGAGCCAGTGTCCAGGCAGTGCAAGATCATCTTCCTGTATACTGTTCATGCTGTGTGCATATTGGTATGCACGTTTTTGAGTGAGATAAAAGGATCACTGCAGATAGGAATCTGTCACCTTTTTAAGATTCTCCGGGAGTTTTTTGGGACTTGTTAAAGCACTGCATGTCAGTTTTATGTTGCAAAGATCAACCCAGTTGGACCACAATCTAAGTGCTAACAGATAAAAGCGATTGTCACTGGGTTTAGTTACTAAGCAATTAACTCTTTAAGCTGCCACCAACTATTTCTATCATAAAATAGTATACAGTACATTCACAATATTAGCAATGGCAATTATGACTTAGAATAAATGTCTGTAACACACACACACAGTCACCACAGACAGGCATATCCAGAGATTTACACTACAGCAGCGATCTTTATGAGACAGGGATTCTTTAAGTGCATTAGAGACAATTTTAACACTTTTTAAAATATTGTTTAATAATGAAAAGGTAAAAATGGTGCAAATGAAATATTTAGAGATAAAGGGTATTACAAAGAGGAACAAAGAGACAGCAATGCAACAGCAAAACAAAAGGGTTGGAGAATGAAAATATTTATCAAGTACTGGTTCAGCAGAGTCCAATCAACAAGTAAAGTGATACAGTGACTCTCATAAGACTTGACAGATGTTCCTTCTTTGCCTCTCTTTGCTTGTCCATGAGGAGGGTGTTGCTAGAAATTTTCTGACCAATCAATAGGCTGAGGAGTGACCAATGGGATGTTACAAGTTTACAACAGTACCATGCCACTCCTTACAAACAGTTTTATACAGATATTAATATCTCTAACGTGTACAGGTTGCATTCTGGGAACTGGTAGTATTGTCCAGCATTGAATTTCCTTTCCAGAGGTACTAAACATGATTTTTTTCAGATAGGTCTGTCACCAAGGAGGTGGGAGACAGCTATCTCACCTTCTGTATACAATAGCTTAGGCATGTTTTAACCTTGATTTGTTTTGTATTTTCTTCCCCATTCAAATATATAATTATTATCAATGTGTCCTGGTCCTGTCTGATTTTATTAATTATGTGTAGATTTTGCAACTGTGAATTAGGCAGAGGTCTCTTACAGGTTGTGTCAGGTCTAAGTGGCTTTTATGATATTGATTAGCCCTGGGTAAGACATTTTATGGCACACCACATACTGTTAATGGATTGAATCACCCCGAGGCTCCAAGCGGGACAGAATTAACATTAACAAGGCTAATCCTAATTCCCTCAGTGGAGAGGGCTGATAACATTGCAGATGTTTATTGTTAGCAGGTACTGCCAGACCTCATGCCAGACCCTCAGATATTTACAGGTCTGGTATATGTCTTTTTATTAGTGATCTGCTACATAGTGGCTTGGTTTCTGCTGTCCCTAAGGTGAGATAACAGGTCCTTTGAAATCCCAGACCATTGTAGAAATGTGATTTAAGTTAAAAGGCTATGGAGGTGCATTCCTACGAATTTGCTGCTGCAATGTGACCTTATTCTACAAAAATGTGGCTGACCTATGATTCCTAAACAAGATGGCTGCCATATTCAGCATTTTGTATGCCCAATATGCAATATCATTACAGGTACCTCTTTGACTGGTGGGCCCAGCGTAACTGTTCCAGTTGCACTTTTTGTTATGGCGGCCCACTTTGACTGGTGGGCTCAGGGTAACTGTCCCAGCTGCACTTTTTGGTATGGCGACCCTGACCCTATCCAAAACTAAAGAAAAAAAATTGTCTTGAGCTCGATTTTATAGAAGAACAAGTCATTCATGTTATAATACGTCATGCTTCAAATCAGAACTGCCTAATAGGTACCTAAAACCATATTTGTGAAGCAGGAGCCATCCTTCAGTCAGTGCCATAGCCACAGAAAGCCTCTCAAACTCATTCTTGTGAAACTAATCAGAAAGTCGTTTATTAATTAAACAGCAGAACATCTGTTTTTCCTCTCCATCTGGACTGATCTAGCTTTTAGCCATTTAATTACTCAATGCATTATTTAGTTGAGTCTTATTTCATTGCTCAGTTATTTACTAACTTTCTGATAGTCATTAAGGTCCATAATCCAGTCAATCCATGAACTGGATGTACTTAAATATGCCAGATTTTTTAACTTCAAACAAACAAGCTAGTATAAATGTATAGGACATGTACTGTAGGCTATTAATGTGTAGCTGAAAGAAGCTATGTTTTCTCTCAAAGTTTAAAGAAGACCCTGTCCTCTATTATTATCAGCCAGTATTTATTAGTAAATCATTAATAAAAAGCAGTTGAAACAAGATATCAGCATGCCTTGAAAGCTTGCACTACAATCTTTTAGTTAGTAGTTTTGTAGGGCTGGGCAGTGCTCATCCTGTTCCGCCTTGCACAAAGGAGCAGATACTGGTCCTGCTGATGGGTTAAGGACCTTCTATGGCCTTGTCGAGCTCTCCTAGAGTAACTGCCTGCCTCCTGGAATCTCCTCCATGCTCTTGAGACTGTGCTGGGAGACACAGCAAACCTGGCAATGGCATGTACTGATGTGGCATCCTGGAGGAGTTGGACTGCCTGTGCAACCTCTGTAGGGTCCAGGTATCACCTCATGCTACCAGTAGTGACAATAACCCTAGAAAATGCAAAACTAGAGAAAAACAGTCAGAAAAGATGAGTAGGGAAAAAAATGTTAGTGGCCTCCATCTGTAAAGCCATTCCTGTTTTGGGGGCCGTCTCATTGTTGCCC
This sequence comes from Staurois parvus, assembly GCF_062004578.1. Classification (NCBI taxonomy): domain Eukaryota; kingdom Metazoa; phylum Chordata; class Amphibia; order Anura; family Ranidae; genus Staurois; species Staurois parvus. The sequence continues at coordinate 4,259,571 of NW_028317961.1, forward strand.
ATCTAGAGCACCTGCTGTTAATTTAATTAATTCCAAAGCAGCTGAAACTGATTAACAACCCCCCATGCTACTTAACTGACCAAATCAATATCCCAGGAGTTTAATTGACTTGATGCTATACTCTGATTAAAAAGTGTTCCTTTAATTTTTTTGAGCAGTGTATATTGCACTAAGGTTAAAAGGGTTATCTGCAGATAGTGGCTAGAGGTACTGTTATTCAAGAATCAAGCTGTAGTATGTTCATGCAGTTACAATATAGCACTTAAAAAAGGCACATCATTGCTGCAGTACATTACTCAGTAATGGCACAATATTTCAACCATGTATTACGTGGCAATGGCACAGTATTACAGCAGTTATATCATTTAGTAATGGCACAATATTGCAGAGTGGCAATATTCCATTCTTAGCCTGTTTTACAAGAGGGAAGCTTCTGCTGTAAGGGTGACAATGTAGTATAGTATAAGGTAGTAACCTTTGATCTGAGTACCGGAATGCCTGTGTCCCTGTACTGACCCTACTCACTCAGGAATCACTTGCTGCACTGATACCTCTCCCTGACAAATGGGATCTCTGTCCATCACCTATCCTCTCCCTCCAGGTGTGCCTGAACTGCTTGGTCACCCTAATTTATAGAGTCACACACTAAGACAGCTGCCATCACAATCTCTATGACAACTACAGGATGTCTCAAGGAAATATTTTCCTCTAAAGATTCCACTTCTGTAGCATAACGGAACACCACCACCTCCTGAATGGAGGCCATGTTGCACCTGCCGACATTCAGGTAGCAGGTGGGAACTGGATATTGGTAGTAGGACACGATCCTGGCTTGCCAGCATTTACTACTGTTTTATGCCTGCTTGCTTCTGATGGTTGTAAGTACATATAGTTTTATTTAATAAATATTCATCCTGATCTTACTACACTCTGGCTAGAATTATCGGATTCTGAGCACCTAGACTATATATAATGGAAAATCGTGAGTCTTAATGTCACAGTACCTGATTGAGGATTGATAAAGGCGAAGTTTTGCCAAACAGCCGTATCCTAGACTCCCTTTTGGGGAATGCGTGATAAGACCTATTTGGGTCTCCCTTTAAAGTGAGAGTCCATCTGGAGCACATGGTATTTTGTGTATTCACATTCATTGGCAACTACTCTTGCAGCACTGGTTTTATGGTCACAAATATGAGGAAGATTTTATATGGACTTTACTCTGTGGATTGTACTGTCATAAAGTCTTCAATTTGATGATCACTGTATCACTTATATTGCATGAAGAACTATGAATTATTGCTTGTAGCACTGGTGTTTTGTGTCACACATATAACACTTGTTTTTTTATTTGAAATTATTGCTATTGTCAAATGCTTTAACACTAGACACATTTGATAAGAATTGGGGTGGTCTTTGGGTCGTATCCAAGGAACAAACTACGCCAGGGTAGGTGAAATCTCCCCCGGAATTGGACACCTATGAGCAACAATATGACACCTACCAATCAAATGCATCAAAAGGGAGGATTTAAAATAAAACTCCAAATGGGGAAGCCTAACATCTCCCGAGACTTTATACCAAACTAACATATCATATCTCAGACGAGAGGACTTGCTGCCCCAAATATATCAGAGTATTGCTGATCGTAAGTGAGCAAAATACGTCCAAGGAACAAAGATCATGACTCTTTGAAATAAATAAAGAAAACAAAGTAATATTGTGATTTTGAATCCTGTCAAACCAAGAATGTCGAAGACGAGCCTAGGTTTTCAAATGAGCTATGATACTTTTTAGCAGGAGTAGGTAATTTAGTGACTATACAGCGCCTTTTTCAGATATTTATTTGTAAAATAATTTGAAAACCATTTATCATTTTTCTTCCACTTCACAATTATGTGCCACTTTGTGTTGGTCTATCACATAAAATCCCAATAAAATACATTTATGTTTTTGGTTATAACATGAAAAAATGTGGAAAATGCCAAGGGGTATGAATACTTTTTCAAGGCACTGTAAGCGTGTGGGATCCTTCAGTATTTGAATCCCCAAGTAAGGGTTTGCTCCTGCCAGTGAAAATTTTGTCATGATGTCCTGGCTTCCCCCTTGCCAGGGAGATATTCAACACCTCCGTGTAAAGGCAGGCGTCTCAATACTTTTGGCAATATAGTGTATGTACTGTATATCGACTATAGGTCTTTGTTGTGGCAGAGTTAGCAATTTTTAAACAATTTTTTCCTTTTAGAATTAATTTGTTGCATGTGCCTTTAAGACTTCATTTACATCCTTCATGCCCGCCCTCCCCCTTCTGGGGATAGCCCATTAAATTCCAGTCCTCTGTAGTTCCCTGTTGACTTTAATAAAGCACTAGTGTGTGAAACGCATCATCATGGCATCCACAATGTCTCCCGCTGGCTTTGTACACCAAGTCTCCTTATACTAAGGGTCTGTGGCTCCTGTTCCAGCTTGCTTGCGGTTCATCTAAGGTCACTTCCGGTGCACGGATGTCACTTCCAATGTGCGGCTCACACCAACACTGCTGTAAGCTCCGGAGGCCGGCGGTTTACATCAGCTACACCAATACACATACCATTGGTAATTTGGAAGAGAATGTTACCTGCAGCACTTATAGTGTCATGGATTGATCCCATGCCATCTGTATTGGCCTCCCCAGCAATTCTTTACAGCAAACCGGTATGTCATACTCTGCCACCATCATGGTTCAGCTGTCATCATTAGGAATAGTCTACATGTTCGAGTCAAACATACGCTCGACTTGAACATTGGATGCTTCGTGTGATCGCTGAACACATGAACATCTGGGGCGTTCAGCGGGCTGTTCGCGTGCTCATCCCACAATGCAATGAGCTCTGGCGGTGCATTGTGATTGGCCAAAGCATTGCACCTGACCACAGGTCAAGTGCAATGCTTTGGCCAATCACAGCTGAGTTCACAATAAGAGCCATTATTGGCCAAAGTCTCAGTGACTTTGGCCAATCATGGCTCATGGCAATTGGGCAGAGCTAGCGGGGACGTCACTGCTAGCTCTGTCCAATTGTTAATGACAGTGATGACAGTTGCTGGTCAGAAGTACACTGCCCAATTGTTTACATCTGACTCGCAAATGTCAGATTGTGGCAAGTGCTCGGTCAGCAAGTATCGGGTTTTTTTTGTATTTCAATGCTGGAACCATTTTGTTTAACCTCCCTAGCGGTCTGATTATGTCAGTATTTCTGTGCTCAAAGCGGTACATTTTTTTTGCATGGAAATATGTCTTTTCTTTATTATAGACCTGTAATTCTTAGGAATAACTCACTGAAATCTGTCCGAAGAAGAGTCTAGTAAACATCCCGGGTATGTTAAAATTTGAAACACAAAATCATAAATTATAATTTAATAACCATAAAAAATAATATAATAATAAATTTTATTCAATAATGTAATCAAACCAAAAACACTGTAATTGGAAATAGAGCGCCAAGTTCGCACATCACTGATCTTAGTCGCAAAATTGTTTTCAGTGTCTGATGACGAATTTCCCCACGAATCATAATCACTCAATTCTGCAAGTGGTTCTATTTTACTATCGCTGTTCTCTAGCTGGTCTAAAACTGCTTTTGACCTAAAGGGACGCTCTTTGGATGCCATGGACGTTTCTCAGTTTCCAGGCAGAAGAACAGTAAAAATGCAGGCAGGGCACAGGACAAAGCACTAGGGATAAAATTTATGTGAAATGGTTTAATACAGTAATGTTTTACTATGTGATTTTAGTGTATTGAGTGAATGTAACTTTTTAAAATTTTTAAATTCCCCGCTGGTTAAGTCCCCGTAAGTCCCGACATCGCAGGGAACGGAACCCAGAAGACGGATGCCGGCATCGGTCAGAGGACATTGTCAGGGACGCTGCAGGGGGGACATCGTGGGAGCGAAGGACAAGGTAAGTGCAGAAGGGATCCTGGAGCAATGCTGCAGGGTATTCCCGAGTGCAGCTCGGGGTTACCGCTTGTGGTACTGAAACTTTACCCCGAGCTACACTCGGGAATAACTCCAAGGGAGGTTAAATAAAAGACTGTTTTTTGTTCAATAAAGGATTTTTAAGTCTGGTTTCTTTATTTTTTCACACTTTTAACCCTTTAGTGAATGTGTAGGAGTACAAGTACCCCTTCAGGGTACCTCTTATTCACAAAGGGGGGAAGCATAAGGGTTACCCCTATTTAAAAGGGTACCCTGATGCTAATGACCCCCCCGCCTACAGACCCCCACAACTACTGAGCTAGGGTGGTGGGGATGAGGCCCTTGTCCTCATCAGCACGGGAACACCGTCCCAATGCCAAGGGCACGTGGCCTGGTAAGGCCCAGGGAGGGGGGGGGGGGTGCTCACTTGTCCCCTCCACTTTCCTAGCCTGCCAGGTTTGTGCTCTGATCAAGGGTCTGGTAGATATTTAGGGGAGACCCCCACACTTTTTCCCTCCATTTTTTGGGGGGTGGGGTTCCCGTTAAAAGTTCTACCAGGCCTAAAGGGCCTGGTATGGCTTTTAGAGGGAACCCCAAGCACTTTCTCCCCCAAATTTTGGGAGGTGGAGTTCCCCTTAAAAGTCCTACTAAGTATAAAAGGTCTGGTATGGCTTTTAGGGGGAATCTCTTGCACTTTTTTTTACTTTAAGCAATGAAAAATTTCTGCCCCTTTAAAAACAGTACTTTTTGAATTTTTTTTTTCACTGATTTCTGTCCCTCAGGGAGTCCGTGAGTCCCCATACCTCTTTTATGGCCAATAATTTGCATATAAGCCTTCATAATGTGCACTTTTTAATTTACAAGTTTGAGTCCCATAGACTTGCATTGTGTTCGATGTTCAGGATAGGTTCAAATGTTCTACCAACGAACCGAACAGGGGGTTGTTGAGACCATCAATAGTCATCATCAACGATCCGCTATTACTTATTAAGCTATTTCACCATTGACTGTTGCAAACAATTTTTTAAGATCTATTAAACTTTTATCTTTTTGGATTGCATGTGTCTGTTGACAACACTGTGAACAAGGTCTGGATACTTTAGTTGAGTTAGCACCATCTTGTGGCCTTTATCCTTAGCGCGCTTTTTCAGTTTTTCAACAGCAAAACACCATTAACATGTCAAATAAAAAACTGAACTAGGGACTACCTGCAACTCAAGAGCCCTCTGAAGGACCAATGCCCAAATCTGGAACCAGATAAAGCCAAACCCCTTCGCTTATAGAGAAACCTAACAAGACCGGAAGGAGAAGATGTAAAACCAGCCTGATGCTCAAGACAGAGAAAAAAAAAGTCACAACCAGAGAGGAAAGATCCAAAATGGGAGAAAGCACCAAATCAAGGTCGATGTGAAAACATTAGGCAAACTAGAAAACTAGAATAAACAACAATTTCCTAGCAGAGAAATAAAAAATGGTCAAAAAGGAAAGGGAGAGGCCTCCTAGTAAGAAATAGGTACCAAAGAGAGGGCATAGGAATATCATCCTTGTAAAAAGAGTCGGAAGGCCCTAAGCTTCTTCACACAGACCCTCAAAAACAAGGATCTGCATGCCTAGAATGATTGTCAGAACAGAATGTCAGAAAAACTTTAATTACAGGTATCAAAACCTGTAAAGGGTGTTAAAGTGGCTCCTGAGTTCATCTAGAGAGCCTGGGATTTGATCCCAGGATGTCAGAATGACTAAGGGGAGTAAGAAGCCTAGGAAGCACCCCAACATAAGTAGGTATGAAAGCTAGAATTCCTACTTATTATTTGGTGAGATGGACTAAAACATTGATAGAGCTGAAGACCAAGCTCAGCACTCTCTTAGCAGCATGGGAAGGGCAACTCTGGAGCAAACCTCCAAGAAAGAACCTTCTGAAATTCTGCCTATCAGTGAAGCTCTAAGTCACAGAATGCTCCTGACTCCCCAGATCTAGTAAATCCAAAACAGTGAAGAGCACCAGCAAATCCTTTTTCATGAAGCAACCAGGGAAGAGGGTCTAACTCCAGGTGAACAGATCCAACCAAATCATTAAGGCATTCCCTGTACCATCAGTGGATGCCTTCTGCAGGAGATTAGTATGTTATCCCTGCAGACAGCACAGGGTGTTACAGGACCCTCCTCCAATATCCACCACTTGAAAATCAGGTTCTAAAAAATGCACCTTAATTTGTTAACCTTTCCTCATTGTAAAGAAACTACCAGTTGGGAAACACTGGCCGTCATATGATCGCTCTAAAGAGGATCAGTGCAGTCACAACTATTGGAAACACTAACTCTCCAGAACCTCAAAGGTGTCAATGCCAGGAAGAAACCAGGGAATCAGATGTATTGATAGCCTTGGAATAGAATCTTGGTGATGCAGCCCTTCTCAGACTGGGAGATCAAACCAAAACTGGAAATGAAGCACGCAGGTGGCACAAACACCTAGTACATTATCCAAGGTTTATTAAAATTGTTAAAAACAGAAAACATACTCACAAAATAAAATGCATAAAGACCCTGTAAAGCCACAGGGAAGGCCCAATGTATTGGCAGTGTCCAACTGGTGGTGTGGTCAGCCTGCTGATGCGTTTCAGGGACATGTGAGTATGTTTTCTGTTTTAACAATTTTAATAAACCTTGGACAATGCGCTAGGTGTTGGTGGTTTTGGTACCCAAGGTTTTGACAAAAACAATTTCTTTCCTGTCACAACAAGTACTCCCCTATATGGTGAAAGTGCAATAGGTTGTTGTCCCATGATGTAGAAGGAACCATCTGTAGTGGAAATCCAGATTGTAGCCCAGGAGATAAGGATTCTTCAATCAGTGGAACCTCACAGAGATGGGATTAGAAGACCCCATCTGCTGACTCATTGGGAAACTGAGAGATTAGGCAGGAACCTCCTGATCCTCTGAGACAGAACTGTTAGTCTGCACAGGAGCTAGACATGTAACAGTAAAGTAAAGGGTTGAGGTAGACTGAGAAGTACTGCGAGGAAAACGGGAGCTTCAGAGAGCAAGGTCCTTCAATCATGAGTCATGAGAAGGTACTGAGACAGACACAGTGGTAATCACCCTAAGGAGTATTGTATTAGGTGTGCAAGGGTGACACTGAGGAATCAGAGACCTGGTAGGTCAAAGAACAGCCAAGTTCAGGTTCCATCTTGCTGTGCAGACCAGAATGTCCTCCTAAAGAAGAAGATGTTGATACAGATGGCTACCAGGCACTACTTTACACTCCTCAAGGGAGGATAGAGAGGATGGTGTTCAGGGTGGGACACAGCTCCTGAGGCTGACACAGCAGCTGAAGGAGGAACCTGGGTTTCAGAAGACCCCAAAAGGGCAGGGGGATGTCTGTTAATCTGTGGATGGCACAGAGGGGTAGATGTTGAACAGCTGAAGAGAGAACCAAAGGCAAAGAATTAGCCTGTAACCCCAAAGGGGTGCATACAGGGGCGGACTGACAACTCATGGGGCCCGCGGGCAATAGGGGATCATGGGGCCCCTGTTTCCTTGCCCAAACTCAAAAAAGCCTATGAAAAAGGTACCAGGGGCATCTCATGGGGCCCCCTACTGACCCCGGGCCCTCAGGCAGTGCCTGAGTTTTCAAATGGTCAGTCCGCCCCGGGTGCATGTTACATTAGGATGCCTCAAGGGCTCACTTATCAATGGTCTGCAAGCATTAGCAAACATCTTTTACGCATGGAGGTGCATCTTCATGCTGAAGGCTTCTCTGAGGGTTTAGCAGGTTTCTTCTTGCCAGTCTTGGGAGTTGCTGGAGAACCAGGCTTGGGGGGGATCTGGTTGTGCATAATTCAGGAATAGATGAGGAAGAGGGATGGGACTCAGTCAACCTTTCCTTAGACTTCCTATGTTGAGCAGATGAAAGCTTGGCCTCCAATGATCTCCTCAATAATATTTTCAAGTATTTAAGTACATCTGGCTCTTAGCACTATAGCCAGAATGCTTAGGGCATCTGTATAGACAACAGACCTATATGGGACACAAGATTATATGCTTCCAGCAAACAATAACAACTAAAACATAGGACTTCTCCAGACATCTCCTCTAAATGGTCTATGAGCAAGGGGTCCACAGCAGTGGTGGCGAAATCTCTTTTGAGGTATTTACCCATTTGGCTACAGTTTACAGATTAAGGTCACATGCAGAACAGAGTGAAAGGCAGAGCACACCATTATAAACTCGATGATTTTAAGGCATCATTCAAGCTGTTGGTCAATAGCATCCTTAAATGTAAGAAACCCTTTTCAGGTTTAGTAGCCTTTCTAATATGGTGGGTCACTGGTAGATCCACAATGGGTATAAACTAGGGATGCACCAATACCCTTTTTTAATGAGCGAGTACGAGTACCAATACTTTTAGTCAAGTATTCGCTGATACCGAGTAAAGATACTTTGCAATGCAATTTGTGTCCATACAAAATGTATGGATGCACATTGCACTGCAAAGAAAGGCATGTGATTTGAACAGGAATGCAGTATGATTCTTGTCCAAATCGCATGGGTTTCCTCTAAGATCCAGCAAACTTGCGAGCTGCTATAGAGAGCCTTTTCTAATTCAATATATTGAATATAAGCCAAGCTGTTTATACCTAATCAATCTCCAGCAGCAGTTGAACACCCAGGTACATATCTCATATAACTAATCATACAATATACAGTATAACCAATAATAAGAACAGCACTACTTATACATAAAAATCCAAATTAATAATGGTGCATTATAAATATTAAAAAAAATATGTAAGTAATTTTCCTTCAATGGGTAAATATTTCAATCCTTGCGCAATGACACCTTGTGCTCCAATGAAATAACGTGCCAAAAAACACCACCACCAGATGTCTGCTCACCTCCACAATATGTCCTCACATTAATATACTTGGTCAATCAATGCTTTTTGTTCCTTTAATGGACGCTGTCGATTTCCTATGTGGACTCAAGGAAAAGTCTTCTCAACTTCCAAGGAACTTCTTCAAATATAACACTCCACCTCATACAAATAAACTAAATCATAGTTGAATAAAAACAAACAAGGGCGCACTCTCATTGTGCATTACCGTGGTATAACACGTAATTTATTAAATAGAAAGGATGTATACTCACAAACCAACGTGATAATGGGCAGTATAGGTGATCCACAAAAACAGTCACAATACAACTGTGTCTAATGATGCGGATAAGCTGACACGTTTCGGGAGTTAAACCCCCTTCCTCAGAGCTGAGGGGGTTTAACTCCCGAAACGCGTCAACTTATCCGCATCATTAGAGACAGTTGCATTGTTTGTGAGTATACATCCTATTTAATAAATTACGTGTTATACCACGGTAATGCACAATGAGAGTGCGCCCTTGTTTGTTTTTATTCATCAGTGGTCAGATTTCCCTATCTCAGAAGGGCAGCACCTCTTCGGTTGGCATTTGACAATTCCTTGGTTTGCATGAAGATTGGAGCGCTGGTTTCGTTTGTTTTTCTTTTGGAGTAAACTAATCATAGTGCTTTATCCTTGTAAAGTTTTTATTTCACCTTAAAACATATAACATTTGTGCTCACATGTATTAGGTGCTCATTTGCACCAGATATAACAGCATGCGATAATGAAAGAGAAAGAAAACAGCGGTCCTGTGCAAAGCAGCATCCACTGCTCATTCGGTGGCCACACTCGCTACCCAGTAGAGCGTCGTGATTTCATCACAGGCCCTGCGCCAATGCGTTTTGTCTCTGCACACGTGACTTCAATCACGATCCCCCTGAGGAAGTTGCATGTGCGGTGACTAAATGCGTTGTGGTAATCCAAATAGCTGGCATGTAGATACCAGCTCTAGAAGCAATGCAGCGAGAAAGATCAAGCTGGCATACTGTATCTCTTTCACATAGCTGATTTTGAGAAGTATTAGATGACTGCTTTGGGTGGAAAAATGTGGCAGGGTTGGTTGGAAATGAGATTAAAAAAATTGGGGTTCAAAACAGACATGCAGATAGGGACTTCTGATTTTTTTTTTTACTCTACTAGCTTCCTTGCTGTTATACTCCAACAATATTATGCCCACACATCAGCACAGCTTTACCTTTTACAGCTTAGTGAAATTTCAGTTTGAAAATTAACATGCTCTAGTCCTTCTGAAAATTAACCTAATTAACATAAAAAAAGTGATCCGCATGAACCAGGCAACTGCTAGGACATGCAGAATGAGGCCTTGTTCACATAGGCATATCTATGTGCACACTCATGTGAAGAGCCATTTTTGTACGCACCGGATGCACCTGCATCCTCATGCAGGTAGTCCCATTCATGTCTACTGGGACACAGCAGCTGCACAGAAACAACTGCTGGTCCCAATTTGACAGTCACACAGGTGCAGGTGTGTGTCCCCATACATACACTGTCTGCATTCAGGGACACGTACCCACATGGTTATCAAATTAGGACCAGTGGCTGTGTCCGTGCAGCCGCTGCATCCCAACAGACTTGAATGGGACTGCCTGCACACAGATGTACAAAACAACTATGCATTCTGTGCAAGCAAAGATAGTCCTTCACACAGATATACACATATGTACACACGTGTGTGAATGCGTGTCAAAGACAGCAAAAACAGCCTTCACATTTTTATTTGTAAAAGTTTCCTTTAGGACCCAGTAACACCTGTCTGCTTTAGTGCATTGAAATAACGTGTTGTAATAAAGTGGTTATATACCCTGACATATACCCAGTGAATTGACTAGCCTCAGCGGTTACACAGAGATGAAACAAATTCTCCTGTATAAGTTGTACCCATTCATCTGCAGCCTCTCTCCTCTACAGCCATTCAAAGTACAGAATTTAGGCAACATTTCTCAGTTCCAGAAGGTAGGGGGCATAGATCTGATGTCACACACTATACAGCATAGAGCAGGGAGCTGGGAGTGTAATCTGGCACCTGAATGGAGGGAAAGGACACATCCCCTCTACACATTCTCATAGGAAAACATGCACAACTGAGGCTGTAAAAAAATCTGTTGTGTGCTGAAGGGGGTGGGCAGGGTTGTCTCCCAGTATTGTATGGTGGGGGCATAGACTGATAGACGTGACTCATGCAGCGAGTCAGGGAGGATGGGGGCAGGGCCTGAACATGGTGCCAAGTAGAAGCATGTAGCAGGAGCTCCATGCACCCACCATGAATGCCATACCTTGCACTACTGGAGAGAGGAGTTCCCAGCTGGATGTAGGAACCCTGGAGGCTCCTAGACATGCTGGGAGTGCAGAGCAGTGCCCAGAGAGCTGTGCGTTGGAGAGAGGAAGAAGGTCAGAAGTGAAGTGGAGGTAGCTGAGTGACGGCGACTGCGTGGCCTCCTCAGAAACACTGCCGGCGTGAAAGAGCGAGTGAGGGAGTGGAGCAGGACCAGGGCTTTTTGGGCAGACACCTCAGAAATCCCCCCACCAAGAGTACGATGCTCACGAATACAGGGAACTGAACAGTCAGTGGCTGGGAGGCAGAAGGCTGAGAGCAGTGAATGTTTAAAGGCATAGCACTTCCATAATGTTTTTGTATTGTTTGGAGAAAGAAAACAAAGAGCAGAAGCTTGTGGGATGAGGAGAGAGAGGGTCACCCAGTGAGACATTAAGGTACAATTTCAGTAGCCTTGGTCCAGTCTATAATCTCTATCCCTGTAGAGTGAAGGTAAAAGGGGAATAAGGAAATATTTCAAGGCATAGCAAGAACAGTTAGAGGTAACAAGATAAAGAGCAAATCAGCAAAAGGCAGGGGTTAAGACTCCTAAGACAAACGCTAGTACAATAAAAGAATATATGCCGCCACAAGAGAAAAGTCCAGGATGCCAAACCCCTGAGAGGCAACAGGGAATTAGTGGAAAACAAGTAACGGGGAATAAAAGTGGAGATCAATCTAACCAGTCAATAGAAACAACTGACCCGAGTCAAGGTAAATAAACTTTAAATATAGACTATGAATTGGATATGGGGAGCACTGGAGAGCAAGGAGATGGAGCTTAGATACCTACAAAATTGGATATGGTAGAGATGTTCGCAAAGCTAGAACACTCGCTAAAAGGTGATATGCCAATAATACATAAAGACTTGGGTCAAGTTTTGTCTCAAGTGGGAGAAACGGAATGGAAATTGGATAAGCACACCCAAATAATAACAGAGCTCAAGAAAATGAGATATAAACTAGAAGATCAAGAGAACAGAAATAGAAGGAATAATCTGAGGATTCGGGGGTTAACCCAAGGTGCACAAGGAGAAGACTTAAGAGACGTAATGAATAAAGTGCTTAATCCATTAATAGACAGACCTATAACAAAACAACTGAAAATGGACAGAGTCCACAGGATAAAGAGACCCCAAGGAATATCTCCGTAAACCCCAAGAGATGTACATGTAAAGTTCTATTACTTCAAGGATAAAGTAAAAATTTGGAAGAAAATGAGAGGAATGCCAGCAATATCATATGAAGGGACGGACTTGCATATTTACACTGATATAGCACCTGAAATGTTAGCAAGAAGAAGGACTCTAAGACCTTTGTTGGAGAAAATGCAAACACAAAATATCAGATATAATTGGGCCTTTCCTGCATGTTTGGTGGGATGAAAAGAAGGACGCTCAGCTAGACTGAGGTTTCCAGAAGATCTTCAGGTCTTCTGTGAGAAATTAGAAATACAAGTACCGGATATCCCAAACTGGACTAATGGAAGAAAGGGAGAAAGGTGTCTGGAACAAGAGAGATGGCAATTAATCCCAAAGAAAGGAGTGCAGCAGAAAGGAGATAAGTAGGAGGGAGAGAAGAAGGGAGAAAGAATAAAAGTAAGAAGAAAATAATTATTGAGAGACTAACTAGTGACATTTAACAGAGGGGGTGGAAGAGGTGATTATTGAGATGACCTTGCTGCTCTTTTTCCCCCTTTTGCTCCTGTTCTTCCTCCTTTACTTTATTTCCTGCCTACCACCCCCTTATTTTTTTTCCTGTTATGGGGGGGAGGGGAGGCAGGGCAATTAGTGCTGTGTAGAGATATGGGGGAAAGGTCAATTAAGGGTGCGGTATATGGAGGTGCAACACGCTCTGAAGCTACACCCAAAAGAGGGCAGTTGGAGGTAGTAGAAGGTGTCTATGAACAGAGTCCAACCCCAAGTAGAGGGATCGAGGGTAGGATTAGACCCACAACAGATCCAAGGGCTGGGTATGTGCCAGGTGGGCCTAAAGGGGGAGAGAGGAAAGGGGACTAGGGGGGGCTGGGGGGGAGGGGAGAGAAGAGGGTAGGTGGGAGGATAGGTTGAAGAGAAAGAAGTACTCCGTAACTCTCCTTTGGCTCCTAAGTTATTGTATAGATGTTTCTCTCTATCTGATTCAAATGATATTATTAAGAAATGGTGGAAAAGAACTTAGTTAGTTTTATGACCTATAATGTAAAGGGAATGAACACCCAGGTAAAGAGACATAAGATGTGCATGTTTTTTTTCTTTGCTTTGTAAATCATACTGAGATTATATATATATATACCAAAGGAAATGTTGGTATGTGTTACTTTTTGATAAACACTACTGCAGGCTATACTCATGTTTTGTTTAATGCAATTTAAGCATAATTATTATTACCAAATTTAACTTTCTCTCCTTAAGTATATTTTTTTTCCTTGCAGCAAAAATGCTTATATAAAATTGTGTGCATTTACATAGCTAATGAAAGTTAAAAAAAAAATAGCCACAGTATGGGAAGCTCATAAGGCATGTATAAGGGGTATCCTGATTTCAGTATGGGTAGAAAAAAAAAAAGAGAAAACAGGTAGAAAAAATGAGAATATTAATAGAGGAAATACATGAATTAGACCAAGCTCACAAAAGAAGAACATAAATGGAGGTATATCATAAGATAATCTTAACAAGAGAAGAGCTAAATGATCTACTGGAACAGAATATAAAGAGGATTTTTAACATGGTGGCAAAAGAAAGATATAAGTGGGGTAATAAACCTGGGAAATATCTGGCAAGGATATTAAGAGAGAATAAATCGGTTAATTATATACAGAAGATCAGGAATAAATCAGGGGAGATAGTATATCCAACTAAGATCACTAGCATATTCCAAGAATACTATAGCTCATATTCTGTTAAACACAAGGACCAATGTGAACCAGAGGGAGAAAGAAGATAGAAATGTATTTATAGAAGCAGCTGGATTACCTAGATTAGCAGAAGAAAGAATGGCAATGCTGGAAAATCCAATAACACAAGAGGAAATACGAGTAGCTTTAAAGAGCACAAAAGTGGGAAAGAGCCCTGGGCCAAATGGGCATAGAGTAAGATATTGTAGGAAATTTATGGAACAACTGGTGCCCAGAATGTGTGAATATATGAATGAATTAGGAGAAGGGATAGAAATGAGGAAAGAGTTATTGTTGGCACACATTACAATTATACCTAAGGAAGGGAAAGATTTATCTCAATGTGCTAGCTACAGACAAATATCACTAATGAATGTAGATACCAAACTATATGCAAAGGTTATTGCTAGTAGGATAAAATATTTAATGCCAGAATGGGTCCAATTTGACCAGGTGGGGTTTGTACCTGGGAGAGAAGAAAGGGACAAAGGCCTGAGATCGTTACTCCTTCTGCAGGAAAGTAAGAAAAAGTAAACCCCCAGTGAGATTCCTGTTAATAGACACTGAAAAAGCATTTGACAGAGTAGATTATGGATTTATGACAAATATTTTAGAAGTATTAGAATTAGGATATAAAATGATGCAATGGATAAAAAATGTATATAGTCAGCCTCAGCAGTAGTAAAGAGTAATGGTTCATTGTCCCAACCTTTTACACTTTTTAATGGAACAAGACAGAGATGCCCATTGTCGCCACTCCTTTTTATGTTATCTTTAGAACCTCTGTTAGCGACTATATGGAATAGTGTAGATATAACAGGAATACAGATCGGAGATATGGAGCATAAAGTAGCTTTGTACACAGATGATGTTATTTTATGTTGTAGATCCTATATTGACACTACCAAACTTAATGAGTATAATAAAACAATATGGAAAGTTGTCGAACTTTAAATTTAATCTGACAAAGTCAGAAAAATTGAATATTAATCTATCAAAGGCAGAGAGACAGGCAATACAAGGAAAGTTCCCCTTTACTTGGAAAGATAAAGAATTAAATTACCTAGGAATTAAATTAACCCCATCATTGAAGGGTATTTACCATGTAAATTATGTCTCGTTAATTAATGAGATAAAGGAGGAATTGAGAAGAAGCTCAAAGGGATTTTTTTCTTGGATTGGGCGAATAAATATGGTTAAGATGGTGATATTGTCAAAAATTCTATATAAATTTCAAATGTTACCAATATATCTGCCGCTGGTGTTTCTTAGGGTCTTACAAAGAGTGATAATGAGATATATATGAGCAAATAAAAGACATAGGATTAAGCAGGAGGTATTGTGTAAGGAGATAATAAATTGTCAAAAATTATGGAATGGGCTTATAACTCACAGGGGAAAAGTTGGGTAAAGATTGAAAAAACGCTGAGTGAAGCACAATTAGGTAAAATTATGTGGATTCCACAATTCCGCTCGATAGCAGAAAATACTAGAACTTTAACACGGAATGTATTATGGATATGGTATTTAATATATAAAGAGATGGAATGGGGATATAATTCACCAGTAATACCACTAGTAGGAACAAAATAAAAGATAAAAGATAGGAATGCACATTTAAATATTATGAAAAAATATTATGAAAATAGGAGAAATATTTATTTTCAAGAGTTGAAACACAACAACAGGGACATGTTTTATGTGCTGGAGGAATGGAGATATCACCAACTTTTGCACCTACTAGAGCAATTGATGAATTTAGAAGGAACACAAAAACATTGCACCTCTCATATGTATAAGACACTTACTGTAATGTATGTATATAATGTATGTAATGTAATGTATAAGACTTACTGTACACTTCGATAGAAGCTGGTTTTTCCATTATATATGGAAAGATGGGAAAAGAAATTAGGATCACGGCTGAATGAACAACAGAAAAAGAAAACATTTAGAATTGCTCAAGGGGCAATTGATATGAACACTGCAGAGATGAATTATAAACTCCTGACAAGATGGTATGATATGCTGAGTAGAGTGCAAAAGTATCACCCAGAGAATTCTTTGCTCTGCTGGAGGGGGTGTGGGAGAGAGGGTACAATGGCACATATATGGTGGGAATTTCCCAAGATACAGAATTACTGGCAGAAGATAGTACAACAAATAATAGAAACTGAAGGAGATACCTGCCTCCACCAGTGGATTGCTCGCTATTATACACAATTTTCCAGAAATTGGCCCCATATCAGATTAAGCACCTCTTGATTGGAGGTGATTTTAATTCTATTTTGGACCCAGATCTTGACACCTCCAATCCGCACCATATAATATCTTCAAATCTGAAGGATTGGAAGCATACTTTTGCTCTCACTGAACTTTGGAGGTAGAAACATCCAGCCACCTCAATATTCTCCTACCTGTCGGCTCTACATCATTCAGGCTAGATTTAGCATTCGGTAGTGTACCAGTTTTGTCAAAGATTTCTGGGGCCTCGTATCTTCCAGCCGGTCTTTCTGATCATTCTCTGTTGGAAATATGTTTGAGTGTGGGGTCTCCAAGTGATCCAGGTTTATGGAGACTAGTACCTCAATGAGTACATAATGAAAAGGTAACAGAATTGATTTCTCCACATATGGCAACATTCTGGTCTACTAATGAGAACTCTGCTCCTCCAGCAATGGTGTGGGAAGTGTTCAAGGTGACCATGCCGGGAGAATATATTTCCACCATTAGAGTGTCCCGTGTGGATCATAGGGCCCAATTGACCCACCTTGAGCGCTGTGAGTCTGAAGCTGCCTCAGCCTTTGCTGCAGATCCTGCATCAGATGCTTATCTTTAGCTGGCACAGGCTAGAAGGGACTTGAGTCATCATTATGTTACACTTACCCAGCCCGATGCTCAATTGTTTGCGGGTAGGCTCTTTGAGCTTGGTGATAAAAAAGGGAAGCTTTTGGCTAACTTGGTGGCAGACCCTCTGCTCTGATCTGATCACGGAACCTAAGGCCATACTTCATACATTTTGTGATTTCTTTAAATCATTGTTTAGTCCACCCACTTCTTCGCCTAGCCTGGTTGTGTTTCAGGAGCTTTGGGATCTTTCCTTGCCCACTCTTGACCCTGGGGAGGCGGAGGCATTGGAGGCTCCCATTTCCACCTTTGAAATTGAAAATGCCATAGGATCTTTCCCTAATGCTAAGTCTCCAGGCCTGAATGGTATACTGGGGGAATGGTACAAAACCTATGGTAAGATTCTGGCCCACAAGTTACAACACCTGTTCTTTACCTGTCTGGAAGATGGGAAACTACCTGGTTCCATGTATCAGGCGCATATTGTTCTCATCCCCAAGCTAGGGAAGGACCCTGCCTTATGCGCATCATACAGACCAATTTCCCTCCTGAATTATGACCTTAAGATTCTAATGAAGGTCCTGTCCACCAGGTTGATGAGAGTCCTGCCTTCACTAATAGATATTGATCAGACAGGTTTCATGCCGGGTAAATCCATGGATGTAAACCTTCGCCAGGTACTTATTCATCTCCAACTCCCTGCCAAGGATTCTGGAAGTCGAGTGCTGGTGGCCCTTGTTATAGAAAAGGCATTTGACTCTGTATGCTGGCAGTATATGTCTAATTCTGCAGGTTCTTTGGTTCGGGCCCTTGTTCCGTAAGTGGATTGGGATATTATACAAGACACCGATGGCTCAAATTAGATTGGTGGGTATGCTCTATCAGGCCTTCCCCATGGGGAGAGGTACGAGGCAGGATTGCCCCTTGTCTCCATTTCTTTATGCTCTGGTGATAGAGCCCTTGGCGGCTTTTTTGCAACAGTCTGATGTGGTCCAGGGCATTCATGTGAGTACCATAACTGAAAAAGTAGCATTGTATGCTGATGATTTAGTTCTTTTTCTTAACCTCCCTGGCGGTATTCGCGAGTGTAGCTCGGGGTAAAGTTTCAGTACCACAAGCGGTAACCCCGAGCTACACTCGGGCTTACCATGCAGCGCTGCTCCGGGATCTGTTCTTCTCTTACCTTGTCCTGCACTCCCGCGATGTCCCTCCTGCAGTGTCCCCTGTAATGTCCTCCGGAGGATGCCGGCATCTGTCTTCTGGGTTCTGTCCCCTGCGACGTCGGGACGTAAGAGGACGGAACAGCGGGATATTTGAAAATGACAAAAAGTGACATTCACTAAAATAACATAGTAAAACATTACTGTATCAAACCATTTCACATACATTTTGTCCCTAGTGCTTTGTCCTGTGCCCTCCCTGCATTTTTACTGTTCTTTCTGCCTGGAAACTGAGAAACGTCCATGGCGTCCAAAAAGCGTCCCTTAATGTCAAAAGCTGTTTTAGACCAGCTAGAGAACAGAAATAGTAAATTAGAACTACTTGCAGAATTGAGCGATAATGATTCGTGGGGAAATTCGTCATCGGACACTGAAAATGATTTTGCGACTTTGCGCAGTGATGTGCGAACTTGGCGCTATATTTCAAATTTCAGTGTTTTTGGTTTGATTATATTATTGAATTAAATGTATTATATTATTTTTTATGATTATTTATTAAATTATAATTTATGATTTCGTGTTTCAAATTTTAACATACCCAGGATGTTTACTAGACTTTTGTTCAGTGAGTTATTCCTAAACATTACAGGCCTACAATAAAAAAAATACATATTTCCATGCAAAAAAATGTACCGCTTTGAGCACAGAAATATGGACATAATCAGACCGCTAGGGAGGTTAATGATCCAGGCCCATCCCTTTGGGAAGATTTAAGTATCCTGTCCTGCTTTGCGGACTTCTCTGGCTTGGGAGTGAACTGGGGGAAGTGCCTAATACTACCTATTGACCGAGAGGCCAAAAAAATGGCGGATGTGTCCCTTCCTTTACCCTGGACTGCCTCCCTGCATTAATTTGGGATTACTATTTCTCTGGATGTGACTGAAATTGTTAAATTAAATTATAACCCCTTTTATCTTCTACCAAGCTACAGTTGAAGGCATGGGATAATCTCCCCCTAACAATTTTTGGTAAAATAAATCTACTAAAAATGAAAATCCTCCCTATATGGTCTGGATACTGAAAGCCTTCTTTGTGAAGCTTGACTCCATAATCTCGTCCTTTCTTCGGGGTCGGGTGCAACAAGATTCAGTAGGGTGACCCTACATAGGCCCTGGACTCAGGGCGGGTTGGCATGCCCGTACTTCCAGGCTTATTTCATAGCGGCCCTGCTTACTCATACTCACAACTGGTTGGTTTTGGATGGTTCTAACTCCTCAGTAGTGTTAGAGGCAGCTCATTTGGAGTCTTATGAGGCGCTGAGGAACCTACTGTATAGAGGCACTAGGGCTCCCTTTTCACTCACTCTGTCTATGAAGACTGTGATTAGAGCATGGCAGTGTGTTCTAGACAAACAACCTCATATCACTGGCACTTGGTCACCTGATACTCCTTTATGGCTTAATCCATGACTCCTGGAATTCCAGTCCATTCCTGATCCCAGGGTGTGGGCCTCCCATGGTATCAAAACTTTAGAACACATCTGTGAAGGAGGCACTCTTAGATTCTTTGATGCTCTGAAACTGAGGTTTGGTCTGCCTAACACTCACCTTTTCCGCTACCTTCAGCTTCAACATGCCTTTTCTTCTCAGTTTGAATAGACCTGGTCTGAAATAGAATCCCTATTGGGAGAAGACCCCCTGGGTAAACCTCTCTCAGATATATAAAGCCTTGCTACCTTCTGTTCATGTAGGGTTGGAGGGCCTGCACTCTAAGTGACAGGCTCACTTTCCTCAGATGGATGCAGAGGACAGGGATGTTTGGGAGTACCCATTTCAGCAATTAGTGGCGGTTAAGGATAGACTTATACAGTTCAAGATATTACACAGGATGTATTATATGCTTGAATAGAAATTATCCAGGGGCTCACACCCACTACTGGAAATTTACCCAACCAGATGCTGACTTCATGCATATGTTCTGCAGTTCAGGGATCTTGGGAAGCAGTTCCGAGGTTTGTCTTTGAGTTGACTATGATACCCATACCATTGACGGTTGAGGTTTGTTTGCTGGGCTTGGCTTTTGGTCAAGCGGTCAGAACTCTCCTTGGCCTTCTCTTTTATGCAAGGAAGGCCATAGTGCTGAAGTGGAGTTTGCCAGAGATACCTTCTCTTGACTTCTGGACGTCCCTAGTAAATGCCTCCATCCCCCTTTATAAAGCCACATAATGAGTCTCGAGGCTGTCTTGGTAAATTCCATAAAGTGTGGCATTTATGGACTGAGTCTGTTACTACAAATGCATCTTTCCAGACACATTAGAATTGTGCTGGGTATACTGATATGTTTTTGATCAGGTTGGGATGCTGGTTAAAATTAGTTTTTTGTGGGTCTGGTGCAGCGGGATGGGAGAGTTTTTGCTGTCTTCCTTTAATTTCCTATGTCTGAGTAACATGGTAGAGATGATAGCATTTTAATTAGTTTTTGTTTTTTTTCTGTTTCAAGTGGACCGAGCAGATTTCAGATTTGAGTTAATGTTTGGTTGTTAAAGTTCTTAACTGTTCTAGTGATATTCTATGTTAGAATGTTGATTTCAAGCCGGGGAATGCCCAAAGGCTCTGTTATGTAATGTTCTCTGGTTTATTTTCTATGAGAAAAGCAATAAAAAAAAAAAAAAAAAAGAAATTGAAGGAGAAAGTTTAATAATGGATCCATGGGTGTGTTTATTTCATAATACTGGTCTTACAGTAAAACAATATAAGAGTACGATCGTATTTCATTTAATAAATGCAGCAAAAGGGTTGATACCCAAATATTGGAAGACCCAAGAAGCACCAAAAGCTAAAGATTGGATAAAGCGGGTGGAATATATATAGTATATGTAGGAAAGAAGAACTATATCATAGTGGGAAAGATAAACTGGAAAGAATTCTAAAAGCATGGGAGAGGTGGTGTGAACATAGGACTACAAAGAAATATGTTGATCTGATGGAAAGAGGAGAAGGTAAGAGTAGGGAGAGGAATAGGGAGAAAGGGTGTATAATAAAGGTATTTTGTAACACGTAATTAATAAAAATTATAAAAAATAAATAAATAAAAAAAAAAAAGAAGTGACTCACGCAGATAGCAGGGGAATGAGAGGAGAAATCCCACTTGGTGAATTTGGATAAAGGCAAGTACACACTATAGAAGGATATGCTTTGTTAATTTTTTTTTATTTCAGAGGTATACAACCACTTTAATGCAGCCCATGCATTTTCAAATGTTCAATCATGTGAAAAACGTCTTATTTGCTTATTTCACCTTCAGGTGATTTAGAATTTAAACTGAATAAAAATTTGCTTTCTACATGACTAAAAAATTAAAGTAATCTTTTACACAATTTTTTTGTGACGATTCTCCACTCTTAAGCATATCAGCCAAACCGTCCTGGCACTTTTGTACCGTGACACACTTGGTAAATATAAACCTTTTCCCATATATAGATGTATTATGTAAATGTAATTTTAAAATCATGGCATTCTTTTTAGTATGTTTGTAAAACAGTTTTTCAGGTTTTTTTTTTATTTGTTGCAAATTTTTGATACAACGTGGAAAAGATAGTACATTTTATCCATTTTTTTTATGGTGGCTCTGTTGGTTAAATTCACTGACAGCTGTCGTGTTATTGTAACAGGAGCATTACCTAGTGTGTTTTGGCTTTACTTTGTGAAGATCTCTTCTCAACTTACTATACTGTCCCTGGTCCAAAAAAAAAGTAAGGATGAAGATTTTTTTTTTTTAAAACAAAAGTTTTTTTGGGTTACTCGCCGTAAAATCCCTTTCTCTGAGTTCATTAAAGGACACAGCTCTTCCTTAGTCTTGACCGTATGGTTATAGCACCACCTTCAGGAGTAGGACCTTAGGCAGAAAAAAAAATAACAGCACCGCTTCTGGGTAGTCCTAGCTGGTAGTTAACCCTTTCTGCTATAGTCAGCTCAGTTTGTCACAAAGCAGTAGAAAAAAAATCCCAGAAGAGTGGTGGGTGCTGTGTCCTTCAATGAACTCAGAGAAAGGAATTTTACAACGGTTAACAAAAAAAATCCCAAATTCTCTTATATTTATTGAAGGACACAGCTGTTCCTTAACCTAGATTCACACCTAAGCAGTTTCTTCAGCGTTTTGCAGAAACGCAGTACAGTCCATTTAACATGATTTCCTATGGTACATGTTCACATCTACACGTTTTCCCCCGGTGTGTTTTTTGGAAAGGGTCAGGGACTTTTTTGAACGCAAAAAGTAGCATTTTTGGTTATATAGACTTCAATGGAAACACTGCAGAAAAGCATGTATTGCATTTTTGATGCATTTTGCGTTTTAAATCTGAATAGCAACAAGAAAAATAAAAAAAGCAAAAGGCATCAAAACACGGTAAAAATGCAGGTGCAAAACGCAATGCAGAAACGGCTCAAACTCAACCTGCATAGGTGTGAACCTAGCCTTACTCTCGAACCATAGGGACGTCCCAAAGCAGTGCCTGATAGCAACTAAAAAGGTGACCTTTTGGGAGAGCATTACCAACAGAAGATCCCTAATATTCTCGAAGGGGGACACTGCCAGAATGAGGTTCAGGTCCCACAGCAAGTGCACTGGAGGATTCACATGCCAATCCCTTTGAATAAAAAGGTACAAATCAGGGAATGCGTGGCCAGAGGACATTGAAAGAAAATCACAAGAGCAGAAACCTTTTGCTTAATGGTACTCAAGCCAAGTTTCTGATCAATACCCTGTTGGAGAAAGGCCAAAATCCGAGACACCGAGAAGGTGGTACAATGGTATATTTTCTGAGAGGTGGATTTACATGCCTTCAACATGGTAGGAATGATGAAGCCTGACAACCCCTTGTCCCGCAGAACCTGGCCATCAAAGCCAACGATGGCAAAACAGGGAGTATGATCACTCTTTGGGACAGAAAATCTTCCCTCATAGAAAGCCTCCAGACGGCGTACATGGCCAACCACACCACATCAGCATACCAGGGTCAACGAGGCTAGACCGGACAATGGCTCCACGGTGTCACCAGAGCATCTGTTGCATCAACAAGGGAATCCCTGGCATTCACCACAAATCTCAACACCTTCCTGTTGAGACAGGACTCCAGGAGATCCAAGTCCATTTGCAGGGACCACTTTCCTTGATCCAGCCTCAGAGGTAGTCTGCCTGCAGGTTGTCTACACCTGGAATGTAAAACAGAGAGAACCAGCATGCAAAGTTCTGCCCACCAAAGAATGTGTGTGCCACTGCCAAGATCCTTTTACTGCCATGGATGTCTGACTTGATCTTGTATGTGAAGAAGCTCCGTCCAGTAAGTTAGACAAAGTCTGATCACCTGTAGCTCCAGGACATTGATAGGTAGCTGAGACTCCTCTGGTGTCTGAAGTTCCTGGGCTGACCTCAGACCCAGAACATCCCCCCAACCAGACAGGCCCAGAACTTGTATGCAAAAACACACAGACCACCTCCTGCAAAACAGCAGCGACAGAACCGCAGTCAAGAGTTTCCGAAGCTTGTCTGGTGGGAGAAACACCTTGGCCTGTGTCGAGTTGAGAATCAGACCTAGATATTCCAGATGCCTAGTCAGGGTCAGAGCAGACTATTTGAGGTTCAGAACCCAGCAAAACTCCTGCAATGTGCACATATTTATCGCCTTATCCTTCAGTGCAGTATGAGACTATGCTCACAGGAGAAGGTTGTCCAGATAGCATATCATGGCAATTCCCCATTGTATCAGTAATGGTAGGACCAGAGCCAGCACCTTGGTAAATACTTGGGGAGTGAACACCAGACCAAAAGGGAGCACCACTAATTGATCATGTGAATCCTTTAAGGCAAACTGCACAAAGCTCTAGTGCCCAGCACAGATGGAAACATGTATGCCTAATTCAGGTCTATGGAGGCCAGGAAATCGCACTGTTGAAGGGAGGCCACCACAGAAGGGATGGATTCCATTTTGAATGTCTGAAACTTCACAAAGAAATTCAGGGCCTTGAGGTCCAGTCTCAGACAGATCCTTTTTTTCCTTCAGAACCGTAAATAAATTGGAGTAAAATCCCTGAAACCTCTCCAGGTCTGGAACTGAGGCTATCATGCCCTGGAGAGAGCCAGCAGACAAGACGCAGAAAGATGAAGAATGGAAGGAAAGAACTTTTCTAGTGGACAGGAAAGAAATTCTATTTTGTAGTTTGACAAAATCAGTTTGTTGACCCAATTATCAGAGAAGCAGAGAAGTCCACAGATCTGCGAACCAATGAAAATGACACAGATGGAAATAGGAAAGGGGAAGCATTGATGCCAAGGAGCCTTGAAATGCTCGGATCCCTTGTTTTGGGGAGCCTAGTGAATGAAAAAGCCACTTATTTGCTGAGAAGATGGGACCCTGTTGGTGGCGCTGCTCCTTCCTCTTCCTGGATTGCAGGAAAAGAGTACTCCCTTATAAGATTCTTGATTATGTTGTCCAGGGTTACACCAAAGAGCCGCTCACTTTGGCAGACCAACACTTAAAACAAAGGACTTGTCAGAGCACCACATCTGAGACTGAGAACATGGACAGCTGTGGAGCAGCATCCAAGGACACATCATATACATAATTGAGCTAAAATATAAACAAACAGTACGGCGCTAAGGGTCACAAATATAAATGTATATATAGTTAAGCAGTCACACAAGCCACTCAATAGTGTGTGGCCTGGGTTATCATAAACATATGCACACACATAAAGATATAAGTGTGAAGTGAAACACTCGCAAATAAGGATCTCATGGATTACAGTGACACAAAAATAACTTTGTGGGTAGTGTCCATGTGCATATAACGAATTCCATGCAGATGTGAACTGCAATGTGCCAATCCTCTATAGCTGGGGTGCCCCCTCACCTTCCTGCCCAGGCCCCTAAGGACCAATGAGCCTTGAGTAATGCAGTGGGTGTCCCTCCGGATGTAAGATGGATCACTCCGACAATGGTGGTGAAACTCCCTCCTCTTGGCTATACCATAAATCGTAGGTGGTACCAGTATATGACTCTCCAGAACGATAACCAGTAAGGCAAGAGAGACTCCTATAGTGTAAAACCGTTTTATTTGCAACAATAAAAAACGAAATCCTACTTACAAAACACTCCAAACGAATAGGCTTTCACACCACTCAAAGGGTGTACTGTATGTTGAAAAAACGGAGCACCAAGATGGCGCCCGCGCTGGATATGACGTCAAGCCGTCGATCGTACAGGCTCCTCCCACTGGCGTATCTACGCGTTACGTCACTATAGGCACGTGACTTCCTCAGGATAATTGAGGCCATGGACCAGTTGGTCTGCTAGCTACATGTAGACTGGGAAAAACTGTTCAGTACCCAGACCTTGGCATAAAAGCTTGGCCCAGTCAGTAAGCCTTTGTGACACAAGGGCTGTGTCCAAAACCAGTTGAAGATCTGAGCCATCGACTGTAAACATAGAATGGATGACCAATTTTGTCTTCCTGTCCACGGGATCCTTTATGGAAGGAGACTCCTCCATTGGTATTATGGTTACCTTGCTCAACCTAGAGATGGGAGGGTCCACGACAGGTGAAGAGGTCCACTTCTTCAGAAAAGCCTCTTTAAAGGGGTGACGGACCAAAAACATTTTGAGACCACAAAAGGATGCTTGGTACGTTCCCAATCTTTGTAAAAAAAAAATTCTCAAAATAGACAGGGTAAGAGGAAACCTTAGCAGAATGTGCTGGCTTGTGAGTACCAAAGGGGGCCGCTGTCTACCCAATCACCACAGAATTGCCCTCAAATTTTCCCACACAGAGGTAATGAGTATGTACACTAGAGCTCTTTCTTGTGCCGCCATGGTGGCAGAGGAATCATCCTCACTTTCAAAGGGATCAGGGACCACATCTTTCATAGGAAAAGCGGGACCTGCAGTGGCTGTGCTGGACTCTAGCTTAGAATAATCCAAGAGGAAGGGGTGAGTGGGGGGGGGGGGTTTACTTGCTTTATGCCCTAACAACACTTCCACATGGGAGACAAAGGATTTGCTGAGAGTGCATCCAAAAAAATAGAGGACCCTGCGGCTTCCATGAGGGGGTCTGGAGGAGAAGCATGCTCCTTGGACTCCATGGACAGGCACACATACCCAGACCAGGCACCACTGGGAACCAATGCCCATGGAGAGGAAGCCAAAAAAACACCCCCAACAGGGTTCAACAGAGGTAGGGGAACCCCAGCAGGACTTACCACCAAAGCAAACCAAGGTTAAAGCAGTGTTGTAAGTTGTGCCCACATTACAGAAGGGGAAGGGCACGTGTAGGAGCATGCAACCTGGTCTGGAACAGAAAAGGGGGCCACCCCCACACCACAGGCCCTGAACCAGAGGACCACAAAATGTTCGTTGCCATGCGGCTAAACAAACATGGCCGCATGCTGGACAAAGCCAGGTCATATAGGAGAAGGTCTTTTCCATAATGGCCACTGTGGCAGTACCCACCAAAATGGCCACCGCAAACACAAGCAGACCCTGTCAAAAAGTCCACCAGCATCCTACCCAGCACATGGCAAGCCTCCCAAACAACTCCACATGCCAGGAGAGCAGTCTCAGAGCCCGCCCATGGACTGGATAGAGCCCCACTCTCCCAGGCCAGGACACCCATCAGATGGATAGAAGAGGTGGGAGGGGGGACTGGGCACAGGTAACCCAAGATTGAAGGGGAGAAAAAGACCCTGCAGGATCGATCACCCAAGGGAGTACCCACAGCCCTCCACCACACCCAAGGTAAGGTGAGGGCAGCTTCAGGTACCCAGTCATATGTGTCCTCATGAGATGTTTAACTCTGTGGCTGTCCTGATCCAGGATGGGCCTGTCACAGCCAACCCAGAAGACAGTTAGGGGTCTGCATGCACTCACTGGCATGGCTGGGGCAACTACTGGATCAAGATTATCCAGCTTGTCACCCAGCTCAACTGTTGATTGAAGATCCTTAAGGAGGACAAAAAAGGGCTTAAACTATGGAACCACAGGCCCCAGCAGGGAGCTAGGTCCTTACTCCTAACAGTAGGCAGAAAACAATGAGCTGCCTACAGAAGAGAGCGGTCAACTACCAGCTAGGACTGCCCAAAAGCAGTGTTGTGTTCTTTTTTCTGCCTAGTGTCCTAATCCTGAAGGAGGTACTATAACCCTATGGTCAAGACTAAGAGCTGTGTCCTTCGATGAACATAAGAGAAAGGTACACTTCACAAAATAATAAAATGTTCACAGGGACATAAACAGCTGTGGCTTTATTCCTCTTCCTATGTGGTTGGCTGCCCTCACTAAACCTCTGTAGCTACTAGTGTGATTTTTTTTTTTTTAATTGCCCTGAATTTTACACTGAAAATGATGGCCAAGCATCCCTTAGTTCCAAGCTTCCTTCTCTACAGTCCTCAGAGAGAGGACTCTATTATGAGACAAGAGGCTGCAGTCCAAGGCTACACAATGAAAAGCATTCTGAATTTGGCTACAATGTACTTTAATTGAAAATAGGCTGAATGGACTTTCGGACTGTAAAAGCTTCCTAAATGGCAATAACAGCTCACCAATTTTTCATATAGACTAGAGCTGATTTTTAAATCATGCTTCTACATGAATACTTATTTCTTGTAGTTCAGCAAAGGTACAAATGCACTCACTAAAATATGGAGCTTAGGATGTCAGCTGATGAACTTGGAAAGATATGCAGTTTTATTCACATGTATAAAAGCAACAACATGGGAATTTTGACTTGCCTGTAAATTCCTTATTTTGGAGGGTTTTTTTTTTTTAGCAAGCAATAAGAAGTAATCAAGACATAGCTGGGATGGACCTGTCCTGCACTGTACTCCAAGATAAGGAGGAATTTACAGGTAAGACACCAAACGCCCTGGTAGAATGGTTTCTGATAGAAAAGGAAACTTTTCATAATGATGTAGGCCCTGGAATTGAGCTGCCCGATTCACTTCACTTGGCAATGATGGCGCAGGAAGCAAGGTGTCCTCCATGAGGACAATCAAAAATGACTCAATTTTGGTAAAATAGGCTATGGCTGCCAAGTATACTCTGACAGCCTTAAAGGATAAGTTCACCTTTAGGAGCATGTTACACCAATATTTAGGGTGTAAAATGCTCCTATTCACCCACCTCCTGCAACCAGTGCTCCCCTTTCTGTGACAGCGAGCAGGGGTTCCTCTCCTCACACCCGCTGTCACAAATTGAAAACAGTGTGGTTCTGCGGGGCCCCGCCCACACAGGCACGTTGTTCAGTTTCCAGTGAATGAATAGACTACAAGTACCCTCAGCCATGACAGCTTGTAGTTCTCAATGAACTGTGAGGGCACTGGTGATTCTTCCTGCCATTCAGTAACTGCCTGCCCTTATTAAAGGTATGGGAAGACAGCCTATTGAGAGTCCGCAGTATCCAGGCTTTGCACCCATGATCTGCAGATCACGGCTGCAGTGCTTTACAGGATGCAAAGTAAAAAATAATAAATACACATTTCTTAGACCTGCAAAAAAGGTGTACATTTATTTTTCCTACAAAAGGGTGAACTTGCCCTTTAACCACATACAAATGGTGTAAGGCAATTTCCTTGTCATGTTTTGGAGACAGGACAGAGGGACGGGAGGTGGAAAGAGGAGACCACCTTGGGTAAATAAGGTTTTACTCTCAAAATCACATTGTCCTTGTGCAAAACAAGAAAATGCTCTTTACAAGAGTAAGCAGCTAACTCAGAAACAATTAACAGACATGAAGGCAAGCTTAATCACTTGAGCTCTGGCAGATTTTACCCCCTTCAGGACTAGAGCATTTTCAGCTATTCAGCACCACCCTACTTTAACTGGCCATTGCATGGTCTTGTAACACTGCACGCAAATTAAATTTATATCATTTTTTTCACACAAATAGATTTCTTATGGGGGTAGTCGATCAATTTTGGGGAAAAAACACTTTGTTATAAAACATATCCATTAAAAAAAAAAATCTTCATAAATTTAGGCCAAAATGTATTCTGCTACATGACTTTGGAAAATCCCAATAAGTGTATAAGAGGGAAAGTTAAGTGTCTACAAACTATAGCATATATACTGGAATTTAAGCAGCTATGACGCAATACCGGCAATGGTGGTGATCTGAGACTTATAATGGGATTGAGATAGTGTAGCAGGCAACCAACATCAATAGTGACACTAATACAGTGATCATTGCTAATACTGTAGTGTCACTATACTTATGGACTGGGAAGGGGTTATCTTCTAGGGGCACTCAAGGGGTTAATCGTGAGCCTAACAGTAATAATGTGCTCAATGTGTGCTGCTTTTTACTATATGGCTGTTCCCTGTACACAGAGTTCTGTATTTTGTAAAACACAGAACTTCGTGGGACAGATTTGCTAAAACTAGTGCACTCAACTGGTGCAACTGTGCATAGTAGCCAATCAGCTTCTAACCTAGTGCTTGTTCAATTAAGCTTTGACAAATAAAATTCCTGAAAGCTGCAGTTTCTACGCAGAATTGCAGCAGATTTTGCACTCTCCGGTTTTAGTAAACAACCCCGTGTGTGATTGGACACAGCCAAAATTATTGGCTGAAAACAGCTGCCAAAATTATGCTATGTCCAATCACTGCATGGATTGGCATTCGTGCCCCCAGATCCAAAATAAAGTAGTCACGTATATAGGGGAATTACTGTATATGAGCAAAAGTTGTGATAAAGAATTGAGGAAAGAGGTTTCTGGAGGAGGATTGATAGGGAAGAAACCTGTCCCTTTAAGGGTACTCTAGGCTAGAACCTGGTCAAGACCAGACCTGGCCACAAACTAGTTCAGATTGTTGTTGAACCTTGGGCCAGAATGTCCACATCTGGTTTGACCTACTTCAAGCTGGCAATGTACGTGTAGGTTAACCAGGCTTAAAGTGGTTATACCAGCCTGCAGCTACAGGCATCATCTCTTTTTTTTTTTTTTTTTTTTTTTTTTTATAATCAATCCTAGTGGCTGCTTAACCATTAGACTGCTTTTTCAGCTGGCAGAAGGGGATTCCACCCCCACGTCAAAAAAGGAAGACAATAATTCTAGCACCAGACTTCCTGTGTGACTCTAAACTGATAACATGTAAATGCTTTTAAAGCATAGTCTATGTAGATTTTTAAGTACTGTAGTTTGGTGCCATTACACAAGTGACATGTCGGGTATCTATCAACTCAGCGTAACATCATAATTATATTTACCAGACAATTGGGTATTATATTGTGTATTGTGTAACTGCTGTGCAAATACCGTATGACAAAAAATTGCAAAACCTACCATTGTATTCTCTGGGGCCAATGCTTAAAAATATATGTTTGGGGATTCCAAGTAATTTTCTAGCAAAACAAATACTGATATTTACATGAAGGAGAGAGGTGTCAGAATAGGCTTGGTCTTCAAGTGGTTAAACTTTGGGGTGCAGAGACCACTTTCCTGGTTCGATGCTTAGAAAGTCTGCCAGTTGTCCACTCTTGGAATGCGGATGGCTGAGAGCTGGAATATATACGTTTCTGCTTTGGTATTGTCTAACTGTACACTGATTGGGTGACCTTGTATAAGGGAGGTTCAATGTTGCAGATACAATCTGATGGCTCTCAGTTACTGAATATTGATGGGGAGTTTTGAATCCTGTTGGGCCATGTCCACTGGACAGTCAGGGAGTTGTAAACTTTGCCCCAGCCTGTAAGGCTCAAATGTGTCATTATGTTCCAAATCGTGTGAAGGAATGACTTACCCAATCCCAGAAAACGATTAGAAATCCACCATGCCAGGGAGAGCTTTGGATGGACAAAAGCATTAAGTCATCCAAAAGTTGGATCTGCTTGTTCCACATTTTGAGGTTGTTGGATTAAAGGGGTCTGGAGTGAAACTGGGCAAAGGGAATTGCATAGAAGGGGCATGCATGAGGCCCAGGACCCTCCTGCATAAGCAAATTGAGGTGTCATTGTGATCTGAGTGTCTGAGAGCTGAACCTTGGGGAGGCAATCTTCTTTTGAGCTTGTGGGATTCTGACTTAAGCTATTTCCAAGATTAGGCCTAAGTATTCTAGATTGTGTGAAGGCTAGAGAACAGACTTTGGAAAGTCGATTATCCAACCAAAAGTTTGAAGATGGTCTTAGCTGAAGAGTTCTTTAGTAGGTCATCCAGGTAACCTATGACATGAATGTCCAGTGCTAGTAAAACAGGCAGAAGAAGGCAAGTGCTTTTGTGGGCACTCAAGAGTGCAGAGAAAAGCCTTAAAGTAATTACAAATGAAAATGTTTATTTTTAAAATAACAAACATGTTATACTTCTGTGCTCTGTGTAATGGTTTTGCACAGAGCAGCCCTGAGCCTCCTCTCCCCTTTACCAGTACTCCCATACCAGCCCAGCTCTGTATGTCCATTGACAGGGGGAGCGTGTCTTGACCCCACCCATGGTAAGGTAAAAACAAACCCTGCTTTTAGAACCACTGGAATTTCTGGTCTCCCACAGTAAAACACAGGGAGCACTGTGTTATGGGAGAATAGGAATATGGAGATAGGCAACTTGTATGTCTACTATTGCAATAAAATCCCCTTGCCTGAGGAAAGCAGTAACAGATCAGGTAGATCCCATCCAGTAGTTTGGGACACAAAGAAATCTGTTTAGGAATTTTGAGTTTAGCATTAGGCAAATGCCCCTATTTAGTTTTGAAATTGTAAATAGGTTTGAACAGACACCTTTCTTCTGAACAAACTTGTACAACCACCCCTTGTGCCTAAAGTTGGTGCAAGGTGGCCATTAAATCTACCTTCCTTTGGTCTGAAGCAAGCAGAATGGAAGGTGAGAAATGAGAAGGGAACAAAGAAAGAAATTCTATTTTGTACCCTTCTGAAATTACAAATTGAACTCGGAGGCCTCTGATATCTCAGATTCAGAGTAATGCAAACACCAACAGAAAACCACCTGCCCCAACCCTAACTAACATTGTGAGGAGAGCATCTGGGAAGGCTTGTGTGCCAGTGACAACTAAAGGAGGTGTTGAGGGGATAAGGGTACAGTTATCTCAATTTCTTCCTTGAAGATTTTTGTCAAGAGATTCACAATTAAAAGTCATGTGCATAAGAGTATCAATACAGAACAATAGGTTTGAAGGCATTAGCTGTAATTCTTTAGAGAGAGCAGGGTCTTCAAAGGTAGGTTTCTGGTCTCGGTTGATGTGGCTTGACCAGTTGGTGATGATCCTGGCAGTTGGATAGGGCAACAATTGCTGGCTACAGGGATGGACCTGCAGGAGCAAATAAGGCCTGTAAAAACAACAGAATCCTTTATTGTAACTTGGTTGTGGAAACCATTTGGCGCAAACCCATAGTTTGAATCTCATAAGCTTCAGAAAAGAAAATTCTCTGCAACCTCCACTACAAATTCACAGTTCTAAATACTTTCCTCCTTATCTGATTCCTGAACAGGGTTAGGAGGAAAAAGAGCGCATATAGGAATTTTCACCTCTAGAAATGGAAGGTTTTACTAGTGCCAAATTGTTTCCAAAGTAAGACATAGTGTCATATAAATCTGCTTTTGTCATACAGGCTGCAGTGTGTGTGTCTGAGAGGGAGCTAGAATCGCACGAGGTATGCAGTGTCAAGAGCAGTGTGGCTCTCATAGTTCAGGAGTGTGGAATGGAAGGGGTTTTGCATGTCACTTTATGCCAAAGTGACCAACAAAGATGGGATCCAGTATCTTAATGAAAATATTACAGGCCAGCCCCACAGAGTGGGGTCCAGGTATTGTCCCTGAAGGTACACACAGAGAGTAACCAAAATGGAAAGAGGTATGTAGCACAAGGCAATAAGCAGATACTGATAAAAGATTTTGCTGAAAAAATTTCAACGGTTTAAAAAAGAAAATACTTCGGAGAACAGGTTCATCACCTAAAGAGTCTAACGGAGTGGGTGGAGTTATATGGGTATGCTCTAGCAGAGGCCCTAGCAAAAGTTTTTGCCAGTGTCCTGTCATGTAAAGTAGCAGCAAATAACACATGATCTAAGAATATAAGCCCTGTGTCCTGCACTGTACAATTCTGATAATTAATTTCAAGAACACAAGCCTGAACCCGAAAAACCCAAAGCCAGCTTCCTAAAACAGAAGTACAATAGTCACATCGTTAGGGGCTGATGTCTCCTGCAGTCTCTGACAATCAACATTTCCGGAGGTATTGGATACCTGCATGCCACTCACTGCGGTTCCATTTTCTGATTTCTACATTACTATAGGACACAGGAGCGTCTCATCGGAGCGGCTACAGAACAGGTGAGTATAGCCATTTGTTTCTTTACAGGGCTAGATAGATTAGGCTTTGACTGTGGCAAGAGTAAATTTAGAGTTGGGTTTTGCCTTTACTTCCACTTTAAATAAAACATTTAGTTTTTCCCCACAATTTCATTTACTTGCTGTCACCAGAGCAGTACAGCACTATCATGACTGGTGTGGTGATCAGATACTGACTAGTGAAAGTTTAAAATTTTTTTTTTTTTTTTTTAAAAATATACCGTGACCAGACCATGGTGACACTGTACTGCTCTGGGGAGGTGACCAGTATTTTTTTTTTTTACATCAGGATTGCTTATAACAGTGATGATCACTGTTCTCAGCAATCATTTTTAATGGATGGCATCCATTCATTGCAATTGTGTACAAAATTGTGATAGCTGTGATTGGTGATAGCTATCACGATACAGATGCACTGTGATTGGACATGTCTGTACCATGTGATCACTGTGACCAATCACAGAGATCACAATAGTACACAATGAATGGTTATGAATGAAAGCAATTCATAGTGTACATTTGGCATGTAATTGCTCTGACTGGTCACAGCGATCACGTGGTACAGGCCAGTACAACAAGCTGTGACAAATCAAGCCACAGCGTGGCCTCTAGAGTACATAATATGACATCCTCTCAAAATATTAGTGCTCCCGCCATCATTTTATAGGCCGGGTAGGAGGTAGTTAGTCATTCCTTTTTCTGCATAATTGATGTATTTAGGTTTCATTCCGAGTGTTTGTTCCAAAAGATATTTGTGTATTGCCAGGTTAAAGCAAACTTTCATATGAACATTCCTATGAAAATTCTGTTCATTTGAAGATGTGATGAATGTTGATTAACCATTTGCCTACTGGGCATTTTGACCCACTTCCTGCCCAGGCCAATTTTCACCTTTCAGCACTGTTACACTTTAAATGACAATTGCACAGTCATGCAACACTGTACCCATATGACATTTTTATAATTTTTTTCACACAAATAGATTTCTTTTGATGGTGTTAATTCACCACTGAGTTTATTTTTTGCACTATAAACTTTTTTAAAACATTTTTTGGGGGGGTGGGGGGGATGCGTTCTTTGCTGCCGTTATAAATAATCTTTCTACACAATTTAGGCCAAAATGTATTCTGCTACATGTCTTTGGTGAAAATAACCCAAATCAGTGATCATTATTTACTTGATAGGAAAGTATATTATTCACAAACTATGGTATACTAACAGCTGATCTAATTTCTTGAGGCCCAAAGACACCAGGACAGAACAAAAACACCCAAAATGACCACTTTTTGGAAAATAGACAATCTGAGGTATTTAGTAAGAGGCATGGCAAGTTTTTTGTCATAATTTTGTGGAAAATGAAGCAATTAATTTTTTTTTCACATATTGTCAACAATGCAGTACAGTGTCATCATATACCTGTTGTGGCAGTGATCAGGAGACTGATGGGCGACAGTATTAAAAAAAAATAAGTTTGTAAGAGGAGGCGTCTGCTGTCATGCAGGAAAATACACCAAAAATGCAGGTACATGCTTTTATGATGCATTTCCATTGAAGTCTATGAAACCAAAAACATAACCTGCTGCAGACAAAATGATCCTCTTTCCCAAAAAACGCACCAGTGGAAATTGCAGGAATGTGAACATGAGTCATAGGAAAAAGGGCAGACTGACAATTCATGGGGCCCCCGGGCAATAGGGGATCATGGGGACCCTGTGTCCTTGCCCAAACTCAAAAAAGCCTACGAAAGGTACCAGTGGCATCTCATGGGGCCCCCTACTGACCCCGGGCCCTCGGGCGGTGTCCGAGTTTCCAAATGGTCAGTCCGCCCCTGCATAGGAATTCATGTTGAACGGGCTGAAAACACACTGCAAAAAGCATAGGTGTGAACCTAGACTCACTGTTAAAAATGTGTTCAATAAAAAATTTCCATCCTGCTTCTTTAAAGTTTCTTGTCACTGCTGTAGAAAACGAACATCAATTTGACCCAATAATGGTTAGAAAATTGAATGTTTTTAGACTGAAACATTTCAAACAAAATTCTACAAGGGTATGGCTAGCTTTAGTCCTGTAGCACTAAAACAGATTTCTCATGTTTCCGTCACTCCTTTACACACTGGTGTACTATCACACAAGTGTAAATGGGGCCTTAGGGGGTTTTAGGTTCAGAGTTACATTTATAATTAATGCTATTATAAAGTGTTGATCTGTAGCCCTTGGTAAAAGGGGTCTTCAAAAGCATGGTTGGGAGCAGATAAAGCAGTGTGGGTATTGCTGTAAAACAGACCTTAATATGGATGTTTGCTAGGCCAGTTTGCAGAATTTACATTTCCAACCCTGCATTGTGGAAGAAGAATGCATTATGGAAAAAATAAAACTGTAAATATCAAACTTTGTAACGATTTCCCAGACTTGCTTAAATGCCATTCCTTATAAATTCCCATTGAGTGGATTTTCCAACATTAAATGTGTACTTTTCAATATAACGTACACGTTTTCAATATTCCAGTAGATGCTAAATATAGCATTCAGCACTCTAACCTTTGTCTATAACGATTACTATACTTTTAACCCTTTTGCTGTCAAGCCCTCTGCAGCACCTAAAACCTCAGGTGGCCAGGTCATTTTTACAATTTTTCACTTCTAGCTTTCAGAATTTGTAAAAGATCCCCCCCAAACCATATATTTTCTGAAGGCATAGGATTGGATGAATTAAAAAAAATATGTTCTAGCTGGTCAGTCCAATGACAACAAAAACTATTTTGTTAAAAATACACAAATTATTATTGCTCCCAAAAAACACAACATAACTTACAAAATCCCTACTAAACCTAAAACTGGATATAGTTAATACATATTTGTAAAATTTTAAATTGTGCATTTTTGGAAAACATGGTAGGCATACACTTTATTGCAACTCAAGCACGTTGAAAATGTTGCCGTACATAGAAATAGGGGAGTGTAATCTAACAGCTTGCCGTCCGCCCTATAGCAGAAATAAAGCTACAGGGCGGCACGGGTGCACAAAATCACATACATATACGTGATTTTGTAGGTCCGGGTAGGGGCGCGCACCCTATATGCACCGCTGTTCGCGGCCTCGGCTGTAAATCACTGGGTCCCAGCCAGTGATTACTTGCCGGCACCCAGTGATCGCTGAATAATACCGACGGGGGAGAGAACTGTATGTAAATAGTACAGTTCTCTCCCTTGTCAGCTCCTGCACACTGCTTTGTATGGCTCTGCAAAGCAGTGTGCTTACAGTGAAGCTCACACACAGCACATAATGTGAAACAGCATGCAGCTAACCATTTGATCGCCCCATATGTTAACCCCTTCCTACCTAATGCCATTAGTACAGTGTCAGTGCTTTTTATGAGCACTGGTCACTTTATTGGTGTCACTGGGGATGTCAGAGACCCGAAGTCAGTTCCCCCCCACCGCCATTTGTAAACGCTATCTATCATATTAACCAATTAAATTTACATGTATTGGGATTTTTTTTTTTTTTTTGCAAAGACATGTTTAATAGCAAAAAGTCAAAAATAATTGTTTTTTTCTCAAAATTGTATATTATAGCGCAAAAAAAAAAAAAAAAATGCACAGGCAATCAAATACCAGCGAAAGAAAGCTCTATTCATGGGGGAAAAAAGGGCGTAAATTTAATTTGGGTGCAGAGTTGCATGACTGCGCAATTGTCAAATTAACGCAGCGCCATATTGCAAAAAATGGCCTGGTCAGGAAGGTGGTTAAATCCTCTGGAGGGAAAGGAGTGATAGGCAAGGATCACTCATTATGTTTACTCATACTGTATGTTTACCGATCGCCTACTCTCAATCCTGAAACCCGATCCCCACCGTGTGCCTGCAGCTGCTGACAACCGTTGGGAAAAATAGGAGATAGAGCTGGAAGCGTTGACACGAGAGCCATCAGAGAATCGGGGTGGTGTAGAAGAGAACAAGGTACATCTGAGAAGGGGACAGCAGCAGTGGGGACACCACAAGGCTCAATGTAAGCAGGAAGAGTGGCAGCAGCTGGGCGGTGTCTGGTCACATTTCTGAATGCCTGCTATAACAACTATTCTTTTATTCAGCAGCATTTGGGGAACAGTTGTGGTATAAGTTAATGGACACTGAAGAGAGCAGACCAGGAGCTTTACAGCAGAAGAGGGAATGCAGCTGATGTATGCAGAATTCTGTTCTGCCATATGGCTTATATCAGTGGCAGAAATAAAGGTTAAATATTACATAGAAGTGCAAAGCACCTTCAATGTGATTACAATAGTGTCAATTGATTTCCATGCAAACTGTACCTATGTTTAGGACAATGTAAACACACCCCAAAATGAGTACTGTGATGAGTTTATGACAGTATAAAAAAAAAAGAGCTTCAACATGGAAAGGGTGGATCCTGCACCATAGCTGTGATGATCAGGTCATTCAAATTACTACTTTTTAAAATTTTTACATTTTAAACCGTAATTAAACATAATATATTCAACAGAATAAACTTTATTTTAACAGTATTACAGAAAGCAAAATATTCTTAATACAACTTGAAGCGGCTATAAATCTAATTTTGGATTGTAACTATACACTTGGTGAACAACAGGTCAAGCGAAGATGAGCTCAATACACATCACTAGTGGTGAACAAAGTGGATGTGGTCAGTGAATGCAGACAAGGCCTTATCCTTCTGCACCATAAAAACCACTGAAATCATTACAGAGATCTAGAAAATGTTATCAGTTTACCTATAGTCAAGTCAGTTTTAATATGAAGACAGATAAAAAAGAAAAGTGTTTACAAAGGTGAATTTGTAACAAACATATAGCTACGTACACTGTAACAAAATAGCACAACATTGCTTTAAGCTGCCAAAACTGCATTTGCTTCCTTTTTTTTTGGAAAGAAGTGCATTTGTAGATCATGTTTTCTGGAATGTTTTGTGTTTTCACTCCCGAAAGGGAAAAAGCAGGAAGTGTTCACTGCTGGCGGGGCAGTATTAAAA
Source organism: Staurois parvus (assembly GCF_062004578.1). Classification (NCBI taxonomy): domain Eukaryota; kingdom Metazoa; phylum Chordata; class Amphibia; order Anura; family Ranidae; genus Staurois; species Staurois parvus. The sequence goes on from NW_028317961.1 coordinate 4,298,022, forward strand.
TGGAAGCAGTACTAGATTAAACTAGCTAGCTGAACTCCCTTCTGCTGGTGTGTTCTACTATGCAGCAATAAAAGTTTAGCCTGAAATCCTTTTGCACAAGACTCTCAAATTGTGCTGCAACCATTTACATTTTTCTCAAGACTAAACAAAGCCTTTAAAGACAACTGATGGTAGAAAAACACCGAGAAATGCGAGACAGGAAATTTAAGAAACGTGTACAAAACATTTTCTGCTAAACAAATTTACCTGAATAATTTGTAATTATATACCCCTGTAAGAGGATTTCATTAAGACAATAGTAAAAATAAAAAAGGAAAAAATATTCTACATTAGTTACAAAGGTTTTCGGCACCCTCTGTTCAGAGGTCTGTTTTATAAAGGGTTATTGTTCACAAACGGATAACCAAGAATTACAAAAATAGCAAGTAGTTGTGCATAACATATCTATACTAAAAAGCTATGGATGTTAGGAAGTGGTTATAAAAACAGAACAGAAGTGGAAACAGCACAGGTCAGAGATGTTAAGCTGAGGTTGTATGTTGGCATCTTAGCCTTCAGGCGTCCCATCATGCTTGCCAAACCTGGTCAATTCATAGCAATGTTAGCAGCAGGACATGTCAAATTCCTTCATTCTGTGACACCTGCTCTGGGTTTATTCTGCAAACAAAAAGGATAAAATAGATTAGTAAAATAAATATATGTGTATTACTATCAAAGAGGCAAATCTAGTAGATTATATTAAATACTACAAATCATTAAATAGTTAAAGTTCAACTAATATTTAACCACATGCCATCCAACGTCCATATATAAATGTCCTGAATGGCAAATCTAGCCATGATCTTGGTGTCATTTTTTTGTGCCAGTGATGGGCTTTCTGGTAAAAGTAATCCAGCATTTAGATTTTTTTTTTTTGAAGAAGAAGCAGAAGGAGGTGTCATTGCTGACTGCAAGGATTTTTTATTTTTTTTTCTAACAACGTCATAGTCAGTCTGTCCAAATACAGCCCATACACGAGTCATACCAGAGGGCTGAACGACAAAAAACTAACCCAGTTTCCCCATCCACACATTGAAGGTGAATGGGGGAATCCTCCAGTTGAGCCATTGTATTTTTCTGACAGAACGGACTTCCCAGGCATCAGAATACACTGATTACCACTGCCAGTTATAGCCAGCAGTGCTGATCGAGCAGAGAAAACCCAACAGGGCAGTTGTACTGATCGACTTCTGTACAACCATAGTACCCATATATGAATCAAAATTTGATGGTCCCAGCTGAACTGGCCAAACTTTGATCCATGTATGACTAGCTTAAAGTGTTACTAAACCCAGGACCCTCATTCACTATATCTGGTCTCCCATAATACAAAGAACACGGAAGCGTGAATTTTAGTAAATATAAACTGCTAAATACCTCCTATCAGCAGTTAGAGCAGTATTGTGACTTCTATCAGTGTCCAGCAGAACACTGGTTACAGCTTTTAGGAGGAGTTTTCATTCTGCTCTAGGAAGATGCAGAACCCCTGACCTCTGTCTGGACCAGCAATGGGAAAACTACGGCCCGCGGGCCATATACGGCCCGGCGGACCTTTTAATCCGGCCCGCGGAGCGTGATACAAAAAAAAAAAACAGCTAGGGCAACGCGCTCAAATGCAATGATACAAAAAAAAAAAACAGCTAGGGCAACGCGCTCAAATGCAATGATTGGCCAGTCTCGCTGCCACTCACATCCTGATAGCCAGTGATTGGCTGTCAGGATGTGTGTAGGCGGGGCAGCGCGACGAACGTGAGGGGAGCTAGGCTCCTCTCACAGTCCGCCCTGAAGACCGGAACGGCGCGGGAACACGGCGAGAAGAGCGCGCGGAGCAAAGGTAAGTAAATTGACACAGGGGGGACTTGGCTTACTACTTGCTACTTACTTACTACTACTATATGAGGGATGAATTAATATGGGGGATGAATTACTATAGGGGGGATGAATTACTATGCTTACTATGGGGGAATATTACTATACTTACTATGGATGACACATACACATCATTCATCTACTCTTGGTCCGGCCCCCGGGTCCAATATATGAACCCACTGCGGCCCTCAAGTCACAAAGTTTGCCCACCCCTGGTCTGGACTGTGCTGATTAGCCCTGTGCTGATCACATGCATTCTCCCAAGAAAAAAAAACTCTAGCAATACACACTAAACTGAGCATATGAAGAATGATTCTACATGGTATCTCTTATCAGGAGATAAGAGGGGGACACTGGAAGAAGGGGAGGATCATAGAAGTCAGGATCAAAACAGCCTTTTTACACAATGCACAGTAAGTATAACAAGCATGCTTTACTGCATATACAGACTGATTTTACGGTTGTGGGATTAGTAACACTTGAAATCTGTCCTAACTAACATACAATGCAAGAAGTCTAGTAACTAAACCTTTAACTCCTTATTAGAACAGACTGTATGAATCTAGTTTCAACTGATAATGAAAGTCTGTCTGGACAGTACAAATTAGGTTAATTATAGCAAACAGAGCTGCCCAGCTCTCTTATAAGGAGAAATAGTAGGATTTTGCAGTGCTGGATGGTCCAGAACAGAGTATCTAAAAAACGGCAACTGCATTCTTAATTATGTTTAAGTTATGTGAATTAGAACATGTAAAAAATATAGTAGATGTCATCCCAATCTGGCTGCGAAAGGAAAAGAAAAGGAAATAGCTGTACAGTTGAAACTCCTTTCATCTTGGTAATGGTGAAAAAATAGGTAATGCTTAATAATTTAGGTAATTGCAGAACTGGTCTGTCTGATACACTTTTGAATAGAACCAAGAACAAATGTAAACTCACAGAACATTTTAAACATTTTCTGCCATCATTTTGACCACTTTTTTAACAAGCATTCCAAATAATCTGCAGAGATGAAAGAAGAGGTTGAAAGTGATTTGTGTAAAGGACTCATTACGCTATCTGTCCTTATGTTTGGCTGTCAGAAACTGGTCAAAGCAAACCAGTCACATAACCACACTTGCAAAATGTAAGCTGCTGATGCAAAGGCTTGAGGATTCTCTACATTGTACCCCAGGAGCTCTCCAAATGCATATTTTGTCTTATGTCTTTACATGAAGTACATATTCATATCTCCACTGCAAGACACATGGGTGCCGCTTACTGTCACAGATTGCATTGTAGAATGTAGGTGGCACTTAAACTTCAACTTCGTAACAAAAAAAAAAAAAAAAAGTTTAAATCTGCAGAAGGATTTAGGGGACATAGCAGACATTACATCAAAAGTGTACCCAGTGGGAGTAGATGAGTGACATGTGACACTGAAGAAGCAGTGTAGAAGATGGCACTGCCTGCAGATGGAGCAGAAAGGGACAGTTTTGATTTTCTATAGCTGAAGGAGTAAACAGGCAAGTGGGTACAGTTCTGTTTTTAAGGAAGACTGTTACAACACAAAATCAGTCTAAGAAGCCTAATTTTAAAAAGCCAGACTTCCTAACTTCTGGGTACTGTGCAATTAGGGTCAAACTGTGGCCCTGTGCATAGGTTTTGGTAACACTAACGTATGGATGGTTTCAAAAATAATGAAATTAATAGTTTTTATCAATTAAAAAGTGCATACATAGAAACAGAAATCAAATCAATATTTGGTGTGTCTACCCTCGGTCTTTAAAGCTGAACTCCAGAAAATAGAAAAAAGATTACCCTTACAACTTTATTTGAAAATATTAGGAACTTGCACATATGTATAGTACATAGTGCTTTTTCAAACTAAATGTCATTCTGCTAGGGTTTACATATACTTTGAAGCGTATCTGTGGTCAAACTTTTATATTGTATATTTCCACACAAAGCATGCAGTGAATCCAGGAGATTGTGCAAAGAGATGGTCAACAAACAAGCAGAACTCACAACATGAAAAGGGATTTTTCAATTATCCTTATATTTTATTGTCAAAAATAACTATTTGTATTGTTATTACGATGTTGACGTTATAAAATGGAAAGTGTATACTGTGAGGCTCTATTCACACTTGTGCAAATCCTTATGCGAATTTACACATGAAAGTCCCAGCCCATTCTATTCAATGACACCTGTTAAAGTGGTAGCAACTCTGAAAAAGGTGCCTGCACTACTTCAATGCGACTGGAAATCGTGTGACTTTGGAGTCACGCAAAGGTGAATGGAGTCTGACCAGAGATCTCCTTTAATCTAGGCTTCCTCAGAAGTAATATAGTACCTAGAAGTCAGGGTAATAGATGTCTCTCTACAAGGATATAGACAGGCTTTTAATTTTTTCAAAATTCTAAATGAAGCATTAGCATTATGGGTGTATTCTCATACTTGTATTTTCATACAACTGTATCTGAAAGTACACTGTCTACATTCAAGCAACCCACAGCATAAAATAAGCTTCATGGCACATAAAAGTAACACAAGATGTGTATTTAGCCACACCAATCACATAGATGTTGGTACATGTCTCAATGAGATCTATGTATTTTCTTTGCACTACAATTACACTACCAAAAATTAAGTAAATGAATGACCTACCAATAGTTTAACTTACATTTATTGATTTTACAGTAAAGCTACACTGTACAAGCTAATTTACTGATCAAAATCATTCTACACCTGATATGGAGATGTTTACTATTTGAATAAATATATGAATGTTTACTATTAGAACAGAATTATTTACTATTAGAATAACCATTTTCTCGTATTCTATTGAAAAAAAACTAATATTACTGAAACAGCAGTGAATGCATCCTAACACACAGAATGATCTAGCTGAAGCTTTAAAATGTTCAACATAAGTGCATTTTAACATGCAAAGAATAGGGCACATATTGCTGAAATCACATGCTTTGTTGCCACCTACTGGAGAACATTTTATGTCACAATTTAGAGCCGATTTAAAAGACTAATGCACCACAATCTAGACAAACATTTAGGTACTAACCTCAACACATCCATCAAAAAAAGCTGCTGGTTAGTGTTGGTCCTCCCCAAAATGTGTATCCGTTACAGGTGGATGCTAGTACGCTAAATCTGGCAATGACTTCATATAACAATTTTTTTAGAATGTTTGGCTCTGTCAACCTCTTCGATGGTGTGTTACTACAACTGCTACATTGTTCTTATTGTAAAATGTAATAGCGTGACATTTTTGTGTAAATATCATGGTGGGTGGAATAATGAGATTTGTTATACGGAGTTAAATTACCAACTAGCTTCTTTAACTATCAAAACCTCTCTTTAACAAATAGTTTACTGGGCAATGTTTATTTTATTGCACTTAATTTAAAATAAAAACAATGAGCATTTAATACTCCTTAAAGTCAGTGTGTATAGTACTATTATAGTGCTGCATGTCCTCAGCTGTCAACAGGACACAAGTCAGTAGGATAGTCAGTACGGATTTCACATCACTTGTGTACCTTACTGTTAGTTTTCATCTTCTTCTTCAGTAACCTCAGTCTCCTTGTGGACCACCACACGAGTAATTGACATATCAGGGTGTTGCTCTTTGGCTTCCTTTATTGCTTGTGCTAATGCCTAGGACAACAAAGTAAGATATTATTATTATTATACAGGAATCATATAGCGCCAACAGTTTGCTCAGTGCTTTACAATGTAAAGGGAGAAAGTACAATTACAATACAGCTCAATACAAAAGGAATAGGAGAGCTCTACTCGTGGACCTTACAAAGTCATCATGCACCAATCTTTGAATACAGCTCTATGATTACCAGTTTAGCCCTCCAACACAATTAAATGTTTGTAAAAGACAACTATCCTTCTAAGCTGTAAAGGGCTTTTGTGGAAAATATTACACTATCACTAGTACATATGATCATGTAACAGTGTTCAGGAAAATCATCTGATCTGTAGGGTCACATTCTAAGTAACTATAAACAAAAGATGTAAACTGGAATATAAACCTTACATTTTTGTAAGTATGACTGTCTTCTAATAAAACAGCACTACAATACATTGTTACTAAAAGTGTAAACCAGTATTAGATCCATAAACAGTTACTACAGTGCAGCTTATAGATTCATAAATGTTGTGGCTGCAATTTTTATATTTTAGGCATTTTTCCTTTATTTTCACCTGAAGTTAGAGGGTATATGATGAAACATTTAACACTGACAGGGGTGCTTACAATTGTCAGCTTTTATTCTTTTATGTAAAACATTTATCCCAAAAGGTAAAAAAACTGTTACTGTAACTGCTTAAAAAGTGTTAGCTGGAGTTTGGTTTTAACCTATTAGTAAAGTCCATCTAAATATACTAGTGCATCTACAGTGCCTTGAAAAAGTATTTATACCCTTTGAAAGTTTCCACATTTTGTCATGTTGCAACCAAAAATGTAAATGTATTTTATTGGGATTTTATGTGATAGACCAACACAAAGTGTCACATAATTGTGAAGTGGAAGGAAAATGATAAATGGTTTTCACTAGATTCCACTAGATTTTAGTTAAGGGTTTCAGAGTAAAGGGGGTTGAATACAAATGCACACCTCACTTTTCAGATATTTGTAAAAAATTTTGAAAACCAATTATTGTCCTTCCACTTCACAATTATGTGCCACTTTCTGTTGGTCTATCACATAACAACCCAATAAAATAAGTTTACATTTTTGGCTGTACCATTACAAAATGTGGAAAACTTCAAGGGGTATGAATACTTTTTCAAGGCACTGTAATACTACTCTCTCCCCTAATTGACAATGCTGCTGTCCAAGAGTGTTTCCACTGCTCCTCCATCCAGAGTGGAGACATTCTAAGGCAGGAAGTGTGTTACTAGCCATGTCACCAAGTGAAAAGAAAGGAAAACAAAAAAGCCCTCAAAAAGAAATATAATGCAGCCACCATTTTAGGATTGGTAAATTGCAATAGGGGAATTATTTGTTTTTGATTTTAAAGTGGAAGAAAAAGGCAAAATCTAACTCTAAAGCTACTCTCAGCCACATTAAGCCTAACCTATCTAGCCCTGTATAGAATAAATAAATATCACTATACTTACCTGTTCTCCAGCCGTTCCAGTCCAGTCCCATGTTGAGCTGTCTGCAGCGGCTTCAGTGTGTAGCAGAGGCAGCCGACAACGAAAGCACCATAGTGACTCTATAGGTGATGTCACTTCCCAGCTGTTGTCAGCTGTCTCCTGCACACAGAGGGTACCTGTAGAGACCAGATCGGTTCCTTACAGAACTAGATAAGGCTTAGGCTGAGAATGTGGCAGAGAATAGGTTTAGCCTTTACTTCCACTTAATACAGCTTATTTTCTATAAACACTGTTCTGCTGGTCCGTCATGGACAATGCTGCCTGGAAATGTTATACAGTACCATAAATATGTGAATTATACTAAATGGAATTTGGATACTTAAAGGCGGTCATACATTAATCGAAATTCAGCCAGTTCAGCAGCGACTGGACAAATTTCAGTCTATAGTGGGCAACACTGATCATCGTGTTTGGACGGTGGGGGGAAGGGGGGCTCATAAAAAAGAAAATTGCATAATGTATGGCTCAACTTACATGAGAATCAGATCTAAAAGGAAAACATATCTCAATCTGTACATAAATACTGGAATTTTATGCTGGCTGATTACTAAAAAATGAGTGGGAAATTTGAAAAAGTTTTACTTTTGACTGCTGGTGATTGCTGGTGCTTGTAGTCGTTTTATTTTCTTCTTTGGGTATTGCTAAAAGCGTTTACTTTTTTAAATCCCTTTTTCTGTCACTTTTTAAATAGCATTTTTTTTTCTTCCTTTCATTGTCTTCCTTCACTCTGCTAATTAAGGGGTGGGGTTAATTGGTCACAGGTGATAAAGGTCCTATTTAACTTGCTGTAGAGCTCACTCTGAGCTCGCTCCTTTTTGAGCTTGCCTGTATTTTGCTTGCCGGACCTTTGACTAAGTGGTCATTTGATAAGTGGAGTTAAAAAAAACAGTTTATAACAGGAGTCTACTAACCTGTAAGTGACAACTGATATTTCCTGTTAATATTGTAACTGGGATTTGAGTGCTATCAGGGTTGAGGGTTTTGTGCAGTGCACAGTGTGCCGCATGTATGCAGCAATGGAGCAACAGCTCCAGGATGGATACTGCTGCGACAGATGTGAGCAGCTTGCCCTTCTGAAATCTCACGTTAGAGGTCTGGAGGAGCAAGATGCAACACTGGGCAAAACTATCAACCTTGAAAGGGGTCTTGTGCTCTCTGAGCAGGTAGCTAATGGGATTGATGTGGAGGGCGGACGGGCTAATCAGGATTATCAGGTAGGAATATGGCTTACTGTAACAAGAGGGAGTGGTAGGGGCTCACAGAAAAGGAAGGCTGGCCCTGGGTTTGAGCACCCAAACAGATTTGCCAAGTTGGGTGAAGATGTGGGGGTGGCAAGCTCAGGGGTGGCAGCCCTGGATGTCACTGCTATCCCTAACAGCCGGGAGGGCAGACCATCTGGGAGGGGTGATGAGGGTAGTGCAGGAAGGCCTAGACAGCTGGTGGTAGTAGGGGATTCTATGATCAGGACTGATAGAATAATTTGTTGCCAGGATCGCCTCAACCGAATGGTTTGCTGTCTCCCTGGTGCCAGGGTTCGACATGTGGTGGACCGGGTTGATAAATTACTTTGAGCGGCTGGGCATGACTCAGCTGTCTTGGTTCATGTTGGAACCAATGACAGAATACATGGAAGGTGGAAGCTCCTTAAGAATCAATTTAAAGAACTAGGCTGCAAGTTGAAGGGAATGACCTCCAAGGTGATATTCTCTGAAATATTACCTGTGCCATGCGCAACTCAGAAAAGACGGGGAGATTAGAGAACTCAATGCATGGCTGAAGACCTGGTGTAAGAGGGAAGGATTTGGGTTTCTAGAGCACTGGGCTGACTTTTCATTGGGGTGCAACCTATATGCTAGAGATGGTCTGCATCTAAATGGAAGGGGGTCTGCTGTGCTGGGGGAGAGGTTTATGGGAAGGCTGGAGGAGTATTTAAACTAGGATCGAGGGGGGGAGGGAGAATTAGATTATAACAGGGTAGACAGATCAGACAGGGGTCAGTACTTATTGGTGGGTGGAATGGGGAAAGATGGGGGGGAAGGCTATGGCAGATAAGAAGGTTCCCATGTTACAAACAACCAGTGGAATTGGTACCATTTGTATGAAAAATAAAAAATATGCAAAATACGTGTGAACAAGGTGTCAATCAATTAAAGTGTTTGTTCATCAATGCCAGAAGTCTGCCAAGCAAAATAGGCGAGTTGGAAGCTTTGTTGCATGAAGAGAACTATGATTTAATTGGTATTGCTGAATCTTGGCTTCATTCTTTGCATGACTGGGCCATTAATATTCCTGGCTATGTTCTCTTTCAGAGAGACAGAATAAATAGGAAAGGTGGTGGTGTCTGTTTCTATGTGAGAAGTGATCTCAGAGCGAGTGTGAAAGAGGACCTAGTTGATGTAGAGTGTGATGAGGCTGAAGTATTATGGGTGGAACTGCACATGGGGGTGCGTACTACAAAGGTAATCATTGGAGTTTGTTATAAGCCTCCCAGTGTTAATGAGGAGGTGGAAACTCAGCTCCTTGCACAGATCGAAAAGGCTGAAAGGGCTGGGACAGTGATAATAATGGGGGATTTTACCTACCCAGAAATTGACTGGAGTAATGGTACTGCAGTAACAGCTAAAGGGCAAACATTGTTAAACCTACTACAGGACAATTTTATGGTACAGTTCATAAAGGCCCCTACTAGGAATGATGCTCTGTTGGACCTGGTAATCTCAAACCATACAGAGCTTATTACGAACGTCCATATAAAAGAACATCTGGGTAGCAGTGACCATAACATGATTTCATTTATTGTTAGCTGTAAACAGCAAGCACATACGGGAAAAATAAAACCGCTCAATTTCAAGAGAGCTAATTTTCCAAGGCTGAGAGCTGCTGTCCAAGACTTAGACTGGGAGGGAATATTGGCATTGATGAACACAACACAGAAATGGAAGTTCTTCAAAAAGACTGCATGTGAACACACTGCAAAATATATTCCCATGGGCAACAAGTTTAAAGGGCTAAAAATCAAACCTACCGTATATACGCGAGTATAAGCCGAGTTTTTCAGCACATCTTTTGTGCTAAAAAACGGCCCCCTCGGCTTATACTCGAGTCAGCGTCTGCAGGGGGCTGCTGTCTCTTACCTGGCTCCGGTCCCACGACGATCCGGTCCAGGAAGCGCGGCTGCTCCTTCATTCGGTTCGTCCACTGGATGTTCGCGCGGCTGCTCAGCTCCGCCTTCTCACCGGTGATTGGCCGCCAGAACTTTAGCTCAGGAAAGGCACACAGGCAGCCAATCACCGGCGAGGAGGCGGAGCTGAGCGGCCCCGCAAAAATCGAGTGAAGGAGATGCAGGTAAGTGTGCCGTGCTTAGGTGCTGCTGCAACCACATATGCTGGCTGCAGCAGCACCATACTGGAACAGGGGTCAGCAAGTGTCAGTGGGAGGAATAGTGCCCCATCATTGGTGTCACTGATACCAATGATGGGGCATTATTCCTCCCACTGACACCAACGATGGGGCACTTTTCCTCCCCCCCACTGACACCAACGATTGGGCACTATTCCTCCCCCCCCCCCCACTGACACCAATGATGGGGCACTATTCCACCCCCCACTGACACCAATCATGGGATACTATTCCTTCCCCCCACTGACAGCAACGATGGGGCACTTTTCCTCCCCCCCACTGACACCAACGATGGGGCACTATTCCTCCACCCCCCCACTGACACCAATGATGGGATACTATTCCTCCCACTGACACCAATGATGGGACACTATTCCTCCCACTGACACCAAAGATGGGGCGCTATTCCTCCCACTGACACCAAAGATGGGGCGCTATTCCTGCCACTGATACCAATGATGGGGCGCTATTCCTCCCACTGACACAAATGATGGGGCACTATTCCTCCCACTGATACCAATGATGGGGCGCTATTCCTCCCACTGATACCAATGATGGGGCACTATTCCTCCCACTGATACCAATGATGGGGCACTATTCCTCCCACTGATACCAATGATGGGGCACTATTCCTCCCACTGATACCAATGATGGGGCACTATTCCTCCCACTGACACCAATGATGGGGCACTATTCCTCCCACTGACACCAATGATGAGGCACGATTCTTCCCACTGGTGTTCCCACCCTCGGCTTATACTCGAGTCAATAGTTTTTCCCAGTTTTTTGTGGTAAAATTAGGTACCTAGGCTTATATTCGGGTCGGCTTATACTCGAGTATATACGGTATGTAGCTTAGGGCCAAAGTTAAAAAGGCTATAGATAAGAAAAGATTTTATTCAATATAAAAATGAAGGAACACTATCGTCATTTAAACATTACAAAGAATATAACAGAATATGAAAAAAGGAAATAAAGGCCGCAAAAATTTAAAACGAACGACAGATTTCAAAAGATAGCAGGACCAACCCCCCAAAATTCATCAAATATATTAATAGTAAAAAGGTTCGGTCTGAGCATGTAGGCCCTTTACAAAATAATCTAGAGTGGGTGACTGGGGACAAAGAAGGCAAATTTATTTAATACCTTCTTCAGCTCTGTGTATAGAAAGAAGCATGGGGGAGCTCTTGTCCATAATGGGCATGGTATTGACACAGCTCCAGATTATCCACATTGGCTCACAATTGATATGATCCAAAAATATTTAGACAGTATAAAGGTGAATAAAGCACCTGGACCGGATGGCATACACCCACAGGTCCTTAAAGAATTGAGCTCTGTCATTTCAAAGCCATTGTTTCTAATTTTTAGGGACTCTTCAATGACTGGCATAGTACCACTGGATTGGCGCAAGGCCAATGTGGGGCCAAAATTTAAAAAGGGGTCAAAATCTTTACCAAGTAATTACAGAACTGTTAGCTTAACTTTCATAGTTGGGAAGATACTGGAGAGTTAATAAAAGACCACATAAATTAGTTCTTGCTGGAAAAAAAAAATTAAACAACAGCATGGATTCATGAAAGACAGACATTGTCAAACAAATCTGATTTCTTTTTAGGAGGGCGTGAGCAAAACCTTGGATAAAAGGGTGGCAGTGAACGTGGTATACTTGGATTTTGCAAAAAGCGTTTGACACAGTTCCCCACACACAGCTAATGTGTAAGGTAAAGTCTATGGGATTGGAAAAATCTGTACGTAAATGGCTAGAAAACTGGCTAAAAGATCGTATTCAAAGACTAGTGGTAAATGATTCATACTCTGAATGGTCTGGGGTCATCAGTGGTGTACCCCAAGGTTCAGTGTTGGGACCCTTACTTTTTAATAGATTTATAAACGATATAGGGTCTGAGATTAAGGATCCAATTTCAGTCTTTGCAGATAACACCAAGCTGTGCAGTGGAATAACGTCCTTACAGGATGTCTTCAACTCACAAGCCAAACTCAATGCACTATTTAATTGGGCAACTATGTGGCAAATGAGATTTAATGTTGATAAGTGTAAGGTTCTGCACTTGGGGGTTAAGAATATGCAAGCATCATACATACTAGGGGGGGTACAACTGGGGGAATCAATGGTGGATAAGCATCTTGGAGTTCTGGTAGATCACAAGCGTAATAATGGCATGCAGTGCCAAGCTGCGGTTTCTAAAGTGAGCAAAATCCTCTCTTGTATTAAAAGAGGTATAGACTCCAGAGAGAGAGAGAGAGAGAGGGATATCATTTTACCCCTGTACAAATCATTAGTAAAACCTCATCTGGAATATGCAGTTCAGTTTTGGGCACCAATTCACAAAAAGAACATTGGGGAACTGGAGAAAGTACAGAGAAGGGCAACTAAACTGATAAGAGGCATAGAGGAGATCAGCTATGAGGAAAGATTAGAGGAACTGAATGTATTCTCTCTTGAGAAGAGGAGATTAAGGGGGGATCTGATCATCATGTATAAATACATCAGTGGTTCATATAGTGAACTCAGTGTAGAGTTATTCACCCTGAGGTCATCACAGAAGACAAGGGGGCACTCTTTACATCTGGGAGGAAAAGACATTTAATCTCCAAACACGGAAAGGTTTCTTCACAGTGAGAGCTGTCAAAATGTGGAATAGACTCCCTCAAGAGCTGGTTCTGGCCAGTTCAGTGGTTTGTTTCAAAAAAGGCCTGGATTCTTTCTTAGATACACAGAATATAACTGGATACTAACATTGCCGATTGCCTCTCGGGGGATCAGGAAGGAATTTTTTTCCCCAGCAGGAGCAAATTGGATCGTGTTTTGCTAGTTTTTTTTTGCTTTTCCCTGGATCAACTGTGGCTATAGGATTAGAATTTTTTTTTTTTTCTCTATGGTTGAACTGGATGGAATTTTGTCTTTTTTCAGCCAGACTAACTATGTAACTATGAATAATAATATTCAAAACCTTTTTCTTATCCTTAATTTACATTATTAAATCAAACCATAAACTTACATATAAATAAAAATAAATAAAAGTCTCCTAAGGGGACGTCACGTCTGACGCAATTGCGCAAAAACCGGAAGTGGCGGCGTGGCAATTTTGTTGACTGGAAAAATGTGTTTTATATCTCAGGAAGCTGCTGTGGCTGAGTCATGAGAATCTATCACTGAATGTTCAAAGTCCCTAATGTAAGGTGATATATTAAATGGTTTGATACCTATTATATCATGCTACATGGGTTCTTTTCTATCTTTTATGAGGATGATGGTGCATTAAAGGTTTACCCTACATACAGCTATTGAAAGCCTGAAAGTGACTGCTAAAACATCTGAATATCCCTTAAGGCTTGATATTACTCCATGAGGGTAATTGTATGAATTCTTGCCATACAGAGGTGGTCAGGAGTGTTTACGTTTATTTTTTATTTAATTAATTCATTTTATTTTTAAATTGATTTGTTTTTTTTTACATTTAAAAAAAAATTTTTTTTTCTATAGAATTAAAAATTTTTATATTGTATTTTATTTTTTGTTTTTGAGTGTACACAATTTGTCACTACTTATTAGTTTATTTATAGTGTACACAGAGTGATTTTGCACGATTCATGTGTTACTCACAGTTGAATCTATTTTATTTTGCACAGATTATAGTATATACTTATTTATTTTGAAGGTATATACTTATTATTTGAAGGTAATACACTATTTTAGTTTCATTTTTTCGAGATATTCACTGGGTTCGGGATGATGAAATATTGAAGTTGGACAAACAGGATTGAGAGATTTTTTTGGACTTGGAAATGTATTTTTTTTTTGGGGACTTTTATTTATTTTTATTTATATGTAATTTTATGGTTTGATTTAATAATTTAAGTTAAGGATAAAATAAAAGTTTTGAATATTAGTATTTGCTTTCAAGGGTGAAAGCGTGACTTGGGATTAAAAGTTGGATATTCACAATATGAGTTTTATTTAGGTCATAAGTTGCCAAGTGATTTAATATTATGTACTGGGAAGGTAAAAAACCTTCTGTGTGCTGTTCCCCCCACAGCCCCCCTAATACTTACCTGAGCACCCTCTCAATCCAGCACTATGCACAGGAGCCTCGCCTTTCCCAGGTCTCTCTCTCCTCATTGCCTGAGCCAGTGTTGAGAGAGCGGGGTGGAGCTGGGCTGTGCTCTGTGCATCCTATTGACACACAGAGCAGGGCTCAGAAGAGAGCACACACAAGTAACCCCAGAGCAAGCCGCTTGCTCTGGGTGCATTCAGCAGGGGGGGGGGGGGCTAGGAGCACCCAAGTCCCCCATTGCTACAGCTTCTATGAATGAAACAAGACCTATGAATGGAGGACAGGTGGGTGATCATTAGGTCCACCCCTTCCAATCATAGACTGTGACATGATGAGTAGTTGGTCTACAAGAAGTATGTAAATATCAAGTGCCAGAACACCAAATATCTACGTCATTATTACAGAAGACGCAACAAAAGAGCTCGGCTCTAAAGAAGAATGTATACCACTATCCACTCTCTTAAAGTTAACACAGTGTTTACTCTTCACTGTGCTCTACATTTTACAATTCATTCATAAAACACAAAGTGTAATGTGTGTCAAGGAATTTTCTGCATAGTGTTGACCAGGCTTTGGACATTAAACGCTAAGTTTTATAAAGTGTGTGTATTTGTGGCCACTGTAAGACCATAATTCTGCTTTATAAATGGGTCCATAAATAGGAAGAACATATAAAGATAACAGCCTTGGAACACATACCTTCAATATCAAGTCTGCTATTGCAGCTCCCATATTTCCAACTTGACAGGCTCCTTTTAAAGCAAAATTCAAGAAAATATGGAAGGGATCCTGCCATAAGGGCAGGAAGAAGTCATTTACCGTGTGAAGATCATTGCCTACTACTTTATATTGCATTTGCAACAGAGCCATGTGCTTCCTAGGCATATCATATGGACTGAACATATTCTTTAAAGGATGTTTTCTGCAATCACTGGCACTCAATACCATAGGAGACTGTCAGATGATTGAGCGCGATTAGTCCTATCAAATGATAATCACTTTGTATATTGTAAATTCTGTACAGGCAGAAAGAACTTACCTCATCATGGTCAATGTCAGCATCCCCACTAATGACTATACGCTTTTCAATTCTTGTTTCAGATATTCCACCTTTCCCAGTCTAGAAGCAGAAAATAAATATTTACTAGCTGCATCTCTGCATCACAAAAACATGAAAATATTACATCATTCAGAGCTGAATGACATGTCTGATGCAAAGCTCAATTTTTATAACAACTATGCAAAAAAGACTTGCACAAAACGGCTCTACTCCTTTCATAGTGTGATTGTGTATTGCCAGCTTTGCACAGTTGTGCACAATCGACTGAACCCATCATCCATCAGCAACTTGAGATAGTTTGAGCAAATGATCACATTAAGTTGAGTGCTTATGAAAATAATAAAACATAACAGAAAAAGGGGTCAATTCGCTAAGAGATAAATACTGCATGCATTTTTGAGTTAAAATAGCTCATGCGGTAATGATTTCAAAAGTAGTCAATTCACTAAAAAACATGCGTTATTTACTGAATGTGTTAAATATTTATGTTTTGCGATATTTAGCACTTATATTTTGCAATGTTCTTGGTGGTGGTGTTTCACTTTTTTTTTTTTTTTTTTTGTAGGCTAACATTGCACCAGAATGCACACTGATCCAAACAATTTATTTTCATTTCTGTGCTAAGAGAACATTTTTACACTGATACATTGTATACTTTTCACTTTCTGGTCAGTGCAGAGTTCATCTAATTGTTATGTTATACATTTCTAAAATATCGCCAGCAAACATCAGGTGATAAATAACAAATGTGTGTTTTTAAATGAATTGACTTTAATGATTTATCTCATGATTTTTGTGGTATTTATCTCACTATTTTAACAAATGTGCAGTATTTACCTCACATTCGATATTTTACTTTGATGAATTGACTCTTTTATTATCTCATGCAAATGAGTCCCGTGACCGATTTATCGCATGCGGTAACCTTTAGTGAATTGATCCCCCAAAAACAAGCAGTCCCTGTGACCATCAATTAGAAAAACAGAAGTCAAGTAACGCAGGAATATATAATCCCGTGTGTGCGTAGATTTTTAACTGTACCAATCTGATCCCCAAGTGAATAATAAAATGTGCCCCAAATCTTAATAAATAAGCAAATTCCCAAATAAAGTGTGTGGTGCAACTTAATATATATGTTACATATCCATGTTTTATTTAGTCCATCCACCTCTACTGTTCCACAATCCCTCATTGTTGATGAACTAAAAGTAACATTATGGCTGGGTTCACACTTTTTAAAAAATTTTTGGGGGATATTTAATTGAAATCAAGCGAAACTCATCAAAACGCGTCACATACATTGAATGTCACCGCAAGTCAAAATGCACATCCATGTGCATTGTAAGAAAAGGTGTAATACCAGTATTGTGCCTATTTTAATAGTACTCTAATGGCTGCATTTCCAGCTTGATATAAATCTGTCTTGGGATAATTGCTGCCATTTGTTACCATTACTCTGCAGCTTCTAAATAAATTCCCCAATGCTGCAACTCTACTGTATTCATCTATACTGGACCTCAAGAGAGACAGACATGCTCAATGGCAGTACCACTGTACTACCAATACTGTCCCCTTGACCGACCCCTGCACTTTACCTTTGTGATGTGCGTTGTTGTAGTTGTTAAGACTGAATCCGATGTGATGGTTTGGGCACTCAGTAAAATGCCAGGATCACCATCCCCACTGCCAATAGCCTTTGTACAGGGAGGAAAAAAGAGAAAATTGTAAATAATCTTAAGAGAACAACCTGTGCAGACTTTTAAAGACCTTTTAAAAAGCAAAACTGTGTTGATAAAGACATAGCTTATCACTGCTGGTTTCTTCTAGGAAATGCTTATTTACTGTAACGCTAGGGTTCTGACTTTATTTTGACAGTATTTTGAGTCATTGTCATAGAACAATTATGTAGCAAGTTGAGTCACACTGAGGCAAAAGACCTTATGTGAATGCATGTTCAAGTGCAGTGATCCAGAAAACACAACATCAGCAAGACAGCCAGGCAACAGTTTTTGAAAATAGAGGAAGCAATGGCAGTGCAATTCTTGTTTAAGTTTTTTTTCTAAACTATACCCCTACAGCACTTTTTAACCAGTGAGAAATTATCCCAGTTTCCACATCGTTTTATATGTTAAACAAACTGAGAAAAAGTTTTATTTGTCATGACAATAAAACAAATTAAAATACTGAAAATCTCACTGAGCACATATGCATATATCTATATAAATATTATGATATTTTAACAACTTAGACTTATACTTTATGCAGTGATCCAGCTCGCTTCTGTGGCCCTTACAGCCTGAAAATGCAGCCTGGGTGCAGTCAGGTTTGGTTAAGGGAAAAAATGTGATTTTATTTTGTCTTTATTTCAGCACTTTCTTCAAAGTTTTTACCAGCCTCTGTACTGCAGGCACCATGGAACAATTCATCCTCAAAGCCTATAGTAGAAGCACTATAGTCTGTTCTGATCAGTTTCTCAGCACCTTTAGCGGTGACATGGGTGGCATTCCTGACTT
Organism: Staurois parvus; assembly: GCF_062004578.1. Taxonomy (NCBI): domain Eukaryota; kingdom Metazoa; phylum Chordata; class Amphibia; order Anura; family Ranidae; genus Staurois; species Staurois parvus. The sequence continues at coordinate 4,316,153 of NW_028317961.1, forward strand.
CTAATGTAAACATAGTGCAGGAAGGCTGCAGTCACTGCTGGACATGGAAGAAAGGGGATCTAAAGTTGCTGAGAACCCATCTTCAATGCCTGTACTATTTGGATGAACTGCTCCACAGTGCTTGTGGCTACACAGGTCTGTAAGGGTTTGTTTTAAATCTCATGTACTACTTGTTAAAGTGACTGACAGCCTCATCTATGCACCTTTCCCTATGAATCTGTGTAGAGGAGGGTGTGTCCATTCCCTCAACCCAGGTCTCAGGTTACAGCCAGCTCCCTGCTATGTGCTGTGCAATATCAGATCCCGCCCACTGCCTGCTACAGCTCAGAAATATTGTGTAAAACAGGAGCTATATGAGGCTGTAAAAGAGACACTGCAGCAGATAAATAGATACAACCTATGAAGGGGGATTGGTTTAATCTCTAACACCTGAGGATTGTCACTTCAATGAGTATATGTAAGGGTTTACAACCACTTTAAAAATAGGCAAACACTTAAATATGCATATCCTGGTCATTGATTCACTTTAAGTGTATTTAATTAGCATTACAGCTGCTGTGCTTATGACTGAGCATTTCTACCCGTTCTACTTCACAGTTTAAACTAAATTAATATTGTAGTTAGTAGACTGGCTTATCGCTGCCAGTTAGGCTTCCATGCATTTCACTGCATTATATACATAATTAAGATGACAGAAGAATGAGACACTGACTTTGTAAATGTCAGAAGAAAAAATAAGAAATGGAATAATAAAGCCATAGTGAATGACATTTATGTGATTTGACCAATAAAACAAAACCTATACAATCTTGGCTCTGGTACTACTGTAAATTTAGTAATTTGAAAAAAATATAGCCAAAGTGGCCAAATAAAGAAAACTATACTTAGGATACAAAGACCAGGCAATACACATAGTGGTTTCCAATGCCAAGAATCTTGCTCTTAGGCAAAATCCTGCAAAGACCTTTCAGGTCTGTGTCAACTAACTTAAAGGTGCTACTCTGTTTTACAGAAGTTTTTCATGGACCTGTGCATTTTTAAAAATTATTTCTACACAAATTAATTTCAAAGTACGTGTACCATGTAAGCAAATTTTTTTTTATGTCAAAACAATCAGTATATACAGAGATGCACAATCTGCTAAGGGAACTTTGAAGTAAACTATAGCTTCAGGATAAAAAAAAAAAAAAAAATTGCTGGCATGTTTTTTTTTTTTTTGCAGAATAGAATCTGTATGCCCCTTCTGCAATAAACGCTTATCTTCTGTAAGCCAGCTATATTTTTTCTGAATGTATATTCTTAACATACGATGGGTGCTGTAATGAATTCGCTCCCTTGCACATGTTTAAAAGTTATGTTATTCCAGACAAGCCAATCAAAAGGACTGAGCATGGCAGTCTAGAAGATGATTGGGCAAAGAGGTTGGAGGTTCCAGGGGAGCTTGCGAAAGTTGCATTACTGGAGAGGAAGTAAGTGTAACAGCTCTTAGTTCCAAGTCAACTTACACTGCAAGAACACGAACACAAGAATAATCAAACTAACAAAAAATTACAACTGATTTAAACTCATTAATTTGCCATTTATGTTTAGCAAACATCAAATTCAATTATGCCTCAAAACCTGTGTTTCTCTACAGAAAGAGATTTGATATACAAATACTTGCAGTACCTCTGAAGCCCCACCATGAAGTCTCCCACTATTCCAATAATAATTAGGCTGCAGAACATACAGGTCCTTCTAATAAGAGCACAGCACTACTATGTAAATTGCTTCCTTCCTTCTAAAAATCTAGCTAGCATATTTGAAGAGGCATGTTTCCCTCCTCTGACTCATTCAGATGTGTATTGTGAACAAATGAGAATAGATGATCAAATTACAGACACTATTCACAGCATAGTAGTAAATAACTGGAGAAATAATGGAGTCAGTAGCCTTTAGAATGCCAGATGCTGACTTCACAAGGCAAATATACTTTAATAAGCAAAATTTACCTGAAAGAAAATAAAAGGCATTTAAATTATTTTTACGCTTGAACAAAAGGTAATATATAAAAACAATACAATCCCTTTACATTAAAAATGGGAACAAGTAACTAAAGAAGTTATCCAAATTCACTTATTTGATTTAGAAAGGTTAGTGTATTATGGTTAGTTATGGTTATTACGATGTACTGAAATATTATTTAATACCAATTTTAATCACAAGAATAAATCTTCAGAAGAAGTTAACACAAGAAAGTGACTAAAAAGTGATGAAAAAAGAGATCACCATTTTGCAAATATAAAGATATTAATATACTAAATGCAAGACACCTGATTGACATCCTAAACTGCCACTGTTATGCAGCATTATCAACCCTTATGTGTCTTTAAAGATTTTAGAATGCGTTTGTTCTGTTTTCTGACAGGATCATCTTTGATTTAAGAAGGGAAAGAAAAAAGGTACCAAATAATATCTACCTGAGCAGATTCAAATGTAATTGTTTTTGTTTCTGTTTGTACAATTGGGACTTCTTTTGTGGAGATTTCAGTTCTTTGTGTGGCATCAGAAATGGTGACCATCTCTGTTTTCACTACTGGAGGCTAGAGAAAAATCAGCATGTTATTCAACATCAGTAAAAGATCTGTCATTCAAAATATGTATCGTAATAGCATCTTTCTGTTGTTTATAGATTTGGGACTCTTTGTCTGTGTACGTATTTGGGGAATGTGGTTGTGTGGTTTATGTTTCAATCAATGTATTTTTGGGATGTCTACTGATTGAGGTTAAAGAGTTGAGAAATCCACAAGGCTGGAAATTTCTATTGTTTTCTTCTAAAGCAGAAGAGATGCATTGTCTGTCGGAAGCAATTAGAAGTTTACTAGGCATGTTCTGAACTGTCAATGGGTTATCTCCTGATTGTGAAATACAAGTCAGAACCAGTGACTTAGGTTTGCCATGTAAAAAGGAGATATCCGTTCTCCTTACACAAGTGTATGGAGCACTTGGAGCAGCCAAAATCCTTGTCTAAATTGACAGCAGTGCACACATAGTACATACAGTACTAATAATCTTACACTTGTACATGTAGAAGAGTAAAGGTTTGGCACCTCTTGTAGTGAGATTTCCTAAGTTGGAAAATTTGCATATGTAATAATATCTTCCAACTGCTTTGGATATTGATCATGGTCTTTTAGTACATTCCAATGCATTTACATATTCTAGACAAGCTGTGAAAGTACTTGAAAAACAAGCCATAATTTCTGTACCATTACAGCTGAAGTTAAGCCATCACAAAACGACACTCTATAATGTTGGTGAGCTAACTTACCTGTAATGAAGGATGTCCCACGTTGTGCTTCCTGCCTGTGATAGATTCAAATTATGATGTACAGTGCCAGTCAGAGTGGCTCTGTACCTTGTGTTCACTGAAAACGAATTGCAGCCATTACAAAATTTACAGCTCCCCTTCACAAGTTGTGAAAAAGCTGAATGTTTGTAAACATAACATGAAGAAGAAACAGAAGATAGAAGGTGAAGGTGGGGGAATCCTAAAACGCCACTGACCAAAAATTGTATGATTGCATTATTTCAACATTTAAAGGTGCCACTGACAAGAATGTTTTGGATTATTGATGATTGTAGGGGTTTTTAATTTATTTTTTGTTAAGGGTAATGAAATGAAAGGTGTTTTCTTCACAGTATAAAAATGATTCAGTGGTTGTGAAATACCATAATAAAAGCTCTGTCTGAAAAAAATTAAATTAATTTGGGTACAGTGTCACATGATAGAGTATTGGTCAGTCAAGCTATCACAGCACTAAAAACTGCAATATGGCCAGCTAATGAAGGGTATACAGGTTAGTACTGAACTGGCTAAGAAAGTAAAACTTCACCTTAAAATCAGCTAAAGAGGTCCTGGATGGCTTGTTTTAAAGCTTTTTTACTGCCAAGAACTTACGAAGAATGAAGCTTGGCTGTAGTGTATATGTAATCCAGTGCCTCAGACTATATCTGTCAAATACAAACAAAACCAGAGTACACTGTAGACTATTATATAAACTATGTGGGCACCATTCCTCAAAGTGAAACTTATACCACCTTTCACCCTGAAAAACAGGGTGAAGGAGAAATGGGAATCTAGTGTGCCATATAGAGGCAACGTTAATGTTTAAAATAATAACTTTACTGTAGACAATAAAATAAAATAAAAAGGATACATTGCATTTTGTGTTCATAAGATATGACCATCTAAATTATACAAAAAAATCTAATATAGCAATTTTCAATATATGAGACTGTCCATTAGTGGCGTCTGGGCTTGACACGTTTCCCACGTTTCTTCTGGAAAAACCAAAACCCTCTTTTTTTTCCCCCTTTCAACCTATGTTTTCTCAACTATGGAGTATTTTAGGTATACTGTGCAAAATAGATTTTGGTTTGTCTTATTGTGGTGTGTTGTATGATAAATGTAATTTCTGTTATTTAGAAGTTTTTTGTAGAACAGACTTTCTGACATATAAGCGGTAGGCTTGGATCCTGAAAAACCAAATCAATCACGAAACACATCGACTCCAGATGGGACTAACAAACAGTCACATAATGAAAATTGCATAGTGCCTCTCTGTTTTACAGAAGTTTTTTCAAGGGCCTGTGCAGAATCTAATCTCTCCCTTACCCTGTTTGTTTTGGAGTGAAAGGTGCTATGGTTTCACTATATCTGTCAAATGTATAACACTGTTTTTACACATGCAATAAAGTTTAGACCGTATTGTGGCACAAGCAAGATTTTAGTAGCATTAGTATATGTAGCCCAAGAGTTACTGACAAATCACAGACTTAAAGTGAGTTAATCTAATTCTCTAAGAATAGGCAAAAGAAAGTGCCTGCACATACATTACTTTTAGTTTTGAATTTTGCCCTGTAAAAAACACTGGAACCCTCAATATGCAAACTTCCATGTATTGAAGCACAGGTGCTATAGCAGGAAAGGCTAGGGGGTGCTAGAACTACAATCTGGAGCTCAACATGAAGTTACTCTGAGGTATCAGAAAACCTTTGCCTTCAGAAATAAATGTATAAAGTACTAATTTTATGAAATTATTTGTTGCAAATTTTCTTTTAATGTCAAGTTAATTTCAGAGAATCTAGACCGATCTAAACCAGGTATTCTTCAGCAATCCACAGCCAATGATTTTTGAAGGAACTACAGCCATTCACATAGTGCTCTTTGAGCTACCGTTAGGTTTTACTACTAGCTGTGCGATCGTACAATTTCAATGTATAGGTGGTAGAGTAGGGTACTTCAGAGTGAAAATAGGACAAGAGAACAGGAATATGTAATGAGACCTATCAGCAGATATTAAGAACATACAATTAGACTAGACTGACTTATACATGCATAATAATACACACTGAAGACATGTAGAAAAGTGAAATATGAGATCTACAATGAAAATTTTTTTTTTTTTTTTTTTTTTTTTAAAGTATGGAAAATCATAGCCCTGTAAAATAAGATAATATGCAGTACTGCAACAGCAGGGAAACGGAGAAAGTTTATGTAAACTGTTTTTCCTTTTGTGGAGACTGCTCGATATTTTCTAAAATACTAAATGATTGATTCAAAGAAATGGAAATATCCTCTGTAGCAGAAGAGTATGTTGTGTAAAGCCTGATGTGTGTAACCAATTTACCTCAGAGCAACAGATTATTTGAGCAGAAGCGTCAACATCAATGTGGGACACATCCCCATTAATTTTGTTCTTTTCCTCTTCAAGAACTTCATGGTCATCCTCTACAATCTTCTCTTCACTTTCATAGGTAGTAACTGTGATTTCCTGGGATACAACCTCTGTCTTCTCTTGTATTTGAGTAACAGTTATGCTCACAGTGTGATCTTCACTTAGAAAACCCCGAGACTCCTCTAATGGCTCATCTTCTTTGACTTCTGCACTTTCTTCTGGTTCTTCCTGAAGAACATGTTCAGGTAACCGGTTTTCAGCTTTATATTCTACTTCATTTTCACTTTCACTACTACTATCATAAGACGACACTGATTGTGTCTCGTTTTTATCCAGTTCTTTTACTTCTTCAGCATGCTCACTGGTATCTTTATGGTGCTCAATATCTCCATTTATCTCAGGTTTGAGGTCTTCAGTAACTGTAGTGTTTTTAGGGTCAGAATCTGACTGCTTTTTTTCTTCCTCTATGTTCTCTACCTCATTTGAATTCTACATGGAAAATGGATGAGGAAAATAAAATACATGAATAAATAAACCAAACAAAAGAACTGAAATAAACTTAAGATTTCCGTCTACATGGTGGACAAAAATGATGAAGTCAACTGAAAAAGTGGAAATGTGATGGTGATTAAGATGAACAAATTGATACTTATAGTACAATCTGAGCACCTCAAGAGCATCACTGAGTCCAGTGCGCATCCCTCTTGTTCTGGGTAAAAGTTTCTGTGGGACACAAAGTAACCAAAAAGGACAAAAAAATCAATACACTTACACAAAGACAAAAACAAAAATAACTTTTTCATAAAAGACAGATTACTTTAAAAGAAAAGAACACATGTATGTTTTAAGACACACAAGTGTCTTAAAAGTCAAAGAGTATTTAACGTAAAATGTAACCACATACAATACATTAAAACACAAATATAAGTACTCTTATGTAAATGTCAACTCAGCTAATAAGCATAAGTCTGGGCCACCAAAAGTTGTCTGCACAGTTACAGGCACAAGTTAAAGAGTGTCAGTTGTCATGAAAGTCTTCGTTTTGAGCACAATTAGCATGTAGTATTTATAAGTACGCTTAAAGTGCATCTAAACCTGAGAACAAAAATGTAATATATTGCAGCTTACAAGTCCTTACATGTATCTGTAAATGTTTTCTGTTTTTCCCCTTTATGTTTATCTGGTGATCTTGCCAGTAACATACTTCCTGCTTTAGGGTGCCATCACTTACTCACTGTACTGTGTATATATAAAGAAGCATGGTCACTCTGTGGCAGAAATGTGTTAAGACTACAGACCACTGCTCCCTCTTCTCCATAATATAGAGGGAAAGTGATCTGTAGTTTTAACACTTTCGGATAACATTTTTTTTAAACAAAATCACAGAGTGCACAGGTTGCAGTGGTTTTCTGTCAAGATCAACATGTATTTCTGACACTTAAAGTGTTACATCAAAACATATTTAATGGTATATTTACCAAACCAAAAGAGAGCAAATAAAAGTTAATATGGTTTACATACACTTTAAAATGTAAACTGTTAAATCAGTGAATAAACAACCAAATATTTAACACATTTTACATTGCTATACAGTTAGGTCCATATATATTTGGACACAGGCACAATTTTAGTTTTTTTCGGGTATTTACCAAAACATATTCAAGCTATAGTTATAGAATGGATATGGGCTGAAAGTGCACACTCTCAGGTTTAATTTGAGGGTATGTACATCCAAATTGGAGGAAGGGTTTAGGAATCACAGCTATTAAGAGCAGCCATCCCCCCTTTTCAAGGGACCAAAAGTAATTCGACAAATGAATATAATCATAAACAAAAATGTTCATTTTTAATATTTTGTTGAGAATCCTTTAATGGAAATGACTGTCTGAAGTTTGGAACCCATGGAGTTACCAAAGAGTGGGTTTCCTCCTTTCTGATGCTTTGCCAGGTTCTAACTGAAGCTGTCTTCAGTTCTTTGCTTGTGGGACTTTCTGCCTTTAGTTCTGTCTTTAGCAAGTGAAATGCATGCTCAATTGGGTTGAGATCAGGTGATTGACTCGGCCATTGCAGATTATTCCACTTTTTTTCCTTCAAAAGCTCCTGGGTTGCTTTTGCAGTGTGTCTTGGATCACTGTCCATCTGTACTGTGAAGCGCCATCCAATCCACTCTGCTGCATTTGGCTGAATCTGGGCTGACAGTATATCTCTAAAGATTGCAGAATTCATCTGGCTGCTTCTGTCACATCATCAATAAACACCAATGACCCAGTGCCACCGGAAGCCATGCATGGCCATGCCATCACACTGCCTCCATCATGTTTTACAGATGACATTGTGTGCTATAGAATCATGAGCTGTTTCAAGCCTTCTCCACACTTTTTTTTCCCGTCATTCTGGTACAGATTAATCTTTTAATCGTTTAATCCGTCCAAAGAATGCTTTTCCAGAACTGGTCCGGCTTTTTTAGATGTTTTTTTGGCAAAGTCTAATCTGGCTTTTCTATCCTTCAGGCTTATGAATGGTTTGCACCTTGTGGTGAACCCTCTGTATTTGCTCTTGTGAAGTCTTCTCTTGATTGTAACTTTGACAATGATACGCCCACCTCCTGGAGAGCATCCTTCACTTGTTTTTCTGTTAACTGCTGTGGACCTCCGTGCCTTTTTATGTTGCTGAGCTCGCCAGTTCTTCTTTCCCCAGAATGTACCAAACTGTTGATTTGGCCACTCCTAATGTTGCTGTTATCGCTCCGATGGATTGGTTTCATTTTTGAAGACTTACAATAGCCTGTTTCACTTGCATGGACAGCTCCTTTGAACGCATGATGTAGATTCACAGCAATAGATTCCAAATGCAAATACCATACTTAGAATCAACTCCAGACCTTTTACCTGCTTAATTGAAGAAATAATGAAGGAGTAGCTCACACCTGGCCATGAAACAGCTTTTGATTCAATTATCCAATTACTTTTGGTCCACTGAAAAAGGGCGGAGGGCTATTCCTAAGAGCTGTAATTCCTAAACCCTTCCTCCAATTTGGATGTACATACCCTCAAATTAAACCTTAGTGTGCACACTTTCAGCCCATATCCATTAAAGAACTATTGCTTGAATATGTTTTGGTAAATACATGAAAAAACCTAAAATTTGTGCCTGTGTCCAAATATATATGGGCCTCACTGTATATGATCTATTTCAGTGTCTATCTGGCTTTGTGCAAATCAAAAGACACAAAGCCAGTGTGAAAAAAGAAGGTAGAGAGGACCCTGCTAAATCTAGCTAGCATAAAAAACACAATCTATACTTTAAGAAGAAAATATGTTTACTAATTGCTACACAAAGTTCGCTAAACTCATCTAACATCCCAGATTGCAGGAAAGTGCCCTAGTTACTATTTGCTACCCATCACCTAATCCAATGTCTGAATTCATGGTCTCCGTAAGCCACAGCATGCACAGTATAATGCAGTCTGAACCATGGCAGTTATTTTGGATATTAATGCCTATGAATTGAAAATAAAAAAAAATGGGAATTTTGACTTACCTGTAAATTCCATATCTTGGAATACAGTACAGGACCTAGGACTTGTATTCTTAGACTATGGGTTATATGCTGCTATATTAAACATTGGACAAAGCTCTGCTGGGAACGTCCCCAGTGCACCCTCACATATAACCCCACCCGACTCTAGTTCTGCAGCAAACAATAAGGTGAAAGAGGACAGAGGAGAAGGGACCTGTGTCCTGTAACATGCTCAAAAGCATGGAATTCCCATTATCAAAATCGTACGGTACAGGACTTGTATTCATTGATCACAGGGTGTGCCCAAGCAATAAACTAATTGGTGGGGAACAACATAGCAAACAGGCCCACAGAAAAAAACAGTCAGAAGACCCAAAACACTTATATGACTGTTTGAAACATTTTTTGACTGCAGCTTCATCAGCAGAGGCCTGCAGATCCACCCAGTAAAACTTTGAAAAGGTATGAAAAGAAGACCAGGTGGCAACCTTTCAAACCTGTAAAATGGATGCTTGATGCAGAAAAGCCTAAGAAACAACAGATCTGGTGGAATGGGCCCTGACAGGGAGGGTAGGAACCCTTACCTTTAGGGCATAAGCCACCTATCAATGGCAGAAGAGAAAGCAGAATGTCCATTCATGGGACCCTCAGGGAGGACAAAGAGGGACTTTCTGAAGAAAGTTGTTGTACCTAGGTAGACCGTGACAGCTCTTGACACATCCAGGCAGTGGAGTGAAATCTCCTTGGCATGCTTTAGGACAGGACATAGGGAAGGGATAATAATATCTTCAATGTAGTGAAAGAGGAGACCACCTTGGGGAGGAAAAAGGACCTGGGTCTCAGGAGCACCCTGCCCCTATGTAAAATAACAAAGCATTACTTGAAGGATAGAGACGCCAACTCTAGGACACGCCTGACGGATGTAATGGCCATCAAAAATGCCAACTTACGGTGCAACTTCCCCATTGGGATTTCCCAAATCAGTTCAAAAGGAAGTCTTTAAAGAACAGAAAGTACTAGATTCAGATTCCAGGGAGACATGAGAGGTTGAAGTGGGGTACTGAAGTAACTCCCTGTAAAAGGACTTGACGAGAGTTCAAAACCAAAGGCTTCTGGGATAGAATTGATAAAGCAGAAATCTGCCCCTTTAGAGTACAAAGAGCTAAGATAAATGCTGTTCCAGGTCAGACTGGAGGAAGACTAGGATGTGTGAAATAGCATATTCCTGGGAGTTGTAATGCCTGGTCTCACAATGGCTGGAGTATGACTATCAGGTTCATTGGTAGATCTTACAATAGATATTTTTTTCTGGCCGTGAGTAAGGTGGGAATGACAAAAGGTCAGAAGTGCTCCTCTCTTTTGGGATTTGGGTTTCAATACCCATGCTGTTAAAAGCCAGCAACTGAGAATCAGGATGGAACAGAAGGCCTTGTGACAGCTTGTCCTACAGTCTATGAATGTTTGTGTACCAGGTTCTCCTGGGCCAATTAGGGGAGATTATGATCACCAGAATCTGTTTTTCTATCTTGCAGAGTAGAGGAGGAAGACTTCTCACTTGAAGAAAGGCATAATTTATTACAGGTACTTACAGTGGATATAAAAAGTCTACACACCTCTGTTAAAATGTCAGATTTCTGTGATGTAAAAAATGACAAAGATAAATAATTCCAGAACTTTTTCCACCTTTAATGTGACCTATAACTGTACAACTCAATTGATAAACTGAAATTTTTTTTGGGGGGGGGGGGGCTGGTTTGCATAAGTGCATAAGTGTGCACACCCTCTTATAACTGGGGATGTAGCTGTGCTCAAAATTAAGCAATCACATTCAAAATCATGTTAAATAGGAGTAAGTACAAACCTGCCATCATTTAAAGTGCCTCTGATTAAACCAAAATAAAGTTCAGCTGTTCTAGTAGGCCTTTCCTGACATTTTCTTGCATCCTACAGCAAAAGTCATTGTCTGCAGAGAGCCTCCAAAGCATCAGAGGGATCTCATTGTTAAAAGGTATCAGTCAGAAGGGTACAAAAGAATTTCCAAGGCATTAGATATACCATGGAACACAGTGAAGACAGTCATCATCAAATGGAGAAAATATGACGCAACAGTGACATTACCAAGAACTGGACGTCCCTCCAAAATTGATGAAAAGACAAGAAGAAAACTGGTCTGTGAGGCTGCCAAGAGGCCTAAAGCAACATGCTGCAGGAATATCTGGCAAGTACTGGCTGTGTGGTACATATGACAATAATATCCCATATTCTTCATATATCAGGGCTATGGGGTAGAGTGGAAAGACGGAAGCCTTTTCTTACAAAGAAAAACATTGAAGCCCGGCTAAATTTTGCAAAAACACATCTGAAGTCTCCCAAAAGCATATGGGAAAATTATGGTCTGATGAAACCAAGGTTGAACTTTTTGGACATAATTCCAAATGATATGTTTGGCGCAAAAACAACACTGCACATCACCAAAAGAACAACATACCCACCATGGTGGTGACAGCATCATGCTTTGGGGCTGTTTTCTTCAGCTGGAACTGGGGCCTTAGTCAAGCTAGAGGGAATTATGAACAGTTCCAAATACCAGTCAATACTGGCACAAAACCTTCAGGCTTCTGCTAGAAAGGTGAACATGAAGAGAACTTCATCTTTCAGCATGACAAGGACCCAAAGCATACATCCAAATAAACAAAGGAATGGTTTTACCAGGAGAAGATTAAAGTTTTGGAATGACCCTGCCAGAGCCCAGACCTGAATCTGATCAAAAATCTGAAGAGGGCTGTGCACAGGAGATACCCTCACAATGACAGATTTGGAGGGTTTTTGCAAGGAAGAGTGGGCAAATATTGCCAAGTCAAGATGTGCCATGCTGATAGACTCATACTCAAAAAGACAGTGCTGTAATAAAATCAAAAAGGTGCTCAAAGTATTAGTTTAAGGGTGTGCAGTTATGCAACCATATTATTTTAGTTTATTTTTACTTCCCTCCACCTAAAAGATTTCAGTCGTTATTCAACGGAGTTGTACAGTTTTATAGGTTACATTAAAAGGTGGAAAAAGTTCTGAAATGATTTATCTTTGTCTCATTTATTTTTATTTCACAGAAACCTGACATTTTAACAGGGGTGTGTAGACTTTTTATACCCACTGTACATAGCGTTGTCAATTTACACAGCACTTTACATGCATATTTGTAAATTCACATCAGTTCCTGCTCTCAAGGAGCTTACAATCTAAGGTCCCTAACACATTCATACACACTAGAGCCAATTTAGACAGGAGCCAATTTACATACAAGCATGTCTTTGGAGTGTGGGAGGACAACTGAGTACCCGGAAGAAAACCCACGCAGGCACAGGGAGAACATGCAAACACCTGGCAGCTGGTGCCATGGTTGGGATTCAAACAAACGACCCTAGTGCTGCCAGGTGGGAGTCCTAACCACTTAGTCACTGTTCTGCCCATATATGCCAGTCTGAATGCAGACCAAGGAATAACCAGGGCATCCACTGCAAGAGCAAGGGGATCCCTAGACCTGGCCATAAACCTCTCTAGTTTTTTGTCAACTCTGGAGGCCATGAAGTCCACATCTGGTGTTCTGCGTTTCTGGTTCATGAAGATCTCTGGGTGGAGGGGCCAGTTCCCTGAGTCCAAATGTTGTCAAATCAGGACATCTGCTTGCCAATTTTCTACTCAACGTATGTAGATGAGAGTTAGAATGTGGTTCTCCACCCAGGAGAAAACAAGGCTTACATAGTCAAGGCTGCCTGATTTCTGGAATTCCCTTGGTGGTTTATGTGGGCCATGGCTGTGGCACTGTCCAATTGCACCCTGACTGGGGTGACTAAGTAGGAGAGTGGTCCGTTGTAAGAAAGTCCGTCTTATGGCTCACAGTTCTAGAAAGTTGATGGGGAGCATCACTGCCTGTGTGAAACATGTTCCCTGGAAAGTCAGAGACCGGTAGACCCTGCCCCAGCCCTTAAAGCTTGCATCTGTTACAACCTTCTAGGTAGAAGGAATGATTTCCCAGATTCTAGAGTTGAAAATCTATCATGCCAGGGAGAATTTTGCCCGGTTGGACAGCAATAGCAAGTGATCCAGAGAATGGATCTGCTTGTCTCAAATAATGAGTTTGTTAATCTGCCAAGGTCTCATGTGGAGCTGAGCAAAGGAGACTACTTCACAAGGAGGCTGATCTGAGGCCTAGAACCCTCATATGCAGAAGAGAGTCATGGGATGCTTGAATGACTAGAATATCTGAAAGTTGGACCTCAGAGAAGAAATCTTTTCCTGAGAAAAGGAATTGTTTCCCATGTCCCAACATTAGCCAAACACTGCATAAAATGTGAAGGCTGAAGGGCAGATTTCTTGAAGCTGATGACCCATCCAAAAGTTTGAAGGAAATTTTAATGTTGGAAAACAGGACCATGGCGAAGGAATTTTTTTAGCACAAGGTTGTCCAGGTACCCAGTGACATGGATGCCCTGAGATCTTAGCAAAGCCAGTATTTTCTGAAAACTCTTGGTGCATAAAAGAGCACGAATGGCAGGGTGACAAATTGAAAGCATTGGTTCCCCACAGCAAAGCTTAGAAAATGTCGGTGTGTGGGAAAGATGGGAACGTGAAGATTGGCATCTTGGATGTCCACTGGTGCCAGAAATTCCCTTACACCCCGGTCACATTAAGCCCGACTTTGAAATTGTGCGACTTCAAAGTCAGGGGACATGCTGATTTCAGGTGTGAATTGCAAGACATCTGACACAGATGTCTATGCAAATCGCACCAAAAGTAGTGCATGTACTATTTTAGAAATCGGTGCAGCTCCGACCAAGTTGGAACCGCGCCGACATGACCACTGTAATTGCAGGCAATAGGGTTTGACTTGGCATGTAATTTGCAAGTCGCATTGCATGCAAATCGCATGCCAAGTCACACCTAGTGCGACAGATGTCTTAGTCTGAGAGAAGCAATGACAACTCTTGCAGACTCCATGCAAAGTTTGGGGTCACGCAGATACTGGTTTTGGAGCTTTTGGTCCTAAACAGGGAGAATGCCTCCATTCATTTTTGAAATTGTGAATACGCTTGAGTAAAACCTTCTGAACAGTTCCACTACAAGAAAAGGGGTTAGCACTCCTTGTAACTGAAGTTCACTCAGGACAGGCCAAAAGTCTGCCTGTCTTTAAGGTGAAGCTGGCAGATTGGAGGTAAGGAAAAGAGAAGGGGCAGGGATAGAAATTTTATTTTGTAACCCTGGTAATGACAGATCAGACCCAGAGGTCCAGGATGCCTCTGGATCCATACTAGCACAAATGCTAACAGCTGTTGTCCCCCACTTCAGATCCTGAGGATGCCCCTTCATTGTGAACAGAGCTTCTTGGTACTCTTGAATGGCTTTGGGGTCCAAGGCTATCGACAAAGGGATGGACCTGCATTTAACTTAGAGGAGGATGCCTTGGTGGAACGAAAGGATCTTTCAGTGGAAACAAGTACTGTAGAAGCCACAGTAGTAGTTGGCTTAGGCTGTTTTGTGGGGTAACAGCCCCCTGCCTTCAGTAACTTCCTTGATAAAATGATTAGGGGTTTACCAAACAGGTGTTCAGCATCAAAAGGCATGAGGAAGAGACTCCTTTTGCAAAGCAGGTTCAGCCAACATGTCTAACTACAAACCTCTGAGCATATACACAGAGAGCAGTGCCATCCTACAAACCGAAGTACATTCTCTAGGGCATGAAGAAAAGGGCACAAGCTGCAACTGTTCCAACAGAACAAGGCCCACAAACACAAGGTCAAGTTCTCTGTTCATTTGCCCAGTCCAGTTAGCAATGCAGTCCTGTTAGGCTAACAAATGCACATGGCTGCGTTAGCGGGTTGTAAGCCAGGACCAGCAAGAGCAAAGGTTGTCTTTAATAGGGTTTCTAAACATCTATTGACAGAATTCTTGAAAGGGGAAACAACCTGAACAGGAACAGGTAGATGCTTAGTGAGAACTGAAATGGCAAGATCCACTACTGGGACAGACCATTTTTTCATAAATTCCTTTTCCTTAGGACATTACTTCGCAAATAGTTTTGGAGGAAGGAATACCTTTTTACGATTTGGTAAATCCTAATGCAGAGCACAGTTAGTTTGTGTGCACAAGGAAAAAGACTTTCTAGACTTTACTAGCCCTTTTATTACCCCAAGGAGCTTGTTTAAAGTGAGGAGATTCAAGGGCTGCTATAGCAAAGGCTATTACGCACAGCCTCACCTAGAGTGTTTTGCTGGTGTTATTAGGTCCTTTTTTGTCAGCTCCTCTGAGCCTCATCTCCACCGTTGCTAAGTGAGGGAATACCCTGTGGGGAACTATGAAATAGATGCAGACAGAGGTCATTTTAATGTACAGCAGGGAAAGGAGTTGTTATAACCCAGGCACTGACTGATGTCCTGTTGCTGTGTTTCTGGAAAAGCAGGCAGTCAGGAAATCGGCTGAAGTGCATTTTGCGTTCTTGGTGGAAATGATGGGCAAAAGTGTGTCAGCCAGAAGGCAGTTTGCAACTATGTCACCACCCAAGCAACAACATGGAGTCAGAAAAAGGTTATGAAAACCTTACCTACCACCAACATGGTAGAGACTTTATTGAGGGGGACAGCATACTAAAGTGAATAACACTGCACAACCAAAACATGACTCAAATACAGAAACATCCTGTCTTATCCTATCCATGCTGCAAGCTCCTGGAGAGAACCAAACTCCACCTGTCATGGTGGACATACCCCTAGAAGGTGTCCTTAGGTTCTGGTTGATATAGTAATAGATCATGTCCCTGGACCTGTAGAGCACCTGGCTGCTTACTACACTTATTGCACTAAGTGTCAAGGTGAACAACAAAGGATCCAGTACCCACAAAATTATAGGCTTGCACTACTGCAAGGGTCAGGTACAGTTCCTGAGATGAACATCAAGGATAACAGATTGGGAAATAGATTCTGAAGCCCTGAGGTAATAAGCAGTTGGATCTTGATAGATGTGTCAGTTGTAAAAAAAAAAAAAAAAAAAGGATGGTTTATCAACTTCTCCATAGAAGAAGAGGGGTCCATCACCTAAAGACATTAGCTAAAAAAAAAACAGAAAACAAAGTCCTACGGAGTGGGTGAGGTTATATAAGGGTGCACTGGGGCATTCCCAGCAAAGCGCATTTGCCAGTGTAACCTGATGGTAGCAGCAATAACCCATAATCTATGAATTCCAAGTCTTGTGTCCTGTACAATCAAGATAACATTTTGTTGTTTTAGCGTACCAATGCGTCATGATGTATGTTTAAAGATTAAAATAAATAAAGCAACAAACTAACTGCATTTCAGCAGAACCTATTCAAAGTCTGGGACGCGTAAACATTTTTGTTTTACTTTTCCATAAACAATGTATTTTGTGGCATTTATTCTCATAGTAATTGAAAGGATCATAAAGGTAGAACTATGCTTAGGTGGACATGGTTTTATTGTTGTATGTCTTACTCTCACTACTTGTCAAAGTACCATTACAGGAAGTGAAGAGAAATCTCCTTGTGCATTCCCAGGACATTAAATTGACACTAAACTATATACTCTTATTCTCCAAAAATAACCCACATACTGTACATACATTACTTAATGGCCCCAGTGACCCATTTTTGGCTAATATTGCTTATTTCAGTGTTTTTTTCTGCCTTCTAAAATTCCTTGTGAGCTCTGGACCTCTTCTTTCAACCTCACTTCTGTTTGTTTGGAAAGAGAAGTGCACATTAGCTGCAGTTATGTGCACTGCTCTATGCACACTACAGCTCCCTTAGTCCATGGTCCATCTTTGGAATTTGTTTTTTCTATACCAGAGTTCAATGTCACTTTAAAGTCTTCCTTGTGGAATCAGACAATTATAAAATGTAAAATACTGTATGTAACTCTCCCTCACAATGACTTTTATTGCTATGTCCCTCATTTCCTCTCACTTCCTGTCTTGATGGTCACAGAAGAACTCAGGAGACAACTATGCAATGGTAAAAAATCAGCAATAAAAGGCAATATATTGCAAAGTGGGGGAAGGATCAGATCCAATGTCAGATTTGTATTGTTGGAGGTGTCCATCACAGGAAAATATAGATCTTTGATAAAAATCAGCTCAAATACCCATTTATGTTTTTCTTTAGAAAGCTTACACATGCATACACACACAAACAAATATGTGTATATACTGTATGTTTGCTTTAAAAAGCTATTGGTAACCTCCACAAACAAATTTGCCATTTATGTTTATTACCTGCTTTTTAATCAAATACCCCTATTCACACTTATCTGTTACTGCATCACATGTAATGCATATCAGTGCCATTTGTTTCCTGTTTTTTCTGTCTGTTCTGGTGTGTTGGCAGCCCATTCATTTTTTTTTTGGCTAAGGTGGACATGGTTTTATTGTATGTCTTTCCACTCACTACTTGTCAAAGTACCACTACAGGAAGTGAAGAGAAATATCCTTGTGCATTCCCAGGACAGTACAGTGACACTAAATTATAATTAATAAATGTGTGTGTGTGTCTGTGTGTATGTATATGTATATATATATATATAATTTTTTTTTTTCACACCTATGCATCTGCTATTAAACTGACTTATTTGCAATTTTAAATGCACATTTTAAAGCTATTCTACACCTAACAGCACTATAAAATGGGGAAAGAAATTATCAGGTCATTATTTCCAAACTGTGCTGAAAAATAGAGCAGATATGCAAACACTACCTATTTATAAAAATTAAGACTATTTCATTGTGGTGTGTTGCAAGGATACAGTGTGAACAAGCTCTTGATGCAACATGAGCATTAATGAGCCATAAAACTAAGGACATATTCTTGTAGATCTCATTCTCATAGCACGACACAGGTGTCCTATCAAGAATGCATAGATAGAAATAGTCATTAATAAGTATAGTAATGAAAAGAATGAAGAAAAAAAAGAAGTGCACCTCAGGCAGTGGAGGGGAATGGGAAACACTAAGCAAATCAGCAGGAAGGCTATCATTCACTACATTCGCCTCTGTGGTCCACTGATTAGATGAAGTGAAGGTGGAAAAGCTTTCTTTACTAAACAGAATTGATGTTATCTCTTCTTCTAAGCTCTAGATAAGTTAGAGAGTGGAGAGCAAAGAGTTAACAAAAAAGAAAGACCAAAAAGCCAGAGAAAAAGAGCGGAAACATCAATACAAAAGCACAAAGGTCTGAGATAAGCATTAATGATATTTTCACTATTAAGGTATATTAAATGCGTAGAACACACCTAGGAAAATAATCCTTTGACTCCAGAGCCCTACAGTGCCATTGTTTACCAGATATCAAAATGTATTTCATCCATTTTCTGTATACCATTATCTAAATCACTGTGATCAAGGGATCCTAAACCACAATCTCTCTGCATGTTAAAACTTAAGAAATAACTGTGCAGTTTTGCACTCTCTCCTTTGTTGACCTGTACAATAAAAGATAAAACTAGCTCATATGTTAAACCAAAGCAAAATTGCCAACAGTAAAAACGTGCATTTGCAGTTGCAGAGGCTTCATTTTAAAAATGAAGTCTAATAACCTCTGCACGTCGTTCACATGGGCGCAGAGGCCTATACAGTGAGAAGAAGGCATTTGTTAATGCGTGTGGAGCCGCCTGGGTCTTGTGCAGGAAACCTGTGCAAATGAATGGAAGCACAGTGCCTGTCCCATCTTCAGAATATGACTAATTTTGACAGGCAGGCACGGTCGAGTGTGCAGTCCCATACGCGCTGTCTTCGTTTGGGGCAGCACACCCGCCCCTGAACGCCTGTCAAAATTGGCTGTGCGCTGGAGTTTGTACAGCCATTGCGTGTCCGTTTATTAGCACACAGCTCCAAGTGACTCCACATGCATAATCAAACTCCTCATTCACATTGCATGGGCAATGTGCCTGTGCGATTGAGGCTTTAAGCTCAAAATCTTCACCCCTTAAGATTTATCTTGTGGTTCCTCTTTCAGCCATATCATACCTTACACAAAACATAAAGCAATGCTATCATTACTGATACTAGAACATCTTTGCCTTTAGTGCAGAAAACCATTTAATAGAATGTATTTTTTTATGCATTATTATATACCATAGCAAATGCTTTTAGCTAGGTGACTGATTTTTAACTTTTACTGGCTCTCTAATTAATATGGTTATTGTGAAAAATAATTGTTATAGCTTAGTAAATTTACTCCACAAAAATTAAACAAAAAATAAATATAGAGTGCCTTGCAAAAATATTCATACCCCTTGAAATTTTCCACATTTTGTCATGTTACAGCCAAAAACGTAATTGTATTTTATTGGGATTTTATGTGATAGGTCAAGACAAAGTGGTGCATAATTGTGAAGTGGAAGGAAAACGATAAATGGTTTTCAAAATTTTTTTTTTAGAAATAAACATCCAAAAAGTGTGGCATGCATTTGTATTCAGCCCCCTGAGTTAATACTTCGTAGAACCACTTTTCTGCTGCAATTACAGCTGCAAGTCTGCAAGTCTTTTTGGGGATGTCTCTACCAGTTTTGCACATCTATAGAGTGAAATTTTTGCCCATTCTTCTTTGCAAAATAGCTCAAGCTCTGTCAGATTGGATAGAAAACATCTGTGCACAGCAATTTTCAAGTCTTGCCACAGATTCTCAATTGAATTTAGGCCTGGACTTTGACTGGGCCATTCCAACATATGAATATGCTTTGATCTAAACCATTCCATTGTAGCTCTGGCTGTATATTTAGGGTCGTTGTCCTGCTGGAAGGTGAACCTCCGCCCCAGTCTCAAGACGTTTGCAGAATCTACCAGGTTTTCTTCTAAGATTGCCTTGTATGTGGATACATCCATCTTCCCATCAACTCTGACCAGCTTCCCTGTCCCTGCTGAAGAAAAAGCATCCCCACAACATTATGCTGCCACCACCACGTTTCACAATGGGGATGGTGTGTTCAGGGTGATGTGCAGTGTTAGTTTTCCGCCACACACAGCGTTTTGCGGTTAGGCCAAAAAGTTCAATTTTGGTCTCATCTGACCAGAGCACCCTTCTTTCACCTGTTTGCTGTGTCCCTCCCTTCTCGCAAACTGAAAACGGGACTTCTTATGGCTTTCTTTCAACAGTGGATTTCTTCTTGCCACTTTTCCAAGGCCAGATTTGTGGAGTGCACAACTAATAGTTGTCCTGTGGAGATTCTCCCACCTGAGCTGTACATCTCTACAGCTCCTCCAGAGTTACCATGGCCCTCTTGGCTGCTTCTTTGATTAATGCCCTCTTTGTCCGGTCTGTCAGTTTAGGTGAATGGCCATGTCTTGGAAAGCGTATGGCACAACTGCAAATCTACCATTTTCGAATGATGGATTGAACAGTGCTCCGAGAGATGTTCAGAGCCTGCTTTAAACTTCTCCAAAACTTTATTCCTGTGCTGTCTGGTTTGTTCCTTGGCCTTCATGATGTTGTTTGTTCACTAATGTTCTCAAACAAACCTATGAGGGCTTCACAGAACAGCTGTATTTAAACTGAGAATCAATTACACACAGCTGGACTGTATTTACTATTTAGGGGACTTCTGAAGGCAGATGGTTCCACTAGATATTAGTGAAGGATATCAGCGTAAAGGGGGCTGAATACAAATGCACACCACACTTTTCAGGTATATATTTGTAAAAAATTTTGAAAAAACATTTACCATTTTTCTTCCAATTCACAATTATGGGCCACTTTGCATTGGTCTATCACATAAAATCCCAATAAAATACATTTATATTTTTGGTTGTAAAATGACAAAAAGTGGAAAATTTCAAGGAGTATGAATACTTTTTCAAGGCACAGTATATATATTTTGCTCTTGTTGGATTTTTCAACAGTGTTGAATATCATTGAATGCTTCCAGCAGTCAAAAGTGTACACAAGAGAATGTGGGACCTCTAAAACTCATAACTAACAAACGCTGTTTACTAAAACAAACTGCTTTTGTTAATGTAATTATGTTAAATACGTTAGCAAAAAAAAAAAAAGTTTGAAATACAAATGACAAATAATAAAACTTATAGAAATTTAACACCAGCTAGATCAACATTTGCTTACCCTCTGGTATAAGATATAAGACATTTGCACATAGCGCCACAGTATGATTAGAAGGGCAAAGAGAATTAAAGATTTTTCCTCCAAGAACCAGATGTGGTAGAGAATAAAGAAAGCGGATGGCTGTCATTTCTTTCATGCAGTACTAGTTTTTATATATCAGACCCCAAAATTGAAACATTTTTCTTTTACACAGTTCATCTGTCTCTAATTATGAAAACTTTAGTATTATTGTACATAGTCCCACAACGTTACATATTTCACAACACATTTAACCAGTAAAATAGTGTATTTCTTCCATTAATTAACCTTGCTACTCATTTTGGCTGATATTTTTCAGCCAGTGGTTCAGTTTTTGTTGGATTTGTTTGTAATAGACACATATACCACATACCATCTTCACACTTCAGGTTGCATGCACAAGAAGAAAGCTTTAACATACCCCTTGTGTTTGCAGGGATAAAGGTGTGATACAACGCTTTTCCCATTCATTGGGACGAGGCTCTGGGGTGGATTCCATGAAACTGCGCTTGAGCTCACTAATGCTAGCCTGATGTTTCAATATTTCCTCTGGAGACTTATCCAAATCCTGACAATAAGTAAGAAAAAAAAAAAAACACAGAAACAAAAAACACAAATGTGGGTTAAATTGTGTTAGCTCTAATTGAAGGTTAAAGAAATATGTCTGATTTGAAAAGGAACAGAGTATTTGTTTTTTTTAAGTTACTGGAAAAAAAAAAATCTTTACCCATCAAAATACCAACATGTAGTTGGTAGTCTACCAGAAAGGAAATTCCATAGAAACTCTTTCAGAATAAAAACTAAATAATACATATATTGTCTGTTAGACACCGAACATATTTTAATGGGCCTTCACATCAGATCAGACATTTTTCTTGACAGCAACAAACTGTTAAAAATTAACCAAAGACATTTCTGGCTTTGTATCCCATTGCTATTAGTCCTCCATGTCCATATAATTAATGAGGAAATAATGAAACAATTTCTCCATAGGCAGCACAAAGCCAGAGCAAATCTCTGATTGATGAACCAAGATTTAGTAAGTCAGACTTGAAATCAACAGCGCTGGTTAAGAAAGCTGCAAAAGCAATTGGCAATTAGTGTATTTGTTATAACCTGGCAAATGACATAACAATGTTAAATGTTAACAGAACAAACAGGAAACAAAGACTAACGACTTGATGTGACATAGGGATTGGTGGGCAGCCCAGGTCAGTACAAGTTGTTACAAAATCAGTTACTAAAATATATTGATAGTAATATTTAAATTGTGTAAAGCAGTGGTACTCTTGCATCATGTTCTCTAAGCCACACATGAGAGTTTGGAGTTCACCTTCTTCCAAGGGGGTAAAGTAAGATAGGCGGGACAGATGGCATTCATGGCTCTTCCTGCCCATAAGCAGGCTGGGCTCTGAACGGTTAGGGGGGGCAACTCCCATTCCAGCTGGGCTTAGCACGCACAGTCTTAAATCTAATGAAATCAGGTATGAATGTGATTGGCAAGTGCTACTCTGTATAAACATTATGCAATAAAAAAACATAGTTCTTCAAAGGCAAAAGGTAGACACAAATGTAAATGCATAAATCACCAGGTTTAACATTTACAAAGTGTCTGAAATAAGGACAATCAGGGTTACAACTATCTTTTTCCCAAGACAGTTAAGGAATGGCAAATGCGAATGGATGCCAGATGCAACAAACTATTAAGTCTTTCCTCAGAAAAACAGGTGTTTGTCCATTATCTTAGTGATTACCTTGATTTGCTATGCAAAAAGGTAACTATTCTGAACTGGTCACACAGTTTTAGGCTACATTTGAACGGGTGAAAAGTGCTGATGTGAATGACAACAGGAATCTGCTGATTTCTGCAGCTATTTCAGCCATTTGTGAGTGGCTAGCTGCAGCCACCAAGCCCTGTACACTTCAATGACAGGTCTGCAGTGGTCACAGCTATGTGTGGCTGTCCGCCTAGCAGGTTGTTACCTGCAATGATCGTTCCTGGGCTTTGTGGTCTTCTAGCAGAGATCACTGCAGGTAATTGCTGGCTGGGTAGACAGCCACAGATAGCTGTGGTTGCTTCTGACTTGAATTGTACAGGTCTCAGAGGGCATAACTAGCCACTCACAGATGACTAAAACTGCTGGAGGCATCAGCAAATTCCTGCAGTTGTCATTCGCACTGGTGCTAGTCGCCTATGCAAATATAGCCTTAGACATGCTGTGAAAGCTTTGCAAGTAGTAACAAGTACTCCCAATGCATATGTGCTTTTGTGCTTGCTTAACCACAATTCCCACTTTTCATAAGTTACACTTTGATCAACAAGGGCAACCTTATGTCAAACCACATTTTCAAGAAAAGCCCAACTTTTCTGTACTGCCTTCTCCACTGTGGCTTTCTAACTTTCAACCATAGGCAAGAGATAAAAATATATTCTGTCTGGTCAATGTACAGGGCTGCTACTCCCAGTTGCCACGTATAACACTGTATAATGTATCCAAAAATGCAAGATTCAGACAAACTGTCAAAAGTCATAGCATGCACTCTCTAGCAGGCCTGAGCCCATGCACTTCATGCTTGTGTTCTTAGCTGCAGCTTGCATGTGCCAGCCCCACCTTTTATAACAGAGGCAGATTATCTAACAGGTTGCTTTTATACAAACCTCCAACATTAAATTGCTATGTCTGACATAAATATTTTCTCCTTGTATTCTCAAAGACTTGCTCTGCGAAATTGGAGAATGAAAATGGAAAAAATAATATAAAGCAAATAAAAAAACAAGCAGGTCGTGGTTGAGAAACAGGCTGATGTGCAAATGTTCAGACAAAATAAAGTTGTTCTAGTCCTGTTAGCAGCTGTGTTTAACAATACTAACTTGTCCATGAGAAATACATGGGCTTAACACCTTCTGAAAGTACCAATTGTCTTGCTAGCCTGCCGACTGTATCTTCTGGGTTACTGATGCAGAACACATATACATAAAGTCTACAACTACTGGTTATCAGTCAGTGACTCAAGCTAATAAAACAAGACGCCCTGCATGTCAGTCAGGCATCTACCACTCCCAAGATGGAAGGATCCATGTTTCTCTCACGGCAGGTGAGTGATGTCTTCTCTACTTTAAGACTACTATAAACGTGAGAGAGTTGTCATGCTGCTGGAACAGACATAGAACAAAAACCTGAAATGAAACTCTATACAAGCAGAGCAGCAAGATGACAACAAAACACACTACACTTTCTACACATACACTTGCAAAAACATTTGGCAGGCAAAAATGTTTCAAAGTAGCATTCAACACCTGTTCCAGGATCTCATCCTCTTCCTTTTCCAGCTGGAGCATATTAAATCACCGGTAGTAAGAAAAATTAGAATTAATGCAAAGAAATGTGGAACACAATCAATATCACAGAATGTGCCAGTATTCATGTACTGGACCGTAGTGTACAACCTCATAGGTATACTCTTATTACTAATCTACAAATCTGGTGTTTGTGTGATTACAAGTAAACCAACTAAAAGAACATTGGAAGGAGGTCTACTTCAGCCTATTAAAAGGAAAACTAAATGACATTTTTTTATTTCACATACCACACTTTTCTTCAAGGCTTCAGATAGCATTATATACACATTTTTGATACAGTAAAATACTCATCCTAAACCGCTAACTTGCATTTCTAATGCACTGCTTAGATGTGTACCACCATGAATTTCGCTAAGGCTACAATCACACGGACATCAGCATCCGGCAGCAGCTAAACGCCAGTATTCTGTACTCTAAATGTTGAAATATTTCCTGCAGATAGCTGCTGCTTGTAAAGGAGTTTAGCTGCACAGAGCTGCGTCAGAGTTTTCAGGCGTTTGTTTTCTCAATACCCCATTCTTGGAGGGGATATTATACCCAAGGCACTTCCTCTTTCACTTTGTTGGTAGTTTTCTGAACAAGGAAATAGAGCTGTGTAATTGAAATAGAGTGCAGAGCAAAGCTGAAGCTTACCATTGTGTGCCTCGAGGGGAGAAGATGGCTGAAGGCTGGTTCACATGCACAGCACTACTTTTATAAACACACCGAACCAAAATTTGAGATGTGTCTAGAAGCTAGTGTATGGAGGCCAGGAGGTGCTGATCTGAATATTTTTGGGAATCTGCCAATCCCCAGGCAGGAGGCCTGGCAGGGTGACCAAAATGGCCCAAAAATATGAGAGAGCCTGGCAGGCAGGGGAGTTGGGTGGAAGATAGAGTACCGAGGTGTGCTCCTGTGTAGCCTGGGAGGGGACCACGGAGAAGGAGGGTTCTGCCTCCAGGCTGGAGGTCAGAAGAATGGGAGAAGAAAGATGACAGAGGGAGCTCCACTGCCCTCCAGTCCATGAAAGAAGGACAGCATGTAAACTTGGAAAGAAACCAGCTCAGTGAAAAGCCTGAACGCAGGTTACCCAAAGCTGCAGGACAAAAAGACAGTGTGAGTACCTCTACACCCCCAGGGCCTACAAGAGAGAGGTCTTTTAGGTGCCATACCCAACCAGTTCTCCCTGGGACTGTGCTACAAGGCTGTTCTAGAATCTCTTGCTCTGGAATACTAATCAAAGACAGCAAGGTGGATGGGTAGTTTCTAGCTGGGGTCTGAAGAGAATCACTTAGAGGGCACCAAGTGCTCCTTACGGAGACTGTGTTACTGATCCGTCAAGAGACTTCAGAAGGAGTAGAAAGTCCAGAATCAATAATTTTTTTGTACATAATTTAGGGAGTTTGTCCTCAGAGTTACTGCTTCAAGTCAAGTTAGGCATGCCATATATCCCTAGACCCAGCCAAGGTGTTTCCCCTAAATAAAACAACAAAACCAAGCCCATGGACTGGTTACTGACTCTGAACGGAAGTTGGAAAATGAGTGTTGCCTGGCCGTGCAGGATAACAGGGGGACCCAAAATCAAGGGCTCTCAAGGGGGTAGCGCTACATATGAATAACATGATTGCTTTCCATTGTGTGAGTTCAGCTGCTTTTAGAAAATTCTTCTGTACACAGCCAAACTCTGGAATTTAGACATCCGTGTGAAAGTAGCCTTGAAATGCAACTAAACCTTTCTATTCTTTACAGCCAAAAAAACTGGCATCTTCTCTTTTATATGCAGCTGCCACAGTGCTGCACATGATCAGTTATGACACCAGCCATTTGATATCGTGACAGTTCAGCTGAGGGAGTAACTGAGAGCTATCATTCATGGCATGACATGACATGACATGTAACGGTTTTGGCAGACCATTAAATTAATGTGTCTTGTTAAAATTATATACTACCATATTACCAATAATTCTGAAAATATCTAAGCAAGCAGCAGAAATACAGGTAGACATTCCACTGTGTAAAATATATAATAGAAGAGTTGTAGCAGAAAGTCCAAAACCATGTTATAGGGTACTTTTGAATAAACGGTGCTTTTATTGTCTCATAACCGGGCCTAATTGGCCTACTTTTACACAAAAAGGTTTAATATCTTTGCAGCTGAGCAAGTCAAACCCTGGGAGCGGTTTACATTTCGGAAGCTAGGCTACATTTCCAGGTCAAGGTGTGTTTTATGGCTACTTAAAAGCACAAGCTCCCCTTTCTAGCATCTTCCACCTCTAATATGTTAATACTGTATTTGTCTTTTCAGCTACATTTGGTTAACTTCTATTTTTCACTATACAGCACAGTTCTGGCACAGTCAAATTCTGCTGCCATAGATGCCCATGAAATACTTACGAAAACAATACATTTCCTGGAATAACCATGAATTCACAATCTGCTACTAATGTGCAATCAAGCACAGCACATTTGGCTATCCATAGGGTGGAAGCACATGCATGTATCATTCCCCACTAAAATGGGGCTACACTTACACTATATAAATAGCTAGCAAGTAGAGCTTTATAACAGATGAGAGGCTTTATGACTTTTCTGCCACAATTCTCTCTTATTCTGCTAACAATTTTAAAAAAATGTACAATGACTGCAGACCATTCACAGTGCAGTGTACAATCTTGGCATCTTACAGATACCGAAGGTAGATGCTAGGTGCCAGGACAATACAATTCCCATGCGCCCATGCAGGAGTTACAGCATCAATTGCTGAAGACGGGAAAACTCTGGACTCAGAAGATGACCAAGAGAACATCGCTGTGACAGATGGACATCCCATCTTTACAGGGTGATACACTAGGAGGTATGTGTGCCATAAAATATGTATTTTTATTTGTAAAAGGCGATTCATATTCATAAATAGTTAAATGTAGCAGCATATCTTATTAGAGAAATGTTAGTATTAAAGTACATTTTAAATAAATATGTCTGCAAGACTTGATTGAATCTTTATCTGTAATTCACTGGGAAGTGGTGAACTTGCACTAAAGTGCCAGCTGGATTCTTGTTTCCTCAAATTGAAAGTGGAATTCCAGCTAAAACTTTTCTCCTAGTTTCGGACAGAGAATGGTTAGAACATTTACCACATCGTTAAATTTGTCTGTGCCCCCGTAAGAGATTCACTGTCACTATTGAGTTGATTTACTAAAACTAGAGGATGCAAAATCTAGTGCAGCTGTGCCTGATAGCCAATCAGCTTCTAACTTCTAACTTCAGCTTGTTCAGTTCAGCTTTAACAAAAAAACCTGGAAGCTGATTGGTTTCAATGCAGAGCTGCACCAGATTTTGCACTATCCAGGTTCAGTAAATCAACCCCTATCTGTCCTTGTAGCTATTGTCATTAAGTGCAGGAAATTTTAAGATTTTAATGTTGTTGCCACAACAGGAAAAAAGGGGACGTTTTTTGATGCTACATGTTTTCCAATGGTAACTGTCAAACAAGGTGTTTCTCTCCCTTTTTAGTGTCTCCATGTCCCCAGACAGCAAAAAAGACCCTGAAAAAGGTTCCAAAGCCGCCCCCCCCCCCCCCAACCAATTTTCTTCTTGCATTCCTATAGTAATAAACTGTATCAGATAAAAACATACAGAAGTGAAACCTAGCTGCAAGTGGCAACTTGAATCAGTTATGTTACACACCTCTTCCTCTGCTTTGTTATTCAGGTCATGGTCATAAAAGGAGCCCCATGATGTCGCCTTAGGCTCAAGATAGCAGAGGCACAGAGCGAGAGGAAGGGAAAGGGTCAATGAAAATGGCACAGACTGGGAGGTGGAAAGAAGCAGCACAAAGATGAGAAGGAGAGAAGGAATGAAGGAAGGAGATGTAATTGGGATATAGCGTTGGAAGCCTCGTGGGAGGAAAGAGACACAGACTTCTGGGAGACTGGGGAAACTGATGTACCCATCCTCATCAAGCAAAGAAGGGAATTTTAAAGGAAAAATCTTACAAAAGCTGAATGAGAAGAAAAATTCTATCTTCTTACAATTTTTAGAATGATGGTTGCTACAATCTAGATGAGAAATGTGGCTGCCTGCATCAGCGGAAGACTGTGATGATATTTTTGGGGGCAAATTGTCCTGGTCTGGAAACATGCTATTTGTGTTATTTTCACTAGTGTTAACCTCTAAACCACTAAAAAACTCATCATACGGCTCCCCCAATGCATCATCCTCTGAAATATCTGAAAATACATCTATCTCAGGGATGGTTGGCAAGTTTTCAAGTATGGTATGACAGCAGCGTGTGGGTGACTGTGATGATGGGTGACTGGGCTGTTTCAACCACACCAGTAGCAGGTGGATATGAGTGTGCATTCAAATGCAAAATTGCAGAACAAAAAAGTGAGAATAATGTGCATGTGAGAGGAATAGAGAAAGAAAAAAAGAGAAAAAAAATGTTAGTTTGATATAAGATTAAGCAAGTAAAACTGTGCAGTTACAAAAATTATGTCAGTATAATATAAAATGCATACACAACAGACATCCCAACTGCAGGTGTTTTACAATATATACCAAAAAAGGTGTTTTAGAATACCCACCATGCAAGCTGTCAACCCAAGAACCCAATTTATATAGTGAAGGCCTGATTTTTCACCACTGTGAATCACCACTTTGTGTTATGATTTGGAGGCCTTGCCCCTTTCCCCATGTCTCTGAACCCTGAAAACCATCATTTTTGGCAGCAGCATTTCTGAAAGGGGAATGTGGTATCCCAACTTCACAATTTAGTTATAACCGCACTCTGAAAGCATTATTATACTGTATATCTGAAAAACTGAATGTAATCTGTGAAACAAACACACAATAATAATATTAGAAGTGGGCCCAAATTTTGGATTATTCTGGAAAATCAATTTAATGTATGTAATAAGTAACTTAGGACTGCCTGGTATCTTGTAGATAACATAAACGACAACTTTAATGATTTATTTGCATCAATTAAGGCTGGTACACACAAGCTGAATATCATCCCGTTCAAAAGAAAATGGCTGACATTCGGTCCAGATGTACAGAAGCCAATCTAACAACTGGCTTTTATTGAATGGTCATGCTGGAAAACCAGCATCTAATCAGCGATTGCAGCTAATGGCTACAAGCGATGATCAGTGTCTTGGGGTGGGGGGGATGGATATGGGGGTGGGGGGACAGTCCCCTTGTCAGTACACAATAGCTCAGCAAGGGAGATCGCAGCATTAGCATCACTTACTACGGCGACCTCTGGGTTGCCCGCTGGGTTGAACAAAAAACCCTGTGTGTACCTAACCATGGCTGTGTGCACCTAACCATAGCTGTGTGCAGAAACAACTTTAGTTGTAAAGAAACAGCCCTGAGATTATATTCTAATAGTTATCAATTCTTTTAGTTATAAAGTGACCTGCATCTCAAAAAGTATAATCACAAACACGGTAAAAAAAAAAAAAAAAAAAAAAAAAAAAAAGGTTTGCAGCACGTTGATGCAGACAGGACTGTGTGAGGCAGGATTAAATGATGGATATCATTTTAGCATTTAGCTAAATGTGTAAATAATATTAATGTTTAAAGACCAACTCCAGAAAAACTGGAAATTCTCCCTTGCAGCAGGGCTGTGCCTGCACTACAATTGTAAACAGCTTATTTAGGTCTAGGATACAACAGAAGTATTTTACTTACTCTATCCTCCTCTCCCCTGGTGGATAGTGCTCCCCCATGCTCTGGCGGTGGACTTTCCTTTTATGTCCTCGCTATGGACTCTGCATTGGTCTTGATGTCGTCAGGACTGATCTAACAGCTAAAGGTGCAGAGGATCAGGTAAGCAAGTCTACCTTTCCATGCCCCCTAATCAAGCAGCTAACCCTTGAAGTGTGGGCAAAGCTCCATTGCAAGGGATAATTTTCAAGTTTCCTGAAGTTGGCTTTAACTTTTATATATGGAGTAATATGTTTTAATAGGGATTTCTTTTAAAGCCCAACTGAAGTTCAGCTGAAAATAGGGTCTATAAATTCAGGATGAAGAAAACAGTTAGTTGTGAATGTCTTACCATTTTTTTCTCTCCTTGTAGAGCAACCTCAGCACCAGCACAGTATCTGGTGCTGTGCTCTAGGCTAAAGATAAGGACCGCTGCTCTATGTGTGAAAGTAGTGGTCTCTGTGCTGCAGTTCAGTACACCCCTTGCTTGGTCAGCCCTACAGTTGTGCAACTGGATAGGAGTGTGAGCTTTGTTGACTGCAGAGCTGTAGGTCAGACTGAAAAGGGGGCTGGCGGTGTCTGACTGTTGCATAGAGACAACTACTTCCACACAGACAGTTAAAAGCTTAGTTACAGCTCCTTTCTGCAGCTTAGAGCAGAGCACTATATTTTATACTGGTGGTATTTAACCCATTCCCTCTGGCCACTGTTTTGTGCTGTGGCTGAGGTCAATTGGCACTCCTAGCACAGTGACCATGCTATTTCCAACAACCAATCACAGTGATCACATGATTGGGAATCCTACCTCAGCTACCTGGCATTAAAAAATCTCTGAAATGGCCAGATGGAAGGAATTAACAAAGAAATCTAGTGAGACATTGACAAGTTATTGTTACTTACCGTTTTCAGCTAAACTTCAATTGGGATTCAAATATTCTAGCCAATGCAAAAAAGTATATTTTTCTACTGATTGTAGAAATTGGCAGTTATGTACCTCTAATAAGAAAAAACAAACAAAAAAAAACACAACAACAGCATGATGGACATGTGAGACACATATCAAAGGCAAGGAAAGACTCTAAACTAGCAGAAGGCTTTTTATACAAAACAAGGAAATGGACATTCTATTTTCAGCTAAGGAGCAGTCCAATCAAATAAGACCAAATAAAGGCACAAGTTGAAAGGACAGCTGGCAGAAACAGAAGTCAATGCCATGCTTTGTGAAGTAAAATACCAAGCATGTTATACAAGGATAGCATAAACAAGTGGAACTATAGGGACACACATACAGTATGCATTCATGAGATCTAAGAGCAAAGACAGCAGATGTGTCACTTGCATTAGAAATCCACAACTGGATGTTTACTAATCTAGGTTCCATATAAATGTGAAATAATTCACATACCTAACTAACTTTGGGTAAACTATCAAGTCAGAGCAGGAGAAATGCCATGAGTTGTAGCCAATAAACCTAAACACTGACAATTGCGCTCATAGGCTCCATGGGTAGACTGAATGGCTCCAGGGTTGCATATACATTTGCACCCCTTATCCCCCATATCAAGCTTAATACATGTACATTGATAAATACTTAATCATAAATGATGCAGTACTGGTAGTTGGTGGTTATATAAAAGTTGAGGGTGCAAAACATGAGTTAAGGAGAAGTTGGTTTAGTCTGAATAAACTTTTACCCTTCAGCACACCTAGGGCACATTTTTGCCTAGAATTAGAGAATATTATAGGTCTTTACATTCATCCCCTTTGGAGTATTTTCACTTGGAATTAAATTTGATTGAGTTGGGATAGTAGTATTTGATTTTTATAGCATACTGACCATTGGAAGATGAGCAGTTTTTTTTTAATAAAATGAAATTTAAAAACAGAAATGTCATTTGAGAATGTATTCCTACCCAAGTTAATACTTAATGACATCCCCTCCTTTGTCAGCAACTACAGCCAGGTCCTTTGGGGGTGTGTACCAGTTATACTCATCTGTATCCTGTAATCTTAGCTCATTCTTGGAAAAATGTATTTCGCTGTGTCAGGTTGGACTTGGACTGCTGGTGCACAGATATTTTTCTTGCTGCAGATGGATTGAGGGCTGGGATTTGATTGAACTGTTCTTAGACATCAAGGTTTTTACTTTTAAACTATTTCAGTGTGGCTTTGGCTGTGTGTTTAGCTTAGAGTCATTCAGGGAAATGTAATAAAGCTATAATGAAAAATCTCTGGTGATAGTTTCCTCAAGAACTACCCTCCCTTAATTCAGGCAAGCATTTGACGCCAGTATTGGTACAATTACCAACATGTGCCGCAAATTCAGGTAGTTCTTACTACCAACACTTTTAGAATCTGTCGCTGTGGCAGATTCTTAAAAGAATTACTGCCGGTTTTCCAACTAGGAAACTGGCAGTAATTAAGAACTCTGAGTTAGCGTACAGTGGAATGTAAGGGTGAAATGTAAAGGAGCTAGGGATAGTGGTGATGTGATTATTCAAATATCGTAATCCCCATACCTCAGAAGTGACTTGTCGCTGGGTGGGCAGAATCTGATGGGGAACTAGAAGAGATTAGTTCAGGTCTGCTTAAAGCAGACACTTGCGATGGGTGGATTTAAAAGTCACTACTGGACTGAATAGTGGCTATGGATGCTTTCACTGATGTGCGCGGTCAATAAAAATGTTGTAGGTTTAATACTTCTTTAAAGCCTAAATATTCACTTTTGATCTCAACTAACCAATCTGTTATCGTATGTTTGCTGTGGTTCCCACATTATCTTAACAAACCCAAATGAGATTTGTTTATTTTTTCCAAACAATGGTTTCTTCTATTTCATTAAGCCCAGCTTTGTGACGCACCCTGATTATGATTGCACAATGGATAGGTTCTCTCATCTCAGCTGTGAATCTTTGAGGCTTGCTCAGAGTTAGCTTCTCTGATTAAGGCCTCTTTCATACTGGCGGACCAATCGAATCTGCCTGTTAGCTATTTTAGGCGGACTCGATTGGACCCTCCATTATCCTCTATGAAGCGGCAGATGCAAACAGGCTTGTGTCCATTTACACCTGCCTACATCCAATCTGATAAAAACAGATGGATAGGGATCTGTTCACAGCCATTTAGCGGTCCGTTTACATCCAACTGCCCATGAAGCACAGCAGGCAGTGTCTGTGTCCACTCTGCATAGACAAAGTTGACACGGACCAGCCACCTTCTTGCTCAGCGGGGATCAGCAGACTGATTCCCCACTTAGCAAGCAGACTACTGGAGGAAGGGCTGCACACCTTCCAGTCAGAATTTTGGTGGATGGGCTTCTCTAGGCAGAGCCACAGTTGTGCCACATAGTTTCCTTTTTTATTAATGTTTTTAACAGTGTTCCAGGGGATGCACAGAGTTTAAAATAATTCAGATTCATGGCTTCCAGAGCACCAGTCTTCATGGTGATGCTAATTTAAGTACAGTATACTCTCCAACAAACCCTGAGGCCTTTGTGAAATACATATTTAAAGAGCATATCACACTAATTTACTAATTGACTTCTGAAGGCAATCATCTCAGAAGTTTCACAGCAAAGAGTAAAGCCTCTTTTACATGGGCGTTGAGCACCTAGCAGCCCATTTAGAGGCTATGGGCCTAAGTGCCCATTTGAATTAGGGCTTAAAGAAGAACAGCTAAAGCTCATTTGGTTGTACTTATCTTGTGGATCACAGGAGTGCAGTTCGTTCTATTCCTGTGACCTGTTTTCAGCCCACTGTCGGCTGACGTCACAGTGCTGATCCATATGGTCAGGATCCACTCAGGAGCCTGGAACAGCACCTGGCTCAGCCTCTGAGTGAGCCGCTGAGAGCCTGAGCCAAGCGCTCCCGCCCCCTCCATAGCCCAGTGCTCCAGTGAGCAATGGGGGTGGGCAGAGCAGACAGCAGTGACTGACAGTCACCGCTCTCTTCTCAGAGAGGCAGGAAGAAGTGAAAAATCAGCGGTATCAGATTGCTCAATTCTCATCCTTAGAGCCGGCGGGGGACAGCTGCAGTATCGGATCAATGCTACATTCACCTGGGCAAGTATGATTTTAAAAAGAAAAAAAAAAAAAATACTTCTCTTATAAAAATGAAATGCAATATGCTATCAAGACTTTTTTTATTAACAAAAAAAAACAAACAAAACAAAAACAAAAATTGGAAAGCTGCAGATTTTGTGACCTCAAAACCCATTTAAATCCATTTTAGGATGTAAAAAAATGTGGCAAAAGTCAAGGGTGTGAAAACCTATGTAAAACACTGTAGAGGAAGAAAGTGCATATGCCTGTATGAGAAAGTAGATGACTTGTACACACAGTCATTTATATGCACACAGGCAAGTGCTATCTACACAAACATCTAAAACACTAGTGTTTTTTGTGCACTAGAAGTCCACCCGGATGAAATTTACATAAGGCTGTATCTTTAATATTGTGAAAAGTCTTTGAAGTAAATTTCTGTACAATAAGCAGATAAACACTGATTTAATGTTCAGGAAGAAAACAAAGAATGTGGTAAAAATGCAATTGCATGTTTTCAATAATATATGATATAAGCTTAAACATAATTGCCAATGCAAGCAAACGGGGAAAAAAAAGAAAGATATTCATTAAAAAAGGATGATAAAAATAGGCAACTTAAATTTGGAATTCTAGTTAACATTTAAAAATGCCAAATCAGCAAGTTATATGTTTGTTAAATTATTAAGTGTATTTCTATATAAAACTAGCAAACCCGAAAACAAAAAAAATATTATTTTGCAACTAATCCTCAAAATGGAACTTTAGTCAGAAAATTAAGTCCTGATAGATCACTTCAGGCTGGCCCCTTTTGCAGGTATATCTGTAAAACATTAAATATAAGTGCCTACACGATTCAAGATCCAGTAATACACTGTCTCACCCTGCTCTGTGCTGGCTCAGTTGTTCTCTATTCTTGGCACTGTGTCAGATTGGTAGTGAACTCTACTTTTACCTACAGGTAAGAATATAATAAAGTTTACATGCAGGTAAAACGAATATCTCCTAAATGTGCGCCATTTAGGAGATTTTCTAACAAGCGGCAGCCAGTGACATCACCAGCGCATGTGTTCCGAAGAAACACACCCGTGCCATTCCTTCAGAGCTCTGTGCCGCAGACGAGACTCTAGTGCAGTGACGTCATTGCGACTTGGCCAATCAAGTGGCCGAAACCCGTGAACCCGAAAGGAAGACTGGGTGAAGATGGAAGCCTCTGCAGTGGTGTCAACGCGATGCTGGAGGGCTTCGTTTTAAAGCAAGCCCTTCATAATGTGCTAGTATGCAATGGATACATTGTGCCTTTGCATTGCAAAACAAAGGGGATATTTTTTTATTTTTAAGAGTTTACTAACGCTTTACTGTTGATCCTGATTTACTGTTGCTGAAGGGGGAGTAATGGAACAGAAATTACACTGTGCTCAGGGACCACATATTAAGAGGGAGAAAACAAAAAGCAGTCTTCCTCTCTATCTGAACCAAAACATACAATCATGGCTGGAATTGTACATATTTTAACAGAAAAGAATGTTACATATAGTATTTGAGACCAAGGAGATTACAAAAGTAACCAATATAAAAGTGACTGCTCTAGGCTTCAACAAAATGGCAGCTTCCAGCAAGAATAAACAGGAGCAATGCTGGAGGCAATTTACAGCACACACTAATTTAGGTAGCATAATTATTTAATATTCTAACAGAGCGTTAATTGTTATTGAAAGGTTATGGGTATAGTTCCACTTTAAAATGTGGTGGCTGCAATTGTTTTTTTTTTTTACCAGCTGTTCTGGCCAGTAACACACTTCCTATCTTAGCGTGGCTCCACTCTATAGAGGAGCAAAAAAGCCACCCTTGGAAAGCAGCATTGTTAGTCTGGGTTGAGAGTGGTATTAGATACACTAGAAAATTTAGATGGGACTTGACTAACAAAGTAAAGCCAAACTTCAGCTAACACCTTTTAAGCAGGTACAAGGGTTTTTTTTCCCTTTTGAAAAAAAAGATTTACATAAAAGAAAAAAATGTTAAATTTAAAAACGCATGCCTAAGGTGCACACACATCACCCATCAGATGCAAAAGTCCCCTAATTTTTAGTTATGACCAGTAGATATTAGCACCTACCAACATCTAATATCTCGCATTGCATGATAAAATCTCAGAACCTATTTAACATTACACAGAAGGCAGATGGGGAAGCATGACTCTCTTGCTTTCTTTTGTAAAGACTGCAGTGATGGGTAAGGGTCACCAGTTCCAAACTCCTAGATAGAATGCCCAATATCCAATATATAATGATCACTTTTGAGTATATTTGCCCTTTAAACTTTCAGCTTCATAAACAACATATATTATAGCAAACATATTTTCAGTAACCTTACCTTGGTATCATTGGTGAGTGCAAAACCAGAGCCAGTATGTGGTTTTCCATCATGAGGTTCAAGTGTCAAATCCCCTGGTCCTGAGACAACACCATCAATAGCACTGACTACTTTAGAATCAGGGACTTCTTTCAGCAGACTCTGGTCTGTGATACTTCCTATTGGAGCTTAAAAAGAGAAAAGAAAAAAAAAAAAATAGGTTGCAAGTCTTTGCCATAAGCAATGAACACTACTAAAAGTCCCTCAAAAAAGCATGAATTACAGCGGATTCAAACTGTCAGTGGCCCTAAAAGTCACAGATGGGTGGAAAATTATTATCCTGCCAGATATAATTACTGTTTAGCAGCTCCAGCTGCCACAGGTACCATGGCAGCCAGAAAGCAGTGGAGGTTCCACCATAAGTGCATGCAACAGGAGCAGAGCAGAAGTGACTGATCCAAACATCTTCATTTATAAAAACACCATGAACTGTTGATCAAGAGAACTTCTAATTGCCTTGCAGGATCAGGAAGGAATTTTGTTTAAGCAAATTGGACAATGTTTAGTAAGGTCTTGTCCTCATGTGGCAAACAATGGCATGGAGGCATGCTGCAAGGTTTTTCCAGCCTCCTGGTCGAATGTGTGGATGGGGAACTCAATCAGCTGATTTTTTTTCATTATTTAAAAAAAAAAAAAAAAAGGAGGAGAAGGGGGGGGGGGGGGGGGGGGATGAATCCTTGCAGGTCTGTAAGTATCTGTAGAACATCTGTGTATATTCAAATGCGAAGCAACTGAAAAAAAGGGCCAATTTTCTGAAAACCGGTAGGAAACCAATGCACAAAGGGCATCACTACATGCAGAGGAAGTAGATGTATGCGACAAGAAGGGGCTCTGGGGAGGTCTGGGTGCTCCACCCATAGTTGTTTGAAGGATTTAGCCCTCAGTGCTGGGAAAACACTCAAGTTTGTGAAGTATTCCTCTTCTTTTAATTGGTAAATTTTTTAATTGATAAAAGATAAATTTACTATAATTCCCCCCTTTTTACCCTGTATGTGCTCCCTAAGTGGAGGAATATCATACTAGATATACGTTACATGAATATACTGTACACACACATTTTTAGTTTAACTTATTGTTTAAACTGGTCATTTATATTTGGGAAGTTCTGTCCGACTGGGGTTGCACCTGGTGGTGGCGATGGAAAGTTCTTTGTCATTTGGTGGAGAAAAAAATGTGGTTTTAAAAAGCACATACAATCACTGTCCACTTTATTAGGTACCCCTTGCTAGTACCGGATTTAACCCCCTTTTGCCTTAATTCTTTGTGGCATAGATTCAAGGTGTTGGAAACATT
Source organism: Staurois parvus (assembly GCF_062004578.1). Lineage (NCBI taxonomy): Eukaryota > Metazoa > Chordata > Amphibia > Anura > Ranidae > Staurois > Staurois parvus. The sequence goes on from NW_028317961.1 coordinate 4,354,321, forward strand.
CCTCAGAGATTTTAGGCCATATTAATATGACAGCATCATGAAGTTGCTGCAGAATTGTTGGCCGCACATCCATGATATGTGAATCTACAGATTCACCACATCCCAAAGGTGCTCTGTTGGATTGAGATCTGATGACTGTGGAGGCCACTGGAGTACAGTGAACACATTGTCAAGTTCAAGAAGCCAGTTTGAGATGATGGGTACACTGTAGTCAAAAGGATGCACATGCTCAGCAACAATACTCAGGTAGGCCGTGGTGTTTAACCCCTTCACGCCTAAGGGTAAAACAAATCTAAATGCCGAAGCACAATTCTGCAACGTTGACATGTGATAGTAAAACCGTACATATCACCACAACTACTTTGTACATCCAGGTGAATTATACCTTGATTTTTTTCAGGACAAACTGGGCTTTCATTTGGTGGTAAATGGTAATGGATAGTGTTTTATTATCAAAGGAAAACTGGCCCAAAATAGTAAAAAAAAAAAATATTTTTTTTATTTAGCTGTGTGTTTGTTACGACCATAACCTACCACCAAAGAACAACCCAAAATAAATTCTCCAGCTCTTGACGATCGCAGCGATACCATATTCTGTATGTGTATGGTATTTGTTGTTTGTACCCGTAGTACAGCCCAGAAACAATAGTGTGCATTTTGTTTTTGTCCTTTTTTTTTTCACCTAAAACACACTGACATTAACACTAACTGACACTGATACCAAATTTTTTTTTTTAAACCTTTGACGCTGACCTTTTACCTTGACCTTTGACCCTGACCCAAACACTAACCCTGGCACTTAATTAGATCAAAAACTAGATCTAGGTATTTTTTTTTTTTTCTTTACAAACATTTTTTTCTCTCTATGCCAGGAGTTACAGAGATACAATGTATCTCTCTTCTCCATTCATTGAGAGAGAAAAAAAAAGCAAGGGGGCCAGGCTGTACAGTGACTGATCACTGTGATAGCCACTCAGAGGCTATCACAGAGATCATGTGACCCGGACTCGGGAGTCCCGGGTCCCGATCGTTAGAATGGCACCCGGGGCTCTCAGTGACACCGCGGTCTTTGTGCTGTGAGTGCACCCCCTTTCTTCCCCATTCTGATACTCATTTGAACTTCAGCAAGTCGTCTTCACCACGTCTAGATGCCTAAATGCATAGAGTTGCTACCATGTGATTGGCTGATTAGCAATTTGTGTTACCAAGCAATTCAACAGGTGTACCTAAAAAGAAAGAGGATGGTGAGTGTAGATGCACTGCATTAGGGACTGATTTGGGAGACTTTCTGACCTCTTTTTTTCAGATATGCACATAAGGGAAGGGTTTTAATTCAGGGATGATTTATATTATGCTCTTTCATACCAGGCACTATTTTATGCTAAAATATATAGTATATTTTCTTTAACTTGAAATGGATCCAACTTATCACTGCATTTTGCTACAAATGTGTAACGCTTTCATGCATTTCTATAGGATAATTGTCAATCACAGGGTTTTTGTAAACAATCACTCAGAGGTTCTGGAACAATCTTTACTGTTTTTGGGTATACTTGATATACTGAAACCCAAAGTAAATTCCAAAACAGAAGCTAAAATTTGAGTAAAATGTGTACTTGTACAAATGCATGTATATGTTCAAAGGTTGTAAAAATAATAGTTATTTTTAGTATGTAATATATGCACATTTTGCTTGTAAGCAGCGTTTCCCCACAGTGGAACGAATTCTACTAATTTACCTGTAGGTGGCGCCATAGCACTACAATCTATGCCATCTATGTTATACCTTTTTTGTTTTCTGCCCCAAATACCAAACATGTTTTTTTTTTCCAATGCATAGTAAATTATTTATGAATTTTAGGGCATATATTTAAATTCAAGCAACCTGGTCTACAATTTCATAGGAAAAGGTTTCATATTTGATAGGTATCATAGATAAAGAAATGCATTCAGCTGTTTCCAGTTATACCATGAATTAGACCAATGACTTTTTTTAGATTCCAAAACCTGCCAAAAAAACTGCATCATATGGTTCTGGCATTTATACTAGTTGCAGTCTCAAAATACATTATTTCTATGGTCACTACATAATAAATGTGTGTGCTACATATGTGTGCAATATTTTTTTTGTGCGTTTCCAAAAAGAAAAATTTTCATTTTCGATTCAAAGCAGCCGGCCATTGTTTATTCCATACAAAATAAAAACTATTACATATGTAGATAATGCATTATCCTGGTGCTGGAGGTATACAACAACCTCAAATATTTTGTACATGAAAAAGTAGTTTTTTTTATGACCTCTGGATAGTTTATGTGCAAAGGACAGTTATGAGTTTCCGCTTTCATCCACTTTTATCCAGTTTATTATATTTGAGGGGCCTCAGTTGTATAAGCTATGTGTGGTACTGTTCAACTCAAAATGATGTTATACATATTCTTTGCACAGTTCAAGATTCGTATCATCTCAGATTTTAAGAAGAACCTGTCAACCTTTGTCAAAAGGATTACTGCATCAAAAAAAATGTCCTTGATTTCACTGATGCAAATAACAAAATCCAAGAGGATTATTGGACATAGAAGGGCCAAGCTCAACTTTTAGGCTTTGTGTCCACAGGCTTCAACTTGTATAAGAACAGTGTGAACAACAAGCTTTTAGTACACGATTTATAAAGCTTTTTTTAATACAGCTTCAAGCACCCCAAAGCCTTTAGTGTATCCTTCAACTCAAGGTTAAAAGATCTTTAAAAGGAGTGCTATCACTTTAAACTAGCTACTTGCAGGCTTCAATAAACTTCTGCTAAAAGCCTACAGAAGCTATTATATCAGCTTGTTTAAGTGACAACACTCACAGTAGGATCTGTGTTTAAAATCCCCATAGTTGATATGAAGGGTGCTTTAAAGGCTTTAAGAAAGTTAAACTACATTGTGTGCACAATTATTAGGCAACTTGTATTTTTGAAGAATAATTTCAATATTGAACAACTACAGTGCTCTCGGTCAATCCAAAATGTTAATAAACCTCAAATCTGAATATATAAGAAAGTAAAAGTGAGGTTTGGGCTTTTTAGGAGAATATCTAAGTTGCCCAATAAATGTGCACACAATTAGGGTGCAGAATTATTATGCGACTAAATTAAACTTTGTTCCATCTCACTGTTAAAAAGAGAATAAACAAAACTGAAAATTTATAAACATTTCTGACATTATAAAAAAAAAAAAAAAAAAAAAAAAAATCAGTGACCAATATAGCCACCCTTCTTTTCAAGAATAGTCATAAGCCTTCCATTCATGGAGTTTGTCATGATCTGTTGACGATCAACTTTTTGTGCAGCAGCAACCACAGCCTCCCAGACAGTGTTCAGAGAGGTGTATGGTTTTCCTTTTCTGTAAATCTCCCATTTAAGTCCACAAGTTCTCAATAGGGTTTAGGTCAGGTGAAAAAGGGGGCCATGTCATTATTCTTTCATCTTTAAAGCCTTTACTGGCTAGCCAGTAATGGAGTACTTTGATGCATGTGATGGAGCACTGTCATGCATAAATATCATGGTCTTCTTGAAAGATGCAGACTTTTTCCTGTACCACTGTTTGAAGAAAGTGTCTTCTAAAAACTGGTAGCAGGTTTGGGAGTTGATTTTGAGTCCATCTTCAACCAGAAAAGATTCAACGAATTCATCCTAAATAATACCAGCCCATACCAGTACCCCACCTCCACCTTGCTGGCGTCTGAGTCGAAGTGGAGCTCTGTGAACGTTACTGATCTGGTCATGGGCCCATCCAGCTGGTCCGTCATTCTCATCTCATCAATCCATAAAACCTTTGAAAAATCTGGCTTCTGATATTTCTTGGCCCAGTTTTGACATTTCAACTTATGTGTCTTGTTCAGTGGTGGTCAGGTTTCAGCCTACCTTACTTTGGCCATGTATCTGAGAACTGAACACCTTGTACTTCTGGGCACTCAAGGTAGGTTGCAGTTCTGAAGTATGACAGCACTGAAGGGTAATGGGTTCCTGGCAGCTTCACGTTCGATTCTTCTGAAATCTTTGGCAGTTAATTTGTGTTTTTTTTCTCAACATGTTTCTTGCGACCCTGTTGACTATTTGCAACAAAACGTTTCAAGGTTCTGAGATCACGCCCCAATATCCTAGCAATTTCAAGAGTGCTGTATCCCTCTGAAGGACTTTATACAATTTTTTACTTTTTTCAGAGTCCGTTAAAACTTTTTTTGGACCAGGCCCAGGGTGCGGATCTCCTTAGGCCACACCCTCCCTTATTATACAAACACACATCACTTGATATGCTTAAATCCAATAAGCAATCAAGTTTATAGAGCTTGGAGTTGGACAATATGCAAACAAATGATGATTTGGTCAAAATACTCGCTTGCCTAATAGTTGTGCACATAGAGTATAGTTGCTGAAGTGGTATTAATTAATGGGAAACATTACCAAACATTCTACACATACTGTATACCCAAAGTAGCCAATTTGTACTTTTATTTCATACAGAACTAACCTATTTTCCTTGTGGAGAACTGAAGTGTCCGTGGGGAAGCAGGCAGTTAGAAACCCAGGGACCTTTAGCTGTAACTCCCCCACCTCCCTCACAATTACAAAGTCCGCTGTCGCACTACCATCTCAATATAAAATTGTTCTTTTACACCCATCCCGATGTTCTTATTCATCTCTGTCATGATCAGCCCCCACTTTCCCTACTCCTAGCCAAGATCCTTTTCCACTTTGCCTCAATGAGCTGCCCAAGATCGCCTTCCACTATGTCTAATCGCAATGCTCCACAATCAGCTGCTACCTTCCAGTCTTGATTAGTTTCAGCTCTGATTCCCCTATTCCCTTCTTCATAATCAGCTCCAGTTTTCATCACCCCCATTTATATTCACCTACTTCTCTGCCCATAAACACTCACTCTGCCTCCTCTCACCCCTCTGCACAATAAGCCCTGCCATGATCAATGTATCCTCTGTTGCAACATTTTTTAGGCATTAACTACTCTATGGAAATTCAAATTCTGTTACCTCCATCAAGACTCCTAGAGACACGTTTGCTTGATGTACGTTCAAAATATGGTGCAGGTCTGTCTATTCTCGTACTCGCATCTCTTGTCTGAGCTTGTGTGCGGCCACTATAACGAAACTTAGATCCCAGAGTCAAGAATTTGGCCTTTGGTGGTTGCTCTGTTGCGGAGAGCCTGTATAAAAAAAAACAAAACAAAAAAAAAACACAACTGGTGTTATATTTGCAATTATCCCTCATTTGCAGTTTTTACTTTTGCCTAGTATAGACCACAACTATATTATCTAGTTAGTAAAGAAAATAACAGCTTTGCTTTGCCAACGCATCGGATTACTTGTGGACATCAACTAATTATAATTTAAATCACAATAAAAACTGGACGTCTTGAGCAGCTGCAGTGCCATTAGGGTTAATATTGGTCATTCGTTGAAGTAAATAAATGTCAAATTATTCCAATAGGTGAATTACTTTGCTTTTCAGCATCTCTCCATAGCAGTAGGCATGTTTTTAGCATTTTCAACTAAGCAATATGTCTGGGGGTAAGATTTCCTAAATATGAGCATAGATGGTTCCTATTTCAGCCAATTCCCGCTGAATCTGCCAAAATGTGAGCCATGGGTGATCTACAAGAACAAAAGTCAGTTTAAAAATTGACTTTGGGTGAAAAATTTCCTGCAAAACAAAAAAGTGACTGCATTCTATCAAATGCAATCACTGTTTCAATGTATTCAGACAGCTGTGGGTGCCACAACTGCCTGAATACAATAGACAGTCATGGACATTCCTCCATGTGTGCTGTTAGCAGGGATGGGAGAATTGACTGATTTTCTCTCAGAAATTGATCTGGTATGCCAGCCATAGATTAAATAATTTTCTTTCCTGCAACCGTAGGTTGCAGGCAAGAAAATGGCTCAATTCCCCCATCAACACAGTTAGTGTTGATAGGGGAATCCCTCCCACGGAGTTATTGTGTTCTCCTGGCGGGGGGGGGGGGGGCATTGGGGTGTTGACTAACATTGACACCCAAAAGCAGGTAGCAAACGGAGTGCATTTTGTGGGAGGTGCACACATAGATCTTGGGTTTCCCTCCCTGCGTTCTAGTGGGTTTCCCCGTAAGCGGACTAGTGTGAACCTAGCCTAAGAAAAAAAATTACCCTCCTATATATAAGCTACACAGCTGTGTATGTTCACAGAATTTTAAGACACTATGCTCGATCGTGTGTATACAGATTTAAAGAGAAATTTCACCCAGCTCCCTCCCTTTATTTTTTTTGCCCTATCCTTTCTTACCTTTTTTTAGGCCTCATGCATACAGGGTGCTTTTCTTGCCGCTTTTAAAGGAGCTTCAGGCATTTTTGTGGTTTTTTTTTTTTCCCAAAGGCCCCTCAATGTTATTCTATGTGTCCATGCACACTAAGGTTTTAGTGGCAGGGGAGTGTAGAGGCAATAAAAAAAAAAAAAAAAAACAAGGGCTAGTGCATCCTGCAGCAGTGGCGTTTTGGCAGCAAAAAACGCTTGACGCGCTTAAATATGTGTAACATGCCTAAACCCTAGGACTGTAGTGACCCGCTGCTTCCTCTCTGACATCATTAGGAACCAGCTGCTTCCGCTGGGTTCTTTAAGCCAGCCTTCTAATGATGCACTGATGGTACCTAAGCTGATGCCTCCTAGGATATCTGATGTAGATATCTCAGAAGACTGCAAGAGCAGGCTGATATTCTCACCTGGACAAAAGGGTATTTTCAAGTGAAGGTCCATTTCAATATGAAAAGGGAGGGGTCTATATTTGTCCCTTTAAATATAAAATATATAGACCAAGATATACATCATCACATGCTGAACAGTTCCAGGTTGGTGCCATACTAAACTCAATACTATAAAAACTGTAATGTTATTCTCTCCTTAACAATAAAAAAAAAAAAAAAAAAAAAAAAAAATATCACACCATTAAATTGTTTCAAACCAACACAGGACCCTGTGCATCTCTAACCCCAATTCCAAAGAAATTGGGATGCTGTGAATCTGCAAGTCTCATAAACCCACATTTTATTCACAAGAGAACATAGAAAACATATCAAATGCTTAAACTGAGAAATGTACCATTTTAAGAAAAAATAAGGTACCCCCAATGCAAAAAAAAAAAAAAAATTGGGACGCTGTGAAAAATCAACATGAAAGCAGAATGCAATGATCTGCAAATCTCATAAACCCATATTTTATTCACAATAGAAAACATATCAAATGTTTAAACTAACTGGGAAACGTACCATTTTAGGAAAAAAATAAGGTAATTTTGAAATTGATGGCAGCAACATGTCTCAAAAAGTTGACACAGGCTATGTTTAAGACAGCTGTAGAAACAAAAAAAAAAAAAAAAGGCACACCAGCCTCGTGCATTACCCAAGATGATACCTTTAATAGATTCAAAGAAGAAATATACTCACAAAACACTGTGATAACGAAGGCATATCGAATTCACAATAACCAGTGTACCGGATCAGCTCCCAATCTCGAGAGGACCCTCCAGATGGCTGTTTACCACAGTGTAGAATCCCCTCTACTTTTAAATGCTCAGTAAATATCTGGGAACTGAGGAGACCACTTGCTGCAGTTTTGGGAGTGGAATATTGTCCCATTCTTGCCCAATTCTTGCTCAGCAGTCCTGCATCTTTGCTATCATATTTTTTTTTGTTTGTTTCAACAAGGTGCCAAATATTTTCATTTTGTGAATAGTCTGGACTGCAGGCAGGCCAGTTAGGCACCCAGACTCTTCTACTACAAAGCCATGCTGTTGTCATAGATGCAGTATGTAATTTAGCTTTGTCCTGCTTAAACAGGCAAGTCGTTCCCTGAAAAAGACATCTAGATGGGAGCATATGCTGCTCTAAAACATGGAAATATCTTTCAACATGGATGTTGCGTTTCCTGATGTGCAAGCTGCCCATTTCATAGGCACAAATGCACCATCGTACCATCAGAGATGCAGGCTTTTGAACTGAGCGCTGATAGCAAGCTTTCTGAAAGGTCCCTCTCCTCTATAGTCCAGAGGATGCAGCGCCCATGATTCTCAAAAAGAATGTCAAATTTTGATTCGTCCTTCCACAGACCATTTTAACACCTTCCCGCCCGGACTATAGCAGATTGACAGCCGGGCAGGACACTCCTCATTGTGACTGGGCATCATATGATGTCCTGTCAAAATGAGCCGCTCACGTGGCGATGGAGTGGAGCGGTCTGTAACCGGCTGTATCCAGGGGACACAGCCGATGACATATCACTACACTGGCCCGTTGCCAGTGTCATGTGACCGCTGTGACCAATCACAGCAGATCACGTTAATTGTATGCAATGGATAGCTTCCTGTCATGCCATTCATTGTATACAATTATGTTGTTAGCTGTGACTGGTCAAAGTAGTCACATGACACAGACAGGGCCAATCACAGCCCATCTGTATCCTGCGATGAGCTTTGCCCAATCACAGCTAATCCAAACAAAAGACTGAATAAATCAGTTTCATTCAGTAACAATGATTGCAAATATCAATGAAATACATTAACATTAGCAATCATACTGTGTTAAAAAAAAATCCTTGCCAGAGTAGTTCAACAATGTTACTATAGTATTGCTTTGGTCAGTGTTGAAAAAAAAATTGTAGAAAAAAAAAATGTAAAAAACCCCCCAGAAAAATGTGAAAAACAATACAATTTTTTTTTTTTTTTTATTAACATATAGTCACCAGTCAGTGTCTCTGATCTCTGCCACACCAGTTATATTATAACGCTGTACCGGACTGGTGACTATGTAAAAAAAAAATAAGTTTTTTTTTTAAATTTCTACATTTTCTAAAAATTTGTAACAAAAAATTACAACCTGCAAAAAACTCATCATGCCTCTTACTAAAAACGATCTATTTTCCAAAAATGGGTGATTTTTGGGGTATTTGTACTATCCTGGTGTTTTTGGGCCTCAAGAAATGAGATGGACCGTCAATACATCAGGATTGATAGATTGTCAGATATATATACCATGGTTTGTGGACTCTAACTTTCCTACAGACTAAATAATATACACTAATTTGGGGTATTTTCACCAAAGATATGTCGCAGAATACATTTTGACCTAAATTTAAGAAGAAATTTTATTTATTTGCAGAATTTTATAACAGAAACAAAGAAATTTTAGTTTTATTTCAAAAGTTCAAGGATTTTTTCTTTTATTTAGCAAAAAAAAAAAGTGGTGATTAAATACCACCAAACGAAAGCTCTATTTGTGTGAAACAAATGCTAAAAATGTCATATGGGTACAGTGTTGCATGACTGCGCAATTGTCATTCAAAGTGTGACAGCGCTGAAAGCTGAAAATTGGCCTGGGCAGGAAGGGGGTAAAAGTGCCCAGTATTGAAGTGGTTAATAAGCTTTGACCCAGAGAAGGGGGTGGTTCTGGATCATGTTCCGATATGGCTTCTTTATATAATGGAGCTTTAACTTGCATTTGCGGATGGCACGGTGAACTGTGTTCACAGACAGTGATTATTTGACATACTCCTGAGCCCACGCAGTGAAGTCCATCACAGAATCATGTCTGTTTTCAAAGTAGTGCTGTCTGAGGGCACAAAGATCACAGGCATCCAATATTGTGTTTCGGCCTTGTCCCTTGCACAGAGAGATTTCTTCAGATTTTCTGAATCTTTTGATTATATTATGTACTGTACATGATGATATATGTAAAGTGTTTCCAATTTTACAATGCATTGTATGAGGAAAGTTATTCTGAAATTCTTCAACAATTTTTAGACACAGCTCTTCACAGATTGGTGAACCTCCGCTCATCTATTTCAGAGACACCCTGAATCTTTAAGATGCTCGTTTTATACCCAGTCATGTTACTGACCTGTTGCCATTAGGGATGCACCGAAATTTCGGCCATCGAAACATACCGGCTGAAAATAGCCCTATCGGCATTTTGCCGATAGGGAAAAATTTGACCGATACTGGAGACTGTGTGGGGATGCGGCTAAGAAAGGCAGGAGAGAAGCAGTGCAGACAGTGACTGGCTGTCACTATGGGGTTTATTTACTAAAGCTGGAGAGTCCAAAATCAGACTCCCTTCTGCATAGAAACCAATCAGCTTCCATGTTTCATTGCCAAAGCTTCATTGAACAAGCTGAGGTTAGAAGCTGATTGGTTTCTATGCAGAAGGGAGTCTGATTTTGGACTCTCCAGCTTTAGTAAATAAACCCCTATATGTCAGTGCCAGTTTTTAAATGTTATTACTGGCTTTTTTTTTTCTTCACTATAGCTCACAGAATTAGCCGTCACTTTCCCCCAGCTAAAAGAAACAAAGTTTCCTTTTAGATTATTTCCCGAGTTCAAAGAAACAAAGTTTCCTTTTGCTCCGGGGAAAGTGACAGCTAATTCTGTGAGCTATAGTGAAGAAAAAAAAAAAAGCCGGCAATTGCATTAAAAAACCGGCACGGACGTATAGTGACAGCCAGGGAGCGAGCCTTTCTGTATACACTGCTCCTCTCCTGCCCCCTCCTTTCACACACTGACCTCCACCCCCTCCACGCTACAAAGAGGACCTGTCACTAATATGCTATCACATAGGGGACTATTGGTCCCCTTTGTGATAGCAATAAAATCATAAGTTAAAAAAATAAACATAAATGAAAGTATGAAAAAAAGAAAAAATTGGAGCCTCCCCACATACGCAGACATTTCGGTTTGGTTTTCGGTCACATGCATTTTTGGTATCGGTTTCAGCATCACAATTTTAGTTTTGGTGCACCACTATTGCCAATCAAACTAATTAGTTGCAAAATGTTCTTCCAGCTCTTCCTTGTTTGTACTACTCATGCTGCCAGATTTTTGTTGCCCTGTTCCAACTTTTTTGAGATGTGTTGCTGCCATCAATTTCAAAATGACCTAATTTTTTGGCTTAAAACATCTGATATGTGTCTATTGTGAATAAATTATGAGTTTTTGAGATTTGCATTCTATTTTTATGTATCTAGCAGAGGAAATTAATCCTAACTGTGCCTTCTGTAACCTGCTGACTTGCATCTCCATTGAACCCTGACACTTGCACAGTGAGGTATTTCAGCCCCTCCCTTCTCTCAGACTGTAAGAGACAGAGCCAATCAGAAGAGCCATTAAAGGAGCCAATGACAGGGACTTTCTCAAGCAGGAGGTGCAGCTGCAAAGCATTGTGGAATATGTAGTCTTGACCAGAAATGGCCTGATAGGCTTATATGAGGAATGGAACTACAGAGACCAGCATGCTTAGTGAGAGCATAATGAAGGACTCCATCTGTTTTTTCCCTGAGGGGAGTCAGTCTACATGTGGCAAGGGAGAGTCTGGACCTAGCAAAGAAGTGCTTAGGGTCAGTTCACTGCCTGCTAGTTATCTGCATCAGTCAGGGGACAAACAGATGTGGGCCTACAGTACAGTGCCTACACCGACAGTGTGAAGAGCTCATCGTGAGGTGACCAGAGGAGCCTGTCATTTCCAGGACGATTGTTTGGGCCTTAGTCAAAGGATCTGGTGAGAGGGATTTTTCCCACTGGCAGATGACAGGAACACTGCACACATACAGAGACATTACACTTCACCCATACTCACCAGGCACTGGGTTGTGTAGATGGCCCTGCTAAACAGACACAGTATTTGTTTTGCTATACAAATACTGCCACAGGATTACAATTATACTTTACCATAGCAGTTTAAGAGCACCAACGAAAGTGGCTAGCTGAAGATCCCAAGATTCATCCTGTTACCTGAGACTGAAGTTACTGGTGCCATAAGGGCACACACATGCGTATTCAGGCCTCTATATTGCATGGTGTGTGAGGGCATAGCTTTACCTTGGAAAGTAGCTATTAGACATCAGTTGGGCACAGTGTTTGCCTATTGGGCTTGTGGTGTCGGGGGTTAGAAGGGAGAAATCTGACACAACAAAGTCATTCTTCTGCTCTCCTCCTGCTTGGACATCATAGAGCCAAATTTATGTAAAGGGGTTTAGATCCACTTTGAGGTTTGCCTCTGCTCTTGGGGTTATTCATGGTTGGAATCCCCTGCTGAAAGCAGCCTGAGTGTAAAAGTGAGCTATATTGCTTTCGGTCACAGTATATGTTGTTCTCTTGATTCACCTTACCTGTTGTTAATGTTTATTACTTTCCATAGAGGTCTTATAGTAAAGCTGATCTCTATGTTTTATTATAAAGTGTGTGCTTTTATTGGTCTTTGCACTTACACTATTGCCAGGTGTGTCAGTTGGGGCTGAGACAGTTCTTGGGGTTGAGAGGCAAAGTGGCGGAGTGAAAAAACTTAAAGCAACCCCTTTGGGGGTATCGCTACATGTACATTTTACACAGCAATTTTTTTTAAATTGAAGATGAAGATACAATTATCTAATAACCAGTAATAAATCTGCAGCCACTCTGGGGTATACTTTTCCGAGATATGATGTGTATACTGCCAGTGCTAGATATTGCTCACGGTACAATGTCAAGGCACTGGCGTTAGCACAGTCAAAACAATGGATGACAGAAAAAAAAAAAAAAAAAAAAAAAAAAAAAAAAAAGGACACATTCACATACAGCCTAAATTAAAATTTTTAAGCCCTGGCTAGAAAAAAGAAAGGAACTATAGAGAACAGGCTGCTAGATAGTTTTAGAAGTTGATTTCAAATGAGTTTCAGGTATGGCAAATAACATCAAGAAAATAGTGATGTTACATTGCCATGGTTAGTTTGAAGTTTTTATGTGATAACAGTTGCTAGCCTTTATAATACGAGTCACTTTACTGTGCTAAAATTAGATATGTTTTGGTTAAGACTAAATTAAGAGAAGGTAATTATTAACTGTTAAGCTTATATCTAAAACATTTTTATTTTGTTTTGAATATCATAAAGAAAGGTTAGAACACCTGTGGTTTTTTGGGGGTTTTTTTTGACCATCCGTTTTCCATTCAGAAGATAATCCCATTACTTCCTGTCTTATAGACACAGCACATATTAATGGGAAATCTATCTAAGGTAAAAAGTAGCCTTCTCAGAATGTTTTTGTCAGAACTAGTGTCCTTGTTGATAAAATTTCCCTCTACTCCAATATGGGCTGGATTCTACCTTCTCTTTCACAGTAAAATGATCACCTTGACAAATAGAGAAAAGTGCAATCTCCCCAGCCAGGACACAGACAGCTAAAATTCATTCTGACAGGGTTGATTATTCCTAATCAATCAAAATAAGTTTGGATACAGTTTAAGGGTTGTCTTCAGGGGTTAGGCTGAGCCTAAGGCCCAATTCCCACCTGTGCGTTGATCTGTTTTAGTGCAGCTGTGAAACGCAGAACAAAAGAACATCTGCAAAACTGTCCTATTCACACCTGCGTTGACCTGCGTTGAGCTAAAATGCAACATGTATGCATTTTAGTGCAACGCAACAGTTGTAAGTGGATGTCAACACTGATACCTTGTGAAAATTCAGTATGCTTTAACCCACACTAAAATGCATGTCAATGGACTTCAAAATGTTTGTCAACAAATGTCAACACGCAACTAAAATGGATGGAAATGTACATCCATTTTCTATACATTTTAGTGCAAGTCAGTGTGAATTGGCCCTGTTTGGGATAACGGTTATATTAGTCACAGACATAATGGTAAATGAATGATCAATCACAATGATCTTTCGCTCAAAACAACTGGTTTGCCAAACCAAGAAAGAAATTGATTCGGGCAGATGTCATTCGATTTGTCTACAAGGAAAGATTACTCCATTTGAATGAAAATCCTTTGCTACCCAAACCAACAATTTTGTGCAGATTTCTAAAAGTAATAATTCTGTCTCTGAAATTATATATGTACAGGTGTGTTCAAAATAATAGTGTTGAAAAAAGTGAATAAAGCTCAAAATCCTTCTAATAGCTTTTATTTCCATACACACAAATGCATTGGGAACACTACACATTCTATTCCAAATCAAAACATGAAGAAAAATATATCAAATTTGTGTTGTTCCTCTAACAAAATTGAAGAAAAGTGAATATTAGACTGTTCAAAAAAATAGCCGTGTTTGTGTTCTTCTTTACAAACTCAAACATTCACTATATAAACTGAAAAATGTTTGAAGATTTTGCTTTCCTTTGAACCACTTAATATTTAGTTGTATAAGCACTGTTTCTGAGAACTGCTGTACATCTGTGTTGCATGGAGTCAACCAACTTCTGGCACCTGTGAACAGGTATTCCAGCCCAGGATGATTGGACTACATTCCACAGTTCTCTATTTCTTGGTTTTGCCTCAGAAACTGCATTTTTGATGTCACCCCACAAGTTTTCTATTGGATTAAGATCCAGGGATTGGGCTGGCCACTCCATAACGTCAATCTTGTTGGTCTGGAACCAAGATGTTGCACATTTACTGGTGTGTTTGGGGTCGTTGTCTTGTTGAAACACCCATTTCAAGGGCATTTCCTCTTCAGCATAAGGCAGCATGACCTCTTCATGTATTCTGATGTATTCAAACTGATCCATAATCCCTGGTATGCGATAAATAGGCCCAACACCGTAGTATGAGAAACATCCCCATATCATGATGCTTGCGCAACCATGCTTCACTGTCCTCACAGTGTACTGTGGCTTGAATTCAGTGTTTGGGGGTCGTCTGACAAAATGTCTCCAGCCAATAGACACAAAAAGAACAATCTTACTTTCATCAGTTCACAACATGTTGCGCCATTTCTCTTTAGGCCAGTCAATGTGCTCTTTGGCAAATTGTAACCTCTTCAGCACGTCTTTTTTTCAACAGTGGGACTTTGCGGGGGCTTCTTGCAGATAGCTTGGCTTCACATAGGCATCTTCTAATTGTAACAGTACTCACAGGTAACTTTACACCTTCTTTGATCTTCCTGGAGCTGATTGTTGGCCCAGTCCTTGCCATTTTGGCTATTCTTCTATCCATTCCAATGGTAGTTTTTCGCTTTCTTCCACGTCTTTCAGGTTTTGGTTGCCATTTTAAATCATTTGCGATCATTTTATCTGAGCAGCCTATCATTTTCTGCACTTCTTTATATGTTTTCCCCTCTCCAATCAACGTTTTAATCAAGGTACGCTGTTCTTCTGAACAATGTCTGGAACGACCCATTTTCCTCAGAATTTCAGAGAGAAATGCACTGTAACCAGCATGTACAACATTTGCTGCCTTCCTTCCTTAAATAAGGGCAATAGTTGCCACCTGTTTTTCAAAGAATGAATGACCTCACTAATAGAACTCCACACTGCTATTATTTTGAACATGCCCCTTTCAATGAGTGATTCAATTACACAGCATCAGCAGCATGCATGTCATGACTGTTGGGTCTGTTGGATTTCTATTACTCTACTACACCTAGTAAATTATTTGCCATGTAGAAATATAATTTCTACCAAAAACAGTGATTGATCAGGTTAGTGATGTCTGACTGCTATTATTTTGAACACAACCGTATGAAAAAAATTGTACTGAAATGAATTGGTCTAGTACAAGTTACTCAGATTGTTATTAATAAAGTGTATTTTCACATTTTGCAGGCAAATTGGAACATTTAAAAAAAATTAAAAAATGTGGTGTGCTATCTCATCATAAATAGAACCATAAGTTTTAGAAACACAAAGTGAGACAGTCCAAGAAAATTTCAATAATAAACGTTCAATCAAGTATATGTTGTGTTATCATCCAGCAAAAATCAACACCGTGCTTGACTTGTGACCCCACTCCCTGTTCACCTTCACCATTGACCTATAGATAATAGGCCAAAAACACGCTTTAAAAGGAAAATGCGTCTCCAAATTTCTAATCCGTGACGTGTTCCTTCCACGTATTATAATTGTTTAAACTCCAGATTTGTGAAAAATAAAACAAAAACATACCATAGTGCAACACAGTTTTATGTATCCAAAAATGAAACGTGTTACAATATCCACTCACATTAAATTATATGTAACTCCGATATATGCATTACTTTACCATGCCGACTATATTGTGGTGTTTCCCATTACCGGGTAGGTGCACCATGCACTCACCTTATTTCGCGACCGAAGGTGAGTGCATGGTGCACCTACCCGGTAATGGGAAACACCACAATATAGTCGGCATGGTAAAGTAATGCATATATCGGAGTTACATATAATTTGTTTAATGTGAGTGGATATTGTAACACGTTTAATTTTTGGTTATATAAAACTGTGTTGCACTATGGTATGATTCTATTTTATTTTGCACAAATCTGGAGTTTAAACAAGCATAATACGTGGAAGGAACACGTCACAGATTAGAAATTTGGAGACGCATTTTCCTTATAGAGCGAGTTTTTGGCCTATTATAATCTATAGGTCAATGGTGAAGGTTGGCAGGGAGTGGGGTCACAAGTCAAGCACAGTGTTGATTATTGCTGGATGATAACACAACATATACGGGATTGGATGTTTATTATTGAAATTTTCTTTGACTGTCACTTTGTGTTTCCAAAGCTTATGGTTCTATTTATGATGAGATAGCACACCACATTTTTAAATTTTTTTTAAATGTTCCAAAATGCGCATAGGTCTTTGCCATTCAAATTGGAACATTACCTACCTTACGTTTATTGCATGTTTTCATTCACATATCAGAACTTAAAAGAAATATTTAAAAAACGCATCTCACCTTTTCACTTGCGGAAAAATACTACTTCACTTTTCCTTTCTATAGGGCTGGGGAAATACACTTACCATAATTAACCCTGTCTATACTGCATTTGCAGATGATCAGCTGTAAATTAGAATTAAACACGGTCTGTCCTGATCTCAAGGCATGGGTATTACATTGTATGCTATTGCTCTTTTCCTCAGCTTGTCCCTAACTTTGTCCCTCTAATTGCACTTTAAAATTGTTCAGAATAGTTTGCAGTCCTATATATGGACAAACAGCTACAAAGGTTTTAAAAAAAAAAAACCAAAATTTTTTTTTTTAGGTATGCTGTATGAATGGGGACACTAAACATATAGATTATGAATTTTTACTGCTAAAGTTGAAGTACATAGGGGTTCATGAAGGGGTTTATTCACACAGGTGTGGAGAGCAATACTCCATTTTGTACAACTAAAACCAACACAATGTAAATGTGGATGCTGTGAAGATGGCAATAAACAGATAATGCTGATGAAGAATAAATTTAAAAATAGATAATATTGCAGTTTAATCTCTTCAAATTGTTTACCTGTAAAATGTATGGTGCTCAACACACACTTTCCACAGCCTCTTGGCTGCTCGATGATTTGGCAGTTTGAATCCGATTGTGCTCTCAAACTGTTCCAGCTAGAAAACAAATTAAAAAAAAAAAAAAAATCAACAAAAAGTTTCTGTACAAGCCAATTAGCAGGGGGGACTCCACATGCTTTTTATTTTCTAACTAAAATTACACAAACATCCTTCAAACATACAGATTTTAAATGGTACCATACCAACTCGGGTAACAAGGTATTACAGGGAACCTTAAAACTGTGCCCAAAAAGGCAAGCAGAAGACAAAGGACTAGTGAGCACTGTCTTGTCTTGAGGGGAATTTATCAAAACTGGAACAGATAGAATCTGGATCAGCTGTGCATGGCAACCAATCAGCTCCTATCCTTAGCTTGTTCAGTTAAGCTTTGAAAATGAAAGATAGAAGCTGACTGACTGCTATGCATAGTCCTGGCATCTACCAAAAAAGCAGGGTCCATGGCCCTGCACTGGATGTGATGATGCCAAGGTAGCTGTCCACTGTTGGGAGGAGTAAAGAGGAGTAAAGAATCAGAAAAGTAAAACTGTTTCCTCTCCCCTAGACAAAACATGCTATTATCCCTTTTATTGTAAGTGCAGCCACACTGCGAGGGATAATTTTTAACTTTCTATGAGTTGGGTTGTTTTAGTGATTTTGTTAATTGCATCTATCAGGTAGTTATTGCCATCTGGGACTTTACTGGGAAGAGTTCCTCTCACTTTATTTTTCTGTGACCCCAGTACTAGAAATGGATTGAGAAGAAAAAAGAAAAAGAAAACATTTTGGCTTGAAGTAGGCTAACAATAATTCACCAGAAAATAAAACCTTAGATGCGGAACACCATGTTAAGATTATAGTGAAAGTCAAGGCATTCTGAAAACATGAAACTTAAACCTGAAAAAACACAATGTTCACACGTTAATACTAAAACAATGAACATTTCACAAACTGAGATAAAGACATTCTCACAGTCTTTCAATCAAGAATAAGAACGGTTGACAACCAATTAATTACTATGGACATTTCCTCTCAAAATTTGGAAAGGTGCTATCACTTGAGAATACTAAAGTAACAATAAAAAGAAAATGCTGAAAGCAAGAACCACAGCTGATCATCCTTTTAATTTAGTAGAAGAAATTAAAATAATCAAAAAGGATGTTTAAAGTTCCGGAAAACGCACGCACAAAAAAAAAAAAACCCTCCTCATAGGGTAAATATGACAAAATTGTCATTTTACTATCTACGCCATCCTGCGATCTACAATTAAAAGTGAATGACTACTATGCAATAGCAATTGCAATATATCTTTTGATCTCATATCAGTGGTTGGTTGTAAATAAGTAAGGACTCAATGGTCTTAACCACTTGCCCTCCTGCGGATTTACTCCCCTTCATGACTAGGCCATTTTTTGCATTACGGCGCTGCGTTATTTTAACTGATAATTGCACGATCATGCAATGCTGCACCAAAATGAAATTGATGTCCTTTTTTCCCATGAATTGAGCATTGTTTTGGTGGTATTTGATCGCCTGTGCGGTTTTTATTTTTTGCGCTATAAAAAATAAAAAGACTGCCAAATTTGAGGAAAAAAAAATAATTATATTTGAGACTTTTCGCTATTAAACATGTCAAGTAAAAAAAATTAAAAAAAAATCAAATTTCATCATAGATTTATGCCAAAATGTATTCTGCTACATGTCTTTGCTAAAGAAAATCCCAATACATGTAAATTAATTGGTTTATGTGACAGTTATAGCATTTACAAATGGCGGGATATATACTGGGATTTTATATTTATTTTACAAGTAATGGCGGCGATCAGTGACTTATAGCAGGACTGCAACAGATATTCTGACACTGGGGGGAACTAACTTGGTGTCACTGACATCCCCAGTGACACCAATACAGTGATAAGTGCTAAAAAAAAAAAAAAGCACTGACACTGTACTAATGGCACTGGGCTGGAAGAAGGGGTTAACATGAAGGGCGATCAATGGTTAACTGTATGCAGGGAGTGTTTTACTAGGGGGCTGAGTCTGTGTACTCCACTGTAATCACAATGCTCTGGATGGCTGTGCACATCCATCTAGGAGCAGTGTGCCCGACCTGACAGGGAGGAGAACTGTTAGTAAACAAAACAGTCCTCCTCCCAATCGGAGATCTTCGTAAATCACCGGCGCCGGCGAGTAATTACTGGGCAGGACCTGGTGACTTGAAAGCCACGAATAGCTGCACTGGTAGGGCGTGAGCGTAGCTCGCACGTCCCCTACCCAGAAATGCAAAATGCGCTCCCATGCCACTCTGTAGCAGTATTTCTGCTATAGGGCGGTCGGAAAGCGGTTAAAGTAAAACATCAAGGCAAACTTTTTTTTTTTTTTCAATTTGGCTAGACTAAGGGATACTTCTAATCCCTGTCAGTATTATTGCCATCTGTGTCCCATTGGGGAGATTTCCCTTCATTTCCTGTCCCAACTCCAAAACATGAACGTAGAGGAAATCCCCTCTAAAGTGAGGGCATCCCTGGCTGTCACCAGAATGAGTGAACCCATTGAAAGATTTCCCATCTATTCATGTTAAGGTGACAGCCCCAAATTTGAGATTTTCTTTTACTTTCACTAAGAACAGTAAATACAGAATTAAAATATAAACATTCCTTTTTAAGGTGTTCTTGACATTTGGAAATGCACATAACCGTATAAAGCTAGAAAGGTTTAGTCCCCATTCACACTTGCTAAAATAACAAATCGCACAACAGCATGTTCAGGTGGCATTCATTTTAATGGCACCTAAACACGTGGTGCGGTTCTGCCGCGATTGTTGTATGATAAAATCGCAGCAAACTGCATTGCGCGAAGTGTGTCACCCATAAAAAGTTCCTGAACTTCTTTTGGGCTACACGCTTTGTGTGATGTAGTTTGCCGCGATTTATCACACAACAATCGTGGCAGGACCGCACTGTGTTTTGTGTTGCCATTAAAATGAATGGCACCCGAACATGTTGTGTGATTAGTTAGTTTAGCAAAGAGCTTCGAAATTGCACGCAGAATCATGGCAATTCTGCTCGCCATTCAAACCTCCAAGTGTGAATGGGGCCTTAGGAATTTAGTACTGTATGTGAAGGTCTGCTCAGTTCATGTTTAGTTCCTATGACCAATACTATCTGCATGTTACCAGGGTAGAAACATTGAAAAGTGACGGTAGAAAAAAAAAAACAAATAGACCTAGTGGTCCATACAGTCTGCCTGTTTTTTTTTTAAACACATTTTTGCATATTTCTTTAGCTTTTTTTTTTTACATCGGAGTGTAGATCTGTGTTTGTTCCAAACATGCTTGAAGCCACTTACGGTTGACTGACTCGCTACTTCTGCTGGACGTCTATTCCAAGCATCAACTACTCTTTCAGTAATATAATACTAAGACTAGTTTAGAATTTTACTTTACAGTTAATTTGAGGCCATGTTCCGTGTTCCTGATCTTGGTTGCACATTGAAAATACTGCGCTTCTGACCCTTATTCACCCCCTTGATGTATTTAAAGGTTTCAGTGATGTCTCCCTTTACCTTCTTTCCTCTAGAATGTATATATTAAATACAGTCTGAAGCAAACTCTAAAGCTAGCCATAGATGGATAGAATTTTAAACAAAAAATCTTAGGTGTATTCCTTTTCTTTTTGTATAAAAATTTCAGAACATTCAAACGGAGTTCGAAAGATTTTGTTTGCTTTTAACATTTAAAGTGTTACTAAACCCATAATGGTAAGATCAGTCTGTATATGCAGTGAAGCATGCTTGTTATACTCACAGTGGGACCTAAGGGGTTAATCCTCTGCATTGTGTAAAAAGACAGTTTGATCCTGTTTTGTCTGCCCCTCCTCTTGTTCAAATGTCCATCTGATAAGATAGACTGAACCCGTAGCCACATGCACATGCTCAGTTTAGTGGGTATTGCTTGAGTTTTTTTTTCTTTCTTGGGAGCGCGCATGTGATCAACACAGCCAATCAGCACTGTCCAGACAGAGGTCAGGGGTTTTGCAAACTCCTAGAGCAGAAAGAAAACTCCTCCTACAAGCTTTAACCAGTGCTCTGCTAGAAGTCATAAACTGCTGATGAGAAAAGGTATTTAGAAGTTTATAATTACTAAAATAATTGCACTTCCATGTTCTGTGTACTGTGGGAGACCGGATATAGTGGATGCAGGGTCCTGGGTTTAGTAACACTGTTAGAAATACAATTTCTCAAAAAAAATATTCCATCCTGCTCCTTTTAATTTTCCTGTGAATGTGGTATAAAAGCGAATGTTGATTTGACTCCACTAATGATTAGAAAAATTAAACTTTCTGAGAACATTCTTTTCCTAAGAATGTTCGTTCAAAGTTTTCCCCATCTATGGCCAGCTTTTCAAGGCTTCACTAAGGGAGAGCTAGGTTCGAGTGGTGCAGCTGATATCATGGGATGAGGGAGCGCGTCACAAGAGAACACAGAAGTGATGCTACTTTTAACCGGATTTCACACTTTTTGCCTCTTGCACAATTTTTCTCACTATAGATTAAAAGCTGCAATCATCTTAGAACCACCCAGACCATAAGTGCAAGTGACACCTTAATCAAAACCATGCTGAAAAAAAAAACAAAAAAAACAAATCTGCTGCTTAGTCTTCCAATAAATTATTGTGAACCTATGTGCAAATAGTGGTGTTATGATGCAACCCATTGAAACGGAAGCCGGGTTACTTCACTTCTGGTCCAGAGCCATTACCGGAAGTAGTATACTGACTAAGTTAGCTATGCTGGTTGAGTCTGACTCTTTTTTACTTTAGAAGTGTGGTTCTTTTTGATATCCTCATATTTTAATAAATGTATTGCATTATGGGAAGCACTTCCTTTTTTAGCAATATCCTCAATCCAGCGCCATCAGCGGTGATTGATATTTAAAAAGACCGATACCTTCCTTTGTATGACCGATTCCTTTGTATGACCTACCTGCACAGCTTGAACTGGCGGGTGTTAGCAGTTGGATTGATAGCATCAAGTGCATATTAACCTGTAATGTTATGGATCAAAGAGTAAGGTGAGCGTATATTTCATGTGGTGGAGGTGCACAGTGGTGTGACCTAGCCAGGACGCAGGGGGGGGGGGTTATCTACTGTCTGAAGTTGAGTTGGACACAATCTATATCCACATTACAGACATATTTTACCTAGTTATTAGATAACAAACCACAACGAAACATATACAACATATACAGTTGTGTTCAAAAATAATAGCAATGTGTTGAAAAAAGTGAATAAAGCTCAAAATCCTTCTAATAGCTTTTATTTCCATACACACAAATGCATTGGGAACACTACACATTCTATTCCAAATCAAAACATGAAGAAAAATATATCAAATCTGTGTTGATCCTCTAAAAAAATTTAAGAAAAGTGAATATTAGACTGTTCAAAAAAATAGCCGTTAGAGATGAGCGAATTATTCAAAAATTTGGTTCGGCTGATTCGCCAAAAAAATTTGATTCGATCCGAATATATTCGCCGCGAATTTAACTTATAAAAAGGGTGTTTCTAGGCTTCAGAGAGCCTTTATATTAGTGCAGAACACTGTACCTTTAATTTAAATGCCCTTGGAGTCTGCTGGGGAAGAGAAATAATACTGACAGTCAGTATGACATGCAGATGAGTGCCGGCGATCTTAGAATCACCGCACACTTCACTCATTTGGGCAGTCACGGGGCCAAAACCAGAGTGTGGAGCCACAGTGTGGCGGTGGAGGCAGCAGCAATGGGAGGCCATACAGCACCCTATGACAAAATGGAACCCACCAGCAGTGTGAGGAGACCTGAAAGTGGCACATGGCAGAGTGTGGCGATGGAGACAGCAACAATGGGAGGCCGTACAGGGACCCATGACACACTCTGGACCTGGCAGCAGCATGAGGAGGCGGTACAGGGGCCCATGACAGATTACGGGCCTGGCAGCAGCATGAGGAGTCGGTACGGGGGCCCATGGCAGATTACGGGCCTGGCAGCAGCATGAAAAGGCGGTACAGGGGCCCATGGCAGAGTGGCGGAGCGTAAGCAGCTAAAATTGAAGGCCATACAGAGGCCTATGTTAAAAAGTCCCCCCAGCAGCAGCGTGGGGAGACGACTATCAAGAGTCCAATGGCAGAGTGGCGGAGCAGAAGCAGCTTCAATTGAAGGCCATACACAGGCCTAGGTTAAAAAGCGGAAGCCGTCAGCAGCGTGAGCAGACGACAGAGACACATGGCGCAGGGTGGCGGTGGATGCAGCAGTATTCGGAAGCCAAACACAGGCCTTGGTTAAAAAGCGGAAGCCGTCAGCAGCGTGAGCAGACGACAGAGGCACATGGCGCAGGGTGGCGGTGGAGGCAGCAGCAATGGAAGGCCATACAGCACCCTATCACAAAATGGAACCCACCAACAGTGTAAGGAGACCTGAAAGTGGCACATGGCAGAGTCTGGCGATGAAGTCAGCAGCAATGGGAGGCCGTACAGGGACCCATGAGACACTCTGGACCTGGCAGCAGCAAGAGGAGGCGGTACAGGGGCCCATGGCAGAGTGGCAAAGCGTAAGCAGCTTAAATTGAAGGCCATACAGAGGCCTATGTTAAAAATAATAACATGTTTGGGGCATGATTCATGGCGGATTTAGTCAGTTGTGTCCGGAACTGGTGGTTTGAAATCCAGACTAATCCACGCCTGATTCATTTTCACAAACGTGAGTCTCTCCACACTTTGGGTGGACAGTCGTGTCCTCCGCGGAGTTACAATACCTCCTGCCGCACTAAACACGCGCTCCGATGCCACGCTACTGGCCGGGCATGACAGCCTTTCAAGGGCAAATTCAGCTAGTTGGGGCCAAAGGTCAAGTTTCGTTGCCCAGTAGTCAAGGGGATTGTCTACCTCGGTTGGCAGGGTGCTGTCCAAGTAGGCCCAAGCCTGTTTGAGGTCCTGCTCCAGGTCCACCTGATGCTGCTGCTGCGGCTGGTTAGTAGTTTCCTCACTGCGCTGGTGAAGAAAGCTACTCATCATCGACTGCAGACTGAGGCAGCCGCTGCTGGTGGAGCTGCCACTGATCCTACCACCCCACCCCTCCCCTGCTGCCATGGCAGCGGAACGCAAGCGCACAGGGCCCACAGTGTCTGAGGATGGAAGTTGGCGCAGAAAGGCAGAGACCAACTGACTACATAGGTGGTTTTTATAGTACGTTATTTTGGCCTCCCTCTCAGCAGGTGTGAAAAAGGCCACCATTTTTGAACGGTAGCGAGGGTCCAACAAGGTGGACAGCCAAAAGTCATCCCTCTGTCTGATGGTTATTATTCGGCTGTCGCTACGCAAGCAACCGAGCATGCTATGGGCCATTTGTGCCAAGGAATGCGAGGGACTCCCTGCCTCCATCTCCACAGCATACTGCCACGGTGCATCTGGGTCCTCTGTCTCCTCCTCCTCCTCCTCTACCAGATGCTCCTCCACTCCTGTCCGCTGAGTGGAAAAACCACCCATTTCACTCAATTCCTGAGCACCAATGTCCTCCTCTACCTCCTCCTCTTCTTCCTGTCCTGCCCCCACAGGGGTCATGTGGCGTTGAGATCTGTGCGCCACGTCTACCGCACCCTGACCAGCCATTGTTAACAGCATTTGTTCCAGGACGTGCAACAGAGGAATGACGTCGTTCATCCTATAGTCCTGCCAACTCACGAATAGCGTGGCCTCCTCAAAGGGCCTGAGCAAGCGGCAGGTGTCACGCATGAGCTGCCAATGGCTGACATCTAAGTTACACAGGGGAGTACCTTTATCCGCTTGTAACATCAGGAAATCGGTGATGGCCTTTCGCTGTTCGTAAAGGCGGTCTAACATATGTAGGGTTGAATTCCACCTTGTTGCAACGTCGCAGATCAGGCGATGCTGTGGAATTCCGTTCTGCCGCTGCAGCTCAAGGAGGGTGTGCTTTGCGGTGTAGGAATGGCTGAAATGCATGCAAAGTTTACGTGACATTTTAAGGATGTCTTGCAGTGGGATGGTGGATTTTAGGAACCGCTTGACAACCAGATTGAACACGTGAGCCATGCATGGCGCATGGCACAACCTTCCTTGACGCAGAGCAGACACCATGTTCTTTCCGTTGTCGGTCAACATGGTTCCGATTTTCAGTTTGCGCGGAGACAGCCATCTGTCGATTTCTCTGTTCATTACACTCAGAAGTTCCTCCCCTGTGTGACTACGTTCGTCAAGGCATACCAGGTGCAGCACAGCGTGACACCGTTGCGCCCTGCACATGTGATATGCCGGTCGGGTAATGGGACTTGGCACGGGGGTGGCGGCTGAGGACACGGCGGAAGAAGAGGTGGTAGAGGCGGACATCTTTGCTGGACCAAGGACGTGCAAACGTGGAGGCAAAAGCGGCGTAACCTGTCCAAGTTGCTGGTGCGGCTGTGCCGGCACCACGTTCACCCAGTGGGCCGTAAATGACATGTACTGTCCCTGACCGTAGTTACAGCTCCACACGTCGGCGCTGCCGTGCACTTTGGCAGAGACCGACATGCTCAAAGACTGGCCCACCATCTCTTCTACATGTGAATGCAGGGCTGGCACTGCCTTTTTGGCGAAGAAATGACGGCTTGGCACTCTCCACCGCGGCTCGGCATAAGCCATCATTTCTCGGAAAGGTGCTGAGTCCACCACTTGGAAAGGGAGGGACTGCAGCACCAGCAACTTGGACAGGAGGACGTTCAGCTTCTGCACCGTCGGGTGCGTGCTCGCAAACTGTTGTCTCTTGGAAACGGATTCCAAGAAAGACTGCTGACGGAATCCGTGAAGAGGAGTAGCAGGAGAAGGAGCATCTGAACGAGCGGAAGATGCCAACGAGCGACAACTCCCCTCAGCAGAGGTGTTGGAGCCTTGACTGGCTGATAGAGGGCGATTGACGTCGGGTGACGGAGCAAGTAACGGAGCGGGTGATGGAGCGGGGGCTGGGGCAGGCAGAACCGCCGTATCTTTAACACGGTTTTCCCAGGCCACCGAATGGCGACGCTGCATATGCTGACGCAACGCTGTAGTCCCAACATTGGCCCCCTGGCCACGCTTGACTTTCTGGCCACATAGTCGACATACGGCTACGTTTACTTCCTCGGGCGGCTTGACAAAAAATTGCCACACCGCCGAGTAGGAAACTTTGCCCCCGATACTCCTCACTGGCTGACTGCTACTTCCTCCGTGCACACCGGCACCACTACTGGCCGTGGTGGTAGGCTGCAGTGGAGCTGGTGCTCTACTCCGTGGCCGTTTGCCTCCACTGACACTGCTGCGACCCTGCTGCCTCCTGGGCAACCCACCGACTGTTTTGCTCGCTGGCAAGCTGGCACCCTCTTCTCCTGATGATGCGGAAGCAATAGCCTGATGACGACGAGGCTGCCAAGTGCGATCAGCCTCATCATCATCAATTAGGGTCTCCGCGTCACTACTAGCCCCCTCGGCTGCGTGTGGGTCAGGAGACAGACCTGTCTCTAGACCGGCTACCGAGCCACTCTCCTCGCCAGTACTTCTTCGCCTGGCTGCTGAAGAGGCGGATGTCTCCCCCCGTTCCTGACCGCCCTGTTAGCTCTTCCTCACTGTACAGTGGGGCTGAGCCCACAGCATGCGATACTTCGCTTGGTGAGGGAACACCAAAGGACAGGGGCAGGTCGAGGACACGTGATTTCAGTGGGCTTGCTCCCGGGCCATGCCAACTAACGGTTGTGTCTGACGTACCCACCGACCGTTGGCTGTAGGTGTCAGAGGTGACCTGGGAAGAGGAAGACGACCGAGTCAACCAATCGATGACGGCAGGGTTGTCGGTGGAGACACGACCGCTGGATGACACCGGGAGCACTGGCCTCTGGCTGCGACTAGTGCTGCCTCGACCCCTTCCTCTGCTGCCACGTCTGCTCGCTCCTGAAACATTGCCTCCTCTGCGTGTTGTCTGACATACTCTTTAATTCAATAAGCACCCCAAAAATAAAACCGGATTTAACTCTTTGAACGTACAATAGTGGTTGTGAAGCAGAAAGTCAGTTTATTGTACACAATCGGTCAATTGCAGCTTGCCGTTGGCTGGAAACTGTACGTTTGTGTCACTGGAATGCACTAATCACCCAAAAAATATTACCGCCAGCCGGCGTGTAAATGGATTTAACTCTTTGAACGTACAATAGTGGTTGTGAAGCAGAAAGTCAGTTTATTTTGCACAATCGGCAAACTGCAGCACCAACTGTGCACGACAGCCACCAAAAAAAAAAAGGGTGTATGTCACTTTAAATTTTCGATTCTTTGATAGCTGTGGCCCTAACGATTCTGTGGCCCTGAGTAACGATTCTGTGGCCCTGAGTAACGATTCTGTGGCCCTGAGTAACGATTCTGTGGCCCTGAGTAACGATTCTGTGGCCCTGAGTAACGATTCTGTGGCCCTGAGTAACGATTCTGTGGCCCTGAGTAACGATTCTGTGGCCCTAAAGTCTCTGTGGCCCTAACTCTGTCCCTTCATACACACAGGTCTGTCTCTCTTGAATGACCGGAGGCTAATGGAGAATTTTAAGATGGCCGCGATTTATAGCTCCACCATTACACAGTGCTGGCTGGCTGGCTGCTGATTGGCTAATGCGATCACATGTCATGAATGAATGCATTATGGGTCAGCGCGCCTTGTCTGCGCGCCTTCCCAGAGGTCCCCGCTCCGTCGCCACACATGTCGCCGCCATTTTTTGGAAAATTCGATTCGTGCATCCGAAGTGTGCTAATCTTCGGATTCGGCGCGAATTGAATTTTTCCAAATCTTCGGAACGAATTCCACTTCGTCATGTTCGATTCGCTCATCTCGAATAGCCGTGTTTGTATTCTTCTTTACAAAACGCAAACATTCACTATATAAACTGAAAAATGTTTGAAGATTTTGCTTTCCTTTTAATCACTTAATATTTAGTTGTATAAGCACTGTTTCTGAGAACTGCTGTACATCTGTGTTGCATGGAGTCAACCAACTTCTGGCACCTGTGAACAGGTATTCCAGCCCAGGATGATTGGACTACATTCCACAGTTCTTCTCTATTTCTTGGTTTTGCCTCAGAAACTGCATTTTTGATGTCACCCCACAAGTTTTCTATTGGATTAAGATCCAGGGATTGGGCTGGCCACTCCATAACGTCAATCTTTTTGGTCTGGAACCAAGATGTTGCAGGTTTACTGGGGTGTTTGGGGTCGTTGTCTTGTTGGAACACCCATTTCAGGGGCATTTCCTCTTCAGCATAAGGCAGCATGACCTCTTCAAGTATTTTGATGTATTCAAACTGATCCATAATCCCTGGTATGCGATAAATAGGCCCAACACCGTAGTATGAGAAACATCCCCATATCATGATGCTTGCGCAACCATGCTTCACAGTCCTCACAGTGTACTGTGGCTTGAATTCAGTGTTTGGGGGTCGTCTGACAAACTGTCTCCGGCCACTAGACCCAAAAAGAACAATCTTACTTTCATCAGTCCACAAAATGTTGCGCCATTTCTCTTTAGGCCAATCAATGTGCTCTTTGGCAAATTGTAACCTCTTCAGCACATGTCTTTTTTTCAACAGTGGGACTTTGCGGGAGCTTCTTGCAGATAGCTTGGCTTCACATAGGCGTCTTCTAATTGTAACAGTACTCACAGGTAACTTTACACCTTCTTTGATCTTCCTGGAGCTGATTGTTGGCTGAGTCCTTGCCATTTTGGCTATTCT
Organism: Staurois parvus; assembly: GCF_062004578.1. Classification (NCBI taxonomy): domain Eukaryota; kingdom Metazoa; phylum Chordata; class Amphibia; order Anura; family Ranidae; genus Staurois; species Staurois parvus. The sequence continues at coordinate 4,383,387 of NW_028317961.1, forward strand.
TCTATCCATTCCAAATGGTAGTTTTTCGCTTTCTTCCACGTCTTTCAGGTTTTGGTTGCCATTTTAAAGCATTGGCGATCATTTTAGCTGAGCAACCTATCATTTTCTGCACTTCTTTATATGTTTTCCCCTCTCAATCAACTTTTTAATCAAGGTACGCTGTTCTTCTGAACAATGTCTGGAACAACCCATTTTCCTCAGAATTTCAGAGAGAAATGCACTGTAACCAGCAGGTACAACATTTGCTGCCTTCCTTCCTTAAATAAGGGCAATAATTGCCACCTGTTTTTCAAAGAATGAATGACCTCACTAATAGAACTCCACACTGCTATTATTTTGAACATGCCCCTTTCAATTAGTGATTCAATACACAGAATCAGCAGCATGCATGTCATGACTGTTGGATTTCTATTACTCTACTACACCTGCTAGTAAATTAGTTGCCATGTAGAAATATATTTTCTACCAAAAACAGTGATTGATCAGGTTAGTGATATATGACTATTATTTTGAACACAACTGTACTTATAAATTCTGTTACAGTGGTGCATATTAAAGTATTTGTGTTGCTTACCTCGCCAGGTCTCACTTTAATGTAAAAACTGTTGCGTTTGTAGGAAATCTTAAGAATCTTGGGCCAAGCAAAACGATTAATTCTAAGTCTGTCCTTGTAAATAAGCAATCCGTTTGCACAAACACCCAGCATGATATCCACAGCTTCAGAATCCTAACATAATACATTAGAATACATATTTTAAATATTAAGCACAGGCATTACATGAACAATACATTTTTGAATTGCTAAAATTACCAATGACTGTTTGACTCTGCACTCTGGCTCGTTTGAACTGTTTTTTGCAGTGTACTGCCAACCCGTATCATCACCAGCAAAAGAAGAAGCAAGAGAGTTGAGCCACAAGAACTAGATGCATAAGTGCATTCTTGTATGTAAAAAGGGGTTGTAATCAGCACTAAATGATGGGTAAAACGCCAATAAATTCTGCAATGACAAGATGTATTTAAAAAAAAAAATGCACTGGCACAATAATAAAATATTAATAAGAGTAATGCTAAACCTAATAATACATTCAGATTTATGTGCTTTTCACACAGAGCAGTGTGCAACATGTCAATCATTTCCATGAAAGGTGTGCTTTACTGAAAACTGCAGATACTGCAAACCAAGATTTCTCTACTTTTTTTTTTTATTTTTAAACACACCACACTAAAGCACATACAGTATATGAGAAGGCATCCTTATTGATGGAATCCAGATTTGCATTAATCACTGGCACTGAAAAACTGTATAATTTACCCAATTTATTCCAATATGCTACCGCAAAAGGATTCAATTCACAAAAACTGAACAAAAAAAAAAATATTAAGCAATTACCTATAGCAACCAATCTGGATTTTCATTTATTTTTCTATGAAACAAAAAGTGAAACTTGGTTGCTGTTATCAAGTGCACCATATTTTGTACTCCAGTTTCATGAAAGCCCCACGTGACTGCAATTTGCTGGGAGTTTACCCGAGCTCAGCTGCCACATGACTTGTAGATGCAGATGAAATCACAGTTTTAGACTACATTAACAGTACATGCTGAGCAATCTTTAAATAAGCATTTGTAAGAATATAAGTTTTCATTTTTCAGCAGTGCACCCTTACCTCTCATGAATAGGTGCTTACGCTCTTTTTTAACATGTATCATAGCAGAAATGTCAGCTATTTAAGATCCTGATGGAAACTGACCTATCTACTGGAAGCGGATAACCAATACTCTGCCTGAGCTGTTGGAAGAGGGTTAAACTATCAATTAACATAGTCTCTAGTTTACTTAAAGGATAAGTTCACTTTAAAAAAAAAAAAAAAACAATAATAATAAAAAAAAAAAAGTGCATTTATTATTTTTTTTTATAAGGAGACTGCAGAGCAATGTACCCGCGATCAGCAGATTGAGGGTGCAAACTCAGGCTTCTGCAGGATAGCGGTCTGCCCATAAAAAACTGCACACTCTTGTACGGGTAGGCAGCAACCTGAGAGCAAAGAGATCAATGGACTACAATAGCACTCACTAGTGCCCTCATAGTTCATTGAGAAATACAAGCCATCAGCCGCAATGGCTGACAGTGATTGTAGGCATTCATTCACTAAAAACTGAATAAATGTCAGGGCCATGTTGGTGGATCCCCACATGGCTGCACTATATTCAAAATTATGACAATGGGTGCGAAAAGAAGAACCCCCATCCGCTGTCACAAGGAGGTGGCATCGGGAAGAGGGGTGGGGTTTCGGAGGAGTCTGCAGCTGTTGAAACATGTTACATGCTTCACCCTTAAAACGGGTGGAACATGTAACATTTTCCAAAGGTGAACTTATCCTTCAATGCTAACAGCATCGCCATCAGAACTCAGCTCAGGCAAGAGTCTTACTGCCCAATTCTCCTTCACTTATAAGAAAGAATACAAATGTGGATCACAGACGTGCAGTCCTGTGACATTACGCATCCAGCCCAGGCTGGGGAAAGATCCCGACTTCAAAGTTGGGATCCACCCCAGAGTGACCCCCTGCTGATTTTTAATGTTTGTCCACTCGCATAGAAATCAGTCTAAAAAGCGAATGGTAGGTGTATTGTAACACAGACAGAATAGGAACAAAAAATTCAAAAGAAATGCATGTATAACAAATGATGCACTAATTTGCATGTTCATGAGGGAAATAAGTATTTGATCTCCTTCACAAAACATGACTTAGTATTTGGTGGCAAATCCCTTGATGGCAATCACAGAGGTCAGATGTTTCCTGTAGTTGGCCACCAGGTTTTTCAGACATCTCAGGAGGGATTTTGGCTCACTCCTCTTGGCAGATCCTCTCCAAGTCCTTAAGGTTTGGTGGCTAACATTAGGCAACTCGAACTTTCAGCTCCCTCCACAGATTTTCAATCAGATTAAGGTCTGGAGACTGGCTAGGTCACTCCAGGACCTTACTGTGCTTCTTCTTGAACCACTCCTTTGTTGCCTTGGCCATGTGTTTTGGGTCATTGTCATGCTGGAACACCCATCCACGACCCATTTACAATACCCTGGCTGAGGGAAGAAGGTTCTCATCCAAGATTTGACAGTACATTGCCCCGTCCATCGTCCCTTTGATGCGGTGCAGTTGTCCTGTCCCCTTAGCAGAAAAACACCCCCAAAGCAGAATGTTTCCACGTTTCACAGTTGGGATGGTGTTCTTGGGGTCATAGGCAGCATTCCTCCTCCTCCAAACACGGTGAGTTGACTTGATGCCAAAGAGCTCGATTTTGGTCTCATCTGACCACAACACTTTCAACCAGTCCTCCTCTGCATCATTCCGATGTTCAGTGGCAAACTTCAGACAGGCCTGGACATGTGCTTTCTTGAGCAGAGGGACCTTGTGGGCACTGCAGGATTTCAATCCTTGTCAGCGTAGTGTGTTACCAATTGTTTTCTTGGTGACTCTGGTCCCAGCTGCCTGGAGATAATTGACAAGATCCTCACGTATAGTTCTGGGATGATTCCTCACTGTTCTCATGATCGTTGACACTCCATGAGGTGAGATCTTGCATGGTGAATCAGACCTAGGGAGACTGACAGATGTTTTGTGTTTCTTCCATTTGCGAATGATTGCGCCAACTGTTGTCTCCTTCTCACCAACCTGCTTGGCGATAGTTTTGTAGCCCCGTCCAGCCTTGTGTAGGTCTACAAGCTTGTCCCTGACATCCTTGGACAGCTCTTTGCCATGGGGAAGAGTTTGGAATCTGATTGTTTGATTGCTCCTGTGGACAGGTGTCTTTTATACAGATAACAAATTGAGATTAGCAGAACTCCCTTTAAGAGACTGCTTCTAATCTCAGCTTGTTACCTGTATGAAAGACAGATAAAATACTTATATCCCTCATGAACATGCAAAACAGTGGTTAATTTGTTAGACATGCATTTTTTGATTTTTTTTTTTGCTATTCTGTCTCTCAGTATTACAATACACCTACAATTCGATTTTTAGACTGATCATTTCTTTGTAAGTGGGCAAACATTCAAAATCAGCAGGGGATCAAATACTTATTTTCTTCACTGTAGCTCGCAGATTTCTGACCCTTAGAGCCGGTGGGGGACAGATGCAGCATCTGACCGATGCTGCATCCAGATGCTGTATCCACCTAAGAAAGTATAAATGGGGGGCAAGCCATACTTCTTTTTTAAAGTAGTATTAAACTTTTACATTGGCCCACTGTAATGACTAGCCTCAGGTGATAAACCATAATTAAGCAAATCATCCCACATACGCTTTACCCATTTAGCTGCAGTCTTCTCTCCTTCAGAACTCTCTAGAGCAGTGGTTCCTCCTGCTGGGGTCTGGTTTCCTGCCTGCTCTGACAGATAAGAGCAGATCTGTTGGAGCAGATGATGGTGGCAGTATGACTGCAGTGTGCTGTACTGCTTTTCTGCTGGCTCCTTGAGTGGCTGTTATGTACCTCTGACATTCCCTCAAAGTGATGCACACCTGACTCCAGCTTCCCTACAGAGCAGCAACCAAAGAAGCTGCAGTAGGATTGCAGCTCTGCCCTTGTTTCGAGGGCCAGACGGTGTGCAAGACAGTATGGATTTTTGGGGTCATGGAGGTGTTGTCATATACGCTGCTGATGTCTGATTGTACAAGTCCGTCCCTGTGACATGCAGTAAAGACCCACTGACAGGCAGGAGTCCCATCTGAAGGGGAAGAAGAGTTTGTTGGTAAACAAAGAGCTAAGTAAAAAATACACAGAAGCCTCCTGTGGCCACCAGGTTCAGCTGAACTGCAGCGCCCATGGTAGGTTGGTAGGGAGACGTGCAATCTACTGCTAGGTATGCTTGCGGTTCGGGGAGTTGGCCAACTTGGGATATGCTCTCACATTCTCCTCCAAGCCTCTTATTGCTGGAGCTGCACGCCTCCCTGACTCTGTAGCCTTTTTCCTGCTCTCTGCGAGGCTCAGCAATCTTTCATTGATACACAGTTTGAAACTGCTTGTTGCAAGCTTGTATCCATTCTGCTTGGTGTGTGCATTCATGGGAGGAGTCCCTAGGCAAAAATATCTTTTCCAGGGACTTAATATTACATTTTTAAAAAATCTGAATTGAACATGGTTTTATGGTTGAACTAGATGGACTTTTGTCTTTTTTCAGCCAGACTAACTATGTAACAGAGAAATGGAGTTGTAACTAATGCAAATTAGATTTCACTTTTTATTTTGGGGAAACTTTAAGGCATCGTTCACACCATGTGCAGAGACCTGAGTTTTTATGCACGAGTTCTGCAAGGACACAAAGAAAACAATTGTTCTCTATGTGCCCTGTTCACACCACAATACTAGTATCATGTGCAAATTTTTTCTGCACAGGAATCTGCAACGTGTATAAAACTCACTGAAATGCTCACTGTAAACTTGTGCCTTTGTAACTGAAATCTGCGCATTTTTTTCTATCAGTCTTTCTACATGTATGATGTGAATGAGGCCTAAGAGTCCATGCACACTGGGCTTAAAAAATGCTCATATACAGCATTTTGTACAGGCGTTTACAAGTGTTTAGAGTTTTTTTTCTGCCAGAAAACTCATCTCAAAAATGAAAACTAGAAGGGTTTTTTTTTCTGCCATAAAATATGTTCCTGCACATTTGAGTGGTTTCTACATGCAAAACACAACTCCTGTAGAAGCAGCGTTTTTTAAGCCCAGTGTTCATGGATCCTAAGCAGGAAATATATCAGTTGCTGTGGGATACAACTGCAATCGTACTTCTCTTCAGGTTTTAATAGATCAGCCCTATTGTTTCATATTGCAATAAGTTATTGATTTTAGGTGTATTTATAGTCCAAACTGTTTTGTCTATTATGGACAGAGTAGGGAAGGTTTACAATTGAGGTCAGCAACAGGTCGATCATGGCCATGGAAGCTTTTGGAAGACTTTACCAGGCCCTGGTGTTCCTAAGATTGAGAACTATTACTGTACCCAAAGCAAATCGTACTTCCAGGAGACAGGGATCTGACATCACACACACTCCGCAGCACAGAGGTGAGTGTAATCTGACACCTGAGTGGAGGGAATAAACACAGCCTCAGAGGAAGGAGAGAATCACCAGTATCTACACTATGGAAACACTTTATATGATGATATGCTTTGTCCATTTTGCATTTCAAAAGTTTTCAACCATTTTAATTACATTTTATTTTCAAAACATTCTTTGTAAGTTTGCTTCCACTAACTATGTAAATTTAAACCAGCAGATTGTGGGAGTCTGAGTTTGACAGTCTTCAGGGCCTTTCCCAACCATGTCCATTCCGATCAGCAGGAGATCCTTGAACAAATCCTCTTCTGGAATAGAGCCAAACAGTATGGATGACTTTTGTGACATCCACTGCTGTTCAGTTTTGCCCTTCTGGAGCTTAATGGACCCATGTAAAGTCTATGGGCAGGCGGATGTAATCAAACGCGTGTCCGTATACATCCAACTACCTTAGGTCTCTCATGTTTTTGCCCCCCCCCCCCCAAAAAAAAGTAAAAAGACAAAGCAACGTTTCCTTTTTTGGGGGGGAAGGTAGTCAAATGTGAATGGATGCTCATCTGTTTCCATCCACCTGTCCTTAGACCAACACAAAGCTGCCTCTCAGATCTGCCTGAAAAACTGACATGGGGTATCGGAGTGAACCACCTGTATGAAAGAGACCTAGAAGCATCCAATTTGGTCCTTTACATAATTTTAGGCATAAATTACAAATATCCTATTCTTGATATCATATACATTAAAATAAGTAAATTACCTTGGCATGATGCAGGTCCACACCGTACATTGACAATTTCTTTGCATTTTCTAGGAAATTAATATCTGCTTGTGCTGGTGTAAGTCCTCTAAAAACAAATAAAACATGGCATGAGTATGTAAGTGACTGTTACTCTCTGTTTTACTGAGTTCATACACATGTGAGAGCTGATCCCTTGTGTTTTACCACAGGAAAAAAAAAGAACCTCCAAGATAAATTGATCTTAATTTATTTATTGCCATTTCCTAATGCTAGTAATTTAATAGATGATAGGAGGACAACACTTTAAAGAAGGAGGTGGCTTCATATAAGTTCGCAAATGCAAATTTTTCATAATAGGATTTCCCTTCTCATAGTAGGAGTTGATTTCTCATGTGCTATTTCACCACAGGGTGAAATCCAATAGCCTCCAGGTAAATTGGTGCTCGGTTCATGAGCTGCTACAGAGCGTGGGCTAAATAACTAAAATACCTCATGAAAATTAAATTTAGTTTTAAAATGTGTAATCTACAATGAAATAAAATGAATACAAGTGAGTCATTTTAAATTACTTTCCTGTTAGACATTTGTGTTGGTTGTAAAACAGGAGCTGCAATCAGCAACCTGAAGTGAGTTTTTAAAGCACATAAGGAAACTAACAAAATCCCAAACAAGCCAAATAGTACATGCTAATTTTTTTAGCAAAAAACTATGGCAACATTCTTTTTAATGGTTAAAGCAAAACAGACATGAACACTGGCATATGCCAAACACAGTGAAACAAAGGTAACAAGCCAAAGCTCATTGACAGAAGAGAAGATGGATCAGATAGCCAATAGATACCCCAAAAATTCTGCTTCCAAAATTTCAAATAAATTGCATTAGCAGCTTTGTGGAAAAACACTCAACAAAAAACTGCACATCCTAAGGCATGCAGAGCTGGAATTTATGATGCAGCTTCCATTTAAGAATGTGTATGTTCAAGACCAACAAATAATGAAAGTGTAAGATCCTGGTGACCAGACTGCAGCCACTTGGGCACTTACTGTGGGAGCCTTGTAGACGGTAGTCTGTGTTTTGATGCTTACTAGTGAGGGGAAGAATTATTTTAGACAGGCTTTGAGCAGTTAAATAGTTAGGCTATTTTGTTTTACACAATTTTATTTTTTCTGTGCTGTCTGCTCTTTTTTATTTATTTTTTTTCCTAATAAAGTTTTATAATAGAGCTTAGTTAGAGTAATATCAAATGTAATTATTAAGGTGTCACAACTGTGAGAGCATTGATATGGGGGCTCAAAGAGCAGTGATTTTTGGCTCACAACTTGTCTCCAAATCCATGACTGTCTCTGGCAGTATGTTCCCAGACTCCAACGTCTCCTGTGTTTGCAGTCACAGACCATTTCCTGTCATATGTCTGCAGTCCCTGACAGCTTTCTGTGGAATTACATCCACTGTATATTATGTGCGCCCTCTGGCGAAATCAGAGGCCGCACTTGAGACTCCTTATATCAAGTATCCAACCACAAATAGTGTAAGGAGTAGAAAGTTTGAACCTCTAAGATGTAATATATGTAAAAATGTAATATGATCTGAAAGGTAATTTTTTACCATGTTTCCTACATCCAGATAAGTTTACATTTTATAGAAAAACAACGAATGCCAACTGTTAGCATAGAGGGAGATTAAAAAATGTCACAGGCAGCCATCTTGTGGGATTTATTATGTTAGGAGGTCATTTTAGAGGACAAGGTAAACCATATGGTGTAAAAACTGTTCTGTCAAGATGTTTCAATATTATATAACAGCCTTTTTCAACCAAGGTGCCTTCAGGCTTCTTCAGGGGTACCTTGGCAAAATGCCTAAAAATTGAATACCATCCAGCAGGTGGATCAATCCTGCCTTTTAGTACACAAAGCCACAGGTTTTCATTGTGCACTTCTATGACCTTCTAGCCGCCGGCATCCTAACAACCAATGACATCATCAGTTGATAAGGAGGATGTCAGGTGCATGCACATCATCCCCTGCCCCTCCCTGTCAGCACTGGGGTCATATTAGGAGAGTGAGGGACAGAAACTGAGAGACACCTTGGAACAATAGTCAGTATCAGTGTTCAAAGGTATATTTGCTTTGGAAGAATATATCACCTCTAATGTTGGGTGTACAATGCGTGTGGATGTGTGGAATAGTTTTTTACATTTTAAAATGGGGTGCCTCGAGATTGTGCAGAATTTTAAAGGGTGCCTTGAGATTATCCATAATTTTAAAGGGTGCCTTGACTGAAAAAAGGTTGAGAAACACTGTTCTAGAACATGTGTTAAACACAAGACCCATGGGCCAAATCTGGCACACCAGACCATTTCATGCAACCATTGCACCTCGCTGCAGCTGTGGCACCCCCTAGTCTCTGCCCTTACCTTGTTTCAGTATTGCCAGCAGAGAGGACAACAGAACTCCTCAGCCAGATCCTGTGCTTCTTTGAGCAGCCACAGAGAGGCTCCTTTCTGCCCTTCCCCCTCTCAGCAGTGGGCAGCAGAGAGGAGGACAGAACTCCTTCTACAGATCCTGCTCTTTTCTGTGCAGCCACAGCAACTCCTTGTCTCTGCCTCCCCTGGTCTCAGCATTCAGCAGACTCTGGCAGCTGACTCTAGACCTCCTCCAGGCCCTGTACTTCCTGCTTTCCAGCTCTGCCCCCAATTCCTTCCTAGCAGAAACACAAGGTAAGGGGGGTGCACTGTGATGTAAGGAACGGTGGGAGACTCTTGACTTCTGATGGTGGGGGGGGATCTTGACATCTGTTGTATAGGGAGGGATGGGGTGCTCTGTACAGTTAGTCTTACAGATACAACTGGCCCTTTGTGGACAACCATAATGCTGATGCACAGCCTGGGATGAAATGGAGTTTGACACCCCTGTTTTAGAATGTTAATGTCTGCTTAAAGTACAGACTGAATGGTGAACACCAGGATTTAGTCAAATGCCTTCCTTTTCAGCCATGTACACTATATCTTACACACTTTCTTTTCTAACACTTTGGGGGCTATTTACTAAAACTGCATGGTGCAAAATCTGGTGCGGCCCAGCATAGAAACCAATTAGCTTTCAGGTTTGGGGGGGGGGGGGGGTTTAACAACCCCTCCTGCTTGTAAACGCAATCCAGTGACTACTTAGCAACTTAGAAGAAAGCCAACCGCCAAAAAAAAAACCGAACAAAAAACAGGTACATCGCTGGTCTGCAAGTGGTTAGAAACATTTTTAGTGTTTTTTAAGGAGCAAAAGTGTGAAGCTCGTTTCTGCTGTCAGCATTTCTTTAAAACTAGAGTGGTTCCTTCTTTAAAATTAAAAAAAAAAATATGAACATACAGTTTGGGACATGTATAGCAACAATTAAGTGATTTTAGAGGCAACAAATTAGCCTTTTCTTATTTAGGACCTTAATATTAAGTAGCTTGTTATATGTAATATTTGGAAAAAGAGTTAAATTGGCATGATATGTCATTCTTAGTTTTAGATTAGAATCAAATCAGTAAATCAGCATAGTAAAACTGCCATTTTTATACACTGTATGTATATTATATTTGCTCCACAAGAAAAAAAAAAAAAAAAAAAAACATTCATATTTGACTGCTTGGGGGAACTGCAGACAATTTGTATGTGAAGTACTGTACATTGTAATTGCACATCTTACTGGGTATGAACATACCTGTGTGTTTTATGCAGTTCCACAACTTTGTCTTCCAGTTCTTTTGTCTGATTGGGTGCAAACTGAAAGTCACTGATATAGTCAGCGCCATGCTCCTCTGCATCATAGTCTCCCACCTCAGCCTGAAGCGTGAGTGAGCCAAGAAGAGCATGTGTCACAAATGAACATGGCAGACGTCCAGAAGCAATGTCCTGACGCAGCTGAAGGCACAGGTAATATCTGTTGAAAAATTAACAAACTGATTAGGAACTTTAGAAAATGTTTAATGCACAGGTAGCAAAGCAACGCTGTGAAGGAACAGTACAGGGGAGCTAGACACTGTATATTATTTTTCCAATGAAAATGGTTCAAACTAATTTGGAAGTATCAAATTTAGATTTAGTCTTAACATTTCTTCTACAACGCCTGGCAAAAAGTATGGAATCACCACTCTTGGAAAATGTTGATTCAATTGTTTAAATGTGTAGAAAAAAAAAAAAACTAAATCACAGACAAGCCTCAAAACTATTTTCATTCAACATTCCAATCTTCCAGCTTTAAGAAACACAAAAAGAAAAAAAGAAAGAAAACTGTAGTCAGTTGCAACTGTTTTTGCAGATGAAGCAAAGGAAAAAAAATATGGAACTACTCAATTCTGAGAAAAATATTATGGAATCATGCAGAAAAAAAAAAAAAAAAAAAACAACAACACTACAGTACACCACTAGTTCTTTGTTGCACCACCTCTGGCTTTTATAGCAGCTTGAGTTCTCTGAGGCATGGATTTGACCATTGACAAACAGTATTCTTCATCAATCCGGCTCCAACTTTCTCCTATTGCAGCTGCCAGATCAGCTTTGCAGGTTGGAGCTTTGTCATGGAACATTTTCTTTAATTTCCACCATAGATTTTCAATTGGATTGAGGTTCAGACTATTTGCAGGCCATGCCATTGACATTTTATGTCTTTCTTGAAGGAAAGTTTTCACAGCTTTTGCCCTATGACAAGATGCATTATCATCCTGAAAAATGTCATCATCGAACATCCTTTCAATTGATGGAATAAGAAAAGTTTCCAAAATCTCAGTATAATCTTGTGCATTTATTGAAGATTTAATTACTGTCATCTCCCCCTGACAAGCAACGCCTATACCATCATTGATTGTGGAAAATTGAATGTTTTCTTCAAGCAGTCATTTTTATAGATTTCATTGGTACGGCACCAAACAAAATGTTCCAGCATCACCACCCTGCCCAATGCAGATTTGTGATTCATCAATAAATATCACTTTCATCCAGTCATCCACAGTCCATAATTGCTTTTCTTTAGCCCACTGTGACCTTGTTTTTTTTTGTTTAGGTGTTAACTGGTTTACATTTGGCTTTTCTGTATGTAAATTCCATTTCCTTTAGGCGATGTCTTACAGTTCAGTCACAGACATTTTCTGCCCCCAGTTTCTGCCCATTTGTTCATTTGTTTGTTGTGCATTTTCTGTTTTCAAGACATATTTGCTTTAAAGTTTTCTATCCTAGTTTTCTATCTTAACGCTTTGATGTCTTCCTTGGTCTATCAGTATGCTTTCCTTTTACAACCTTCCCATTTGATTTGTACTTGTTCCAGATTTTAGACACAGCTGACTGGGAACAACCAACATCTTTTGCAACATTCCATGATGATTTACCTTCTTGAAGAAGTTTTATAATCCTCTCCTTTGTTTCAACTGACATCTCTCGTGTTGGAGCCATGATTCATGTCTATCAGCTTGGTGCAACAGCTCACCAAGGTGTGCAAGCACTCTAACTGCAGACTAATTCGCAGATGTCTGTTTTTAAACTGCAAAGTACATGGCGATTTCAAAATATTTTCCTCAGAATTGAGTGATTCCATATTTTTTTCCTCTGCAAAAACAGTTGCAATTGACAAAAGTTTTATTTTTTTTTTTTAAGTGTTTCTTAAAGCCAGAAGGTTGGAATGTTAAAGTTGTAGTAAACCCGAACAGCCTCACACAGATTTAACCCAACAGTTGCCAGGGAGAAAGCCAAGCAGGAGGATCACAATTAACTCCTCAATGACTGGCCACTTGTACTGCGTAACTGTCATTACATAGACTGCATCCCAACAGACATGAGTGGGACTTCCTGCTCGTGGGCATAAACAGCCCTTCGCACGAGTGTACAGATAGGTATACACAAGCGAATGAGGCCTTACAGTTTTATCTGGCAAAATAAATGCACATTTGGATAGCCATTCTTGCATTAAATATACCTTGCTGTTCAGAAAAGTCACTCTGATAACTTTTTGTTTAAAGAGGAACTTGGCTCATTTCTCTAAAAATTAAAAGTTGGCAGCTACAAATACTGTAGCTGCTGACTTTTAAAATAAATATACTTACCCAGCTCAGGGATACAGCGCTGCCATCACCCAGGCTTTTTCTTTGCCAGTCTTTGCCATCTTCGATGAAGGAAGCTGACCATGACATGCTGCACATTTAGACTGGTTCTACAATATCCTGGGCCTTAACACATGTCCCAGGAGGTTCTTGGGGAGGCGGTGGCAAAACATCCAGTACCAGTCAGAAATAGGTACTGGCTCCAAGAAAACAAAAAACAAATCTGAAATAATGAGTGAGGAGGAGGAATGGTTCTTCCTTTTCAGGTAACATTCCGCTTTAAGTATAACTGGGTCATTACTAGGGCAGATACATTTCTTTCTGGGTCAGCGCCATACTCCATGCTGATTCCACAAAATCAAGGAAGATTAATTGCTTAGTTAGGAACTGTGTTTTTCAATTGTTTAGCAATGCAGCTTGGGCAAAAGATTGGCTGTACAAATTTACAAATCCTTTGACAGGTAAAGTCAGCATACACTATATGTGTTTTAATTGTGCATTAACGGTTTGGCTGTGGTTATACTTTTTAAAAATGTATGTTACCCCAACATTTCAGATTCCTGATATGTGTCTGTTGTACAATGTACTTGTGTTAAAAAAAAATGTCATGTTCTCTTTGTATTTCTTCCATTCTGTGAAAATCCTGGTGTTCCTGCCAGTCACCCTGCTTCATATTTCAAACTGACTGCACTAGGCATGAGCGCATAGCCATCTCATCAGTCAGTTTTCTGGCTGTGCTTGGAGAACAGACTGCCTGTCCTTCAATGATCAGATCATTTATAATGTTTTTTTATTTAAACAAATGTTTTGCCTTGCATTTCTATTTTAAACTGCATGGGTTGCTTTACAAGTAAGGGTTCACATATACTTTAAGTGCATTGAATGCATATTAGTCTTAATCTTGTTAAACAAATGACAGCAGGTTGTAGAGAATCATGTTCTGCGCAGGATGTGGTTTCAAAAGATTACATTAGAATAATATTTTAGTATAGAGCAGATTGTACAATATTGAGGGCATAAGAAAGAAAAAGTCTTCTTTCCAACACCTTATAGCAACACAGACGTAAGTCCACACATTGAAATTATTGTGCATTTCATGCTGCTAAACCAATTTTTTATGTTTTATATTGGATTTGAAAAAATACCCACACAATCCAAGCAAACACAGAAAACAGATTATTATTAGATATGGAACGTCTACGATATAATACATCTAAGTGTTTTTGAAAGTGCAACTCTAGGCAAACAGCTAAAACCACAGTTGCAACATATACAGTATGCTTAGGGCCCCTTTAGATCATTGCAGGTCCTTGTGGTATTTTGCATGTTACAATGCATTGTGTTAGGTTATTTTTAATGGGCTGTGACTGCACAGCAATGGTCCAAAAATGTACAAACATTCGGCCATTATCTTTTACACTACATACCACAATGCACTGCATGTTCAGTGTGATGTGCTGCCTGCTTGTGCAATTTTATTTGTGCTTCCTTTTTTTTAATGCACAAACTGCCATGGATTAATGCTCTGTAAAACCTCTGTCTTACAATAATACAGAGTTTTTACACACCAAAATATTTGTAATTCTGTACAGCCAGTTTCTATACATTTTCCACACTGCCCAGCCAGCCAGGAAACACATGAAGTTCCTAATTTGGAAACTGAATCTCAATCTTCTTAGTTCAGCAATTCAGATTGCTGTGTTACAGCCTCCTCATAGGACAGTGAATCATATCACTGCTTTCGTCCAATGAGCAAAGAGTTGACCTAGAAAACTGTATAGCTGTCGCAGTAAACAAAATTGATAATCCATGAAATATCAGAGATCACATGCAAAGCAGAGATGTGTGCATCACAAGAGTAGACCACCAAGATTACCAATCCTTTGACATCTAAAAAAAATGTTTTCATCAGTTTATAGAGCAGTTTCTCTAGAGTTGTACTTAACAAAAAAAAAAAACTAAACAGAAATCAAAACGAATGCCTATTTTCTTGGGTATAAAAGAAACCAATACCTTGTAATGTCTTCAGTTAGCTGAGAAGGATCCGGGGGGTAGAACTTTACATTAAATACAAACTGCCAAGGGGAGCCTACAAAAGGAAGAGTAACCATGTTAAAACATTCATACTGCAATAAAAAGCAGGCTGTGGCATTATCAAACACAAGAAAATGTTAAGTCAATGTTGCCTTAAAGTGGAACTTTAGACTAAAGTAATAAAATAGGTGGACAGGCAGGATTTTTAATGCCAAAGATACATGCTTTGTCTCTTCTGCATTAAATCTACTTACCTGCCTGTCCACCCTTGTACAAGGAGCTGCGTACATGCAGCTCACTGCACAAATTCGTCAATACTGACTCTGACTGATGACAGTTGCTGGCAATCGAGACCTGGAAACCAGCCGCCCAAGAATGTTGGGGAGCTCAAGGATGGCACACCGATGAAGCGGAACAGAGTATTGTTCAGCTTTAACACATAAAATGAATTTTACTTTTAACTAAAGACCAAAGGCAATGACATCAACTAAAAAGATTTTTATTTGATGTTTATTTTCTAGGGGCACATTCAAAGTGACAGTTATTTTGTTACCAGTTCAAAAATTCAGCTATGTATAGTGCACACATTTTTCTTTTTACCGGAAAGGTCAGCAAAAAAATTAAAGTGCATCTAAACCCAACAATAAAAACAATGCAGCTTACCAGTCTATAGATATGATGGATGCATTGGTTTCCTTTTTCGGGCCAATCCCATTTTTAATAAGTACAGAAAAAAATCTGTTCGATCATAAAAATGTGGCGTCCTTGTTACTCCACGGTAAAGACAGATTAAACAATGTTAACTCTTTTGTAAACTACTAGCCCTATCAATCCATCATGTAATGGAGATGAATAAAGAAAAACATTTCAAGTCCAGTCTATGTATAACCATGGCTCTTTTTGTAGCTACCATGAAAAGTGAGTGTAGAGACAAGGAAGTGTGTTATATGCAGCATTACCAAAAGAAAATAAAAGTTAAAACCATGTAAAAGAAAACAAATGCAGGAAGCACATCTAATGACTGGTAAGATGCAATATACTTCAGATGCTATTGTAACTGCTACTGTTTGCTTTACAAGGTGCTGTTTTAATGGCAGAAAATGTAATCAGATGCCACTTAATTACCAGATTTCTAAAAGAGATTTCCCTCACATAAAGGCAGACATAGATATACTGAATCTTGGTCAGTTCAGCAGGGACTGGACAAAGATCGATCCCCATATGGGCAGGCTGATTGCACTGAGGTCGATCCATTGATCGACTTCAGTACAACCAGACGGTCAGATTTTTTGCATGTGATTACTGCCAACGGCTATAGGGAAGGCTCCTCAACAGGAAAACACAGTAGCTCTGCTGGAGGGATTCCCACGTTGATGGGGAAATCCAGTGGTTAGTGCTGATGGGGTAATCCAATATTCAGTGCTGATGGGGGAATCCAGCGATTTTCACTCCTGCCACCCATGGTGGCAGGAAACCTAAAAGAACCATCTATGGCTTGCTTAAGGCCCACCGAAAAGTACTCTTTTTCTATATCGTTCTCAAGACAAACAAACCACAATAAAAACCTGAAAAGTGTTCTAACACTTCTCTACTAAAAAACAAATTAAAAAAGTTTTGGCTTTAGATATACTGAAAGATCTATATTTCCCTAGACATGAGTGGTGACAAGGTGGTCTTAGAAAATAGACTGAGGATTCAGATTTGCTTTATAGATGTTAAGGTCATCTGCTGTTTATGAAGTTTTAAGTTATGTAATGAGCAAAATGTCAGGAATTTGTACCGACAGCTCAATAAATATCATTAGCAGCACTCTCAAATGGCAGGAATGCAAGAGCTAAAACAGTAAACAATCAATATGATTCATAGCAGACACACTATGGAAAAGAATGGTTTGCCCCTTTTAAGGACAATCCCCTACTGTTGCAGTTTTCTCAATGTTTTCAATGTTTCACTCAAGGCCCAACAGTGAAGTACAATGAACAAAAAGCAATATTCACCAAATCCAAAAAAAGGATACTAACATAGTAAACCCAAATGAATGGCATTACAACTGTCTTCACCGATGACAGGAGAACCTCACACTCAATACAGTATACCACATGTTCATGACATTATGAACATTTTTATATAGATGGGATTGTATAATTTCAAAGAGGAGTCATCAAATAATATAAATTTAAACCCAAAGTTAAAAAACTTCCTTTTATTTTTAAATCAGCACATCAGCAAAAGGGACATTGCATACTTGAAAATAAAATGCCCCTTGTGCTGCTGGCTTGTTGAAATCCAAAATTCTCTGCTCTGCCCCTCAAAAAACAAAACAAAAAAACATACCCCTGCTGCCAATGAACTTGTCACAGGGCAGATAAATGAATGTACAGCTTCTATTATTAGAGGAGAGGGCAGAAAGCACTCAGCATTCTTGATGAGTGCCGAGGACAGGTCCAGCTGATCTAATTAGAGAGTTACTCCACTTTTGTTGAGAAAAACAATCCCCTCTTGGTGATCTATGTACATTGCAGGGATTTTACCAAGCTTTGTTGCAGTGTCCTGTTTTGAAGAAAAGGCTGTTTGTTGTCTGCAGATTGAATCTGAACGGGAGTGAATTTTTCATTATTAGTCAGCTCATGCACCTTCAGTGTTCTAATGATGAAAATGTAGGGTCCTTTAGCAGTGATTAACCCTTTGGGAGCATTTCACCAACAACTATATTTTTGTTGCAGAGTATCTTAGACTTATGACTCCTGAGAAAATCAGTGAGCCAATCACACAATCAGGAAATTACATTTCTAGAGGCGTCCTGCACACCAGTGGTGTGACGAATGCCTCCAGATTGCCATACTGCATTGAATTTTGCAGAGAAATACAGCGCTGCAGATTGAAAAAGGAACATCCAATTACAATATGGCTTGTGTAGCTATTGTGTGCTATTCATTTATTTTATTTAACTTTTTGGCCATTTTTTCCCATGAAAGTGGAGCTACTCTTTAACCCCTTCAGCACTGTAATATTACAGTTATGGGGGACTGGGGTGGGGGGTCTTAGAACTTCGGATTTCAAAAGACACCAGACAGCAGTAACGCCTGGTTCACACCTATGCAGTTTGCATTAGATCCATTTCTGCAGTGCTTTTTGTGGTGCGCTGTGTTTTTGTAAGCGCTTTCACACATTCTTTGATGAATTTTGCTTATTTTTTCAGATTAAAAATGCAAAATGCGTCAAAAATGCACTACATGCTTTTTCTGAAGCGTCTCCATTGAAGTATATTGAACCAATAACGCACTGTTTTGTATTTAGAAAAAGTCCCTGACCCTTTCTGAAAACACAGCGGCTGAAAAACGCATGGATGTGAACGTGTCCCATGGGAAACCATGTTAAATGGACTGTAGTATGTTTCTGCACAAGAGCACTAAAAAAAAAAAAACAAAAAAAAAAAACACATTGATGTGAACCATCAACTAGAGGAACACATTCCATCAAATGTAAATACCATCCCTTGTGTAGATTTAAAAACAAACAAAAAACGAAACTTACCCTCGGGTTCACATCTGTGCGGGTGGTGCCGCTGCAGGACCTGCACAAATGCCTGGAGCCGCACCACCCACACAGAGGAATGTCCAGGCTGCAATGTCCATAGTGCAGGGACTTCTTCCCTGCGTTTCATGAGGTACAGAAAGGGCTCTCGTGCCTGCGCAAATCATGGACCGCACAGATGTGAACCAGGGCTTAAGGCTTTAATAGTTTCCAACATGTTTGTAATGTTAAATTCATGTTTATATCACACGCTTTCCAGTCTAGTTTGTCTCAGTTCAGTACAATATTAAATAAACGTTTCTTGCTGGAGTAACATTGTTTTAATGTTTACTGAAAGACATTTGGTATATTAATTTGTGCTCTAAATGCTACCAAATGAATGTAGGAGGTGGTGATGGGGCCTGATGTATTTTAAAGCATGAACTCCGGGCACAAAAACATGCATTTACATATATTCCTCAATAGCCAAACAGAATATAAATCCACTTTGTGTGAACCAATTGTCTTTTCAAACCCAAATATTACACTGTAAAACAGAAGAAGTGACATTATCAATTTGCTGTGCACAGCCTATGAAGAGAGCAGAGCTGTGGGAGAGGCCCAGCCACAGGTTGCCTGCAGAAAACTACAGGGGGTGGGCAAAAGACCAAGTAACCCTGCACAAGCATAGAGAGAAGTAGTGACTGGCCATTTATTACAGTAAACTCCTGCATAGATTAAACTTTTTACAAAGGATTACTGCAGAGAGTGCAATAATATTCAAGTAAGAATACAAAAGCCTCTGGTATTTAGATAATATTTGCTAATGCTGAAGTTCAGCTTTACGTAACCGTTTATAGTTACAACATAGGAAGGTAACCCCCTTTAGCTTAATTCTACAACATATTCCTGCTTCTGTGATGTTAAAGTACATCTAAACCCAAAACAAAAGTGTAATATATTGCAGCTTACTAGTCCTCAAACCAGTCCTTCAGTTTACCAGAAATGCAGTGTTCCTTGTCATTTCCTGTAACATTAAAAGAAAGTACAAAAAACTCATCTTTCTTATGTAAACTACTAGTCCCATTGATCCACCATGGAATGGAGATGAACAAAGGCTGATGTGTGAAGTCCAGCCTGTGTGACAAATATGACTGCTCCCATAGATACACTGGAGAAAATAGTATAGACATGAAGGGACAGGAAGTGTGTTATGTGCAGAATTGCAAAATGTACAAAAAAAAGAAACTGAATGCAGCCACCACATCTAAAAGGCTGGTCCTTTAGATTGTAAACTCCACGAGCAGGGCCCTCCTATTCCTTCTGTACTGAAATGTATTGTATTTGTACTGTCTCCCTTTATACTGTAAAGCACTGCGCAAACTGTTGGCTCTATATAAATCCTGTATAATAATAATAATAGTAAAAAGCTACAAAATAGGAAATTTTATTTTTGGGTTTATATACGCTTTTTTTTTTTTTTTTTAAGACTTCTTTGGAGCTATGCATCGCCTCTCCTCTAGCTAAGTTGCTGAGCGATTTACCTTTTTCCAGCTTGTGAAGTGATCAGGAGAAATTCCACCTTCAGTAGTTAATCATGTTATTCAATGCAGCTACTGATTTTTGTATTTGCTTCAAAACTCTGGTGTTGCATGACAGTAATTCCTGTGCTCATTGCAAAGCCAAATTATGTCATCTCACTCCCATGATGTAGCATACAAAAGTTGTGAGACCAGGTATGAGTGGCAGCAACAGTAGACTTCCGGTTTGTGACTTGACGTCTTCGGCCCTACGTGATGCCATTTTGCAAGTGGAATTACAGCAACTATTTGGAGATCACCGTATAGTGAGTTTGTACACTGTGGTGTCCCAGGAGGACACATTTTAATGTGAGTACAATATATACTTTTTAAATAAAGGCTGGTTTGGTTGTACATACTACACTATATTCAGCGTTTTTCTCCACATGACAGTGGAGTGGATTCATATAAAGTGTTGGCAAAGAGTAGGAAGTGATTACACATGTTCACAAAGCCATCGTGGAGTATATGGGACTTTCTATCATGGTTTATGTTGTATAAAGTATCACAAGCACAGTGGCTATAAACAGGATATACATTTGTCTATATATATCCAGTGTGTGTGTCTATATATATATATATATCCAGTGTGTGTGTCTATATATATATATATCCAGTGTGTGTGTCTATATATATATATATATATATATATATCCAGTGTGTGTGTCTATATATATATATATATATATATCCAGTGTGTGTGTCTATATATATATATATATATATATATATATATATATATATATATCCAGTGTGTGTGTCTATATATATATATATATATATATATATATATATCCAGTGTGTGTGTCTATATATATATATATATATATATATATATATATATATATATACATCCAGTGTGTGTGTCTATATATATATATATATATATATACATCCAGTGTGTGTGTCTATATATATATATATATATATATATATATATCCAGTGTGTGTGTCTATATATATATATATATATATATATATATATATATATATATCCAGTGTGTGTGTCTATATATATATATATATATATCCAGTGTGTGTGTCTATATATATATATATATCCAGTGTGTGTGTCTATATATATATATATCCAGTGTGTGTGTCTATATATATATATATATCCAGTGTGTGTGTCTATATATATATATATATCCAGTGTGTGTGTCTATATATATATATATATCCAGTGTGTGTGTCTATATATATATATATCCAGTGTGTGTGTCTATATATATATATCCAGTGTGTGTGTCTATATATATATATATCCAGTGTGTGTGTCTATATATATATATCCAGTGTGTGTGTCTATATATATATCCAGTGTGTGTGTCTATATATATATCCAGTGTGTGTGTCTATATACTGTATATATCCAGTGTGTGTGTCTATATATATATCCAGTGTGTGTGTGTGTATATATATGTAATATGTTTGATTATCAAGTGTTCACAAACACTGTGGAGTATTGTTTATATTACACCATCACTGTGTAGGTTTATAAGTGCACATTCAGTGGATTCAAGGATTATTATTTGACATAGGATTATCACTATGTAGGTATACTCATGTTTGTATGTATTATGCGCTGCATTTTTCACGGTCATAGAATGTATATATTACAGAAGACTGAGAAGGCAGGTAAGTTTTACTTAAGAAACAGCCTGTCTGCTCCAAGCTTTCTAACTTTCACGTTTTCTCCTTTAACACTGATGGATAATTACAATGGACAGCTTTCGTTTATTCATGTAAGGCTGCATTTCCACTTAAGCCAAGTGTCTTTAGTCATTTTACTGGTCTTTTTATCATCTGTACAGGCATTTTTGAGATTTTTGCTGGCGTCAAAGCTTGAGCATTGTTTTAAAGCTTGAGATATGTGCTTTTTTCATACTTTTTTTTTAGCACTCTTATTTAACCATGGGATTTTGGATGTTGAGCTTCAATCTACAAATTGCTCAGGTGTAAATGGGGTGTAAAACTTAAGCCCTGAAAGGATAAAGAAAAAAAAAATTGTTGCTGTACATCAAAAAAAAAAAAAAATCTGGAATTTGGCTTCAGTATGTTAGTTAAGTCCATGTAAATCTGCTAGTGCATTTAACAATACACTCCACAGATTGATAATGCTACTATCCAAGGTAGTCTCCGTTACTCCTCCATCTACAGTGAAGACATCCTAAAACAGGAATTGTATTACTAGTAGGATCACCGGCTGAAAACGAAGGGAAAAAAGCCAAAAACAAAAAGTAAACTAATGCAGCCAACACATGGACTCGTAAGCTGAACTATATAATTTTCTTGTTTTGAGGTTTAATACCAGGTTTTGAGGTTTTAAAGAATTTTTAAATTTGAAAACAAAAATGTAATGTATTGCAGCATACCAGTCCTTAGATGTGGTAGCACCATTGATTTTCTTTTTTAGCTATATTGGATGAAAATACAGAAAATATCCATCATTCTTGACTGGAATCCAAACTTCTTGTAACTTCAAGTGCACTTAACTGAAATCTCAGTTCATTTCTTACCAGATCTCTTTTACTGAAGTACAGAACACCTCCCCCTTATGTTCTGGAGATAACAAGGGAAGAGGGAAATTCTGTAGCCCAGCATAGAAGAATTTGCAGTTAGAGGCACTGTGCTGTCAGTTTGAATAGGCACACAGGATATCTGACAGACCAACATACACTATATTGCCAAAAGTATTGAGTTGGCCCACCCTGTGCAGCTATAATAGCTTCAACTCTGTCTACAAGGTTTAGGAGTATGTCTACAAGAATGTTTGACCATTCTTCCATAAGCGCATTTGTGAGGTCAAGCACTCATGTCAGGCAAGAAGGCCTGGCTCACAGTCTCCTCTAATTTATCCCAAAGGCGTTCTACCAGGTTGAGGTCAGGACTCTGGAGCGGAGGAACTTGACTGCCTGCACAAACTTGCTCATCCATGTCTTTACGAACCTTGCTTTGTGCACTGGTGCGCAGTCATTTTGGAATAGGAAGGGGCCATCCCCAAACTGTTCCAACAAAGTTGGGAACATGAAATTGTTCAAAATGTCTTGTATGCTGATGTCTTAAGAGTTCCCTTCACTGGAATGAAGGGGCCAAGTCCAACCCCTGAAAAACAACCCCACACCATAATCCCTCCTCCACCAAACTTTACACTTGGCACAATGAAGTCAGGCAAGTACAGTTCTCCTGGCAACTGCCAAACCCAGACACGTCCATCGGATTGCCAGACAGAGAAGTGTGATTGGTCACTCCAGAGAACGTCTCCACTGCTCTAGAGTCTTTTACACTACTGCATCTGATGCTTTACATTGCACTTGGTGATGTAAGACTTGGATGCCGCTGCTCAGCCATGGAAACCCATTCCATGAAGCTCGCTACGCACTGTTGTGCTAATCTGAAGGCCACATGACGTTTGGAGGTCTTTAGCTATTGACTCTGCAGACAACTGGCGACTTCAGCATGCACTGACCCGCTCCCATTTTATGTGGCCTACCACTTCATGGCTGAGTTGCTGTTGCTCCCAGTTGCTTCCACTTTCTTATAATACCACTAACAGTTGAACGTGGAATATTTAGTAGCAAGGAAATTTCCCGGATGGACTTATTGCACAGGTGGCAACCCATCACGGTATCACGCTTGAATTCACTGAGCTCCTGAGAGTGACCCATTCTTTCACAAATGTTTGTAGAAGCAGTTTGCATGCCTAGATGATTGATTTTATACATCTGTGGCTGTGTAGGTGATTGGAACACCTGAATTTAATTTGGAGGGGTGTCCCAATACTTTTGGCAATATAGTGTATATTATTTCTGTACTTACATAATTTTAAAGGGACACACCATGAAAGAAAAACACATGTACTGCAAAGATGCATTAAATATATATTTATTTTTCCCCAAACATACACTTCAAATAGTGGTTCTCAGTCAAATCAAAAAAGTACACTGGAAGGATTTTCCAACAAGCCACTGATGTTCAGGTGTGATCGTTCTACTTACTAGAGATTCCAAAAGCACACGAATACACACAAACTATAGCCTAGCACACACACCATATACATCATGCAGAGCATGAAGTTATTGAAAAGCCATAAGATTAGAAAACAAACTAAAAAAACAGAAAGAGACAAAATTCTCAAGTGATGTCGTCGCTGCTCTAGCTTGGGAAAAATCTCACACTGAAAAGATAAGACATGCTAGGGAAACATTGAACAGGAAACTGCAGTCACTTGGGCTCAAGGATACAAAGACTATGTATAAAAAAATATACATTTGTACCATATGACCCTCATTACAGAAATGACACAAGTAAGGGTGTTTGGCAGTGCCTAAGTATAGTCTACAGCCTAACAGTAACAGTGTTTGCTTTATAGATTTCAGAGTAAACAGCTTTCATGTTACCAGTCAAGAAAACAATTTCTATTAAATAAATCTTTATGTGAATTGTCAAGTGAAACAAGCACAATTTATACTGGTGACTGTGTTCTTTTATATATGTTGTTTGGCTTTTCAACATATGAAATGCAGTCTTGCTATCAGAGACTGAAGGTCTTGCTCACATATTTCTTCCAGATGAGGGTATGTGAATTTGGCCACACGCCACCATAATGTCTGTGTATGCACAACGAAAAGGGAATGAAACACAAACTATGAAAATGAGGCTCTGCTCGAAAAAAGCCAAACACGTGTATGCAGTAAACAACAACAGTGGGAAGGGGATGGGGGTGCCGTGCCACACCATACTTTTATTAGACTGAATCTTTACCACCAGTGCAAAAAATATTCATGTTTGACGAAGGTCTCCTACACCAGCAAGGTCTCACACTGCATCCCATTCCTTCTAAACCACACGATCCCAAGAGAACAAATTTCAACATTTTTATTTTTTGTCCTCTGCAATATGAGCCTCAGCTTTTTCCACCAGCTCGTGATGACAGAATTCAAGAATTTGCAGAGGTCAACAGAGATTTGTATGCATTGTGAATCTGCTCCAAGGCTACAATGAGCAATACATGGAACATGCATGGAGGCGTCTGTGTTTTCTGCCCTAAGCAACTGAATAAAGGAAACAGAAATCTGGCTCAAACACTGCCACGATGCCGCATTATATTACATCAAATGAAAAAATGGAAAATAAACATGGCACAAACACAGTAAATGGCACTGTTCAAACAATATACACACACACTATATACAAATTTAATAAATAAATAAGGCGCTGCAGATTGGTCTTTTGTTGTTTCTATATATTGGAGATTGGGTGCTCTCCGTTATCTGCTTTGCATCTGAAGGATCACATTACATGCTCTGTGTTTGTGCTGTCCTGACCAGCTTGCATATTGAATAACTTCATTAGATTTAGCATTCTGAACTGGTCCCTGGCAGGGATCAGATTGGGGTCATGGGGGCAGTCTCACCTATTTAACAGGTCATGTTGGAACCTTGGCATCACCAAATATTTAGTGAAGCTACTGTCCACTGTGGTGGACAAGGGTTACACAGGCCATTGGATAGTCATTAACATGAGTACACACACACACACACACGACAACCACGTTCTCCAGGCATTAGCTTTCCCTATAGCTTATCAATGTCAAATGTGGATTTACACTTTTAGCAGTAGCAGCTTACACTTACATGGAGCAACCCCAGCCCATGTCAAATTCCAACAGCTCGTCCGGCTCTGGGCACTGGGTCACCAAGTGACCCAGTTTATGGTTAGACCAACAGCAAACCTTGCAATGTTTTTTTTATCAACCAAAGCAGGCTATAGATAGAAGGAAACATTGTAGGAAAATGTATACGAAAATGTCCAGAACATTCTAATATCATTTGAAATATTTGATTTTGAAATGAATGAGCTTTACCGAACAAAAACCACATTCACTGTTGAAAATTCATTTGTTCAAGAAAGGATTTCCATTGAGCATTGTAAATTTTTCTTGTCAATGCAGATGAAAGCGAAAGTCAAATTTGACCCACTAATAATTAGAAAAACAAATAAACTTTCCTAGAACATTCTTTACCTAAGAATTATCGCTCAAAAGGTCTACCCATCCTTGGCCAGCTTTATGAGCTAGGGCATTAATTGGGAGAAAAAATGCTTTATGGCCTCAAAACAATCTTGTCTTTCTGCAATACTAAAGGGGGCTCCTTACTAGACAAAGCTGCTAACTCAGAGACCCTCTACACAGGGATGATAGCAATAAGAAAAGTCCCAAAGTGACATGTAAAAGGTGGAGATGTGTGCGACAGCCTCAACATAGGCCTTAATTAGGAAGTGAGAGGTGAAAAGTCTCCAGACAGAGCAGCCAAGGCCGAGATTTGTCCTTTGATGGTACTTAAAGCCATATTCTGATCCAGACCAGAATGAAGAAAGCACAGAATAGAATGAAAGAATAGAATGAAAGTTCCCTGACTCGCACCAAGCAAAATAAAACTTTTAGGTGTGCTAGTAGACTTTGCGAGATGTCGATTTCCTAGCCTTCAAAGGTAGGGATGATAGAGTCCAATAAGCTTCTGTCTCTTAGGGCCATGGCTTCAACAGGCATGGTGTTAAATCCAGCAACTGAGAAGCAGAAAACACTGGCCCTTGGCACAGAAGATCTGGGCGACCCATAAGGAAGTCTGCCAGGAGGCCAAGTACCACATCCTCCTGGACAAATTTGGTGCAATGAGAATCACGGAAATTCCCTTCATCTGGATCCTGCAGATCAGAAAATGGATAATCTGGAGTAGCTGAAAGGCATAGATCAGATTGAACGGATCCCACTAGGGATCAGAGCGTCCACTGCAAAGGCCCAAAAGTCCCTGGACTAGGTCACAGTTTGATGCCAAATCTGAATGCCAGAAGATCCATGTCCTGCATCCCCACCTGTAGCAAAGAGCTTGAAACACCTCCAGAGATCATTTCCCCAGTCCGGCAGGATGAGGGAAGGAACAGCGCCACCTGCACTTTGAAAGTGACTGGCAGCTATACAGCTGCTGGATCACTTTCACTTTACAGCCAGGAGCCAAGCTCAACTGGTTAAGCTTGAATGAAATCTCTGCAACAGGTATCTCATCCTGACCCGATTCCTCAGAAGGAGAACGTTCAACCTCAACTGACACTTCCCCCTCAAGTTACATGCCCGGCTCAAAGGCAAAGTCAAACACTGAATAAGGAGGGGAGGTAGGCTGCTGTGAATGCAGTAAGCATGAAGAACAGTCAGTTGCACAGTGAGTACCAGAGGCCACATAGGCACACCATGCATCACAAGGGAAGGCCATGCTGGAGCAGAAGTACTGGCATGGGCATGACAATACCAAGAAATGGCACCAAAATTTAAACTGAAACCGCTACTCCTGGCTCCTAGCCATCAGAAGAGTGGTTTTTGGCCCCCACAAACCCCAAAGAAATATAAAAAGGCAACCGTGGCATGAATGTTTAAAGGACTTTTGCCATGTTCTCACCATTGAAGCTTCTGCAGGCAGGGTTAAAGGAAAGATATGCCCTATCCTGGTATTGGCCTCCATGATGGGCATACTCCCACAGGTTTCCTCAGGGACAGGGCTCTGCTACTAGCAGGATCATGGTCCTGGACCTGCAAAGCACCCTGTGGGTAACTCCCTGTATTTCAATATGTGCCAAGGGGAGTGTCTACAGAAGGATCCAGTGCATTTCAGCAACACTACAGGTCGGCCGGCTGTGGTCCCCCAAGCCTCTGAACCTCTGAAGTACACCAATCTGAAAGTTGAAGTTGGTGCAGCAAGAATCTTTATAGGAGAATCATCATGAAAGAATAATCATAGCCCAAAAAAAAAAAAAAAAAGCAAGAAAAAAAACCTCCAGAAGATAAGCTTCTTTCAGTAGAGAGAAGAGGTTCAACAACTAAGGACACTATAAATAAAACAGAGGCAAGCTGGGAGTGGGAGGGGTTTTATAGGGGGATGTCCATGCAGTTTTATTTTCACCTGCAGATAGCTACAAATAACCCAGTGATTATGACCATATATCCTGCATCCCGTATTGTACAACTAAGAAATGCAAATATTCTTTGATGTCCATAGCCAGGCTACATGAACCTCCTGATTGCAGCCCACTTAAATATTTTCCTTTCTTCTTGTTCCAGCGATCTTCTCTATACAAACCTTCCTGCCAATATACAGCCTTCTCAACAAGAATATCCTAAAGCCATTTATTCCTATGGGTAAGCTAAATTTTGCTGGAGGCCACCACGAGTAAGACTCATAGGAATGGCCCACAGAAATAAATAGGGCCACAGCATTCATGCGTAGTATACAGGTATGGGTGCAGTTGTCCTTTAAGGACTCTCAATCAGAATGTAAAGAAGTGAAAGTTACTTGCAAAGTTCTTAGGCCCCTTTCACACAAGTGAACCGATCTGGTCCACCTGTCCGTTTTTTAAGCAGACCTGATCGGACGCTCCATTGCTCTCTGTGGAGTGGTGTGTGTAAATGGACATGTCCGTTTACACCCACCTGCATCTGATCCGATCCTGTCCACTAAAAACAGACAGATGGGTATCCGTTTCCCATCCCTCTGGCGGATCAGATTGAATGACAGGTCAGATGGAAATGGACGGATGCTCCATAAAGGACAGCGAGCTGGGTCCGTGTCTGCTCTGCATAAGCGGAGCAGACATGGAACTGTCATCCACCTACTCAGTGAGCAGATCCCAAGCTGGGCAAGCAGATCCACCTAGTGTGAAATGGACCTAACTTTGCACTGCTATGTTTATACTTAAAGTAAACAAGTCATGAACCAAGAAAGTATGAATGTTTTCCTCTCAATCCTCTTCCTAATACACTGACCATCACCAGATGATACTAGATTTTTTTTAAACAAGACAAACAGCAATATGAAAAGTGCAGCAATTTATAATGAGCAACAAACAATTATAATGATGCCTGTAACAGGATCAAAAGGATAGGTTGATTATTACTTTTAGATTATCATCATCTTTCTTTTGCCTAAACAAATTGGTCAGTTGATATACTTAACAGGTTTATGGTCCCTAAAGAACAAGGAAAACTGAAGAACACAAGACATAAAATAAAAGGCAGTCAAACAGAAAAGCATATAAGGCTAAAGGCAAAAGGCTGAACCTAATTTCTATACAATAAACTTTTTTGCTCCGTGGTGTAGGACTATCCCAAAATAAATACACCTATGAAGTAACATTTCAAAATGTTAACATCAATCCTATTTGTAGGTGTGATTCAGTACAAGGGTCACATTTTACATTTTACAAATATTTTGACCAAAAAAAAAAAAAAAACACCTTATAATGAATGAGTTCCCTACTACATCAAGGTCTTCATAATGGTTCCCCTTACATTAGGGAGTCCATTAGAATCCCCCCATATGTCAGGGTCCCCATCAGACTCCTCCTTGCATTAGGGTCCCCACAATAGTGTCCCCTTACATCAGGAGGAAGCAGAGACCAAAAGAAGTCTCTGCTAATCTGAAATGTCAATTTGAGCAAAGGGATAGGTGACTGACTCCAGCTACAGGTCTTATAAAATCCTGTAGTGGGCCGGATGTGGCCCACTGTCCGCAGTTTGAAGACCCCCTGATTTATAAGTAAAGGTTTCACATTTAAACACAAAAATATATGTCCACAACATAATTCAAAATATCGGTTATCTCTAGATATGCCACATATAATATCCAACAGAAAAAAAAAATGTTACAATGAGTAATTACCACATTACACATTATTAAGCCATAATCTAGGGTCAGTAGAATAAAGTCATATCTAACTGAAACTATCCATTAATATATAAACAAATACCATTGTAAGAAAAAAGGTAATAAGCCTTTAGGGATTTAAAATAGGAAACACTTACTTCTCATTTGCCTCTTAATTTCCTTTGCAGGATCCAGCCAGTTCTGAAATAAGAAGACAGACACTAGGTAAGCCATTAGAGTACAGTGATTGTTCAAACAGAGAAATTTAAAACTAACATTCTTTACTACATTGACTGAATGCATAGAGAAAGCATCCACTCTTTAAAAGGTATCTTCGACAAGGTGAAAGAAAAAGTGGACCACCATATAGGATGTCTTCATGTGCTAAGATGACATAAGCCTTAGCGGTTCTAAAAAACTGCTAAAAGCCATCACAACGTCATGTCAGTTTGTTTACAAGGAACACATGGTTTGATCATACAGGGCAAAACAACAGAGCACTTTATTTCCCCTCCTTCTGTTTGCTGTAACTGCTTAAAAAAATATTAGCTGGAGTTTGGCCTCAATTTGTTAGTGTATTTAAATCTGATAGTACACCTAGCCTAGACTGCCAATGCTGCCGTCTAAAGGTACCCCTGTGCTCATTTATCCAGAGAGGGGGGCACTCTAATATAGGAGGTATGTTACTGTCCAGATCACTAGGTGAGAAAAAAAAGCCACGTCTACTGATTGGTAAACTAAAATATTACGGTACATTTTTAGCCTTGGGTTTAAAATCAATTTAAAGCTTGCATCCAATTTCACAGCCAAAGCTTGTATAATATGAATTTGTTGTGCTGTTAGGGCTATGCTGTACTTGGTTATGGTAAAGAAGGTGCTCCTCCTCTATAGTCCAACTGATGTTACATTCCTTCCAATGGCAAATCACTTTTTGGCGACAATCTGGACAAAGCCATCAACAAAGTTGTTGGAGGAAAAAGTGGGCTAATTCCTTAGGCAAAAAGAGGAGGATGTTTCCTTCCAAAAACACAATCCAGTAAAGAAACAAAAAATGCAAGATTCTATCACGGCAAGGAAAGATTTCAGAAGAGGTTGAAGAGGGTCTCATGCTATGTTCCTGAAGTTGCCAAAGTGCTAAGACTGACAAAAACTCAGGAATCCCAAAGTCATTTTGATTCTTTGCCCACTCATCCTAGCACCAACTATATTTATGTTGGGTAGGCACCAGGAAAGGAAATGAAGAAAAGTATACACTTCTAAATGGCAACAGAAACGAGCACAGTGCCTATGGGAGTGATCCTGTGTAAAATTCTGTCTATTTTCTATGTGACCTGTAACCAAGTAGGAACAAAGTCCAGTGCTAGGAAAACTGTTGTACAGGTAAACGTAGGTACTTGCTTTCCTTCATTGACCACTTTGGGGAAACGGTTAACCACCTCCCGTCCGGCCGTTGCATATAAACGGCCGGACGGTGGCAGTGCAGGATCAGGTGGCCATTTATAAATGGCCTCCCAGAACCCCGCTTGTGCACGCTCCCTGGGAGCACGCAGCACAGCGTTTTGATGTCCGCTGTGTCCTCCGGACACAGTGGAACACCGATCGGACGGGACCTCTGTACGAGGTCACGATCATGTGATCACTGATTGGCCAATCAGTGATCACATGCAGAGTAGTAAGCAAGATGTCACTTGTGACATCATTGCTTACTACGTGTGAAATCTGTGAATGATCACAGAGCTCACATGGTACAAGGCTATTCACAACAGCTCACCAATCACAGCTCACTCAGTAGTTCTCAATGGCTGCAAGAATGCAGCTAGAGAGAAGGAGAAATGATTGCTTTTATAGCCTTTATGGATGTAAAAGCAATCCGTGTAAAAAAAAATAAAAAATCTTCATCACCCCCCACAAGTAGTACAGTGTCACCATGGTGACACTGTACTGCTAGGGTGACAGTATGTACAAAAATAATAAAAAAAATAAAAAAAAATAAAAATGTAGAAATTTGTTTTTTTTTTAATTATAATTTTGGTTATAAACTAATTTGGGGGTTTTTTTTTTTACTAAAAATATAACAGAATACATTTTGGCCAAGATTTATGATTAAATACTATTTATTTGCAAATTTTTTAAGAAAAACACTTTTCAAAATTTTTGGACTTTTTAATTTACATAGCAAAAAAAATAAAAATCCCAGTGGTGAATAAATACCACCAAAATAAAGCTTTATCTCTCTCAAACAAATGCTAAAAAATTAATATGGGTACAGTGTTGCATGACTGCCTAATTGTCATTCAAAGTGTGATAGCACTGAAAGCTGAAAATTGGCCTGGACAAGAAGGGGGTAAAAGTGTCCAGACTGGAAGTGGTTAATGAAGAAGAGCTGATGATAATCACCTTGTATGCATGGGATCTCTCCCCCTGAATGAAGCAGGTGGTGAGAAAAGGGAAATATGAATATTTGAAAAGGAGGGGTGTCATTATATAGTTGCTTTGCTCAGGCAGGAGTAAAGCACAGGTGTTAGAGATTTAGAAAATCTAAGGGAATTAAGAAACTGAAAGTCATTTTGTTACCATAGGACCATGAAATGCAGTGTATATAAAGGTATTATGCATTAAACAAATGTACAGCTTATTCAGTAAATAAGCTAAACCTGCTTGATTTTTAAAATTTGTGATGATCCAGAAGCAGCAGAAAGTTTCCAGCAATGGGAACTCTGGAGGGAAATGCTACTTGCACTTTTATTCTGTAACTTTGGTCAATTCAGCAAGAATTGGACGAACTTTAAGAGGTGTATATCCAGCATGAGTTCAATGAGCAAGCTTAAAGTCCAACATTTTTGCCAATTTTTTTTTTTTTTACAAATTTGGATAAAGTAGGGAAAGATTCAGAAAGTCTTGTGACACTAGGACTAGAATTGATGAGAACAGTGGTCACTTGGACAGGAAACCAGAGATTAATAATAAACATTTTAAATGCTATTTATGTCCTCATTTTATTCAGATCTCTTCCCTGGGGACACAGGTAGCTAAAAAACCTGACAGAGGATCTAAAAAAGGGATTTTTTTTTTCCTTCACTTGAACTTACAATATAGCTAAAGCTAAAACTTTTTTAGGGAAATAGGTAATGGTTAGAAGAGATGAGGATATCTACTCCAAAGTCTACTGTTTACTGAGGTAATGCGCAAGGTTGCTGCGCTCTCTTTTGTTCTCCGCTACAGTCTATACCAAGCTTCCCCAGCTTCATGACAGAGCTGCACAACCCTTGATCAGTATTGGATGAACATACTAGATCATTAACATTCTTCCTCTGATCGGAGCCCCTGAGCGCAGGAAATGGTGGATGTATGTCATTTGTCCTGACAGCACCACCTGGCTTGACAATTTTCAATCTGAAACTCAAAAGAGCAGAGTGAAAATATTTCAGCCTAACAGCGACTTTAGACAATCAGATGTTGTCACTGTTTGGGTATTCTGATGTCAGAATACAATAGCAGCAGCAAAGATTCCAGCATCCATGTTGCTTAGCATGGATGGGGGAATCTATTGATTTTTCCCTTCCACCACATGAGGCCGGATGAGGGAAATCCTATGTATGGCTAGCCTTAGGCTATACCATGAATGGAATGATAATGCAAGTGATGACCCTGGTTTTGAGCATCTCTTACAATAAATCAGGTCATAATCAGGCCCTTATACGATTTCCTAATTGGCAGTCAGAGGTGCTCATTTTTTAAAAGGGAGGTTTTGTGAGCAGGCTTGAGCATACATGCATGCACAAGAGTAAAGGTAACACACGGTAATTCAGTCAATGGTAGGTATCTGCCCATCTATAGCTAGCCTAATTCTGTCCAATTAGATTTAATGGTGCTTATAAAAAGAGGCATTATACATTAACAGATAAGCGATGTTACTTTTCCATACAAAAAAAAAAAAAAAAGGCCATACAGAAGGGGTTGCACATACAGGTGAAACTCGAAAAATTTGAATATCGTGCAAAAGTTAATTTATTTTAGTAATGCAACTTAAAAGGTGAAACGAATATATGAAATAGACTCATTCCATGCAAAGCAAGATAGTTCAAGCCGTGATTTGTCATAATTGTGATGATTATGGCTTATAGCTCATGAAAACCCCAAATCCACAATCTCAGAAAATTATAATATTGTGAAAAGGTGCAATATTCTAGGCTCACAGTGTCCCACTCTAATCAGCTCATTAAGCCATAACACCTGCAAAGGGTTCCTGAGCCTTTAAATGGTCTCTCAGTCTGGTTCAGTAGGAATCACAATCATGGGAGAATGCTGACTTGACAGTTGTGCAGAAAAGCATCACTGACACCCTCCATAAGGAGGGAAAGCCTCAAAAGGTAATTGCAAAAGAAGTTGGATGTTCACAAAGTGCACAAGCAGCAAGGATGACCGCAGCCTGGAGAGGACGGTCAGGAAAAGGCCATTCAAAAGTGTTGGGGACTTTCACAAGTAGTGGACTGAGGCTGGAGTCTGTGCATCAAGAGCCACCACACACAGACGGATCCTGGACATGGGGCTTCAAATGTCGTATTCCTCTTGTCAAGCCACTCCTGAACAACAAACATCAGAAGCGTCTTACCTGGGCTAAAGAAAAACAGATCTGGTCTGTTGCTCAGTTGTCCAAAGTCCTCTTTTCTGATGAGAGCAATTTTTGCATCTCATTTGGAAACCAAGGAGGCACATACTGCAAGATGCTTGAAGTCCAGTGTGAAGTTTCCACAGTCTGTGTTGATTTGGGGAGCCATGTCATCTGATGGTGTTGGTCCACTGTGCTTCATTAAGTCCAGGGGTCAACGCAGCCATCTACCAGGAGATTTTGGAGCACTTCATGCTTCCTTCCGCAGACGAGCATTGTGGGGATGCCGACTTCATTTTCCAGCAGGACTTGGCACCTGCCCACACTGCCAAAAGCACCAAAACCTGGTTCAATGACCATGGGATTACTGTGCTTGATTGGCCAGCAAACTCACCTGACCTGAACCCCATAGAGAATCTATGGGGCATTGCCAAGAGAAAGATGAGAGACATGAGATGGAACAATGCAGAAGAGCTGAAGGCCGCTATTGAAGCATCCTGGTCTTCCATAACACCTCAGCAGTGCCACAGGCTGATAAGCTTCCATGCAACGCTGCATTGAGGCAGTAATTTCTGCAAAAGGGGCCCAAACCAAGTACTGAGTACATATGCATGCTTATACTTTTCAAAGGTCCGATATTGTTTTATGTACAATCCTTGTTTTATTGATTGCATGTAATATTCTAATTTTCTGAGATTGTGGATTTGGGGTTTTCATAAACTGTAAGCCATAATCATCACAATTATGACAAATCACGGCTTGAACTATCTTGCTTTGCATGTAATGAGTCTATCTCATATCAGTTTTACCTTTTAAGTTGCATTACTGAAATAAATTAACTTTTGCACGATATTCTAATTTTTCGAGTTTCACCTGTAGGTTTGCAATCTGTATTGTGCTGACAAATTATGCAGGCACCTTAGAAATAAAAAAACAAATAAAATGAACATAGGAATTTGCAGTAGGTACCGCAAAACCCTTTAAAGTGGATTCATTCATTCATTTAGAATAAATTTTATTTACTATTTTATATGGCTAATCTAAGTCTTACTTCAATGCGTCCATCACTTGTCTATTAGCATGTCAAAAAAAAAAAAAAATGTGTACTGCTTTATTTTCACTGGCCCATTGCCATTTTTTGAGATATTCGACAAAATAGTATTGTCTAAAAAACAACAATGTAGGTAAACAGAAGTTCAGAAACTCCCAGTGTGTGCCTGGGACTAAAATATTTTACTCTATCCAAGGTTTGTTTAATGTGAAACATGATATGAACTTATACTAAGTGAAATGCCCATATAAAAGATGATCTAGAACACTTTAGTGCAGAATGATAGCCTGCAAAGTTAAAGCCTATGCAGTGAATGCTGCAGGTCCTTTTTGGGTTGTTTTTTTTTTAAACATTTCTTATGTTAAGGGAACATTTGGTAATTTAATGTTTGTCACTGTGACCTTACTGCATCAGGATCGATTCCCAGCACAACAATGCCTGCATGGAGTTTGTTCCTTGTCCCCATGTTTGTGTGGATTTCATGGAGGTTTTAAAATTTCCTTACACAAGCCAAAACACAAAGTGCTTGGCTGACTGGCTTGTGACCAAATTTTGCCCTCGAGTGTGCATGCCTCTAGGATTTTGGTGCAGCATAGAACATACAAATTGTTAATCACTTATTCCAAGTGAATTTCTTGCAGCTGCAAATTAGTTAGAAGTCTTGCACTACTGCAAACTTCATATTCAAATAAAAACACAACAGTGAATTTTCTTTAGGCCTTATGCACACAGCAGCCAATTGAGATGCATCAGAAGAGGTGCTGCTGTGCTTGGGGGGCTGCATAAGGAACCCGCATGTGCAGTGATGCACGCTCCGAACACACACAATCTGCATTCGGAGCATACTTCAGTACACAAGTGGGTGTTTTATGCAACCCCTAACATGCACAGACACCTCTTCTAATGCATCTCAATGGTTGGCTGTACATGGCAAGAGTGGTTCTTGGGAATGTCATTATGTAGGCTCTGCAAGGTTATAGGCATAAAATCTTTCTAGCTTATTGCAATCAACTAGTACTATAAAACAAATACAAAAAATATATTCCAAATTAGCATATAATTAGAAATATAAAACATATGAAGAGTTGAAAAAGACATTAATAAACTGCATGTGGCCCAAAAACAGCTTATATATCAAATGTTCTCTGATTTAAAGAACACCTATAGTGACAGAACATACTGTAGATGCTGCCGTACCCTTTTTTTATTACGTTTTTCATTACAAAAACACAACCATTTAACATTTACATCAAAAATACAAACAATTCTCCTAAATTTCCCATCCCAACCTCCCCGCCCCCCATCTCCACCCTCCACACAACCCCCCCCCCCCCCCCCCCAATCCATATCTCTCCAATAATCCAGATCTTGTCTATACCCCTTCCCCCTCAACCCTCTCTTCCTATTCTTCTTTCTTTCCCTCTGGCCTTTTTTTCCCTATTCATGTTTCTGCTGAGGTCATACAAGACATTCCCTTTAAATCTCTTACCTTGGGTCAGGTCACTGGCCTCTTACTACTTCCAAATATTTTCCAAATATTTTCCGGTTGTCTTGAACTCAAACCATCTTCTCCATTCCTTTCTAAATTTTTCCATTTTACCCACATCTATAAGGTATAACTCCTCCATCTTGTTTATATAATCAACCCTCTCTAACCAGTCCCTCATTGTTGGAGGCTCCTGTACCTGCCAAAATTTGTAAATAAGCCATTTAGCCACACTAATTAGATGATATAATACACTATTTTTATACTGCTTCACCGGAACATCTGACCTATAGAATAAACAAACCTACGGATTTCTTCTTTATGGTAGCCCCCAATATCTCTTGTAGAAGTTGGATTATATCTTGCCAAAACCTCCTGTATTTTTGGACAATCGCACCATATGAGCCATTGTTCCCTTAGCTCCACATCCCCTCCAACAGAGCAGTGTGACTTCTACTCACTGTCTATGTGCAACACTCGTCAATCTCGCTAAACATTTATAATTCATCTCAACTGTTTTCATATTCATCACCCCGTGTTAAACATTTTATTCTTCTGTGTTCATTTTTGTTCCCAGCTCCCTTTCCCATTTCTCTAAGAACAGAGGAGGACCCGCCCTCCTCAGTTCAGTTAGAATCTTATAAATCCCATAAGTGACATGTTTTGCAGCCATATTACAGCCCAAAATCTTTTCAAACGGGAGCATGTCCTCCGCCATTCTCAGGGGTTGGGGCAACTTCGAAACAAAATGTCTTAAATTTGTAACATCTCAATTTATCTAGTGCTACAAATATCTCTTTTTTACTCTTTAAATCTTGAAAAGTGCACAACTCCCCCTTAACTACTATATCCCCCAACCGTGCATCTACATCCTTAAACCATTTCCCCGAAATATTATCCTTCCCCGGCGGGAAAAAAAAAAAAATCAGTACCCACCAGGGAAATCAGCAGTGAATTATACTTTCAGTCCATTTGTTTATGTAATCCATCCCATACTCTTAACACCTCATGTGTCAGTGTACTACTAGTCTCATCCATATTACAAAACTTCCGTGGTATCCAGATAATCCTCTCCAATCATGTGTTACATAAAGTGCCTTCTATTTTAACCCAACTCTTGCCCTGTGAATTATGTGTCCAATCTACAATTCGTGACAGTGCCACCGCAGTGTAATAATTCTTAATATTGGGCAAATTTAATCCTCCTTTTTCTGTCTTATTACACAGAAGTTCATACCTGATTATTGGCTTCTTATTAGCCCATATATATTTAAGTATTAATTTATTTATCGCAAAGAAGAATTTTGGAATGTGGACTGGGAGCATATGAAATTTATATAGGATTTTTGGGACTATCACCATCTTAACCAAAATTATACACCAAATCCAAGAAACCTTTCCCCTTGAAAGTCTTCTGAACTTCTCCTTTATTTTGTTTATTAATGGGATATAGTTTACCCAGTATATATTTTTTATAGAAGGGGTCAATTTTAATAGTAGATAACCCAATTCCTTTTCCCTCAATGAAAACGGAAAGTCCTTTTGTACAGTCTGCATCTCCTTAGAAATATTAATATTCAAAATCTCTGATTTTATGGGGGTTTATTTTCAAATCTGAAAGCTCTCCGTACTCTTTTAATGAACTCATTTGTTTAGGTAACGTTAACCCAGGGTTCACAATATAAAACAATATATCATCACCATATGCCGCTACCTTATGCTCTATCTCACCTATCTTGATTCCTCCAATATCTACACTATATCTTACCGTCGCCAACAAAGGTTCCAAGGATAAAACAAATAATGGGTATAAAAGGGCAACCCTGACTTGTACCGCTTTACATCCTAACAGACTCAGAGAGACCCATTTACCATGACCACCATTGTTGGGCCATTATAGAGCTCCTTTATCCAACCCATCATCTTAGAACCTATTCCCCAGACCTCTAGGGTGTCAATCATGAAGCCCCAATCTACCCTGTCAAAAGCTTTTTCAGCGTCGATCGACAGTAGTATAAATGTTAGTAATTTTTCTCTTTTTGCCTTCTATAAGAAAAGCAATGTTCTTAGACCATTATCCCTCCCTTCCTGGGACAAAGCCCACTTGATCCAAGTGTGTACATTCAGGCACCAACTCTTAACCTCATAGCAAGCACCTTCGCAAACAGTTTTGTATCTGTATTTAGAAGTGATATAGGTCTGTAACAAGGCACATTGTGAGCTATCCTTCCCTCTTTTAAATATAGAAATATATATATATATATATACACACACACACACACACACACACATACACACACACACACACACACACACACACAGTGGAGCAAAAAAGTATTTAGTCAGCCACCAATTGTGCAAGTTCTCCCACTTAAAAAGATGAGAGAGGCCTGTAATTGGCATCATAGGTAGACCTCAACTATGAGAGACAAAATGAGAAAAAAAATCCAGACAATCACATTGGTTGATTTGGAAAGAATTTATTTGCAAATTATGGTGGAAAAAAAGTATTTGGTCACCTACAAACAAGATTTCTGGCACTCACAGACCTGTACCTTCTTTTATAAGAGGCTCCTCTGTCCTGGACTCATTACCTGTATCAATGGCACCTGTTTAAACTTGTTATCAGTATAAAAGACACCTGTCCACAACCTCAAACAGTCACACTCCAAACTCCACTATGGTGAAGACCAAAAAGTTGTCGAAGGACACCAGAAACAAAACTGTAGACCTGCACCAGGCTGGGAAGACTGAATCTGCAATAGGCAAGCAGCTTGGTGTGAACAAATCAACTGTGGGAGCAATAATTAGAAAATGGAAGACATACAAGACCACTGATAATCTTCCTCGATCTGGGGCAAGATCTCACCCCGTGGGGTCAAAATGATCACAAGAATGGTGAGCAAAAATCCCAGGACCACACAGGGGGACCTAGTGAATGACCTGCAAAGAGCTGGGACCAACATAACAAAGGCTACTATCAGTAACACACTACGCCACCAGGGACTCAGATCCTGCAGTGCCAGATGTGTTCCCCTGCCTAAGCCAGTACATGTCCAGGCCCGTCTGACGTTTGCTAGACAGCGTTTGCAACATCATGCTTTGGGGCTGTTTCTCCGCAAAGGGACCAGGACTACTGATGTGTGTATAGGACAGAATGAATGGGGCCATGTATCGTGAGATTTTGAGTGCAAACCTCCTTCCATCAGCAAGGGCATTGAAGATGAAACGTGGCTGGGTCTTCCAACATGACAATGATCCCAAACATACCGCCCGGGCAACGAAGGAGTGGCTTCGTAAGAAGCATTTCAAAGTCCTGGAGTGGCCTAGCCAGTCTCCAGATCTCAACCCCATAGAAAACCTTTGGAGGAAGTTGAAAGTCTGTGTTGCCCAGCGACAGCCCCAAAACTTCACTGCTCTAGAGGAGATCTGCATGGAGGAATGGGCTAACATACCAGCAACAGTGTGTGCCGACCTTGTGAAGACTTACAGGAAACGTTTGACCTCTGTCATTGCCAACAAAGGATATATAACAAAGTATGGAGATGAACTTTTGATATTGACCAAATACTTATTTTCCACCATAATTTGCAAATAAATTCTTTCCAAATCAGCCAATGTGATTGTCTGGATTTATTTTCTCATTTTGTCTCTCATAGTTGAGGTCTACCTACGATGCCAATTACAGGCCTCTCATCTTTTTAAGTGGGAGAACTTGCACAACTGGTGGCTGTCTAAATGCTTTTTTGCCCCACTGTATTTCTTTATTGTACTAGTACGTGCGCTTGATCACGGGGTTTTCCCTCCCCCACCTTTAGTGCATCTGCTCTTCATATTAACTACTCTTGGCGTTAGAGCCACAGATATTCTACTCAAAAATACAATATTTTCACACTTTGGGGGGGGGGGGGGGAGGTTTGCGTCTTCCTTATTCTTCTCCACTAACTTTTCAGTCCCGAAAAACAGTTGTAACGCACACATTATTAGCAACAATACTTGGCCCCTGAGATACCCTGACTCATTAATCTTCTGCCCGCCCAGCCCTACATTTCAGGTATACAATTGTTTAGCAACAGTAGACAATATCGACTTTAAATCTCCAGCTGTTGCCCATGGCAACTTACCATCACCCTCTGAGCCTGGGGTTCTGGGTCCGTCTGTCTCTGTGCCCTCTTCTGCTCCCGTTGGGGTCTCCTGTCCCAGATTGTAGAATCACCTGAGGAGGGGTCTGGGCTCGGGCTCAAGATGTCCTGTGATCCAATGTCCTGTGACTTTTGGAGTCTCCTGTCCTCCGGATCTCTGCAGTGTATCATCCAGCAAGCCTCGTGTATCCTTGCAAGGGGTCAGAGTGTGAATCCTTCCCCGCTCAGGTACCTCATCTCTCCCGGCACCTCCTGTGCTCTGGGGAACTCCCTCATCAGCTGACGGAGGTACCGGCGTCTACGGGTGCTCCCAGATCCCAGCTCCTCCTCACCACTGCATCCCTCCACCAGGGGCTGCTGCCACCATGCAACCTGCACCAGAGGACACCGCACAGCATCGACCAGGAACATCAAGGCGAGGTGAGTTTAAGGGGTGGTATAGTGTAGGTCAGGCCCCAGGCAGCTTCTTCATGGTGGGAATCGGGAGCTCCTGCACTTAGCAATCTCCAAGCGCCATGTTCAGGCCCCTCCCCCCGGAAGAAGACTCTGTTCTGATGGAGAACCTTGTAAGGGAGTGCAGCTTTGATGATCTCTTGCAAGTCTGCTGATATACCCTTCTAAAAATGATAGTTGCCTTTCTTTCCTGTTGATCCAATGCCTTGGTAGTACCAGAGGTAAATATGAAATATCCAGTCAGATCAGCAAAGAGCCATTTCCTCTTACTAGAGACTAGTAAGTAGATGTGAACTTCATTTTCAGGTACAATATAGTGACCTGTCAATTGGTCAGTAGATGGTGTTCCTTGTGATTACTGGTAAGTACAGCATATAACATCCAATTTCTGCCACTAGATGGAGTCCTTTTATGCCTTTTTTGTTTTAAATGTTTTTTGTTAGTTGTGCTCCATAGCAAGGGTTTTAAATTATATTAAATATTGCCCTGTGCATCGATACTTTCTCGTGAGGTGAAGTCCATTTTGGTGCGAGTAGCTTTTTTTCTTCTGCCCATAGTAGTTTTTTAATGCACCTTTGTGGAGTCAGCTTCTGTATCCCAACCCTCGACATCATCATCTGTGACAAAACACATTAAGTGGAGCACAAGAGTCGATATCAACACACCC
This sequence comes from Staurois parvus, assembly GCF_062004578.1. Lineage (NCBI taxonomy): Eukaryota > Metazoa > Chordata > Amphibia > Anura > Ranidae > Staurois > Staurois parvus. The sequence continues at coordinate 4,425,477 of NW_028317961.1, forward strand.
GCTGGAGTAAGCAATGCAGTTTTTAATGCCTGGATTCTTCTTATCTTTCTGGGTAATATTTTAATCTGAATAAATCAATGCAGGCTGCTGATTTACACTGTGTTGAGTCCCTTTTTGTCCTGCTTTATGGTTTAACCTGTGACTTTTTTCCTGCGTTTCCCATAGGTACAGCAGCCCATTCAAATGAAAGTCGCTGTGAGTCGCTGTGCCTGCGCAAACATCTCTGCACAGAATTGCAAATATGTGAGCCTAGGCTAACGTTTTGGATATCTTGCAAGAAGCTCTGTACTGTATGGTTTTTTATTTTTTTTGTTGTCTGAATTGGCACGGAGTTGACACATTATAACATTAGCAGTGCCAGCCATCATATTTCTCTAAGTGAAAATTTCCAACTAAATTTATGTTGTCCATTCTTTTTCAAATAAGACATTTTCTTCATCACACCAATTTTTCTGTCTTAATATAAACATGCAATGCCTGCCCAAGTCATGTAACTGGAAGCATCATTTTAATACTATCCCAATGTTATATTTAGAAAATAATCTGACAGATAAAATGCATGTTTATTGAACTATATTTACATAAAGGTTGGTTGTACCATAGACCTTCTATGTGCCTGACAAGCACTTTCTAATGTCTATAGGAAGCCTAAGGTCAAGGGCTGCTAAGATGGTCATCTTCACCACAATGTCTGGAGGCCTACATGGTGATCAACACACAAGAGTGCCTGGCAGTCAGCTAACCCACTGTGCAGCTGCAATCCCGCACAACAGCTGGCTCATAAATGCCTTACTGTACTGGTTGCACTGGAACAAGAGCTACATCATTCTGCATTCAGCATAACTGTGTCTGGAGGTCACAGAAGTGAGGCATTTTATCCAGAAAAGCAACAACCACAACAGGAAAAACTGAATCACAGAACTTGGGCCAAAAATTAAACACATTTTGTATCTTTGTGATTGTGTTAAGAACCAGAGATTGAAAAAAAAAATGCAACCTATTTGGTATCAAGATGAGAAAAGCAACAGAACCTCAATAGAATGAGCAATCCAAGGTGATTTGAAAAGGGATCTCCATGCTGAGAAAACATCAAATATTATAACACAAGGAAAGTCTCAGAAGCAAAAAAAAAAAAACAAAAAAAAAAAAAAACAAAAATAAATCTGAGAGCTATTCAAGAGCTAGTGCACAAAAAAACACAAAACTAAAATAGAATAGACTAAGATTGCCAGCTTTAAGGCACATCTTAAAACAAATACTCCATCTCGCTTAAAGGCTACGTTCACCTTTAATTAAAAAAAAAAAAAAAAAAAAAAGAAAAATACACGTATTTTTGAAGGAAAAAAAAGTGCATTTATTATTTTTTTTCGAACAGGAGCCTGCAAAGCATTGCATACACAATCACTGGATGACAGGTGCACGGTCAGGCTCCTGAATACTCTCCTTTCAGTTGTCTCCTCATATCTCTGTACGGGCTTTCAGTTATAAAGCTGGCGGTAGAGTGAATGGACTACGAGACAGCACACTTGTAGTCCATGTATTCACATTTTTTTTTGTATTTATTAGAGGTAGAATGGGAGGAAATCAGAGTACCCAGAGAAAACCCATGCAGACATGCAGAGAACATGCAAACTACAGGCAGGTAGTGCCGCGATTGGGATTTGAACCAACAACCCTAGTACTGCTAGGGTATGGAGAGAACATTCAAACTACAGGCAGGTAGTGCCGTGATTGGGATTTGAACCAACAACCTTAGTGCTGCTAGGCGGAAGTGCTAACCACTTTCTCTGTAAATGAAGGACGTGACTGCTGAGGAGAGGAACCCACACCCACTATCACAGGGGAAGGGGCTCGAGGAGAACTGGGACACATATCTTACACCCTAAATAGAAGTGTAATATGTTCCAAAGGTGAACTTATCCTTTAAATGTAACGTGGGAGAAAGTATGTCAAAACTATTAGTTATCAAATCACCCAACAATTATACAATATGAAACAAGCTGGATAATAGAGGAATTAAAGCAGAGCTCCACCCAGAAGGGGAATTTAACTTCGTAAATAAATATTTGTGAACTGGCAGAGGAAGCACTGGCATGCAGCTCCTGCTCCCTTCATGGTTGCCTGCTTCCTCCACTGCCTTGATACACTCTGATGCTCTGGGATGGTGGATCGGGAAGCCCAGTTCGCAATCAACATGTTGCTGGCCCTGGGCAAGTGCTTCCCTGGTTTGAGGTCGCGTGCCATGAGTTGAGCTGCACCTTAGTCTCCGATCCTTTTCTGTAGTGCACCTTAGTCTCCGATCCTTTTCTGTAGTGCACCTTAGTCTCCGATCCTTTTCTGTAGTGCACCTTAGTCTCCGATCCTTTTCTGTAGTGCACCTTAGTCTCCGATCCTTTTCTGTAGTGCACCTTAGTCTCCGATCCTTTTCTGTAGTGCACCTTAGTCTCCGATCCTTTTCTGTAGTGCACCTTAGTCTCCGATCCTTTTCTGTAGTGCACCTTAGTCTCCGATCCTTTTCTGTAGTGCACCTTAGTCTCCGATCCTTTTCTGTAGTGCACCTTAGTCTCCGATCCTTTTCTGTAGTGCACCTTAGTCTCCGATCCTTTTCTGTAGTGCACCTTAGTCTCCGATCCTTTTCTGTAATGCACCTTAGTCTCCGATCCTTTTCTGTAGTGCACCTTAGTCTCCGATCCTTTTCTGTAGTGCACCTTAGTCTCCGATCCTTTTCTGTAGTGCACCTTAGTCTCCGATCCTTTTCTGTAGTGCACCTTAGTCTCCGATCCTTTTCTGTAGTGCACCTTAGTCTCCGATCCTTTTCTGTAGTGCACCTTAGTCTCCGATCCTTTTCTGTAGTGCACCTTAGTCTCCGATCCTTTTCTGTAGTGCACCTTCGTCTCCGATCCTTTTCTGTAGTGCACCTTCGTCTCCGATCCTTTTCTGTAGTGCACCTTCGTCTCCGATCCTTTTCTGTAGTGCACCTTAGTCTCCGATCCTTTTCTGTAGTGCACCTTAGTCTCCGATCCTTTTCTGTAGTGCACCTTAGTCTCCAATCCTTTTCTGTAGTGCACCTTAGTCTCCAATCCCTTTCTGTAGTGCACCTTAATCTCCGATCCCTTTTCTGTAATGCACCTTAATCTCCGATCCTTTTCTGTAGTACACCTTAATATCATTTCTGGCAACATAATCACAGTCTTAGACTTGCCACCATTGCATGTCTGTGGTCTCTGCCAGTTTGTTTTATTAGATATATTACAATCTTCATCAATACAAAGATTACCAGTACACCACAAGTTCTTCATAAATGTTGACTGCTCAAATGGTTGCAGCAAGCAATACATATTTTGAACAAACCCAAACTTATTCATGCTGCATACAATTACATCACAAGCTACATCAATTGCTAAAAGGTCAAATAAAAATGTCAGGCAACATCACCCACCCTTGAACTTCAAGCACAACAAAATACTTTGTAAATATGGATTAGGTAAACAATATAATCTAAAACAATCTAAAAAATGCTGCTGGCAGGACTTTTCTCTGCAGCATACGTTATTGCAGTGGTGCACATTTGATAAAGGGATTTTGGTAAGTATATTCACTTTGTATGTACTTGAGGATGCAGCTAAGAGCCTTAAAAGTACTTCAAGTGTGAACAATTCATAGCTAAACATACAGCTGCAAATTCTGCTATTGCTCGCACACACCTTCTGCAAACGCCACGCATTATTTGTTTTACTACATTCTCGTACAAACATCTACTGTTAACCTGTTCATCACATGCATTTAAACAATGCTCTGACTCTGCTTATGTAAATATATTAGGTCTACGCTGCAGAACAATATTTCCAGTATACATAACTTGATATTATAGTCTGAACATTGCTTACATAGGTCTATAGTGACCAGACACACTGGTAATGCTTGTCCTTTACCCAGTCTGCTAGACAATCAGATCAAACAATTGTACAATAAGCTTCACACTATTCAAGGGTTTGTCAACAGTGCATAATGCATCAAACTAGTGTGGTCAGCAGTTAACTGTTCACACCAAGTAGACCTCTGACATTAGCCAGTCCTTAAAAACAAGAAAACAAAGCCCCTTTATCTAGCTATAAAGAATGTTAGTAAGAATTTACCTTATGGAGCAAGAGACTGCATACTTTGATCATTTATATAAACTGTCAAAAGTAGAGGTATATTAAATCAATGAAAAAATACAAAACAAGAGGGGGGACTTTTGCTGCTATCAGTTTGATGAATGATGTAGAATAATAAAACCAATGATAAAAAAATAATAATAATAATAATAATGAAGGGATTCAGGATAAAACAATGCTATATGTGTGACAGGCCAGAGCATTGCACACTGGCATCCATGCTTAGATAATCAGCTGTGTGTGGAATATTTATCAGGTCATATTAAATCAGAAAAATCTACGGCAAGAAAGGCTGTCCAACATTTACATCAAATAAAGGTCTCATGGACTCTAGCATATTAAAAGTACTCCTCGTAGGCTTTGGAACTGGCAGAAAAAGTCAGCTTAAAAAAATGACTGTTTTGGTGGGTAATTAAAACACATTTACAGGCGTATGGCATTTAGAAATATATGCATGTAAACGCATTCTTCTGACTAGAATATGCATTTATTCTAGTCACTAGAATGCATTGCGTATATTTACGTGATTCTATGCTCGTTTACATGTAAAAAAGCACAAATACAACTCTCCGGGAATGCAAGTTTGGGTCAAATGTAAGAGGTGGTATCAAAATGTTTTGAGACTAGTTTTGTAACATGCCAATAAATGGCAGCACAAAGCTGCATGCACAGTCACAAGGAACACCGACCTTCATAAATCAGTGTGCCAAAAACCAATCGCCTGTGTACATTGGGAGCAGTGCAACTGGTGCTATTCTGACCACGTGCATTACCACGTCTGCTATTTCTCCATGGACGGCAAGTTAGAACAAAGAGCTGTGTACACACCTAGCATTTTTTTTTTTTTTTAAAGTGAAAGGGAATTCGAAAGCATTCAATTAACATTTTTTTTATAATAAAGACATGCAATGTGGAAATCAATAGGAGAACTTTATATAAACTTACATAAAAACCAGTGAAGACCAAAAAGTGTAAACTTCATCCAAATTTTTGTGAAATGCTTAAATTTGTAAATTTGCAATTTTTTGGGCAGAATTGTGTGTATTTAGTAAACTATCGTGTGCTTAACCACTAGGGGACCGCCCGCAGTATATATACTGCTACAAGGCAGCCCCTGTGCGCAGGCTCACGTTTATAAACATGATTCTGCATTCCGTGGTAAGGGGCGCACGCGACCGCCCTACCCGCAGCACCGATCGCGGCCGCAGGTGTCAATCACCGAGTCCCAGACGGTGATTGCTTGCCGCAGCCCGGCGATTGCCGGCACACACTGTCTGGGAGGAAGGCTGCATTGTTTTCATTGGTGCTCTCCTCCCTGTCAGCTTTCAGTATACTGTTCGGGGGTCACTGAGCTCAGCCTTCCGTAACAGTGTGGAACAGTGTGTAACAGAGAGGTACACCCCCCCGCCCCCTAGTAAAACACTCCACTCACACAGGTAACCTTTGATTTTCTCCAAAAGTTAACCCCTTCCTCCCCAGTGCCATTAGTACAGTGTCATTGGGTTTTTATTTTTTGCACTGATCACTGTATTGGTATCACTGGGTATGTCTGTGACCCAAAGTCCGTTCCCCCCAGTGTCAGAATGTCCGCCGCAGTCCCGCCATAAGTCGCTGATCACCACTATTACTTTAAAAAAAATCCAGTATCTATATCACCATTTGTAAACGCTATAACTTTCACATAAACCAATTAATTTACACGTATTGGGATTTTTTTTTTTTTTAAGCAAAGACATGTCACAGAATACATTTTGGTCAAAATTTGATTTTTAAATTTTTTTACTGGACATGTTTTATAGCAAAACGTCCAAAATATTGTTTTTTTTTTCTCAAAATTGTTGGTCTTTTTTTTTTTTATAGTGTAAAAAATAAAAAAACCGCACAGGCGATCAAATACCACCAAAAGAAAGCCGAATTTGTGGGGAAAAAAGGATGTAAATTTAATTTTGGTGCAGCGTTGTATGACCGCGCAATTGTCAAAGTAGCACAAACCACTTCTGTATCCGCTTCCGGACCATCCTATAGAAGAAATACTGCTACAGGGCAGCACAGGTGCGCAAAATCACATATATATATATATATATATATATATATATATATATATATATATATATATGCGCAATTCGCGCTCCCTTGGTTTTCACGCCCCTCCCAGATGGCGTCAGATTGCCCATCAGTACACCAGTAATCACATTTAACACCTTGATTGCCAGGAAGACGCTCAAACAATAAAACCTCCATTGCTAGTATAGTATCTGAACAGATCAATATATTTGATCAAATCAGCACTATACCACCATTCACATTAGTATAGCGTCCCCAAAAACGCAGCGTTAGCGGGATCAGCCCCGGCACCTGCGTTTAGCCCCTACGCTTACCCCCCCCCCTTCTCCCCCAGCAAGTGCAGTGTCAGTAGGTCACTACTGTCACTTGATGCATTGCACACAAAACCGCAGTGTTTGCAGAATCAGGCCTGATCTCTGTTAGAACTTGCCGGTAAATTTTGATGACTCTCATATGCAGCAGAGTGCCAGTACTAGTGCCACGCTACCTATTGGTGAACTGGCGAGCACCAGCGGTCTAGTACATCTTGGTCTTTCACATAGCTCTTAGATTGTAAGCTCTCAGGATCAGGCCCTCCTAATCCTCTTGTATTGAACTGTATTGTTGCCGTATTGTTTCCCATTATATTGTAAGGCACTGAGCAAACTGTTGACGCTATATAAATCCTGTATTATAATAATAAAAATAATAATAATACCAGCACTGCAGATTGACTTGGTGACGTGGCGAGTCGCATAAGTGCAGTACAAGCTGCTGCGGTGGCGAGCACAAGTATTGTCCCGCAGCCACCAAGAATTCGCGCACAGGCCCGAAGAGCCCCTAGTATCCTTCCGGATGTGCTTGCAAATCCCGATTGGAAGCCCACGAATTCTGAAGCACCCATACTTCCCCCATTCACTGCCCAACTCGGAATTCAGGTGGAAATAGCAAATTTAATTCCTCCCCTTAATTTTTTTGGAGCTGTTTTTCCACAGAAGATTTGTATGCATTGATTGTGGATCAAAGCATTTTATATGCACAACAATGAATCGCTGCCAACCCAAATTCAAACCTTGCCAGACCATTCGCATGGAAACCCATTACGGTTTCCAAATTTATATTTTTTTTGGGCCTTACCCTCAACATGGGCATTACTAAAAAAAAAAAAATGAATTGCGGTTGTATTGGTCCACATATGCGCGTGTGTTCTGCTGCCATGGCCAGGCATAGATATGAGTATAATGTGTTTTATGCATGTCAACGACAATACACTCTGTCGTCCTTGGTATGACCGGCTACACAAAATTCAGCCCCTCTTAAATCACCTTAACCAAAAATTTTCAGATGTCTATACTCCCCAGCAAAAAATCTGCATTGATGAGTCCCTCATTAATTTTTCTGGCCGCCTTGCATTAAAACAATTTCTCCCCAGCAAGCGTGCCAGATATGGGGTCAAGATGTAGAAGACCTGTGAGAGGACAACAAGCTATACTTATAAGTTTTGGATTTATGAGGGAAAAGATAGTCACGTGGAGCCCCCCAGATGCCCAGACTACATGGGGAGTTTGCCCTTTGATAACGTGCATGGGCACGAAACGCGAAAGGTGACCTACTTGGTGACGTCACTCCGCACGGCTCAAGTGGACGGCCGGCATCCATCTTGGATTCAGTCATTGCCAGATGTGAGTTCATATCTCTTTACCTGATGTATTGTTCCATCTCCTAATAAAGTACTACACTATTGGAAGTTCTTTTCTCTGGCTTGTTTGTTATGAGCCCCCCCAAGGTGAATCCCTATTACTCCACATCTACCTTCACGAGTGGTTCCCCCTGCTGGATGGAGAGTATGTTCTTGGAACCTGGAGATGTATGCAGTGTGGTACCGGTCTTGCTGATGTTTGCCAGATGACTCCCAGTGTTCCATTTCCTAGATCCAGATTACCAGGAGTTGGTTTTGATTTACTCAAATGCACATTAGATTGCGCTTTCTGGTTAGTGCAATCTACACTCATTTTCAGCCACTGGAGTCACGGAGTTTCACCTTTATATTGAACTTGGAATTATTTGATTGTACAACACTTTAATACGTCACACCTGGACGTTCTTCACATTACTGTGTTTAGCGCTCTGAAGCACTTTTATCACTAATTTATTGCTTATGATATTATGAAACGCTCTTATTGCTTATGATATTATTAAGCAGCCGATTTATTTACTTATCTTATATAGCGCTGCATATTCTAGGTTATGATTTTATGAGAAGGTTTTACCTTTTATGCCAGCTGCTCTACTTATTTTACCCAGCGCTCATTTGATATTATTACACGGGGTGTAGTAGCAAGATAGTTTGGGACTTTGTGTCATCCTTTTTCCATATGGGGTACCACTTATACGTGGACAATTTTTATTCAAGAGTGCCACTATTTAGACATTTGTACAATCTTGGAACTGGCGCATGTGGCACCGTGTGACCTAATGTGTGCCCACCATTAGAAGTGGGTGGATACAGGGCAGTATATTTAAATGGTGGGCATACCATACATTTTTGTATGGCTGCATACACAAAAAAAAAAAAAAAAAAAAAAATCACTAGATCACTGGACTTTGAATGGTTATACCAGAATGATGCCTCCAGCTGCAGGCATCATCCTGGTATCACTTTTTTCAGCTGGCAATCGGCTTTCATGTAAAAGAAATCCAAGTGGCTAATTAGCTGCAGGATTGCTTTTACAAGCAGCGGGAAACAATGACCCCCTCCCCCGCTGCCTTCCATGGCATTCCCGTGCCATCGGGGGAACCTGAGAATGCAGCCGGTGTTTCTGCCAGCTGACCATAGAGCTGCTTGGAGACCAGAATGGTGACAATCATCTCTATAGCCTAAGAAATCAGAATACATTCCCTGTGATAGCATTAAAAGTGATCCAAAAAAAAAATTAAAGGGACAGTGTAAAAATAATTTTAAAAAATCAAAATTAAAAAAAAAAAAAAAAAAAAAAAGTACTTTCGTTCCCCCGCGTTCATGAGTGTTGACCCTGTGCCAGCATGGAAACAGCAAAACCATGCAAGTGAGGTATCGCCACAAACATCAGATCAAGGGCAGTAATTAACACTAGACCTCCTCTGTAAATCTAAAATGGTAGCTTGTAAAGGCTTTTAAAACATTGCCCACGGATATTAAAAATGTATGCAGTTTGTCGCCATTGCACGGAGCATGCACAGTTTTAAAGCATGTCATGTTTGGTATCTACTCGGCATACCATCATCTTTTATATTTTACCAAATAATTGGCCAATATATTGTGTTTTTGTGCATTAAAAGTGTATTTATTTTTTTTAAATTGAGTTTGAACAATCGCTGTGCGAGTACTATGTGACATAAAAAATTGCACCACCCACCATTTTATTTGCTAGGGTGTTTGCTTTAAAAAATATATATAATGTTTGGGGTTTAAATTCATTTCCTAGCAAAAAATACAGATTTTTTTTTTCATGTGAACAAAAAGTGTCAGAAAAGGCTTGATCTTCAGGCGGTTAGAAGAGTGAATGATGTGTGGCATAAACTTCTAATGCTGAGCATAAAATGCCTCCACCCCCCAAAACGACCCCTTTTTGGAAAGTAGACACCCCAAACTATTTGCTGAGAGGCATGTTGAATCAATAGAAGACTATTTTTTTACCACAAGTTTTTGGATGACAAACAAAATTGTCACCTAAATGATTTATTGCTCACATATGCCATGGGTATATGTGGAATTACTCCCCAAAACACATTCTGCTACTTCTCCCGAGTATGGGGGTACCACATGTGAGAGACATAGACACATCAGGGAATTTGAAAAGAAGCATGTTGAGTAGTTTGCAGATCTCGTTTGTTGCCACAAGTTATTGGAAAATGAAGAAAAAAACCAAACATTTTTTCTTTTCTTTTTTTAGATTTTAAAACCTTGCGAGAAAAAATGAGATGTGCTAAATACTCACTATGCCTCTTTTTAAATTACTTGGGGTGTCTGCTTTCCAAAAAGGGGTCATTTGGGGGGGTTTGGTGCTATCCTGGCATTTCAGGGCCTTCGAAACTGTGATAGGTAGTGAGGACGTGAAATGAGGAAGTTACGCACCTTCAGGCTTTCAAAGTGGTCATTGGATTTCAGGCTCCTGTATGTGGCTAGGCTCCCAAAAAGTCTACTGAATATGGGGATACCACATGTGTGAGAAGTAGCAGAATGTATCTTGGGGTGTAATTCCACATATACTCATGGCTTGTGCGAGAAATATATAATTTAATTGACAACTTTGTGTAAAAAAAAAAATGTTTTTGTCATTTTCCAGAAACTTGTGGAAAAAAAAAAAAAATTCCATGGGCTCAATAAGCCTCTCAGCAGATAGCTTACAGTGTATACTTTCTGAAAAGGGGTCATTTGGGGGTGTTTGTACTATCCTGGTATTTTAGTAACTCAAGAAATGTGATAAGCAGTCAGAAAGTAAAAGCTGTGCAAATTCCATTATCTATACCAGGGGTGGGCAAACTTTTTGACTTGAGGGCCGCAATGGGTTCATATATTGGACCCGGGGGCCGGACCAAGAGTAGATGAATGATGTGTATGTGTCATCCATAGTAAGTATAGTAATATTCCCCCATATTAAGCATAGTAATTCATCCCCCATAGTAATTCATCCCCTATATAGTAATTCATCCCCCACATAGTAATTCATCCCCCACATAGTAATTCATCCCCCACATAGTAATTCATCCCCCACACAGTAATTCATCCCCCATACAGTAATTCATCCCCCATAGTAATTCATCCCCCATAGTAATTCATCCCCCCTATAGTAATTCATCCCCCCTATAGTAATTCATCCCCCCTATAGTAATTCATTCCCCATATTAAGTCCCCAAGTCCCCCCTGTGTCAATTCACTTACCTTTACTCCGTGCGTTCCTCTCGCCGTATTCCCGCGCCGTTCCGGTGTAGCATGAAAATCTGTCTCCTATGAGGATCTGTCCCCCTCGACGTATCTGCGCATGTGCCAGTTTCAGGCATTAGCAGCCGATCGGCGATCTCCGGCACATGCGCAGATACGTCGAGGGGGACAGATCCTCATTGGAGACAGATTTTCATGCTACACCGGTCTCCAGGGCGGACTGTGAAAGGAGCCTAGCGGGAGCCTAACTCCGCGGGCCAGATTAAAAGGTCCGCCGGGCCGTATACGGCCCGCGGGCCGTAGTTTGCCCATTGCTGATCTATACCATAGTTTGTAGACGCTATAATTTTCACACAAAGCAATCAATATACACTTATTGGGATTTTTTAACCAAAAACATGTAGCAGAATACATTTTGGCCTAAATTTATGACGAAATTTTAGTTTTTTGGATATTTCTTATGATAGAAGTGAGAAAATATAAATTTTTTTAAAAAACTTTTTTTCTCAAAATGTTTTTTGTTTATAGCGCCAACAATAAAAAAAGAGCACAGGTGATCAAATGCCACCAAAAGAAAGCTCTTTTTGTGTGAAAAAAGGACATAAATTTCATCTATGTACTGTATTGCATGACCGCAGAATTGTCAGTTAAACTAGTGTAGCACTGTATAGCAAAAAATGGAGTAAATTCCAGTATCTATACCAGCAATGGGCAAAATACGGCCCGGCGGACCTTTTAATCCGGCCCGCGGAGTTAGGCTCCCGCTAGGCTCCTCTCACAGTCCGCCCTGAAGACCGATGTAGCATGAAAATCTGTCTCCAATGAGGATCTGTCCCCCTCGACGTATCTGCGCATGTGCCGGAGATCGCCGATCGGCTGCTAATGCCTGAAACTGGCACATGCGCAGATACGTCGAGGGGCACAGATCCTCATAGGAGACACATTTTCATGCTACACCGGAACGGCGCGGGAATACGGCGAGAGGAACGCACGGAGTAAAGGTAAGTGAATTGACACAGGGGGGACTTGGGGACTTAATATGGGGAATGAATTACTATAGGGGGGATGAATTACTATGTGGGGGATGAATTACTATGGGGGATGAATTACTATGGGGGATGAATTACTATGTGGGGGATGAATTACTATAATGGGGGATGAATTACTATAATGGGGGATGAATTACTATGTGGGGGATGAATTACTATGTGGGGGATGAATTACTATGTGGGGGATGAATTGCTATGTGGGGGATGAATTGCTATGTGGGGGATGAATTGCTATGTGGGGGATGAATTGCTATGTGGGGGATGAATTACTATATAGGGGATGAATTACTATGTGGGGGATGAATTACTATATGGGTGATTAATTACTATGCTTAATATGGGGGAATATTACTATACTTACTATGGATGACACATACACATCATTCATCTACTCTTGGTCCGGCCCCCGGGTCCAATATATGAACCCATTGCGGCCCTCAAGTCAAAAAGTTTGCCCACCCCTGATGTATACCATAGTTTGTAGACGCTATAACTTTCACACAAAGCAATCAATATACACTTATTGGGATTTTTTTTTCCAAAAACATGTAGCAGAATACATTTTGGCCTAAATGTATAACTAACTTTGAGTTTACTATATATTTTTTTTATAGCCGAGAGTAAAAAAAAGTTTTTCGTAAACATTTTCGGTCTTTTTTTGTTTATAGCGTGAAAAATAAAAAGCGCACAGGTGATAAAATACCACCGAAAGAAAGCTTTATTTATGCGAAAATAAGGACATAAATTTTGTTTGGGTACAGCATTTCATGACCGCGCAATTATCAGTTGAATTAGCGAAGCGCCGAGTAGCAAAAAGAGGCCTGGTCATTAAGGGGGGTAAATCCTCTAGGGGGCAAGTGGTTAATCAAAGATGTCTGGCAACAAGGATCAAAATTGCCTGTGAAGCTGAGGAAGGAGGGACTTTTAAATGAAACGACATATCCATTATTCCTGACTGCTAAACTTAAATCAGTATTAAACCCAAAAGTAAACATTTATTATATTGCATTTTACCAATTCATAGATGTGGTGGCTGCAGTCTCTTTTTTAGGCTTTCCTTCTAGTTTTATCTGGTAATCCAGCCAGTTAAAGTGTTACTAAACCCACAGTAATATCATTCTGTATATGCAGTAACACATGCTTGTTATACTCACTGTGGAATCTAAGGGGTTAACCCCCGACACTGTGTAAAAACGTTGTTTGATCCTGACTTCTCTGACTCTACACAATATGTCTTGTCAGGAGAAAAGAGGGGGACACTGCACGAAGGGGAGGATCAAACTGCACATGCTCAGTTTGGGGTGTATAGCTAGAGAGGGTTTTTTTTTTTCTCTTTGGAGAGTGCATGTGATTAGCACAGGGCCAATCAGCACTGTCCAGACAGAGGGTCAGAAGTCCTGCATCCTCCTAGTGCAGAATGAAAACTCCCCCCCACAAGCTTTAACGAGTGCTCGGCTGGACTCTGTTAAAAGTCACAAGACTGCTCTAACTGCTGATGAGAAAAGGTATTCAGCAGTTTATATTTACTAAAATATTCGCATGCCCATGTTCTGTGTACTGGGGGAGAGCAGATTTAAATTGGATACAGAGTCCTGGGTTTAGTAACACTAACTCTGTTTTTCAAAAGAAAAGTGCTCTTTCAGTTACAGGGATGAGACAACCATTTACCACAGGCTGGGGTGCTTTAAATCATCAGTGTTTATTCATGTAAAACCTTTAGCGCAAAAAAAAAAGCTGTTTGCTGTAACCGATTATTAGATGGCCTTTGGCCCCAATTTGTTAGTGTATTTGAATCTGCTAGTACATCAAAAACTCCCCTCCACCCCAGACCGACAATGTTTCTGTCCAAATCTACCTCCTGAGCTCCTTCATCCGAAGTGGGGGCATTCTAATACAGGAGGTGTGTTACTGGACATATCACCAAGCGAAAGCAGAGGGAGAAAGCCACATCTAATAATTGGTAAGCAGCAATAGATTACATTTATGGTTTTGGGTTTAATATTGCTTTAAAGGGAGCCAAGAAACATGCACTAATGAAGAAAGTTTAAAAAAAAAAAAATGTTGCTGACAGTTGGTATTTCTTAGATGTAATAGTTGCTGATTCCATGAGTTTGTCTAGCTTTGGTCCATCCTAACAATGCATAAATATATGAATAGTAAAGACACAGCTTCTTAGTTACAGTTCTAGGAATCAGTGTTTACAGAAGAAAAGCTATTCAAAGATACTTTTCTAAGACTATTTTGTATTTACTGTTTGAACATCCTTAGGCCCCATTCACACTAGATATAGTGGGAACTTGCATTCCCTCTCGTGATTTTGTTTGTGTGATTTTCACGTGGAAACACATGCTGCTCATTCACTTCAATAGGTTGCCCTATGTGCAATTGTCGTTCCAAAGATCAGGGACCAAATTTTGGCCCTGACCTGGTAGCAATTTTACAATTGTTGCAAATTTTGTCATGTGCCAATATCATACCACATTTGGAGTGCTAATCAGGATGATTGGCACCCAAACATACATCTTGCCACGATTTGGAATCACAGACAGAATTGTGGTGATTTTGCCTGCAATTCCAAATGGCCCATATGTGAACAGGGCCTAAGATGTCAGTTGTGTTCTTGTTAGTTTGCAGATAGTCCTCAGGATTCCACCGCAGCTATGAAAACAACTTGGAGCTTAAGGTATAACTCGAAGGTAAACTTTTTTTCTATAACACCGCAATTTTTCACTTTTTTTTTTTTTAGTTCAAGTCAACTTTAAGCCAGTATTCCAATACTCAGAAAAACAACTGGATTCATCTGTGAGGTAACAGCCTGGGCTGCATAACTGTATAGAACAATACAGAACACATTTCTCACTAAGAAAAAGATCCACCCCAATAAATGTTAACATAACATAGTGTAAAATAAACATTGGATGCAAGTAAGTGCCCATGGAGATTTTAACAAGCAATACTGAATAAAAGCAGAGCACAGAGCACTATCAAGCAGTATTGAATGGCATTAACTTGCAGCATATTAAGCACTACTAACAAAAGCACTCAAGTCTAGCAGTAATCTGGCAGAAGCCAATAAAGAAAAGGTCAGCCTGGGACATGACAACTCACGCACTTGTCTGGACCATATTAACCTCGTGGCATTATTTTGCCTTTCATAGAGAACATTTAGACTACTTCTTTCAAGTGCAATAAAATGGTGCAAACTACAGACCCAAACCTTGTACCTACTAATGATGAGTGTTAACATATATTTTATAGCTAAAGCATTTTATAGGGGGCATTGCAAGTTAACAGTACCTTCTGGTCGGTATTATCCCGATAGGTCAATCCAAAATAATCAGTTTCCAGTAAGTTGAGATGTTCGCAAACCTTGGAAAACAGCACCTGACCCTTAGCACGTTTCTGCAAGAAAGACAAAAAGTGAGTCAACTGCGTCATTCAAAATATATATTGTGCTTAAATGTATAGCTTAAAGCAGAACTACAAATCAAAAACACTATTAAAGTCATTTATAAAACGTAAAAAAGCAAAACTACCTCATCCATCCATGTCTCCATGCTTTATTTTGCTAAAAAAATCACTTTGAAAAACAACCCCCCCCCCCCCCCCCCCATAGCATTTCTGGTCGTGTCCTTCTTGAGTAAGGGCAGAAGTCCCAGACTTCTTGGATTCCTTCTGCCCTTAACTCAAGCATGCAGACAGGAGGTTGTACTTAGCTGAGAAAACCCCTCCTCACGACTCCTGGGAGGTTTGACATCTGCTTAGGCATGGAAACCAGGAGGTAAGAAAAAGAAATGTAAAAAAAAAAAAAAATTTTAATGACAAGTAAATATGGTATACTTTCCTATCTATTTACTAATGCCAGCAGCACAAGGATTAAAAATAGTTATTGTTGACAGAGTGAAATTCCACTTTAGGAACAAATACACATATCTAAGATCAGTTATTTTGATTAACTTATTATAAATAATCTGAGCAACTGTCCACTAGGTTATAAATTGTGCAAATAGACTTCTATTGATTTCAAAGGAAAGGTACATGTATACCATAGAAGAAATTTTAAAGCCCTGGGTCACCACACTACATGGGTTAAACTATACTGCAAATATGCACATAATATAGGTTAATATTAATATAGGTGCAAAGCAGCAAGTTTCACTTTTACATGAATCTGGCATTATCTAGGCAAATATCCCATTTAAGGCTTAAATATGAATTCCAGGTGTGATATTTTACATAATTACATTGGTCCAGCTTTGGACAGTGTAACTATACCATGGTAATCTCTGATAGGATGTGGAAGCATCTCCAAAAGGATAAGGTGGAGAGAGTGACATGCCACCACCTCTCCACCTCATCCAGTCAGAGTATGATTTGCAATCATTCAGAAAATTCAAGGCATTCTCTGAATGGTGATTGTGCCAAGTGTCCAACCTCCCGTGTTCAGAATACATCAGGCCAGTCAATCAGCACAGGACCCAGAATCAAGTGGAGATCACTGGAGTAGCGGTGTCTACTTCAATGGTTTCCATCTTCAGGGGGCATCGGCCAGGTATGGTGTATGCATACCTACATTTGTACCATGTAAAAATGTACTATATCTGGAATTCATCTTTAAGGTATGTTGAGTGTAACCACTAGGCATAGGTGCTCAACCTGTGCAACTCCAGGTGTTGCGGAACTACAAGTCCCATTGTACCTCTGCCTTTGGAATCATGCTTGTAACTGTGGAGGACCACAGGTTTAGAACCCATGCCTCATCAGTTGCAGTAGGGAGTGAAAGCTCCTTCCTCTGGCAAAGGTCTTGGCAACAGGATAGTTTCAAAAAGGAGGTTTATGTGTATTGGAGTATTAAAGGTAACCAGCTACAAAACAAAATATCTGAACATGAAGTCTCAAATGGAAGCCAACATTATTATTATTATTATTATACAGGATTTATATAGCGCCAACAGTTTGCTCAGCACTTTACAATATAACGGGAGACAATACAGCAACAATACAGTTCAATACAAGAAAGATTTGATGACCCTGCTGTCTTTTACTCAAACATATACTAAGGCTAGGGAAGCCATCACTACCCAGAATACTTTGCAGCCCAACCAGAAACATCTTCCACAATTATTTTACTTCATGACAGATAATCTTTTAGAAGGAATGAGGTTTTGCTTTTGAAATCAACTAGCTAATCACTAAAGGATACTGTTTTTTCTTTTCAATAACTGATTTAAGAATGTGCCTCTAACAAGTAAATCAGGATATTACCTAAAAATGATAAGCTGGTGAAATTTCAAATCTTAAAAGGGAAAGCGGCTAAAACGCAATACCTGAGAGTCAGGAAAGTTTTCTACTTTGAAAAGAAGCTGTGACTGCGGTGACAAAAATCATGCCATGATAAAGTTTACTGCATGGCATGATGTTCAGGTTTTGGTTTGAACATTTTGGGATTTAATGAGACCTCTAGTTTAACGTTTGCATACAGAAAAGTAAAGCAAGAAAAATGAACAAAGCAGCCAAGCCTTTGTTTACATAGCTACGCAGAAACTTCAACTGCCACTAACATCTGTTCAGCACAACTAGTCAAACAAACTATGGAAACAAGAGCCTTAACTTCCAAGAAAAAAAAAAAATTAAAAGTAAAAAGAAAAAAAATCCCAGCTATAAAGATACATTTTAAAATATATAATTCGTATAACCAAAGCACTTTTAACAAAGAAAGATTTGCCAAAAGTACTAAATTAATCAATGAAGTAGATTACAGCTGTGAACAGCAAGACCAGACCATCAAAAAAATGTGCTTAAGGTTTTGTTCAAACTGCTTTGGGGGCAGAACAGCATCCCAGACAGTATTTTAGGCACTCTGCCTATAGCTTGACCACTCTCCATAGAAAATAATAGACACAACTATGTTGCAGTACTCAATGTTCTTTTATTTTCAAAGTAGTGATATCACTACAACACGGCCCTTTGCTAGGCTTTATCTGGCCCTTGAGGCACTATTCCTCCCAATAACACCAACAATAGGGCACCATTCCTCCACTGACTCCAATGATAGGGCACCATTCCTCCCACTGACAGGACACCATTCCTCCCACTGATTGCAATGATGGGATACCATTCCGGTCACTGACTCCAGTGATGGGGAACAATTCCTCCCACTGATGCAAACAATGGGCTAGTATTCTTCTCTGTAATAAGAGTGATGGGGCATGGTTTATTCCCACTGATGCCATTACATTTTCTACTCCCACTAGCCACAGTCTGGTCCCCCTAAACTCTGAAAGACAGTAAACTGGCCCTTTGTTTAGAAAGTTTGGAGACCCATGTGATAGACCAATCTCTCCCAATGATACCAAAAATGGGGCCCAATGGCACAAAGATGGGACACAATTCCTCCCAATGACGGGGCACAATTTCCACTAATGACATCAACAATTGGGCCCAATGACAACGAGGCACAATTCCTCCCAATGACACCAACGGTTAGGCATTGTGTTTTAAAACGGACGTCAGGACCTTTTTACTCCCAATGGTCACAGTCTGGACCCCTAAAGTCTGAAAGTTTGGAGCCCCCTTCCATAGACCAACACGACGTGGCACATAATTGTGAAGTGGAAGGAAAATGATTATCAACATTTTTTACAAATATTTGAAAAGTGTGAAGTGCATTTGTATTCAGCCCCCTTTACTCCGATACCCCTAACTAAAATCTAGTGGAAACAATTGCCTTCAGAAGTCACCTATTAATAAATAGAGAACACCTGTTTGTAATTTAATCACAGTATAAATACAGCTGTTCTGTGAAGCCCTCAGAGGTTTGTTAGAGAACATTAGTGAACAAACAGCATCCTGGAGCCAAAGAACACACCAGACAGGTCAGGGATGAAGTTGTGAAGACGTTTAACCGATTCCCCACCGCCCTTATAGTATAAGTACTGCTACAGGGCGGCAGGGCTGTGCAAAATCACGTATATACACGCCGCCCTACCCATACCGCCATTGTCGGATAGGCATGTCAATCACTGGGTCCCAGCTGGAGATTCCCCGCATGGCGATCACCATGCAAAGCTGACAGTAGAAAGACCTGTGTGTAAACAACATAGGACTCTCCCTTATCAGCATGGACATGCTGTTTTGTATTTCTCTGATGTGCTGTGCAAAACAGCATGCATCCCTAGAAGAACAACATACATAGTAAAACACACACAGTTAACCCTTTGATCGCCCAAAAGTTAACCCCTTCCTTCCCAGTGTCATTAGTACAGTGTCAGTGCTTTTTATTAGCACTGATCACTGTATTAGTGTCACTGGGGGATGCCAGTAGCAGTTAGTCAGTTCCCATCCAGTGTCAGAATGGCCGCTATTACTAGTATTAAAGGGAAAAAAAAATTCCAGTATATATACACCACCATTTGTAGACGCTATAACTTTCACGTAAACTAATTCATTTACACGTATTGGGATTTTTTTTTTTTTTTTTAGCAAAGACATGTAGCAGCATACATTTGGGCCTAAATTTATTACATTTGGTTTTTTATACTTTTTTATTCAACATGTTTAAAAGCAAAATGTCAAAAATAGTTTTTTTCAAAATTGTCGGTCTTTTTTGTTTACAGCACAAAAAATAAAAACCGCAGAGGTGATCAAATACCACCGAAAAAAAGCTCTATTTGTGGGGTGAAAAAATTCATAAATTTTCATTTATGTACAGCGTTGCATAACCGCACAATTGTAAGTTAAAGCAACGCAGTGCCATATCGCAAAAACTGGCCTGGTCAGGAAGGTGGGTAAATCCTCTGGAGGGCAAGTGGTTAAAGCAGGGTTAGGTCATAAAGAAAAATCCCAGGCTTTGAACATCTCACGGAGCACTGTTCACTCCATCATCCAAAAATGGAAAGAGTATGGCACAACTGCAAACCTACAAAGACATGGCCTTCCACCTAAACCATGGGTGGGCAATCTACGGCTCTCCAGCTGTTGTGTAACTACATTTCCCATGAGGCACTGCAAAGACCGGAAGTTACAAGCATGACTCTACAGGTCCCATGAGACATTGCAAAACTGACAGTTACAGCTATGACCTGCAAAAGCATGATGGAATTTGTAGTTCTGCAACAGCTGAAGAGCCGCAGGTTGCCCACCCCTGACCTAAACTGACAAGCCAGGTAAGGAGAGCAGTAATCAGAGAAGCAGCCAAAAGGCCCATGGTAACTCTGGAGGAACTGCACAGATCCACAGCTCAGGTGGGAGTGTCTTTACTCAGGAAAACTGTTAGTCATATACTCCACAAATCTAACCTTTATGGAAGAGTGGCAAGAAGAAAGCCATAAGAAAGTCCCATTTGCAGTCTGCGAGAAGCCATGTAGGGGACATCGCAAACAGGTGAAAAAAGGTGCTCTATTCAGATGAGACCAAAATTGAATTTACTGGCCTAAAGCAAAACGCAATGTGTGGCGGAAAACGAACACTGCACATCACCCTGAACACACCATCCCCATTGTGAAACATGATGGTGGAGTTATCGTGTTGTGGGGATGTTTTTCTTCAGCAGGGGTAAGGAACCTGGTCAGAGTTGATGGGAAGATGGATGGAGCCAAATACAGGGCAAGAAAACCTGTTAGAGTCTGCAAAAGACTTGAGACTGGGGCAGAGGTTCACCTTCCAGCAGGAGGAGGGTTGGTAATCAGGAATGTCTGTTAAAAAGGAGGTAGATGAAATGGATAAGCAATCTAAAGCAGAACTCTGGGCAAAAATGTAGTCCATTGTAAAGCAAGCGGTGATGCAAGTATGTCACTGCTCGCTGCAGTGAGTGGACCCCAGAGTCTCAGATTGCCAAGTGTAATCCGCCCACAGTGCTGCATAACTATGTTTATTGGGCCAGAAGTCCCCATACCACCCCCCACCCCACTCCCCCGTCTGTCTCACCTCAGATGACCTTACTGACAGACCAGGATTCTCCATCTGTGCCTGCAGGTTATAAAAATGTCAACACATCTATACCAGATACATTGGGGATATAGTGTAATCACACCAACAAAATGTGAAAGTAGAAGAGTGTGCAGCGATGTGTGTGGGCGGTGTCAGAGTTCTATGAGTGAAAACGATGATCTGTCACACACACACCCCACTCGAGATTCTAAATCCTAGGACATGATGGCATTTGTCGTCTCCATGAATGACGACGAACACTAACAGGAAGTGGCAACGCCACTTCTGAGATCCTTTATTCTAGAGTCCAAAGACTGAAGAAAAAGCTGTGCAAGAAATGGAGCCATCAATTTTTAAAACAGTAAGTTTTATATAAAGTGTTCACTTTTAATAAAAATCACATTGGCAGTTTTACTGAAATATCCACATATTGCTATTGTACAGATTTTACCACTATCCCAGAGTTCTTCTTTAAATAATCTAGTATAGTGAGCGAGAATCTTTTATGTATTTACTGTGTGCTTTACACTTATGCAAGTATTTGAAATAATGGAAGTCTTGTGCAAATATGATCCACATGTTACCGCTTCCTGAAAATGAAAGGGTTAAATGACTTTGAATATACTTAGGAAATCAAGAGTTGATGATTGAATGAATGATTTCATTTCTGGTTTAAAGTGTATTTGAATTCATGTGTAATGCTTTTTTCATGGCTTGAGGAAAGGTTGAGCGAAATGGCCTGAAATTGTTGTCATTTTTCATCAACAGTTTTCATTTGAAAACAAAAACATTGAGTGCTCCAACACGGTTTATTGCAATGGTAATTATTTGGGATTGTGGACCGATTCCTGTTGGCAGCACCTTCATTAAGGCAAGCCATAGACAAATCAAATTTCTTACTTTCCACCACGGGCAGAAGGAAAAAAAAATGACTTGATTTCCCCATCAACAGTCAGTGTTGGAGTTCCCTTTAAGATCTAACCCTATGGCCACGATCAAACCTGAACACACAGAAAATATCATTACTCAATAGCTGTTTAAGCACAGGTTCACACAGATGCTACATACTACAGGAGAAAAAAAAGCCTTCATACTGCAAATGAATTGAGCTCTTGAGGAATCCTACATGGCAGTCTTGTTATTTCTGGTATTCCATAACTCGCCCAAAAGTAGAAAATATTTGTTTTGTGCCAGGAGAAAAGCCTGTATTTAATGCTTAGTTGGCCATTCTGAGCAGACTTCATGAGACACTCATTCCCGTGAAACGCGCCTATCTGTTACTGTGTAGGCCTTTCTGACACTAAAACTATTGTATACTTAGCTGACAAGGACAAACACATTACAATGGAACAAGTAGTGAATTCCCTATTAGTAACACAGTTAGGGTGTACAAAAAAAAAGGAAAAAAATGCCACAATGTCTGCCACAAATGTTATGTTACTGAAAACAGGCTGCACTGCCAGGCATTGAGAAATAATAGTTGCTTGGTATGTACATTTACACCCCCCCATCCCCAGACCTGGTATCCACCACTCCACAGTCTAATCAGTGGCTATTAAACCACTCCACATTAGCACTATCCCCCAAAAGCAACCTATTGCCACATTACCTGCACCTTATATTATGCTTTACTACTACTTATGTCACACTCTAACAGCAGCCCATTTTGCTCAGTACAAATAGGAGTTACCTAGCCAGGAGTAACCAAAATGTATTTATAAATAATAATCATTAACATCAGTACTAATTTTATTGTTGCCATTACTAGGTAGCAATGTTTTAATGGAAATTTAACGCTATCATCCCACAATGGTCAGTTCTGGATACTCACATCCCCCCCTCCCCACCAGATGTTTGGGAGGGTGCAAATTAAGTAGGAAGAAATGCAAGCTCTTCCTCTCCTCTGTACTGAGCAGAGTGTAGCTATTTCCTTGGGGTGCGCGACAAATGGTCTTGAACTGCAAGCAGCTATGAATCTCATGTCAGCTTAAATGTGCATCAATTGCTCAGACGTGCTTAACTAAAATATGGCCATGCAAGGCAGTCTTTTAATGCCTTCTGCAATAAAATATTTATTTTTGCACTGTAGAATCATAAAAGTGCGAAGGGGGATGTGTACATTGGAGCAGTTTCTAGGTCATTAATTAGACTGTAATTTGTCAAATAACAAGATAGCACAATCGCCTGCTTTCAGGTGAGTAAACTGCATATGAAGCACTTGAAGGGATTGAAGGGAAAAAAAATAGGTCAACAGCGGTCTCCTTGACAATACTGTTTTTTCTTGCCTATTCTAAAAATCTTGCACTATCTATAAATGACATGTCAGATTATCCTGCAAGAAACATGCAAGATCAGGAGAGAGTCAGTTACTAAAGATATGTGACATGAAAAGACACTTAACAGCACATTTTTCTCCTGTGTTAATTTGCCATAACAGAAAAGGACAGCTTCATGCCATGCTCCGAGAACATACACGTTGACATGAGATTACAAAACATTCTCTGCTTAAAAGTAGGTCAATATGAATTCACATTTCATGGTACAACAGCCAACTCTGTATCAATGAACATATTTATTGTATATGACATTGTACATTTCTACCTAAAACATACTTTCACCCCTTCTCTAAGGACATTGTTTATACCTACGGTAGCAAATTTTTATACACACAGTCGGGATGACACTGAAATCTTAGAGATTCTAACAACCTAAAGTATTGGTCCGGATTTTCAGCAGGAGCTCTGCTAAGCTGGCCATACACCTCAGGATTTTTCTCATTCAGCCCCATGTGCAGGATGAAAGAAATCACTCAATTCCCCCATACATGATAAACCGTGTGGATGGATGAACCTGCTGTCCCACCTTAAAAGTGCTGGCATTTGATTGCATGCAGGCACTGTATGACCAAGAATTGTCCACCTACATCCTTGCCAATTTTTAGAAACAACTTTTTTCGAGCCAGGTGGTGCCAACAGAATGAGTTTAACAGTCAGCTTTCAATTCCACTTTTCGGTGCTGCGTTTGTCCTATATCTGCTAGGAGTTTGCATGTAACACTGGGGGTTGCCTCACTACCTGTTATGATAGTTAAGCCCCGTACATACGATGAGAATAGCAGACAAACGATCGCCCGCTTTTTTTCGCCTGCTAGTCTCACATCGAAAGTGAAAAGGTTACTAAAGATACGAAAATTCTCCTATGAAAGAAAATTTTTTTTTAAAGGGATGTCATGTATTGTATTTGTGTTGTATTTTCAGACGACTACTGTACTGATTAAACGAAAAACGAAAGAATGGGTCGCTCTCAGGAACTCAGTGAATTCAAGCGTGCTATCATGATATGTTGCCACCTGTGCGAGAAGTCCATCCGTGAAATTTCCTTGCTACTAAATATTCCACAGTCAACTGTTAGTGGTATTATAACAAAGTGGAATCAACTGTGAACAACAGCAACTCAGCCACGAAGTAGTGGGCCACAAAAAATGACAGAGCGGGGTCAGTGAATGCCGAAGCGCACAGTGCACAGAAGTCACCAACTGTCTGCAGAGTCAATAGCTAAAGTTCTCCAAACTTCATGTAACCATCAGATTAGAACAACAGTGCATAGCGAGCTTCATGGAATGGGTTTCCATGGCCATGTAGCTTCATCCAACCCTTACATCACTAAGTGCAATGCAAAGCGTTGGATACAGTGGTATAAAGCACACTGCCACTGGACTTTAGAGCAGTGGAGAAGTGTTCTCTGGTGTGACAAATCATGCTTCTTTGTCTTGCAATCGGATGGACGTGTCTAGCTTTGGCGGCTGCCAGGAACACGGCCCTAACCTGACTGCATTGTGTCAAGTGGAAATTATGGTGTGGGACTGTTTTTCAAGGGTTGCGCTTGGCCCCTGAGTTCACCCCTAAGGCGAAGCATACCAAGACATTTTGGACAATTTCATGCTCCCAACTTTGTGGGAACAGGTTGAGGATGGCCCCTT
Source organism: Staurois parvus (assembly GCF_062004578.1). Taxonomy (NCBI): domain Eukaryota; kingdom Metazoa; phylum Chordata; class Amphibia; order Anura; family Ranidae; genus Staurois; species Staurois parvus. The sequence goes on from NW_028317961.1 coordinate 4,450,553, forward strand.
CATATTCCAACACGACTGCGCACCAGTGCACAAAGCAAGGTCCATAATGACATGGATGAGCGAGTTTGGGGTAGAAGCACTTGACTGGCCTGCACAGAGTCCTGACCTCAACCTAATAGAACACCTTTGGGATAAATTAGAGTGGAGACTGCGAGCCAGGCCTTCTCGTCTGACATCAGTGCCTGACCTCACAAATGTGCTTCTGGAAGCATGGTCAAACATTCTCATAGACACACTCCTAAACCTTGTGTACAGCCTTCCCAGAAGAGTTGAAGCTGTCATAGCTGCAAAAGGCGGGCCAACACAATATTGAACCCTACAGACTAAGACTGGGATGCCATTAAAGTTCATGTCCGTGTAAAGGCAGGCGTCCCAATACTTTTGGCAACATAGTGTATATATTTGTACACTTAGTCCTGAGCTTTACACAGCCCTACCACAATACACAGCCAGCCTAGTGACATATCTATAGCAATTAAGCAACAAAGCTAGGGAAACTCCCTTCATCCAGCCTGTCTCTGGACAGTGCATGTAAATGCAGTAGAAGGCTGATGAGCTAAATCTTTCTGCTGCTGTACAGAAGCGGAGATCAAGCCAAGGGATTTACATGAATTGCATATAAAAACATGTTTATACAGAAAAAAACGTATGTATTAAAAGTTATTAATGTAAAGTTGAATTTTCATACATTTTCTACTTGGTAAAAGGAATCATTGAATAAGATTGAGAACTTTCCACGGCAGAAGCACACAGAACAAAAAACCTCACAGAGATGCTATCCCCTCCACTATATGTTAAAAAAATAAGTTCAGGCTTATGTATGGCTTAATGTGGACCTTTCCCCCCTTCAATAAACTTCACAATAACTTGCATCTATGCATGATGCTGATGTGAAATCATCTAACACTGGTTATATATATATATATATATATATATATATATATATATATATATATATATATATATATATATATATATATATATATATATATATATATATATATATATATATATATAAACAAAAAAAACACACTTCCTGATTTACCTGAGGCACTGGTGACACAGCCTGGCTGCACAGATGTCCCTGGGAGAGCACCATCACTGGTGCCTTTCACCTCGCACATGAGCAGTATGAGAGCAGAAAGCATAATTTAAATATTTTTAAATGGGCACATGCAGCACAGAAGCAGCATGAAAAATTCACATATTTAGGTGTAGTTATTTAGACGTTTACATATTGTTAGGCTTTTTTTGCGAAAGGGGGGGGGATCTGTAATTATGAAATAGAAAAAGACACAGAGATAACCCCATTTTTCCTAGTCTGAACAAAACTTGGTGAGATAGAGAACTGCAAAGAGAACAAGACTGCCTTCCAAAAGCTGTTACACAGAAATCTTAATTTCAATGTGGATATGGTAACTTTAGCCCACCTATCCATAAATGTCTTTTATACAAGGTTTAGAAAAGATCTCACTTTTACGTACCTTTTAATTAACACAAATGGGCACAAATTGCACACGACCATAAAATGATTCTATGTGAGATAAAGGAATTATTATATTCCTTAAAAAGACCCTACTGCCAGTCCATGCATTTCAACAAAAATCTTCCCATAAAACTACATGTGCATTAACATATTTAATGCATGTTACTTATCTGTAGAGGCCTCCCTTGTACAGACATGCAAAAGACCTAACACTGCTGCTTAGCACTGCCATCTTGGATATGATCTCAGCAGCCCCAGAGCCATCACTTAAAGCAATAGTAAACCCTTATATATATATATCCTTGAAGTGACTACACTCAGGTGATAAACAGATTCACAGAGATCCTACATAAGTTGATCCAGTTTATCTGCAGCATTTCTCCTGTAGAGCCTTCTAAAACATACAGATCAAAGGATTTTTCTCAGCTCCAGCAGGAAGAGGGCGAGCATCTGACATTATACCAGAGCTAGAGAACAGATCTCCCTGAAACCATGGCCAGGGAGGGGAGGAAAGGAAAGGGACACCCCCCTTCCTCTAACAGGCTCAAAGGGAAACATGCGCAGTTAAGGCTGTCAGTCACCTGCTGTGTGCTGAGGGTGGGGGGGCTCCCAGGAGGCTGTCGAGTCAGCTTACAGCCTTAGTGATTCATGCAGATAGCAATGGGAAGACAGATCAGAGGGAAATAACACTCAGAGCTTTGGATTCAGGCTAGTACACATTATAGAGGGAAAGCATTTGTTCATTTTTCAAGCTGGAGGTTTGCAATCACTTTAAGTGAAACTATATAGTATTCCACTTTGCGCCTTCCTATGCAGCTACATAAAAAGGGAGGTGAAGGGAGGGGTGGAGAAGTTGAACCATCACAAAGTAATTATACACCCCCAGAAGAGGGAACAGTTATGATGTGCAAGAAGGAAGGGGGCTCTGTTAGGAATCAGCTAGTCAATTTTTCTAGCAAGTTTAAATGGTGTATTGCAAGTGGATTAATTTATGTAAAAAATTCAGAAGAAAGCATTTATAATACTCAATTTGTTGTGCTTTTACCTACATTTCCTGCATTTTTTTTTTAATTTGGCAGCAAGGACTCTTTAAAAAAGGTTTATAAAAAGGACAATGATATTACAAACTGCACTTACCTCAACATCACATGTGTATTCCGTTTTATCCAGTAAGCTCACTCTACATGGTACAGTTTTCATTTTTCTCGGGGATTTGAAAGAACTCTCTTTCTTGGCTTCAACAGACTGATTTTCTTTTACCTCCTTTGCTTCTCCCTTTTTCACCTCCTCTTCAACCTTTTCAGTTTCTAGTTTTTCCTCTTTTGAAGGCTGCAAACAAAACAATGACCTGTTATTTAAAGCTTAAAGTTTTAGTGAAATTTTCTTTTCAAATCAGCACCAGGGACAGTACTTGCAACAAACAAAAAGTTTCCCTTGTGCTAGTGGCGGCTGTGTTACTTGAAATCTTTCATCCTCTGCCCCCTCCCCAGATATCCTTGCAGCTGTGATCTTCTGGTGCTGTGGGGGGGTAATACGAGCTGCAATGGGCACAGGGACTCATAAAAAGTTCCAACTCTGACCACCCTGTCCACCCCAATCCAATCACAAAAGCTGTACTACTGGTTCCCATAATGAAAAAAGATCTATGAATGGAGGGCAATTAAAAGGAAGGTACAGCCTCTATGAATGGAACCATGGGTCAGAAAAGGTGGGCATAGTTGGTACTTTTGACGAGTGCCTGTGACAGGTGTCATCATTTGTATTAACTCCAGCAGCACCAGTAGATCACAGTTGCAGAGGTATTTGGAGGGCAAAAGTCTGAAAATTTCAAGCAACCCAGCAGCCACTAGCACAAGGGATAGCTTTCATTAAATTGTAAGTACCGCTCCCAATGCTGGCTACAAGAAATATACGTACAGTGGTTAGACAAAAAAAAATGGAAACACTGCATGATTTTCAGATGTGAAAGTGACGACATGTTTTGCATTTGAAAGCGGATGTAATACAGCAATGTTTTGCTTCTGCTGTGTGATGAGACTCCTAGCTAACAGCTAATGTGCACTGCTAGTACTATGGAGTCATGTCAGAGCTTACTGAGCTTCAAAAAAGACATTGTTGGTGCCTGTTTAGCCGGTTTCCTCTGTGACTGAAGATGCTAATTTATTAGCCATGTTACAAGGTACAGTATCAAAGGTTACAACAGCATATACGGTTTCCAGGAAAACATCATCCGATAAGCATAAGTGCAGTCAACATGGTCAACTGACCGAAAGAGACATTGCATAGGATTGTGACCAGGGATAAGAAAATTGGATTTTATCTACATACTTACCTGTAAAATCGATTTCTTGGAGTACATCACAGGACACAGAGCAGGCCATAATAATAACTATGTGGGTTATATTGCCACCTAGAGGTGGACACTGGCTGACCAATCAAAAAGGAAGTCCTCCCCCATATACCCCCTCATACACAGGAAGTACTCAGTTTTTGTAGCAAGCAATCCAAATCCAGAAAGAGGGAAGGGACCTCTGTGTCCCATGATGTACCCTAAAAAATGGATTTTACGGGCAAGTATGTAGAAAAAAATCCTATTTTCTTTATTGTACATCACAGGACACAGAGCAGACCATAACAACTACGTGTAATACCCCATAGCAAAAACCTTGAGGGGTGGGTGACCTCACAATAACCACCTTCAACATCCCAAAAGGAGCTATTCGGCTGTTAGTAAAGTACTGCGGCCAAAGGCAGAATCCTACGTGGCTCAGACATACACCTGGTAGAGCAACTGACGCCTGGTGGCAGATAGCCCAAGTTGCCTCCACACTCATGGTAGAGTGTGCTTTCACCTGAAAGTGTGAAACCTTGCTCTTCAAACCATAGGCTTGAATGATTAAAATGGGCGAATCCACTTAAAAATAGTTGATTTGGATGCCGCCTGTCCTCTCCTGGGACCATTCCAGCAAAATAAACAAGGAAACAGCCTTTCTAATCTGCACTGTCGTTCTCAAAAAAGCCCTTATTTCCTGAACCACATACAAGGCATGCAAAGATCTTTCTTTTGCTGACCGAGGCCTAGGAAATCATGAAGGCAGGACAATGTCCTGATGGAGATGAAAACTAGAAACCACCTTTGGCAAAAATGACGGATGAGGCTGTAACACCACCTTATCCTGATGTAAAACCAAAAATGGTTCCTTACAAGAAAGAGCTGCCAACTCCAATGCCCTTCTTGCAGAGGTGATTGCCAGCAAAAACAGAACCTTTCGAGTTAGCAATACCAACGGAATCTCCCTGATAGGGTCAAATGGTGGTTTCTGTAAAACTGCCAAGACCAAGTTCAAGTCCCAAGGACACAGGGGCTGTCTGACAGGAGGAACAGTACGCATCATTCCCTCTAAAAAAGTACGAACCAAAGAGTGAGAAGCAAGCGGTCTTTGGAAGAAAACAGCCAAAGCTGAAACCTGACTTAACAGTATCAATAGCCAACTTCTTTTCTATTCCTGATTGGAGAAAAGACAGAATTCTCCCAATCAAATTTCATTCTGTGGATAACGGAGTCTGACACTGCCCTTTCAAATTTAGTGACCGTAAAGCTGGGGGCACTATAGGTCCCTGATACAGCAGGTCTGACTGATCAGGAAGAGCTCATGGATCTCCCACTGCTAGCCTGACAATGTCTATGTACCAACACCTCCTGGGTCAGACTGGTGCCACTAATATCACCGGAATCACCTTGTCTCGAATCCTGTGTAATAGCCGCGGAAGTAGCTGAATCGGGGGGAAAAGCATATATTAGAGAAAACTGGTCCCACACTATCACCAAGGCATCTACCCCTATCACAAGAAGGTCCTGAGTCCTGGACACAAACTTGTCCACCTTGCTTTTGAACCTGGACGCCAATAGATCTATGTCCGGGTACCCCCCAACGCTGGCAGATTGCCGAGAACAACTCGGGATGCAGAGCCCATTCCCCCAGAAACAACCGATGATAACTGAGGTAATCTGCCTGCTAATTCTCTATCCCTGGAACAAAAACTGCTGACAAAACTGGAACATGTCCATCTGCCCAAGCCAGAATGTGATCTACCTCCTTCTGAGCCCTGTGGCTCTTGGTACCTCCTTGGTGGTTGATGTATGCCACTGCTGCAGCACTGTCGGAATGGACCCTGACTGGCCAACCATGAAGCCTGGTCGTCCAATATCTCAGGACAAGCCACATTGCCCAATGCTCCAGCACAGTCTCTCTCAACTAGGGTGCCCAGGCACCCCGGGGTGCCTTGAGGTTTTTCCAGGGGTGCCTTGGCAAAATGTCTAAAAAATTACCCAAAACTTGTATACAAGCCAGCGGGTGGAACAAGCCCGTCTTTTAGTTACACGGGTTTCCACTGTGCACCATTATAACCTTCTAGCCACTGGCAACCTGACAACCAATGACATCAGTCAATAAGGAGGATGTTGGTTGCCTGAATAGCATTCTTGTTTGTCCCACCTCTGCCCCATTCCATCAGTGCTGGGGTCAAGTTAGCTCAGTGATGGAGAAAAACTGAGGGAGAAGAAAAACATTGGAAAACTACTCAGTACCAGTGTGCAAAAGTGTATTTGCTTTGAAAGAATAAATCACCTCTAATGTTGGGTGTCCTACAGTACATGTGTGGATATTGCTGCATTATATAAAACCATTTGAATTGTTTTTCCCATTTTAAAATGTGGTGCCTCAAGACTGTCCATAATTTTAACCACCTCACGTCCAGCCGTTGTATATAAATGGCCGAACGGTGGCAGTGCAGGGTCGGGTGACCGTTTATAAACGGCCTCCCCGCACTCTACTTGTGCGCGCTGCCTGGGAGCGCGCAGCACCGCGATCCGGTGCCCGCTGTGTCCTCTGTACAAGGTCCCGATCATGTGATCACTGATTGGCCAATCAGTGATCACATGCAGAGTAGTAAGCAAGATGTCACTTGTGACATCATTGCTTATTACGAGTGAAATCTGTGAATGATCACAGAGGTCACATGGTACAAGGCTATTCACAACAGCCATGTACCATGTGACAAGCTGTGACCAATCACAGCTCACTCAGTAGTTCTCAATGGCTGCAAGAATGCAGCTAGAGAGAAGGAGAAATTATTGCTTTTACACCCATAAAGGATGTAAAAGCAATCCGTGTAACAAAAAAAAAAAAAATCTTCAATCACCCCCCACAAGTAGTACAGTGTCACCATGGTGACACTGTACTGCTTGGGTGACAGCACAAAAAAAAATACATAAAAAATATAAAAAAATTTAAAAAAAAAGTTAAAAAAAAGTAAAAAAAATATGTTTAAAAATTATAATTTTTTTTGGTTATAAACTAATTTGGGTTATTTTTTTTTTTTTTTTTACTAAAAACATAACGGAATACATTTTGGCCAAGATCTATGATGAAATACTATTTGCAAAATTTCATAAGAAAAACACTTTTTATCAACATTTTGACATTTTAATTTACATAGCAAAAAAAATAAAAATCCCAGTGGTGAATAAATACCACCAAAATAAAACAATAGCTGTCTAAAAAAAATGCTAAAAAATTCATATGGGTACAGTGTTGCATGACCGCGCAATTGTCATTCAAAGTGTGATAGCACTGAAAGCTGAAAATTGGCTTGGACAGGAAGGGGGTAAAAGTGTCCGGACTGGAAGTGGTTAAGGGGGGCCTCGGGACGGTCTGCCTTGACTGAAAAAAGGTTGAGAAACACTGCTCCAGCATCCCGATTAGAATGATCTTTTCCTGCGGCAACCACGTCCCCTGGACTGTAGCTCCATCTAGAACAGCCCCCCAACCCAAGAGGCTGGCATCGGTTGTTGCAAGCTTCCAAATCACTGGTGGGAAAGATGTTCCCTTTTCCAAATTCCAAGCTTTCAACCACCAATTCAAGCTTTGCAGCACCGAGGGGGACAAAGATATGCGGTTTCCAGTGCTGGAATTTTTTTGTTCCATGCCGACAGAATATTCCTCTGCAAAGGATTTGAGTGGAACTGCGCATAGGGCACTGCCTCAAATGAGGATACCGTATTCCCTATTAACCTCATGCAAAGACAAATAGAAGGATACTTCCTGCTCCTCAAACTCTGAACCTGATCTCTCAGGGTGCGGCCCTTTCCTGGAGGCAGAAACACCTTTGCCTGAACCGTGTCTAGGACCAATACCAAAGACTCCATACTCCGTACTGGCTCCAGAACAGACTTCTCAAAGTTGAGCACCCAGCCCAAGCATTCTAGAGTATGAATCGCAAGAGCCACATTTTTTTTCTCGGGCTTGGACCAGATTGACCCTTGAGCAGTACATTGTCCAGAGAACCCAAAATAGATATTCCCCAAATTATGAGCAGCCCCAGAACTGGAGCCAGAATCTTTGTAAACACTCGAGGAGCCGTAGCTAGCCCAAAACGGTAATGCCACGAACTGAAAACGTTGAATTTATATAGCAAATCGCAGAAACCTTTGATGAGCTGGAAATATTGACATATGCAGGTATGCGTCCTTGATGTCTATGGACGCTAGAAAGTCTCCCTCTTGTAAAGATGCGACTACTGACCCCATTCAAAATGAACAAATCTTTAGGAACTGGTTCAGCCTCTTTAAGTCTAGAATAGGCCTTACATCCCCATTTGGCTTTGGAATTGTGAACAGGTTTGAATAAAGTCTCTGCAACCTTTCGTCCAGTGGAACCTCCACAATCACGCCCTAGGACAACAGCCGGTCGAGTGCCTGAAACAAAGATTTCCTTCTCAATGGATTTGTGGATACAGTGGACCTTAAAAACGGGAAGGAGGAATTCCCAGAAACTCCAGTTTGTACCACTGAACAACAGTAGCAGTGATCCGCTTGTCCTGCATCAGCTCTTCCCAAATCTCTGAAAAAAACAAGTCTTTCCCCAACCCGCACAAGTGGGGGCGCCCCTTCAAAATGAGGCGGACACAGAATCTGGCCTGGTGGGCTTCTGCACCAAGGGTTTTTTCTGGCCCTGGTCTGAAATTTGTCCTCCAGAGGTACTGGAATGATACCTGACTGGTTTGAGAGAAGAAAGCAGTGAGGGGATAGAAAATGAAACACCATTTTGAACTCCTTTGAAAACACCTATTAAAACCCACAGGTCTGGGACATCTGTGACCCACAGAATTGTAAACCATAATAGATGTCCCCCAAACTCTTATGAGTATGACTCCCACCAAAGAGAAGTCCTCCTTCAAAGCCATTGCAGCGGTTCAGATTTGTGTCATGACTTGTTCTAAGGCATCAACACAAAACAGCAAAGTGAAAGGTAAGGTTTGTAAAAGCTTTGCCAAAGGAAGATAGAATCCTGTTGGTTGTTTATCAAACCACAGCTATGTAGACAAGGGCAATAAACAGGAATTGCAGCAATAGCGATAATGATTCTCAGGGTGAAAATATTTTCAAGACTTATTCAATTGTCATAAATTGCCCATTCCACTTGCTCATGAATGGGGAATGTCCTTTTAGACTTAACAGGTCTCTTAGTACCTGGGGTGAGAAACTTTCTGCTGCCTCCTCTAACACTACCCCCAAGCCTACTCAATGTTAATGTAGGGGCAGGGGGGCTGGAGAAGGAGCTTGAAATAGAGTTTAAATCTGGTGCAAAGACCAGTGTTAAAATAGGGTCCTGCTCCGATGCAAGTGAAGCATAGGCACATCATGTGGGAACATGAAGTAGTACGCCACATCCCTGGTGTTGACTGCCTTGTACTGAAGTCCTTGTGGCAAAAGGAGCAAGAAAGCACCGGATTGCGTTGCAAACGTCACTAGGCGGAAGTGGCGATAAACTGCACACCTGTGAACAATGGACTTTTATAGCAAAATTTGAAAAATTTAACACTGTATAAGTGACCAAGTTTCAAATACATTCCTGGTTTCCAGATAGTTTTAATGTATAAACAAATACTATTCAGGATACACAAATGTATAAAGCAGGTAACAGATTTTATGCCCTACATTTACTATGGGGCTACAGTAATGGTCCAATAAACAGTATGACCCTGGATTACCTGTCCATGTTGCTGGTCCCTATTAGGGTCCAGGCTTCTCCAGTAACATTGAGCATACTCCTGAAGGGGTCTTCAGGGTCTGAGTTCCATAGGGATGGACCATGGCCCTAGACATGTAAAGCACACTTCAGCACACTACACACATTGCACCAAGTGTCAAGGTGAGCCCGCAAGCAGGAACCAGTGCCAAAAGAAACATTACAGGCCGTCCACACAGTGTGGAGTCCGAGTAAGACTCCCACAGGTACACCAAGGTTGCACTGATCCAGATGTACTGCTTCTATTTATTATAGATACTGATATAGCGCCATCAGTTTACGCAGCGCTTTACATATATATTGTACATTCACATCAGTCCCTAACCCTCAAGGGGCGTACAATCTAAGGTCCCTAACTCACATTCATACATACACATACTAATAGCATGTCTTTGGAGTGTGGGAGGAAACCGGAGTAACCGGAGGAAACCCACGCAGGCACAGAGAGAACATGCAAACTCTAGGCAGGAGGTGCCGTGGCTGGGATTCGAACCAACGACCCTAGTACTGCCAGGCATAAATGCTAACCATTTAGCCATTGTGCTGCCCATGTATTAGAAGACAGGTTGTTTGAAAAACTGATTGCAGAATCCAAAGTAAAAAAAACTAGTTAAGCCAAGAGTGATTTCTCAGGGAGAAGAGGTCCATCACCTTAGGACACTAACAAAAAACTGAGTACTTAAGGAGTGGGGTAGGGTTATGGGGAATCGCTCAGGACGTGTGTCCTCAGAAGCTGTCAGTTTTCAGTCACATGAAGGTACCAGCCTATAATTCAGGATCTATGAATATCAAGCCTGTGTCCTGTACTGTACAATTAAGAGATTCAGATTCTTTCAAAAACCACATCACAACTGGTTGTCTTCAAAGTTTGACATTTAGAGAAGATCAATAGGAAAAAAGGAGTGGTTTGAAGCTTTAAAAAAAAGGCATTGTCTATGGAGAAACTGAAAGTATGCAAAGGAGAATGTAAGCAATTAATGTTTAAGAAGGCAGGGACATTGCAAATGCGATCTTAACCTAATGTTGGCAGAAAGAAATTACAGTGCCATTGTATACCTAATGCTGTGCACATAGATTATACTTTTTTTTTTCTTTTTTTTTTTTTAGGCTGAAAAGAATAGCACTACACAGCAGTGTAGGCAGAATAAGATCATACCCTCCCCTCCAAACTCATTTCTAACAGGTCACCTGCACAGAATCAGCTACTTTTGTCAGGTTTAAATGGAGCGAATCAAAATCTTATTTCTGAAATTGCAGAGAAACGGGAGCCAGGTAAATTTGTGATTACAAGGATTTTGGAAATATGGTTAGAACACATAAAATATTATTAAAGAAAAACTCCAGATTCAGACAAAATAATACAAAAAATATGTTTTTCTTTATACCAGTGCACCAAAACGGCAAGCACCATGGGCTTACAAAATTCACCTAGTATATCCTATGCAACTTGACAGTGAAATGAAAAGTAGAAGGTCATCATGAACTGTTGGACTGAACATGAAGCTGGGTTAAACAAAAATGATCAAAAGGGCACTGTCAGTTTACAGATCAGCCTCAATGTGATGCCAAGCTGATGCAAAAAAAAAAAAAAAAAAAAACCCACAGAAAAACACACTGGTGGAAGCAATTATGAACAAAATACTATAGAACAGCTAAATCAACTTCTCAGTCAAGAGGAATCTATTCTTAAGAACACAATTTGAAGAGGAAAAAACAAACGAAAAAAAAAAACACTAATATTACAACTCAATTTGATCTGTGATGCTTATACTGGATTGTGAAATATACATTGTGCCCAAATAGGGGTTGGGTAGTTCAAATTCTGCCTGCTGTCTAGGGGGTGATGGTTAAAAAAAAAAAAAAAAAAAAAACACAGAAGGGAGGACATATAAAAGGATATGAAACACATGTCCAAACTGTCCATAGCAAGCAAAGTTCATCTTCTTTCTTCCCACTGAAGGAAACTTGCTTGGTTGCTATTGACAAGTGCCCCACTTGCTTATATAAAATATCATCTTTATTACAATATTACATGGACAAGAAAAAAAAATCCTCACTTAACATGACAGTCTGGCATACAGACTCTTCCTTTGTCAAAAAATAAGAACATAAGTAATAGGGAGAGCCTTGGCATGCAAAATGCTATAGCTCTCAATAGAAATAAGAACCTACTGATTTCCCTATGCACACTTACAACTGAAATATGTTTTGGGTAGTCTGTCCCTTTTCAGCTATAATTAAAATACACCCTTAAGAGGGTACTCAACAGGCACCAGCACTGCAAGTGATGCCCATACTCTATTTTTCAGCAGCTGAATATCTTAGGCCGTTGTAGGTTGCAAAGTTTGGAGAGAGCAGGGCCTGTTATCTACACTGCAGGGAGGTGTTGTAGGATTCAGGACTCCTAGGGTGCATGAGAAAACAACCAGATGTGTGTGCAAGCACCTCTTTCTGTATGCATCGCAGTACTGGAATCTGTTTAGCACCCTTTGGATCCTTGTCAGGTGTGCTTTAGAGCTGTGGGTAAAAAAAAAATCCATACAGATTTAGTTACATCATTTACAAAAATTAAAACTGAATTCCAGGAATTCAGCCACTTTGTAAAAAGTGAAGGCACACTATAAGTTAAGTCCAAGGAGCTGCATAACCTCCCCTGGGCTTATCTCAATTATGTAGATCTGACAGGTTTATTGTTCTACCAGGAATTACACTCTAGACACTCAGGGCTGTGAGAGAAGAGAAAGGCATACAGAGCAGCTATGCCCACCCCTCCACCCTTGCTGTCCATTCAAAGAAGCCTTTGTATTTTGTGAATGTGTTCACAAAATACATAGCTTCTGTAATTGAGCAGGCGGAGGGGGAGGGGGTGATCACAGCAGCTACACCGACTCTCCCGTTCAAGATGCATAGCTCAGAAGGATCAGCATTGCCTTGCCAGAACTATGGCGATAGAGGTCTTCCCAGAGTACTACAAAGCTGTGAGATATAAATAATAGAGATAAGCCCAGGAGGTGTCATGCACCTCGCTGGACTTAACTCATAGTATGCCTTCATTTTTTACAAAGAAGCTGGATTCCTGGAATTCAGCTTTAATGGTCTGACAAGGGGACATGCTCCCCTTTCCTCCTCCTACACTGAGAAAAGGTAAAAATGCTTGTAACACAATGAGGGAGAGAATCCTGTGACTGATCAGACTACCCCCACCCCCCTTCCCATTCCCAGATCATGTTACACGCAGCATAAGCAATGAAAAAACTTTTCTCCATGGAGGTTGTGTGCCTCCACTGGACCATCTGTAGTACTACTATTCTGCCTAAGACCCGAAGCTGTTAACATTATAGCATTGAAAGTTCAGATTTCTTCAAGTAAGTAATGTGGCTAAATCTGTAGGGACTTATTTATAGCTAAACTTCAGCTTTAAAACAAAAAGGTCAAGGGAAAATAAAGAAAATATATACACCGACCTCTGCATTGCACACTGGTAGTTTATCCTCTTTGCTCTCTGCTTCTGCCTCCCCAGCTTTATCACCTTCTGATTTTTCATCATGGCTGTTCACTTGTTCATCTTTCACCTGCTTTGCATCAGATGACTCTGCCACATTATCTTTGTTATCCTCCTTGGAGTCGGATTGGCTTAGGGATTTCTGTTTCTTGAGCCATGGTGGGAGAAAGCGTGAAATTCCTTTGCTTTCATGTGCCTCCTTTTCCTTTTTCAGCTTTCCTGGGCTCTTCTCTGTAGGACTGCTGGGGGAAGAGGGATCTTCAGTTGCATTCGCTTGGTCTGACTCTCCAGGGTTATTATTTTCAGAGCTGTCAGCTGCTATATCTGTGTTTTCTTCTGCTTGCTGACCTTCTCCATTTGAGTTTCCTGATGGTCCATTCTTACTTTCAGGCTTTTCAGAATCATTCACTTCAACTCCAGGACTTGCTTCAGTTGTCATGGTCTCGGTCTACGCTGCAATGGCAAAAGCACAATATTAGTCACTCAGTTTAGAACAGCAAGTACAGTATCTAGAGTCCTTTGCTATGGTCTTTAACAAAAGGAAAACTACAATTTCCATAACTATCCAGTGGTAATACTCTAAACAGACATGTTGCTGGAGATGTTTATTGATAAAATGATGCACACTGAAGGGGAGGAAGGAAGCATACTGGAGCTGTAGAATAAAAAAGGAAACTGGGAGTCAATTGATGACGTCAATACACTTTACTTAAGTTTAAACTTATGACATAAGCTACATGACATTTATTTAAGAAGGTATTTGAATTTGTTTCCCAGAATGGTTTCCTAGACATAACTACTTACACAGATGGTTTTTGTAATAAAGACTTGTTTGCAGGCTTCTAGTGCTTGTGTTACAAATAAGAAGCACAATGAAAGATATAGAAATTGCACAGTTCATGAAAACACTATTGAGGCAGCATATGCATATTGTTCAATTGTCTTTACAATAGTCTTAGGAACACAACACTGTGGGACTTGAACTAAAAGTAATGTATAACTTTGAAGGTATGCATTAAATGTACTCATTTATGTAGGAAAAGTGAAGAGAACAAAATATTTGCTTACATTTCCCCTCTTTCTCCCCCCCCACCTTTTTTTTTTTTTTCTTCTATTACTTAAACATATGTGATATTGTATCAGGTGCTGTACCCGCACTCACCATCTTTAGTCTTTATGTCACAGGGAACCAGCTGTCTCTCAATGATGCAGTAAAATATCTAATGTGTAAACAGACAAAGATCTGGCACCATGACCAGTTATATAAGATAGCAATGTCTTCTGGGACTTCAACATCACAAGGCATTACCTTTCCTCCATTCATAGAACAGTATTTACACAATCAAGGTGCCAGATCTCTGCGCATGAGTGTGTGAATGTGTGTATCCCAAAAAGGGGACTGGTTTAGATTCGTATCCAAATTGGTTTTTCCATTTTAAATAGACAGACCTTTTGCTTTGTTCAAATTATAGTAATTAAAATTATATTAAAGTTTAAAAAAAAAAAAAAAAAAAAAAAGGGATTATACTAACCTGCTCTGTGCGACCACACAAACTACACTGGTAAGCCACAGCCCTCACTCTCTCCTCACAGAGTTCATCTGAAAACAGAAGGTGACTATGACCAGGAAGTGAAGAGTGGTGCTTCATCTGGCACAGTTCTGGAGCAGTGAGAGGAGTAAACAAGTGTTTGGGTATTGGGAAGGAAAAGGGGGGGAGGGATTTCATATAATTTTTTTTACCTTAATGCAGAGAATTCATTAAGGTACAAAAAAAAATAAAAATAAGGACAGAGTCCTCCAATACGTCACAAACTGTATGCGATTACCCTGATGAAAGCAATTAAATATTGTCCTATTTTCTCTGATTACCGCAATCATATTTCAATTTGCTCACAACTTTAATTTTAAAAAATGCAGAAGACCATGGTTGTTCAGGGATGTACTTGTGTTTTGTTAATGTATACCATGTCTTTGGTATCTCCCAAAAGAACTCATCCAACGGAAACGGAGTATACACTACTTCATTTCAAAACTGTATCCATTGTTCAGAAACACTTATAATGTAAAGAAACCTTTCAAGGAAAAATCCTATCCTGAATCTGGAGAGACCGCGTAATACCAGCCCTGGATAAAGTTTTCACAGATAAAGAGTATCTGTCAGCTATAGAATAGGAGCTGGGATGGAGGTGATTATTCACATCATTTCTTGCGTCCTTATCCAGCAGCAGTATAATGGAGAAATACAAATGGCTTTCTTTACATGCACAGAAGTAAAATTTAAATCTTATTCTCCTATGCTTAAGGTGTACAGTATGTTACCCCAAAACTGAAGATTCCATATGTGGTGGTGCCTTCATAGTTTTTTCTAAATGTAGCCTGTATCCATTTTATTTATTATGTTGCTGCAAAATATCAGATGGTGTCAAGTGTGTGTGGCGGCAACCAGGTGAGGAGTACAAAGACAAGTGTGCCTGGCCTACAGTCAAGGTGGGAGTGTCATGGTCTGGGGCTGCATGAGTGCTGCCAGCACTGGGTAGCTACAGTTCATTCAGAACCATGAATGTCAACATGTACTGTGACATATTGAAGCATAGCATGATCCCCTCCCTTTGGAGACTGGGCCGCAGGGCAGTATTCCAACATGATAACGACCGCAAACACACCTCCAAGACGACCACTGCCTTGCTAAAGAAGCGGAGGGTAAAGGTGATGGACTGGCCAAGCATGTCTCCAGACCTAAACCCTATTGAGCATCTGTGGGGCATCCTCAAACGGAAGGTGGAGGAGCGCAAGGTCTCTAACATCCACCAGCTCCATGATGTCATCATGGAGGAATGGAAGAGGACTCCAGTGGCAACCTGTGAAGCTCTGGTGAACTCCATGCCCAAGAGGGTTAAGGCAGTGCTGGAAAATAATGGTGGCCGCACAAAATATTGACACTTTGGGCCCAATTTGGACATTTTCACTTAGGGGTGTACTCACTTTTGTTGCCAGCGGTTTAGACATTAATGGCTGTGCGTTGAGTTATTTTGAAGGCACAGCTAATTTACACTGTTATACAAGCTGTACACTACTTTACATTGCAGCAAAGTGTCATTTCTTCAGTGTTAGAAATTCTGAAGAAATTTCTTCAGTGTCATCACATGAAAAGATAAAATATTTAATGTGAGGGGTGTACTCACTTCCGGGAGATACTGTATATACAAATGTAAGCAGCTGCAATGTTATTTTGTGGGTGTGCTATCAGGGAGGTAAAAACATGGATCAACTGCCTGTTTTTTTTTGCTACCCATATAATTTAAACCTTAAAGCGGAGCTCCATCCAAAAGGGGAAGTTCCATTTTAAGCACTAGTCCTCCACTCCCCATGAATAACTGGTACCTTTGGGGAGTAGGTGCACGATCTTTACAGGTAACCGCTACCACTTCCCCTCTGACTGCCGAGGCTATTGGAAGCAAAAGTTCTCCTTTGTCATCCTCCCTCCCACAGTGTTCTGGGACACGTGGCAGGTCTCAGAAGACCAATTACAATGTGCAGCGCTGCTCGTGCATGCGCAGTGGGCACCCGGCTGTGAAGCCGCAAGCCGTCACAGCCGGGTGCCCACACTTAAGGACGCCGGCACTGGGGACAGAGGACAGCCGGAGGACCCAGCTGCAGTAAGCACACCGCTGGATCCTGGGAAGTCAGGATCTACTCAGTCAGCAGCTACAGTTTATTGTTGAGGAGAATTTGATGACAAGAAACACTGAAGGTGAAGGAAGGAAATGTTTTCATGTTTATCTGAATAAATTAAATTCTAACTGTGGACTGAAGTGACCATGAGCTTATAGCAGAGGAGGAATGGAGGTCCGTATGACATATGGACCTGGCTAGCTAGAAGCAGTGCTGTAGTTCCGTACACCGTACTGACCTGGCAGTGAAAGAGTTAAACGGAAAGGAGAAATTTGGGGTCTTTTGGACCCCAGGATCCCTCCTTAAAGAGGACCTGTCATGCTCATTTCTATTACAAGGGGTATTTACATTCTTTGTAATAGAAATAAAAGTGATCCAAAAATATATATATATATATATATATATATATATATATATATATATATATATATATATATATATATATATAAATAAAAAAAAGACTGTAAATATAAAAAAGAAAATAAATAAAAAGAAAAACATTTTAAAAGCGCCCCATCTTTCTGTGCTCGAGCACAGAAGTGAACGCATACATAAATGGTGTTCACAGCACACATAAGGTATTGCCGCGAATGTTAGTGAGAGAGCAATAGTTCTAGCGATAGACTTCCTCTAACTCTAAACAGGTAACCTGTAAAAAAAAAAAAAAAAACTTTGAAAGTGTCACCTATGGAGATTTTTTAAGTACCGTAGCTTGTTGCCATTCCAGGAGCGTGTGCAATTTTAAAGGGTGACGTGTTAGGGATCTATTTACTCATCTTAACATCCTCTTTCATATTCTACAAAAAAAAAAAAATGGGGTATTTGTGTTTTGTTGGGTTTTTTTTTACATTATTAAACCATTTTTTTTTTTAAATTGTGTTCGATAAAACGCTGTGCAAATATCATCTGACATGAAAAAAATGCAACGATCGCCATTCATTCTCTAGGGTCTTTGCTAAAATAAAAATATATGTTTGGGTGTTCTAGAGTAGTTTTCTAGTAAAAAAATACAGATTTAAACTTGTAAACAAAACGTGCCAGAAAATGCTTGGTTTTCAAGTGGAGTTCTATAGTTACAGCATGCACTTTCCTTCTACTGTATAACATCAGTATTGTAAGAACAATACAGAACAATACAGTTATATTTCACAAATCAATAAAAGATTCCCTGCATGCATTGCAGCTTCTCCTCTGCTGTTTACATAACATTTCTACATGAGACTAGATAGCCCATGGTTCCTTACTGACCACCAGAATTATTTCCTGTACTGACTCCGCCTCCCAAATTGATATTCAAGCAAGCGCTATTTAGACTAAATAAATAAATACAGTAAAGCAGCTTGCAAAAGAAAAAAAAACCTCTAAATCCTTAAAAGCATCTATATCATAATTGCAGCGCTAAAAATAACGATAATAGCAATATAAAGTGATAAGTGAAAAAAGCGCTAACAGAGAGCGCTATAAAGTGACAATAGTGCATCCTATATGGACGAAAATCAGTGACATAAACACACAACATAAACATATAATAGTCCACAAATTAGTCTTCCTTAAAAAACCGTGCTAATATCATCCAGTGTGTGCGGGTATTGGTTGCTCCTTACAAGATTCAAACAGATAAGGTGCTCGTGACTCCTTGTGGATAGGAAAAATGAGGTGCGCTTGCACTCACCTGACGCACACTAATGTGCATGTAAATGGTATACAGTAGGGCACTAGTGGTCATCTAGGAATAGATGGGGATAAGGCACTTCTCAGGTACTCGTTACACCCTGAAACGGACTCCAGACCTCGCCGTGGGACCCTCACAGCAAAAAGGACAGCTCCTCGGTGTTAACTCCACCCGGCTTCACAGCAACTCAGCAATGCTGGATATCCACCTTATACCAGCTGAGACAACCAAAGAACGGCTGCACAAATGCTAAAGAAGCCTTTTTTTTCATCTCCTTCCCTCTCTTCCGAGTTCTCGTTTTATTTTCTGCTTTTTCTTCAGTTTCTGTTTGCTTGTCTGCAGTCTTGGTCGGGACGGCTCTGTGGCGCTGAGTAGTCGGTTGTTGGTGATCTGATTGGAGAATCCAAGTTGTGTCTCTCCAGACTTCTCTTCTACCTGGAATATGCACAGATACTCCGGCTGGACCGTTGCCCCCGGGCGGTGTGTCCGGAGAAGAGGGCTAATGCGGTACAGCTGTGGGGCGATGAGGGAGCGGAGAGGATGATCGGACCTTGGGAGGACTCAGCGCCACAGAGCCGTCCCGACCGAGACTGCAGACAAGCAAACAGAAATGGAAGAAAAAGCAGAAAATAAAAACGAGAACTCAGAAGAGAGAGGAGAGAAAAAAAAATGCTTCTTTAATGTTTCAATCTTGCACACAGAGATTGACGCGGTCATCCATTTTGCTCCAAACCCCTCCATATTGTATCTCTCTCTCCCCCAAATCAGATTCCTCCAACATCCCCCCTCCCTCTCTGTTGAGTGACATGTGGTCTGTTTGTTGCAGAGATCACAGGCAGCAAACTCATTGGGAGGGCGTCAGGACTATAAAACCCCCATCCGAGCTGGTACCTAGATGCCTGTTAGCTCGCAATCTGGGATATCGTAAGACCATAAACCAAGCCCTCACGAAGCTTCAAAAGACCTTCTAGGGAGTTGTAAAAAAGACTTACATTTTAAAACACAGTTTTCCATATAATTTTATATCTCCAAATAGGAAATAATTACACAAACATGAAGCACATATTCGGATAGCTCACTTTAAGACAAGTCGCCTGGTATATTACACCCCCTAGCTGGCATAAACAGGAGAGCAGAAAATTATCTCTCTTTAGCCATCCAAGCAGGTATCTCATATTTCATATGTAGACGTTCCGCAGAAGATTCTGGGCATTAGTCTACTCGTGGATAGAATGTTATATGTACCTAAGAAAAGTTATTGGCCATAGTATAATTTGTGATGGCTTTATATGTATATAATTGAAACACAGTGTGGAATTGAAAACATAACTATACATTTTGACCACAGATGCACTTTAAATATAACTAAAGGATTTTTTTTTTCACTTTCGGGTAGAGTAGAGAAGACCTATTGTTCTCTGTGCGTTAGGGAGATTGATCCTCTGTTTGTCATGTTTACTGCTTTCAGCAAAAAGTGGAAGTAAAATAAAATCCCAAATTTCGGGTCGTCAACATAACTGTAATTGAAGGGAAAGTCTTCCAATGGGGCCAATAGTTCTGTGAAAACCAGGGATTTTTTAACTTTTGCAGGCGTTTCCTCTGACTTCCTGTTTTGGCTATGGGACAGAAATGAAGGAAAATCTCTCCAATGGGACACAGATGGCAGAAAAAAAACCTGTTGTAAACCCTCACTTACTGTAACACAGCCTACTTGCTTAGGGTCTCGGTTTTCCATGTGGACACTGCTGTAACCACAGTTCTAACCACTTGCCAAGCAGCAGCAGTATATTTATTGCTGGTCACCTGCTTCCCCAGGCACTCCCCTGGGATGTGCAGTGGCGCACTCTGAAAACACGGTGTTCACCGAACACAGCAGATTGTGGTGCTTGGTATCATGAGTGGCCCAGATACCAAGTGATCGCTTTGTGAGAACATATTACATAGTAAACAAGAGTCATGCATGGAAGCAGCATGAAAGAAAAGATATTAACATTTTCAAAAGGAAAGATCAGTAAGATGTTCAGGCAATGGTAGACAGTAAACAGAAAACTGTAATTTCCTACTTCAGTAGAAAATCCCTCCCCCGAAAAAACAAATATGACCAATTAGTGCTCCAAAGCAATATCAGTGGTGTTTGGTGGTACCTGAGATATTGTGATCACTGCCCGATCGAGCTAAGGCTTCCTTTCACCAGGATATGCACGCTCTTTTGTACGTTCCCATGTGTTGTGTTTAGAGCAGCCCATTGATTTGAAAGGGCTGCCTATGTGTGAAAAAGATGCAAAAAAGGTGCGGGCATCAATTTCAAAATCACGCCTCACCAATCTGCATGGTACTGCAGTACCATGTGTTTTGGCACATTCATTTGCAAGATGTATGGGGGTGCCATTAAGAATTATTGCCACTGCTAGACTTCTGTAAAGAGGTAGCTCAGTTTTTTTATTTTGCATTGTTGGAAAGTACACAATTTTGCACATGTTCCTACAATGCACTTGGGTGATCAAAGCCTTAAAGCATTCTGTAGCTTCAACTTTAGTTACCAAAACTTAAAAGAAGCAATAAACTGCAGGGCTAACACTTTAGGCACCTAGCAAAGGTAAGTAACGTCTTTTCAAGGTTAAGTTAGTTTTATATCAAAGGTTAGTATTCGGGTTAAGGAGCTAAAAATAAAGTTAAGCGTTCAGCTTGAAAAGGGTTTTAGGTTAGCTTTAAGTTACATGTTAGGGACATTTATATGAACCTTTTTTCTTTGACATTTTCTGCCACTGAAAGCCAGGCACCAATCTCTGTCTGTAAAACCTTTTTTTTTTATTTTTATAAGGTTCATACAGTAAACTAATTATTTGTAAAAGATCAATGTAACCATATCAATTAATTTCACATTCAGAATGATATACTGTCCACGAAGTCAAAATTCAGGATAAACTGCTAACAGCAGTCTACTTACTTGTATTCTTTTCTGCAGTCTTCTGAGGAACTAGTAATTGTCAGTCTTGCGTATAATACATAGCAATTTAAGAGTATTTTAGTCTTGCCTATAAGACACAGACCACAGTGTTGTACACAGTACTAGCAGGCACCTGATGGAGACAACATGGCTTGATCAAATGCACTTCTCGGTGGGAGGAAGCCAAAACTAAAGCAGGTTTACCAGGAAGGCTAATACAAAGATGTCTAAACCTTAAAAGTATGGACAGTTGTTGTTACATTACCATATTACTTAAAAAAAACAAAAACACTTTCTTACTTAAAATTTGTTCAGACATGTCACATGGTAATCCATATATGCCATTACCTGAGAGCCTAGCAGTAGAACTATCAAATGTCCCTGCTCTTGGAAATGCTCTCCCTAAACAAATGTAGCTTTTTTTGGAGCGCCACTGAAGGGTCCAAATTAGAATGATTAGTTCCCGGGTGGATTTGATTTAAATCACTAGTGAAAAGGCTTGATTTAAATGATAATTTTTAAAGAGCAACTATCATCTGTACCGCAGCACCTCCTCCTCTGACCGCTGATAGCCCCATTCACTTTAATGGGATGGCTGGTGATGTACCAGTGACACAACAAAGTGAGGGACGTGGAGGCAGCAGGTGAGTGGATGTCCACTAACAGGCACTGTCATGATGGATCTAAAATGACAAGTGCTCTTTAAATGTAAGGAATCTGACTCATTCTTGCAGGTAGTTAGAATCTTTAATATTTGCAAACCAAATGAAGGTTTCCTTTTTAGAATATTAAGCTGTTGGGTTAGTAAAACAGCGATATCAGAACCGATTTTAGGTTAATAGGTTAATCACACATAGCTGGAGAACTACTCAAATTCTTTTATTTCAGGTTTTACTGTGAAATTGTGTGAATGCATCAATGCAGTGCATGTTATCTCAGCTTGCATTCATTGAATGAGTTTACCAAAAATTTAAACAATGCAGAATATACAGCCTCATGCTACATAACTAAGCTCCATTTCATGTTGAATAAACTAAATTATTAATCGAAAATGATCTTTAGATAGATTTTTACTCCAAAAGCAATTAAAATAAACTTGATAATTAAAAAAAAAAAAATCTGATTTAAATTAAAAAAAATCCTCCATTTTTACCCACACTGATTAGTTCAAATATGCAGCCATGTTCTAAAGCTGTGGTAAAAATGCCTGCAGAAATGCTACATAACATACAAACATGCTGAGTGTCAAGGGTATTGGGACCATCAAAATTTGGATTTGTGTATTCTGCTAGTAAATGATGGAAATAAAAACTTGTAGAATGAACATGACATCCTGCTTTACAGACTGCAGCATGAGCCTAAGAGGATAGCTGAAACCACTGATGTTAATCTAAATATTTACATAGCTGCATTTCAGTGTCTGGGGTATTTTTCCCACAATGATATAACCAGCCCCAACAATGTTAAATGAGCAAGATTTGATTTGAGGCTCCAGACCGGAAGTGTTTATTTTTATATTTTATCTATCCACATAATGAAACTTGCCAATTAAAACTAAGCCATCCATCAAGTCATCTTGACAAAGTACCATAGAGATGAAAAGCTGTGCAAAATATATCACAGGTGAATATTTTTTCTATGTTGCAGCCCCAAATGTAATGTGACTTTTTCTGGTACCCAAAACAATATCTTCCTGTGATGAAATGTCATGTTATCACAGCACATCCCCAAGGAATTCCATGGAATGGAAAGACTGTCCGGGAACCACAGTCTGCGGTAACACATTAACTTCCAAGCAGGTGAGCAGATCCTTAATACGATCATTCACCACATTAAATCCTCTTTTTCCCCAACCCCAACAATACAGTGACATAGGAGGAAAAACCCAATAATATACAAATGACCAGTAAATCACTGAAAACGTAAAGCAACTGCAAACCTCTCAAGAATTATATAAAACATTTACAGTGATAACCACAGAAAAAGGGGATATTTTGACAGTTCTGTAATCTGGCTGTCAGTACAGAAAAGCTAAAATAATATTCACCAACCAGGCCAGTCCATAAATATCCAAAAACCAACAACATTGCAGCATGAATATGACATTTGCAGTTCTCCAACAGCAGCCATATACACAGTCCTACCCATTCCCACAGGAGGCATATATGCAATTCAGGAGGTGTGCAGACCTTCCTGAACATATAATCCTCAAGAGATATTAACCACTTCCAGTCTGGACACTTTTACCCCCTTCCTGTCCAGGCCAATTTTCAGCTTTCAGTGCAATCACACTTTGAATGACAATTGCACAGTCATGCAACACTGTACCCATATGAATTTTTTAGCATTTTTTTGAGACAGATAAAGTTTTATTTTGGTGGTATTTATTCACCACTGCTATGTAAATGAAAAAGTCCAAAAATTAAAAAAAAAAAAAAAGTGTTTTTCTTATAAAATGTTGCAAATAAATAGCATTTCATCATAAATCTTGGCCAAAATTTATTCCGTTATCTTTTTAATAAAAAAAAAAAAAAAAAAACAACCCAAATTAGTTTATAACCAACAATTTTTAAACTTTTTTTTTTATATTATTTATGGGGGTTTTTTTTTTTTGCATACTGTCACCCTAGCAGTACAGTGTCACCATGGTGTACTACTTGTGGGGGGTGATAAAGATTTTTTTTTCTTTACACCCATAAAGGTTGTAAAATCAATCATTTCTCCTTCTCCCTAGCTGCATTCTTGCAGCCATTGAGAACTACTGTGTGAGCTGTGATTGGTCAAAGCTTGTCACATGGTACAAGGCTGTTGTGAATAGCCTTGTCATGTGACCTCTGTGATCATTCACAGATTTCACACGCAGTAAGCAATGATGTCAGAAGTGACATCTTGCTTACTACTCTGCATGTGATCACTGATTGGCCAATTAGTGATCACATGATCGGGACCTCACACAGAGGTCCCGTCTGACGAATGGTGTTCCACTGTGTCCGGAGGACACAGCGGGCACCGGATTGTGGTGCTGCATGCTCCCAGGGAGCGCGCACAAGTAGGGTGCAGGGAGGCCGTTTATAAATGGCCACCCAACCCCGCACTGTCACCGTCCAGCCGTTTATATACATGGGCCAGGCGGGAAGTGGTTAAAGGGTCTGTGAACTAAAGGTCCTGGCATCAAAAACTACAATTTCAGTTTTGGGGGAGGGGTTTACCAAAAAACAATGGTGTGTCCCTGATCCAGGAAATGGTGTCTGAGCCTCCACATATCTACAACCAGGGCATTTTGATCTGCAGGGAACTTAACCCCTTCATGACAGAAGGTAAAAAAAAACCTACCACTTAAAAGCGGTTGTTCACCTTGGAAAAGAATAAAAAAATTAAAAAAGTCAGCAGCTACAAATACTTTTAATAAAAAGGACATTCACCTGTCCAGGTATCCAGCACCATGCTCACCCAGGCAGATTCTTCTACTAGCCTTCTTGTTCCCCACGCCATCATCCTAACTGTGTGCAGCCAACTATGCTGCTTTAGGCCTCACAGCAGACTGCCTCCTGCGCAAGCCACACTGTGCTTTGTGAATGGTCCCGCAGTCTTCTGGGACCTGTGACGTGTTCCAGAAGACTGCCGGGGGGGGGATGGGGAATCCGAGCAGAAGTGGCAGCGAGTACCTGTCAAAACTAGTTATCAATTCACCCACCAAACTATGGGAGGGGAGAGGAGAGAGGAGGAGGGATTAAAGCGAGCTTACCCTTTTGGGTGAGGTTCTGTTTTAAGCAGTGCAATTCGCAATTTTGTCATGTTAGTAAAACTATACTGCAAGGAAAATACATTAATTCCCTGCAGATATTGTAAGTTTGCCCACTTACGAAGAAATGAAGGGTCTATAATTTTTTTCATAGGTGTATTTTAAATGAGACCAAATATCAACGAAAAGTTCAGAAAAAACAGAATGCAAATGTTATAAATTGAGTTGCAGTTGAGTAAACAGACATAACCAGTCCACAGAGATATATGGACCATTCGATCAACCTGATTGGATTGCCCACATGAAAGGGGCCCAATTCACAATGACCCTCACACTGACCAAGATCCAAGCTCTGATCTAGTCATTTTATCTTTTTTATTTTATATATTAATTTATCTTTTAACATTTCTAACCTGTGGCTAAGAGAAAAAGCTACACTATATATGTAAACGGTATAAGAGTACAGGGACTGGTTTTACATAGTAATCTAAGCGATCGCCAATACCGGTCTACCACAGCACCCATTTGACTCGCAATAGTTAGTATAAGACCTGAAGCTTGGTCTCCAAGCTGGAAAGCAAGCTATAAAATGCACTTCCAACACAAGCAAACAAAAGAGCACATACAGTTGTGTTCAAAATAATAGCACTCAGACATCACTAATCTGATTTAATCACTGATTTTGGTAGAAATAATATTTCTACAAGGCAAATATTTTACTAGCAGGTGTAGTAGAGTAATAGAAATCCAACAGACCCAACAGTCATGACATGCATGCTGCTGATTCTGTGTAATTGAATCACTCATTGAAAGGGGCATGTTCAAAATAATAGCAGTGTGGAGTTCTATTAGTGAGGTCATTCATTCTTTGAAAAACAGGTGGCAATTATTGCCCCTATTTAAGGAAGGAAGGCAGAAAATGTTGTACATGCTGGTTACAGTGCATTTCTCTCTGAAATTCTGAGGAAAATGGGTCATTCCAGACATTGTTCAGAAGAACAGCGTACCTTGATTAAAAAAGTTGATTGGAGAGGGGAAAACATAAAGAAGTGGAGAAAATGATAGGCTGCTCAGCTAAAATGATCGAAAATGCTTTAAAATGGCAACCAAAACCTGAAAGACGTGGAAGAAAGCGAAAAACTACCATTCAAATGGATAGAATAGCCAAAATGGCAAGGACTCAGCCAACAATCAGCTCCAGGAAGATCAAAGAAGGTCTAAAGTTACCTATGAGTACTGTTACAATTAGAAGACGCCTATGTGAAGCCAAGCTATCTGCAAGAAGCCCCCGCAAAGTCCCACTGTTGAAAAAAAGACGTGCTGAAGAGGTTATAACTTGCCAAAGAGCACATTGACTGGCCTAAAGAGAAATGGCGCAACATTTTGTGGACTGATGAAAGTAAGATTGTTCTTTTTGGGTCTAGTGGCCAGAGACAGTTTGTCAGATGACCCCAAACACTGAATTCAAGCCACAGTACACTGTGAAGACAGTGAAGCATGGTTGCGCAAGCATCATGATATGGGGATGTTTCTCATACTACGGTGTTGGGCCTATTTATCGCATACCAGGGATCATGGATTAGTTTGAATACATCAGAATACTTGAAGAGGTCATGCTGCCTTATGCTGAAGAGGAAATGCCCTTGAAATGGGTGTTCCAACAAGACAACGACCCCAAACACGCCAGTAAATGTGCAACATCTTGGTTCCAGACCAACAACATTGACGTTATGAAGTGGCCAGCCCAATCCCTGGATCTTAATCCAATAGAAAACTTGTGGGGTGACATCAAAAATGCAGTTTCTGAGGCAAAACCAAGAAATAGAGAAGAACTGTGGAATGTAGACCAATCATCCTGGGCTGGAATACCTGTTCACAGGTGCCAGAAGTTGGTTGACTCAATGCAACACAGATGTACAGCAGTTCTCAGGAACAGTGCTTATACAACTAAATATTAATTAAGGGATTCAAAGGAAAGCAAAATCTTCAAACATTTTTCAGTTTATATAGTGAATGTTTGAGTTTGTAAAGAAGAACACAAACACTGCTATTTTTTTGAACAGTCTAATATTCACTTTTCTTCAATTTTGTTAGAGGAACAACACAAATTTGATATATTTTTCTTCATGTTTTGATTTGGAATAGAATGTGTAGTGTTCCCAATGCATTTGTGTGTATGGAAATAAAAGCTATTAGAAGGATTCACTTTTTTCAACACACTGCTATTATTTTGAACACAACTGTATATACGCTATCAGAAGAAGGCCTGCCTGTGGCATTGCATATACTGTATGTGTGACACCAGCATCAACAAGTTGAGGAAAAAGTGGATGGCTGTTTTACACCTGCATCCACTTACATGTCTTTTTTTGCCTGCTACCCTAGGCAATTATCTGGCCTACCTCGCTCTGTCCCAAAACACTTACCTGGCTCCATGTCCCCGCTGCAGTGCTGTGTGCAGCTCCAGGACCACTCCCCTCACTTCCTGTTTTCACAGAAGAACCTACGGGCAGTGGAGCCAAAGGCTTCTGCTGCTGTCAGTCAGACTCTTATGAGGAGGGATTGGGAGCGTGGCTTACTGGCACTATGTTCATATATAGACACACACAGCCTGGCTCAGGAATCAACGGAAGCATGCATGTATGAGATCCTCCTTAGTCACCAGCTTGTTCAAGAAGGCACCCGAGAGATGGAGGAGCCAAGCTAAGCAGGTAAATATAACCTATTTATTTTTTAATGTCCTTCATATCACTTTAATTATAAGTGCATCAGCAATTGCAGTTTTATCATAATCCACCTACAAAGTCTAACACATACATGTTGATCCTGCCAGTGAAGTCCTCCTAATGCAGCTTCTTGTGATGTGTGGCAGTGATGCTGCATTGCTCCTGAATTCAAAGCAGTGTTTCCATTCATGTAGATAAAGCTTGCTTTCACTACAGCAGGATGGCAAAATGTCACGGGGGTGTGGCCATTGGCCTTATCACTGCTGATTCAACAGCTTGTAGTTTTTCTATCAGCACCTGGCCACAACTAGTGCGGTATACTGCTTTCTGAATGGACAGCACTGTATCTGTTGCTGAAAGCCTCCCACTGTGAGCTGCAGTGTCTGAGAAAAGGAGCATGTGAAGTACAGATAAGGAGAATTTGGCTCAGTCAGGTTTTATTTAGCTTTCATATAGGATCCTTTATATGCAGTGAAAATTACGAGTCTGTAATTAAACTACATCTAAATGAAACAGAAAATATTAGAAGGTAGGACAAGAAAGAAGGGCACATTTGCACTAAGAATTTGCATTATAACTGCCAAACTTCCTAACATACTTTTCACAACACACTACTAAGAACATCACCTTAATAGTATCTTGAGGGGCAGCTTTTTCTTATAAAATCAATGATTCCTTAAACCATATGGGATTGCCCTAAAAACAAAAATAGGCTGTGGTCAATACACAGATAAACTGTATATCTATAAACGGCTTCACAAAACATTAAATATTGAATTTAAAAAAAAAACCTAATTGTAAACCGCTTCCTAAAAAGTTACATTCAGTAATACATTGATACAACCGCAATATTCCACTTTAAAAAAAAAATGTAGAAAATTAAATAGTGCAGAAGCAAACAAAAAAAAAAAAACTTTGTTACTTCAATAATAGCAAGGTCTGATCCATTAAGGTTTTAAGTGTGATTTGTCATTTGGCTTCTGCTACAAATATATTAGTTGCAATTTTAATTTTTTGCAAGAATCCTAAGAAAAAACAGACGCCATGTTATTACATCAACACATGATAAAAAAAAGTCAGACAATCAAAAAAGAGGAAGGGTTAAGCAGTGAAATACAATGCAACAGAATGGAAGAAGGTGGGATGGATCCTTCAGTTGGATGATCTTTACTGAATACAAAAGTTGTGTTAATGGTCGAAACTAGGGTGACAAGAGAAAATATTTACAGTGAAATCCAAAATTTAGTCAAGAACATCAAAAATGTGCCAGGTAAGTGTCTCATCAAGATCATGTACCTGAAGGTTACATCACATAGTGTCTATAAATTACTTCCCTGAGGACTATGGAAAAACAACTTGATCTTTTTCTTTTATTACCTAAAAACTGCAAGTCTCAGAGAAAGGATATATATTTTAATAATATTGTATATATTATACCACCTGTACTGAACTATATCTAGATCACACTTTACTTAAGACTCACTATCTTTAACAACAAGCAAAACAGCTATCACAAAAACTGCAAACATCTAAGAGCAGACGTTTTTAGTCCTTTTGTAATATCAGTCATTTCTTCTTACCAAAAGCCTAGGCTTAAAGACATTGTAACTTTCAGTGAACTTTGACATACTGCTGAGCACTAAATGGAAATGAAGAAATATTTACCTAGCGCATCAGGCTATCAGAACAGATTGCAGCTCCCAGCATGCAGATAAGGCGGATTCTCTGGAGTAAAGGCAGCAGGCAGCTGAACACTGCTCGCATGCAACTGAAAGACTGTGGACTAGCAAAAGCAAAGCCACTGGAGATTGAATGGGAAACTTAATGAACCAGACCCCACCCAAGCACTAACATAGCTGGAAACAGAGGAGGAGGAATTGAACCATATGCAGAAGGGAAACATTCAACTCATCTCTTTCACAAATGTACAATGAATTTAAAAAAACAAAAAGGGCAAGAGGAAAAGTACTTCAACATGACAAGTTTTTTTCTTTTTGGTTACATGATACTAAGGGAGATCGTGCTTCTTGTCTGCTTCAGCTTATCAAAACTTCTCACTGTATCAACCTCAGCAAAATTGATACCTTTTGATCCATGTAAGCCATTAATAAGACTTTTGAAACCTTCATTCAACATGAAAAAAATCAAGTTAACCTAGTCAAAAAGAAAACAAAACAACCAGGTAGGTAAAAGGCACAGAAAGAATACCAAGCATTGGCTTTAAAAGAAAACTGTTCTAAAGTTCAAACCTAAACTATAAAATCACGTCAGCTTTTAACAATTCAGTAGATAAAGTACAGTTCTGCAGTAATGAAACAGCAGGCTTTAAAGTGGTTTTAAAGCCTAAAAAAGGAATGCATTAAAGTTAAAAAAAAATTTTTAGGGTATCAGTATCCCCCCTCACCCACCTTTTACTTACATGAGCCCTCATTCAATCCAATGCTGTGCCCGTCTGCAGATCTTCTCTCCCCTCAATTCCTGGCCTCACTGGCCCCCACAGCTGTCAATCAAAGCCAGTGACAAGGTAGCAGGGTCAAGTCACGCTGTTTAGGTCAATAGATGCAGACAGCGAACCTTGGGAGCAAGCCCACACACATGCCCTGATAGAACGTGGATTTCTATTAGGGCACTCCCCAGGGAAGGGAGGTGCCAGGAACACTGGCAGGGGACCCCAGAAGGGGCCAGCACAGAAGTATAAACCGGTTTTATTATTAGAGGAAAAAAAAAAGGAATTAAAAATCAAATTAATATCGATAAGTTACTGCTGCAAGTTACAGAATTTGCACTTGTTAAAACAAACAAAAAAATTCTGTCAGTTCTGTATACAAGCAGCACTTTTATGCTGGAATCGGAGGAAAGGCATAGACCAGCTTGGAGTCCAAGGAATCACCTGAACATTCAGTGCAAAAGCCAAAGGATCTCGGGTATTTACTAGAAACGTATTTAGCATTTTACTGAACCTGGAGGCCAGGCTGTCCACATTCCCTGCCTGTGATAGAGATTTTGAAAGCTCTCTGGTTGCAGAGACCACTCCCCGGGGTCTAAGCATTGATAACTCAGGAAGTCCACCTGCCAACTGTCCACTTCAGGGATTGTCGGGAGAACGGGAATGCAAGTTTTTGCCCAGGAGTGTGTCAGACTTGTTACTTTTAGGGCAGGGGTCTCCAAACATTTTAAACAAAAAGGGCCAATTTATGGTCCTTCAGACTTTAGGAAGACTGGACTGGCAAGTGGGAGTGCACCGCAGCATGTGCCTCTTAAAATGCAGAAGGAAAATCCTCTGCAGCCTCTGCTACAAAGTTATGGTTTACCCAGCAATATCCTATGCTAGAAGGAAGAGTTTCTATTTCAGGATCCTGCAAAGGATCAGGGGGAGCGGAGGATGTGTGGCAATTGTGGCCTGACGTAAAGTAGATGCACATGACCTATGGTCTTTAACAGGGGTCTCCAAAAACTTTCTAAACAAAGGGCCAGTTTACTGTCCTTCAGACTTTAGGGAGGCCGAACTGTGGCCATTAGGAGTAGAAAATGTCCTGACGTCAGTGGGAATAGACAATACCCCATCTTTGGTGACAGTGGGAGGGATAGTGCCCCATTTATGGTGTCATTGAGAGGAATTGTGGCCCAGGTTGGCGTCATTGGGAGGAATTGTGCCCCATCGTTGCGGTCATTGGGAGGAATTGTGCTCCATCATTGGTGTCATTGGAAGGAATTGTGCCCCTTAGTTTGGTGTAATTGGGGGGAATTACGCCTTATTGTTGGTATCAGTGGATGAAATGGTGCCCCAAGGGCCTGATAAAAGCCAGCAAAGGGCCGCATTTGACCCCCGGGCCGCAGTTTGGAGACCACTGGTCTAAAAATACAAGACTGTATCCTGCAGTGTTCAATTAGGATCTCATGTTTTCTTTATTGTTCATTAAGAGAAACATCAGAACATCAAAAAGCAGTCCTGATGTAATATATGTAATATTACTATGGCAGCTTTTTTCTTTATTATATATTGTTTTTTTCTGAAATTTTTCACATTTTTGACTTCTTTTTATACAATCGATACACTATCTAGTTGTTTCCCTTGGGGAGAGTTCCCCATTGCCCCTACTTCTATTTACACGTTTGCTTTCACTCTATTTCTTCTTTTTTATGCACACCTTGTCCACATCTTTTCTGCTCTCTTTTCTCTTTTAACAATTTACTTGTTTGTACACTTATAGGTCACATCTTATGGACATGGATACCGATAAACTTCATATTCTGTATATTCCTATATTTTTCACAGATAAAATGTTAGAATTCGTTGTTGGTGCAATTATGAACCTTTACACTTTATGGATCTGTATTTTATGAACACTCGGTCTGCCCTGCATTGTCTCTTTGGTCCATGTGGGTTATGCTGCCACAGCTCCTGGGTTAGACGTCCTCTAGCATCTTCTGCACCTATGACTGCTGAGTTCCATTTTGAGCTGATTTGTAAGTATTAAGGCTACTCGCCAATTTCTTTTTTGGGAGCCATCTATCCATTTATAGAATTTATCTTGCACCTACTTCAAAAGGAAGCAGACAATGATCCATGAAACGTGTCGAGTTCTGGGATACAATTTTTTGGTCTTAATGTGCCATACAATCATGCACCTCTATCTGTTAAATAACATTATGAATACCATGATCAGTAATTAATTAATGTTGTTATAATGTCTATTTATTATGAATCAGCTCAATAGCATCTTTTTAGTTAGAATTTTACTGTGCCTATTTATGGAAAGATGGAAACTGTAATCATGTGTACAAAATGATTTTATTATGAACAATAAAACTTGTAATCATGTACAAAACCATGTAATGTTTTGTGATTTGCCTCATGTAAAGTCCCTTGACCAATGTATTTCAAATTGCATAAGCTTGAACAATGATCCATCTGATCCGAGAGATGGTGGAAGGAAAAGCTGGCTTTGTTTTTTTGTTTTTTCTATGGGGACTTGCAGGAATGACAAAAAAAAAAAACAAAACAAATCACCGGTCTGTGGAATAAAATTAGTGGCTGACAGGTAAACAGATAAAACTATATCCAGACAATGAAAGGAAATAACCTTCTAATGTACTACAACCACAGACACCCATATTCCAGAGACAATGGCAAAAAAAAACAACCTTGTGATTGAGTGAAAAATGGTATTATCCCTTAATAGGTTCCATAAGCGGTCTTTAAAGTGACAGAACCAAACTTAGAGAAGAAGAATGTCACCAGCACACTGTGGATCTACATTCTTCTCTGACTACTCTCGGTTCCAACCAATGGTTGCTGCAGCACCCACTTACATATGCAGCCAACTCTAAAAACAGGAACGTGTGCATTGGGATTGTGCATTCATGTTCAGAACCAAAATTTAGATCCCATGGAGTCACAAGAGGTTGTTCAGGAGGAGCCACATGGCAGACACCCTATCCAAAGGTCTGGACCAAATAAGAGACTAGTGATTTTTGGAATCTAAACCATACTGTAGGCAGGTTAAGATTTGTCTTGCATTGTATTTCCTGGGGTGAAACCAAAGCTGGCCATAGACAGATCAATATTTCAGTGGTTAAGCAGAAACCAATCTGTGTGTGGCTGCCCCATTAGGTTGACTTCTATCAAACAGATAAGTTGGAAAAATTTTGTTGATCAGTGGCTGTAGCCAGCAGGCTGTTCAGTGTACACTGACAGCGCTGGGTCCTGTTGTCAAAATACAATTTCCCAACAGGGGGACGGGAGGATTCCTCCCTCCACCTTGCTTGTGTAGATAAAGGAATCTGTTTTTTTTTTCTTTTTTTCTTCTTTCGGCAACTGGCTGGGAAAAAAAAAACAAAAAACACATCTATGGCCAGCTTTATTTGTAGCCTTCCAAATGCAATTATAGACCTTACAGGAGGTGGACTTCTTGCTTTTAAAAGTATTGAAATTGACTCAGCAAGACCCTTGTTAAAGCTAGCAACAGTGAGGCAAGATGGTAAACTGGTCCTTGAGAAAGGAGGTCTGGTTGATCTAGAAGGCCCCACAGGGTATCATGTAAAGTTTGATCTGAGTACTACATCTACCAGAGCCAATCCAGAGCTATGAATATCACTGCAATGACCTCAGTTTTGATCCTGTGGAGATGAGGAAGGAGTTTGATAACTAAAAAGGTTTATATCACACTATACTGACGCCACAAATTCACCAGAATATCCCCTGCTTCCGCCACAGGATCTCTGCATCTGGTGATAAAACTGTCCATTTTGTTGTAGTTCATGACAGTTCATGAAACACTTCTGGGTGTAGGGACCATTCCTCTGTGACCAGGCACAGTCAGCCAATGGTCTATGTCTACTTGCCAAATTCTCCATGCCTTGTATGTGAACTGCAGACAAAACTGGAACATGGAATTCTGCTCAGACTAGAATTCTTTCTACCTCTTTTGCCACAGCCAGACTTTTTGTTCCTCCCTGATTACTGAAGTATGCCACTGCTGTGGTGTTGTTCGAATGGGTCACCGTCCAGTTGTGGTGTCCAGCGTTACAGAGACAGTCAAATAGCGCATAGCTCCAGAATTTTCATCTTGAGAAAATATTTTTCTTTTGGCCAAGTCACCTGCCTGACATGGTGTCTAGGACCCTTCTGGCTAGCATCCTTGATCATCTTCGATGATCTTCCATGACATTGAGAGAAAAGATTTTTCCCTACTCCAGAGCTGGATTCCTGATCCACTAAGCCAGAGACAGTCTGGTCTTTAGTGTTGGGTGAATTATTCTTTCTAGAAAGTGAACTAATTTGTACCAGGAGGACAGAATGTTGTGTTGTAGGGGTCTGGAGAATAACTGAACAAATGCAACTGCCTTGAAGGAGGTCATCACCAAGCCCAGAATAAATTCATGCAGAATCGTAGATTTGGTCAGTTCCTGGACTTTAGAGCATATATTCAAAGTGGTGTGTTGATTCCAGCACTGATTTTTGGAGGTTCAGGATCAACCAAACCTTTGTAAGGTCTGCACTGTTGCATTGCATTAACAGAGTGTTGAGCTGACTGTTCCTTGAATAGACGGGTATCTATGCATTCCATAGTAGGAATAATCTAGCACAGGTGTCAAAACTTTGGTGAACACTAGGAGTACATGCAAATAGATCAAATGGCAGAGCTACAAACAGATATTGTTGACAGTCCATAGCAAAACGAAGGTAGCATTGAAAGCTTTGGAAAAATGAGAACATGCAAGCACGCCTCCTTGATGTCCACAGAGGGCAGAAATTCTCCCTGATGGAGAGCAGCTTTGAAAAAACTTTTGCATTCAATGCAGGTCTTGAGTTTGAAAGAAGAAATTTAGAGCTTCAGGTCCAAGATAAATCAAATCTCCCTTTTGAACTGAGAAAAGGTTTCAGGGGTTTTACTACAATCTAACGTGGTGGTGGAGAACTAAAATCTAGCTTGCAGCCACTGGGCGCCAGGTCTGTTACCCCTGCATCAATAATGTTTTGTGATCTGGTGTCAACAAAAACCAACAAACATCACCCTACTTTGGAAAATAGGAGCATCCCTTCATGTACACATATACCGATTTATAAACAACCTGGGTTCATATGATGTACTATAATTTTTGTTTTAAAGGTGAAAATATATATATATATATATATATATATATATATATATACACACACACACACACACACACACACATACATATACATACATATATACAGTGGGGTAAAAAAGTATTTAGTCAGCCACCAATTGTGCAAGTTCTCCCACTTAAAAAAGATGACAGAGGCCTGTAATTGGCATCATAGGTAGACCTCAACTATGAGAGACAAAATGAGAAAAAAAATCCAGACAATCACATTGGCTGATTTGGAAAGAATTTATTTGCAAATTGTAGGTGACCAAATACTTATTTTCCACCATAAACAAGCAAGATTTCTGGCTCTCACAGACCTGTACCTTCTTCTTTAAGAGGCTCTGTCCTGCACTCATTACCTGTATCAATGGCACTTGTTTGAACTTGATATCAGTATAAAAGACACCTGTCCACAACCTCAAACAGTCACACTCCAAACTCCACTATGGTGAAGACTAAAGAGCTGTCGAAGGACACCAGAAAAAAAATTGAAGACAGAATCTGCAATATGCAAGCAGCTTGGTGTGAACAAATCAACTGTGGGAGCAATAATTAGAAAATGGAAGACATACAAGACCACTGATAATCTCCTTTGATCTGGGGCTCCACGCAAAGTCTCACCCCGTGGGGTCAAAATGATCACAAGAACGGTGAGTAAAAATCCCAGGACCACACGGGGACCTAGTGAATGACCTGCAGAGAGCTGGGACCAACGTAACAAAGGCTACCATCAGTAACACACTACGCCGCCAGGGACTCAGATCATGCAGTGCCAGACGTGTCCCCCTGCTAAAGCCAGTATATGTCCGGGCCCGTCTGAAGTTTGCTAGAGAGCATTTGGATGATCCAGAAGAGGATTGGGAGAATGTCATATGATCAGATGAAACCAAAATAGAACTGTTTGGTAGAAACACAACTCGTCATGTTTGGAAGAGAGAGAAGGCTGAGTTGCATCCAAAAAACACCATACCTACTGTGAAGCATGGGGGTGGCAACATCATGCTTTGGGGCTGTTTCTCCACAAAGGGACTAGGACGACTGATCCATGTACAGGACAGAATGAATGGGGCCATGTATCGTGAGATTTTGAGTGCAAACCTCCTTCCATCAGCAAGGGCATTGAAGATGAATCGTGGCTGGGTCCTCCAACATGACTGATCCCAAACATACCGCCCGGGCAATGAAGGAGTGGCTTCGTAAGAAGCATTTCAAGGTCCTGGAATGGCCTAGCCAGTCTCCAGATCTCACCCCCATAGAAAACCTTTGGAGGGAGTTGAAAGTCCGTGTTGCTTAGCGACAGCCCCAAAACAGCACTGCTCTAGAGGAGATCTGCATGGAGGAATGGGCCAACATACCAGCAACAGTGTGTGCCAACCTTGTGAAGACTTACAGGAAACGTTTGACCTCTGTCATTGCCAACAAAGGATATAAAACAAAGTATTGAGATGAACTTTTGATATTGACCAAATACTTATTTTCTACCATAATTT